>NC_136410.1:46898233-49298233 GCF_051521515.1 Lactuca serriola
ACATGTTCTATATATTATATTTACAAGCTAAAAACTTCATAAAATCATGTATCTGTATGTAAGCTTTCTCAATCAAGAAGCATTGCTACTGCATCCCTGAGGCTGCTTTTCTTCTTTGTTAGGTTGAGTGGTTTGTTGGAAACAACAGCATCATGTTGTTGTTGATTGGTAACTCCATGGGTAAGAATCATATCCTTAATAGAAGCATCCTCTTCTTTTCTTATTGATTTCTTTAGTAAAGGCCCCAAAAGCAAATCAAGCATGTCTTGAGCTGGATCCCCTGTTGTAGTCTCAGTAGACTCATAATGTAAAGGAGTTTCTTCCTGGGCAGGTGATTTAGTAGCTTGAGGGGCAATGAGGGAAGTTTTGATTACAGAAGAAGAAGAAGAAGAAGAAGAAGAATGTGAAGACTTTCTTTTTAATAGTCCTTCTGATGACTTCTGGTGATCCATATCACTCTTTTCATTTTCAACAAACTACAAAAAAGTTACCCAAAAACAGGCTTTAGAAATGAGTAAACCTCACAGTAAACATGTACATAGAAAAAAAAGAATTACCTGTTTTGCAATGCTTAATAGATCATCAATGGTCAGATCCTCATCATCTTCATCAGAAGATTGAGCTGTATGTTCTTCCTTTGTTCTTGAATGGTCGGGTTCTTCAACCTTCCTCCTAACCTTTCGAAGCTTTTTCTTCTCAAGAACGACTTCTTGCTTGAAGTCATGAGACTCAATCACATCTTTTTCATCAATTCCTCTTTTCTTTCTTTTTGTTTCACACTTGACTAGAAAACTCTTGTCATCGCTGGAATGGCAGAACTCTTTTTTGTGCTTCAGGGATACACCTTTCGCTTTGGGTACTTCAGATTTGGTCCCAACATTCACTTCGTCCTTATCGTTCACATCCTTGTCAAGGGTTTTACTCAGTTTATTAGTTCTTGATGCACCTATCATCCATGATGGTAATCTCCTCTTTTCTTCCATTTTCACTTTTTTTTTCTAAGGGATTAACATTGCCCTAGAATTTCTTCAATCTTTTACCATAATAATAATAAAAAAAGGACAGGATTACAAAAGAAAAACTTGAATTTCTCCTAAAAAAGAAGGTAAAAGCGGTAAGAACAACGGAAGTTACAATTCGTATCAAGATGCCATTGAGATAACAACTCGAAACAACAAATTCGTAACTTTAATCAATTATCATAACACTAACTAAATGCTTTGCAAGAAATATGGAACTGTTAAATACGAGCGATCAAACATTTTTGTTGTTTTAGCAACAAACGAATATCCAATACAGTTTTAGCTTGAACAATAAACCTAATAATAAACTGCAAACAGAAAATTATACAAATTTAGCACAATACCAGACTCTAGGGCTCAATTCGATCAATCTCCGCGACGATCAGCTAACCAATCAACCAATTAGAGATCAAACAGTTGTAATGGAGATTGATTGGGGTAAAACTTCTTGAACGCAAAGTCTTCGTTAAGATGGACCCCGAATATTTTGATCCGTACAAGGGGAAGCCGTTTTGGTTTAAGGTGTACGGACCACCAAATAGTACCGGATCAATCCGGTTCAGAATCATTTATGTTTAGACAAAATTGCAAGAATGGTCCCTGTGTTATGTCAAAACTAGCAATTTTGGTTCAAAATGGGTTTGGCTTGCAAGGATGGTCCAAGAGTTTCGTTTTGTTGCGAGTTTAGTCCAATTTCCTATGAACTTTTTTATAATGACGGATTTGCCCCTTATTATTTTATTTTCTATTTTTCTTTTATTACAATAATTAAAAACAATTAAAAATAAAACAAAAATAAAATACCCTCTCTCTCTCCACCCTATTCCCCCATTTTTTTTTACCCAAGAACAGTTCATATTCTTCATCTCTTCCTTCTTAATCAAGATGGTTTTGTGCATACTAGATCCAGGTGTTCTTGGATCTAATCTCCATGATTTCATCGTCGCCTCTCAAAAACCCATAAAGCAATGATGGCAACCCAAGAAATCGACTTCATGGATGTTTTCGGAAAGTTTCTGAAAAATAACGAGGGGTGAGTTTCTGAAAATCGACTCCATGTATGTTTCCAAGGTGGGGTTTTTTTTTGGATATTTAATCCATGTCATCGCCGCTCATGGACATCGTCAATGTATCTCCATCTGATGGCCTTCATTAGCTGCCTAGAATCCCCGTGAAGATCTGAAAGAGCATTGCCACAACTATCCTTTCTGATTATCCCTCTCACCGTCAATCTGAAACCCTTATCGGTGAGAGTGGAGGATGAGAAAGCACTGGTGGTGAGAAGCAATGTGAAATGGACGCGTGAGGAAAATGAGGAGGAAGGGGTAAGTACCCCAGATTGGAAAGGAGACCTCCTCAGAAGCTCATGAGGAGATTCCAACTGTATGATAACTATGTCGTGTCGGCCATCACCGCAAGGTGCGGAAACGAGGTGTTGACAGTGACGGTGGAGAAGATTCCTCCGCCATACAAATCCAGGATTGTTGAAGTAGCAGTTTCTTGAAGTGGATAGTAATTTTAGGAATGTTTATTTGGTTGGGTTTAGGGTTTAGTACCTATATTCATCGAAGCTTTTAAGAATCTCCAAACCCCAGAAAACTCAAAACCTAGAAATTCAAAATCGAAACAGTAAAACACCTGAGGGAAAATCACATTCCTGGGTGGGTATCGTTTGTAGGTCGTCAACAAATATAGAGGTTAAACCTTTATCTTTGCTCTTATGAATAAGTTTGCAGAAAATCTATGTTTCATTCTTCAAATATGAAGAATTATATATTTAAATCTGAATCTCTTTCAAAACATATTCGTAATCCTACCCTTGTCCTAATTTGCTTCCGATTGTGTTCACTGTTGAAGGATGAAGGTTTTTTTCTTAAGTACCCGGTTGAGTTGTGGGTTCGATAATGGTGGTGGGATTGATTTCTTCACCAAAACATGAACACGGCAAGAAAGAAGTGTTTGAGGCTTGATTAATTATGTGTTTTCTTTTGTGTGTGTGTGTGTGAGAGAGAGAGAGAGATTTTATTTTTGTTTTATTTTTAATTGTTGTAATAAAAGAAAATTGGAAAATAAAATAATAAGGGGCAAATCCGTCATTATAAAAAAGTTCATAGGAAATTGGACTAAACTCGCAACAAAACGAAACTATTGGACCATCCTTGCAAGCCAAACCCATTTTGGACCAAAATTGCTAGTTTTGACATAACACAAGGACCATTCTTGCAATTTTGTCTTATGTTTAATAGGTTAGACCCGACACGGTGTCTGGCCACGCTTTTACCACGGTGTCAGTGGGGCACAGTACCCCCACTTTGCCGTATCATTATCCGATAAAATCATGTCTCACACACTCTCTCTTATTGTGCTCCACATTTCTCTTATTCTCATGTTTGAAAGATCAAAATTTTGAAATAAATATTTTTTTTATTTATAAATAAAATATATTTGTATATAACAACTTTTCTCCATACACAACAATCAATGTTTTATAAGATTGTATAGTACAACATCTTAAAACAAAAATTATTATGTAAGACAAAAATTGTTATGTAGATATCATCTCTCATAAATAAAACCTCACAGCCCTTATTTCACCAAACTTAAATTCAATTATTCTATATTTTTATATCTATTTCTCTCAAAATCACTAGAAAATGTCGTTATCTTCGTCTTTTGAATAATTTCAATTTATGTTTGAAGTTCGGTGTTGCTCAGACAGCGCAACAAATGTATAACGCTTTATACAATAATGCAGCCGAAAGTTCACAACATAGATCAAGAATATTTGAAGAAACTGTGAATCAACCCACTAACGCTTAATGCAATACTACTTTTGACGAGCATGCCACTTTTCAAGGATGTTATTTTCGAAGACGATTCAAAATGTTCAAACATTTATACACGTATAGTCGAAGATTTGACGAGCCAACAACGTTCCGATGCTAGAGGTATACCCGGTTTCACTCACTTACAAACTTGCATAGTCGCACTTCGTCAACCAGCATATGGCATCCCTCATAATGTGTTGGACGAGAGTTTTAGGATGTCTGCTAGGATCGCATGAGATAGTCTCCACTTTTTTTGCACATATGTGATTCAAAATTACGGTCCAAAATATTTTTGTAAGCCTACACGCAATGACTTCCTGCAATTGCAAACTCATCATGCTAGTGTACATGGTTTTCCTGGAATGTTAGAAAGTTTAGATTGTCTCCATTGGGCATGGGGAAAATTTTCTCTATGTTACATCATGGGCAATTTATGCAAGGTGATCATGCTACGCTGCCGGCTCCTTCCCCTTCGACAAAGAGGTACCTGAAACCAAAACCAAAACTGTAAGCACAAAGCTTATTGAGTTCCCCCATCATACCACATACCATACAATATTGTCGGTATCTTTCAACCGGTAACCTTCATCGGTATCTTTCAACCGGTAACCATCATCGGTATCTTTCAACCGATAATCATCATCGGTATCTTTCAACCGGTAACTGGGGACTATGTCACCCCCTACCACTAGCATGCAACAACAAATATAAGCATATAGTCAGGCATATCCAGGTACTGACCTACCCTTTGGTCCTAAGGACCACTGTCAGGGAAACTAATCCCTACTATACACATAACGTATCATACAGATAAATCTGATGACCAAAACACATAACCAGACCAAGATAATTATCACAAAGACCATTATCTTCTAAATACCCCTTTTTGTTGGGCCGGCATTGTGGCCTTAGACCCACCCCTACTAGAAGGTAACTCACCTCATTGTCGTGCAGTGTTTGAATTATCCTCGGCGCACAAGTCGACTCCCTTCGACTCCTCGATTCCTACACGACAGCCTTCAAGTCAACACATAGCATGTGCAACCCTAAACAGGGTTAGTCCAAGTCCAGTCAAAGTCAACTTCAAGTTGACCCGACTCGCCGAGTTGGGCCGTCAACTCGTCAAGTCCCTAACCCTTTAATCGTCCTTATCCACGTCTCGACTCGTCGAGTTTGGCATTGACTCGACGAGTTCCTCTCTTGTATGAACATCGCATGAAACTCATCCGACTCGCCGAGTTGTATGAACACTCGTCGAGTCCACCTTCATCTGATGAACAAATCATGTCCTCGACTCACCGAGTTGCATGAACAACTCGTCGAGTTCTTCTTCAAACTTAAGAAGATTGCCTTGGACTCGTCGAGTTTGTTCTAGCACTCGTCGAGTCCCATGAACTCCAGGTCTAAAATTACGTCCAATGCGTTGGGTCACTCTTGCTGTCAGGTTACAACCCTTCTAGCACTCAACTGAGTTCTTTTGATCTTCAGCAGATATGTGACTCAAAACCTTGGACTCGTCGAGTCCCAGGAACGGGATCGCCGAGTCGGTCACATCCACACTCTAAATCCTCGATTTCTGATGTACAACCTTTGATCAAAAGATAGATCCAATCTTCTACAATCGATCTAGCACGTAAAGTTACAAACTTTACGTGCTTGCATGGGACTTTGAGCTCAAAAGGACATAAAATAAGTTCTTATGATGCATGGGACCTTTCATGGGCGCAAAAGCAGTCCCCAACTGCCTTGTGACTCCCTTAATGACGTGATTCAGAAGCTCTAACCCCCAACCATGTTTGCAATCATGGTTGGCCATCAAAAATGGCTTATAAAAGCCCTAAATCTCCCCAAAAAGGGATCTAACAAAAGAAAGAGCAAGGTTACAAATTTTTACCTTCAATGAACTGTAGAAGGTGCACAAACTCGGGTTCCCTTGGTCTTTACTTGCTTCCCCAAGCCTTTCTCCTTCCTTCTTAAGACCACAAGCACCAAAATCCACCAACAAGGCTTAGATTGCTTCAATAACGGCTAGGGTTTCAATGAGAGGTGTTCTGGGAGCATAAGGGACGTTGTGGCCGTCATAACATTGTTTAAATATGGTGCAAACCCTCGGATTATGGTTTTTGTCCAGACAGGGTCTACTCGTCGAGTCCGAGACCCGACTCGTCGAGTCTATCACTTAAATCCCTCATCCCTTCTCGCTTCTACTCGGCGAGTTGGTCCTTCAACTCGCTGAGTCCAAGGCCAAAAATGCAAAATACTTAAAAAGAAATACGTACCAAGATCCATGTGCTACAAAAAGTGTTTTATAAAATAAAATTGATTGACCAGCTTTTATAAATACTTACTTTATATCGAGAGTAAAAGATAAACGAGTTATAAAATTGTATTTGATCTCACTTAGTAACATCATTTTTTTCAACTCCAAAAATACAAAATTTGGCGAAATACATATGAGTCAGACTTATATCAAATTTTGACAGTTCTCATGACCAAAAATGCATTTTTATATAAAGATTTTGAATATCAAGTTATATAAAAATAAGGTATGTTACCCTTTACAAGAACATAAAATAACCAACTTGACTCTTGAAGTTTTGTACAAGAAATGATATGGTTTATAAAACTCATAGATTTTGAGTTTATAAAACTTGTATGATTGTGTCATAGTAGTTATTAAGTGTTTTCTTACTTAATTTCTGGTATTGAGACTACTCATTTTGAGTCACAAACTATCTCACTACATACAACCTCTTCCAACTAACATAAGTGAACAAAAACCCAGTTTAATTCCAATATTAATTTTATATAGCAACAGAACAAAACCGAGATCTACAATGAGTTCATAACTGAATTATGACACTACAATACAACATTAGCTCCCAAAAATCGAGTGTACTGATAGTCATCCTCGACGTTTTCATATGTAGTGGAATAAATAAAGACTGAATGTCAGCCCAGAACTGAACTATGACAATACACCTATAGCACTAGCTCCATAATCGAGTGTACTAAGAGTCATCCCCAATGTTTCAATACGTAGTGGGATGAATAAAAATTGAACGTCAACGCCTAATTCATCTCGTCATAAAAACTGAATGTCGACGCCTAATTCATCTCGTCAAACGAGGTTGTAGCTAGCAACTCCAGCCAGACGGTTGAACCATATAAGTCCTATAATACGAATCTTATATTATCATTCTTCGTTCCTCGCGGATTAACGGTTATAAAAATATAGAGGGTTTTCACCAAGTCATAGAGTCTTAGTATCCCCAACAACATAACTTAAATGGCTTAAGAAACGAACCTAACTCATATGAGGGGCCGATGGAAAGTTGTTGACGGGTCTCTGGTAGCGTTTGGGAAATCACAAGAGGGGCATCGACAAAAGGTTGTCGTTGGTGTGTTCTTCCTTTTCTGATCTGATAAGCAGCAAACGCGAATAGGGAAGGATAGTCAGAGCACATCGGCACACAACGGTGGAGAGGTGGTTCTGTGGCGGTGTTAGACGAAGCACATGAGGAAAATGAGAAAAATGACGCCCTCTTATTCACCGGAAAATCCCATCTCCGAGGGTGTATGTTTGGCAGAAAAATGGAGAAGAATTGGAGGGTGAGAGCAGCGATCCAAAGAGGTATTTGGTTGCTCTGGTCGTCATGTAACAGCAGGGAGAACAAGAGAGGCATGCTGCCCTCTTGAAAGTCGAAAAACCCCACCTCCGTGGAGGTTTTCTTGATCAACATTAAAGAAGAAGGTGGGATGCAGAGAGAGAACGAAAGAACAAGCAGATGGGAGGTTTCATGGGTTTACTCAGCAATCGAAGGAGAGTTGAGGAGGCTGTCTTAGCCAGTGAGGATGTCGCCGACAGCCTTCTTCAATTCTGGTGAAGTAGAAAACGGGGGGGGGGGGGGGGGGGGGGGGAGAGAGAGAGAGAGAGAGTGGAGATAGGGTATAACAACAATGAGAGGAGGTGTTTGTGCTTGTTGTTTCTCAAAAGCTTCAGGGGTGTTTAACTTGTTTCTCTTATTTTGACAGGAGGAAGGTTGATAGCTTGATTATTTGTATATATTTTAGCAATCGTTTTCTTTTACTTTTAGCATTTTTAATTTTCTTTTTGCATTAAATCATTAGATTTATTGTTTTGAATATTTTTACTCGTTTAAGCTAATTTTGTGTAGATTTGTACAAGCAAGATGGTATTTTGGAGCATTGTTAAAGTCACATTGAATGCCTTGCAACCACGATTGAAGTCTCGTAGAAAAATCCTGAAGCGAAAAGAAAAACCAAGCGATATAAATTAATTTTCGGATTTTGACAGCTTTGCGTGACTTTCTTCAAGCGATCAGACGGAGGGGAAAACTTTGTCCGATTGAGCTGAAATTTTAAGGACGTTTTCCCAACTCATCAATCTTCGGCCTCACAAAAAATGAGCGGATTCGGACATGTTTTGGTTGGGTTTTTGGTCTGCTGAACAACAATGCAGAAAGCTGCCAGCAACATACATTGGCAGCCCATTATAACAAGCAGCAGCCCAATTTGACAAATTCAGCAGCCCATATGAATAAATTATTGCAGCCCAATTTAAAAAGTATGAAGCCCACTACTCTTTTGTGGCTGGCAAGAGAACGCAGCAAAAGAAAAATAGGGCATCTCAATTTTTTTTCATACGAAAAACACAATGGAACAGAAGGAGGGGGCCGCGCCTCTTCTTGTGGTGTTTCTCCGTTGGATTCTTTTTTCTTTATTTTTGGAAATTAAACAATATTATGATTAATATGAGATTTTTTAATATGAGTCTAAAGGGCATATATAAGAAGTATTAATTAATCATAATTATTATCATAATTAAATGTTAAATACATTAATTATAAGAAATACTATCATAATTAAATATAAGATTCATTAATAATCTCCATAATTGATGTATTTCACATTTAATTATGGCAATAATTATAATTAATTAATACTTCTTATATGTGCCCTCAAGGCACATATTAGAAAATCCCAATTAATATTTATGTCATGATTTTATTGTGTTATAATTAGTAGTATTTCTTTAGATTAGATTAAGTTAATTTTTGTATTAATATTTTGATTATGGATGAAGTTTTGGAACAACAAGAAGTGACAATTTCAAGAAGGTTTGTCATCTTCATTTCGTAATCTGTATTGGTACAATTTCTATCATTTTTATTGTCATCATTATTACGTGTAGTTAGTTTTTATTTTTAATATTGGATGAATCTCTGGAACAATTAATTGATTAATAATATTTTTATGTGGTTTTGATGGTATGTTATGAAAATATTTTCTAATAAAACATCTATTTATGTTCATATGTCCTTAATCATGAGTTTAGATATGTGAATGTTTAATTAGTTGGTTAATTTCTTGATTAAATAATAGATCCTCAAATTAACAAGCGACAAATGGTTTTTGTGATTGCTTTCCTTTCACACAATCATGACAGTATTTTCTTCAATATGGTAGTGAAACATTTTGACTCCTCTTGGATTTGGTGACTTTTAAATCTTAATGCTAGTTAATTTTCATTAATTACATGCTTCATGGAAATTATGACTGTAACTAAGAAAATGTGTTATGAGCTTTTCTAACCATTGTATTAACTAAGAAAAGTGTAGGTGATCTCAAACTTCTTAGATTGCTATAGTCAAATTAGTATCCATTAAACTTATTGCACCACAAAATTATAATGATTAGTCAAATAGTTGAACTTGCGATTTATCCCGATATTGAAACTTTTTGTTTTATAGCTTTTATATTTTGTTGTTTTAGCTTTTATAAACTAGTTTTTACCACATTTAACATTTTGAAAACCTCCATATCATTGTATATTTTTATTTCGTAGAACTGAATGCATAGATTTGATTCGAACAAATCTGTATGGATTCGATCCCTATTACCGCTACTACAATTCATATTTGTATGTCGTGTTTAGGTTTTTTTTTTATTTGGTGGTCTCGACACCCACCAAAGGGCTGTTGTCTTGGCAATCGGAAAACTCTCACCTTCGGTGGGAGGTGTCTTGCTTGAAGCTGATGAATAGGGAGACGAGTGTGTGAGGGAAACTTTTTTTTTTAAGTGAGCAATTGATTTATGATCATATATAATTTGATCTTCAAAGATTTGTGTAGATTTAAAAAAAAAAAGATTTTAGTTATACAATATTATATTTTTCAAAGATATTATGGATGATAGTTAAATACAATTCATTTTTATGATGTAAATATTATTATTCGATCCTCGAGCCATCATACGGCATCATAAATTTTTTTTATGAAAGTGTCTACTTATTGTCTCAACTATCAATAAATTTCTAAACAGCCCTTACACTTTTAATTAATACAATTAATTCCAAAATTAATTTCAATTAATTTCTGATTAACTATCAGTTAAATAATATGATTTCTAATTAATATATTTTTTTAATAATAAATTAATAAATCATTTATTTCAATTTATTATTCAAATAATAAATATAAACTCTCTCTCTAAAATTCATCATGTCCAGTTGCTAGTAAAAGGACTGTGCTACAATCAATTCAAGTACATACCAATTATAATTATGAGCTTAGACACCTAATCCAACAGTCTCCCAATTGGATAAGTCTAATACCTATAATTACCAATATGACTTCAAAAACGATTAGCAAATTGTAGCGCTCAAAGCCGTTGTCGAACTCTGACCTATTCAGTTACGTGTCCTAAGATAAGTGATCATATAATCCCCCGTGTACAAGATATCATGTGGACAAATAACATGGAACAGAATCATTCTCATTGCCCAACTGTTTGTTTCTCGATTTCTGATTTGTAATGACAAAGAACTACTAATCGAACACATCAATTTAGTCCTGGTCAGGCCCGACATTATAAGTCAACACCAAATCATCGAGGGGCCCAAGATATCGCTTTTCCCATTAGGGCAAAAGGAATAAATAAACTTTGACTTATATGATTGTACTACTCATCAAATCACGCACATGCAACAATACGTTTTATAACATCAAGTTACTGGTGCATTTACACATTATCAATGTACAACCAACTTGTAAACAACTCATATATCTCCGTTTAAAGATTAAACGGTATTATCGTCTCAGAATTACTCGTGATAAATTCTATGAAGTAATTCTCTGAGAGCGGGTTAATCCAATACTTAAATTCTCCATTTCAAAAGCACTCATGAACACTACAACAAACCATTACTATGTCTAATCCCTTAGACAATCTATAGTCTAATTCATGACAGTCTTAATTCACTAACGATACTTGGATTCTCGTACCACGTCCACTGGGAGCCATTGTGGTGCGTTCTATGTGGTTATTTAAACAGAAGTTTAATGTTGATGGTTCCTTATACCGCTATAAAGCGCGCCTTGTGGCGAATGGCCGGAGTCAGCAAAAGGGGATCGATTGTGATGAGACCTTTAGTCCAGTGGTCAAACCGACAACTATTTTGTACTATTCTCAGCTTGGATATTTCCCGGCACAGGCCATTCATCAGGTAGATGTGAAGAATGCTTTTCTTCACAATCATCTTCAGGAGATAGTGTACATGCACCAACACCCGGGATTTCGAGACCCGTAACATCCAGATTATGTATGTCATCTAAGCAGTCCCTATATGGTCTGAAACTGGCCCCTAAGGACTGGTATCAACGGTTTGCTCAACATGTGTTGGATTAGGTGTTTAAGCCCATAACTATAATTGGTATGTACTTGACCCTAGAGTAGCATGGTCCATTTCGGGTTGCATATCACCACGACAATTTGATAGGATGGACTTCTGAGAAAAGGTTATTTATGATTTATTATAAGTTCTAATATATTAATATGAAACCATATGATTTAATTAGTATTGATCAAGAATTAATTTGGAATTAATTTAGTGATCAAAAGAGCCTAATTAAATATACGGGGACTGATTAAGTAAATCAATGATTCTTATAGTGAGGGCCAATGGTTATTTAGGATGGCTAAACCAATATGATAGTCCATGAAGGTTTAACCCATGGAGCCTAAGTAATATGAAAGGTCATGGAGCATTAGGGTTTGCATGGTTGTAACCCTAGTTTTGTCACACTATAAAAGGAGTGCCTAAATCACCAAATCGGCACCCTAGTGTTCTTGGAGTTCCCATAACCGATTTTGAGTGCAAGAAACTCTCTCAAAAGTCTTCCTTCGTCCAAGGTGTGTTGTGAACCGTTTGAGGTGCAACATTTGAGGCACTAAGTTCTTAAAGGCCAAAACTACAAGCTACAACAAAGAGGTAACTCTATAACTCAATTTTATGTTGTTTATATCAATTGTAAGCTAGTTGTAGGCTTCAAGCTTTGGAAACAATATTGCATGTATAATTAGAGAAAACATAGATCCAAAGCTTTTAGGGTTGTATGTGCACTATAGGATGTTGTAGTATACAAAACCCAACAGTGGTATTAGAGCCAATGGTTGTTTTCTATTATATTTGATGCATAATTAATTGTTCAAAGCTGGAAAACTGAAAAACTGCAATATGTCAGGCTGGACTCGTCTAGTCCATGAACAGACTTGATGAGTTGCATGATCAGACAACAGATTTTCAGGGTTTTTGGCCAGAATTAGTTTAGGATCATCACCACAAAGTGTTTTGAATCATTAAATCTGTTTTTTTATGATATGGTAGTGATCATCCTAATCCAATTAAAAGATAATTGTCAAAATTTCAAGTGTATAGTTAGTTTATGAGATAAGCTAATTTGTATGGAAATTGTTGATATGAATTATCTTGGCTTATGAGTTTAACAAGATCATAGATAAATTATTTGCTAACTTTTCTTAGTGAAATAATTGATCTTAATGCCTTTAATGAATTCCATAACTTGTCCTCAAGTTATGGAAAATGAAAATTCTTATTTTTAAAAGGTCATTAAACTCATAAGTTATGAAAACCAAAAGTTTTTGAAGAGTTTAAAATTTGCCCTCGAGTTTTGGAATTTGTAAAGTCACACTTATGAATATTTTAATTCCAAACTCTAGAATTTTAAAACTTAAAATTCAACCCTTATACTATTATAATATTAAAAGTTAATACTTATATATATATATATATGTATGTATATATATATATATATATATATATATATATATATATATATATATATATGTGTGTGTGTATATATATATGTGTGTGTGTGTGTGTATAAGAATAAGTCAGTCTTACCGTTAATAGGCCTTATTCACAAAGCCAGTCTATAAGGGGGGTATAAGGTTACTGCCTATAAAATGGTAGTTTAATGGGTATCCACTCTCACCCACCGCTTCCTTGACTGGTGGAGGGTCATTAGTCGAACGGGTAGCATAGAACATTCTCATTAAAAGTATAATGAAAATCCCAAGTAAATAAACACTTACAAATTCCCAATCTTAGTTACTTAGGAAAAATGTGAATTTGGTGTTAACCCATGAAATTGCACTTTGCACCTTGTTAAGTCGTTAGTGGAGCGTGTATGGTTAACCGACACACTAATCTGGGGCTGACAGTGTGTGGCAAAGGGTAGCTTGATATAAATCATGGATCAATGGAGTATGTGTGGTTAACTGGCACATTGATTGGATGATCTGTAACATTAAGTGTACCAAGTTAATTTGCATGGTTATCCACACCTTGTTTGTGATCCTCGGCATCCCAGTCACAAACTTAAAGGACATAATTAAGATTTAAACATGTCATTGAAAAGTTAAATGAATCTCAAAATATCTAGGAGTTTCAATTCATTTAAAATCTAATGTTCAATTTCGTTTTTCATGGTGGAAATTGGTAAATCGTCATTTACTTACCTTCATATATTTTGCAATTGGATTACGACATCCCTCTTCCGAATTGTAAATATTGTGTTGGATCCTAGCCTTAATATTTCATTTAGGTGTCATATTAAGGACTTAAATCAACTAAATTGAATTTCTCCCTCATAGATGTCTAGTTCTGACAACTATGGTCTTTCTTATCCTTTTGGAAAAAGCTTTCCTAATGAAGATGATATCCCACATGGCGATCAATGTGACAGATTAATCACTTTGTCGTGCGTTAATGGGACTGAAAATCATACTTCACTTCATCCACCTCCTCCAATTATTCTCCCTAACCCACAAGTTCAAAGACTTGAAAAATTCAAGGTCACTCAAGCCCTATTAGCAAACAAACACAAAGATGGAAAGTTTGTATGTGCTCACGTCTTAGAGATGAAGTTACATACTGACAAGCTGGGAGAGTTAGGTGTTGAAGTCTCGAGGAAGTTGGTTGTTGACTGGGTTCTTCAATCACTTCTTGAGTCATATAGCGGGTTCATTAAGAACTACTATATGACAGACCATGGCATGACCCTTGTCGATATTGCCTATTTTCTTGTTGCTGCTAAATCAGCAGTGATTTGGCGCACTGGTAAAGCAAATTTGATTGGAAGATCTACTCCCCAAACTTCCATGGACATTGACAATGGTAAAATTGAAAGTCCCGAAAAGCTTTCTCTTCCCAATGGAAAGGGATCGACAATGGTCAAGTCATTTGACCAAATGGAAAAGAGAAAGGCTAAATCTGAGATAGTCCCGTGTACCATTCCCAAATGGTCCATATGTTTCTGTTGCCAAGAGAAGGGGCATTGGTTGCAAAGCTACCAAATTTACCTGAAAGATCACAAGGATGGTAAAGTCAAAATTTTGACTCTACTTCAGGTAAGTCCACTATCTAACTCTATTAAGTTCCTATTTAGAGATTCTTAATACATGATGTAATGTAATTGAAATGTGCATATCTACACATATATTTTACATCATATCTTAATATTGTGTGTGACGATGCATAGCTTTACATGAATTAGTTAAATATTAGTAAATTTGGACTTAAATTATGTAATACCCTGTTTATTTTATTTGATAAATAAATAAATTAATGAATGAATAGTAGCCCTAAAATAAATAATTATATAGCAAGGTGTTGGTCTCGGGGAGCTATTGGTCACAATTTTAGAAGTCGGGGATTAAAAGTGTAAGTTCCAGACTGAGTTTATAATTATTTATGAAGATAGGGACCACTTGGTAAATTATTGGGACTTCATTTGAAAAGAATTGTAGAGGAGGGGTTGTTCTAGTAAAAATTTGACCTACTTTGTAATGTATTTAGATGGCAGGGGTTAAAAAGGTAAAATGTGGATTACATTAGAATAAAAGGGACATGGAGGGACTGTTATTGCCATTATGGCAAACTCTTGAGTGGAGCCGGGTATAAAGGGTTAAGCAAACCCTAACCCTAACTTATTTCACTTTAGCCGCCATATGAAGACTCCAGCCGTCGCTTGCCTTCCTCTTCGCCATCTCTACCGTTGCCGGACGTCGAGTTGCCGAGAAGAACCATTGAGATAGACGCCGCCATTGGAAATAACCGGTCGAAGGGTCGTGGTTGGATCTCAAGATGGACAGCGCCTTTGCGGGGCCATTTCACCAAGTGTGGCTGCTGCCACTTCGCTTTTACGATCTCCGGTCTCCGCTCTCATCCCTCTCCGACTTACAGCGTCGTGCTGCCACCTCTGTTGAGGTCTTC
This sequence comes from Lactuca serriola, assembly GCF_051521515.1. Classification (NCBI taxonomy): domain Eukaryota; kingdom Viridiplantae; phylum Streptophyta; class Magnoliopsida; order Asterales; family Asteraceae; genus Lactuca; species Lactuca serriola. The sequence goes on from NC_136410.1 coordinate 46,913,683, forward strand.
AACCGCCGGGCGCCACCGCAATGCTGCTGTCGTTGCGGTAGAAGAAGGGCCATCGACCATATGAGATCTCCCCAGCCGCCGTTGCATCCCCGGGGTCCGATTGCCACCCTTTGGCCACCGCTACTTCGTTGTCGAGGTCACAGATTGTCGGAGGAGCACCGGAATATTCCGGCGTCGTGTGCTCTAAGCCACCAAGCGAACATCGAGCGTCCACCAACCTCCTTCCCCTTCTCCTTCTTAGGCCGCGCTGTTGTCGCCATCTCGAAGATTCTTCCGTCGCCGCCATGCGCCACCTGGTGGCTGTGGGTGTGTTCATCGGTGAATGTTCGTGTGAAATTGTTGCTACCGGTTTCAATCGGGTGTGTATGTGTGTTTCCGGTCTTGGGTGTGTTGTGTGTGATCTATTGTTGGCCAGAAAGCCTAGGGCCGCCACTGCCACCACCATGAGGTGGTGGCTGACGCCATGAACCACCGTGGGTGGGTGTACTTAGTGTGTGTGTGTGTGTGTTGCTTTTGGTATTTTCTTTGTAATTGTAAATGGAATAATGAGAAAGGAATTCGAAACCACCACCGGCCGCCGTGTCGGGTGGCAGTGTGCTTTGATGGTGTTTGGACTCGTTTGGATGATTGGACAAGGGACTAAAACCCTAATGGGCCTAATGAAGCTTAATGGACTCTAATGGACCCAATAAAAGCCTAATGGGCTTAATAATATTTTCGTGGGCTTAATAGTCCCAATAAATCCCTAATTGATCTAAAAGCCCAACAAATTAATTAATGGGCTAGTATTGGGTTGGAAACCCTAATTAGGGTTTAGAAAACCCTAATGCCAATGAAACCCTAACTTTAAGAATTAATCGGGTCACACACACACAAGAATTATTTAATAACTTGAGATATTAAATAATAAACTTTGGTAAAGATTAATCTAAGCACTAATGAACTTAATGGATTAAGTCCTTAATGGGTCAAGTAGGAAACTTAACCCTAATCATCATTGTATGTGAAACCCTAATTTCACTTGGGTTTATTGTTGGGCCTTTTATCGGGCCTTGATTATTGGGTTATTAAATGGGCTATCCAAGATCAAGCAAATGGTCTAGAGTAATTTAATGGGCCTAAGGTAAGGCCCATGTAAGGGGCTTGGGCATAATTTGGAAAATTGGGCCATAGTTTGGGCCTTAATGATTATATGATGTTGGGCCTAAGAATGAGACCATGTATAGGCTTAGGCCCAATTTGGAAAATTGGGCCATATGTTGGGCTTTGATTCCTAGTTGGCTTTGGGCCTATGGGTTGGGCCTTGTGGGGCTTAATTAAGCCAAGCCTAGGGTAGTGTAGTAATTATTCAAGTATGTATTATGGTTATGTGTTGGAACCCAATTATTAATTGGGTGTTATTTTAGTGTTGACAGTTCGGGAATCTGTCAACCAATAGTTGGGGTTCAGCCTGCGGGACTTCAGCAGTGTGGGATTGTGTCTACGGGACTTCAGCAGTGTGAGGTGAGTTACTTTCCAATAACGGTGGGTCTATGGCCACAATGCCGGCCCACCAGTAGGAGTTGTATGTTAGGTGATTGTCTTTGTGAAATCATCTAGGTTTGCTACTACCTGAGATGTTATATGCTGGCATGATATGTATATGTGATAGTAGTAGAGTTCGGTTGTTAGGACCGAAGGGTAGGTCAGACACCCCAGATATGTCTGACAGTATGTGATGATATGTTTATATGCTGGCATGATATGTTATATGTGATAGTGGTAGTAGGAGGGGAATAGTCCCCAAGTTCGGTCGTTAGGACCGAAGGGTAGATCGGACACCCCAAATATGTCTGATAATATGTTATGTTATGATATATATGTGATAGCAGCAGTAGGGGGTGAAATAGTCCTCGAGGATCGGTTGTTAGGACCGATGGGTAGTCAGCACCACAGAATGGCTTGATATGGGTAGTCAGCACCCCAGAACGACTTGACACGGGTAGGTCGGCACCCCAGAATGGCCGTACCGGGTAGGTCGGGCACCCCAGAATTGCTCGGCAGTATGTATGTATGTGATTGTATGGTATGTGGTATGATGGGGGAACTCACTAAGCTTCATGCTTACGGTTTTCAGTTTTGGTTTCAGGTACTTCGTGTTTAAAAGAAAGGAGCCAGCTTGATCGCAGCGCATCACACTATGGTTTTCCGCACATGAGATCTTTGGGATTACACTCTGATATTGGTTTATGATAACATGTTTGATTATTTCCACTTTGGTTTTGACATGACATGATATTACAAATGTTTTATTACACTGTTGGTTTTATATAATAATGTATTTAAAAATAAAATTTTTGGCCAGTATTTTGGGATGTTACAAATTACTAATAATATAATATTTGGTAACCAACTTTGATAATCCTTAATTGTTAGCTAACCATAAAGAAGAAGTGGATTCGAACTAAATGAGAGTGTTTTTAGTAATTGATTGAACCTTTGTTTAGTAATTAAGTTTGTCTGAACTTGCAAAATTAGATAAAAACCTTTTAAATTATTGTTTGATTTTAGATTAATTTAGAGTAATTATTTTAGGTAATTAAATCCGTTCCCTGTGTTCGACCCCAACTTACTTTACTACACTACAATCCGACTAGGTACATTGCCTAGGTGCATGTTAGTTAGTTAAGTTAGTTAGGTTATAAATTTAAAACTAGTAGGTACTTTTGTGCACATCAAGTTTTTGGCGCCGTTGCCGGGGAACGACTATCTTAGTTGTTAATTTAATTGTTTTAGGTTAATCGATCCTTTTTGTGGGGTAAAAGCCGCAAAAAGTTAATTTAATTGCTTTATTTTTCTATTTGTTTAGTTTTCACGACGTGAGGGACACCTCTCACGACGTGAGATTAGTAGTTTCCAGTTCTTATTTACTTTGTTTTTAGTTCGTTTTTTAAATGTATTTTCCAAATCTCGATGCTTTTAACACTTTTCTTGAGGAAGTGGAACAGGAATTAGAACGAGAAAATGATGGTTATGACTTAGACGAAGATTTGAAGGAGTTTGGAAGATGGTTAGACTGTGTCTTGCCAGACGAACCAGAACAAGCCGAGATACATGAGCTAGAGATAGAAGATGAGAAATTACATCCAGAGAGAAATTTGGAGGAGCTGGAAAGTTTGCTAACAGAATTCTCGGAAGAAGAACAAAAGCAACCAGACTTTCAAGAACAGCGTCATGATATGATCATTACCACGACACAGGCTTCTGATAGTTTGGTTTGTGTTTCAATGCATGGGGTGACAATTCCATCCTTGAAAAAGGTTCTGAAGAACGATCATTTTCTGATAAGCAACAAACCGGTCCCCACAATTTTTAATTTTCTGGTTATAAATAAATGCTCGCTAGTTTGGCCAAAAATAAAAACTAGAAGTCAAATTTTACAAGTTGGTCTGAAAAGTGTGTTCTATAAAACAAACGGATTAATAACAAGCGGATTGACAGTTTATTAAGTTTGGAGTCCAGCTCAAGACTCGCACAAAAAGAAGCGCTTATCGGGAGGCAACCCGATGTTTTTTAGAGTTTGCATTTTCTTTTCTTAATTGATTTAGTTTTAGTTTTAGTTTTAGTTTTCATGTTAGTCTTATTTCACCTTAACCAAATGATGATGCATTTCTCTAGTTCTTGATCTTATTTTGTAGTGTTGAACGAAAGTGAAGAAGTGAAGGAGCTTAATTTGAAGAAGTCGTGCGATTTTTGAAGATCATAATTGAAGAACAAGTTTTTCAATAAGTGTGGGGTTCCCACATAATGAAGAGAAAATCATTTTTGAGGCATATTTACTGAAAAGAAGACAACACGACGTGGACATCATCAACACGTCATGGCAGTGGTTCAACACATTTTTTTAAGAATGTTTCTTTAATTTCATTCGATCCGAAACATTTGCATTCACAAGAAGACGCTTTCCAGAAATCAACTCATTCTGGCACCGATTATTGCAATTTCAAGACCAACACGTCATGATAATCCCCACCACGTCGTGTTGTCGCAGTCAGAATACATGAAAAATAATCTGCTTGAGCTACCACGAGGTGGTGAATTCCGCCACGAGGTGGTGCTTTTCGAGTCTGATCCCATACTTTTAGTAGTCTAAGTGTTCAAGAGTGGCGTTTCCAACTCTAAATTGAATTACATGGTATGGATGAGCTGTTCCCACACCATCAAATTTTATTTTTACGCAATGCTGAAGTAATGTACCGGCTGCCACGACATGGTTGACACTTTCCTATGTCGTGGGGGAGTTTTTCATCACATCAGGAGGCTACCATTCTACTTTCCAATTCCGTTTCCACACCTTAGAGCAAGCTAGATATCCTACACACGATTCGAGATGCATCTTCTATCTCAGTGGAGTTTGTTCCTTTTTCTCCTTTTTATTGCTTTTAAATTAATTTATGCATACAATGAGGGCATTGTATCTAAAGTTGTAATTTCTAGATTATGTATGCTTGGGCAGCTTAACCAAAAATATCTTGAGGTTAAAAAGCTTTCTGAGGATGGATTCGGAGGGTTGCATAAAATGAGCATTGTTCGGAAGAAGTGGGTAATTGTTTATGAAGATTGTGAGTATTTAAAGTATGGGGGTACTTTAGGAAAAAATTTAGACACGAATGCATGCGTTGAGGTCTTGGCATAATGGCTGAGCTGGAATTGGATTGTTCTATGAAATGCTAGTGATGAAGGTTTGAGTTTAAATAAGTAGATTCGCTTGAGGGCAAGCAAAGCCTAAGTGTGGGGTATTTTGATATTGCCATATTTATACATATTTTAGGCAATATTTAAGTACATTTTATATATATTTTGGTCAATTGCATAGAATAATGATACTTATAAGGTTAAATTATATTTTGCAGCAAAAAAGAAGACATTTTGAAGAAAGGGACTAAAAGCGTTAAAGGATGGAACTTTGGAGGTTAAAGGCTTGAACGACAAGAAAAACACCCAAAAAAAGACGTACTCACGACGTGAACAGTTGATGGTTCACGACGTGAGTGGAAAGAATTAGAAGATAAGCATCTGGGTGAAGGAATCCTTGACAATCACGATTACTTCGAGTTCACGACGTGAGTTTTAAATGCTCACGACGTGAACGGTGATTTTCCAGAAAATATATATATCCTTCTCCATTACGATTGGGGATAACTTTGGCTGGCCTAGGAGGATTCCTGGAGACGAAATTCAGAGGAAAAGAAGCTCTAGAAGTTGGTTTTAACACCAAGGAAGGAAGATTTCATAATTTGTCTTTATAGATTGGTACATTTAAACATGTTTTTGATTATAGTATTTGTTTGTTTAGCTATTAATATGTCCAGCTAAATCTAGTTGCTTCTGTTAGCTAGATGAAGCTGGAACTCATGGTTTTAATGCATTAGACTTAACTTTACTTATTGGTGATATGCTTGTGTTGATTGATTTTACCTAGCATGCTTGAATTAATTATTTGATTGCTTTGAACTCTTGTTCTGTGTAGTTAGTGAACACAAATCTGCATGAACTTGAATACTTAATAATATAGTAAACACTAGTTTATTGGAGCTAAGATCAAACCAATCTTAGATTAGTAATTGAATCATTAAATCAAGTTGTATTAGAGAACTCATATTATGACTGTAACTGTATTTTGATTAATCAATTTTTTATAGCTCCAATCTTATTTAATAATTTTGTGTTAACTATTGTATGACCATAAATAGATTTACATGAATTGATTAATAATTAGTAGATTTAGAACTAAATTGCTAATACTTACTTAATTGGTCACCAACAGTAATAGTCATAGCTAATGTATAACCATTGAGCGAAAGCGGATTCGAACTAACAGAAGTGCTTTGTTTATTGATTGAGTTTCTGTTAAAGGATTAAGTTCATCTAAACTTGGAAAATTAGATAAAACCCCCTTTTTAGTTTATTAATAGTTTGATTAATTTAGTAGTAAATAGATTAATTAATAACACCGTTCCCTGTGATCGACACCCAACCTACCAAACTATTCTATAATTCGACTAGGTACACTGCCTAGGTGCATTTTAGTTAGTTAGTTAGTTAGTTAGGTTATAAATTATAAAATTAGTGGGTACTATCGTGCACATCAGTAATTACATTTTGATGTTTTGTAGGATCAAAGGAATGAAGGAAAACTTAAAGGAAAAGCAAGCTAATTCTGATCGTGAACAGATGGATTTCAAATCGAATGGTTCGATGATCAGAATTTTGAGCTGTTGCTTAAGAGTTATGATAGATTTCTTAGGAATAGATAACAACATAGTTTTCATATGTATTTGCATTGTAAGGACACATTTTTCTTCAATTTTATAAATAAAAAGAAAATTTTGATTGTATTTTATTTTAAGTTTCCTTACAACGACATTTTTGAAAATTGTTGCTTATATGTTTCCATTGATAACAATATTGGAAAATAGATTTGTTTCTTTCGTTTGTGGTAGTGTCATAATTACCAAATAAGGAAAGATTTTCATCACCCAAGTTTCAATTGGATAGAAACTTGGAGTCACGCAAGTTGCATTGTGTGATGAATGAGAACCTTTGGGAAATTAAGACTAATTCCTTGTTCACATGTATATGTGATTCAAGTGAAGGACTAGGGGATCGGGTTCACTTGTTTGTGCGTTGATCGGGTCCACCACAAAGAACGATAAGACTATTCGTTATGATTTACTAAAGTTTAGTAAATCTGGTTACACTTACAAGATTAAGTGTAATTCTGAATCGTTGAAAAAGTTTCAATGTATAGCAGAACGAATAAGAAGAATCAAATTAGGCAGAACGATAAAAGTTTCTCCAATATGAAAAGAAGGGAGAGTACTTGAGTATCGTGTTTTATGATTATCTTAGTGATTATGAAACCATATCACAATTGATCCTCTAAGGACACCTTGGTGCATTTTTGTGGCTAAGAAAAGGAATCATGAATTGTTGAAATGGTTAAATCAAAAGGTGAATCATACTTCATTCCAAAATCGAGTCTTAGAATAACACTCCAAGATCGAGTCTTGAGTGACATAATCTTAAGAAAGGTTTATAACATTTGTCGAATGTAGAGTAAAATGTTTTCTTACTCTTGTACATTTGAAATTGGTAAATTGTGATGTCTTGGATAAGACAAAGACCAACTAAGACCAATTGTGTGAAGTGTTTATCTTGATAAGAATCCACACTAACTCTTGAATATTTTTTTGTCAAGTAATGTTTCTTGACATGAGAATCTTATATGTTAAGAGGTCAGTGGGAGTCTTAAAGATCTTGAAAAGTTTCAAGAACTAATCAAGAGTAAACCTATTGTTAATCACTAGCACACGACTTGAGGTTTATATCTATCGTGTTGACATGGTCTTATTTTAGTGCCTGTTGCAGTTAAAGTTGACTATACAGGTGAGTTCTATGAGTTCTCATTTGAATGCATAGCGCAAAGCACCTTAATCAATGGAAAGCACATTGACCTATAAGTGTGAGCTGCTAAACAACTTGGAAGCAATGGTAGGCCATTATGTTGTCGGGTGGCAAGAAATTAAGACTAAACAAGTTCAGTCCATATGAGCTTGGATTTATCACTAACCTTGTCTTATGATTATGGCTTTGACAAATTCATGTGGATAGGAACACATACACCAGTGTCATAAGGTTTCTCTCCAATTCATGAAAATGATTGTGAGGAAACGCTTTCACTAAGTAGATTTTAAGGAGATAGCAATTGTGTTATTTGCATTATCAAATGCGATTATGATTACGACATCCCTCTTTATAGTTCGAATTGTGAGAAATGAAAAAAGGTCTAAACATTTGAGACTTATTGTTGTAAGTTCTAAAATTGTTTAGACACACATGTGAGCTATCTAAGGAAATGTGTATGAGTTTGAGAAGCCTAGATAAAGTCTTATCGAAGCATCTTATATCAGAAATTTGAACTTTGGTAAGAAAGTCAATAACTATTAATTTCTAGAAGTCCAGCTGATTTCTAGGTACATGTCAAAGCTAGTGGGAGCATAAGCGTTATGCTAATAAGAATGTAATTATTATGCTAGTAGGAGCACAATTATTGCGTTAAGAGTTACGAGTTAGCAATGTTAATTATAGAAAATAAAAGTATCAATTCGCAAAGTTGCAGGATTTGAAAAGTTGTTTTGCTATAATTAAGGGAGAGGAATTCATACTTATTGACTATTTCACAAAGAAAGGACCATAGGCAAACATAGTGTACATGCTTGGACCATGGGATAATTATTGTTTTAATTCAAATATTAAGTTGATTAATCGAAACATTATACAATGAATAATGTGTAATCAATATGGTGATTAAATAAAAGGTGTTTATTTATATTCATAAGTTCCGAGATCATATTCGATTCAATTATTCTTGTGTTTCACTTTGCATGTTTTAACTTCCCGAATAACTAGGCTATTCAAACTGTCCACAATCGATCATACTTTGGAAGTAGGTATTGAGGCAAGACTGTCATGAATGGGTCTGTAGATTTGTCTAAAGGCGTTTAGGCATAGCACAAGTTTGTTGTAGTGTTCATGAGTACTCCTATAAGATTTGAGTATTCGATTAAACTCACGCTCATCTGAATCACTTCATGGATTTTATCACGAGTGATTGTGAGACGATAATATCTTATATTCTTGAAACCAAGACATGTGAGTTGTAATTTACAAGTCGGTTGCACATTGATAATATTTAAATGCACCAGTAACTTGGTGTTATAAAACATATTGTTGTGTGTGATTTGATGAGTAAGTACAAGCAAGCATTTGAGTCAAAGTTTATCGATTCCTTTTACCCTTAGAAGGATAAAAGCGATATATGTGGGCCCCTCAATGATTTAGTGATGACACCCTAAACGCTTGGCCAAGCCTGGACTGATTTGATTTGTTCAATTAGTCAGTCGTCATAAATCAGAAATCGGGAAACAACAGATGGACAGAGAGAATGATTATAATCCATGTCTTAGTCCATATGATATCTTGTAGAATGGAGGAATATATGATCACTTATCTAATGGACGCGTCATTGACTAGGTCAGAGTTTGACAACGGCTTTTAAGAGCTACAATTGCTAGTCGGGTTATGGAGTCGTACTTGCAATAATAGTTATTAGAATTATCCAAGTGGGAGACTATTGGATTAGGTGTCTAAGCCCATAACTATAATTGGTATGTACTTGACCCGAGAGTAGCATTTCGGGTTGTATATCACCACGACAATTTGATAGGATGGACTTTTGAGAAAAGGTTATTTATGATTTATTATTATATTATAAGTTCTAATATATTAATATGAAATCATATGATTTAATTAGTATTGATCAAGAATTAATTTGGAATTAATTTAGTGATCAAAAGAGATTAATTAAATATACGAGGACTGATTAAGTAAATCAATGATTCTTATAGTGTGAGCCAATGGTTATTTAGGATAGGCTAAACCAATATGATGGTCTGTGGATAGTCCATGGAGGTTTAACCCATGGAGCCTAAGTAATATGAAAGGTCATGGAGCATTAGGGTTTGCATGGTTATAACCCTAGTTTTGCCACACTATAAAAGGAGTCCCTAAATCTCCAAATCGGCACCCTAGTGTTCTTGGAGTTCCCATAACCGATTTTAAGTGCAAGAAACTCCTTCAAAATTCTTCATTTTTCCAAGGTGTGTTGTGAACCGTTTAAGGTGCAACATTTGAGACACTAAGTTCTTAAAGGCCAAAACTACAAGCTACAACAAAGAGGTAACTCTATAACTCAATTCTATGTTGTTTATATCAATTGTATGTTAGTTGTAGGCTTCAAGCTTTGGAAACAATATTGCATGTATAATTAGAGAAAACATATAGATCCAAAGCTTTTAGGGTTGTATGTGCACCATAGGATGTTGTAGTATACAAAACCCAACAACATGATCTTCACATGGGTTTTCAGCATAGCCTCACTGATTCCTCACTTTTTACATATCATCACGGCCCGGATATTGCATATCTCCTTCTATATGATGATGACATTGTTCTAACTGCTTCTTCTCTAACTCTCCTTAACTCCATTATTGCTCAGCTCAACAACGAGCTTTTTATGACTGATCTTAGGGCTCTTAATTACTTTTTGGGGATATCTGTCACCCGCTCGTCTCACGACCTCTTTCTTTCTCAGAGAAAATATGCAACGGAGATTCTTCAGTGGGCCAATATGCTTCAGTGCATTCCAGCTCGTACTCCTGCTGAGACCACTCATAAGTTGGGTGCCAATGGACCTCCTGTGGCGGATCCATCTCTATATTGCAGCATTTCCGGTGCTCTTCAGTACCTCACTTTCACTAGACCGGACATTGCCTTTGCGGTGCAACAGAATTGCCTCTTTTTGCATGACCCATGGGAGCCACACCTACATGCATTTAAGTACATCTTGCGATACATTCGTGGAACACTTGACCATGGCTTAAAGCTTCACGTTTCTCCCACGTTTGATCTTTGCGCTTACTCTGATACTAATTAGGGGGGATGCCCCGTCTCTTGCCGATCCACTTCTAGTTACTGTGTTTTTCTTGGAGATAATTTGATATCATGATCGTCTAAGCGGCAAGGCGTTATTTCTCGGTCAAGTGCTGAGGCTGAGTACCGTGGCGTTGCAAATGCAGTTGCAGAGACTTGTTGGGTTTGTAATTTTCTTCGTGAGCTTCGGTGTCCGCCCTCCAAAGCTACGATCATTTATTGTGATAATATCAGTTCCGTCTACATGACATTGAACCCAGTTCAGCACGAGCGCATGAAGCACATTGAGATTGATATACATTTTGTTCGTGATCTGGTTGCACGCAAAACTGTTCATGTTTTTCATGTACCGTCTTCCGCTCAGTATGCCGACATCTTTACCAAATGTCTTCCGACACAGCTCTTTAACGATTTCAAATCCAGTTTGAACGTTCGGAATTCACCTCCCGATCAAACAGCGGGAGGATATTAGTGGACCACATTGTATTATGTATTATGTTGTATTTAGTTATTGTATGGCCCATGATACTCTCGTATATATTCTCATTTGGTAATGCTAATGCAAATACGTGGTACAGGAATTATGAATTAATACTTACATCCACCAGGTGACCTTTATTTAAAGTTCCATACTTCGTTTTCGAGTTTTTGACCAAAATGGTGTTTTTGAAAAAAATATTTACCAAATAGGTGTAGTTTTAAAAATATTTATTTTTCTTAAAATTTCAGTTTTTTTAATCATTTTGCTGTATTTTAGCATACTTTTTTTTATTTTATTTTTTTTACTTTTTGCAATAAAAAATGTGTTTCTTTTGTTTATATACATCTAATAAGAGAAAAAAGAAAAAAAAATAGTTTGTACATTGCTCCAAGGATTAGAACACACAAAAAAAAGTGAATGGTTTTTTTTCTTATTTTTTTGTTACGAGATGTATATATTTAAAAATAATATATACCAAATCAATTGTTTAATTTTAAAATTGTTTTCTCATGTTCTAGTTTATTAGTATATTAATTATTCGGATAGTTTTTTACTTAAAATGATATTTATCGGTTCATATTGAAAAGAAATTTGTTTGTTAGTTTTTATAAAAAGTCTTTGTCGGTTTAGATTAAAAAATTGTTGGTATAGTGTTTACAAAACCAACAATTGCTTCTTACAAAATAAATAACTTATTTCGATAACCACTATCTAAAAAGAAAAAGAATGGTCGAATGAACCAAACAAAAAGATATTGAATATGTTTTCGTATATTTTGTTTGGTTTATTCGACTTTATGCCTTATTCTTTTAATTTTTTTTCAAATAATGATTGTCGAACCAAGCTATTTCAAATATTTTTTTTATTTTGTTTTGTATTTGTTAAAATTTTTGTTGGTTTGGTACTTAAAACATTGTACCAATAATTTTTTTAACTTAAACCAACAAGACCAACAAACAATTTTTTTTTTCAATTGATTTGGTATATATTAGCAAAAAATACACAATTCTTTTCTTTTTGTATATCTAGAGTTTAGATGCAACAAGAAAAAAAAACTCAACGAATAATACAAAACAATAAAAAAATGATTTTTATTTCTTATGTAGATACTATAATAATAATAAATTAGAAAAAAAAAAACATTCTAATTTTTTTGTTTTCTAATCCGTTGAGCAGTGTACAAATCATTTTTTTCTCTTGTTTGATGTATATATAAACAAAAGAAGCACTTTTTTTTATAGCAAAAAGTAAAAACTAAAATAAAAAATATATGATAAAAAATCAGCAAAATGATTAAAAAAACTGAAATTTTAAGAAAAATAAAAAAAATTTAAAACTATACCTATTTGGTAAATATTTTTAAAATCACACCTATTTGGTAAATATTTTTTCCAAAAACACCATTTTGATAAAAAAAAACTCCTTGGTTTTCCTTTATGGATTGCATTTTTTGCATGGCATCATTTATTCATACCCTCTTTCCATTTATTTCTACGTTTAATCATTATTTTTATTAATAATTAGGTAATGATTATATACTTTTTTCTAATTACGAGATATTTTTTTTATTCATAGCCAATCAAATACACTCTACACTGTTAAACATTTCTTTCTATTTTGACCTAGATTAATTAATTTTTATTATTTTTTTTAGGCTTCTCGTAAAAAACAAAACAAACACCAAGCTGCCGGCAAAATGCTTTGGATCAAATGCATTGCTTGGACCGGGTCCAGTAACTTTTAATTGTAATTATCCTACTTGTTAAGTTTATTAGAATTGATTATATATTTTTTTCTGCGGTCCAAAAAAATAAGGTATAATATTTTATTATTTTTTCGTTTTCATATATGTTTAATAATTGTTTTAGTACAAAATATTAATATTTGTGATGTACATTGAAGTTCATTTATTTATTGTTCAAATATGTCTCATAAATTTACTTTTATAACATTTTTATTAATTTATGTTTAACATTACAATTTTGGGGGCTTCTAACAATATAATTTTGAAAAGAAAGAACTGTTTTTTATAATCTTTTAATTTATTATATTAATTATTAAATATTTATATTGTTTATATTGTCCGGTTCTGTTGTTCATCCTCTTTTATATTGCTATGGATAATCTTTATTAGGCGTTATAAATTACAAAACAAACTAGTTTCATTTTGATCTTTAATACTAGTAACAATATTATACATTAGATTATTAATTAATAATCCAACTATAAATAGTCAATTACTTTACACATAATTTAATTATTAACTATTTATATTTTTCTTTTTATAACTTTGAATAGAAAAAACTTTTTTTTGTGCGACAAAAATTATATATATATGCATATCATTTTTTTTTCGTTCATGTATACAAGGCATTTTTTGTATTCTTATTTAAGTGAATAAAAAAACACTTTTTTTAATGGTTGACGTAAAGAGAAAAAAATATTTTTTTTACTTCCATTTAAATCATATACATTTAAAAATATTTTTCAAGAAATTTATTTGTTATTGTATATAAATAATTTTCTCACTTAGATACATAAAGCATACCTCATAAAAATATATAGTCAAAAGTTAAAAAAAAATATATAAAAAATATATATTAGAAAAACATAAAAAATAATTATTAAACTTATTTCTTTTAAACACTATTGGTTAAAAACATTTTAATAAACATCCAAAAATTAAAATATATATATATATATATATATATATATATATATATATATAATGTTGTTGATGTGACATAAAGTTTTGACTTTAAAAGACTACAAAAAAATTAATAATTGAAAGGGTAGTATTATTAAAAATGGGGTAGGTATAACATCATCCTTTTTGCATGTATGACTTCTCGACATTTATCAGATTTACGAAATATAATAACATCTTGGTAGTTAGTGGCCTCATAGTGATCCCCTAGTTCTTCGTCAATAACGAGAAATCTATAGATCTTGGGTGTTTCTCGTAGTGCCTCCACAGCTATTTGCTTGGGCTCATGATTATGTTCTTTAGTGCTTGCAGAAGGTGTCATATCACATACGTCATGGTTTTTGAACTTTTTCAAGATCTACATTGCTCCCACGGCTTCTTGTACGAAGAGATTCTTCTCTATAAACTATCTCCCAAACAACACTTTTTGAGATTATAACCTCTTGGAGATGCTTTAAATCATCCCAGGCTAAACACTTTATTTCTATTTGATTTTTAAGGTTTTTTTATTGGTTGAATTTGCATTGTTTTTTGAAAAAGTAATTTTAAATAGTTTATTATAGGTTGACTTTTACTAAAAATGTTTATAGGGTGTCTAAGGCTGGAGGGAGTGGTGCCACCGAAACCGCACTCCCTCCCTCGCCACGTAAGCGCCACGTCACATTTTACCACTTAAGTGTGGTTTCTTGCCACACCAAGGGTGTGGTGCCACACTTTGCATTTCTTTTATTTTTTTGTTTTTTTTTTAAGTATTTTAATTTAATAAAACTTCTTTTTTTTAACTAATTTAATTTAATATACCTTCTATTTTAATAAAAAAAAACATAATTCTTCATTACTTGAAAATAAAAAAAAAACAGTACATTGCGTTACTAAAAAAAAAAAACCACACACATGACATTTAAATAACCCTATAAACTTAAAAAACATAAATAAAATAACTAAAGGAAACTACATAAAGTCGTTCTCCGAGAACTCGTCTTCGGGGTCATCCGGTGGATCCAAATTAAGGTTAATGTTTTGAACCCCGTAAATGTGTTCCACCAAGTCATTGCGAAGATTATGAAATGTTTCATTGCAACGTATCTCTGCTCTTCTGTTTATATACTCTTCGCCACCAATTTCTATTGGTTGTGTCTCTGGTATTATTTCTTCCTCGTCAAACGCACATATCGCTCTTCCTTCGTCTTCAATAATCATGTTATGCAATATAATACACGTATACATGATTTCTTGAAGTTTTTCCTCGCCCAAATAAGCTGTTGGTTTTTTCAGTATGAACCACCGTTTCTTCAGAGCTCCAAAAGCACGCTCAACATCCTTCCTAGCTCTTTCTTGAGCTCTCTTGAATTTCTTTCGTCTAGAACCATGTGGAGCTGAAAACGACTTAACAAATACAGCATACTCAGGATAGATTCCATCGACCAGATAATAACCATACTTATATGGCGTTCCATGCACTTGAAAAGAAGAATCTGGTGCGGATCCATCGTATATGTTGTTAAATATTGGTGAACGGTTAAGAACGTTGATGTCGTTAATCGAACCAGGAGAACCAAAAAAAGCATGCCAAATCCACATATCTTGTGATGCAACTGCTTCAAGTACCACCGTTGGGTGACCATGATCACCTCGTGTAAATTGCCCATGATATGCTGTAGGGCAATTTTCCCATGCCCAATGGAGACAATCTAAGCTTCCTAGCATTCCAGGAAACCCATGCACACTGGCATGATGAGCTTGCAATTGCAAGATGTCATTACGTGTAGGCTTACGTAAATATTTTGGACCATAAAACTGAATGACAGTTTTGCCAAAAAAATGGAGACTGTCTCGTGCTGTCCTAGCAGACATCCTAAAACTTTCGTCTAACGCATCAGGCGGAATGCCATATGCTAACTGACGAAGTGCGGCCGTGCATTTTTGTAACGGAGTGAAACCGGGTGTACCTCTAGCATCGTAGCGTTGTTGGAAAAAACTGCACTCCCTCGTTACATCTTCAACTATACGTTCGAATAAACCTTTGAGCATTCTGAAGCGCCTACGAAAATAATACCCTTGGTAAGTGGCATTCTCTGCAAAATAGTCTTGCACCAAACGTTGGTTGGCTTCTTCACGATTTCTGTAAATGTATCTTCGTGTTCTCTGTTGAGAACTTGCAGCTGCGTTGTTACATACAACGTTGTATGTTTGTTCCGCCATTTGAACACACGCAATAGCGGTATCAAAAATAGTCTGAAATTCTTCAGAAGATGAAGAAGATGACATTTTTTGGAGAGTCGTGATTTTAAAAAAAAAAAAAAAAAATTTGAGAGAGAGAAGATTGTATTGTGAAAAAAATTAAGTTTGATATGTGTATATATATAGGAAGGAAAGAAAAAAAAACAAAAAAAGAAAAAAAAAAAAGACGAAATTGCGTTCAACGGTCAAAAATTTGACCAACCAATCAAATATCGCGGTCTCAATGGCAGGAAACTACACTCTGGGGACGGTGTTCCCTGCTGAGGTGGCACCAAGGTGCGGTCCCAAACCGCACCATACCCTCTAGTCTAAGGGGTGTCAATTTAGCAACACCCAAATATTATCATATCGTGTCTTTTGAGTACCCGACAAAACATGATACTCTAAAAAAACATTTAATAGAATAAAAATGGTATGTTTTGTTGATCCAAGAAGAAAATCGTTCGATGATTTAAAATAAAACACTTTTTGAGATTATAACCTCTTGGAGATGCTCTAACTCCATGATTGGTTCATAATAATTATGTTATTGGAGTTGTAGAACTTATTCATACTTTCTTATTTGTTTGTTTGTTTTAAGTTCTGAATCTCAAGATCATATAGATTATATTACTCCAACATGAAACCTAATAAAACATAATATTTCTAGCTTTAGAGCTCAACAGAAAATACACCGTAATTCATATTCCAAAAAGGTGGGACACATACTCACTCCCATGCTCATCATCAAGAATAATACAAACAAGTTTACACATCTACTTTACTGTTTGTCGATGTCTATACTATACTCATTCTTCTACTATCTCCATCAAAATTGGTTTCTGAGAACTGCTTCATTAAGTTCACACACAGCTTGAGTCTAAACCTTTAAAAAGGTAGAGTTGTATATAATATAAATATATATAGAAATATGGTAGACCCGAATCATACAGTAGTCGAATCTGGCTCAATTGTTGATCGAAGTCCTTTGCGCATCATCATCTGGGCATAGAACTCCGCATGCTCCTGTTCACAACACAAAATCATTAAGAATTCAAGTATCGATAGATTTGAGTCATTTAAAGCACTTAGGTCTATCTTTTTTTTTTTTCTAGACTGAATAAACAGTCTTAATAAGACTAAACATCGATTTTATCCTTACAGCCTATTAAAAAAAAAAAAATTAATGTGAGAGGAATATTACCGTTTTACCCTTTATATATATATAATGAAAGAGAAGTGAAAACAGTAAACACACCTTGACTGTAACTAGAACAACCGCGAGACCAGTTTCCCGTGATACATGGAAGTGTTTTCTTGCATCGTCAGGTGTAACACCTGGAACAGCCTGAGGCAATGCTTTTGCCACTGCATGAACAAATCGTATAAATTGCAATTTGCAAATATGGATCAAACACAGGACTTGAAGGAATTCAATTCCATCCATTAAACACACCATGGAATGGAATCTCTGATATGAAAATTTATGCTCAAAATCATGTATAATAATTACCTAGATTCTCAGTATGACGTGCATCATCAATCAAGAGCACTCTGTAACTGTCGCCACTACCAGTGTTTTTCTTGTGTTTTACGCTTCCAATATCTCCACCTACATGATGATCAAAACAATCATCAGCATACAGAGTCATATTTAAAGACCATAACGTTCCAAATTAGGTACACAAAAGAATTGAGCAATCTCCATTTGAATTGGATACAAGTTTATCAGCATTAATCTGATGTCTAAGTCAGAGATATGAACTTTTGACGACAACTAGATACCTAAGGTAGCGTTCAATCATCACCACTGTTTATACATCTTATCGTTTAAAACAGAAATATGGATTAAGAATGTAACATTTTGGGCAAAAACTAACACAGTTAAGCTATTCCACAAATTTAGGTCAATATTGCAGTTCATAAACGCTAATTTCGCCAAAAACATAATTAACCGAACAGAAAGAAATGGAACCTTCTTGAACTTGGGTAGCAGGGTCGAACTGAGATTGATCGAAAGAAGGTCGTTCCAACACACCAGCTCCTCCTCTTGAAGATCCAAACCTAGCCTTGATAGATCCATTTGAATTTGAAACTGAAACCGAAGATATGGATGCCCTAGTTGTAAACGATAGGGTAAGAGATTTGGGAGTTTGAGAGTGATGAAGAATCGTTGTTAGAGCCAAAGGTGCACTCGCAACTGCCATAATTTTCTTGTGATAACAATTAACAGCAACGGAATTGCTTGCTTGGAAGGGAAACGCTGAGGGAAGTGTGTAACGTAATCTCGACTGGTTATGAGGCTATTGTGGATTTGTGGTTGGTAGCTCGTTTTATAGAAAACACTGCAACTATGCTATTATTTTTAAATAAAACAATTTGATATAATATACTGATTATTTTAAATTATATGATTATATATAAATCTATTAAAATTACATAATCTTAATCTTTTGAATGATATCTATCCGTAGGTTACTCATGAATAAAATTAAATATAATATATGGTTTAATACTATTTATAGTTTTTGTTATTGTTAATTAATTTTTTAAAATTTATTTGTTTAACTTTTTAATTTCTGTCATTGTAATTATTTAAAACGTCAAACAATTTTTTATTTTATTTTAAAGGTTACAATATAATCATTTATATATAGTTATTTTTAACTATTGTTATTATAAGTTATTTTATGCTGCTTATTTGAAAACTTTTAACGATTATAAAAATATCCTTAGGAAATATTTTAGTTAAATTGATATTACAATTTAATTTTTGCATTTAGCACCATAATTTATCACTTTTAACTATTCACAAAATATTATTTGGGTTTTTTAAGTGGAACTGAAATTTATATCGAAGTTGATCCTGTAATCTTATATTTAAATTAAAACTTCAAGTATTTTGTCCAAACCTTTCAAAAGTTGTAGCTTTAAACTGATAATGGTTTACATACAACAACATATTAAATCTAATTAATTAAGTATAATATGTTAACAGTTAAAGACATAAGTTTATAAGTAAAAGTAAAAATATTATTTTAATATTGAAATTTAGTTTATTTATGATTATACTTTAGGTTTGATACTTATTTAACATTATTATCTATCTTATAATCATTATCAGAAAGTCACTACAATTTATCACTTTTAACTATTTATAAAGCATTTTTTCGGTTGTGTAAGTTGAATTAAAATTTATATTTAAGTTGATCCTGTAAGGTTATATTTAAATTAACAATTCAAGTATTTTATACAAAATTTTCAAACAACAATATATTAGACCTAATAAAATATGTATAATATATTAAAAGTTAAAAATATAACTTTATAAGTATAAAAAAATATATTCTTTTAATATTGAAATTTAGTTTATATATGATTATAATTTATATTTATTTAACCTTATTAACCAACTTATGATCATTATTAGAAAGAAATTGAAAAGTCATTGGAGTTTCAAATGAATGTGATGAAAGAAAAAATGAATGGAAGTTTCAAATGAATGTTGTGAAAGGAAAAATACTTCCTTTATAATTATATAATGATTCGTCATCACAAACAATAACTTTCTGGTGACAGTTTTTTGTAATATACTAAAAATTATTAGAGTAGTTTTGTTTTTTTACAGATTTTCACTAATTTTATATAAAAAAAACGTATTGCCATTAAATGTTATATTAACGCTTTCATCTAGCGAACACCAAATTTAAAAAATACAACACACTACAAAAAATTAAAAATATAATTATATCGGATTTTTTTTAAATACAAAAAGATAATAAAATTGTTAGATATATAATTAAAAATAATGAATGAATTAGAATACCATGACTATTATAGATTAAATATTTTATATTGAAAAAAATAAAATCAATTCGTTAACCAAAATAATTAGATGTGAAGGTTGATTATATTAAGATATTAAATGAAATATTGCTGGTTGTACAAAACTACAAACCTGAAAGCTGGAAAAACAAAAAAAAAAAGCAAAGGAAACATTTAATAATACTTACATGATTGATAATATTGTCTAAAAAACAAACTATCCGATTATAAAATAATAATAACAAAGAAAAAAAAAACATTCTATGAAGTATTAACCTCTCAAAAAAGTCTCCGGCTGAAAATACTCTTAAATCTTAATATCACTGACTCATTGGTTTCATTCGATAGCACATCATATCCAATGTTTAAAGTTATATCCTAGAAATAATAACTTAATTATAAATCCATTTGTCAAATTACAAACCTAAAGACTTTTAGATAATAGAATCATCTATCTAATTATAAACTTATAAAATTAACTCATCATATATACATACTACATTTAAAAATATCTTTTAAAATAAAAATTAAGTAACACTCATATTAGACGTAATTTATTTATTATAAACAAATCTAAAAGAGTTCCGTGGAGGGATCTGATCTTTTCAATTCTTGTGGCCGAGGTTTTTAGTTGCTGAAAGAAAAGAAAATCTAGAAGCTTCGTGGATCAGCCATTTGACGTTTATTATTATGGTATACAATATTTATGACAAGTTTCTCTTTCATTTAGCTGTATTTCAACACACACACACACAAACAACATGACAATAGAAACACCATCAGTATAAACAAGTGTACAACACACACGCATCAATCTCTTTCCATACAAACCAAATCTAAACGTACAAAGATATCAAACATCCTCTATGAAACAACTCAAGTGACTCACCAGTGTCAAAATGACTTATATACCCCCTCACTTCACTTCCCGTCTGAAAGCAATATCAATAGCTCATCATCAGTAATCGCTCCCATCATATCTCCATGGCTCTTTCTAGGGCACCCTGCCCACCCCCGTCTTTAATTGACGGAATTGCCCTCTATAACCAGATTCAGATACACGTTACCAAACCACGTATCAATTATCATAAAAAAAGATATCTAAATATATAAATAATTCTTACCTTACGAGCATATATTTGGCTAATTTGTAGAAAAGATACAATGGTGAAGATGTGCGCTACCATGATAGTCAAGTTTTTTTATTAACAGTGGTAAATCTGGAACGTAAAACCACATGGTTCGTTATTTAAATGAAATCGATAGAAAATAAAATGAAATAAAAAAAAAATACTAGTTGCGGGTACAGAAGAGGTCGTATAAGCAAAAAAAATGTAAAGTTTTTACAATTGTATCCGACGAGGTATTATATATTGATATATTTTCACATTTGTATCATTATCAATATGTTTTAAAACCGAAACTAATATCAAAAAATTTGGTTAAGAACATTACCGTTTTTAAAATACGTGTTTCAATTAAAACCAACATTTATGCACCTCTACCATTAATAGATTAGTTATTCGGACTATTGAAATATAAAATATAAACTTTAAAAATCTTTACTTATATGTATGCTTTTTTGCCATAACATTAAAGTAGTTCACTAAAAATAATTAAGATAGGTCCTCTCTCTCTCTCTCTCTCTCTCTCTCTCTCTCTCTATATATATATATATATATATATATATATATATATATATATATATATATATATATATATATAGGGTTAAGTTATTTTGTTTTCACTATCTATTGTGTGCATTTATGACTGATTCTGGACTAATCATTTTAGTTATTTTAAGAAAGTAATTAATGCATATTACATGTTGAAGATATAATAGACATTATATCTTCAA
The DNA here is from genome assembly GCF_051521515.1 of Lactuca serriola. NCBI lineage: Eukaryota > Viridiplantae > Streptophyta > Magnoliopsida > Asterales > Asteraceae > Lactuca > Lactuca serriola. Next base: position 46,935,307 of record NC_136410.1, read on the forward strand.
CATATAATATGCATTAATTACTTTCTTAAAATAACCAAAATTATTGGGTCGGAATCAATCATACATGCACACAAGAGACAGTGAAAACATTTGAACCTAACTCTCTCTCTCTCTCTCTCTCTCTCTCTATATATATATATATATATATATATATATATATATATATATATATATATATATATAGAAAATAAAAAAACCCTAAAAATCATAAAAATGTATGAAAAAAATATTTTGAGATCACAAAAAAAATTTTGACTTTATATTCTTAAAAATCGCAACTTTTTATATAATTTCGTTGAAATTTTTTTTTGAAAAATAATAAAAATAATAAAAATCGCTTTTTTAATTTTTTTTTCAGCGAATTTATAAAAAACCTGTGATTTTTAAGAATATAAAGCCAAAAAAAGATTTGTGATCTCTAAGTATTTATACAACGAAAGACAGTGTCTTGCATTTAGTTGCATTTTGAAACAAAAATGTTTCATCGGCAATGTAGAAGAGAATCGAATGCAAGGGAAGTATCAATTGACAAACAAGGCTATCTTAGTAAAAAGTTGATGGAGATGTTTTAAGGGTTGAACGCAATAAATAGCAATGTACTTCCATTGATATTTTATTATAGTGAAACATCCCAAAAATACGGTCCTAAAGTTTCGTTTTAATTTAGAAATAAAACCATAGTAATCTAAATCATCTCATAAAAACATAAGTGAAAATATCTCAAAACATCGTATCAATCATTGTATCAAAATCATATATCCAAATATCAGAGTAAATCATCACAGGCTAAACGATGTGGTGTGTGCGATGCAGTCATCCCGAGCTCTTCCCCTTACTAGCGGAAGTACCTGAAACCAAAACTGAAAACTGTAAACACGAAACTTAGTGAGTCTCCCCAAACTACCACATACCATACACATAATCACATAATAACATACATCGGGCCCCGCCCGACATTGCACGAATCTGACATCGGGCCGCGCCTGTCATCGGACCGAAGTTCGACATCGGGTCACCCTAACATCGGACCGAAATCCGGTATACATATAACGTATCAACAAGGATATACATAAACATATAAACATTCCTCGGGCTTGCCCCGACATTGGACCGAAACTCGTAACATATAAACATAACATATAAGCTAAACATTCCTCGGGCTTACCCCGACATCGGACCGAAGCCTGAAACATATACACATAAGATATAAGCTAAACATTCATCGGGATTGCCTCGACATCGGACCGAAGCCCATAACACATAAACAAACACATGCAAGAATCACGAAGACATCAAGCATACAAACATTCCTCGGGCTTTCCTCGGCATCGGACCGAATTCCGGAAACATATAGCCTACATCGGGCTAACCTTGGCATCGGACCTAAGTCCGACATACGCTATCATACATAAACGGGCCGACATTGGTGCCTTCGACCCGTTCCTACTGGAGGAAAACTCACCTCAAATGTCGAGTGAAGTAGTTGAACGTCTTTGCTCCTGCAACCGCCTCTACTCACGCCCTATACAAAACAACCCTTAGATACCATTCCTTACTTCAAGACCCCTTCATGGGTCAACCTTGGTCAAAGTCAATGTCCAAGTCAAAATCAAAGTCAACAATACGAGTTGACTCAACTCATCGAGTCATCCCCCTAACTCGCCAAGCTACCTTGCTACTCATATTCGTGATAACACAAACCAACTTTTCGAGTTCTACCTTGTACAGAATCGGGACAAATCGACTCAACTCGTCGAGTGCCTCTCTAGACTCACCGAGTTTCCCAGTCTGTTTGGGCCATCTTAATAGATTAAGCCCCAACTCTTCAGATCGAAGCTTCATACTCCTCATATACCCTGAAAATGTCCTTTTAAGAGTAAAGTTTCCAACTTTACCCATTAATACCTTTCCTTAACGGGTTTATCTCAAACCTTAACTCCTTAGGACCTAAATCTTGGTCCACAAGCCATTTATACTCCAAACTAAAGCCTATAAACAGAGATCTAGACCCTAAATATTACATGGACACGTAAAGCTTCCACCTTTCACTCCATGCATGGCCTTTTGGAGCTTAAAAGGCCAAAATGACATCATATGGCTTACATGGGGCTTCAATGGCCATAAAGTTTGAAACTTTATGCCATGAAAGCCCTTTATAATCCCAGATCTAAAGGTATACTCACTTGGGACGTCCATATCCCAAAGATCAAGTTTCTTGGACCAAAAACCCAATAAAGTGAAAATAAGGAAATCTAAGAAACTACTAAGCAAGTTAGAGAATTGATTACCAGAAAATGGTGAGGATGAAAGGAAGTATCTGGATCTACTATCTTCTCCTTGAATCCTTAAGCTCCTTCTTCTTCCATAAGCTTCAAAACACACAAAGTTCACTAAAAAATGGCTCACAAGCTCACAAATGCATTAGGGTTTCTAAAACTGGGGTTTGGGACTTGGACGCTGGAAATGAGGCCAACAAGTGGGGATTATGATACTTAAATAGGGTGTAAAACCCCGAAATTAGGGTTTCACTCTGGCATCCCTACTCGTCGAGTCGAGGCTCTCAACTCGTCGAGTAGGTGACTTAAAACCCAACATCAAATTTGGTTCCTACTCGACGAATTTGGGGCTCCCAACTCGTCGAGTTACTCTATAAAAGTGAATAATTTATGATTAAATGCGTACCAGGAACCAGGCGTTACAATTCTCCCCCACTTGTCTTAGACTTCATCCTTGAAGTCCGATGCGTCTGGAAACAACTTTGGGTAGTGCTCCCTCATCTCCTCATCAGGATCCCAAGTCCACTCTAAGCCCTTATGGTGCTGCCACTGCACCTTCACAAGCTCAACCCTCTTGTTCCTCAGCTTCTTTGCCTTCTTGTCAAGAATAGCTACAGGTCTCTCGATGTAGTTCAGGCTGTCATCAACCTGTATGTCCTCTAGAGGCACAACTGCGGACTCATCCACTAAGCACTTTTGTAGCTGGGAAACATGAAAAGTGTTATAGATCTGGTTGAGCTCTACCGGAAGATCCAATCGATACACCACCTTGCCCACCCAGGCTATAACCCTAAAAGGACCGATTTACCTAGGGCCCAGCTTGCCCCGCTTCCTAAACCAGATGACACATTTCCAAGGTGACACCTTTAGGAGAACCATATCGCCCACCTAAAACTCCACATCCGAACGGCGCTTGTCGGCATAGCTTTTCTGCCGACTCTGAGCAGTCTGGAGTCTGATCCGGACTTGTTGGATCCTCTCAGTCATCTTGGATACTACACTTCCTCCCATAGAGCATCTCAAAGAGAGGTCGATCTATGCTAGAGTGGTAGTTGTTGCTATACGAAAATTCCGCTAATAGATTGGGGTCCTACACTTCCTCCCGTAGAGAATCTCGAAGGGAGGTCGATCTATGCTAGAGTGGTAGCTTTTGTTATACGAAAATTCCGCTAACGGAATATACGTATCCCAATTGCCACCGAAATCCTATACACATGCACATAGCATGTCCTCGAGAGTCTGAATCGTCCTCTCGCTCTGTCTATCCATTTGAGGGTGGAAAGCGGTGCTGAAGTGGAGACGATTATCCATCTCGTCGTGAAACCGCTTCCAAAATCGGAAAGTGAAACGAACATCCCGATCTGTCACATAACAGAATTATGTGACAGAGTATTTTAGAGTTATATGCCAGGCTATTTGCATATTATTATGTGTTTTGATTTATTATGATATGTGATATGCATGATTCAGAGTTTACAGAGTTAGGACCAGTGGGTCCACAGAGTTATGGGACCAAGAGGGTCCCACAGAGATACTCGGCCGGAGGGTCAACAGAGTTACAGCCCTGAGTGGCTGATATGTGTTTATGTTGTATTTTGGGGAACTCACTAAGCAAATATGCTTACAGTGTTATGTGTGGTGTTTCAGGTACCAGCGATGATCGCGGGAAGGCGCCGGCATGACTCGTACACGCGCACACTGGAGTTCATATGTTTTGATCTTGGGGTTTTGTATTAAGATAATGATGATACAATCTTTTAAATTGTGAATGTGAATGAAATTATATGGTTTTTAAAATGCAAAAAATTGTTTAAATTTTTACGGTGTTACAAAACGTTGTGGTGTGTGCGACGCAGTCATCCCGAGCTCTTCTCATTATTAGCAGAAGTACCTGAAACCAAAACTGAAAACTGTAAGCACGAAGTTTTGTGAGTCTCCCCAAACTACCACATACCATACACATAATCACATAATAACATACATTAGGCCTTGCCCGCTTCATCGGGCCCCGCCCGGCATCGGACCGAAGTCCGGCATCGACCGAAATCTGGTATACATATAACATATCAACAAGCATATAATATAAACATATAAACATTCCTCATGCTTGCCCTGTCATTGAACCGAAGCCCAGAACATATAAATATAACATATAAGCTAAACATTCCTCGGGCTTGCCCCAACATCAGACCGAAGCCCGAAACATATACACATAACATATAAGCTAAACGTTCCTTGGGCTTTCCCCGACATCGGACCGAAGCCCGGAACACATAAACAAACACATGCAAGAATCATGTAGAAAAAAGCATACAAACATTCCCCGGGCTTTCCCTAGCATTGGACCGATGTCCGGAAACATATAACCTACATCAGGCTAACCCTGGCCTCGGACCTAATCCCAGCATACGCTATCATACATAAACGGGTCGGCATTGGTGCCTTCAACCAGTGCCTATCGGAGGAAAACTCACCTCAAATGTCGAGTGAAGTAGCTGAACGTCTCTGCTCCTGTAACCGGCTCTACTCACGCCTGATAAAAAACAACCCTTAGATACCATTCCTTACTTCAAGACCCCTTCATGAGTCAACCTTGTTCAGAGTCAATGTCCAAGTCAAAGTCAACGCTCAGTCAAAGTCAAAGTCAATGATGATATATGGTTCACTAGCATGGCCTAGACTGCTCCAACGCGCCAGTCTGGCCTGGCGCGCTCCTGCCAGCCTTGCCTGGCGTTCCCTTGCCAAGCCTAGCTGGGGACTCCCCCGCCATCCCAGCCTGGCACTCCCTTGACAGCCTTTCCTGGTGCGCGCCCGCCAGCCCCGCCCGGCGCCTCCAGGCGACCTTGCCTAGCTCCTTGCTAGTTGGGCCTGAATTGGTTTGGCCCAAGGCCTGACCTAATTGTCCCCTATATAATGAACAGTACCTCCTCCATTGAGAAGATCTTCCCCCATGGCTCAACCGCCACTATACCCCGGCCGGGTAGCTCAGCCGCCACCCGCCGCAGCAAGCCACCAGCTCCAAGATGGTTCTCTCCAGCTATGGAGGACCATCTCAGATCTTCCAAATGATCTAACTTGACCGTTGGAGTCCGCTCCATGGGCACAGTCCCTAGGGCGGCTCTAACGTATCTCTCTGATTGTGACTAGCAGATCTCCGCCGCAGCAAAAGACCCGAAGACTCGCCGGAGGTCGATGTCACATCAGTCAATAATCTGAGTTGACTCAACTCGTCGAGTCATCCCCATGACTCACTGAGTTCCCTTGCTACTCATAGTCGTGATAACACGATCCAACTCATGAGTCCCTTCACAGACTCATCGAGTTCTACATTGTACAGAATCGGGACAAATCGAGTCAACTGGGCGAGTCCCTCTCTGGACTTGCCGAGTTCCCCAGTCTGTTTGGGCCATCTTAATAGATTAAGCCCCAATTCTTCAGATCTAAGCTTCATACTCCTCATATACCTGAAAATGACCTTTTAAGGGTAAAGTTTCCAACTTTACCCATTAATACCTTTCCTTAATAGGTTTAGCTCAAACTCTAACTCCTTAAGACCTAAATCTTGGTCCACAAGCCATCCATACTCCAAATAGAGATCTAGACCCTAAACACTACATGGACACGTAAAGCTTCCACATTTTACTCCATACATTGCCTTTTGGAGCTTAAAAGGCCAAAATGACATCCTATGGCTTGCATGGGGCTTCAATGGCCAAAAGGTTAAAATATTTGCAACTCAATCCTTATGTTAGGCGTAAGCTAGAGTTACGCTTGGCGTAACTCATTTAATCTACGCGAGGGTTTTTGTGAGTACTCTGGGCATACTATCGCAGTGCACAACCCTAGATTTTTAGTGTTTGAGCCCTATATAATGTCATTAACTCCTTTGAGACCTTTCCCCCATCAACCTCCATTTCCCAAAAACGTCCCTTGCAAAACCTAGTCCTTTGGTGTGTGTTTTTTTAGCTTAAAAGTGTATGTTCCTGTGCTTGTGAAGCAGGAAGAAGGTGGTAGATTAGCTTGGAAGTTCAAGGTAGCTTAGATCCAGAAGTATTTCACCCTCAAGCATCCCTAGAAGGTATAAAGCTTGGAACTTGATGAGTTATTTTCTAAGATCTTTCTAGTTCTAGAGTTGTGTACATTTTGCTCCCATGGTCTTGGTCTAGTGGAGTATGAGCTACTCCATGTCTTTAAGGTGTAGGTTTCTATAGTTTTGAGTTTATAGATTCATAAAAATGAGAGCTTAGTCACTCTCATTAAGCCATACATGAGTTTTGTAGTCTTGGGTGACTTTTGGACCTAGGGTTTGAATTTATAACCTTTTCTATACATGTAAATGGATAAAGTCAGAGACTTTATCCATGAATACGTCCCTTTTTGCCTAGATCTGTAGTTTGATGCGCTGGATTTTTGCATTAAGGGATTAACAAGAAATTTTGGACTCGGCGCTAGTACATCGGGCGTACTTAGTGGTGCGTTGAGCGTACTAATGAAGATCCACATATCCAAAGAAGGGTCTCACTACAATGTGCGTAGTGACCGAGTATGTTGGGTGTACTCAGACTATATGGACCGTTTGACTTTTTGACCAAGAAGTTGACCAAATTTGACTTAGTGGAATTTTGGGTAATTTGAGTTGTAGTTTGAGATTCAGTCCCTATTTGTTGTATATATAACTTGTAGAGTCGGTATTTGGAGCAACATTCATTTCAGCTATCTTCCAAACCGTGAGGTGAGTTTACCTCAATGTACTTGTGGGTGTATGGCACCAATTTTGGCCCACTAGGTTATGTATCCTAGTATATAGGATGTTACTATGTTGTAGTGATCTATAGATCTGTATGATTAACTGTGTTGCTACATGATTTATCTGTTGAATATGTCGACATAGTGCAGTATGGGTTAAGGCTTTACTACTATGTACGTAAGCCAATAGACCAGGGCATTCCAATCTGATGACTGATTGGGCTGAGGCAATCCAGTCTGATGAATGTGCCCCAAGGGTAATCCGACCTAAAGGCTGTGGACCCAAGGGTAATCCAGTCTGACGTGTAACATCCCGTTTTGGATCGTTCTGTGATTTAAGGCTTGTGGGTCGTAATTTGGGTATGAGAAGGTTTTGAGATTTTAAAGAAGAAAGGTTTAGACCCTTTTGGATGTGGGTAAGGTAGGTTGTGTGATTAAATAGTTCGATTTGTGCTTTAGATCCTAAGGGTATCGATAAAGGCGTTGGTTCAGGCCTTTCATGAATTTTGAATCTGATTTTGAGTGGGTTTCAAGAAAAATAAAGTTTCTATAAGTGTAGGGCTTCTCGCTACCTTTCCAAGGATATAAAGTTCATTGGAAACAGACTTATAACGAAGAAGTTATGGCAGTTTGAAGTTTTGGCAAGTTTGGCCATTGGTGGAATAAGTTGGCTGATTGGTCCCTTGTGCAGCGCTAGGGAACGCGTGGGTGGACCAGGTACGCCCAATGTACCTAATGGTACGCCCCATGTAATGGTCAGAGTGCCAAACCTTATTTTTAGGGTTTGGGAACTATATAAACATCATTATAACCTCAAGACTCTCCCATTTATCAACCTCTTTTGTCCTTAAACCCTAATTTCGAACCCTAGCCTCCTCCAAGAGTGTTGTGAGCTCATTGTGTGTATCTTTGGTGGGTTTTAGTGATTATTCAAGAAGTGGAAGCTTGATGCAAGGTGGTGAATCAAGGGAAGGCTTATGGATCTGGACTCTCTTCTTTATCTCCAGCTCTTAGAGGTATAAAGCTCTAACATTACTCATTTGAAGCTTAAATCTATCATTATGTGAGTTTTGGTCCCATTTTGGTCTCATGGGTGAGATCCAGTGGTTTGGCATCACTCCAAGAGCTTTGAGTTGCTACTCTTAGTATTTATGAGGTTATTAGTTCATAAAGATGCTTGCTCAATGTCTAAGGATGGACCATGCATGTGTTATGGTGTTATTAGTTCATAAATAGTGCATATATTTAAAAACTACGTAAATGGTCCCTTCCCTATAACAAATTTACAAAACAGTTCCTACGTTTCATAAAATTAGAGATATGGTCCCTACCTATAAGTAAATATACATATATGGTCTCTGTGTTTTACAAAATTAAAGAAATATTCACTACTTTTCACAAAAATACAAAAATAGCCCTGTTAAAATCAAAATCTCAAAAATTGTCTCTATGTTCAGTATTTTTTACAAATTTGATACAAATCCTTTTTACAAGTTTTTCTCAACACCCTAAAGGTTGAGGTGTCGATTCTCTCAATTCTTCATTTTGTTGTCTAAATGTATTTTTTAATATCTTAGCAATTTACAACACATCAACATTTGTTTGCTTTCGCAGCAACGCACGAGGGGACAACACTAGTTATTATCATTACACATTATAAAAATATTAAACTTAAGAACCAACTTACACCATGCCAACTCTTTCTTCTATAATCTTAAATAAAAAATATTCATAATCATCTTCCTATTCGAGTACTTTTGATTTTGTGCAACAAGCGGGAATCAATGTTGTTAATTCATATGAGAAGAATTGAAGGAACAAGAAGCAAGAAGCGAAAAACATGAGATTGAGACGAAGACGATATATACAAAGAGATTGTGAAGCTACCCACCAACATCTCCTGCATGGTTATTTTGATGTGCATGCGTTTTTTCGAGGATACTTAATCTAAAGTCGATTCCGGATGCACAAACATTTGTTCAACGTATAGTTGAGGGCGTGACGAGACTGTGTCAATTTTTTGAACAACATCCAGATGCAAGAATTACGGTAGGATTTGGTCCATTACAAAAACACACAATTGTACTTCATATTGACACCCCACCCAATGCACTAGATAAGAGTTTAAGGTATCTTCACGTACTGCATGAGAAAATCTTCACATATTTTGCAAGTATGTCATGAGGTTGTACGCATGGGTGGAGGATGATATTAAGTAACCCCCCCCCCCTGTTTTTTTGCTTATAACTAGTTTTACCCATTATATCTTATATATATTAGACATGAAAATATAAAATTTAGGCTTTGGCCCCTACCGTTTTTTTAAGAACTATAGTTTTAGTTTCGGCCCCCTAAATAATTTGTTCAAGTCCACGATATTTGTGTCATCCTACTTCCAATGACATACAACGATTCTATGTTCACCACGTAAATGTACATGTCTGTCCTTGAATGTTAGGAAGCTTAATTGCCTTCATTAGGAATGGGCAAATTGTCCTACTGCATAGTATGGGCACTACAAACGAGGTAATCTAGGTTATCCAACGGACATACTTGAAGTCATAACCTTACATGATCTTTGAATTTGGCATGCCTTCTTTGGTTGTCCCGGTTCGCTTAATGACATCAATGTTATGAACAACTCACCAATATTCTATAGGGTATGTAACGGTACTGCACCTGATTCTTCATTTGAAGTACATGAATGACAATACATATTCGGCTACTATCTTGTGGACGATGTCTATCATGAGAGGTCGGTATTTGTTAAAACTTTGTTGTGTCCTGATGATCATAAGAGGAAAAAATTTAAGAAAGCTCAAGAAAAAACATGGAAAGATATAGAACAATATGGAGTTCTTAAAAAACATTAGCAAATATTGAAAAAATCGGCAATTTTTTTTCTTAAAAAAAGGATGATGGAGGTGATGTATATGTCACTATATCAATCATATTACATAATATGATTTTAATAGACGAAGAAAACGTGATATATGATTTTGACAAGCATGAAATCATTCCTGATACTAGAAATCAATGGCAAGAAGAATGATAATAAATGATATAGAAATCCATCACAACCATAATGATTTAAACACAATACCCGCTGATAATTTGGCATTTCAATTTTTAGACGAAGACTTCATTTAAATGATACTAGTTATGAATATTTATGTTCTTAAGTTTTAAGTTTTTGATTCTTTTAGTTGTTATGGTTTAATTTCTTGTTATGTAAATTTTATTTTGATTTAATGAAAGTTTTAGTTTTAGAAAAATTATTTGTAAAAAAAATTGTGATGTTAACCCACCTCATCTAAATGGCATGGTGAGGGTAGTGTGTGGCAAAAAAAACTGAAGACACGTTTCTCTTTCGTTTAGGTGGTTTACATTATAAAATTTTAAAATATAAATATGTTCCCTCATATTTCCACACACAGACACTCACACCACATGACATGACAATAGAAACACTATCGCCATAAACAAGTGTACAACTGCAACATACACGCATACAAATCAAATCTAAACGACCAAAGCAAAACGTATAAAGATATCAAACTTCCTCCCTCTATGAAACAACTCGCCGGTGTCAAAATGACTTATATACCCCCCTCTCCTCTCGGATCTCCTGTCTCCACTTCACTTCCCATCAGAAAGCAATATTAGTAGCTCATCATCAGTAATCGCTCCCATCTCCATGGCTCTCTCTAGGGCACCCTGCCCACCCCCATCTTTAATTGACGGAATTGCCCCTCTGAAACCAAATTCAGATACACACGTTACCAGAAGAAGTATCAACAATCATAAAAGCAAAGAAAACAGATATTTAAATATTTATTACCTTCTGAGCATATATTTGGCTAATTTGTTATTTCCAGAAAAGATACAATGATGAAGAGGCGTCCTGCCATGGTAGTCAGGCCTGTTTATATCAGCACCAAACTGTAGCAACAGTTCAACCATCACTTGATACCCGGACCCACATGCTAAATGCAACAACGTGCTCCCTTGAAGACAACTTTCCGGCCTTCTAGAATCCTTTATTCTTTTACACAATTTTGGATCCGAATCTTTAGTGGAATCAAGATCGTGGATCAAATCGGAAGGCGCCACGTCATCGTATGTTGTGGCATTCACAATATTTGAATTTGAATTTGATGTAGCAATCATGCGATATACCTCTTGTATGTTGTTGCCCTTGACTGCTTCCCATATTCTTGTGGCATTTGAAGAAGGGTTAGGGTTACTACCATTGCTGGCTTCTACAAACAGCTTCTCCACATACTGGTGGGATTAAAACAAACATGATTCACGTTTATTAGGGTTAAATGCAACGTATGACTTTCATTGATTTGTTATAATTATAGATTTACTCATTTACCTTTGCATTGATATATTTCTCCCTCTGTTGAATTGCGTCTTTAGGATTAGGCTTGCTAACCAAAACAGCATCTGTTTCATCCTCGATAAAAAATTTATTGGTTTGAGGTAGTTTCTCCCATACGGAATTGCAGTATTTATTCCCCAAATTTCTAAACAGTTCCATAACTGTAGGTTCCCAAACTTTCACATCTAGATTGATTGACCTCACCTGCACCAGTTGATGAATAATTTTAAATTTAATGAAAATTGTGAAATTTAATTATTTGGAATGTAAGGGTAAAACGGTCATTTAGACTCCTAAAGTTGGTTTATACCTTTGATATGTGAACTCCAAGATTGCGGTGTACACCAGAGCATTCAATGCACATTAATATGCCAAGATTAAGAGACGCCCAATCAGGATCAAGTGCACCACATTCTGCACACAGATCATTTCCAGGAATCTCTCGAAGAATACTGGAGACAGAATCTGCTGGATTCATGTCCATGTTATCACCTGTAGATCCCCCCTCGTTATTAAAACTCAACACAGTAAAATCGTCATCAACTGCTTCGCTGATATTGCCCAAATTACTTCTTCCAAAATGTGTCTGTAGATATCACAATCACAATAAATAATATAAGAATATATATGCTGTGATTGTAATTGTAGCCCCACAGATTAATAATAATAGTAAATTATTAATGAAATTTAAAATAGTTTTAACCTGATTCAGGTGGGAGTTCAAGAGAGAGGCAATTACTCCTGTGATCTTGTTCATCCAGTCAATCCTATCAGCTTCATTTTCAGCCTGCCCAAATCACATAAATCATTATTTTATCAAAGTTTTGCAAATTCTCCACTTAATGCTGACATGATTTAAGGCTATTTCTTTTTTACTTAATGGGCTTTTTACATTAAGCCAAAGAATCTGGCTTCATGTATTCAGACACTAACCCTTTACCTATTTGTCTGTCTTCTTTTTTCCTCTCACATTAAAATTGATGAATAAACTCAAATTAATGTGTATTGTGAAACTTGTTTGTTGGAATGCAAGGGTAAAACGGTCATTTAGTCTCACCTGCAGTGTGTAAGCTTTTAATGGAGAAATTATCCTGAAACATAAACGTAAATCCGAATCTTCAGCATCAAGTTTTATAATGGAAGTACGAAGATCAACAGTATGACAACTCAAATTTTCATCATCATGTGATGCTGCCCTTGTATGCCTTGATCTAAACCTCCCAAATACACGGCTTTGTTGTTCAGTAGACGCAAGTGAATTTGATGATTGTGAAGCCTACACAACAAGATTCAACATAAAGATCATATAATTTATAAATTTTTATATAAAAAAAAAAAAACAAAAAATATAACTCACGATAGGTTTGTTAGGTGGAATCCGATGATAATATAAGTTCCCACGGCTATCAAGTACAAAAAATCGTCTCTTCCAATCCGCTCGTAAACTTGAAGACCTTTTTAAAAGATACCCTTGTTTGATTGTCTGGACCTAAAACAAATATTATAATTTTGTTATTATTTATTAATAGTAATTAGTAAATGGGATTTTTTTTTTATTATTTATAAAATGTACTTACTGTTCCTTTTGTTGTGGACTGCATTATGGCGTCTATATTTTTATCAGAATTCATTCCGACACCATTTACAGTAACACCAGTTGTGGTTGTAGTGGGGCCCACATTAATAGGCAGTGGGACCTTTGTTTCTGCTTGTGTCCTAAATTCTTGAATTCTTTTTGCAAGTCTATCTTGTTCAATACTTGCTTGTTCCTTAGATTGTTGGGCATATGTCAACACCTGAAATCAAGTGGGGTCCACATTATTCGATAAAAAGATAATTATCTGTCATTCCATTATTATTAATGGAAATAAGGGGCTGTTTCTTTTTTACTTAATGGGAAAAAGACATAGCATAGCCCCTTAGGAAAAATAAAATCTATATAACAAAACGAAAAATATATGTCATAATTTACTAAAGGGAAATGGTGAAAGAACAACCTGATGAATGAAAGGCTCCATTTGACTCAATAGTTCATACCCCTAAAAAGTCAAACATTGTGGTTAGTCTAAAGACAGCGTATCACATGCAAAATAAAGTTGATGTTTAAAAGTAACACACCAGCTTAAAATATCTCAAATGAGCATCCATTATTGCACTAAGAGATTCCAAAAATGTGTATTTCTTTTTTGCTTCTATGTTTGTGAGAGAATTTACCTGCACTCCTTAAAAAACACCATGGAGAAAATCTTAAACCTCAAAAATGAATAATAATCAATAGAGGAAATGTAAAACACACTACATATTTATTACACATACTAGATTGAATCTGCTCCTCTCAAATGTTGATTTTGAGTTCTGTAGATCCTGCAAAAATAAGTAAAATTTAAGCTCATGTACATGTACTTTATACAGCAAGTCATAAGTGAATTTTGGTATATGAATAAAAACAATATTCTCATGATTAATAATACTTTTGTGCTTCTATTTACACATATTGTATGTTATGTTTTTAGAAAATTCCGTTCAACTCAAGCCATAATTCATGATTAAGGAAATTAATATAATGAGCATAATGTCTGATGAGTCAACTCAGTTGAGAACCTCAATTGGTTATAAAATACCTCCTCTAATTCAGCAACAACTTCATCCCGTGTACTCTTTTTCAAAGATGCAACCTTTTCACGAGCCTGTAGTCATAATACAAAAATCAATATGTTTCAAATTTTATGGATACTTCCAATATTTTAAAAGCGAACTACAAATGTGAACTAAATAAAGGAATTATAGCAACATACATATCTTTCTACAATCATGCTATTATGTAATATATGTAAGCATATCCATATACCTGATCATATGAATGTGCAGCTTTGTCAAATCGTTTACGTGAGTCCTGAGCAAAACAAGATGGCATAGATTAACTATTATCAAGATAATTAAAAAAGAGAGCATAATAATAAATATAACAAGAATCGCATTAATTTGTTGAAAGGTATTTAGGGTTTAGAGATTCTTGGAATGTAGTCTTTAAAAGATTGAGCTTTGCTATACAAAAAGGCTTAGCGGCGCAGCTTGTTGCCCGTTTGCCATCTCACTTGTTGTACGATGATAATTAAATTCTTGAAATTACAAAGACACATGGCAAATCACAACTGGAGAAGTGCTTAACCGACTTAACTGTCACCACTATAAATAGGATTCTCTGTGTATAAATTTTGTTACTTACTTTTCACGAACAACTATTGTAACAGAATCTCTCATGATTTATCTCATTATCACCAAAAAAAAATCAAGCTGACATATTGAATACTAATGTCAGTGTGACCTGTGCGTAATTTGTTCATCTACATTCTTAATTCCACATATAGCCATTTCTACTAAAAACAACACAAGTTTATATATTTATATATATATATATATATATATATATATATATATATATATATATATATATATATATATATATATATGAGAAGATAAGCACACCTTTGTATCTTGCAGATCCTCGGACAGAAACTGTGCTAAACGATCAACGAGTAAATGTTCAACCTGCAAATAGACACAAAGTTGTTTCTTAGATTTAAGAGTTTCAAGTTAATCTCACATAGAAAGAACAAGTAATTATCATAGAGAAGTTTAATTTGCCATAAATTACCATGAGCTTTAAATGCAATTTGTTCACTTACTTGGGAACGAAGAAGCTCTTTAAACGTTTCAATCTCTCGAAAAGCACTAACGAATTTAGTCATTATTGGACCTTACCAAATAAAAACCAAAAAAGGAGTAATTTGATAAATCACACACACACACACACACATATATATATATATATATATATATATATATATATATATATATATATATATATATATATATATATATATATATATATATATATATATATATATATATATATAAAAGTTCTTTTCAGAAACAAAAACAAGATATGATTAACAGATTAAGCAAGATGGGTTACCATTAAACTAACCTCCAATTGATACACTGACAGGGTCATCTTGTCCACCACCAAAAGCCTCCACTGAGTCTGCAAATAGAAGGTCCATATTGCATGCTTCCCCAAGACCATCCCTGTGAAGAATGAGATAAGTGAGAGAATGACACTGAGACAACAGAAAAATGTAGATTTTGCCCCCATTAACATCAATATCAGTCTATCATGTCCAGAAATGCCAGCAAAGAAGAATCAGATTGATGAAAATTGAACTGTGTCACTTACATATACTTTTTGCTCCCTTTGTGTAGTTTTTGACAACGAAGCTTGAGCTCATCTGTTGTCTGTTCAAGATAACGCACCTGTTTACAGAAAGTTGAAGCAATTTCAGATCATTCCAGATTTGGGAGATTTTATTAATGTACATTGGATTATTACTTCAACCAAAAGAGGTATCTATACGCAATTCCCAAAACGAACTACTCTTCAAATAGCGTTCAATTTAGGTTTTCCCTAGATCACTAGTATCATCGACAAAATTGAACTCAGCAAACAATTGTCATTTCATAAGGAAGCACCACATGTGGTTCCATATCTATGGAAAATAGAAAACCAACTACATATATATAATCATGCGTGCAGGTAGATTAAGATGGAAGCAAAACCCCCCAAAGTTCAAGTTGAATAATAAAAAGAAAAAAACACAAAGCACCTGCTTTTGGAACATCGGAGAATCATCGAGCTTGATGAAGGCAGTCATAGGGTTGTCCTTTTCTGTTGGGGAAGGAGGCAGATACTTGGCTAAATCTGGGAAGGCCAAACAATGGAGTACCTTGGGTTCTTGGACTATAGGTTCAGATCGCTTGAAGGTCATATTATTTTACTACTAAAAGAAAATTTAATAAAATAATAATAATTATGACGATGACGATGACAATGACAACGAACGTGATTGTGCAATTAAAGGGGTAATTTTGTGTTGGATGAACAGTGCGATGAGGATTGTTAAAAAATCCAGTTGCGATTTGATGCCAATCTTTCGACCTTTTTCATGTGTGATCTTGTTTTGGAGATTTTACAGGTGAAAGGTTAAAAATAACTTTTATGAAATGTCAAAATTATGTGCTTCAAAAATCAAAATAGTTGTTGGGAAATATCATTGGAATTTAAAGGTGAGTTGTTTCTATCATTATTATGGTACCTGTTTATTTAGTGAAAATTGGTAATTTTACTTCATTTGTGAATGAATATAGATACTTTTGTCATAAAATAATAAGGTAAATAAGAAATATAACCTAAATAATATACAAATGTTATGTTATTATCGAAATAATTGTTTTATAAAAGAATGTTACTCCGGTTGGAGTGTATTTTGTAATGGTTATAAAGTTTTTATGGTTAAATTGTAAAAGAATTTCTTAGGGGGTTAAACCAAAAGAAATACGAGGTTCCTATGGTTTTTATATAATTAATCAATAAAGAAAAAGTTAAAGTGATCGAATCATTGTAAGTAGGTATATCTAAATGCATTAAGCTTTTAATGTGTTTTAATAAATATAAAATTATCATTATTATAATGATAGTACTTTATAATTACAGTAAATGGTTAATTAATTATAAACTTTCAAAGAGGCAAACCAATTCGACTCATTTTTTCTTTAACATAATAAATTATATATATATATATATATATATATATATATATATATATATATATATATATATATATATATATATATAATCTAAAAATATAGATTTTTTGTTAAACATAATTAGTAAATTCTGATGTGGTAATATAAAAATAAAAAGATGACGATGATTGTAGATCTTTCAAGATTTCAAATTTATCCATCATTGATTACAGTAATATATTTGTAAGAAAAATAAGAGTTTTATTAAAATCAATAATAATATTGATTAAAATTTACTATATTTCACCGATTTGAACAAAAACCAAAAATATTATAAATTCCAATTCGTTATAAATATATAATATACTAACAAACAACAACAGACCCATAAATCTCATTCCCGTCAAAAAACCAAGCCAAAATAGTATTGATTTCGATACAAAATGATATTCAGACGTTTGATTAAAGTAGGAAAAGCATTTTCTAAGATTTGTACACCTATAAAACACTTATAATTAACCATTAGTATATGCAATCAAATATTCTGCCCATGGTTTATCAAATTTGATTAAACTAAAAGGCCTACAACATGAAACTTTTGTAAGACACCCTGGAACCATGCATATTCAACAGCAAAGAACATAGATAATCTATATTATATTATTATAAATTCCAACACTTTTGCCAGAAGAGATCAAGATATTTACAACCAAAAAAGAAATTTTGTTGAGGCTCAACCAAAAACAAAATAATAAGTTAATAACTATTCGACTTCTTGTAGGTAGTCTTCAATTTCTGCGGGTGTCAACACTCTGAAACAAGGAAACAACACCATCTTTTATTAAAGGGTATTTTAGTAATTTGACAAATAGTTTCTAAAGTGCATGCCACATAAATATTAATCAAAATCCGATGTACAATAAATAAGACTTGCCTGAATACTTTGTGAGTGCCAATAATCCCAATCTCAATGTTTTTGCTAGATATTTGTCCTTCAAATCTACAATAAAACACATATTTACTAAATACTAAACTTAACATTACAAGCTGACAATTTATATAAGATGGTGGATTATAAAAGTGTTGAGTATAAAGATTATAAAACATTTCAAAACATTTGACGTGAAATAATACGAAACTAATTTGGTTTTATTATCGTTTGCATTGATTAGCAGTAAGAATGAAAAAAGGACGATAATTACCCCTCCTTTAATGTCAAAATTGCGGTGTGTACTGCATCATCAAGTTCCATATCATCGGTGTACCTAAAAAACCAACATACTGCTATTTATTTTTGTATAATAGCATCCTACTTTCATTTCTTTCTATTATAGCAATTTACTTTCATTTGTTTTTCTTATTAACACAATCCTTTGAAAAAACATACCATTATTAGCATTGTATTTTTGATTCTTTTTTTATTATCAAGACATTATTATAGCAGTGAAAATTGCATTGTATTCACTGGTATTGCTATAATTGGGTAGATTTTGTAGAGTACAATACTGTAATACGAATAAATAAAGTAGGATGCTATAAATTATAATAATTAAAAAAAAAAAAACAATAACAAAAATACATTGTTATTTCTTGCATTTAACCCTATATATTAAAACTATAATGGTATACCTCTTCTCTAGAAACGTCTTGGCATTAGATACATTCTTTCCCATGGCTGAAGCTTTCCAGGAAAAATATGAACCTGAGGGATCCACCTGCAGGATATATATGTATTTGAATTTTCTAGTAAAATAATGATAATATAATTGAAAAAGGTTGATTTTTTAGTTATATATCAATAAGGACAGGTATATACCATATACGTTTTGAAACAATTAAATCCATAAAATCATGAAAAAGAGCATCTCAATTTAGTTAATACCTGATATAGTTGAGGACCCTTGTCATCAAATCCAGCAACAAGGAGTGTAATATTATTTCATGTTGATAGATATTATGAAACATACCTATATGGCTATATACCACTCCAATGTTAGGAGTTAATATCTGAATCTTTTGTACCTGAAGTCAACAAAACTGGATTTTATCGAAGATTAACCTAACCCTCTTGTTCTGGTTTTAGTAAAAAATAAAAAGAAGGAAATTTGTAGTTGTAGAAAATGGATGGTAATTTCTTTTCTGTTGCAATTACAACACCATTGGCAGCTGCAATCAGCAGGTAAGACATGTAAGCAATAGAACAATAAAGAACAGGAAACAGTTTCAGCACAGCAGCCATGGCTAGATTCTAATAGTTGTAGAAAAATGATCCTAAACTTTGAAGTCATCACTTAAATTATATATCAGATGCAGATAGAGTTTTATACCACGAATTTCCAAATAGTAAACTTGTTGCTCAAGCCTCAAATGATATTCCATCATGCTATAGAAATTTATTATTACAAGAAATGCAAGCTTGTAAAGTGTAATCACTTTTAATTCCTAAAGAGGTTTGACCAGAGCCAACAGCTGTTAGGGCGTGTTCAATCTGAACAAGCTTCCCAGAAGGACTACCAACAAGAAGTAGTGATAAGATGAAGGGTTCTAGCAATTTTGCAATTTCAAATGAAATCAAAGTTGATCACCATTGGAGAAATTGACATGTTGATTATACCTGAAAGTTGTTAGAGAGAAAGAGTACTGACTATCACCCATGGCCTAATTGACTTCAAAATCGTCCTGTAGTGAGATCAAAAAAAATGGTCACCATCGTCAGATTAACTGGCTGTCCTATCGTTCATGGTGTTATAGATCAACAATTTAGTAAGGCCGAAGTTAACACATTGACTTGAAATCGTGAGATACCATCCTAACTAGGGTTTCAATCCAGTAATCTACATAATCAGGATTTAAATTTTCAACGCTCACAATTTATAGTCAAACGCGTCAAGCAACAAGATTATCAAATTAAAACGATCAACAACTAAACGTCTGCAGTGTCAAATTTCGAAGTGAAAGCAAATAAACTTTTGAAGATAAAAGGTTCAGACATCTGAATGTCCAGAAACGAATGCTATCATGCTTACCTCGTAAGTGCGATATCGGAGTGGGGGTATCACGTCTAGTGATGGTGGAGTTTGAATTCTGATTGAGGGTAAGTAGCTTGGGTCGGAGGTTTGCCGTTGGTTGGGTCTATACTTTAGAAGTTTGGGACCATTTTTTTCTCTCGTTTCGTAAAATTTAAAGTTGGGAAATGACTTGGGTAACCAAGAATTTGTACAAAAAAAAATATCATTGGATTTTTTTTTACACATATCATCAATCAACTATAGCTTTTGTATACATATGACCATTAAACTTCACATTTATTCAAAAAATATCATTATGTTACCGGTAATAGTAGGTCACCAGCCACGTGGCATGTCATGTGGCTGCTGACGTGGATTTTATTGTATATTATGTACACATTATACCATTAAATTATTTTTTGTACACATTATATCATTAAACCTTTTTTTGTATACATTTTACCATTAAACTTTTTGTACACATTTTATCATTAATCTTATATAATTTATTCAAAAAATATCATTTCAAAAAATACATATTTTTACATAAAATGGGTTTTCCATCACCTATTGTGACTCCCTGATTTTGTAAGGTTTGGGGGAAACTGTTTGTTTTTTACAATGATACTAAGGACTTTCTTTTACAACTACATTGTGAATTTATGTTGGTCATACATCAATTGAAACTCACAAGGTTTGAACTTGAGACTTTTATCTGGAGCGGCGAAGAAATACTCAATTGTTTATTATTTTAGCTAATGTCTAATAAACATATTCTTATAAGTCATTTTCTTAGGAAACTACGTTTGAGGCATACTTATAAACTCATGAAACATTTTATACATGTTACCTTATTATAATCCCTTCTCTTCTTGATTATGGTTGATGATTAAAAAAAATGCATTGAAATTATGTCGTTGTTTACCAATAGAAAAATGACTTATAATGATAAGTTACTAAAATTTAGAAAATCAGTAAAATCCACATCAGGTGATGGGAAACCTACTTTTATGTAATAATATGTATTTTTTGAAATGATATTTTTTTCAATAAATTATATAACATTAATGGTAAAATGTGTACAAAAAAAGTTTAATGGTAAAATGTGTACAAAAAAAGTTTAATAGTATGATGTGTACAAAAAATAGTTTAATGGTATAATGTGTACATAATTAACAGTAAAATCCACGTCAGCAGCCACATGACATGTCGCGTGGCTTGTTACATGGCTAATGACATATTATTATCGGTAATATAATAGTATTTTTGAACAAATGTGAAGTTTAATGGTCATATATATACAAAAGTTATAGTTGATTGGTGATGTGTGTACAAAAAAAAATTCAATGGTATTTTTTGTATAAGTCTAATACTTTGTTACCCTTACAAATTATTTTCCCTTTAAAGTTTTTATGTTCACAAAATGACCACTCAATATTACAAAATTATAGTTTCTTCTCCAAATGACCCATTTTCTCTCATTTTGTAAAATTTAAAATTTTTATGTTCACAAAATGACCCAATTTACCTTTATTTACATATTCACATGAAAGTTGTCAAAATCGGATTATACGTAAGATCATTTTTAGGTTTGTAAGATCGAGATCCTAAGATCCCACAAAATAAAACATGAAAAATATCTCAGATATTCAGTTTTCCGTTCAAAAGCTATAAAAACTTCAAAACATTAGTCACAACTCATAATATAAAATCATAAACAATAAACTGATAAAGGATAAAAAATATAAAATGGTAAATTCATTTTTCTCCAAAAAAAATCAAGGGAAGGTAAAATAGGATTGGATCCCGATTCTACGATCATATGATCCTACCTCAAATATAATTAGTATACGATCCGACTGGTTTTTATAACTATGATCGTATGATTCTACGATCAAAATCGTGATTTGACAACCTTGATCCACATGGAAATACACATTTGTAAAGTTGAATAAAACAAATCCTAATATTTACAGTAATACTTTTATTTATTAAGGGGGATTCTCTTTTGTTTCCTTAAAAAAGAAAAAGAGCACAAAAGTTAAGGGTTTCACGGTCGTATTGGCTATAAGTAGTTTCGAACCTTAACATTTTCTTTTCGCTAATGCATGACGATTTATTTAAGAATGGAATTAAACTTCAATGGTGTTTTTGTCTGACACCCTTTGTCTTATGTTGGTGGTGATCATCACTATATTACTAATGTGGAATTTATTGATACGGACGTTGATGAGTATGACCATCATAATTTTGAAGTTTTGTACTAAAATATGCATGTATCTTGAATGGCAATTCAGTTGATAATTCATAACTTATAAATAATTGACATAAATAGATGATTTACATTTACTTAACTTCTTACCTACGATATTATATCTCATATAAACTAGATTGAGTTGAATAAATAAAATCAAAAGCATTTAAAACAAACAAGTGAAAACTTAAAAAATATTTGAACACAACATGATGACTACAACAACAAAATGACCATAAACATAAATCACCATTTTATTTAATTACAACAACAAATGACTATAAACATAAATTGCCATTTGATTTACCAAAGTGCAATGGACAATAAGACCCAAAAATTTAGGTAAGTCCAAAATTTGATCAATGTCATACTAAAAACAAAAAAGTATACGTGTTTTTTTAAAGGGTTAATGATATAAGAAGGTAATAAGGTTTTAATTTTGTTCACATTAAGGCCTTAAGAATTTTTTTATACATATTACATCAACATGGTTGTTATAACTATTTAAAATAGTTAATTTAATTTTGTCCATATTAGATCCTTAAGGTATTTTTTGTACATATTACACCAACATGACTGTTATAACTGTTTAGGGTAATAAGGTTTTAATTTTGCCCACATTAGGTCCCTATTTTTTATATTTTTAACACTTCATCTAACTCTTTTACATTTTATATTAGATTTTTAATATTTTTATCATTCCATCTAACTTTTTTACAATTTATAATAGTATCTAGTTAGATGGCTTCATCATTCATCTTCTCATTTTAGTCACTCATTCACCACAACTATGGTTTCAATTGAAATGTTACATAACGATTTTGTCATTTAAAAAAAAAGTAGTTTCTAAGTTATTTTTCGATATTTATTAAGTTGTCATGTTTGACAAGCCAAAAAGTAGTTTCTAAGTTAGCGTTTTAAAAAACTACTTAGACTAGTTTTTTGAAAGTTTTTTTTTAATTTCCAAATATACCCCTTAATTAATTAAGAAAACATAGTTTGTAAATGCCTTTTTATGTCATTATATAAATTTCAGATAGCTTATAAGTCAGTAGCAAAGTCAGAATCAAAGTAAAAGAGTATCCCTAAAAAGTAATGAGGTATCCCCGATAAGTTCTGGCTCCGCCAGTGGAGTATCCCTGATAAACCATTATTTATAGGGGATACCGCATTACTTGTCCGGGATACTCTTTTTACTTTGACCCTGTCTCTGTCACTGACTTATAAGTTATCTGAAATTTATATAATGACATAAAAGGGCATTTAAAAAATATGTTTTCTCAATTAATTAAGGGGTATATTTGGAAATAAAAAAAAACTTTTAAAAAACTAGTTTAAGTAACTTTTTAAAACGCTAGCTTATAAGTTACTTTTTGGCTCGCCAAACATGACAACTTAAAAAGATCGAAAAATAAACTAGCTTATCAGCTAGCTGTGGTGCGCCAAACATAGTCTTAATCATTAAGACTTTGATTATTATTAGGTTTTTTTTTGTAAAAATGACAAAATATTGTTATGTAACATTTCAATTGAACCTGTGGTTATGGAATGAGAAGATGAAATGATAAAACTATCTAACTAGATACTAATATAAAATGTAAAGGAGTTAGATGAAATGATAAAAATATTAAAAATAGGGACCTAATATGGACAAAATTAAAACCTTATTAGTCATCTTTAAACGGTTATAACAACTATGCTGGTATAATATGTACAAAAAAAAAAACATTAAGAACCTAATGTGGACAAAATTAAAATCTAATGACTTTTTTTAAACTGTTATAACAACAATATTGGTATAATATGTACAAAAAAAAATCTTTAAGGACCTAATATAAACAAAGTTAAAATTTGATTACCCTCCAAGTTCATTAACTCTTTTTTAAAATATAAGTAATTTTGTTTAAATAAAGAAACTACAAACTATGTAATTTGTTATCTACCACAATCTAAATTGTGGACAAACATTTTTTTAATTTCTAATTACAAACTATGAAATTAATAACTGTTATGAGGGGTTTGTATTATTTTAATATTTTACGATATATCCATAACAATTAGACACAAAGTACAATTATGTGTAATCTAAACAATGTGCATACTACATTTTTTAAATATATAATTTTTATCTCTAAAAGAAATTATTATCCGAATAAAATATAAATTCATACAAATTTATATATAAGTAAGCCATGCACACCCCCAAACTTCAAATCCTAAAGTTGTAAACCTTAAACCTAAATCCTAAATCCTAAAGAAAATTGTAAGAAAGTAATGATATTTGTTGAGACATTGCATTTTTTTTTATAAATATAATATTTTCTGAAAGTAAACTATATTCCAACTGGAAATTAATCTCTTCGTAAAGAAAACTAATGACATGCCGAATAAACCCATCAATCATCTCTATCTAAAATGAGTTTCATCTTTTCATTTCTAGCCTGCAACAAACTCCAAAAGAAAATTAATCGTCGTCGGAAACTAATTGTTAAAAGAAACTACTTGGTGTTGCCGCATCGTATGTGTATCTTACTAGTAATAGAGTGGGTATCTTACTAGTAATAGAAATATTGTTATTTTGTTATTTATTTATAAAATAAAAAACTACTAGAAAGATACATTGTTTCCATTGTGACTTGGTCGTCAAAAGGGGCACTACTAGTGTTGTGTACTTTTCATTGGAGCACACCTTTTGCTTGGAAGGGATTAGTTAAGAGTACGAAATGATTTTCACATAAAGTCGGATAGCGCGATAAAGCAGTTACACTCCTCCGCCCGGCATTCCAGTTGACAACCTTATGTCATGTGTTAAAATAGTAATGACCTTGCCTATAAGTTAACACACACACACACACACTAGTTGTCGATTAAAACCTTGGTTGTAAAAAACGTTCAGCAATAGCTAGTTGGTCGAGTAGGGTCAAAAGATTTAGCGGTATAGGGTGGATTAATCGGAGATCCTAAATTATAAAGTAATTTATTTAAAAATAAATAAATATAACCAATATCCTAACAAAATAAATAAATAACCATAAAAAATCATAATCTAGTGTTTAAGCATTTAAGTCAAGCATCACCAATGTCGTTATTGTTAATGATATGAGGAGAGCAAAAAGTGACTCTCAATCATATGAAAAGACAAGAGACTTAATGAGAAATGGCAACTATTGCTTAATTTTATACTCCTTTCGTCCGAAAATAATAGTCCACAGACAAAAAAACACACAGTTTAAGAAAACATTAATTACCATTAACTTTATTAAATGAAATGACAGTCTTACCCTTATGTTGCATTTAATTCTATGGTAGTTGCATTTAATTTTATGGTAATTTAACTAATAATGAGGGGTATTATGGTAAAAGACATATTTATTTTTAAAAGTAGACAATTATTTTGAGACAAACCAAAAATGATTTTTCATATCGATTTCTTGACTTTTTTTTTTTACTTTTGTTGACTATTTTGTTAATTTTGAGCTTTTAATTTTGTTAGACAAATTTTGGCCAATTAAGGAGATTAGGATAAGACCCTAGCATTAATTGTAAGCGGTTAGAGACCGTTTAGCATTTACTTGCCAATTAATCAGCTACCTTGATCGATGTTTTTTTACATCAGATTAGAACTAATAAATAACAGTTAAAAAAGCATGTTCTATTTCATTTCATGATAGAACGTAAAAAAAAACACCCCTAGATTAAAATACCGAAAGTAATAACTAAAATGGGTCGCATCGATTCCACAAAGAAAATAAACAATTTATTCTCCCTGGTAACGCAACAAATCATTCTATTTCATTCCTGATTCAATCACAACCACTGGAAAAGAAAAAGATAATCCATCCAACATATACAACTAACAACTCCAAGAAAACAAGAAATTACATGTAATCCAGACAGATTTCCATCAATTCCCAAACTACAAAGAGTAAGTAAGTGAAACAGTACACAAAACAGTACTCAGAGAAACATAAAGTCATGGAGAGAATTCACATTGACAAACACAAACAAAATGGTCCCATTGAAGTGAAGAAAAGAAAATTCAGATCTCCCCAAGATATATCTGTTTATCACTGCTGCAAGATCCAATGATGGGTTCAGTTGGGTGGAACACACATTCGTTAACCGATCCAGTGTGGCCAGGAAGCTTATAAAGTATCCGCCGTGAAGTCGTATCCCAAATATACACCATCCGATCAGAGCTTCCAGCCGTAACCTTACTCCCATCAGGGGACCACCCACATTTCAGAAGATTCTGCTCCACATTATGCTGGTGTCCCTCCATTATCTTCACACACCTATTCTGTGGGGCATAAGGGCGCATGTCCCAAATCCTAAGCGTAGAATCCATCCCATTGGTCAAAAGATAAGACCCATCAGGGCTTAGCTGCATACCCGTTATCATGTTCTGGTGACCTTCAAGCGTCATTGTCACCTCATTTCTCCTCAAATCCCATATTTTCACGTCGTTGTCGATTCCACCCGTGTAGATCTTGTCTGAGGCATCAGAAAAACCAACCGCTGTGATCTGGTATTTATCTGGGAATGTCTGGATGGCGCCCCTTTGGCGGAGGTCCCACAGCTTGGCGGTGCCGTCGTCTGAGCCGCTCACAACCAGCGGAGGTCCTCTGCGCGAGGGACAGCATGAGTTCACGAAGGAGGAGTGTTCCGCCATTTTCTTGATCTGCTTCCCGGTTTCCACATCCCATGCGCGTAAGGTTTTGTCTGGACTCGCGGAGATTATCTGGGACCCGTCTGTGGTCCACTGAAGATCCAAGATGGCGTTTTTGTGACCTTTTAGAACCATGAAGTTTTTGCATTCCCCACTTACGTGCCATAGAAAGATTTCTCTGTCGTGGGACCCGGAAGCCACCACTGTTCCTGATGGATTAAACTTCATGGTGTATATGCCACTCTGGTGACCTGTCAGCAGCATGATTGGTGACAATAAACTTGATGTTCTTTGTTTACTCCCACTCCCACTATATGGAGTAATGCTTGATAAATCCATTGGGCGTGGGCCCATCACAGATAGGGCACCTTCACCTGCTTGCATTCTTCACTCCACCGCTTTAATATTCCTTTTCCTGAACACAAGTGCAAAATTGAATCGATTTGAAGCATAAATAACAACTAACCAGCTGACAGAGTGTTCTATCCTTGTTTTTCCATAAACAAGAAAAGAAACTCTCAAGTTTCAAAAGTACAATACACCCACACAAGCCATGTTTAACAATTATCAAGTTAAGGAAAAACCTAATAGTTTGCAGAAATCAAATCGTTGTAAACAACAACTTAACAGCAGACACAGTTCAAAAATTGGAATAATAGATAGAACACAAATACAAACATCTATTGCTAGGATGAATGTCATGCTAAAAAGAACAAAAGCAGGCATGTACACACGCAGATCAGTGGAAAACGGGAGAGGAAATGGAATTCCGTGGTTATTCGATTTTCTCCATCAGACTGCTAGTGAAATAAGGTTTACAAAGTGCAGTGTATATGAAACGTATCTAGGTTTTCTTACAATAAATTGGGGGATTCTATTTGGTAAGCAATGGACAAAACTACTTCACATTTCGAAAATTTGCAAGGAAAAGTTTCTAGAATTCCGAAAGTATAGGGAATCAAGTCGAACAGATTAGAAATAACATAATTTTTCCCAAGCGGCGAGATCAGGAATACTTAAGCTACAAATCGCTAGCTATGGCATCGTAACATACATATTGCTTAAGCAACGAGCTACACGAAGTAAGCATAAAGATACCTTAGAAAGAGGTGATGCCGACGAAGAATGAGAGAGATGCTGTTGGCGGCCACGACGGGAGCTAATTCGCACAGAGGACGGGATGGAGAGGGAGGGCGCGGTGGTTTACACTTTACAGAGAAAGACCATATTATTGGGCTTTAGTTAAATTTACAATAACTCAATTGGGCCTTTTAAGTTCCTACCTGTCCAAAGTTGAGCTGCACATTTAACAGGTTTCGGCTTTCTAAAAATAGCTCCAGATTTTAATTGGTTTTGGATAACTGTGTGGTATTGTTAAAGTGAAATTGAGTTTAAAATTTTTGATATTTTTGGGTTAAAAGTATTTTGGTTTGGTTATAGTAAAAACTAGTATTGTATTCTTTGTTTTTCTTACATTAAGCATATGAATTGATTAAATTAATATAGCATATCACAACTTTAAAAAAACACTAAAATATTAAAAGAAATGAATGTTTGATGATTTATCAAGAATTGGGAAGTGTTTAGGAACTATTTTTATAAGTTGGATGTATTGTGAATAATCCATAAGAATATAGGGCCATAATTGTAAAAAAAAAAAAAAAAAAAAAAAGAGTAGTTCAATGTGCATTATAAGTAAAGTGGAAAAAAGTTTATAGACTATTTTTATAAGATGGATGGTTTTTGAATAACTCATAAAAACATAAGAGTCATAACTGTAAAATAAATTATATATTATGCATTGTAAGTAGTACTTTTAGGAGTTTAGGGATTATTTTTATAAAAAAAATTATATATTATGCATTGTAAGCAGTACTTTTAGGAGTTTAGGGGTTATTTTTATTAGCTGGATAAATTTTAAATAATTTATAAAAATATAAGGGCTATAGCTGAAAAATATAAACGTTTGCACATTTGGCGGTATAATTTTAAAACCTATTATTAACTATAATTTTAACCTACCTGATATTAAAAAAATCGGATCAACTTTTTTTTGCCAATTTAAAAAAAAAACGGTTATATATATATATATATATATATATATATATATATATATATATATATATATATATATATATATATATATATATATTCTTCAACGATTATTTTGTTTTAGGATCAAAGAATAAGTAATGTAGCAAAAAATATCATTTGCAACTAAATATATCCCTATTCTAATAAAAGAATAGGTTTAATCTCCTATTGACAAATGTCATACAATTAAAACACATCATTAATGTTATATATCCCTTATCATGTCACTTGTCAACCTATTAATTATTTATTTCAAATTTCAAATTTTAAATTTTTTCACTCTAAGTATATTAAACTAATAATTGATTCTTTTATTTAAATTTCAAAATTTAAAATTTTCCCACTTTAATTATATTAAATTAATAACATTAGATTGAAAAATAAAATAAAATTAATACATATTATAAGATGATATAACTTTATGTATTTATTTAAATCAACGATTATAATTTTATATAGCTAAAAAAATATCTCTTAAATAATAATTTATTTAAAATGATTAATTAATAATTTTGACTTTTTATATGAAAGTTTAATTAATTTTATAACCGTGGTTTTCACGGGTTATAAACTAGTAGTTATAATGTATGTGTGGTTGTTTTTGGTTAAAATATAAGCTATGTTGCTATTTTAGGTTAAATACAAAAGCTGTGGATGTTTTAGGTTAAAAATAAAACTACCTTGTTGATTTAGTTCACAAGAATCATGAATAGTTCTTTTGCAAACAATCCAAGCAATTGGATTTCTTTTTTTTTTAACAACAGTGAAATTAAAAACAGACCAAATATCGGGTGATCCCTTCATTTTCTAGAAAATAGCCTTAAAAGTCGGTAAAATGTGAATTTATGCCCTTATAAAACCAAAAAAAAATAACAATATGGACCTTTTAAATCAAAATGTATAAGTTCGTGGGGCTACAGTGACATTTTCTTATATATAAAAAGCCAAGGGCATGTTATGCCAATTTTCAAGACTATAAGGTTGGGAATCTACATAACCATACCAAATACCATATATGTAATGTAACAAAAATTGCTACAAGTTGATAAAAAATAGGACAAAAAATAATCGCTTCATGCTCTCAACAAATTACTCAATTCAAGCCGCCAAACAATAACAAACATTCTCTTCTTGATGAAGCAATTAAACTTTCAACTCCCACATTTGTGGAGAAGTCGTGGAGCTAACCTGCAATAGAACTAATGTTACATTGTTTTTTTTTTACTTAAAGGGGACACTACTTAATCCATAATGGCCAAGTATGAGTGTTTTATTTACTTAATGTAAGAAAGAGCACTTATACTTAACACAAAAAGAATGACTTAATAGAGAAAGTCATGGTTTTTCCATTAAATCCTAACTTTTTATAAAATCGGACTCATTAACTTTTCAATTCCACAAATCTTCTTTAAACATTCACTATTTGTGACATTGACACCGGTCCCACCATTTTGGATGACACAAAAATTTCCAAATCTTGTCCCATTGACACGAGTCTGACTTTTGGTCCACCTTTTCGGATGGCCTAGAAAATTTCAATTGTGTTCTTTTGACATCAGTCCAAACGCATGTCAAACACAGTATCTTCATCTTTATCTTGTACATTCAAAAGTAGCCAAAAAGATAAAAAGATACTTACTATAAAACCCGAAGCTTTCACATCACGGGTTAAAAATACTCGAGCCACCCACATTGAGCGCTATAAGTATGGAAATACTCGTGATCACAGCAAGCCAAATCAACACCGACTCTGCAAAATACATCCACAATCAAATATCACAAAAAATAATTTATAAAGAAAAAAAAAACGTTGAAAGACAACAAATTGCTACCTCTAGACCCACTCTGAGAATCAGAAACTTCGGGTGCCACAACTGCACCACGCGATCTCTCTTTTAACTCAGAGTTGATAAAATCATTAGAAGATTTAGCATTTGCTGTTTCAGAAGCCACAATGCCTTGAAACTCTTCACTAACAAGTAAAGCTGCTAAAACATCCATGAAAGCTTCTTTACTGGTTCCATTTGATATATCACTCACACGTTGCCCATATGTAAGAGCAGCTTGTTCTAAATCAGACAATTCATCATCCGATGCATCTGTATCTTTTTTTATGGATTCAGTCTTTTCGTCTTCTTCATCTTCAACGTATGCTTTATATGTTAATCTAAGAAGAATCTCTCCGGCATATCCTTTTCTGAATAGGCCCCACCCTCCTCGAAGGGCTACAATTTTGTCAGTTGGAACCGTGTCTTTTAAAGATCCGAGATCAACCTGGAAACATGTTTAAATTTTAAATGTGCCATGTCAGCAAAAAAGATAATGGTATGACTTATCCATTGATATGATGATCTTATCAACTAATATCATCAAAAAAACTCGATAAAACTTCAGACCCATAATTGCATACGTGAAGTGAAGTGTTAGATTTATGCCAAAAGCAAATATAAATAAACAATGTTCAAATGGTAGCATAAATAAATAAATAAATAAAATGTTACCTCTCCTGTGCCAACAGTCGTATCTGCAAATCCAAGAGCATCCTTCACTTGAATCGACAATTTTTGTCTTCTAGGGTTTGTAACTAGCATGTAAAAATCCTGTAATATAGTAAACACATATTTATATCACTTCTAAATTTCAAAGGGGTAAACGCGCATTTACACAACATTTCACTTTTTCCAAATTTATGCAAGAAAGTGATCTTTTATATGAAATGAAATACTCAACCATATGTCAGTTGCACAAATAAGTATTAAACCAGTGTCACCCATTCCCGATTACAATGTTGCATATTTTGGTCTTAAAATGACACGTGATTGCATATTTTTTCTAAGAAACCACTTTGTTATATAATCTTATAAAAAATGTAGTATGAAACTTTTCCGCATTTATATCTACAAAAATTCAAAACCAACATTTCAAAATCTCACCTGATTCCATATTGGCTCACCAGGAGGCCCAATGACAGTTGTTTGACTGTTCTTTTTGCTACGTATTACTTGATCTCCAAGCCTTAATACAACATACGGATCTGTTTTTCCTGAATATGAAAAGGATCCAGAAGTGAATATTTAGCAAATTATCAATAAACAACTATGTAAAATGTAAATTTGGATGTATTAGGGTTACAGATTTAATATACACAAAGGACTTTGTTGGGATAAAAAGGGTATATAAGAAAGAAAAGATACCAAAGAAGGCATAAGAGAGCTTTCGAGCATCAACAAGAGTAACTGATAATTCACCAACAAAATCTTTATTTCCTTCTTGCATTTCTCCTGTCTTGAAATCATTTCGAATGGGGCCCACTGCTTTTCCTTTTTGAAAGTCTAATACAATCTTGTTTGGACGAACAAATAGCCGTGGCAAATCCTCAGTCAAAAGTTTTGTCAAAAACCTTAAATTTCACACAAGATCAAATTAAATATTAGTATTAAAAAAACCCAAAACTGAATTAAATAAATCATACATGTGACAAAGAAAATTCTGCAAAACCAATAAATGAAAATAGTAATAACTGAAATACATCAACTATAATTGAATTGGAGAGTATGTCTTCCTTAACTGGATCATAAAAAACCCACAAAAGGTCAAATAGTTAGGAGGTGGAAGAGACAGAGAGTGAGATGCTTCAAGGGTAGTATAGGAAATTGTCATAGTTAAGTTTGAAATATCAAAATTAAAAATGCAACTTGTACTGTCTGAGATTTCCCAAATAAATTGCATCATCTCCTTTTTTTAAAAGATTCACAACTAAACTTTCCCATTGCACCTATATTTACTACATATAAGCTAATTTTGTTCATTTGGGTCCATAAAGTTCCCCGTTTGTCTTTATTTGAGGGCATTTTAGTCGATAATTTGGATAAACAGACAATTTCTTTTTCCAAATATGTGATATACGAGGGATTACTTTTCAGTTTATTAGGTAAAGTACTGAGGTACAGAAGATTGTGATAGAACAAGATGGAACATAATCGCAAAGTCAATGAGAAATGATGATAGTCTCAAGAGAATAATATCACTTACATGGAGAGCACAGGGATGGCTGATGTGGCATTAACACATGCATGAAAGAAACAAGTTATATTCCATAAATTAATTTTAGGGTACTAAGATAAAAAAAAAAAAAAAAAAAAAAAAAAAAAAAAAAAAAAAAAAAAAGTGATTAAAAGTGTAAAGAAACGACATACCCATTAAATTAAACAAACGAAAAGGTGACAATTCGAATTTAATTTTTGGAAGTGAAACAAAAGCCCATGAAACAGCTCCCACCCATGGCTCTGATGGAATCAACCTCAATTTAACCCAAAGTTCTCCATCAATGTCAAAATCTCTAACACCCACAGGGACCTTTATTGGAATTATGCCAAATTTTAGTGATAGCATTAATAGCATACGGGCCCCACCAGTGTAACGAAGTCCTATTTGGTACCTTCACAACAAACATAATAACAAATCAGTCAATAAGAATTAGATTAGTCTAAAGTCTAAACTTAAACTAATAAAAGAAATAATAAGTTATCTTCATATTAGGACATTGTACTTTGAAAAAAAAAATACCCAATTGTAGCAATGAAAACTGCTTTGTATTTGAATGGCATTGCTATAATTGGGCAAAATTTTCAAAGTACAATGTCCTGAAAAGAAAATAAATGAAGGTTCGATGCTATAAGTGGCAATATTTTGAAAAAAAAAAAAACTGAAAATACAAAGTTGTAATATAGGAAAATGAAAGTAGGATGCTATATTAACAAAAATATGAAAGTACATGCTCACATATACTATAGAAACTACAAACTTGTAATAGGAAGAAAAATGGAAGAATGATGCAATAATAAACAAGAAATCAAAGTATGTGACTATTTCTTGTATTTAATCCTATATATAACATTCAAAATCACCCTGTGTGGCTGTGTATACCCTGCTCAAATCCCAATGAACTTCACCTTCGTGGCTTCTTGTTGTTTGCTTTTGTGGAATCAAAAGGTTTATCGTCGTTTTTCATACTAAAGATTTGTGGACTTTGGACATGACTTTCAAAAGACAAAAGGGCATGCACTGAAATGAGAAAGGCTTATGGGTTTTAATTTTAAACGTGATGGATCAAATTTGATTAATTTGCCAAGGATCTTAGTATATAAAGTTTAATTATGGGCATACACGATGCCCATAATTAATTTCTCAACACTCTTGGGAACAAATTCAAGCTTTTGAGACAAAAACAAGCAACATAAACTCTGAAAAAACAGCAACAAAACTGGGAAATACTTACTGTAAATCATTGACACGACGAGAAGTTCTGCGTTCAACATTCCTAACAGATAATGGTTCATTCCCTAATGAGAATTGCTTTATTTCAACTCTCTCCACATAATCAGGTTTCTTTAGGTTATCAATAACTGGTTGAAGCAACCCAATTACCCAATTCTCAAGCCCACCTCTATAAACCTTCCATAACTTCCCCAACACCATGTTAACCCACTCTACTGACTCTTTTCTCTGCAAATCTTTCTCAAGGAACAAAGAAAAACTAGTGGGAACCTGTGGCCATATCCCTGGTGTCCCTTCATCCCTTGATTTGTTCTTTTTTCTTGATGTCCAAATTTTATCGAACAGGACTCCGACAAAGAAAAAGAATACAAATAATCCAACAATGTTTCGATTTATAGGAGGTGAAGGGATAGGGTGTATGACCCCAAGTTGAGTTCTAAGCTTATCTACAATAGGGTCCTCTCTGAAGTTAGTAAAGCTATTTGAAGAGCTCAAAGGAATTGAACTTTCAGATGATGATGATGAATCATCCAAAATTTGCTTCACAACATAGTGTTTAGCACCACGTTTTGTGGAATTCACAAATTCTAAGTTTAGATTATGTTTCGCTCCATCATTGGGAACCACACAAGCCCGAATTAGCGAAAATTTTCTTCTCTTGGAGAGCCTCTTCCCGCTGACGAAGCAATTGAGCTTTATTGAACTACAAAAACTCGATTGGGTTCTTCTCTTACATGGGCAAATTGATGGTGAAGACACCCATAAAATCTGTGAGAATTCACAGCTTGTGGAGGATGATTGAGAAGTCATTTATGCGTGCCCGATACTTGACGCATATGGAAATTGAAATGAAATGAAATGAGATACATACGTTCAAGAACCCTGAACAGACAGAAATTCCAGATGAATTTATCGTTTAGATTTCAAGAATTTGATATGGACGTTGCAGAAGGTTCAGGAAAGACATAACCTGGAATCCTGGATAGTTTCGGGAGCAGACAAATGTGATTGAAGTTAGGAGTTGTAATAATTTCCATGAAAACTTGAGGTCAGGAAGTTGGAGGAAGAGTATTTTGAGACGCTTTCGAAAGAAAGAGATTGGTCCACTGGGAATTCGGTAAGTCGGCGAGGAAGCATCATCACGAATTGGGATTCATGAGGATCATGTTCACAGTTCAAAAATAACAACCCCCAACCCACGAAATAAAATAATAAATTATATTATTCTACCACAGGTTCGACAAAATTCCAAAATTAACAAAAAAAAATGAGAGGGGAGGGGGGTGGTTTAAAGAAAAAATAAGCGAGAAAAAACAGATTTCGGAAATTGACCAAAGGATCCGCAAAACACCCTTTGCGGATCGTCTAAAGCTCTGCGGATTTTACGTGACATCGAGTTTTTATGCGGAATTACAGGGGTAAATTTGTAAATTAAAAAAATACCCCTTTACGTTACACAGCTCCGCAGAAGGAGGCTAGGGCAGTCGATTCGCGAAGGAAATAGTGCAGACATCGAACGAAAAATGTCGCGGCGATCTCGATTCCTGGAGCAGCTGCACTCTGATGTGTTATCCGATGGATATGAAACTCAAGTAATATTTCAATTTTTTTTCCCTAATCTTTGTATAAACTCTATAACACCGTAAATTTTCAAACTAATTTATTTTATTTAAAATCACATAATTTCTCATAACATGTTTCACAAAATCTCATTTATTTAATTTACAAAACACAACTCTATAATTGTTTGATTAATAATCCAAGATCCTTAAAACATAACGCTTTCTCTGGTGTGTACAATCGAGGCGGTGCCTTCCCGCGATCCTAAGAAAAACTTGAAACACATATCACATAACACGGTAAGCGCGAAGCTTAGTGAGTTCCCCAAAATACCACACATATCTCAATAGCCTCTCATGGCTATACTCAAATAAGACCCTTCGGTCAATGTGTCTCAGTGGAACCCTCCGGTCCCAAAACTCGAGTGGACCCTCCGGTCCTAACTATATAAGCTCATAATAATAATACTCAGTACAAATCACAAAGATATAATGCATAATATCACAATACACAGGTAAGCACATAAGACATCTCAGTCACACAAAGATACCACTCATGGTAAGTATAGTAAAAAGACTCACATCGGATGATAAACAACTCCTATAAATGTTGTTGCTGCACACCGACCTCTAACATTGTGCCAAACCCACAGTTAGCCCCATTGGGATCTAAGACCATACTCTCACTCATTAGGTCTAAAGATAGCCCACCAACTCGGTCCGCAAATAACCCAAACCCCTTGGGCCCACCAAGGCCCAATACTAAATAATACTAAATGGGACCACCCAAGGCCCAAACCTTAAACTTAAGTCAAAAGGGCAAGCCCAACACAAGGGCCCACTAATGGCCCAATCTTCCCAATTAGGCCCAACCTTAAATGGACCTAACCTAAAAGCCCAAAAATCCTTTACTAAATCCTAGGAGGGTGAAAAGACCATTTTGCCCCTCAAAGTCCACATTTGATCGAAACCCTAAAGTCAACGGGTGGTCAACACTCGACGCGTACGTTGAGCGTACGTCCCTCTATGTTGGGCGTACGTCTAGCCATGCATGCAGCGGGGGGTGGCTCAGTGCTACGTTACGCGTAGCTGGGAGTATGCTCGATGTATGTAACGCCTGTGTTTCGGGCTTGCCATTTGTAGCAATGTAATAGTCTAGGTTAACCTCTGTAACCCGTTTTGAAATAATAAGATTGTATTATTTGAGTATTGTGTGTTTTGTGCTTAATTGCTTAATTATGTGGTTTGATTAATTAAGAATAAAAATAAGCGTCAAAATTTAAGTGTAAAATAAACTTAATATATTTGGTTAATGTTGTAGTAGTTGAAACGAGGTTTCCGAATATATATAGAACGCCCAAATCTGACTTCGTATGAGGAAGTTATGATTTATCGAAGTTCCGGCTTAGCGGTATACAGCCTGTTTTACTCGATTTGAGATCGAGCGGTTGTTAGCCGAAGCAATCTAAATGAGAATCGAAGATCTCATTGTTGGTATTGAAACGATAAAAAGTTAGGCGAGAACGGACGTCAAACGAAGAAGTTATGAATTTATAACGAAAGTTTCTGTCCCGGCCTATTAAAAATAATTAATAAAAATAAAGTCAAAATTAGCCGACGGAGTCTAAACGAAAGTCGTAGAGCATGGTCTCACCTTTCCGTGGATATAAAGAACGTCGAAAACGGAGTTCGTATGAAGAAGTTATGAATTTCCGAAGTTTATTAATCATTTTATATTTATTTTTAAATCAAAATTCGGAAGCATTATCCGAAGCCGAGTCACCCGTCTGATCCATGGTACGCCCCGCGTACGTGAGTACGCTATCGCGTACTCAGCTTAGTGTCGACACTTCGGATGACGCATGCAGTGACGATTTCGGACGCGTACGCGCTGCGTACGCCTGTACGCCCCGCGTACTCCGAGGCTCCAGCCTCTATAAAAGGAATCCGAAGGCAGCCGAGTCATTTGCTAATTTCCTCTCGTTTTTGTGCCGAAGCTCTGCGCGTAAACCCCCGAAGCTACCCCGAAGCCCCGGTATCATACTCTAGCCCCGAGGCAAGTCCCGAGATCCCGAAGATCCCGAGAAGCGCGATTCCCGAGTCGAAGCTCTGCCCGCGAGAAGTTCGATTTTCGAAGAGATCTTCCAGATCTGCTGTGGATTACTACTTTTATAAGCCGTAGTGCTGTCCGATCATCTTCTGATCAAGTGAGTGTATACTAACTTTCTTAAACACAATAATAATACGAGTTTGGTTCGAGTGTATTAATTATATTGTTGTTTATAAGTGTGAGTGTGTAGTTATTTCTTCTAATACAATAATACGAAGTATTTTATATAAAAATACGTGCTATGTGTATATATTTGGTTGTGTTATGTGTGAATGAGTATTCACTCTCTTCTATCTTATAGATCTGCTTATTTCTTTATGAGATATGTGTTATGTGTGTGTGTGCCTCATCTGTTATGTGATATATGTGTTGATTAAAGCATGCTATACAGGTTTTCTTTAAACTATGTATACAAATGTATATTTTATCTACTAATATGTTGGGTAGAACATGGGTAGACAGTTGGTGTGTAATAAACAGATGAGAGGCCTCGTTGTTGTTTGATTGAGTCATCTAGCGGAGTTTAGATGACGACCACTGGCTATTCTAGACAGTCTTGTGGAAACATTAGCAGGTTCGCCACCTGTAGGTGTTAATGAACTTGGGTGTTCATTCGCTGTACTCCATCCCCCTCATGGTTGCCTTATTTGACTTATATTGCTGAGGTACCCCCGAAGCATGTGTTGTCGCCCCGATGAAATATTCTTAGACTAGGTCCCTTATGTTAGTTGTTTTAGGGACATTAAAGTGAGAATAACGGGAATGGGTAATTGGGTTATTGTTGGTTGGTGAAAATTAAATATGATTATTTATTGTGGGTTGAAAACCCTATATGCTCACCAGGCTCCCAAGCCTGACCCACTCAGTTTTAAATTGTATTACAGGTAGTGGCGGAAGGGCATGAGATGGATGAACCATCAAGTTGTTTTGTTTACAAGTCTGCATATGTTTATATTTGTTATATGACTTGTAATGTATTCGTTTATGCTTATTGGTCTGTATCGGAACATGACACCCCGAGTTTTGATTATAATGAAAATACATTTCTTTTATGAAATGCTTCGGTAAACAATGTTTTATCATGTTTTGTTTTTGGGAACAAATTCCGCAACTCTTTCAAATCAAAAGGATTTACTCTGAAAATATTTAAAAGCATAAATGAAAATCGG
Source organism: Lactuca serriola (assembly GCF_051521515.1). Lineage (NCBI taxonomy): Eukaryota > Viridiplantae > Streptophyta > Magnoliopsida > Asterales > Asteraceae > Lactuca > Lactuca serriola. The sequence continues at coordinate 46,974,439 of NC_136410.1, forward strand.
TCTTTTCTGGCCGAGATTTTGGGGATGTCACAGTTGGTATCAGAGCATTAGTTTAAGCGAACTAGGAATTTGTAGGATTTCTAGACTTAAACTTAGAATGCTAAGTGAAGTTTTGAGATGTGTGTCTGTTGTGATTTAGACACGAGCACTAGTTTATTTTAGGAAAGTTGCCTAAAATGATTTATGTGCTAAATGTTATATGTTGCCATATATGATATTATTTGTTCGGATCTATGGTCTGTTGCCGACCGGATCTAGAAATCTTATGTGTGTAGGATTCTAAGCGTACGTCTACGATATTAGAACTAGCATGTAAACGTTTCGGAGTGATAAGGATGATTTCAATATCTATCATGATTGAGGATCTAATTTCACCTTATTCGGTGTAGATCAAAATGGTGAGAACAAGAAGTGGAGTTGGAAATGCTGACGAAAACAGGAATCAACCACCAGTGATTGAGCCAATACCTGTCGTAGCAGCAGCACCTGAGCCAATAACCATGGCTGGTGTGCAATTGATGATTCAGACGATGTTGGATCGTCAGATGGATGAAACTAGACGGTTGCTTCAACAAAATCGTGAAGAACTGTCGATTCGTGTGGAAGAGCCTGAACTGAATGAAGGGCACTCGGAAGGTGGAAACTTCAGTGGGTCTGTTGGTCCAGCCAACCCACCGATAGTTAGGCAAGATAACCATGATGGAAGGAATGATGGAATGGGATGCAAGTACAAGGACTTTTTGACTTGTAAACCATCGACCTTCAATGGAAAAGAGGATCCGATTGGGGTTATGGATTGGATCTCCGAAATGGAGTTAGCCTTTATGACATGTGGCTGTAGAGGCAAGTTGCAGACTATCTATGCCGTGCGACAATTCCGAGGTGGAGCCGTTCGTTGGTGGAACACTCTAGGGAAGACCTTAAGCCCTAGCGAGCCACTGCAATTGTCATGGGCAGAGTTCTTGGTGCAGTTTAAGCGCAAGTTCTGCTCGGCTCAAAATCTGTTGGAGTTGGAGAATAAGTTTCTGACATTGACGAAGGGTAGCATGTCAGTTGATGAATACACCAATAACTTCACCGATAAGATGGAGTTTGCCTTGCGTATCGTTCCAGACGAGCTGACAAAGGTGGATCGGTATGCGAAGGGACTTCCATGGGAGTATGAGGTGCCGGTACGTCAGGCACTTACTCTAGAGGCAGCTATCTGGGCTGCCAAGTCTGTGGAGAACATGATCAAGGGGAGAACCACCGTCAAAGTTGAGGTTGGTGAGAAAAGGAAGTTTGAAGGAACATCTGGTTCCAGTAAGAAGAGTAAATTTTCGAAATTTGATTCGAAAAAGTTTGGAGGAAAAGGAGGCGAAGCGAAGTGGTGTGATAAGTGTAGGAAAAAGCACTTTGGGAAATGTAGCGAGGATGTAACCTGCTACAAGTGTGGAAAGGTTGGACATTTTGCCAATGAATGTCCGAACAACAAAAGGATGTGTTTTGGGTGTAATGAAGAGGGGCATATTTTGAAAGACTGTCCGAAGAAGAAGGAGGCAGCTAGGCCCAACATTCCACCAAAGCCGAAGGCGAGAGCCTTCCAGATGACACTTGAGGCTGCGAAAGATGAAGCTGATGTCGCTTCAGGTACCTTTCTCGTAAACGAATTACCTGCTCATATATTGTTTGATTCTGGAGCCAACTACTCCTTTATTTCGCATGAGTTTGGTAGAAAGCTAGCTTTGCCTGTTGATAGACTAAATAATGCTTTATTAGTCGAAGTAGCTAGTGGCAAGTTTGTACCTGTTAGCCATCGTATGAAAAACATCTTAATTGATCTGAATGGGAATAAGTTCCACGAGGAATTATTGCCTATCGAACTTAATGGTTTCGACATCGTCTTGGGAATGGATTGGCTTAGCGCCAATGATGCCGAAATTTTGTGCAAGAAGAAGATAGTTAAAGTAAACCCGCCTGGGAAAGATTCGTTTATGGTGTATGGGGACAAACGCAGAGTGAATTCTGGAATCATTTCTCTAATGAAAGCCAGAAAGTGTTTGACCAAGGGATGTACATCATATTTAGCATTCGTGATTGATGCTAAGAAAGAAAAGAAGGTGATGCAGAGTATTCCAGTGGTGTGTGATTATCCGGAAGTATTTCCCGAGGATCTTCCTGGATTACCACCTGATAGACAAGTAGAGTTCAGAATAGACTTGTTACCAGGAACCACGCCAATAGCAAAAGCACCTTATCGATTAGCACCGACGGAGATGAAGGAGCTGATGATGCAACTTCAGGAGTTATTGGACAAAGGTTTCATTAGACCTAGTTCATCGCCCTGGGGAGCTCCGGTGTTATTTGTAAAGAAGAAAGATGGAAGTATGAGAATGTGCATCGATTACAGAGAGCTGAACAAGGCAACAATAAAGAATAGATATCCGTTGCCGAGGATTGATGACCTGTTTGATCAATTGCAAGGTTCGAGCTATTTCTCGAAGATCGATCTTAGGTCAGGATATCATCAGCTGAAAGTAAGAGAGCAAGATATCGAGAAGACTGCATTCAGAACTAGATATGGACACTACGAGTTCTTGGTTATGTCGTTCGGACTAACCAATGCTCCAGCAGCGTTCATGGATTTGATGAATAGGGTTTGTAATCCTTTCCTTGATAAATCCGTGATAGTGTTCATAGACGACATTCTAATCTACTCGAAAAGCCAGGAGGAGCATGGCAGACACTTGCGAGAAGTGTTAGAAGTTTTGAAGAAGGAGAAGCTTTATGCGAAGTTCTCCAAATGTGATTTTTGGATTCGTGAGGTCCAATTCTTGGGTCACGTGGTCAACCAAGAAGGGATAATGGTTGATCCAGCGAAGATTGAAGCTGTGACGAAGTGGGAACAACCGAAAAGTCCCACGGAGATTCGAAGCTTTTTAGGATTAGCCGGATATTACCGCAGGTTTATCCAAGGCTTTTCTTCGATTGCTACTCCCTTGACAGCTTTGACCCACAAAGGAGCTACTTATGCTTGGAGTGAGAAGCATAAAGAAGCATTCGAGAAGTTAAAGAAGAAGCTATGCGAGGCACCGATACTTTCTCTACCCGATGGAGTCGAAGACTTCGCTGTTTATAGCGATGCGTCTGGTGTTGGATTGGGTTGTGTTTTGACCCAAAGAGAAAAGGTGATAGCATATGCGTCTCGACAGTTGAAAGAGCATGAAAAGAATTACCCGACTCATGATTTGGAGTTGGCAGCGGTAGTTTTCGCTCTGAAAATATGGAGGCATTACCTCTATGGCACGAAGTGCAAACTTTTCACTGATCATAAGAGTCTCCAATACCTCTTTAATCAGAAAGAATTGAATATGAGGCAACGACGCTGGCTAGAATTACTTAAAGACTATGACTGCGAGATACTTTACCACCCCGGTAAAGCTAATGTTGTTGCTGATGCTCTCAGTCGGAAAGTCAATCTTGAAAGGAAGAGGCCAAGAGCGTTGAAAATTGAAGTTGTCTCGACCATTGTGGAAAGTATAAAGAAAGCTCAAGAGGAAGCTTCTGAGAAAAATGACCGAAAGGAGGAACGTTTGGGTAAAACGTTGGTGTTTGGTACTAACGGTCATGGACTGAAGGTATTCCAAGATCGTATTTGGGTACCTAAGTCAGGAGGAATTAGGGATCTTCTGATGGAAGAAGCTCACAAGACCATGTACTCGATTCATCCGGGTAGCACTAAAATGTATAGGGACCTGAAACCCTACTACTGGTGGCCGACGATGAAGCTTGATGTTGCAAAGTATGTGGCCGAGTGTGTGACTTGTGCGAGAGTCAAGACACAACATCAGAAACCTTACGGGAGTTTAGAACCATTGCCTGTGCCTATGGGTAAGTGGGAAGACATTGCTATGGATTTTGTCACTAAACTGCCCAGAACAAAGAATGGTCACGACATGATTTGGGTGGTCGTTGATCGATTCACTAAGAGTGCGCATTTCATAGCGGCCAGGGAGAAATGGTCTATGGAAAAGCTTGCGAATTCTTACGTGAAGGAAATTGTGAGGCTTCACGGTGTTCCGTTAACGATTGTATCGGATCGTGATAGCCGTTTCACCTCAAGGTTTTGGAAAAGTCTACAAGAGGAAATGGGTACCAAGTTATGTTTAAGCACAGCTTACCATCCGCAGACTGATGGTCAGAGTGAAAGAACAATACAAACACTTGAAGATATGCTGAGAGCATGTACCTTGGAATTCCTAGGTAATTGGGATGAACATTTACCGTCGGTAGAATTTTCCTATAATAATAGTTTTCACTCGAGCATTAAGATGGCACCTTATCAAGCTTTGTATGGACAGAAGTGTCGTACGCCGTCTTGTTGGCTTGAGGCTGGGGAAAAGCAGTTTATGGGACCGGAGTTGGTTCATCAAACTGCTGAAAAGTTGAAAATAATTAGGGAAAGAATGTTAGCAGCTCAAGATCGTCAAAAGAGCTATGCTGACAAGAAGCGAAGACCGATGACTTTTGAGGTTGGAGATTCGGTTTTGCTTAAAGTCTCGCCGTGGAAGGGACTTATAAGATTTGGTAAAAGGGGAAAGTTGAGTCCAAGGTTTATTGGACCGTTTAGAGTCCTTCAGAGGATTGGGAATCAAGCTTACAAGCTCGAATTACCCGAAGAACTGAATGGAATTCACAACACCTTTCATGTGTGTTATTTGAGGAAGTTCACGGGAGAAGTTCCCGATATAATTCCAATTTCTGAATTGAGAATTGATGAGAACAAAAGGTTGATTGAAGAACCAGAGGCAATTGTTGACCGAAAGACTAAGAAGTTGCGACGCAAAATGGTTGGGTTAGTGCTTGTCCGATGGAAACACACGAATGGGCCGAATCTCACCTGGGAGACGGAGAGTGACATGTTGAGTCGCTATCCGCATTTGTTTGTTGATGTGTGATTCCGGGGACGGAATCATTCTAAGGTGGAGAGAATTGTAACGCCTGTGTTTCGGGCTTGCCATTTGTAGCAATGTAATAGTCTAGGTTAACCTCTGTAACCCGTTTTGAAATAATAAGATTGTATTATTTGAGTATTGTGTGTTTTGTGCTTAATTGCTTAATTATGTGGTTTGATTAATTAAGAATAAAAATAAGCGTCAAAATTTAAGTGTAAAATAAACTTAATATATTTGGTTAATGTTGTAGTAGTTGAAACGAGGTTTCCGAATATATATAGAACGCCCAAATCTGACTTCGTATGAGGAAGTTATGATTTATCGAAGTTCCGGCTTAGCGGTATACAGCCTGTTTTACTCGATTTGAGATCGAGCGGTTGTTAGCCGAAGCAATCTAAATGAGAATCGAAGATCTCATTGTTGGTATTGAAACGATAAAAAGTTAGGCGAGAACGGACGTCAAACGAAGAAGTTATGAATTTATAACGAAAGTTTCTGTCCCGGCCTATTAAAAATAATTAATAAAAATAAAGTCAAAATTAGCCGACGGAGTCTAAACGAAAGTCGTAGAGCATGGTCTCACCTTTCCGTGGATATAAAGAACGTCGAAAACGGAGTTCGTATGAAGAAGTTATGAATTTCCGAAGTTTATTAATCATTTTATATTTATTTTTAAATCAAAATTCGGAAGCATTATCCGAAGCCGAGTCACCCGTCTGATCCATGGTACGCCCCGCGTACGTGAGTACGCTATCGCGTACTCAGCTTAGTGTCGACACTTCGGATGACGCATGCAGTGACGATTTCGGACGCGTACGCGCTGCGTACGCCTGTACGCCCCGCGTACTCCGAGGCTCCAGCCTCTATAAAAGGAATCCGAAGGCAGCCGAGTCATTTGCTAATTTCCTCTCGTTTTTGTGCCGAAGCTCTGCGCGTAAACCCCCGAAGCTACCCCGAAGCCCCGGTATCATACTCTAGCCCCGAGGCAAGTCCCGAGATCCCGAAGATCCCGAGAAGCGCGATTCCCGAGTCGAAGCTCTGCCCGCGAGAAGTTCGATTTTCGAAGAGATCTTCCAGATCTGCTGTGGATTACTACTTTTATAAGCCGTAGTGCTGTCCGATCATCTTCTGATCAAGTGAGTGTATACTAACTTTCTTAAACACAATAATAATACGAGTTTGGTTCGAGTGTATTAATTATATTGTTGTTTATAAGTGTGAGTGTGTAGTTATTTCTTCTAATACAATAATACGAAGTATTTTATATAAAAATACGTGCTATGTGTATATATTTGGTTGTGTTATGTGTGAATGAGTATTCACTCTCTTCTATCTTATAGATCTGCTTATTTCTTTATGAGATATGTGTTATGTGTGTGTGTGCCTCATCTGTTATGTGATATATGTGTTGATTAAAGCATGCTATACAGGTTTTCTTTAAACTATGTATACAAATGTATATTTTATCTACTAATATGTTGGGTAGAACATGGGTAGACAGTTGGTGTGTAATAAACAGATGAGAGGCCTCGTTGTTGTTTGATTGAGTCATCTAGCGGAGTTTAGATGACGACCACTGGCTATTCTAGACAGTCTTGTGGAAACATTAGCAGGTTCGCCACCTGTAGGTGTTAATGAACTTGGGTGTTCATTCGCTGTACTCCATCCCCCTCATGGTTGCCTTATTTGACTTATATTGCTGAGGTACCCCCGAAGCATGTGTTGTCGCCCCGATGAAATATTCTTAGACTAGGTCCCTTATGTTAGTTGTTTTAGGGACATTAAAGTGAGAATAACGGGAATGGGTAATTGGGTTATTGTTGGTTGGTGAAAATTAAATATGATTATTTATTGTGGGTTGAAAACCCTATATGCTCACCAGGCTCCCAAGCCTGACCCACTCAGTTTTAAATTGTATTACAGGTAGTGGCGGAAGGGCATGAGATGGATGAACCATCAAGTTGTTTTGTTTACAAGTCTGCATATGTTTATATTTGTTATATGACTTGTAATGTATTCGTTTATGCTTATTGGTCTGTATCGGAACATGACACCCCGAGTTTTGATTATAATGAAAATACATTTCTTTTATGAAATGCTTCGGTAAACAATGTTTTATCATGTTTTGTTTTTGGGAACAAATTCCGCAACTCTTTCAAATCAAAAGGATTTACTCTGAAAATATTTAAAAGCATAAATGAAAATCGGTCTTTTCTGGCCGAGATTTTGGGGATGTCACAGTGTACATCCCAGACTTGCTTATCCCACTCAATTGGTCTTAACCCAATAAGATAAAGGCTACCATCTCAGATCTCGGTCAAATGAAGTCTCTTATAGCATAAAGTTGGTGACTTTAATCCATATCAAGGCTGAACAAGTCAAGCTCTCATAAACTCTCACTTTTTCACCATAAAATCCTCATATCTCATCGATGGGGAGATCTTGATGACCAAGACTCCATTTTTATGAACTCTACCATCCAAAGACATCAAAGAGGACAGGTATAAGGCTTTGGGGACATGAACCCTAAAATGGACCATTAAATGAACTATGCAAAATAAGAGCAAAGCTTTGAGCTTGATACCCCTGAATGATGCTTCATCCCTAGGGAAACTCGAATCCAAAATCTTGAACGTCAACTCTTCTTCCTTCAAAGTTCCTTCTTCTCAAAAGAATTCCACAAGATCACTCCATAAGCCTCCAATGCTCACACAAGCTAAGAAACGAGATTTAGGGTTTTGAGAGAGGTAAGATGCTGGAAATGGTGGCCGAATATGAAGACATATTGTTCCTTAAATAGGGATACTCCAAAGTATTAGGGTTTTCTTCCAGGACCTGGTATGCCCAGTGTACTAGGTGGCCTTCGCGTCCCTTCCACGTATATGAGTACGCCGAGCGTACACATAATTACGCCGCGCGTACTCAACAACCACGCATTTCGAAATAAGGACTAAACTTGCCAAAATTTCAAACTATCGTAGCTATTAGATTAGTGTCTAAGCTCGTAACTATATTTGGTATGTACTTGACCCGGTTGTGCTTGGTCCTTTTGGGTTGCCTTCACCAAAGCAACTTGACATGATGATTTATGGAGAGAGAGGTTATCATGGTTTATTAATATATTAAAAGATAAATCATATAGTTTAATTAATATTGGACAAGAATTAATTAAGAATTAACTATGTGGCTAAAAGAGATTAATTAAATAAAGGGGACTGAAACTGTCAATTATGTGATAGTTGGTTTTGGGTTGTGAAATCTCTTGGATATAAGGGGGATGAAATTAGGAGTGGAAGCCCGCTCTAATTTCGGCCAAGGAGGCCTTATTCCAGAAGGTTTTCAAGTTGCTTAGGGCCTAAGTCATCCAATCAGGGTTTTAACTGAAACCCTAACAGCTCAGCTATATAAGGAACCCCAGGGTTTCAGTTTCGGCTACACCAAAAAACCCTAAGGTTATTATAGCCGAAATCTAGCCTCTCTCCTTCTCTATTCGAGATCATCCTCTTGTTTGTGGTGTTTGTAAGCCATTAGAGGTGTTACACTTGTGACACTAAGCTTCTTGAAGATCAAGGATTCTTTCAACCATTGAAAGGTATTATCTAAACTTGTTTTGTTATAGATTTCGATTTCAATATATGCTAGATTAGGGTATTCAAGTATTGGATGAATTTCATGTATAATAGAGAAACCTAGATCGAAGCTTTAGGGTTTTGCATGAGCACATAGGACTGTTCTTTTGGTATAAAACTTATCAGTGGTATCAATGACTTGATTGGTTTCTATTGTATTTGATTCTTTGTGTTTCATTCATGCTTGAAAAATTGAGTTTTTGGTATTCTGCTTGATAGACTCGTCGATCAGACCATACGAGGGAAAGCTACCGAAGTGTGATAAGTGTAACTCTCGTCATAAAGGGGCTTGCCATGAAATGCAATGCTTCAATTGCTACCAAATAGGACACCATGCTCGTAGCTGTAGAGCACCGACACGATCTATCACTCAAGTCCCTGACATCGGAGTCAACCAGGCTTGCGATGGTGGTGGTAAAACTAGACCCTATGAAAGGAAAATTTCAAAGTTGATGAACAAGGAAAACACTCGTGTCCACGTAACTCTGACTCGACACATCACTTCCACCACCGATGTTGGTACCAACTAGATATGTCACCAATGCGGTGAAATTGGGCACCTCAAGAAGGATTGCCCCATAGCGAAGAACTCCGGCGCAGACGGAAAGATACTAAGGATCACTGCCGCTGGAGAGGCTACTACGGACCCTCATTAAAGTATCTAAGGCGTTCGTTGTAACATACTCATAAACTGTTTAAAACTAGTGAAACTTGAGTCTTATCTTTTGCGAGATCCCGTCGGTTAAGGGACCCTCGTGCTGCGTATACTTGTCATTTGTAGTATACCTAGTTCGCAGCAATAGTCTTGTAGTAAATCTATAGTACTATAACTCTGTTAAAAGTTGCACTGTTGGATTTTGTTTGTAACGCCTTTATGATCAAGTCTAATGTCTTTATTTCCAAGTGAGTCCGATATTATCATACAACTTGATTCAATTCGATCCGCACAAATACCAATTCGTGCATACATCTCTTTCTCCGTAAAAGTCTTTCTAGCGAAGCCGTCATTTCAGAACTCTGAAGTACTCATGCGTAGAGTACCTCATGCTTCTTATCATTTCCGAATAAACCTCAGCAAACCTCCCCATAGTACCACTCGTACAGTGCGTCAAGTTCAATCCAAAGATCCGTACGGTTGATCTATCGCGGAAGAATGTATACACAAGGGTGGTATATAATCAAGGTTCTACAGGTTTAGAATTGATGATTCCACTTTAACTTCTTTTCCTCGTTGGGATGTAAGCTTAAAGAAGAATCATTTATTCGACTACCTTTTCAATCTTAATTATATACGACTCGTATGCACGAGACTGTGATTGATGAGCCATATATGAATTCTAATATGAACTTCAGGACGGAGACTGCCCAAGACTACGAGTAATCGCATTGTCTTGCGAACAAACTTAGAACCCAATACGACTCTTGTAACCATATCGCCCTACAGCCTAACACCTACAGAGATACAGGAACAGTCCGGATAACTTAGCGACTAATCAGCAACAGAATTGAAGACCAAGCTCCTCACCCTGGAGAACTCCGGTCTTATTCTTCAAGAAGATAAACGGATTGTTTCGTAAGTCCATCGACTTCAGAGACACGACAAGATTTCCATTAGAAATCATTACTCACTGCCTCGTATAGATGAGTCGGTTGATCAACGGCAAGGAACTATTTACCTTTCAGAAATAGAACCGAGATCTGAATATCACCGGTTACAAGTGTTAGTGAAGGATGTTCTGAGGAAAATCTTCCAAACTCGATGCAGACGCTATGATTCCGTAGTGATACCCCTCGGATATGACCAATATGCCCGTAGTATTCATAAACTTAATGAATAGGGAATGTCATCCTTACTTGGATCAGTTAGTCATTGTCCTTGTAAATGACTTACTTATCTACTCACGTAGTAAGAGAGGGAAAAGACACATCCACAACTTAATCTACCGCGCGAACTCAGTAACGTACGTTTTACCCTCCACGTCTCGAACTTGAAAAAGTATCTGTCCGATGAGACTCTTGTAATCCCACTCGATGAGATCGGGTCCAACGAGAGCCTCACCTTCGTGGAATAACCATAGTGACCATGGACCGAGAGGTCATGCGAACGATTCATAGCCGTTTCCCATTAGTGAAGGTTCGCTGGAATGCCAACCGAGGACCTGGATTCACTTGGGAGCGCGAGAATCAATCGTTTAGGAAGTATCCCCACTTCTTGTATCGATTATTCATGCCTACTCCGTTACCTAAATTCTAATTTCGGGACGAAATTCCTTCTAATGGGGGGATGATGTGACAACTCGAAATTTCTATTTTTGTACAACCCTTCACTTCAATAGAAGTCAGAACAGTTTCTGCTAATTTTCAAGCTTTATGGAATAAGTTTGGGTATTTTAGGATTAGCACTTTAGGAGAAATCAGGAGAGAGGATGCCATAGGGTTTATTGTGCATCAATAAAGTTCCAAAAACTCCAAGAGTTTGGAGTTTACGGCCCAAATGGCTTTTGGACCGTAAACCCTAAAAAGGGTGCCAAAGTGTGCTCTAGTCCATCCTAAGCCTTGGAAACTTGCATAGATCCTTTCCTTGATGAGTTAAGGGCTTGAAAACATCAAAATACCATAAACCATATGGGTTTACGGTCGTAAACCCAAAGGAAAATGGTCTAAGGACCGTAAACTCCATTTAGGAGTGAAATGGTGCCCTATTCCCTTCCATAGGCTTATACTTCAAGTAGAAATGCTTCTAAGGACTTATGAGGCTTCAAATCACAAAGTGGTCAAAGGAGCATGAGTTTACGGCCGTAAACTCATGGGCTTACAACCGTAAACTCAATAGGTTATGGTCACAAAAACCGTAAACTCATGGAAGTGCAACTCCTTCCTCGTTAAAAGTATAATGAATTTATATAGTAACTAAATGTTTTTACAAAATTCCCAATCTTAGTTACTTTAGGTAAAAGTGAATTTGATGCAATTCCATGAAATTACACTTTGTACCTTTGCAAAGACGTTAGTGGAGCGTGTGTGGTTAACTAGCACACTATTTTGGCTCTAAGCAAAGGTGGCAAAGGGTGACTCAATGTTTGTCATAGATCGATGGAGTGTGTGTGGTTAACCGGCACATCGATTAAGTGATTGTAACATTGAGGGCACCATGTACAATTTGCATGGTTATTCACACCCGATTTGTGATCCTCGACATCCCAGTCACAAACTTGAAGGGCATATCGAGATTTAAACATGTCATTTGAAAAGTTCAATGAATCTCAAAAGATATAGGAGTTTTCGATACATTTAAAACTTAGTTCTATTTTGTTTTTCATGGTGGAAATTAGTGAATCGTCATTCACTTACCTTCAAATTATTTGATGTTTAGATTACGACATCCCTCTTCTAAATTGAAAATAATGTTGTTGGATCCTAACCCTAATTTCTCATTTGGGTGATTAATTGGGGATTCTTATCTAATCAAACTTTGTCTCTTTTCTTTTTCAGATGTCAAACTCAAACAACAACTCTTCAAGCTCCAATGCCTCCGGCTCATTCTCACTCATGAACTTGTGTGGGAGGGTGATCTTCGACGGAAACAATTTCAACGATTGGATCCGCAACATAAGGATTGTCACCCGCTACGAGGATAAAGAGTGTGTCCTTAACAATGAGCTGAAATAGGTGGACATGAACACTGCTACTCCCGAGGAGATCGCTGCCTTCGAGGCCCATGGTCGTGATGCCACGAAAGTCCTTTGCACCATGCTAGCGACTATGACTACTGAACTCTAAAAGTCCTACGAGTACTTCTATCCCTATGAAATGCATCAGGTCTTAGTTGAAAGGTATCACCAAAGTGCGAGGCAGGAAAGGTACGAGATTATCACTTCAATGATCACGACCAATATGAGAGATGGAGGGTCTGTCACTGCTCATATGCAAAAGACGTAGAGGTATGTTGACCGTCTGCTGAAGTTAAATGTTAACTTTGATGAAGAGCTGGTGATTGACATCATTCTTCATTCGCTGCCACACTGTGTGACAACCCAAAATTTCTATTTCTGTACAACCCTTCACTTCAATAGAAGTCAGAACAATTTCTGGTAATTTTCAAGCTTTTTGGAATAAGTTTGGGTATTTTTGTTGGATTAGTGTCTAAGTCCATAACTATTTTGGTATGTACTTGACCCGATTATGAGCATGGTCCTTTTGGGATGCCTTCACCATATAAATATGTAGGATTATTTAAGGAGAAAAAGGTTTAAATATGATTTATTAATATATTATGAGAATAATATATTAAAGGAGAAATCATATTGTTTAATTAATATTAGTCAAGAATTAATTGATAATTAATTTTGTGGCTAAAAGAGATTAATTAAATTTAGGGATTGGACTGCAATTATTGGATAATTGAGTTATTGGGCTAAGGAATGCTAAAGGAACAAGGGGTGAACGAAATTATGATGGAAGCCCATCATATTTTCGTCCATGGCCTTATCCAGAAGGTTCCATGGGCTGCTTAGAGTTTAAGCTGTCCATTAGGGTTTTGACTGAAACCCTAGCAGCCCACACAAGTATATAAAGGACCCCTTAGGCTCCAAAAACATGGACAAATGATTCTCCAGGGTTTCTAGTCTTTTTTGGGCAGCCTCTCTTCTTCTCCTCTTCATCCAAGTTGCATAAGGTGTTTGTGACTCCATTAGAGGTGCAACACTTGAGGCACTAAGCTTTTGAAGCCAATCCAAGCAAGGAATTGATTGTTATTGCTATATAACAATCCAAGGTAATTCCCTAAACCCTAATTCAGTTCATAATATGTTAGATCTAAGTCTATTAGTCTTGGATTCAAAGCATGTACAATAGAGAAACCTAGATCCAAGCATTAGGGTTTGTATGAGCACATAGGATTGTTCTAATGCATAAAACTCATCAGTGGTATCAGAGACTTGATTGGTTTCAGTTGTATGTGATGCTTAACTGCTTTATTTGATGAAAATCGAGTTTTTTGGCCTCTGCCCGACCTGACTCGGCGAGTCAGTGGATGAACTCGGCGAGTCTGTCTAACTCGGCGAGTCCAGTCCCTGACTCGGCGAGTCCAGGGGTCAGACAGAGGGATTTTCGGGTTATGATTGTTGTTTTGACTTGGATTTGATGCCTAATTCATTTTTTGAAGTTAATATCCGATTTTTATCTTAAATTAGTGATTATCCTTGCCAAAACAATAGATAATTTCAAATCTTTTAAATATTGGTTGTTTATATGATAAATATGGATTATTTCAAATTATTTGGTAATTATCTAGTGACTAAAATAAGATTAGGTCAAATATAGATAATTGTGAAATTAATTGTTTAATTTGAATTATTTGTTATTTGATCCCTAATGTTTTGAAATGTTTCAAAATTTTGCCCTCAAGTTTTGGAATTTAAAATTTGACTAGAAGTTTAATTTTGAAATGTTAAATTCTAAAACCCTAGTACTTTGAAAAGTTAAAATCACACCCTTATGATTTTATTCATTAATTAAAGTGTATAATTAAAAGTGATTTAATAATCTCATAAAGTTTTGGTTTACGTTTAATTAAATTAAAAGTATAATTTTACTAAGTTAAACCACCTAGTATTTTAAAAGTGTAAAATACACCCTATACTATATATAACATTAAAAGTCTAGTATTATATATGTATGAGTAAACAGTCAGTCTTACCGTTAGTAGGCCTCATTCACGAAGTTGGTCTATAAGGGGTGTTTAAGGAAATTGCCTATAAAATGGCGATTGAATGGGTACCCACTCTTACCCACCGCACTCTTGACTAGTGGAGGGTCGTTAGCCGAACGGGTAGGATAGGACAGAAACCTTCCATTATAAGTATAATGAAGTACAAAGTAACTAAATGTTTTTTTAAATTCCCAAATCATAGTTACTTTAGGAAAAATGTGGAATTGTATGCTAATCCATAGAATTACACTTTGTACCCTTGTCAAACGTTAGTGGAGCGTGTGTGGTTAACCGGCACACTAATTTGGGGATGACATTGGTAGCGAAGGGTGACTCGATGTTTGTCATAGATCAATGGAGCGTGTGTGGCTAACCAGCACATTGATTAGGTGATTGTAGCATTGGGTGCACCACGTGATTCGTATGGTTATTCACACCTTGTTTGTGATCATCGACATCCCAGTCACAAATAGTAGGACATAATCGAGATTAAACATGCCATTGAAAAGTTCAATGAATCTCAAAAGATCTAGGAGTTTCAATTCATTTAAAACTTAATCTTCCTTTTCGTTTTTCTTGGTGGAAATTGGTAAATCGTCATTTACCTACCTTCAAATATTTTGCAACTAGATTACGGCATCCCTTTTCTAGGTTGTAGAATATTGTGTTGGATCCTAGCCTTAATAACTCATTTGGGTGTTTTATTAAGGACTCAATCAACTTAACTTGAATTTTCTCCCGTTTTGTAGATGTCTGACTCTAACCGTGGTATTCCCGAATCCCAAGGAAAAGGTGTTCCTAATGAAAGTAAAAGCTTGAGTCAAAGTGAAGGATTACTATGGACTAGCTTGATTTCACTTCCTCCTCTTCCTCCCGTTGTTCTCCCTAGCCCTAATGATCGAAGACTTGAAAGGTTCAAGATCACCAAATCCCTATTGGAAATGGAACATCAAGATGGCAAGGATGAAATCACACATTGATAGGTTGATTATGTTGGGTGCGTCTATCTCAAATAAGTTGGCTGTGGACTGGGTTCTTCAGTCACTCCCTGAATCATATGATAAGTTCATAAGAGAGTATCATATGATGAAACTTGACGCAACCTTCATTGACTTGACTTACATGCTTATTGCTACCGAATCAGAAATGATTTGGCGAAGTAATGGAGCATATTTTTCTGATAACTCAACCAACCATGCTTCCATGGACACCACCTGTTCCTGCTGCCAAGAGAAGGGGCAATGGATACGAAGCTGCCCGAAGGACCTGAAGAGTCTAAGAGATGGGAGAGTCAATAAGTATGGCTCTACTTCAGGTATAAAATCCACTATCTAACTCCATTTAAATTCTTATTCTTTATTCATAATGTGATAAGATTACATTTGCATGTTTTGCAGGATTAGAGAAAAGAGAGGAAGTTTGATGGAAGAGCAAGACGAGTCTGATCACGAAGCAATGGATTTCGATCGCATGAATTCGAAGATCAAATTTTGAGCTTAGGAAGTTATGATAGATTTGTTAGGAGTATATGATTGCATAGTTTTCCATTTGAATTTTGCATTGTAAGGACATGTTTTCCGCTGTTTTTTTTATGAATAAAATAAATTTTGGTTTTTATCTTATTTGTTTATCCTTGCAATGAAATATATGAAAATTTGATGTTTGTGTACTTCTATTATTAGCAAAATGGATTTGATTCTTATTTGTGGAAATGTCAAAAGTTTACCAAATAGGGAGAGTTTATCATCGCCCAAGTTTCAATTGGACAAGAAACTTGGAATCATGCAATGTGTATTGTATGATGAATGAAAAACTTTCACATTTGGAGAACTTAGACTAATTCTTTGGCAAAGTGTCTATTGAAGGACAAGGAGATCAAGTACACAAGGTTGTGCGTTGATCAAGTCCACAACAAGAGTGACAAAGACATTCGTCATGATTTACTAAAGTTTAGTAAATATGATTATACTTATAAGATTAAGTGTAATTCTGAGTTGATTGAAAAAGTTTCAATGAATAGTAGAACGAATAAAGAAGATTCAAGTAGGCAGAAAGATAAAAGTTTCTCTATTCTAAGAAGAAGGGAGAGTACCTTTTATTGTGTTTTATGATAAGTCTTAATGATTAAGAACCATGTCTCAATTGATCCTCTAAGTGAGTCTTAGTGCAATTGCATGTCTAAGAAGAGGAATCGAGAATTGTAGAAATGGTTAAATCATGGAAGTCAATCATACTTCGTTCCAATATCAAGTCTTAGAGTCCAGATTGTGACATTAAGTGAAAAAGTCTTTAGTAGGTTTGTAACACTTAACAAATGTGGAATTTGGAAAAGTTTTCTTATTCTTGCACATTAGAAATTGGTAAGTTGTGATGTCTTGGATAAGACAAAGATCAACTAGGACCAATTTGTTAAGTGTTTTGTCTTGATAAATGCTTCACTAACTCTTGAATATTTGTTTATCAAGAAATGTTTCTTGATAAGAGAATCTTATATGTCAAGGAGTCAGTGGGAGCCTTTATGGTCTTGAAAGGTTTCAAGAACAAATCAAGATAAACCTTATCAATCATCACTAACACACGACTTGAGGTTTACAACCTATCGTGCTGACATTATATTGTTTTCTGTGCCGTTCCAATTAAGTTAATTGTGTATGTGAGTTCTATGAGTTCTCATTTGAATGCATACTAGAGCCTTAGTCGATGGAGAGTACATTGATATGTAAGGACAAGTTACTAAACTACTTGGAAGACATGATGGGCACTCGTGTTACCATAGGGCAAGAAATCAAGATTAAGAAAGTTCAGTCCATATGAGTTTGGATTTGTCGCAGACCTTGGTTTTGGCAAATTCACATGGATAGGAACTCATACACCATAAAATCTAAGTGTCATAAGATTCACTCCTTCATGAAAATGATTGTGAGGAAATGTTTTCACTAAGAGAGGTTTTAAGAGGATAGTGATTGTGAAAATTGTATTCTCAAATTCGATTATGGTTACGGCATCCCTTTCCATAGTTCGAATTGTGAGATTTGGCAATTAGTTTGAACATTTGGAACTTAGTAACATAAGTTCTAGATTGTTTAAACACACATATGAGCTATCTGAGGCAAAGGTGTATAAGTTTAAGAAGCTTAGATAAAGGCTTATCGAAGCATCTGGTATTAAAAATATGAATTTCAGAAATTCAATAGGCATTGTTTTTCTGGAAGTTCATTTGTTTTCTGAATACATGTCATAGCTAGTGGGAGCATAAGTGTTATGCTTATATGATAATAATCATCATGATAGTGGGAGCATAAGTGTTATGATTGTATGATTATTATGGCGAGTATTGCAAGTTAGCAATATTAATTATAGAAAAACAAAAAAATTCAATTTGCAAAGTTGCATGGGTTGAAAAGTTGTTTTGATATAATTAAGGGAGAGAATATTATACTTCATTTCAAAATCTAAAGCTTAGATTGAGAAATTTTAATATTTTCAGTCAAAGGATACATTGTGTGTTCTTAAAATTTGATTATGATTACGGCATCCCTCTTCATAGTTCGAATTGTGAGAACATGACACATAAAATATTATGGCAAAATATTGGTAAAGTATCATATCTTTATGTAAGACATTATGCATCGTGTCCCATACGCTTTGGGTATAGGATCGATTGCAAATGCTATAATATTTACCATTCTAAATATATTTTTTTTCAAATGTCTAGCGCATTAAGAGGGAAAAAGGACTAGAATGGATTTTGACTAAAATTATTAAACAACTATCAAAGGACGATCCAAAGTTCGCTGAGGATTGGTCGCCTGTGAGTAGTTGGAAGTATGGTATTGGATGGACCATATCGACATTATTATGAATAGATAAGATTCTATCAAGAATGAGTTTTCATATGGCAAATGTGGAAATGTTTCCATATTGGGAGTTGGATATTAAGAATCTATGTCTAGATTAGAAACTTTTATGCAAGAAGGATATTCAAAGGAATGTACTTTGAATGTGAGGCTTCACGTCTATAGAATTGTCTTGTAACAATTTCTAAGTAAGTACTTTGTAATTTCATTAGCCAAGTCTTCATGACTTTTGTGTTATGACTTTACGAAAGGATCGTTGCGTAAAATGTTAGAATCTAGCATATTCTAGTAGTGGAAGAACCTTGTGTCCTTACACTAATAATGGGGATTGAGGAATTATGAAATGAGAATCATTGGAAAAAAATTTCAATTGTTCTATTTCACAAAGCATGGACCATAGGAAACAAAGTGTGCATGCTTAGAGCATGGGACAGTTGTCGTTGTAATTCAAGTAATAAGTTGATTATCCGAAACATTAAATGATAAATAATAAGTAATCAATATGGTGGATAAATAGAAGTGTTTTATTTACTCTCACAAGTTTGGGGCCATATAGGATTAAGTATTATTGTTATGTTTCAATTTGCATGTTTTGACTTCCAGAATAACTAGGTTATTCAAACATCCACAGTCGGTCATACGTTGGGAGTAGGTATGAATAAAGATTGTCATGAATCTGTCTGTAGATTGTCTGAAGTGTTTAGACATGGCATAAGTTTGTTGCAGAGTTCATGAGTGCTTTGATAAGATTAGAGTATTGGATTAAACCCACGCTCACTTGGATCACTTCATGGATTTTATCACGAGTGATTAGTGAGACGATAATATTGTATATTCTTGAAACCGAGACGTGTGAATTGTTATTTGTTGGTTGGTTGCACATTGATAATAAGTAAACGCACCAGTAACTTGGTGTTATAAAACTTATTGTTGTGTATGATTCGATCAGTAAATGCAAGTGAGCATTTGAGTCGAAGTTTATCCATTCCTTTTACCCAAAGTGGGATAAAAGCGATATATGTGGGCCTCTCGATGATTTAGTGACGACACCTAAGCGCTTGGCCAAGCCGGGACTAAGTTGATGTGTTCAGTTGTAGTCTGTTGTCAGTCGTCATAAATCGGAAGTCGGGAAACAGTATAGAGAGAATGATTGAAATTCATGTCTTTTGTCTATACGATATCTTGAGAATGGAGGAATATATAATCCCTTATCTAGAGGACACGCTATCTGATAAGATCAGAGTTGACATCGGCTTTTGAAAGCTACGATTGCTTATCAGGTTCTGAAGTCATACGGAAAATAGTTATTAGACTTATCCAAGTCGGAGACTGTTGGATTAGTGTCTAAGTCCATAACTATTTTGGTATGTACTTGACCCGATTATGAGCATGGTCCTTTTGGGTTGCCTTCACCATAGCAATATGTAGGATGATTTAAGGAGAAAAAGGTTTAAATATGATTTATTAATATATTATGAGAATAATATATTAAAGGAGAAATCATATTGTTTAATTAATATTAGTCAAGAATTAATTGATAATTAATTTTGTGGCTAAAAGAGATTAATTGAATTTAGGGGACTGGACTGCAATTATTGGATAATTGAGTTATTGGGCTAAGGAATGCTAAAGGAACAAGGGGTGAACGAAATTATGATGGAAGCCCATCATATTTTCGTCCATGGCCTTATCTAGAAGGTTCCATGGGCTGCTTAGAGTTTAAGCTGTCCATTAGGGTTTTGATTGAAACCCTAGCAGCCCACACAAGTATATAAAGGACCCCTTAGGCTCCAAAAACGTGGACAACTGATTCTCTAGGGTTTCTAGTCTTTTTTGGGCAGCCTCTCTTCTTCTCCTCTTCATCCAATTTGCATAAGGTGTTTGTGACTCCATTAGAGGTGCAACACTTGAGGCACTAAGCTTTTGAAGCCAATCCACGCAAGGAATTGATTGTTATTGCTATATAACAATCCAAGGTAATTCCCTAAACCCTAATTCAGTTCATAATATGTTAGATCTAAGTCTATTAGTCTTGGATTCAAAGCGTGTACAATAGAGAAACCTAGATCCAAGCATTAGGGTTTGTATGAGCACATAGGATTGTTCTAATGCATAAAACCCATCAAATTTAGGATTAGCACTTTAGGAGAAATCAAGAGAGAGGATGCCCTAGGGTTTATTGTGCATCAATAAAGTTCCAAAACTCCAAGAGTTTGGATTTTACGGCCCACATGGCTTTTGGACCGTAAACCCTAAAAAGGGTGCCAAAGTGTGCTCTAGTCCATCCTAAGCCTTGGAAACTTGCATAGATCCTTTACTTGATGAGTTAAGGGCTTGAAAACATCAAAAGACCATAAACCATATGGGTTTACGGTCGTAAACCCAAAGGAAAATGGTCTAAGGACCGTAAACTCCATTTAGGAGTGAAATGGTTCCCTATTCCCTTCCATAGGCTTATACTTCAAGTAGAAATGCTTATAAGGACTTATGAGGCTTCAAATCACAAAGTGGTCAAAGGAGCATGAGTTTACGACCGTAAACTCATGGGCTTACAACCGTAAACTCAATGGGTTATGGTCACAAAAAACGTAAACTCAAATAAAGGGTTCCCTTGAACCCTAGACTCAATAGCAATGTCCTACAACACTTAGATGCAATCCTTAGGACTTATAGCACTTATATTAGGTGTTTTTCATGTCCTAGGATGTCTTAACTTTGTTAATTAGTTGTTTAAAGACTAATTGGATACATATATGTGTTATTATATGTAAACTAGGATCATTGTACGTGTTCGAGTCTTCACTTGACACTTAGCATCCTATACAGTCCGTTCAGCCAAACCACTCACTATAGGTGAGTTCGTACCCCTTAATCAATGTTTTAAATTTTTTTTTAAATGCTTTTATGAGGGGGGGATACAATTTGGATCATGCTAGTTATTATATCAATCACATGTGATTAATAAGTAGCATGCAAATGGATTTACTACTCTTTTAGCTGTTTTACCAAACCTAATACTTCAAATGGCTTTCCAAAACGTTTTTACTTGTTTAAAATTTTTTGTCAAACTGTCTTACATACTGAATGCTTATTTTCATACTGAGTTTTCAACAAACCACTCTTCAAACGGTTTTAAAAGCTCTTTTACATATCAAATGAGTACTTTTCAAACTCTGTTACAATTGTGTTTCAAACAAAGGTTTCCTTATACTTTAAACTGTTCTTATCAAACAAACTGCTTTCAAATTGTTTTACAAACTGACATCAAGTCATCCTTTCTTAGTTATTAAACTTCTCAAAGGTTTTACAAAACTTCTTTTATACTTTTATATTTTCAATTGCATGCCTGTATATGTATAGTTATATAAGTAATGTTTAAAGGAATTAGGAAGGCTAGCTCGCTTTATCTCCTTTTCCTCGTTGGGATGTGGCCTTAGGGCATAGGTTAATCGTCCGAAGGTCGTCTAAATATTAGTTATATATTATGTATACATATATAGACATAAAAGTTCTATCAGTCAATTCAATGCCCTTGGGTAGCAAGGGTATATGTTCATGTTCATACGTGCTGGTCATATTACTAGTAAACTACGATAGGTGTAGTTTAGGAAGTTACTAATACTATTACTAGAACAAAGAATCATACAATGAGTTAGTTCATTCATGAGCCAATACTTGCTAGATAGAGAGAACACACAATACATCTAGTACACACAGTACATTTCAATGCTTGCTAGATAGAGAGAACACACAATACAGCTAGTACACACAGTACATTTCAATACTTGCTATATAGAGAGAACACACAATACAACTAGTACACACAGTACATTTCAATACTTGCTAGATAGAGAAAGAACACACAATACAGCTCCAACACACAGTACATTTCAATACTTGCTAGAGAGAGAGAGAGAGAGATAACACACAATACAACTAGTACACGCAGAACATTACAATACATACAGGCTAGACAGAGGGAGAACATACAATACGGCTAGCACATTCATTACATATACATTATTACATTTATGTGAGCCACTAAACGGGGCATGGCACTACCTGCCATGACCGTTTTTGTATCCAAAATCTCCTTAATTGGGGAGCGTATGAGTTTGCATATAGATCTATACTGGATTGACTATCCTACACCTTGTTGATCGCTACAGTGAGGCTTGCAACTCTACGGGTGCCAAATGTCATTTCTTATGGCGTCTTACATCGTCGTTTTACTAGAGTCGGTAGCAGGATACAGGCCGATCACATGGTACTTTAAATTACACTTGGTTTAAGGTAGTTAGTACAGCAGTAGTTACTTATTACAATACTACAATACTATAATATTTTTCCCGTTACATTCACTTCGTGAACATTCACACAATGCACAGTAATGTAAAAACTATATTTTTGGTTAATGATAGTCAAATTTGGGAAAACACACACTCTTACAAGAGACACACACATATACTAGATGCCTTGGTAGAAGGCTACTTTTAGTAGGAAACATAGGGTTTTCTAGGAGGTTCAAAACTTTTACATACTTACACTTCACATACTTACAAATAATTTCTTACAAATGTAGACACTAAAATACTTATGATCTCACCAGCTTTAAAGCTGATACTCTCTTTCAAAATAACTTGTATCCTCAGGTTACCAGTAGACAGGTACCGGTGCAAGGTTTTAGAGAAGATGGAGCTCGTTCAAGACTCATCTTTCGTTTTGATTTGTATTTTGGTGTCTATATAACTTGACAGGATACACTTGCATTAAAATTATATTATTAATGCAATGGATGATGTTGTTGCTTGTGTACTACTATTCACTGTTGTGATACTGTACATGACGTCCTCCGCCCCAGAACGTTTCCGCTGTTCCTGGTTTTGGGGTGTGACACACTGCTTCAACCAGTTTCGCATGACCTAACACATGAATAAAGAGGAGGTCACATTGAGTAAGCTTCAAGGTCTGTTGAGGACTGCTAATAGCAACCTCAAGGACAAGTCCATTGCACAAAATCCTACTCCTATTGCTGCCCCAGTTTTGGCGATTGGGCAAGGAAAGTGCAAGAAAAGGAAGGCTCCCTCAAAGAGCCACCATAAGGGAAAGTCCTATGATGGCACCTCTTATAGTGGAACCAAGGATGGTCCCACTGCGACCATCTCGAGTCCCAAAGATGCAGCGTGCTATCATTGCCACGACATAGGGCATTGGAAACGAAGTTGCCCAAAATATCTGCAAGACATCAAGGATGGAAAGATCAAGTCGTCGTTCGCAGGTATTTATATTATTCAATATAATGATTCATCACATGCTATTTCTTGGGTACTTGATACAAAATGTGGTTTTCACATTTGTTTTGATTTGTAGGGCTTAAGAAGAAATAGGGATGTGGTGCATGGAAAGATAAACTTGATCATGGGGAACAGAAGATTGTCACCTGTCACCAAGATTGAAGTTTAATCTTTAGTGCTTAGTAATGGATTAGGACTAGATTTGAATAATTGTTGCTATTCGCCACAAATGGAAAGAAACATCATCTCTTTTCATGGTTTGTATAGACAACAATTTAGATATTCATTTGATAATGAAAAGTTTTCTATTAATGCTTGTATTAATGGTGTTTTCTATTTTGAAGCATTGCCTTGCAATGGAATATATGAAACTGTGATGATTGTAGACAACTTAAGAAATTGTGTGTTACATATCGAATCTTCCAATAGTTTGGACAAAGCATGCTTGTGGCATTGTCGTCTTGGACATGTCAACAAGAAACGCATAGCCTAACTCCAAAAGGATGGAGTGTTGGAGATTCGACCTTAGGGACGATGACGTGTGCGAGTCTTGTTTACTTAGAAATATGACCAAGTCACCCTTTACTGATACTTGTGAAAGGGGTGAGGGATTATTGGATCTCATACACACCGATGTGTGTGGGCCCTTTAGATCCACCATAAGGGATGCGAGTTGCTTCTATGTGACTTTCACCGATGATTATAGCAGATATGGGTATATCTACTTAATCAACTACAAGTCAAAAACCTTTGAAAAGTTCAACGAGTTTAAGATGGAAGTG
The DNA here is from genome assembly GCF_051521515.1 of Lactuca serriola. Lineage (NCBI taxonomy): Eukaryota > Viridiplantae > Streptophyta > Magnoliopsida > Asterales > Asteraceae > Lactuca > Lactuca serriola. The sequence continues at coordinate 46,998,645 of NC_136410.1, forward strand.
GAGAATCAATTGGGCAGGAAAATCAAGATGCTTCGATCTGATTGAGGTAGGGGTGAGAAAAAACCGCACCGCAACTAAAATTAACCGCAAAACCGCAACTGATAAACCGCAATCGCAATAAAAACCGATGGTGAGGTTTTCTGTTTTTCAAAAATCACAAATTTCTGTGCGGTGCAGTTATTAGTTTTCAAAAACCGCACCGCACCGCATATATTATATACAATTTTTTTTATTAATTAATATATATTAAATATTAAAAAATAAGAAAAGTTTCATGAATGAAAGATGAATAAAAATACTAGAAGACAAAAGTATGTTTTTTTGTTATTTTAACTTTGAAAAATGGTGAAATTAGACAATTTTAAGAAATATATTATTAATTACTATTGATTTGATGTTTTAAGATATTAATTGTTTGTGTTTTAAGTTAATTGTCTTATACATTATGGATTTTTATTATTACAAATAATATGTTTGAACTCTTAAAACTGTTTAAGCTCTAAAGTGTGGTTAAAAACCACACAAAATAACTGAACCAGATACATGCGGTTAATAACCGCAACACAGAGAAAACAAAACCGCACCGCAAAAATAACCGCCTAACCGCACCACAAAAATAACCGCACCAAACGGTTTTGAAAATGGTTTAACCGCATTTGCGGTTAGTGGTGAGGTTTTGGCTAATAACTGCACCGAACCACACCGTGCTCGCCCCTAGATTGAGGTGGAGAGTACATTAGTCTTGAATTCCACGGCTACCTCAAGGAATGCAGAATCGTTTCGCAATTGACGCCACCTAGGACACCGCAGTTGAATATTGTGGCTGAGAGGCGTAATCGAACCTTGCTAGACATGGTTTGTTCCATGATGAGTCGTGCTTCACTACCTATCTCGTTTTGGGGGTATGCCTTAGAGACTGCCACCCATATCCTTAACTTAGTCCTTACAAAAAGGTTGCCAAAACGCCTCACGAGATGTGGACATGGAAAGCTCTCTCGTTAGCACATATCAAGGTTTGGGGTTGTGAGGCTTTCGTAAGACGAGAGACTCACGACAAGCTCGAACCTTGTAGTGAGCGGTGTATTTTCATCGGCTACCCGCATAATTCCTTTGGATATCTCTTCTGTAGACCGAGTGACAATGTTGTCTTCGTTGTGATGAGAGGGGTTTTCCGAGAGCGAGAACTCATAAGACAAGGGGACAGTAGGAGGCAAATCAATCTTGAATAGCTTCAAGGGTAGAGCGATGAAGGAACCTCTGACACTGGCACTCAACCCGAGGAGGAATCTCCGGTTGAACCAGTTGACAAATCCTTACCTCTTAGACGTTCCAGTAGAGTTAGTGTTCCACCTGTGTTGTATGGTTTTCATATAACAAGTGAGGGTGATACATTTATTATTGATAATACAATAATAATTTTGGATGAACCTAATAGCTACAAGGAAGCCATGGCAAGCCCGAAGTCTACGAAATGGAAAGAGGCTATGGACGACGAGATTCAGTCCATGTATGACAACCAAGTTTGGAATTTGGTTGACAATATGCCAGGTCGTAAGACGGTCGGGTGCAAGTGGATCTTCAAGAAGAAGACCGACATAGATGGGAAGGTACACACTTATAAGGTGCGATTGGTTGCGAAAGGCTTTACTCAAACTCCCGGAGTTGACTATGATGACACCTTCTCACCAGTTGCGAAGATAAAGTCTATTAGGGTGATGCTTGTTGGGTTTTGAGCATTCTAACACTCCTAAGTGTACATGCAACCCTAAATACCTTGGATCTATGTTTTCTCTATTATACATGCAAATATGAACTTTCCAAGGTATTCATCCTAACTAGCAAAATAACATTGATTCATATGGATATCTCAAGTTAGAATTACATACCTCTTTGATGTAGAATGTCTTCATGAAGCTTGAGTGCCTGGTGCCCCATGTGTGACACCTCAAATGGTTCACACAACACGAAATGCACATGGAATGACTTGAGAGAAATGGAACACTCCTTGAAATCGTCTAGCCCTCATATTCACACACCAGTGCACGATTTCTTGAGTCATGGGATTCTTTTAAATGGTGGCTATTAGGGTTACACCATGTAACTCATAACTTTACCCATTCCTTTATGCTCTATGGATTTTAACCTACATGGAGTATCCATGGGTCACCCCACGGACTTAGTCCAACATAAGGAATCTTGGATCACAAGCCCACATATATAAGAATGAATGATTTACACAATCAACCCATATATTTAATTAGTCTCCTTTTGATCACTTAATTAATTCCAAATTAATTCTTGATCAATACTAATTAAATAACCTTATTAATATATTAGAACTTATAATATATTAACCAACCTTAAGTGTTATTTCTCTCATTATAGTCTATCCAAATGCATGATGCCATGCAACCTAAATGGACCATGCCGGGTCAGGTCAAGTCTTACCAATTATAGTTATGGACTTAGAAATTAATCCAACAGTCTCCCACTTGGATAAGTCTAAAATTATTATTGCGTATGACTTCAAACCTAACTGGCAATCGTAGCTCTTAAAGCTGCTGTCGAACTCTGATCTTGTCAACGAACTTGTCCATTAGATAAGGGATCATATATTCCTCCATTCTAGATATCATATGGACTGAGACATGGATTATAATCATTCTCTCTGTCCATTTGTTGTTTCCCGATTTCCGATTTATGACGACTGACTAATTGAACAAATCAAATCAGTCCTGGCCCGGCCGAGCACTTCCATCAGTCATCATCAAATCATCGAGGGGCCCACAGATATCGCTTTTATCCCGAAGGTAAAAGGAATGGATAAACTTCGACTCATATGGCTTGTTCTACTACTTGTTGAATCATACACAAAGGCACGTTTTATAGCACCGAGTTACCAAATGCGTTTTCGTGCAATCAATGTACAACCAACTCATAGTAACAACTTATATCTCTAGGTTTGAAGAATATAAGATATTATCGTCTCATGATCACTCATGATAAAATCCATGAAGTGATTCCAATGAGCGCGGGTTGAATCCAATACTCAGAACTTATGAGCACTCATGAGTGTTGTAGCCCTTTGTCCAACACCTTAGACCTCTACAAGCCAACCCATGACAGTCTTAATTCATATCTACTTCCAACATATGACCGACTGTGGATGGTTTGAATAACTTAGTCATTCCGGAAGAATAACCCAGTTTATTCGGGAAGTCAAAACTTGCAAAGTGAAACACAATAATAATTGAATCCAATATGGTATCAAAACCTATGAACATAAATAAAACACCTTTTATTTATCACCATATGATTGCACATTATTCATTGTATACTGTTTCAGCTATCAACTTTATTCTTGAATTTAAAACAATAGTTGTCCCATGCTCCAAGCATGTACACTATGTTTTTCTAAACACTAGTCATGCCACACACCAAGTATGCATACTATGTTTGTCTATGATCTTTACTTTGTGAACTAGATCAATTGAACATAACTTCAATGATTCTCTTTTCACACTCCCAAATCCTTACTGCAAATGCAAGAATTCCAAATTCATGCCATTTACTGAAATGTGTTAGATTCCAAACTTATATGCATTGAACCTCTTGTAATGATTATGCACAAAGTCAGAAGGACTTGACAACAACCATTACAGACCATTCCAAAGGAGATCAGCTCCTTGGGAACATCCTTCTTGCATTAAGTTTCCTAATCTTAAACAGATTGAAAATTCTAACTTTGAAACATTTCCAGGTTCCATTTTGACTATCACTTCTGAACAAGATCTGTCTCCTTACAGATTATGTCAATATGGTCCTTCCAGAATTATCGCTATACTTCCAACTGTCCTTGAGCAACCAATCTTTGGTAAACCTTAGATTGTCCTCGACAATTGTTTAATCCTTTTAGTCATATCCAGTTCTAAACCTTTTCCCTTCTTAATGCCCCAGGCATTTGGAAAATTTCAGAAAGGATGAATATAGCACATGTAATCGATCCTATATCCGAAGTATATGGGAATCGATTCATGATGTCTCACATAAAGACTAAACCAGTCTTTTGCTATAACATTTCCATTTCAATTTGCCAAGTTCTCATAATTCAAATTATGAAAAGGGATGCCGTAATCATAATCGAATTTTAGAACGCAAATAATGGACTCATATACAAAATTTCCTTATGTTGAGCCATTCCAACATGAAATTCATATATATCCTTGACTAAATGATTAAAACCTCACGATCTAAGCTTATAGATTTGAGATGAAGTATAATTTTCTCTCCCTTAATTATAGCAAAACAACTTTTTCCCAATTGAAACTTTTGTTTTCTATAATTAACATTGCTAACTTGCAATACTTATCATAATTATCATGCTCCCACTAACATGATGATTATTAGCATAACACTTATGCTCCCACTAGCTTTGACATGTACTCAGAAATCAGCTGATTTTCTTACCAAAGTTCATATTTCTGATACTAGATTGTTTTGATAAAACTTAATCAAAAGCATACACCTTCCCTTAGATATCACACTTGTGTGTCTAAACAATTATGAAGAGGGATGCCGTAATCATAATGGTTAGACCTTTTTGCTACTTCTCACAAGTCCAGGTTAGTGTGCCGGTAAACCACACACGCTCCACTAACGACTTTGAGAATGCAAATATCACAATTGCTATCTAGCTAAAATCTACTTAGTGAAAGTGTTTCCTCACCATCATTTTCATGAATCGGAGAGAAACCTTATGACACTTAGATTTAATGGTGTATGTGTTCTTATCCATGTGAATTGTCAAAACCATAGACACAAGACAAGGATAATGACAAATACAAACTCATATGGACTGAACTCAATCTTAATTTCTTGCCACCTGGCAGCTCAAGGGCCTGCCATTGCTTCCAAGAAGTTGTGCAACAAATTGAGAACTCTAAAAACTCATATGCAAAGCCAACTTTAACTGGAATGGGCACAGAATTTGTCAACACGATAGGTTATAAACCTCAAGTCGTGTGCTAGTGAAGAACTTCAGGTTTATTCTAGATTAGTTCTTGAGACTTTCAAGACCTTTAAGACTCTCACTGTCCTCTTGACATATAAGACTCCCTTGTCAAACATCCAAGAGATAGTGCGGATTCTAATCAAGACAAACACTTCACACAATTGGCCTTAGTTGGTCTTTGTTTTATCCAAAACATCACAACTTACCAATTTCAAATGTACAAGAGTTTTAAACCTTCTTTAAGTCATGTCACTCAAGTTACAATCTTAGAGTATAACTCTAAGAATTGTTTTTGGAACGAAGTATGAATCATATTCTTGATTTAACCACTTCAACAATTCAAGTTCCTCTTCTTAGCTATAAGAAGGCTCTTAGAGGATGAATTGTGATAAGGTCTCTAAATCATTAAGATGATCACAAAACTGATACGAAAGTACTCTCCCATCTTTTCAAATTTGAGAAATTTTTATCCTTCTGCCTAATTTGATTCTTCTTATTCGCTCTGTCATACATTGGAACCTTTTTCCAATGTCTCAGAGTTACACTTAAGCTTGTAAGTATAATCATATTTACTGAGCTTTTGTAAATTATGACGAATAATCTTATCGATCTTTTGTGGTGGACTTGACCAGTGCACAAGACTATGTACTCGATCCCTTAGTCCATTACTTGACTCACACATCCATGTGAATAAGTAATTAGTCTTAATTTTCCAATACTTGAAAGTTCTCATTCATCATGCTATACAACTTCCATGATTCCAAGTTCCGGTCCACTTGAAACTTGGGTGATGAAAATCTTTCCTTATTTGGTAAATTTAGACATTACCACAAATGAAAGAATCAATTTTATATTTCCACTCTTGCTATTAATGGAATCATATAAGCAACAATTTTTCCTCAAATGCCATTGTAAGGATATTTTAAAATAAATAAAATCAAAAATTTTCTTTTATTTTAGAACTTTGCGGAAAAACTTATCCTTACAATCCATATGAAAACTTGTTGTTATCTATTCCTAGGCAATATCTCATAACTCCTAAGAAGTAGCTCAAGAATCCGATCTTCAAACTACGCGATAGAAATCCATCTACGCCATCAGATTCAACATATTCTTTCTTTAAGTTTCTTCACTTTTCTTTGATTCTTAAAACATCACCATGTGACCCAGTCACATCATGTATCAGGAATCTCAGAATAGAAACTTAGCAGAGTTAGATAGTGGAATTTACCTGAAGTAGAGTCAAACTTATTGACTTTAACATCCTTAGGTAAATTTGGCAGCTTCGCAATCAATGCCCCTTCCTTTGGCAATATAAACATATGGACCCTTTGATAATGGTACAAGGGACTATCACAGACTTAGCTTTTCTCTTTACCATTTGGTCAACCGAGTTGACTATGGCCGATCCCTTTACCATTGGGAAGAGAATGCTTTTCTGGATTTCCTGTGTCACTATTGTCAATGTCCATCAAGTTTTAAGGAAGTTGATCTTAACAAATAGATAAGATCATTAAGGGTCTTGTCATAGTCTGTTTCATAGGTGTCCCAAAGGAACTCACTATGTGACTTAGAAAGTGATTGAACCACCAACTTTCTCAAGACTTTGACACCCAACTCTCCCGGCTTGTCAATATGTGACTACATCTCCAAGATGTGATCACACCTAGACCTTGCCTTGCCAATAGGGCTTGAGTGACCTTGAACTTGTGGGTTAGGGAGAATAATTGGAGGAGGTGAAAGAAGTATGATTTCCATGGGACATCATCTTCATTTAGGAAAGCTTGTTTTAAGAGATTTGGGAAGATCATATATGTCTAAACCAGACATCTTTTGGGAGATATTCAAGAAAGTTGATTTTTAAAGTCCTTAATATGACACCCAATATGAAATATTAAGGCTAGGACCCAACAAACTATTTTATAACTTAGAAGAGGGATGCCGTAATCCAAGCTATAAAATATTTGAAGGTAGGTGAATGACGATTCACTAATTTCCACCAAGATAAACGAAATGTATTATTAGGTTTTAATTGGTTTTGAAACTCCTAGATCTTTGAGATTCATTGAACTGTTCAAAGGCATGTTTCAATCTCGAGTGTGCCCTTTAGGTTTTGTGATTGGGATGCCGAGGATCACAAAACAAGGTGTGAATAACCATACCAATTCACTTGGTACCCTTAATATTATCACCCAATCAATGTGCCGGTTAACCACACACGCTCCATTGATCTATGACAAACATTAAGTCACCCTTCGTGATCCTTACTAGTCCAAGTTAGTGTGCCGGTTAACCACACACGCTCCACCAACGACTTGGTAAGGTACAAAGTGTGAATTCCATGGGCTAGCACCATATTCACATTTTCCTAAGTAACTAAGATTGGGTATTATTAAGAGTTTAGTTACTTAGTATTTATCATTAATACTTTTAATGAATGGGAGAATTATAGTCCTGTCAAACCCGTTCGGCTAACGACCCTCCACCGGTCAAGCAAACAGTGGGTGAGAGTGGACACCCATTAAGTCGCCATTTTATAGGCAACAACCTTATACCCACCTTATAGACCGGCTTCGTGAATGAGGCGTACTAGCGGTAAGACTGACTTTACTCTTATACATATATATATTATTAACTTATAATATTATAAAGTATAAGGGTTGAATTTTAACTTTTAAAATTCTAAGGGCTAACTAGGAATTAAAGTATTCATAAGAGAAAACTTTACAAATTCCAAAATTTGAGGGCAAGTTTTGAAACTATTCAAAACTAATTAATTCCATAACTTATGTGTTTAAAGTAGTTTTAATCCAAAAACTCTTCAAGTTCCATAACTTGAGGACAAGTTATGGAAGACTTTAAACTAATAAAAGAATTAACTTTTCTTTATTTTATAACTTATGGAATTAATTAAGGTTACACTTTATTTTATTTTATTTTATTTTATTAAATGAAGAGACTCTTGGTCCTCCATAACTTAAGGACAAGTTATGAAGTCATAAAACCATTTAATTAGAACTAGACTCTTCATTTTTGTAACATTTGCCAATTTTTATGAGTTTTATGATTCTTAAATGTGACTTTTCATATAACTTGAGGACAAGTTACAAAAACACATTTTAGAATCAATTCTTAGATTAATTTGGATTAAAACCAACTATCACATAATTTTATTCATTAATCTAAATTCACTCATAAAATAAGGTAACACAAAAAACTTTTGGTGATCCATAACTTATTCTTAAGTTATGGAATCCTTTAAAACATTAACACCAAATTTTGTAACTCCATAAAAACTTTGAATCAATTTTTTTTTTAAAACCTTTTCATATCCATAACTTATGGAGGTTTCAAAAAATAAAACTCTTTAGATCAAACTTTTAAAACTAATAAAATAATCATATCATTTTATCTTTTATTAAATTTGACCTAATTCAACTCATAAAGCAAATTATTCAAATTTTACAAATAATTAGTTTTTTACAAGAACAAATAATTATCTTAAAATTTGACAAACTTCATGTTTTTTTTCTTTTTTTTTCAACTTTGATAATAAAATATTTGCATCAATATAACAGAAAACAACCCGTGGCTCTGATACCACTGTTGGGTTTTAAGCATTCTAACACTCCTATGGTGTACATGCAACCCTATAAACCTTGGATCTATGTTTTCTCTATAATACATGCAAATAAGAACTTTCCAAGGCTTTAATCCTAACTAGCATATTATGAAGTTCTTATACTACAAAGTACTAGTTAGATGACATACCTTTTTGATGTAGCTTGATGTCTTCAAGCTTTAAGAGTTTAGCCCCAATAGTGTGGAAGCCTCAAGTGGAATCACAAATCACCAAGACACCTTGGAAGACTTTAGAGAATATGAATACTTGGTTCTCTCTTAGTGAAATCGGCTAGCCCTCATAGTGTATCCACACACTAGTGCCAATTTCACCAACCAAAGACATCTTTATATAGTATGGAGGATTAAGGTTAAACCCTAATACCCATGACCTTTCATTTCCTAGGATCCATGGGTTAAACACTCCATGGACTATCCATGAAAGCTTAGCCCAACCTAAATGAACTTGGCCCATTCCATATATATAAGAGTCCATATTTAATTAGTTCTTTTTGATCACTTAATTAATTATAAATTAATTCTTGATCAATACTAATTAAATAATATGATTCCATATTAATATATTAGAACTTATAATATATTAATATTAATCATAAACATACTATTCTCAAAAGATTATCCATATAAATTGTGTCGGTGAAGTGCAACCCAAATGGACCATACCGGGTCGGGTCAAGTACATACCAAATATAGTTATGGACTTAGACATTAATCCAACAGTTGAATCATACACAAAGGCACGTTTTATAACATCGAGTTACCGAATGCGTTTTCGTCCAATCAATGTACAACTAACTCATAGTAACAACTCATATCTCTAGGTTTGAAGAATATAGGATATCATCGTCTCATGATCACTCGTGATAAAATCCATGAAGTGATTCCAATGAGCGCGGGTTGAATCTGATACTCAGAACTTATGAGCACTCATGAGTGTTGTAGCACAACTTTGTCCACCAACTTGGACCTCTACAAGCCAACCCATGTCAGTCTTGATTCATATCTACTTCCAACATATGACCGACTGTGGATGGTTTGAATAACTTAGTCATTCCGGAAGAATAACCTAGTTTATTCTGGAAGTCAAAACATGCAAAAATGAAACACAAGAATAATTGAATCTAATATGGTATCAAAACCTATGAACATAAATAAAACACCTTTTATTTATCACCATATGATTACACATTATTCATTGCATATTGTTTTATCTATCAACTTTATTCTTGAATTAAAACAATAGTTGTCCCATGCTCCGAGCATGTACACTATGTTTTTCAAAACAATAGCTTTTCCATGCACCAAGTATGCACTCTATGTTTGTCTTATATCCTTACTTTGTGAAATAAACCAATTGACCAAACTTTCAATGATTCTAATTTCACACTCCCGAATTCTCATGGCAAATGCAGGAATTTCAAATTCATGCCATTTTACCGAAATCTGTTAGATTCTAAACTTATATGCAATGATTCTCTTGTAATGATTATGCACAAAGTCACAAAGACTTTACAACAAACATTACAAAGCATTCCAAAGGAGATCAACTCCTTAGAAACATCCTTCTTGCATTAAGTTTCCTAATCTTACACATATTTATTGAACAACTTCCACTTATGGGATCATTTACATATTCCCCTTTTGACTATCACTTTTGAACAAGAGTTGCCTATTTTCAAAATATGTCAATATAGTCCTTCCAACAATTAACACTATACTTCCAACTGTCCCTGAGCAACCAATCTTTGGTAAACCTTAGATTGTCCTCGACAATTGCTTAATCGTTTTAGTCATATCCAGTTCTAGACCTTTTCCCTTCTTAATGCCCCAGGCATTTGGAAAATTTTAGAAAGGATGAATATATCACATGTAATCGATCCTATATCCGAAGCATATGGGACACGATTCATGATGTCTCACATAAAGATTAAACCAGTCTTTTGCTATAATATTTCCATTTCTATTTGCCAAGTTCTCATAATTCAGATTATGAAAAGGGATGCCGTAATAATAATCGAATTTTAGAACGCAAATAATGAACCCATATATAGAATTTCCTTATGCTGAGCCATTCCAACATGAAATTCATATATATTCTTGACTAAATTTGATTAAAATCTCAATCTAAGCTTTTAGAATTGAAATGAAGTATAATTTCCTCTCCCTTAATTATAGCAAAACAACTTTTTCAACCCCTGCTGCCTCACGAATCAAAACTTTTGTTTTCTATAATTAACATTGTTAACTTGCAATACTTATCATAATTATCATGCTCCCACTAACATGATAATTATTAGTATAACACTTATGCTCCCACTAGCTTTGACATGTACTCAGAAATCAGCTGGACTTCTAGAAAAACAATACTTTATTGACTTTCTTACCAAAGTTCAGATTTTTGATACTAGATTGCTTTGATAAAACTTTATCAATATCATACGCCTTATCTTAGATAGCTCATAGGTGTGTCTAAACAATTTAAGAACTATGAAAAAGGATGTCGTAATCATAGTCTTGATTGTTTAGAATTTTGCCACTTCTCACAAGTCCATGTTAGTGTGCCGGTTAACCACACACGCTCTACTAACGACTTTGAGAATGCAAATATCACAATTGCTATTTAGCTAAAATCTACTTAGTGAAAGTGTTTCCTCACCATCATTTTCATGAATCGGAGAGAAACCTTATGACACTTAGATTTAATGGTGTATGTGTTCTTATCCATGTGAATTGTCAAAACCATAGTCACAAGACAAGGATAATGACAGATCCAAACTCATATGGAATGAACTCAATCTTAATTTCTTGCCATCTAGCAGCTCAAGGGCCTGCCATTGATTCCAAGTTGTTGTGCAACCAATTGAGAACTCTAAGAACTCATGTGCAAAGCCAACTCTAATTGGAATGGGCATAAAATATGTCAACACGATAGGTTATAAACATCAAGTCGTGTGCTAGTGAAGAACTTCAGGTTTTATTCTTGATTAGTTCTTGAGACTTTCAAGACCTTTAAAACTCCCACTGTCCTCTTGACATGTAAGACTCCCTTTTCAAACATCCAAGAGATAGTGTGGATTCTAATCAAGACAAACACTTCACACAATTGGTCTTAGTTGGTCTTTGTTTTGTCCAAAACATCACAACTTACCAATTTCAAATGTACAAGAGTATAAAACTTTTACTCTTACATTTGACTAGTGTTTTAAACCTTTCTTTAAGATATTTCACTCAACTTACAGTCTTGGAGTATGACTCTAAGACTTGTTTTGGAACGAAGTATGACTCATCTTCTTGATTTTACCACTTCAACAATTCATAGCTCCTCTTCTTAGCTATCAGAATGCACTTAGAGGATGAATTGCGATAAGGTCTCTTAATCATTAAGATGGTCATATGACATGATACCAAAGTACTCTCTCATCTTTTCAGATTTGAGAAACTTTTATCCTTCTGCCTAATTTGATTCTTCTTATTCGCTCTGCCATACATTGGAACCTTTTCCAATGTATCAGAATTACACTTAAGCTTGTAAGTATAACCATATTTACTGAGCTTTAGTAAATTATGACAAATAGTCTTATCGATCTTTTGTGGTGGACTTGACCAGTGCACAAGAATGTGTACTCGATGCCTTAGTCCTTTACTTGACTCACACATCCATGTGAACAAGTAGTTAGCCTTAATTTTCCAATGCTTGAAAGTTCTCATTCATCATGCTATACAAACTTGCATGATTCCAAGTTTCGGTTCAATTGAAACTTGGGCGAAGAGAAATTTTCCTTATTTGGTAAATTTAGACACTACCACAAATGAAAGAACCAAATTCATATTTCCACTCTTGCTATTAATGGAATCATATAAACAATAATTTTTTTTCACAAATGTCATTGTAAGGATATTTTAAAATAAATAAAATCAAAATGTTTTGCTTTTATTTTAAAAACTTTGCGAAAAAACTATCCTTACAGTGCAAAAGCACATGAAAACTTTGTTGTTATCTATTCCTAAGCAATATATCATAACTCCTAAGAAGTAGCTCAAAAATCTGATCCTCAAACTATGCGATAGAAATCCATCTACGCGATCAGATTCAACATACTCTTTCATAAGTTTCTTCACTTTTCTTTGATTCGTACAACATCAACATGTGACCCAATCACATCATGTAACAAGAATCTCAGAATAGAAACTTAACAAAGTTAGATAATGGACTTTATCATGAAGTAGAGTCAAACTTATTGACTTTAACATCCTTAGGTAAAATTGGCAGCTTCGCAACTAATGCCCCTTCCTTTGGCAATATAAACATATGGACCCTTTAATAATGATACGCAGGACTATCACATACTTAGCTTTTCTCTTTACCATTTGGTCAACCGAGTTGATTATGGACGATCCCTTTCCATTGGGAGGAGAATGCTTTTTCTGGATTTCCATTGTCATCATTGTCACTGTCCATAAAGTTTTAGGAAGTTGATCTTAGCAAATAGATAAGATCATTAAGGGTCTTGTCAAAGTATGTTTCATAAGAGTCCCAAAGGAACTCACTATGTGACTTAGAAAGTGATTGAACCACCAACTTTCTCAAGACTTTGACACCCAACTCTCCCGGCTTGTCAATATGTGACTTCATCTCCAAGATGTGATCATACCTAGACCTTGCCTTGCAAATATGGCTTTAGTGACCTTGAACTTATGGGGTTAGGGAGCATAATTGGAGGAGATGGAGGAAGTGAAGTTCCAAGAGATTTGGGAGGATCATATATGTCTGAACTAGACATCTTTTGGGATACATTCAAGATAGTTGATTAAGAGTCTTTAATATAACACCCAATATGAGATATTAAGGCTAGGACCCTACAAACTATTTTATAACTCGGAAGAGGGATGCCGTAATCCAAACTATAAAATATTTGAAGGTAGGTGAATGATGATTCACCAATTTCCACCAAGATAAACGAAATGTATTATTAGGTTTTAATTGGTTTTGAAACTCTTAGTGTAACACCCTGTTCTGCATTGATTCATAGCCTGATGTTGTGGGATGAATATCGGTCATCATAAGGATTAGGGCCTTTGAAAAAGGCAGGATCTAGGCCCATTTGGGTGCGAGTGATGTATTAGAAGTGATTTGGGTGTTTAGTTATTGTTTTGGAACCTAGGGGTATTTCAGTAAAGTGGCAGTTCGGGCTTTTGGTGGAAAATGGATTTTTGTTCGGAAGGTCTTAAGAAAGGTTTGATTTGTTAGAAGTGTAGAGCTTCTCGTCACCTTTCCATGGATATAAGGATCATCGGAATCGGACTTGTAACGAAGAAGTTATGGCCTTCAGAAGTTTCGTGGTTTTCAGGCTTGGCTGAGTACGCGGGGCGTACACAAATTGTACGCGGGGTGTACTAGGGAAAAAGGGATTACGTTGGGCGTAATTACCAGGAGTGGTCGCGAAGGTTCTCTGGAGTACGCTGGGCGTACTAGAATTACGCTGGGCGTAATTCCGTCAGATCAGAACCCTATTTTAGGGTCTTGGACCCTATTTAAGCTCCTTATCTCATAACCTAACCCCAAGATCTTCAGCCTCCATCCTTCCAAACCCTAGAAATCCACCCTTAACCCCCATTTGAGTGATTTAAGAGCTTCAAAGTGGTTTTTAGTGTGATTTGGTGCTAGAGGAGGAAGAAGGAACTTCTTGATGAGTCATTATTTGACTTGGAGCTTTTGGATCCAAGCCTTGTGCACCCAGATCTATCTTCTGGAGGTATAAAGTCTCAACCTTTATAACTCTTTCATGTAGATCTAGCTAAGAGGTACATTGTTATGATTTGGTCCCTTTGAGGTGGTTCTTGTGAGTAGAAGTTACTCCAGAACCTTTGAGCCTCTTATTTGGTCCTAACTAAGGTTATGGAGTCATAAAGTTTGGATCTTGAGGAGTGTAAACCTTCCATGCATGATTGGGTAGTTATTTGATGAAAGTTTGGGATTTAGGGTTTAGATCTAGGCCCATTGAGTTATGCTAAGTCATAAAGTTGGAAACTTTATGACTTAAGAAGTCCCTTGAAATCAGATCTGAAAGTTTGGACTGATGTCTTAAGGTATTAAGAAGTTTAAGACATTTTGGGAGTGATTTTTGACCTTTTGGAATTCATCTTTGGTGTTTGGGATTCATTAAGCCATGCAAAGGATTGAAGCATTCGACTTTAGGGATCAAGTCACTTATATCTAGCCATTTTGAGGTGTTGGACGTCTTGGCTTAGTGGATTAAGAACTAGGAGTGAGAGTTGGTGAACAAGATGAGTGTGATGGGCGTACAAGCCTGTACGCATAGCGTACAAGCCCTTGAGCCAGTACGCTTAGCGTACAAGCTGAGTACGCCCCGCGTACTCAGCATAATGGGATTTTGGTTTTTGGGCTTCGGTTTGGGCCATCTTCTGGGCTTTGTTGTTTTGGGTGTTGTTGGGCCATCAGGTTTTGGGTTGATATTTTATTTGTAGAGGCCCACTATGGTCTTGGGCCCAGTTTGAAAAATTGGTCCATTGATGGATTAAGGATTATGCTATGGACCCAATTGCTAATTGGGTATATTGATTGGTAGTGACAGCTCGGGAAGCTGGCGAGGCAGCAACTAATGATTTCATGGGGGAAGCTTCTGCAGTGCGAGGTGAGTCTCCTCACCATACCAATGGGTCTAAGGCACCAAGGCCGACCCATTACGTGTTATGATATATGTGTTATCTATTCTGTGAATATATATGCTTGTGATTGTGCTTGCATGAAAGACCTCGGGGGGTTCCCAGGGCACTTAGGTGTAAAATATTGGAGGGTTTCCTTGGCATCCTAGGTCAAAGACCTCGGGGGGGGGGGGGGGTTCCCGAGGCGCTTAGGTATAAGACCTTGGAGGGTTTCCTTGGCATCCTAGGTCGAAGACCTCGGGGGGTTCCCGAGGCATTGGGCTAAGACCATGTGGGGGTTCCCATGGCACCCGGAGTAAGACCCTGGAGGGTTTCCAAGGCTTCCCTATGTGTTGGATTGCATGGTTTATGCGTTCTGTATAACTGATTAGCTAGTATGATATGTTATACATGATTGTGTGTGGGTATGCTCTATGGAACTCACTAAGCTTCGTGCTTACAGTTTTGGTTATTGTTTTAGGAATCATCGATTTGGAAAAGAATGGCTCAGATTGATCGCAACGCACACACCCATGATTTCCATAATGATAGATTTTGGGAGGAACTTTGATAGATGTTTTTAATTAACGATGTTTTGGAATGACTGAAATAAATGATATAAATGTTTGGCTATAATAAAAATGAAATTTTTACCTTTGATTTTTTGGTTGTTACACCTAGATTCTTTTGAGATTCATTGAACTGTTCAATGACATGTTTCATTCTCGAGTGTGCCCTTCAGGTTTTGTGACTGGGATGCTGAGGATCACAAAACAAGGTGTGAAGTAACCATGCAAATATACTTGGTTCCCTTAATATTTACCCCTTAATTGATGTGCCGGTTAACCACACACGCTCCACCGATACTATGATAAATATTAAGTTACCCTTTGCATACCTTGTTAAGTCCAGGTTAGTGTGCCGATTAACCACACACGCTCCACTAACGACTTAAACAAAGTGCAAAGTGTAATTTCATGGGTTAGCACCAAATTCACATTTTCCTAAGTAACTAAGATTGGGTATTAATAAGAGTTTAGTTACTTAGTATTTATCATTAATACTTTTAATGAAGGGATAATTCTAGTCCTTGTCCTGCCCGTTCGGCTAACGACCCTCCACCGGTCAAGGAAGCGGTGGGTGAGAGTGGACACCCATTAAATTGCCATTTTATAGGCAGTAACCTTATACCCCCCTTATAGACCGACTTCGTGAATGAGGCCTACTAACGGTAAGACTGACTTTACTCTTATACATACATATATATATATATATATATATATATATATATATATATATATATTATTAACTTATAATATTATAAAGTATAAGGGTTGAATTTTAACTTTTAAAATTCTAAGGGCTAACTTGGAATTAAAGTATTCATAAGCGAAAACTTTTCTAATTCCAAAACTTGAGGACAAGTTTTTTAGACTATTCAAAACTAATTAATTCCATAACTTATGAGTTTAAAGTAGTTTTAATTAAAAACTCTTCAAGTTCCATAACTTGAGGACAAGTTATGGAAGACTTTAAACTATTAAAGAATGTAACTTTTCTTCTTTTGTAACTTATGGAACTAATTAAGGTTACACATTCTTATTATTTAATGAAGTGACTCTTGAACCTCCATAACTTGAGGACAATACTCTTCATTTTTGTAACCATTGCCAACTTTTATGAGTTTTATGAAACTTAAATGTGACTTTTCGTATAACTTGAGGACAAGTTACACAAACACATTTTAGAATCATTTCTTAGATTAAAATGGATTGAAAACACATAATCAATTAACTTATCGATTAATCTAAGCAACTCATATGAACAAGATAATTGGAATCAAACTTTTTCATGTAATTAGCATAACACTTAAACTAATACAAAACATGAATCTATTGACAATTATCTTTGAAATTGGATTAGTATGAACATTACCACATCAACAATAAGTTTATAAGTTCAAAAACAGCTTAGGGTAATGTTCTTAGTCCATTTCTAGCCAAAAAACTCGGAAATATGCTGTCTGGGGATCCTACTCGTTGAGTGTATGAACCTACTCGACGAGTAGGATGATTTTCATCATGGACTCGGCGAGTTCATCAGTGGACTCGGCGAGTCCAATGCCCAGAAAGCCAGAAAATCGATTTTTTTAACATTTTTCAGCAATTTGCATAAAGTATAATTGAAAACAAGCCTAGACTCTTATACTACTGTTGGGTTTTGAGCATTCTAACACTCCTAAGTGTACATGCAACCTTAAATACCTTGGATTTATGTTTTCTCTATTATACATGCAAATATGAACTTTCCAAGGTATTCATCCTAACTAGCAAAATAACATTGATTCATATGGATATCTCAAGTAGAATTACATACCTCTTTGATGTTGAATGTCTTCATGAAGCTTGAGTGCCTGGTGCCCCAAGTGTGACGCCTCAAATGGTTCACACAACACCAAATGCACATGGAATGACTTGAGAGAAATGGAAAACTCCTTGAAATCATATAGCCCTCATATTTACACACTAGTACACGATTTCTTGAGTCATAGGATTCTTTTATATGGTGGCTATTAGGGTTACACCATGTAACTCATAACTTTACTCATTCTTTTATGCTCCATGGATTTTAACCTCCACGGAGTATCCATGGGTCACCCCATGGACTTAGTCCAACATAAGGAATCTTGGATCACAAGCCCACATATATAAGAATGGATGATTTACACAACCAACACATATATTTAATTAGTCTCTTTTTGATCACTTAATTAATTCCAAATTAATTCTTGATCAATACTAATTAAATAACCTTATTAATATATTAGAACTTATAATATATTAACCAACCTTAAGTGTTATTTCTATCATTATAGTCTATCCAAATGCATGATGCCATGCAACCCAAATGGACTATGTCGGGTTGGGTCAAGTTTTACCAATTATAGTTATGGACTTAGACATTAATCCAACAATGCTAGCCATTGTTGCATTTCATGACTATGGGATATGACTGATGGACATCAAAACCGCTTTCCTTAACGGGAAGTTGGCTGAGGATGTTTACATGAGTCAGGCAGACGGTTTTGTTGATGCAAAGCACCCCAATAGAGTGTGTAAGCTTGAGAAATCCATTTATG
Source organism: Lactuca serriola (assembly GCF_051521515.1). Taxonomy (NCBI): domain Eukaryota; kingdom Viridiplantae; phylum Streptophyta; class Magnoliopsida; order Asterales; family Asteraceae; genus Lactuca; species Lactuca serriola. Next base: position 47,017,100 of record NC_136410.1, read on the forward strand.
GATTGAAACAAGCGTCTCACAGATGGAATCTTTGTTTTGATGAGAAAGTCAAAGAGTTTGGTTTTCTACGAAGCGAGGATGAATCGTGTGTATATGTCAAAGCTAGTGGGAGTATAGTATATCGATGACATACTGCTTATAGGAAACGACATCCCGACCCTGCAGGAAGTCAAGTCCTAGCTTGGGAAGTGTTTCGCTATGAAGGACCTCGGAGAAGTTGCCTATGTTATGGGAATAAGGATAGTGAGAAACATGAGTAAAAGACTAATAAGACTTAGTCAGAATACTTACTTGAACAAGGTACTAAAGCGTTTTAGTATGGAGAATTCCAAGAAAGGGGAGTTACCAATCCAAAGTAATGCCAAGTTGAGTAAGACTCAACGCCCGAGTACCGAAGTTGAGATAGCAGAGACGAGCTGAGTACCATATGTTTATGCAGTTGGCTCGATCATGTATGCTATGACTTGCACTCGCCCTGATGTGGCCTTCGCTTTGAGCATGGTCAGGAGATATCAAGGGAACCCTGGCAGAGCACATTGGACCGCAGTCAAGAATATTCTTAAGTACCTTCGGAGGACCAAGAAATGGTTTCTAGTCCTCGGTGGGAGTGATGACTTAAGGGTGCGAGGGTATAGTGACGCCAATTTTCAAACCGACCGGGACAACTACCGTACTCAGCCAGGCTGGGTCTTTACTCTAAATGGAGGAGCAGTGACTTGGAAAAGTTCCAAGCAGGAGACCGTAGCTGATTCAACGTGCGAATCAGAGTACATAGCGGCGAGCAAAGCGTCAAAGGAGACAATATAGTTGAAGAACTTCATTGGAGACCTTGGAGTTATGCCAACCATAAAGGAGCCAATGGAAATTTTCTGTGATAATGAAAGAGCGGTTACCTTGACCAAGGAACCGAGGGATCATGGTAGATCTCGACATATCGACATGAAATATCATTTTATTCGACATCGGATGGAAGAGGGACTCCTCGTAGTGAAGAGGGTATCATCGGAGGATAACCCAACATATCCCCTTACGAAGGGACTGAGTAGGGTTAAGCACTTGCAGCATGCTAGGAGCATCGGGCTGAAGGACAATATTAGTGTAGATTAGATAGCTTCGAAACGTATAATAGATAAATTGTAATTAACATTTGATGATTAAATAAAGGAGTATTATTTATGAGTAAAGTTACTGTCTTATGTTAATTGTTTACCTATTGTTTAACTTTGCATCTTTTGACTTCCTGAATAATAAGATTATTCGAACGTTCCACAGCCGCTCATACTTTAGGATTAGGTATGAAAGAAGATTGTCATGAATTGGTTTGTAGATTGTTTAAAGTCTATTAAACATAGCAAAGGTTTTTTGCAACGTTCATGAGTGCTTATGAATAAGATTTAAGCATTGGATTAAACCCACGCTTGCTGACATCACTTCATGGAATTTATCACGAGTGATCGCAAGACGATAATACCATATGGTCTTGAAACCTAGATATATGGTTTATTATTTGCAAGTTGGTTGTGCATTGATAATGCGTAAACGCATCGATAACTTGATGTTATAAAACACATTGTTGTGCATGATTTGATGAGTGAATGGTAAATACATATAAGTCGAAGATTATCATTTGTTCCTTTTATCCTAAGAGGGTAAAAGCGATATCTGGGCCCCTCGACGATTTGGTTTGACTTATGTGCCGGGCCCGGTCAGGACTGAATTGATGTGTTCAATTGAGTTCTATGTCAGGCGAATCAAAGACCGAGAAACAAATTGTTGGACAATAAGTATGACTATGTTCCATGTAATTGTCTGCACGATATCTAGAACGGAGGACTATACGATCCTTTATCTAAAGGACATGTTACTGATAACATTAGAGTTCGATAGCGTCTTTGAGAGCTACGATTGCTAATCAGATCCTGAAGTTGTACTTATAGTTACTAGACTTATCAAAGTGGAAGACTGTTGAATTAAGACTGTAACTATATTTGGTATGTACTTGACCCGGTTATGCATATTTTATATTTTTCTTCCAATTGGACTTAACTTTTGTTAATACAATATTCAAAATTCAATTTACAAAATGGATAAACTCCTTGGGTGATGTAGATGGGCAAATACTAATTATAAAGAATTTCTAAAAAGCAACAATATATTATGAGAAATTAAATATTTTCATATATTTTTCTTTTTGTTTATCTTCCTATTAATTTGAAATTATGATAATTGTCATATTTTAATAAAATTAATAATATTCTTAGACATTATCATTTAAAGATAAGTAGGAAAAAAAAAGATATTTGTCATATATTATTAACAAAATATTATAATTAACAATTGATATAATTATGTAAAGCGGGAAAGGAAACACTTCAATCGGTCGGACGGACCGGGGCCGTAAGAACCCGAACAGGAGCCATAAGGATGTGATAGTACTATAATTCAACCCAATGAAGCGAATATGGGTTTAAAGAAATAAAAAAGCCCTAATCGAATCGACAAGAGTGAGCAAGACAGAGGCCCGTAAACCCCCTCGCCGATCGCCGTGCGACTGCTCCGTCGCAAGTGTGCTCCGCCTCTGCTTCATTTTCGCCTTTACCGTTATCGCTTGCCCCGGCGTCTGTTTGGTTCTCTCTGCTGTGGGCGTACGACACAGGTTGGTTTGCATTTACAAGTGTAATATCTCTGCACTGATAAGAATGTATTTAGTATTTATTCATGTTACAATACTTAATTCCTGATAATTGACTAGAAATACTTGTTTAGGATCTTGCAAAAATTTCCAACTCTAAAACTTCTGATACTTATATCATACGCGAATTAGTATTTTGATTGAATTTCTATGAATTTGTAACCTTCTGACTGTTGAGCTCTCCTAATTATCCAAAAGGTTCAGAGTCAGACTGCTCTCTACTGTTTATGATAAAAAAAACAGTATTCAATTATTTGGCCCATGATATAATTGTTGTTGAAGCTGGTATCACTGACTGGTTCTGATACATTCTAAATGTCAAATCACTAATTTAGTACACTGCACCTGTGTTTTTGAGGATAAAGTGGCACTGCACAAGCTCTGTTCTATAAGTGTAGATAAATCTCTCTAGCGCTTGTTGCATACTGAATCGTTCTGATGGGTTTTTAATATCAATATTTTTTGCTCAATGGTTGAATAGTGAGATGGCTGTGTTTTGTTGTATTTTACAATTTGTAACTCCTGTTAGATTGAAGTAAATGAAATACACATGCAAATTGTATATTGCTGGTTACTGTCAAGACTCCATTTGTGCTGTGTCCTATTTGCATTCTAGTGCTTTGCTACTGCCTTACTATCCAAATTTCAACAATACTCATGGTCATTGTTTATAATTTGGGATTATGTAATAATAATTAGGATAAATTGTGATGACTGGGTGCATGACTGCATCATGCATCGCTCTTTACTTTTATACAGTCTGTAGATAATTGTATATTTGAGTTGGTTGAGTGTGGATCCTATGACCTATGGTGAATCTAGAATACTTGGATTAACACCAGCTTTGATTCTGTTTTCACCATCTTATACAAGAATGTCCGTGTCAGATTGGATTGAACATTACACTTCAAAATCGAGACACAAATCTATAGTCGGGCTTGAATATTACACTTGAAATGGAAGCAATAATTTTAGTTGCTCTAAAAAATCGATATTGGATGAACCTAAGTAAAATTTCTTTTTCCAATTTCATTTTGCAGCTCAGATTATGGAACCATCATCACCCGTTGAAGGAAAATCTTCAACACCATCAACTCCAACTACTGCACCTGCTTCAGTTCTCAGTACACCCACCTTAAAGGATGCAGACACTGTAAGCACTGAGTCAATGCATGGCTCTGTTGCTTCCATCCCTTCTCTTTCATACAACGTGCCTCAAAATGCGAATAGAAACTCTGAGAGCCCTCATCATTCATCATCTAACACTGTTAGTGGATCCCTCTGAACCTATCTTTTTTCTGCTTGTTGGAAGTGTTTTTACCAATTACTTCATTACCCAAATAGGCAAATATTGTTGTGAAGTTGTTGCAAGCCTTTTGTGCATATTGTCAACTAACTTTTGGTTATAACTGCAGGCAATGATAAATTCACCAGGTTCTTCATTTCCAAGACCTCCTGTTCCTGGTATTTCTTCTAGCAGTGCTCCTTCATTTTCATATAACATTCCACAAACTGAAGTTGCTGTGTCTGGTGGTCAGTCATTCCATTCAAGAGTGGTAATGATGAATTTCTCTATACTTCCATCCAGACATTTACTTATTATATGATTTGTGCTTATCTTTAAAGTAAGACCTTTTACATTTGAATGAAATGTCAATATTCTTTTTCCAGTTGTGGATGTGATAAGATTCTATAAAAAATCTAGTGAATTTTCTCACAAAGAGTGGACCATTAGAACATTTACCTGTGTTTATTTTGATGCTTTGTTCATTGGTTCTCAAATGTAATAAACATCCTTATCAGGTGGTTGCCTCCGAAGTGCCAAAGAATGTCTCAGTATCTCCTACATCTTTGCAACCTCCTGTTTCTGGACAGCTGGCACATCCCAGTTCATTTATACGAGGAATGCCACCACCTCCACCTGTTGCTGTCCCTAGAGACACATCATCAAATGCGGCTAATTTCTCTTACAATGGACATCATCAGTCTGTATCTTCTGCACCACCTGTCCCTCATTCGACTTTAGGTCCCACATCTACAAATTTTTCACCAACATTCTGGATGCCATCCGGACCACCTTTTCAACAACCTCCAGGAAGAGCTGCATCAGCACTACCACCCCCTCCTAACACCACTGTTGCCTCTTCACAGCAGCCAATTTATGGTCCCTATGCTTCCAATCCTCCTCAAGGAGTCTGGATTCAGCCTGCACCAATTGGTGGTTTGTCAAGACCCGCGATTTTACCATATCCTCCTCCTGCTGCTTTTCCTGGTTCCTTTTCATTGCCAGCTCAGCGTATGCCACCACCATCTGATGCTCAGCCTCCTGGTTCTTCAACTGGAGTTCCTGGCATAGTTTCTGACAGCATGCCATCTGTTGGTTCTGTGATGCCACTTGAATTACCTCCAGGGACTGGTATGTCATATGTGTGAGTTAATTGATAATGTCCAGAAGTGAATTTGCTGGGGTTTAGTTGAGTTATTTATTTATGTTTGGGTTTTTGCAGACAATAGCAAACATGTAAATGCTGTTGGTGCTGAACAGTTGGATGCATGGTCAGCCCACAGGACTGAAACAGGAATCTTGTACTATTATAATTCTGTGACAGGACAGTCTACTTACCAGAAACCTCCTGGTTTTAAGGGAGAGGTAAGTCCAATGTTTTTTGTCAATCCTTTCATGATCTATATATGTGCTTTCTTAATTAAGCTAATGTTGCTTTTTCTTTTTCTTTCACATTCTTGATATGTACTTGTTGGCAGCCTGAAAGAGTTTATGCACAACCAACTCCAATCTCATGGTGAGTGCTTCACATGCTTTAGTAGGATACACTTATTATTGCCTTTTTTCACTCTTAGCCCTTTTTAATTGTCAAATATCTGCCTTTTTCATTATTTGTTTGTTCAGGGAGAAGTGTGTTGGCACTGATTGGTCACTGGTTACCACAAATGATGGCAAAAGATACTACTACAATGCTAAAACCAAGGTAAAGTGAGACGGAGCTCTATTTTTAACTTTGTTTTACTAACTTTCTGTTTTTAAAAACATGATGTTTGTTATAAAAAATATAATGTTTATCTGGTTGATCAGTTGAGCAGCTGGCAAATACCAATGGATGTGGCTGAGCAAAGAAAAAAGCAAGAGAGTGATGTATTGAATTTGAAAGAACAATCAATGTCAGTGCCAAATACTAGTTTAACTGAAAAAGGATCTGGTCCTTTAAGCTTGAGTGCCCCTGCTATTCACACAGGTGGTCGTGATGCAATATCAGGTGTACCTGTGACATCATCATCTGCACTGGATTTGATAAAAAAGAAACTTCAAGATCCCACAGCTCCTGCCACCTCTGTAACCCCGCCAGGAGGAGAAAAGTCATCTGAATTGAATGGTGGTGATCAAGTAGGGAGTGAGAATGGAAAAGATAAAGTAAAAGATGAAAATGCTGATGGAAATCTATCAGACACTTCTTCAGATTCAGAGGATGTGGACAGTGGACCAACCAAAGAGGAACGTGCCCTTCAATTTAAGGTATCTTCTATATGTATTTTATTTTTGTCATCTTAAGGGCTGTTTTTTTTTTTTTTTTCATCAAGTCCTATATGGGTAAAGTGGCTGAATCTGTAATGATACTTCTTTTTGTAGACTGAATAAAGGGTCTAGTAAAAAGTTAATGTCTTGATGCATTAAGTCAGTTTTTTTTTGGCTTAACCCATTAACTCATTCTGTCTAGATTAAGTTAAAAATAAACAGTTATAATTAGATAGCTGTCCTCCAGATTAAGTGTTTAACCCATTAAACATATTAAGTAAAGAAGAAACAGGCATTTAGTCTGAAACTGGCGTTTATCATTAATTTTTAATATTATGGAATATTCAGGAGATGCTTAAGGAGCGTGGAGTGGCTCCTTTTTCTAAATGGGAAAAAGAGCTTCCAAAATTCGTGTTTGATCCACGTTTTAAGGTTTGTGATTCTTGTTTTTAAAATTTTCTTTTACTTTTCGTCGTTTTTAATTATAAAGTGTGAAAAAAAACAATATTGTTTTGTAGTTAATTCCGAGTTATAGTGCAAGAAGAGCTATTTTTGATCATTTTGTTCGAACACGTGCTGAAGAAGAACGCAAAGAAAAACGAGCAGCACAGAAGGCTGCAATCGAAGGCTACAGAAGGTTACTGGATGAGGCGAAGGAGGTTTGCATTAAGTCTGTCTCTAATTTTAAGCCTCAAAATATTTTTTCAATTTTTATATATTTTTTATAATAAAATAAATTGGCGTTCTAATTTGTTATCATCCTGTCAGGATATCAACCACCACACCGATTATCAAACATTTAAAAGAAAATGGGGTCATGATCCACGCTTTGAGGCCTTGGAAAGGAAGGATCGTGAAGCTTTATTAAATGAAAGGTGATTTCTTTTATTTTTATTGTTTACTTTTTTATAGTATATTGGCGAAGCTAAAATATATTGTTTCTGTTCAAGGGTTATTCCTCTAAGGAGGTCTGTTGAAGAAGAGGCGCGTGCAAAACGTGCAGCCTCTGTGTCTACTTTCAAGTCAATGCTGAAGGATAACAAGGACATTTCCTCCAATTCTCGTTGGTACAAGGTTAGTAAAAATACCTTCGAGTTTCTAAAAAAACCAAAAGTAGATTGTGTATTTATTTTATTTTTTTGAACTTTTGATCTTGAAGGTTAAGGATATTTTAAGAAATGACCCTCGATACAAATCTGTTAGGCATGAGGATAGGGAAGCTATATTTAATGAATATATTTCCGAGCTAAAAGTTTGTGAAGATGAAGCTGAAAGCATAGCAAAGGCAAAACGAGATGAGGAGGTATTGTTTTATTATTTTTGTTATTTGTAAAACATGTATTTATATAATTATTAAATACAGGAGAAATTAAGGGAAAGAGAACGGGCATTGCGTAAGAGGAAAGAGAGAGAAGAACAGGAAGTAGAGAGGGTGCGTTCAAAAGCTAGAAGAAAGGAAGCCATTGAGTCATATCAAGCATTACTTGTAGAAACAATCAAAGATCCACAGGTACACTTTAGATACACAGTTTTATGATAGTATAATATTTCTAACTAATTAATTAAGTAATTGATGATTTAGGTTTCATGGACGGATGCAAAGGTTAAGCTAGAGAAGGATCCTCAAGGGCGTGCAGCCAATTCATATCTAGATCAATCGGATCTTGAAAAGCTTTTCCGTGAACATGTCAAGTCATTGCATGATGTAAGTTAGCCTCCTCATTAACAGCGTTACTTCTCTTCTGAGGGTAAAATGGCCATTCAGTTAAAAAAAAGAAACAATATCTTTATGTAAATGATTTTTTTGTTGTTGTTGTTGTTTTAGCGATGTGCACATGAGTTTAAAGCGTTGTTATCGGAAGTGATAACGAGTGAAGCATCTACAAAAGAATATGAAGATGGCAAGACGGTTTTGACTTCATGGTCAACAGCCAAAGAGCTTCTAAAAGACGACACCAGATACAACAAAATGCCTAGAAAAGATCGTGAATCCTTGTGGAGGCGACACGTGGAAGATCTCCTCAGGCGAAGGCGCAAGTCAACAGTTGACCAACAAGACGCATCAGAAAAACATGGAGATGATAGAACAACAGCAGTTGATTCTAGGAAATACGTTTCAGCTTCTAGAAGAAACTACGATCCTCGTCGTTAGCTTTGTTATTTTAGAGCTTTATATATTATATATCATTTGAGATTTTATCCACCTTAGTCTTGTCACATTACCTGTGATCTTTTGTATTTTCTTTTTGGTGTACCATGGCTAGAGTTAATTTGATTGGTTATCATATCATGTCACAGCGCTTCTATTTAAACAACATTTGTGTCCAACCAAGCAATTTCACCAAAAATTGAATCCTTGTCGAAATGTTTACCAAACAATTTCATTAGAAATTACTTTATCTGAAAATTAACAAAATTATTTGTAGCAACTAAAAATCATATACAAATAAGCAACTTCAATTGAAAATTTTGCCAAAAAGTTGCAAGTTTGAAGCAAAAAGATCCCAAATTTATTGCAACTCTCATAAAGCCAATGAAAACTCGACGGAAGGTTCAAAACCATAAACTTTCAGGCCACAAACAGCAAGCCTCACTCGACTCCAAAAGAAACAGAAGCAAAAACAATTCATCTTTTTTCAAATAAATATTTCAGTAGTGATTTAGGCCCTGCTTCATTTGCCGTCAGCTACTGTCCCTATCTCCATAAACGATGCTTAAATGATACTATTTGAGAAAATGACAAGGTACTTGAGAAATTGGAAGGAAAAAAATGAGGGAAGATTTGTAAAAGGCAAGGATAAACCGCCTGAAAGAGACTAATAGACCATTTTACCCTTCCATTCCAAAAACCAAGTTTAACAATATTCATCAATTTTAATCAACAGAGTTGGGATCAAAAAAAGAAAGGCAAATAAGTAAAGCGTTAAATGTGTTAATACATTAAGCCAAGTTTTTTGGCTTAACCCATCAGGTCATTCTGTCCGGTTTAAGTGAAAAAGCAACATTCATGTATAGCTGTCCAACTTAAGTGCTTAACCCATTAAGCTCATCAAGTCAAAAAGAAACTCCTTCCATTAAGTCCAACAAAAAATACACACCAATAACAATCAGCTGTTTCACAAAAAACAATATTATCCGTTGCATTATTCAATAAATCATCAGGGATACAAAAAACACATCTCCTAATCAACATAATTCAACTACATAATTAATACATAAATTTACAGATTTAAATCATTTCACAATGCCAAAAAACATCATCAAAAGGGCAATACAGTAAAAAGGAGAATAAAGAAAGTACCTCTCTGAATCTAAGCAAGAAACAAAGCTTCCAAATAATCATCAATATAAGCAAGACACGGCCAATGATCTGTTCTAATCCTAACCAAAGTCGATCCAACCCCAACTTCCATTTGAAATAAAAGATGATACATCGGAGGAAGAAATATCAATACATAAAAACACCCCATTTTTCTTTTATTCAAATAACCCCCATTTTCATTTCCATTTTCACCATACTCCAAATAAAGTGGGCCCTCACTCACATTCAAATCCGCCACCACAACATCAAGGTCACCGGAATCTTTCAAAACCACATCACTTAAAACCCCTCCATCCTTCACAACATCAATAAGCGAATCCCCAACAACATTCACAACAAAACGCGCTAAATTCCGTTCAACACCTCGAACAAGTTCCCTCGCCGGAATTTCAAGAAACTTCACGGACCGTGTCCCGTTCACGGCGGCAACACCTCTGCCGCCCTTCACCGGAAAAGTCTCCCGCCCAGTGCTCGATGAACTCCCGCATGCCTCCCATAACGCATTAAACAAATCTATGTAATACCCGGGTATCGAATCTTTATCAACATCTTCGGGGACAATCGCGTTCAAAAACATGTCCTCGATCCCCACGGTAACACTATGGAGGTGACCACACATGATCTGACCGTTTTCCGTGTTCGATTCTATCGACACATCGATGAGTCCCGGTGTCGGTTCTTGTGGCTGCAATTCAATCAAAACGGGTGATTTGAAGTTGTCATCTTCTTTTATATGCCCGTTGCCAGCTGGCACGATTTCTAGGGAATCAGGTGTATTCTTTTTGGTGGGTCCCCCGAGGAGAAATGGTATGCGGTATGGTTGGATCGACCCGTATGGAGCTGAAGATGAGAACTTGAGGACAGTTGCATATAATGCGGGAAGCAAATCGGGTTCGGGCCCACCCCATATTCGATTAAAGGCTTCTGATTGGAAGCTTAAGTTACATGATATTACGATTTTGATCCCTTCCATGTGTCTGAAATCAGGGATTGAAGAGAAGTGTCTTCTCAAGATTTCAACGATTTCTGAAACTTTTGAATCGGTCACACGAAGGGGTTCATTTGGGCCTTCGATTGCAGGAATGATTGGGGTATTATCGGTATTATTATTATTAATACTATTTGGGGTTTCTGGTTGCCATGATGAGGTGTCATTGTCTCTGATGACTTCAAGATTGTTGTTGTTACTAATGTTGAAAGATGATAAAGATAAGGACCAAGATTGTTTGACTAATAGGGGTTTGACTCGGTCAAGGTGGATGTAGGATGAAATATGTTTTGATTTTTTGGAATCCAAAGACAATTTTGGAGATTGGATGTTGAAGAATGAGGTGGAATGAGAAGATGGTGGAATTCCAGGGAGTTGATCCCCGGTTGTTAGCAAGTGTCTGAGCTTGTTTCCTGGCACACAGAGTAGCATCCGCAAGTATATTCTGAAAATGCAAGAAATAGCAATGTACAGTAAATGACCATTTTACCCTTGTGAGAATAGTGAAGGATTGTTTTTTTGATACCTTGCATTGTCACGGACTTCAAGATCTGGAAAATGTAAGCAGGTGAAAGCAAGAAGACGAGATAACCCAAGAAAGAATCGAGAGCTTTGGTGATGCATCAATATTGTTCTACAAAGAACAAGAACTTTACTTCCTTGAGACCATGATCTTAATCCTGTATCTGGGCCATGTTTTTGAACTAAAATACGCATGTATTTACCATAAAGCTCAAGCAATCCACCTGGTGGAACTGTTTCATTTTCAGCAATTTTTTCAAAAAGTGGGAAATAAGATCCCAATCGATAGTCTACTTTGACCTTTGGAAGCAAATGATTGTTGAATGTTTGAAGCAGACGTTCTCCAAACACATGGTGCTTATGACACCTCAGCAATCGGTTCACAAAAGCTACAATCACAGGAATCAATCCCTGAGAGTTTAGTGTCATGGACACTAACATCCTCTGCACAATTGAAGTTTGATGCATAAATATGAATATGACCTAATCTATATAAGTGGAATGTAGCTATGAAAGATCTTACATTTTACCTCTGAAGCATGGAAGATTGTGGATTCCATGAGAGTTCTGGTGGAAGAACCATTATCAGAATGAGAAGATGCTCCTATCAAAAGTTTATGAAACATCCTGAATGCAACTGAAGTTTCAGTGCTCCATGGTGGCAACCATTTGAAACCAGACACAGATTCAAGACCATCTTCAAATAGCTTCACTACAGGGACATCAGAAACCATCTGACCATTACCATTTGCATCTGCCACTCTTGACATGTCGAGTAAAATTGAACAATATGCAATCAAATCAAGCTTCAAAGCCTTCAAAGCAAGTGGATCGAATACACTTGGGTAAAATTTTAAAGCTGTTGCAAAGATTTTCTCTTTAATGACCTTTCTTGTTGACATCACTATTCCCATGAAACCCAATAACCAGTGAAGTGCAAGCACTCTGAAGACCAAAACATGTTGTGTTTCCCTTGAAATTAGCAACAAACGGCTGATAACTTCATTTTCTTGTCCACTAAAAGCTTCGGGGAATTTCAAATACATTCCTAGAAATGCGTGGCATAGCAGCATATCGAATGTGTAAAGTAACCCAGAAAACTGCACCTTCAACAATGAAGCCTGCAACTCCAATGCTACAGCCACCGGCATTATAATGGACATGAACTCAAATAACCCAAAAGGTGTCAAAAATGGAGGCCATTCAAGCAAGAAAGACATTACCCTCCTCAATTCCTTAATCGGTAAAACAGAATTCTCTCTGGTTGAACCTCCTCCGATCAAAAACTGGGGAACATTGAATGGTATCAACGGAATTGAAGTTGTAAGAATTGAAACGTTTACCTTCGAGATCACTATTCCATGAACGACACTTGCTAGCATCAATACATAGCTTTGAGCAACATGAGTTTTCTCGCTTTGACATAATGTCCACAGATGTCCAGCTGTTTCTGATAACAAGCTAGGGCATTCTCTCTCTAATTCACGCAAACACTCGCATGCGGAACCACGTAGCTGTCGATCTACACCATGATTTGGGCGGTTTACAACCGTCAACAACACCTCAATCAAACCCTCGAGTTGACTTGTGTAAGTCAAACAAGGGGTTTTACTATCCTCGCTGTTATCGATGGTAGAAAGTATGAATATAGATGTAGTTGATACGAGTAGCTGTTCTTTGAGGGAATAAGTGATTGAAACGCCGTCGACCGGAGAATTGATGACGGAGCGAAGTGTTTCGAGGAAGCGAGCTAGGGTGTTTTCCGTTTCGGTATCGGATTCCGGCGATGGAAAAAACGAGGTGAAGTATTCTTCAAGGAAGACGATGAGGTGTAGCTTGAGGTTGAGTGGGAGATCTTTGCGGGAGATGGATGATAGACAGAGGTCGATGAGAGAGATACCGGTGTAGTTCAATGAAATCCAGCGGTCACGGCGGTATCCACCGTACTGGTGGTCGTCGATTAAAGACTCCCACTCTGGCGGCGTCAGTGGTTTCAGTGGTGTCGGCGCCGGAGCCGGAGCCGGATTGTTCTCCATCTTGGCCGTGTATCTTCATTAGTTTTGCTTCCTTTTGTAGATTGGCACTTTGGAGTTTGGTCGTTTAGTTTAGTTTAGATAAAAGGAGATAAAGTCCCTAAGTTCTCAATTCATAACATTTTAGTCCTTTTGATTTTGAAAATTCTTGTTGCCAACACGATAATTATGATTAATAATGTCAAACATAATTAGCTTTTGAAAAACCAGTAACACTCTTTCCATGTGATTTTCTTTCATAATACTTAAACTCTAAGTAACTCTACCTTTCATATGCTTTAATTTACAAAATAAGCCAATCGAACATGACAAGATAATCAAATTTGAATATTGAATTTGGAATAGATCCATCAAAACGGATAAATATTAAGAACGATAATTTTTAGGGATAAAAGGCAATTTGAACGAAAACATTTAAATTTTAAGACCAAATATTTATGACCAAAATTACACGACCAAGTTTTAGTACAAAACTTTCAGCAGCAGCAGTGTGCACTTGTTTTATGTTCACAATCCTCTTATACCATTTAAATTATGAGGCGTTGCCCCTTTACCCAGTAAGTGGGCACAAACTGTGTCATTCGTCACGCCCAAGATCAAACTACTCTAAACAAGTATGCACTTTAACTAACTTGTATTTGAGCATAGTCTAGCATTTCATTAAATTGTAATTTCAACTACCTAAAAATGCTTATGCTTAATGACACAAAAATCCCAAACATAATGTGTTCGTGTTGCATATGATTATGACTACGCACAACAAGATCCTAACGGTTGAAATGTGAAATTCCACACATAAAGTCCAAGGCTTGAACCCTGACATACCCAAAATATTGCTTTTGTTTTGTAATTGAACTTTTCAATGTGTTGTTAGATAATTATGGGACCACTTCATATATATGTAATGTTATCATGAAATCAATTTATTATGGTAAGAATATAAATTGTTGATTGACCGATTTATAGAATATTTACTTACCATGTGAGTTGAGTTCCCGGTTTGACTCAAGATTCTCAAGATCCCTTTCATCTCTCACATTAGGGTTTATATCCATCTATAAGTACATGTGATGAGGAGCAAATCAAAACACACGAAAATACACTAAGAAATCCGTATGGTTCATTGCTGGGGGATTTTAGAGAGAGCTCTTGAGATCAACTGGAAAGCTCTTCCTAGTCTCTAGATCTGAAAATCTCAATGGAATAAGGTATCTAATCATTCTTTCATGTTTAAGTTTTCTTTTAATCAGATTCGAGATTAAAGATCTTCATATTATGCTTCCGCGTTTTACGTTTTGGTTATAAAAATAACCAACAATTGGTATCAGAGCTTACTTGAATCTGTTACTAGAAAATTTTGATTGGATTATAAACCATTAAAATTGTGGGATATTTTCCGATCTGATAACATTTGATGTATAACATACTTGTATACGTAACTTTGTCTTCTTGTTCTTTTCGGACATTTTTTTTCTTGCTTGAAAGCAAGATGGTATGAGATTGTGATGCTTTAAGTGTTTCTCTTATGTTACGGTTGTGAATGATTTAAAATACAAGCCAATGTTTAATTGACTACTTTACTTGTGGATGTCCAATAATAATATCAAAGCTTTATTCTTTTAATTGATTTAAAAGATTTTATGTTTATTAAAGTCTAATAAAGAAATCAAAGATATCAGTGACCATGAGGGGTTTTATCAAGTATCTAAACTTTTAGATACATACGATATATTTAAAGAATATATGTATATATAATTTGGAGACTATAATTTTTTTTTCAAATCTTCATCATGATAAAACCCAATCTGGATTAATATATTGTTTATTTGTATATCTTTGATTCAATTAAACCTTTTGACTATAGATTCGTGTCTTTTCCAACTTTTAGTAAAACTGCAGACATTAGGGTACGTAGCAGCAGCCTTTGCTATTTATAATTTGGTTTCATTTTTTCAATTATTAATTTTTGTGGCCACATACAATTGTGTATGCTCAATGTAACTTTGTTCCAGATTTTAATCCATATTTTAAGTAGCAAATGGTCACAAGTTGACATGTGTGTAAGAATTAACCTTAAAATGAAGTAGCAATTTTTTTTTACCATAAAGTTATATATTTAAATTATGAAATTATGGTACGAATAAGTTTTTAAAATTATGGTGTATGAAATTGCTACCTATTTTAATATGTTCAACTTGTATGGTTAATTTTGGTATGTAATATTTAATTATTGCAGGTTTAATCTTATGAGTAAATATTTAAATTACGGTGAAATTAAATATTTAAAATTATTAAAAAAAGTTGTACAAAAACATGCAATAGAGTTTATGGAAACTTATAAACGTGTTTTTGATTATTGATAAATTTCATTTATGACATATTATTTATTTTAAGGGTAAATTAATTGACACAATATATCGCCAAAGCGATCTCTTTTGTGAAAATTAATTTACAAAGAACTTAAATTTTATGGTTTGTATTTATTACTGCGGATATTAATCGACCCAAAGGTAGGTTAATATTTGGCCGGATAAATACATGTTTGATGATAAATATGCGACGATTTTTTAGGTTACATGTCATTAATAAGTCAATCCAAAGAGGGATTTATTAATTGACATGATATATTGTCAATTCTTATTATCAAAATTTATAGTTTATGTGTTTATTAATGCGGGTATTAGCCGACCCAAAGGTAAACTGATATTTGGCTGAATAAACATATATGTGGTGATAAACGTGTGACGATTTTTTGGTTCCATATGATTAATAAGTCAATCCAAAGAGGGTCTTGTTAATTGACATGATTTATTGTCAACGTTTATATTTAAAATAAGGACATCTCTTGCAAGTTAGTATTACTGTCCAAAGACTTGATATTAATGTTGTGTTGATACCTTGTAAAAATGTCATAAATTGAAATTATTGATTACGATTTATGGATTAATGAGCATAAAAGTAGATTTACCTATACTCTCAAAATAGAAATTTGAATTATGGTATTATACCTGTTAACATTGATCACACTTATGATTCTTACTCAATGAGATTAACTTTATGGAATGCAATGAGGACATTATGTTAGTTCTCAATTGCGTGGATATTGACCATTCATTTTGGATAGAACAACATTCTTTGAGGATGTTGAGTTTGGGGGAGAAACAAGGTTAAAACATTGTCCTTAAGGAGGAATCAATCTTGATTCCTATTATTGCTTTTGATAGTATGCAAATTATGAATCAGTGATCGACAATGTTTTTCAATCTCCTATTTTGATTACACAAACTCAATAACCTCAACTTTGGATATCCTATGTGTGGTACCACATTTATCATCAATTTATTATCTCTTTTGGTTTTGGGGTAAATACAGTAAATGATATTGTGTATCACATATTAAGTGGGAGTAAATTTATCTTTCTGGTTTTGGGTCGATATCTATACAACCTAAGTTTGGATCATAAGAAAGTAGTCAAATGAATTTTGAGATATCTATATATAACAAAAGGCTATATGCTCAACTATAGGAAATCAGATGTTTTGGAGATGATTTTATTAGATGCCAAAATGGTTACCGATCCATATCGAGATACTTTTACATTTTAGCATGATGAACCACTTCATGGAATAGACTTCGGTAGCATCTTCCATAATGGCATCATAATTTATAGCATGAAATATGGTTGCGAAAATTTGTCACGAGGCTACACATTATTGGTATTGAAAGACCATTAAAGTTGTGATAATAAATCAGCAATGTTATATTCCAATAACAGAAGTTCTATTAAATCAAAGCATATTGACATCAAGTTTCCTTCTGTTAACACAATAGTGCAAAATGGAAATATATATATAGTACATATAAACAAACTCCATGAAAGCGGATCCGCTCATAAAGGGATTACCTCCCTAGGTCTTTCATGAGCATACTACACACGTTGGTGTGATATTTGGTTTTAGTGGGAGTTTTATGGTGCGTTATGTCTTGTTTAAGAATATGTTTTTTTGTACAGAATTAAGAATTCGGTTAACTCCATTATTAGTTGCACTTATTTGAATTTTGATCTCACTTCAAGTTAAAAAGGAACTCGTTGGAAATCTATTTAGATTTTAAAACCACACTTCATGTTTAATCTATGTCGTTAGTTATATATGTATATGTGACCATTTATAGGTTTAGTTACGTAAATTGTAACGAAGACCGCTTTGATCCTATACTATTATGATTAGTGGACGAGATTGTTTAAAGGTACCAATATTATGATAGCATTCATTAAAGCGATTATACGGTTATATGTACATTTATATATTTGTGGTCCAGTGGGAGATTGTTAAATAATTATGGGACCACTTCATATATATGTAATGTTATCATGAAATCAATTTATGGTAAGAATATAAATTGTTGATGGACCAATTTATAGAATATTTACTTACCATGTGGGTTGAGTTCCCGGTTTGACTTAAGATCCTCAAGATCCATTCCATCTCTCACATTAGGGTTTATATCCATCTATAAATACATGTGATGATGAGCAAATCAAAACACATGAAAATACACTAAGAAATCCGTATGGTTCATTGTTGGGGGATTTTAGAGAGAGCTCTTGAGATCAACTGGAAAGCTCTTCCTAGTCTCTAGATCTGAAAATCTCAATGGAACAAGGTATCTAATCATTCTTTCATGTTTAAGTTTTCTTTTAATCAGATTCGAGATTAAAGATCTTCATATTATGCTTCCGCGTTTTACGTTTTGGTTATAAAAATAACCAACATGTGTCCCCTGTGAGACAACTTAACCTGTGAGACAACTTAACACGAGCTGCTCAAATGGTGCAGTTTACCATATAGTCATGCCTTAAAACTTGGTTAAATATTTGGTTGTTGCTTGTAGTTACCTTTAAAGGTATCATTTTTTTTTGTCTTTCGTCAGGCGATTTATGGAATAAGAACTTTTAAATGTTCCTTAATGTTGCGTTAACCTCTTGTGAACTAGACGACTTAATGTAGTCTCTGTCTCACCTTGTTCCACCTTTTTGAACGAACAAAAAAAATATACAATTTTTGTTCCATCGACACAATACAAGGATATCTGTCGTGTCTTGCAAAACAAACGGGCCCCTCAAATTTTTTGACAATGAGATTGTACTTTCTTGGAAGTAAACAAATTATGCATAAGAAACAAGAAAACATTTTAGAAACCTCATGCTTATTAGAGGTGACAAGTGCAAAGAGTTATTGATACAACGAACATGAAAAACCATCAACAATTACTTATAAAAAAAAAGGCCTTAATTATAATTTGAGATGATTATTTAGCCCGAGGATCATCACTTTCTAAAGAAACCCCACGGGGATCTTCCCTAACTAACAATGCCAATACGTTGTGTGAACTCCATATTTTGGTTAAATTAGCACTTGAGTCACTTAAAGTGATAGCAAAAACAGCATCAAATCCACCTGCCCCTGGAACTCCACCCAACAACACACCTTCTGTGTCCATCGTCACATCCAGGAGTCTAGTCTGAGATTCAGGTTCGATCTGTAAAATTCAAATGCATATATTGTGATTAAATATAATTAATAATTGCATCTGTATCATTATTTATGTCAAATAAACAGTAATTTATAGCTCTTTGTTATTCAGCATCACTTCTGAACACAAGGGTAAAATGGTCATTTACTCATATTTCGACAACTGAAACAATCTTTTGAACTCAAGACTGAATTTGGATAACTTATGTTTGACTTTGAAGTTAGATGATGAAAAAGTAATGAATTTATAACAAAAAAAAAACTAACTAACCGGGATGCCTGCAGCCTCACCCATCTGTCGCATGAGGGAGCGGATGTTTTGCATGGAATCTCTTGCTCCCAATAGTGCTTTAACTATTTCTACATCACTTGTTTTACTAAATTGCCCCTCCCACTGCTCAACCAACAATTATTTTCTTTATATTTGGAAGGCATTGCTATAATTAGGTAGAATTTTTAACCCTAGTTTAAATAAAAGAGACAAAAGGAATCACCTTCTCTGATTTAAGCATGCTGCAGCTTTCAACAACAGTTTTGTATGAATCCCAGTTTTCTGCAGCCAATTTGCTTAACAAATTAAGGTGTTGTTCAAGTTCAGAATTTGCTTCTGACAACTTGTTCCATGTTTCTGTTGACTTTTGTGGGTCAGATTTTTGCCATTTCTTCACAGCACCAACCATAGATGGTGTTGATGATCCTCCACTCCCGGGTTCTCCCAATACCTTACAAAAAAAATCACAAAATCATTAAAATACAAAAAATAAAAACTAAAAGATTGTAATTATTGTTATTGTTAGCATATTCACCAGATTCATTAATGGTGGCAAGGAGAATTTAGTCCTTTCATGATCCCACTTTCCTTTCAACACTTCACCAATCACTTCATCTAATGGTGTGCTACACACAGCTTCCTGTAATCATAAAACAATATAGTGTCTAATTGACTAATTCAATAACATTGAAATATTATAAAGGTTTTTTTTTCCCATTAAGCCCTGTATGGGTAAAGTAGTTGAAGGGGTAATGATGTTTGTCTAACTGTGCACATTAAGTGCTTAACCGATTAAGCCCATTAAGTCAAAAAGAAACATCCCTAAAGTCTAATGTGTGTGTGTGTGTGTGTGTGTGTGAGAGAGAGAGAGAGAGAGAGAGAGAGAGAGAGAGAGAGATACCTGAGCTGAGGAAATGATTTTTGGTGAAAAGCGGACATAGCGATGGCTTCCATAAACAGCAGAACTAACATCAAAACCACTGCCAACTTTCCCTTGAGCAATGCAGTGAGCAGTTTGAGCTATCATATGCACAGTATCCAAATTTGAACTGAAGTCATTTTTTTGATCTTTACTGGAACTTAAAAGATCAACAACTCCAAGGTAATGTAGTAAAGCAGCTACTACAGCAGTTGTCATGGCTGCAGATGATCCTAACCCAGTTTTTGCAACTTCAGGCTTGATGTTTTTTTCTCCATTTGATTCTTCAGCATTAAAAGTAATTGATGTGAATGGTGAAAGAGAAGCCAATGATTCCGGGACTAAAGGGAGCCCACGTGCTTCAATCTAAACTTGTACATACAACTTTTCAGATACTTCAAAGTACTAAATTTCAAGAAATAGCAATGCACTTTCATTTCTTTGTGCATTATAGCATCTTACTTTGACTTCTTTCTATTACAACTTTGTACATTGTGCATTGCAATTTTACTTTTTTTTTTTCGTATTAGGAGTAGGACATTGTGTAAATTTTTCAAAGTAGAAAGTTGTAATATGGAAAAAATTGAAAGTAGGATGATATAAATAACAAATGAATGTGAGGAGTACATTGCTTTTCTTGCAACTGACCCAATTTCAAATCTCTTTATACAATTAGCATTGAAAGGGCAACTGATTTTGCTTTACAGAATGATATATACCTGATTCCGATATGAATAGAAGTCATTGCAACCCAAGATTGTAATATCCATACCTGTATAAATAATCAGTTAGTCATCAGAATGCTGAGTTCGTTTTATTCAGTAAAATATGCAAATATGAAGCCTATATTGTACCTTGTGACAGTAATTTGTGCAAATCATTCCTCTTATTCTTGTCCAGTGTGGCATATGCTGCTGCTATGGAATATTGGACTGCATACTCAACAAAGGGGTTCCTTGATTCACTGAGATTGAAGCAAAAGTTGATGAAGATCAGTGATAAGACTTTTTAAGCCACACCTTAAAAAACCAATAATCGTTCCCATTTTTCTTTATCAACTGCTCTAAATCATTTGTTGGTATTCAACATACATTGTTCTAAACATTCAATCAAAACACTTACCTTGAACATTGAAGTGTAAAATCTTTTAGTGACATTTTGTATGTAGTTTCTCTTGACATCTGAGGAGAGTTTACCTTCACTTCCATCCATTCCTGAAAACAAAAGAGATAAGGACTATAGTCACACAAATGCATTATATTGTTCTAAAAGGCATTATCTTCATAGATATATAAACAAATAACAGGTGCAAATACATGTTTGATTATTGCATTACTAGAAGAAAAGAAAAAAAAAAACAAATTTCAACATAGATCACTCACCTCTGCCAAACAATCAGATCCCACTGCATCATAAAGTGGCTTAAGAATAGCATAAAATCGAGCATTTGTACTGAGAACGATTCCTGCATTGGGTCTCTCCAATACCAGATAACCACCAGTCATCAGAACCTTCCCCGGAGCAGAAGCAACCCTAAAAAGATCAAAACTCAACTTTCAAACAACAAGTTTCTCTATTATCCTCTTTAGAACGTATTCAAAGCAAGCATAGTTCAAGATAGACCAGAAATACATGCCATTACGACTCAGTTCCAAACTAATCATTTAAACACGAACAGAGGTATTCGGGACTTACACAGCCATTTTTCAAAAAATCGCAGTCGACGTTTGAAAGATTGAGCTGAAACAACCTACAAATGTAGTCAAAATCACTTAGTTTCTTTCGGAAAACGTAATTTGATCGGTACATGAAAGACAAGTTATCATCTTACCCAGAATAGAATTCGACGGAGAAACTATAGAGCAAGCGTAGAGTGATTGAGAAGGAGAAAACACCAGCTGCCATGGTATGTTGATTGTTAATATAGTTATTGACGTTCAACGTTGCATCGCTGCTTGACGAGGGCCCACACTCGTCACTCACACTCTTCACATCTTCCACATTTTAGTGCTCCCTTTTGTCCATATATATGGGACTAAAATATTGTATAAAGCAGCAGGTCTTCTTTGATTTTAGATTTGGTCAAATTTTGTTATACTTATGGGTTAATTATATAAAATACCGAGATAGTGTGTTTTTATCATTTTCTTCCCGGAATCAGAAATTCCTAAATATATATTTTGTTAGAAAAAAAAGTGATTTTAATGTAATATAAGGTTAGTCCGGTAAAGAAATCCTTTTCCACAATAAATAAATTTGATCATCTTGATTTTGATTAAGGGAAATGGTTATTGTAGTCGACTATCTTTGTATATTAGTTTAAATGGTCCATCATGATTATTTTTTGCATTTAAAGGGCTTGTACTTATAATTTTATGATTTAATATGTCACAATTTAACATGTGAAGGGTTCAACTGGTAACACCCATCATATCAGGATCTTTGTTTATGCCACTATTGCCAAGTAGATTAAAGATGTCATGTCATTGCCACGTGTGTGTAAGTAAATGAAACCTAATATCCGTTTAAACCCACTGAACTGTCCCTTTCATCTTCTTCATTCTGCTACCTTTTCATCCGTATACTTTTCTCAACCCGTTCTTGGCACGAATCTGTTTCTTAAACTCATCGTTGCTCAAATCGGCCAACATAATCATTTCTATGACTGTTTACATGAAGATAGATCTCCATTTTGCCAAAATTTTTACGGGGTACCCGCTATAGGTTACTCAGATGGAGCAGAGCAAAGGTTTGATGATGTCGATTTTGCTGAAATGGATAACAGCGAGTTTATGGTGTTCCTTCAAAGATTCGCTAATGAGTTATGCTTGAATGTTTACTTTTGCATGCCCGATATTGAGTTCCTTGATGGATTGAGGATAATAGCTAATGATAAAGACTACCAGGAGTTCATTGAAGTGGGGTATAATTCTGATTGTGTAATTCATGTATACATGGACCATCTTAGTGTTAATGTACATCAATGGACACTTGACGAGCTAGCTGAAGTATGCAGTTCATTAGACGAACTGTCTATTGGAAATGAAGTTCATGAAGAAGTGCAAGGTGGTATGGATATGGATGATAGAATTGACATTGAGGATTTGCTAGGTCATAATTTGCAAGGTACTATGGAAGATTTGCAAGGTGAGGAAGATGATGACATTGACATGGAAGTTGACAATGAACCTGATAAGTGTATTCCTATGAACAAGACAAAAGATGAGGAGTTTTTGAGCAAGTTGTGGCCAAAGGACCAAGGTACCCCTCACAGTCCACCTCGTGAAGAGCCATATGATCAACTACATGAGGATGAGGTAATATCTAATAACCAAGCTATTTACAATGAGAATATTTATTGGAAAAAGCAGAAGCCTATATTAGGTATGAGATTTGTCAATCCTAAACAACTGAAACACATGATGTGTAACTATGCTGTTGCAAATGGTTATCAATTATGCAACAAGAAAAATAATAGCATGAGACTTTTAGTGAAATGTTGTTTGGGTGCTTGCAAGTTTAAAATGTGGGCTTCTTGGATGAGTGAGGAAAAATATTTCCAAATTAAGAGTCTCATAAATGAGCATTACTGTGCAAGAAACTTTAAATTAGGTTCAATTGTGAACTATGCCTGGATAGGTAGCCATTACACCACCCAATTTTTACAGAAACAAAAAGTAAGCGTGAGGCTCCTTAGGGATGAGGTTAAAGAGAAATTTGGGATATATTGAAACATCCCAAAAATACGGTCCAAAAATTTCGTTTTAAATCATTTAAGAAAACCATAATTCATCAGACATCATAATAATAAAATCACAAGTCATGTATCTCAAAACATCGTATCAAAAATTCTGTATCAATCACTGTCAAAATATCATAGTCTAAACATCCCAGGCTAAAAGTTGTGGTGTGTGCCATGCAGTCATCCCGAGCTCTTCCCCTTGCTAGCGAAAGTACCTGAAACCAAAACTAAAAACTATAAGCACGAAGCCTAGTGAGTCTCCCCAAACTACCACATACCATACACATAATCTGTAACATCCGAATATCCAGGCATGGAAAATTGAGTATTTTATGTTGGAATATGAAGAGAATCGGCGAGTTGATGCCTCAACTCGTCGAGTAGGATGGCGGCTTGGTGATCTGTTTAATGAAGGGACTCGACGAGTCGGGTATCTGGACTCGCCGAGTCAGTGCTGTTAAGGAAAACCCTAATTGCCCGGGTTTGAGACCTATTTAAAGGACCTTATAGCCCTCTTGTGCGGCTACCAGTCCAGAGAGAGGTACCCTAGAGGGATGGAGCGAAGAGTGAGAGAGATAAAGCCATTCTAAGCAATTCTTGGTGTGATTTTGCAAGGGAGAAGTCATTTCCAGCAAGGGGAGGTCAAGGGAGTTGTTGATTCAGAGTTCTTGAGCTTATATCTTCATTGTAGAGGTATCAAATCGTTTTCCCTTTTCTGTTTTGGATGAGATTGGTGATTTTAGGGTTTTCACACCTTCCTATGGCTTGTAGTGATGAGTATAGGGTCCCTTTATGTGAGAGATCCCAGATATGGACCCATAGAGGTCCATAGGACCTTATTTTATATGCTTTATGTTGATTCATGGAGAGACTGAGACTTTGATGCCATTCTTGGAGCCATCTCTCCAAGGAAAGCCTTGTGAGCCTTGCATGTATGTCAAGCCTCGACCTTTATGTGGTTATTGGTCGTAGGGGAGCCAGATCTATGGATTAGAGGAACAAATCTGACCTCAGAAGGTCAGATGAGTGTTGGCATGGGAGCAACTCGCCGAGTCCATGGGGAGACTCAACGAGTTGAGTCGGGTTGCCCACAATTCGAATCCAGTGGAAACCCGTCGAGTGGAAGGTTTACTCGACGAGTCGAGTGAGGCCATGGAAGAGTCAAAAGACACGCATGGACTCGCCGCGTCACCCTTGTGTACTCGATGAGTTTGGTCAGTGTTGATCATTGACTTGAGTTGACTTTTAGGGTTTGGTCAACAATTGGTCATATGGACCATTTGAAGGGTAAAATGGTCTTTTATCCTTCTTAGAGGACATGGAAGGGATTAGTCTAGCTTGGAGAGATGTTATTGATTGAGATAATTGTTTATGTATTTAGGCAGAGGCTAGATCAGTGTATCTGCATGCGAGATTACTAGAGACATCCGAGGTGAGTCTTCTCACTATACTTTACTTAGAGTGGTAACATAGTTAAGTGACAGAGTTATTGTATGCTATCTATACGATGTGTGGCACTGCATTATTTCTATGTGATTTATGATGTGTGTATATCAGAGTTAGGACCAGAAGGTCCACAGAGCTAGGACCAGAGGGTCCACAAAGTTAGGATTAGAGTTATGTGCCAGTGTATTTGTATGTTATTTATGTTATGAGATTTGTTGTGATATGTGATATGTATGATTCAGAGTTACCAGAGTT
This sequence comes from Lactuca serriola, assembly GCF_051521515.1. Classification (NCBI taxonomy): domain Eukaryota; kingdom Viridiplantae; phylum Streptophyta; class Magnoliopsida; order Asterales; family Asteraceae; genus Lactuca; species Lactuca serriola. The sequence continues at coordinate 47,042,353 of NC_136410.1, forward strand.
AGGACCTTTGGGTCCATAGAGTTAGGACCAGAGGGTCCACTGAGAGTTGGGACTGGAGGGTCCCACTAAGACACACTGACCAGAAGGTCAATAGAGTTATAGCCTTGAGTGGCTAATATGTGTTAGAGTGGTATTTTGGGGAACTTGCTAAGCTTCGTGCTTACAGTGTTTTGTGTTATGTGTTTCAGGTTTCCTCAGAATCACAGGACGGCACTGGCTCGATTGTACACACCAGAGGAAGCGTTTGTTTTGGAGGATCCTGGTTTATTAATGTGATTGAACAAAAGAGTCATGATTTGTAATTTAAATAAAAATGAGATTTTTATGAAATGTGTTAAAGAAATAAGCGAATTTAAATGAAAATTTTGTTTTGAAAATTTCGGTGTTACAAGTTGGTATCAGAGCCTTGGTTTGAGGGATTCGGATGCACCTTCGGGTAAATCTGGGCTCAAACTGAGGAAGTAAGAAAATTTTTCAAATAAATGATTTTCTAAAAGTGAATAAGAGTTCAAAGAGAAAGCGAGAAAGAGCAGTGTGTACAATCAGCCAGAGCCCGAACGGTGATTTCCCAAAATACCCTTACTTTGTTATGAGATATTTATGATACATTTTATGAGATATTATGCATGCTAGAGACAGGCTAGGTATTTCATATCTTAGGACTAGAGTGGCCTGATTTGTGATGCCTTAACCTATGAGTTGCTGTTGTATGAGATGTGCTTTTGAGTATGAGATAAGTGAGAGTATTCAGCAGGAATCCTTTAAGGGATTCGAGTAGAGGAGTAATCTAAGAGAGGTATCTATATGAGCTTATGAGGAGTCTGCCGAGAGGGTAGCCAGAGGCCATGTGGGGCGAAGATGTTAGAGTTCGGTGATATCCTTCGAGTGTGAGGAAAGCGAGTGGATAATAACCTTGGGAGGTTTTACGTGTTGAAGGAGATGCTTCGATGCCCGAATGCTGCTTGCTTCGTGCTTTGTGGAGCTCTCGATGATGGGAGTCAACTACTAAGTGAATATGACGATATTCAGGAGGTAGATGGCTGGCATCATTAGGAGTTCTTCAACAGCTGATGGCGGAGAAGTGGTAGAACCAAGAAAGAACCTAGGTAGTAACCTTGGCCAGATGAGTGCGCTGGCAGAGTATAGCATTTCGCTGAGGAGCGAGCACGCGTGACAGAATTGGTGAACGAGAAGGTTGATCAGCTACTTAGGAGCTCTGGGATGGTCCGTGTGGAAAGTATGGGTAGATGTGGCAGGTAGTATGGGCCCGTACTACCGAAAGCAGAGGATCCATACTCGATACAGGGAGTATTCTGAAGGTTCTAAGTAGCAGATTGAGGAGTGATGTTATGGTTCAAGTACCATACATCAGAGCAGATTGAGGAGTGATGTTATGGTTCGAGTACCATACATCGGAGCAGATTGGGAAGTGATGTTATGGTTCGAGTACCATACATCGGAGCAGATTGGGAAGTGATGCCATGGTTCGAGTACCATGCATCTTAGCAGATTGAGGGGTGATGTTATAGATTCGAGTGCCATGCATTGTAGCAGATTGATAAGAGATGTCAGGGGTTGAGTATCATGGTTCTTAACATAGGATGCTTGTGATTCTCCGGTTGTCCGATCAGGATTGATTGGTGGAGTTGGACGTGATGGGGTTTAAGGCCTGAGGGCCATGATTGAGTTCGAAAAGGCATCCCTTGAGTCTAAGTCGTAGACACCAAATGAACACGTAAAGTCTCAGACTTACTTCTATGCATGGCCTTTTGGGTCTTAAAAGGACATAATAACGTATTTAAGCTTGCATGCAGCTTCCATGGTCATAAAAGTTTGCACCTTTATGCCATGAAACCCCTTCTAGATCCTAGATCTGAAAGGTAAGCCACTTGGGACTTCCATGTCCCAAAGATCAAGATTCTTAAACCAAAACCCTCATAAAATGGAACTAAGAAGATCTAATGAACTGATAGTCAAGTTAGAGACTTGATTAACAGAAAATAATTAGGATGGAAGGAAATCTCTGGATCTACTATCTTCTCCTTGAACCTTATAACTCCTTCTTCTTCTTCAAGCTTTAATAACACACAAATATTACTCAAGAATGGCTCACACACTCACAAAAAGCTCTAGGGTTTCATGGATTAGGGCTTGGGACTTGGAGGCTGGAAATGAGGCCATAAGGTGGGGATTAAGATGCTTAAATAGGGTGCAAAACCCCGAAATTAGGGTTTCACTATGGCAGACCTACTCGCCGAGTTGAGGGCTCTCAACTTGTTGAGTAGATTGCTGAAAAACCCGCGTCCAATCTTGTTTCAACTCGACGAGTCTGGGGCTCCCAACTCGTCGAGTAGCTCTACAAAATGAATAAATTATAAATAAATGCGTACTAGGAATCAGGCGTTACATATATGTAACCAACAACGACATTGTAGGATTATTCGCGTAGCGTTTGAGGTGAGTCTTCTCACTATACTTGTGTGGTTATTTATATGTGACCAGAGGGTTTGATTCATATTATTGAACGAAGGGTCTTGTTCGTGTTATTGAATTATTCGTATTATTGACCGGAGGGTCTTATTTTCTTATAATGAGATATGTATTATTATGCATTATGTTTTTGTGACTTATGCTGTTATATTATTTTGTGTGTATATATTGAGTTATGACCGGAGGGTCCATACCGAGACATGAGACCGGAGGGTCTTTACTGAGACACATGACCGGAGGGTCCTTATCGAGATTTAGTCATGAGAGGTTAATTATTTGTGTATGTGGTATTTTGGGGAACTCACTAAACTTCGTGCTTATATTGTTGATTTAAATATATTTCATGTACTTTTGTAGATTCCAGGAAGGCAGATGCATGATTGTACACATTCACCGGCTTATGATGTCTTGTAGATTTTGGGATACTCTGATATTGTTTTAATTATGATGTATAATTCCGTGACAACTTGAATTTATGAATAATGTTTGGTGAATTAAAAATGAAAATTTTGTTTTGAAATTCGAGGCGTTACAAGGGGAGGAGTTCGCGAGTCATTCACCGAGTACGTTATTACACCCACAGTTTGAGGTGAGTCTCCTTTCATGGAATTTGTGGGTCAAAGGCACCAAGGCTGACATACTAGTTATGATATGACATGATGGTTATTTTTGTGGTAATTATCGGTTGTGCATGTATTATTTGGTAATTCTGTGAATTATGTGTGATAATATATAGTAGAGGTAGGGGTGAAATAGACCCGATATCCGGTTGAAATAGACCGAAGGGGCAGGTCGAGCACCCAAATATGCTCGACATTATCCGGTCGAAATAGACCTAAGGGGCTGGTCGAGCACCCATATATGCTTGGCAGTATCTAGTTGAAATAGAACGAAGGGGGTAGGCCAACACTCGTATATGATTGGCAATATGTTTATTTTGTATATGGTATGGTGGGGGAACTCACAAGGCTTTGTGCTTACAGTTTCAGTTTGTGTTTCAGGTATTTCTAGCTCGAAGGGGGAAAGGGTCGGCATGGTCTCATCGCACCACACTATGTTTTTCCGCAGTAGAGATTTTGGGACTTATGCTCTGATAATACTTTTCTATGTCTGGTTTTGTTGAAATACTATAATCACCGTATGTACACATTGCTTTTGAAACTAATGATATTTTGGGATATGGAACTAGTAACTTAAAAAAAAACAAAAAAGAAAATTTTGGGTTGTAATTTTTGGGATGTGTTACATAGACCAAAGGTAAACAAAAGAAGTGATGCATCAGAAAATCTTCCAAGACACATTGTGTCTAAGGTATGGAAAATAATTTCGTGCACTGTGTATAAAAAAGCAGGGCATAACAAGGTTATTTGTCCTAAAGTTAAAAGGCCACATGTACAAATGGAAAGGGTTCAAAGGCCCACAAAACTTAAGGTCACCAAAAGGAAAACAAAGGCCAAGGGTGAAGATGGTGAAAGAAGTTATGTATCAAAGGTTGTTGATGAAGGAAGTTGTGGACCAAAGGCAATTGATGAAGGAAGTTGTGGACCAAAGTCAGTTGATGAAGGAGATAAAGGACCAAAAGTTGGCGGTAAAAGAAAAAATTCAGAGAGAATCATAAAAATGAAACTTGCAAAGAAGGTTAAGACCAAGGATGAGAAAGGAGAAACTAGTGCAAACCCAGTAGACCTTAATGAGTAGGGAGTATTTTATGGTGTTATGTGGTTATGTTTGATAATGGTTTGACATTAAGGTGTAGTTGTTTGGTTTTACATTTAGTTATTTGTTTGAAGTTAGTTTGTTTGGTTTGACAATGGTTTATATAATTATCATGCTTTGGCTGTCCTTTAATAATAATAGTTTTCAATGTGCATGCATGTAATTCCATGATGTATCATGTGGTCCTTGTGTTCTTAGTGGACAAATATACAATTACTGTTAAATTTTTTTAATGCTATTTAGCAACGTAGTATATGTAATTAAAAAGTTAAGGGTAATGACATGTAATTCCAACATTTAAGAACATTTGGTCCTTGTGTTCTTAGTGGACAAATATACAATAATTGTTAACAATTTTAATATGATTTTTAGCAACGTACTATATGTAATGACATTAAGGGTGGCATAATTTCACCAAATTAAGGGTAATTAGCATCCCTATATGTAAATAAGGGTAATGACAAGACAACAATACATCAAGGTCACATCACACAACTATAAATTATTCTTAATTCAACTACCCAAATACATTTGATTACAACTTATAAATGATTAAACCCAGAAAAAAAAACCCAACTACAAAGTAAAATCAGCTTCAACTTCAACACTTCTGATTCCAGCTTCTTCTTCGACCTCAAAAGTACAATTAAAATGATTCCTTCATTGTTGCATTTATTTCATTAACCCAAGAAATGAAACCTAATTGGGCTCCCTAAATAAGAAATTAAGGTTACATTTAGAAAACAATTGTGAACTAGAGTTCTAAAAATATGACTACATTTACCTTGTTTGTATGTGCATAAAATGGTCTTCCAGGGTTAGTGTCAGTCAGAGATGTGAGAATTATTGTCGGACTTCCACACCCACACACAATCTTCATCTTGTCGAATTTTGTTGGATCTCACTCGACAATTGATTTGAAAGAGACAAAAAAATGAAAGAGGGACCCTTTTGAATGAGACACCCCTTTTTACAACTGTTATGAACATGAAATGACAAAACTACCCTCACCGTGCAAGGCACATGGGTTCAAGAATCCAACATATGTTTTGTTCTTCGTTCTTGCATGATATGTCAACCAAAGTCAAAGTGTTCATAAAGTCAAACATGAGATACAAAATGCCTGAGATCAACTTAGGTCTTTTTCCATTTAGAAGCTTAACAAACGTACAAAATGTCTGTCATCAACACACGGCTTTTCACATAATCCATAGATAGCACACAAAAAAGAAAAAAAAACATGAATAGAAAACCTAAAACTATTATATCTATAATATATATGCATCGTAATGTACCCCCAACAACTTATCTAAGCTTCATAAGAACTTTGACCCCAACCACCATCATCCCAAGCATTGCCACCATGACGCCACCCATCACCACATCAATCGCTTTTAACTTCCTGTCATGATCTTCCAATTTGTGATGGAGACTGATGTGATCAACATGGCACACATTGGAATCTTTACCCAGCTGATCTTTGAGCCTCTACATCTCGATCTGGATGGAAACAATCTTGTCTCCACAGTCGCAAAGAATGGTATGTAGGTCGTTGAGGTTGAGAAACTCCCATAAATTTATCGATTCAGGTGAAGGAGGTGGTGGAGCTGACATTGCTAGTATTTAGGGTTTTGGGCGGAATTGTGTTTTCCCAAATAAGGTAAAAAATTCTTGAGAATATGCTAGGTTAAGCCCCACATGGGTTTGTGGTGGTGCTTTTTCCCCCCACCACCGACGTTTCCTTGTCCTCTAAGGGTGGTTGGTGGGTTGGTAGAAGTTAATGAAGGTATTAAATCGACTTAGGTGGAAGACGAGTCCACTCGTCTATGACTCGATGCTGACTCACCCACTTACTTGGCACTCCACACAGTAGTATTACCTTCAAATGTGGGTTAAAGTACCAAAGTGACCGATCATTTACAAGTACAAGCCCTTTAAATGCAAAAAATAGTCACGATTGACCATTTAAACCAAAATACGAAAGATAGTTGGGCTACAGTGACAATTTCCCTTTGATTAAATCTTTGAATTCTAATCGTTAGTTTTGCTAGTATCCCAAGTTTCAATTCCATATGGCATGATCAAATAACTTAAACATGTTATTATTTTTGCATGACATCAACCATTTTCAACATGTGTCTTGAATTTTTAACTATTTTCACATGACATCAACCCATGTTTTTATTTATCCAAACAACCAACCCAATTCTTATATGAAAATTTACAAATGCTTGGTTTCCTGTTTAATGTTTTTTTTTTCGCCAAACACGATAATATTGTTGCTATTTATTAAATAACATAATTAAATTGGAAACCAAATTAATTTAAATGAGTTTAGTTATTTTATAAGTTATTCAAGACAACTGGATGGTAAACCAATACCAAATAAATACAAATGTAGGATTTTTAATTAGTCTTAAATTTTAGAAATAACAATTAAACCAAAGTAAGAAACCCTAGATTCATTCTTTCGTGACACCGATTCTTACATCTTCCATGGTCTCATCGCCACCCCGTCGGAAAAGCTATGTCCACCGTGAAGAAGAGATTCTGTCAGCCAAAACCATCCCAAAACTCATCAACTCTTTGCCACAATAGGGTGGTCGAACTTTTTGAATAAACATTTCATCATTTTCTATGTTTGTAAATTATAGGTAATTAAACTACATATACGTTGTCACGTTTGCCAATAAGGCGATGTATAATTGATAATGTGATGTAATTGTTGGGTTTTGAGCATTCTAACACTCCTAAGGTGTTCATGCAACCCTAAATACCTTGGATCTATGTTTTCACTAATTATACATGCAATGGTGTTTCCAAGGTATTAAACATATAACTAGCATACAATTGTCATATACCACACAAGAATCTAGTTAGGATAACATATCTTATGGTGGGAGATTGAAGTCTTGATGTATCTAGCCTTAAGAGCTTAGCCCAAATAGTGTGGAAGCCTCAAGTGGAATCACAACACATCATGGACAAAGAAGGAACTTGAGAGAGAATCTCCATGCACCCAAAACCACCATGAACTCCAAGAATACACAAGTGTCGATTTTGGACAATGAAGTATGTATTTATATACGGGATTTCTAGGGTCAAGGATATAAGCCAAATCCATACTCATGGGTCTTATGATCCATGGTTCATGTGGCCCAACTCTTTATGTATCCATACATAAACTTGGTCCAACATGGATCATAAGCCCAACACACATAAATATAACTAATTAACATAATTAGTCACCATAGATTTAATTAGTCTCTATTTGATCACTAAATTAGTTCTAAATTAATTCTTGATCAATACTAATTAAAACCATATGATTTCATATTAATATATTAGAACTTATAATATATTAATAAATCATATATAACCTTCTCTCAAGAGCCCATCCTAACAAATTTTCCTGATGATATGCAACCCAAATGGAGCATGCTACTCTCGGGTCAAGTACATACCAATAATAGTTATGGGCTTAGACATCTAATCCAAGTAACCTCATATTGTTAAACTGAACCATTGTAAACTAAAATGTTTCTTCTTCTTAAGGTCCAGCCTTATATCTAAACCCTTTGCTTATAACAATTCTAAATCATATTTTAACAAAAAAAAAAATTTACAATTTACCAAAAAATTTGTTAATAGCATATGGTTCGTGTGAAAAGACAAAACCAACCTCCTTAACATTTAAAGTTCTTAAGATATGTAACATCCCAATGTTAAGGTACTTCTAAATTTACCCCTTTAAGTTTATTATATGACATTTTGGTCCCTAAGTACAAGAGAATGTGCCTTGAAGCCCTAGTGGCATTTTCGTAATTTTAGGCAAAAGAAGTACGCCAAGCATACATGTATGTACGTTGAGTGTACTAGGGCGTGCTCTAGTACGCTGGGCGTACACTTATGTACGTGGGGCGTACTAAATAAAGTTGGAAACCCTAATTTTTAGCTTTGGGTGGTACTTAAGCATCTTTATGGCCTCATTTCTCTTCACCTAATCAGCCTCTACCCTTTCTTCATGATTTGAAACCCTAAAAGCATCTTGTGAGGCCATTTCAAGCATTAAAGAGTGTCTTTGTGTGATTAGAAGAGGAAGGAAGAAGATCAAGCTCAACTTGGAGGATGAGACACCTTAGATCTGGGATTCATCTTTCATTTGCAAGCCTTTCAAGGTATAAAGCTTGCACATTTGTCTCTTAATCTTGTAGATCTAGTAATGGGGGTTTACGTAATCTTTTTGGTCCCAAAAGTCTCATCTTGAGCATGACATGTTCTGGACGTTTTGATTTGTCTTTTCAGACCCTAGGAGGGGTCCTTAGCCATAAAAATGAAGTCCCTTTGATTAGTTTTGATCCATGCATCTTGTAGGAGGTATTAATTGATTAAGACCTTGTGTTAAGCTCTTACTAGACGTATAAAGTCACAAAGTTGGAAACTTTATGACTCTAGGGTGTGTTTTGGTCATGGATCTGAAATATGGGCTTAAGTGCTTAAGCCTTTAAGCACTAAATGGAGTTTGGAAGCTGCGAGGGTATGCCTTACGTACATGGGAGTACGCCCCACATACTCAGTCAACCGCCCCGATTGTGGTCTTCTTCGAGGCTTCGCATACGCTAAGTGTACCTCCGGAGTACGCCCCACGTACTCGCATGGGCTAGCCTTGTTAAGTTGACTCGATTGGGTTGACTCGATTGACTTAGTGGTTTGACCAGTTGACTTTGACCAAGTTTGAACTTGAGGGTATTTTGGGATTTTAATGGAATTAGTCATTTGGTGGAAATAGGTACCATTAAGAGAGTTGAGATTCGGAGTCAGGCCTCATCAGTTTTGTTCAGTTTGCGAGGTGAGTTTTCCTTACTGCACTTGTGGGTCGAAGGCACCAATGCCGACCCATTGGATTGACATCCTGTTATGCATGCTATTGTGTTGTAGTGATCTCTTAGATCGATATCCTGGTATATAGGATGATGCTATGCTTAGTGATCTGTAGATCTGTTGAACTGGTTGTAGACTGCTATATGATTATCTGTTATATGTGCTCATGTTTGGTCGGTGGCTGAGGCTTCACTGCTTTGTGCATAAGCCAACAGACCGGGGCATACCAATCCGATGGTTGAATGGGCCCGGGGGTATTCCATCCCGATGATGATTGGACCCATAGTATGTTGACATTCCAACTTGATGGTTGAGGGGTCTGGGGTATTCCAACCCGATTGTTTATTGGACCCATAGTATTGGCATTCCAACTTGATGGTTGAGGGGCCTAGGGTATTTCAACCCGATGATTGATTGGACCCATAGTATGTTGTTATTGTATATGTGTTATTTGTTCGTGTGTTAGTACTTTGGGGGAACTCACTAGGCTTTGGACTTACAGTTTTGGGTTATGTTTCAGGTACCTCAGATGATCGTGGGAAGGCGAAGGCGTGATCATGAACCTCCTCGTGTTTTGATTTATGATTTTGGGAAAAATATGATATTAAACATGTTTTGAAAACTATTTTGTAAAGAATGATGATTTGTGGATTGGTTTTAAAATTTAATTTTTTCATGAATTTTATGGATGTTATAAGATATTTCTCTCCCCGTGATTTAGTAAAACTCGCTATGTTGAATGGTGAAAACTCTGTGTGAATCGTTCAAACTGCATGAACATAATTCAATAGTGATAAAGATTAAAGAGAAATTCTAACATAAGTTTTATATTAATTACTAACCTTTTCCAAATCAAAAGGACCAAAGTAAAGAGATCTTTCAATTCAAAAGTATCAAATCCAGCAAACTGCACTTCATGTTGAGGTCAAAAATCAAAATAACTACAAAAAGGAGTATACATTTAAGAAACAAAGAAACATGAAGTACCCTCTACGCGAGACAACGCCAATAAGGCTATGTACAATCACAAAAGAGCAACCTTGACCAAAAATGGGTTATAGTCATAAATTATAAAAAATGATAGCAAATGAGTTTCTTCTTATTATATAATACAAATAAATGTAATAATGGATCTAAGAAGCCTACTTATTGATCTTAAATTATAAAAATTGTTCCTTTAATCACATAGGTTACTTGATCCCTACAAGTATTATTTACTCTTGGATAATGTTGGATATCTATTCGGCCAAAAAGAACTATTTTGCCAAGCAAAAATCGTTATCTAAAAATTAGTTAGGATGGCTACCATAGTCAAGGCAAAAATTACGCAAAATAATAATAATAATAATAATAATAATAATAATAATAATAATAATAATAACGTAAGAATGTAGTCTTTCTTGCCTCAACAAGTTGGCCCCTGTTATGGGTACCATTGTTAAAGCAAAAAACATTGAAAAGTATTCATTTCAGCCTCATCAAGTTAGGCTAATATAAAACTAGTTGCATACACTCAAAACAAGAAAAACGAAACTCCAAAACCGATTTCACTTATTAAACCTTGATGTATTTTTTTTTTTTTTTTTGGCTAACTTATTCTATTTCCAGGTTAACTCCCCGGTGACATTGCATACTTGGCATGCCACATAGGCATTTTTTTTACTTCTATACCTAATATTTTGGTAGTTTTTCCGGTTTAAATCCGGGTGCTATGTAAATATATTAAGTATAATTGTATTTAATCATTATAAATTGTTATGATTCTTTGTATGCTTAGATATAAATTTCTATTTTTATGAATTTGCATGCTAATCGATGTGAAAAGATGTTAAGTCAATGAGTCAATCATGTACATGTTACATCTCATGCATATGGTTCATGGGTGAGATGACTTTGTGTGGTTCGGACTATCTATATGGATTTTAGGTTTATCAAGTGCTTTGATGATTCTAGATAAGTTGTCCCTAGCTATGTGATACATTCATGATGAAAAGGCTCATGGACATGCAAGCATACGAGGATTGAAACATGACATGCAAAGGACACGATGGACGAAACAAGGATATGCAAATGCATGAATGTCGAAACAAACCCAAGAACGTGCAAAGAAAATGGGTGATGAAGGAGACCAAAAAGTATGTATACACATAGTCTTAGTATAGCGGTAAGTTTCCAAACCATATGGATCGTGTTTTTGGATTTTGTAAAAGTTAATCGTTTGGTCTATTTTTGTGGGCATGCTCAATATCATTTTTTTTTTGAAAAACATGGTTCATGTATTTTTAAGGTTCCATGATATTTTGGGTTTCCCTTGGACCCAAACAGATTTTGTTTTGGGTTTTAGTCATTTTGAGCCAATTTTATTTTTATGGGCTTTTTCAACATCTTTAAAAATAACTAATTAATTATGAATATTTATTATTTTATAATTATATACAATTGATTTTTTTTTTTCAAATTGGCATGGTGTATATAACATTGGCAAATGCGACCGCTGTGAAAATGCACCCTATAGGCTGCCCATGCTGAACCTTCCCAATGGTCCATCATGTGGTGGTTACTCGCAAAGTACTAATAATATTTTAGACATGTTAAGGTTTGAACCTTAGATATTCTTTATGAAATCAACCACTAGACATTCTATTTTTATGAATTTGCATGATATTCTTTATGGTGGTTAATCGCAACGTACTAATAATATCTATGCAATACTTTCATCACTCATGATCCTGGCATGCTTCATCATCCAAAACAAATATGGAAATCATCATAGTCATCATAAATTCATCATTGAGTCATCATAGAGTAGTAACTATGTTTAACCAAAAAATGCCAAAGTGTTAAATCTTTTGTAAGAGCCACAAATTTGGTATTTTGTGGAAAGAAAATGTTGATGTGGTATGTCATATCATTCCTGAACAATAAAATCATCATTCTTTATGAATTAAATTCAAATCAAACATAAAATAGAAGGTTAAAATCACTTACAGAGTTATTTAAAATGCTTCAAACTCCAAAACTGTTCCTGGATGCACCAAAGACAGTTTGAATACTAAAATGCTACAATATTATATTTTGTACTAAATGGAGTTAGAGACCCACTTTAATTATGTGTTTTGCAAAAAGGTGATAAAAGTCTCACCTTTTCCAATCTCAATTATATACAATTCTCACCATTTTGTTAACGACAAATAAGATGCAAATTGCAAATGGAGTCAAAGACAGTTAGAAGGCATCTCGCAAATAAACGGTGAAAACGTTATTAAAGTAGGGCCAAACGAAAGTAAAAGGTAGCTTTTTTTCTAGATGGACCTCAAATGTAGATTAACAAATAGTTTAGGTACCATTTTACACTAATGGTATAGTCAAGGGTTCTCATTGAAATCAGGATTCTGGCACATCGCTCCCTCGCTTAAACCCTGACGTTGCTCCGCTATACCTTCAACCGCTGTCAAACCTTAACAAAGGTTCTGAATTTTTTATCTATTGCCTCTCTTGATCCATCTCTTGTCTGATCGGTTTAGGCAACAGATTCTCTACATCGCATACTGCTATTTATTTTTCTTTCTAATGACACAATCATTTCTCCTCATATGATTAAGATACTTTTTTGGTCGTGGTTAATAAGGCTTCTTCTTTTCAGTCCTTCTGTATTGGAACTCAAGTATCTTCTCGGAGCATACCCTATCCACGAGCTCACCTGTAGGATAAAGTTGCTAAGTGCATCAATTTCTTCCCAGAAAACCTCGAAGCATTTGGTCTTGTGCAATGTGCTTTCCTGCGCTTTATTATTCCAGAAAGCAAAACACTTGACTGGAATCTTATCCAACGGAAGACGAGCTGCTAAAAATCGATTTAGGTTTTAAAAGAGGGCGGTTATGTAAAGGAAGGGCGATTATGTTTTGCTGTGCAATTTATTTTTAAATCCCCATGTTACTTCCATGTGGGTTCCTCTAATCAGGTTAGTTTTTCGCCGTAATTTGGTTAAATGTGACTATACTATCCGATTTAATTCAGTTTCATCACTTGCCAAGTTACCCTTCTCCGACTCCGACGTCTCGGATTCCGGTTCAGATGAAAATTCTTCATTTTCTCACAAAAGTAGTAGTTCCAATTCATTCGATCATTCTCGCATTGTGTTTTATAGATATAGATTCACCAAAATCTTAGCCCACTTACAATTAAAACCCAAAACTGCATTGTTTTTAATTACCCATTTGAAAGAATGTGGTTTTAAGCATGATGTTGTAACTTACATGGCTGTTATAAGGTTTTTTTGTTACTGGGGTATGATGAAGAGGTTAAACTATTTGTTTCTGGAGGTTATTGATGATAAAATTGGGGCTTTTGGTTTTGAAATTTCTGATCTGTTTGAAGCATTGTTGGAAGAGATGAATGTGGATGGCTGGAATTTGTTTGGTAGAGCAGTTGATGCTTTAGTTACTGCTTTCTGTGAAGTCAGGAAGTTTGATGAGGCTTTTAATATGTTGTTAAAGATACAGTCTGGATTTCTCCCATCTGTATATACCTGTAACTTTTTAATGAAACTGTTGGTTGAAGAGGGCAAAGTGGATAAGGCTATGGCAGTTTATGAACATTTGAAAAAGAAAGGTTTCTGTCCAAATGCATACACCTATGGGATTGTGATCAAAGGACTTTGCAGAAAGGGTTGTTTAGAAGAAGCTCGAGATGTATTTGAAGATATAAAGGAAACTGGACTTGAGAATACTTTCACTTTTGGTTCCTATATTGATGGACTTTGCTCAAATGGCTACTCAAATTTGGCTTTTGATTTGCTAAAAGGGTCAGATTCACCTATAGATGTTTTTGCTTATACTTCTGTCATTCGTGGTTTTGTAAAAGAGTTAAAGCTAGAAGATGCAGAAAGTGTCTTTCTTCATATGAAAAATCTCGCAATTGTCCCGAATGTGTATTGTTACGGTGCTTTAATCCAAGGGTACTATCGGAAATTGGATATTTTCAAGGCCTTGGATCTTTATAATGAAATGTGTTCAAAGGGTATCAAAACAAATTGTGTAATTGTGAGCTTGATTATGCAATGTTTGTGTCATATAGGGATGTCATCTGAAGCTGTAAACGAATTCATGAACGCAATGGAATCCGGTGTTTTTCTTGATGAAATCTCATTTAATATTGCGATCGATGCTCTATGTAGACTAAGGAAAATGGAAGAAGCTATGGAGCTTCTAGAAGTGATGAAAAGGAGGAAAATGAAAGTAGATGTTAAGCATTACACCACTTTGATTAAAGGGTATTGTCTCCAAAGTGATCTTCTAAATGCTTTAAACATCTTCATTGAGATGAATCAAAAGGGGTTGAAACCCGATACCATTACTTTCAACATGCTTCTTGATGGGTTCTCAAAATGTGGCCTTTTCAAGGAGACGATGAGTCTTTATGATGATATGTTAGCACAAGGTTTAAAACCCACAAGGGCTACAAACAATGCTATAATCGAGAGGTTATCCCAATGTGGAAAAGTGAAGGAAGCAGGGTTATTTTTTAATAATCTTGAAAGAAAAAGCTTGAATGATTATGTTGCTATGATGAACGCATACTGTGACACAAACAATGCAATCGAGGCGTATGAACTTTTTCTTACATTATCCAATCAAGAAAAGGAAGTGTTTTTAGCATCAAAAGCTTCTTGTTGCCAGAAACTTCTTAGTTGTCTATGTGAAAAAGATGAAACCGATAAAGCTTTAATCTTCTTTAAAGCACTATTGAAATCAGAAAATGGTCCTTCTAAAATTATGTATAGCAAACTCAAATCGGCTTATTGTCGTGGTGGAGATATGAAAATGGCAAGGTGGGTTTTTGATAAGATGATTGCAAGAGGAATAAGACCCGATGTTATCTCCTACACGATTATGTTAGATGGATATTGTCGTGTGAATTGTTTAAAAGAAGCCAAAGATCTTTTCAATGACATGATAAATCATGGTATACAACCTGATGTCATAACTTATACGGTTTTGTTTCAAGGGGATTTTAAATCCGGGAGAAAAGAAAGGGTTTTGACACGAGATTTAACCCCAGTCCAAGAGTTTGCTCCTGATGTTATTTTGTTCAGAGTTTTGATGGACGATTATTGTAAATCAGGGAAACTTGAGGGTGCTGTTGGTCTCTTTAATGAAATGATTGAACGAGGTGTTAGACCAGATACTGTAATATACACTTGTCTTATGCGTGGGTTTTGCTCTCAGGGTTTTGTGGAAGAGGCTGAAATGCTTTATGATAGGATGGT
Organism: Lactuca serriola; assembly: GCF_051521515.1. Lineage (NCBI taxonomy): Eukaryota > Viridiplantae > Streptophyta > Magnoliopsida > Asterales > Asteraceae > Lactuca > Lactuca serriola. The sequence continues at coordinate 47,057,708 of NC_136410.1, forward strand.
ATCTGAGGGGGTCCCACCCGATTCAAGTACCATGGCATTGATAAAGATGATGAAAAGCAAGAAAATGTGATTTTAAGGACTTTGGAGTTTTTGGCAACTTTGTACATGTTTGACATATGAGGGCACTCACTTGTATATTCTTCACCTTCTTTTTGGTTTTTTGTAAAGTAAATCTGTAGGTAAATGCAGTACTTTAGATATTTCCTCATTAATATGGATCTCTGAAGTTGCAAAACTAAAGTTAACGTGAAGGGACTATAGTATAAAATAACTATTCGTTCATAACTATATTATTTAATGAAAGTGTCTCACATATGTTACCAAGTGATTAGTCCATGTCAGCAACAATAGTGGTCATGTCACTGTCATGTCATCAGTCTAATAGGTAACAAGTTACATTTGAGCCGTTTTCACAAAATTGGAACAGAAATTTAAAAAAAAAAAAAAAAAAGGTTAAAGGTACCTAGGTGGAATAGTAGCAAAATATCCACATTTCATTTCTTTCTATTGCAGCTTTGTACTTCAAAAACGTTTCGCATTAAGACAATATACTTTGAAAATCTATCCAATATAGAATTTTACTTTAATTTGTTTATTCTTAATAGGATGCTAAATAGTGAAAAATCAACGTAATTATTACAGTGAAAATGGCTTTGTATTTGTATGATAGTGCTATAACTGGGTACAGTTTAGAAATGAAAGTAGGATGCCATAATAAACATATTAAAATAAAATATGTTGTTATTTCTTGTATTTAACCAAAACAAAATTATCATGGAATTTAAGGACTATATTGAACAAATAAGAAAGTGATATCAAGTAAGATGCACTTGATTGATTACAAAGGGGATTGTTAGTATTCCATCATCATCTAAATTTGTATAATTAAGAGATACAGGGGCTGCCAAAAATTGGGGTTTTAATTATAGTGCTTCTGCTTATCAGGTTTTTTTTTTTTTTTTTTTTTTTAATATATAGAAGATTGGGGAATTTTTTAAAGCGTTTTAGTAAATGAAGATTAGTCAATCTACCATTGTTTGGTAAATGTATATTTTTAATTAATATCTCTTGATTTAAAACTCGCCCATTGACGATAAACTTAAATTTCATATATTTAGTCGATTAAAGATTAAATATCGCCAAATTTCTATATAACTGGTTAGAATTTTCTTTCCCACGTGTCTGATTCTAGCAAATTAACTAATTATTTTATTAACAAGCCATTGCAAGGTAATTTCATGTATTTTTTTTATAAATATATTTTTAAAATTACCTTTTAAGTATCAATGCTATAAGATTATAATTAAATGAACAAGTTAATTACCTAATAATATTAATTAACTTTTGCACATTATAGTGAGAAGACCCATCTTTCTCACATGATCAGAGAACTCTCAGCTTAGCATCACGAAAGAGGTGCTACTCTCCACCTATTGAATCATACAAGGCCTCATCTTAGTCTACACTCTAATACTAACAATTTGACTAAAACTCAACCTAGCTAGTCAGAAAGTTAACGGTCAAAGTTTGACTTCGACTGACACCTACGTCGTGGCTAATCCATGGCCACATTGTGGCTGATGAGTTCGGCCCCAGCCCAACCTTTCAGTCGTAAGGAAAACCATCGTCACACAGTGGAACACAAATCACCACGTCATGGCAACAATAGTCCAAAACAGTCGTGAATCCTCCTGTCCTCACGTTGTGGCGAACAGGATGCCACGTCGTGGGCACTGAACTTTCACAACTTAATGGATTCAACCTCCAAATCATTAAGCCAACCATTCACCCCTTCCAGAAAGCTTCCTAATGACCACTATGTCCTAAAGATTGATGCTTTTCGGCCATGCATGCCCGATACATGGCTAGAGCTCAAGCTACGTTACAAATGAAGAGAAACACCAACATTTCATGTAAGGTGCTCCAAAACATTAGCACACTGATCCGGACTATATGACCTCAAGGATCCATAAAGTTGCTAACTTTATGGGATCCTTCTACTCTAACTACATCATTATGGAGAAAAATGGGACAAAAACCTAGATCTAAAGACATAAACAATAAATGTTGAATCTTAATCACTTACAAAGGTACATAATATAAGGTTGGAGATGATGATGAGACTTGCAAGCTAGATTTACACTCCAAGTGTGCTTCCTTCTTCTTCAAAACACCAAAATACCAACAAAAGCTCATGATCTTCAATAATGGAGGCTAGGGATACAAAGAGAATGAGAGGGAGGTAATGGATATTGAGGGTGTGAAAACCCTATCCCTCACATCCCTTAAATAAGGGAACAAAACCCAGAATTAAGGTTTTGCACAAAATGGATGCCTCGCCGTCGCCAATATAGCGTCACGCCATGACACTCATTAAACATGTACGCCCCATAAACACCTGCCATGCCGTAGTGATGCCTCCACCACGTCGTGGCCAACCAACAATCCCATAATGCTTTTAAAATTCATACCTTAAAGATCCTAATGTTACAAATTGGTGACAGTCTACACCTATCGACATGTTAACATATGCACCGAAACAAGAAGCCTAAACATGGTTGTACGCTCGGGGGTGTGTAAACGAGCTATGATTTCCCTGCCCAGTCCAATTCAGATTGGTAGTTGTAATGACAACCGCTTCATATGTTTGTGATGGTACAATGATTTTTTTTAATTAGCTAAGTACTGTATGTTCAGGACAACATTCAGGAATAAAACGAAAGTGTTTCGGACAACATTCAGACTTGTTCTATGCATTTCAGATGTGTTCTATGCGTTCTGGATTTGTTTTGTGTATTCCAGATTTGTCTAAACGGATTCAAAAGTAGTTTTTTATGATTTTAGTTGTCCCATTACACATATATATATATACAAAAGCCTAACACCAACTAAAATCGAAAGGAAAACGTGTTATTGCTAATTAATTGAATCAAATCATACAAAAAGCACAAATTTTTTTATTTCTAACATATTATAACATATAATCATAGAAAGAATCGCACATACCCATTAATGTTAGATCTCTTCAATGCTAGAATAAGACATTGTTCAAAATTGCTGAAGTTTGGAACAAGGAAAGAGTAGTCTGAAATATGGTCTGATACTGTGTGTTCGACATAAGGTGTATGACATGCTATATACATGGACCACGTTACCGGGTCGAACATTTTTACCCATTTAAATATTTCAAAATTTGGGTTCGAAATAAACATTCCAGACCAAATGATTATTTTTTTCTAAAAAAACCAACAAAAAAATGGTTAGATTACTTAATTCCCTATTATATTTCATATATTTAGTTAACTACAAATCAAATATCATAGATTTTCTACCAAGGGCCTTTGGCCTAGCGGTATCAAGATGTTTAAAAACGTGTTCCTTCCATAAGGGATTAAGAGTTCAAGTTCCGTCGTAGACAAATGAATAGTTAGGGGTAAGATTTAGAGGTGTGTTTGTAACACCGTAAATTTTCAACATAATTTTTTGTTTAAAAACACAATTATCCCATTTCAAAATTACAACAATCCCGTAATCATCAAGTTATAAAAACACATGTTCCAAAACTGAATACATCACAAATCCAGTATCCTCCAAAAACATATCTCTCACTCGGGTGTGTGTACAATCAAGCCGGTGCCTTCCCGTGATCCTAAGAGGTACCTGAAACACATAACACATAACACGATAAGCATGAAGCTTAGTGAGTTCCCTAAAATACCACACACATCACATTAGCCACTCAAGGCTAACTTAATGCGACCCTCTGGTCAATGTGTCTCAGAGGAGACCCTCCGGTCCCACAACTCGGGTGGACCCTCCGGTCCTGACTTAGTAAGCTCATAATAACAATACTCAACATAAATCACAAAGACATAATGCAAAATATCAAAATATACAGGTAAGCACATAAGACATCTCGGTCACACAAATATACCACTCATGGTAAGTATAGTGAGAAGACTCACCTCATAATCAAGTAAGAAATAGTCTCGTACACGAATCTCGAACCAGCCTCCGCCTAACACATAAGATAATAATCTCTAATCAACACTTAAATCACGACTCGAAATAAACTAGGTTAATCTCCCTCCCAAACTCATGGAATGGGTAAAAGACCATTTTACCCCTCCACAGTCCCCATACTCCCTGCCTTGACCAAACCCTAAAGTCAACAGAAGTCAACACTCGAGTCAACTGTCCATGTTCATGCATGACATGTTTGCTCATAATGCCAAATAAAAGCTCTAACCAAGGCGTTTAAGCAAAATAACTCTTTATGGTTGGATAAAGCTGGGACATTTGGACTCTACGGACCTCACAAGGTCCATATCTGATGTCTCAATGCTTGGAAAGCACAAGGCATACCAAATCTCAAGGAAATATGGAAAAACCCCCAGAAGTTCTTATTAACAAGATCTAAACAACATGATGAGCAACGTAAAGACTTTTAGCTTCCAACAGAAGCTCCAAGTGTATGATTCTTGGATCTCATAGCCTTTTCCCATTCCTTGCTTGAATCTCCCATCTTCTTCTTCCAATGCTTCACCAAAATACTCAAATATAAGCTCTAACACTCTCTCTTAGCTCAAAGACCGATTAGCTGGGAAGTAGGGTAGCTGGTGAGACGAAAATGAGGACATAAGTTTTCTTAAATAGTCCCTAAACCCGGGGATTTAGGGTTTCACCTCACAGCGCCTACTCGGCGAGTCAGCTATCTGACTCGTTGAGTCGATCATTAAACCCACCTGGTCTAATCGAACTCTACTCGACGACTTAGGCTTACAACTCGTCGAGTTACACATGAAGTCTCAATAATAAATAATAATAAAGAAATACCTGAGAATCGGAATGTTACAGTGTTCAGGGCCGAACCTAAGAGAGTGTAGGGCCCCGAAAAAAAAATAGGGCTCGATTTTTAGCCAATTTATCAAGTTACGATATATATATTATTTGATTCAAGTTGAAACATAAACGCGTTGTAGTTTTGAGATAAACACCGGTTCGATTCCTACGGACAACAACCTTTTTTTTCATACGTCCTTTCTTTATACTCCAACTTACACTTCTCACCCCTAATTTATTATTCGTGTTTTACAACCTACCCAATATTTCAATTCCATTTATTAAATCAACTTTTAGAAATTATATTTTTGGCCCCTCAACTTTTATTAAATAAACTCTAGGTCTCCAACGGTCCAACCCAACTTTTGCTTTACCATCTATGATCTCTTTTAATTTTGTTTATTAAATCATTTTTTAAAATCAACTTCTATAAATTTGTATTTATCTCTTTCTATTGAATAAATTACTTTTTTAGTTTTTCATTGTGATAATTCACCCTTTATATATATATATATATATATATATATATATATATATATATATATATATATATATATATATATAACAAATTACACGAATGGTCCTTTAGGTTTTGTTTTTTTTTTTCCCTAAAATAGTCACTACGAAACTTTTTTCCCTCAGATTGTACCTAAGGAGGAAACCTTGCATACAAATGATCCTTATGACTAACTCTTTTAACAGATTTTGTTAAGTTTTCTTAAATGACAAAAATACCCTTTGTTTTATGCACACAAATGGCCCCCTCCTCTCTTTCTCTCTCTCTTACTTTCTTTCTTTCTTTCTCTCTCTCTCTCTCTCTCTCCACACAATACACTCATATACACACATAATCGATGATGAATAAAAATCGTCATTTAACAGCTAATAAAAATCATTTTTTGGAAATAATAAATTGATTTGCAGGTTTGTGTTCATCTCATTCATCTTGGAGAAGCTAATAAAAATCGAAAGTTAGCAGCCCTAACAAAACCCATAAATTGATTTGCAGGTTTTGGTTTAATCATGCTGAACCGTGAACCCACTAATAAAATCGATATGTGGTGGTGATGCAGGATCGATTGAACCCCCTGTTGGGTTTCGACTTGGCGTGTCCGGTATCAGCAACACCCAAACGGCCAAACCCCTCTTCCGATTCCAATATATTTTAAGAGTTTGATTGGTTAAGAAGCCTAAATCCATCATTTTATTGGCTCACCACTACATATCCAATCTCGTTGGAACTAGAATCCAGTAGCAACAATGCACCGTAGAAAAAGAAATCAAAAACATTTGTCACCTGATCCAAATTTTTGAACCAGTCCTAACAAAACTCATAAATTGAGTTCTTGATTAAGGTTCAAATTAACACACAATACTGATAATACACACAAACACAAATGTATAGAAGTCCATCCTGGATTTTGAAAAAATAAAATCGTTCTCCTCTTTCCATCTCAATTAAGAAAAACAATTCCAATCATCAATCAAAGGAAGAATCATAACTATTACCATCATAAATTGGAGCATTTCAATCTAGATCTTCGATCAATGACATTCAGGTTGTGGTTCGGTGGTGATTAATCAGTTGCGAGGAATGTAGGGGTAACCACTCATCTTCAGCGACCCTGTTGTGGTCCTATTCTCGTCATCGACGGCTGGAAATCGGAAGGAGAACAGGTAGCAGCAACATTCGGATGTTGTGTTTCGAGGGAGGCAGCAACAATCAAAAGAGTGGCTTGCGTTGGTGTTATTTGAGCGTAGAATGATGGAGAAGGGTTATGGAGGTGGTGAACATCGACATGAGTTATCGGGGGTAGGGGATGCTCTGGTAGTTCCCTTCCGTAGTTTCCCTTCTCGTTGTCGGCTTTGGAGTCGTGCAACAGTCGTAGTGATCAAAAGCGGTGTTTGGTTGCGATGCTGAACAGAAATAAGGAGAATGATGAAAAGGGTTGTTCCTCTTGATTGTCGGAAAGCTCCACATCCGGTGGAGGGTTTCTTGATCAAATCTGAAGAAGAAGAAGAAGGAGCAGATCAACACAATAGTTTTAGGGGTTATTTGTGGTTGCTTCGATTAAGAGGAAGCAAAGAGGGAAAACACTGTTGCTCCCTTTTCATCTCACCGCAAACAGCTCTATCTCCGACTTTTGTATGTTCATCATCTGGGTGAAACCCATGAAATCGAACCTCAAAATCCCTGCAATCGGACCCACCTGATTTCAATTGAAACTAGATCTTTGCCAACATGCTGATTTTGATGGAATGATACTGATTTCAATCGAACCCTCTCTGTATGTATGTGTTTATGTCAATATTTGTGTGTGTATGTGTATGTGAGAGAGAGAGTGTGTGTGTGAGAGGAACCTACCTTTTTATTACAAATTAACAAAATGTAAAAATAAATATAAAAAAACAAAGGGCATTTTCATCTTTTCACATACACTTAACAAAATCTGTTAACAGAGTTAGTCATAATGATCATTTGTGTACAAGGTTTGCTCCGTAGGTATCATCTTAGGGAAAAAATTTCGTAGGGACTACTTTAGGGAAAAAAATAAAACCTAAAGGACCATTCATGTAATTTGTGTTGGAATAATGTCTAAGCCCGTAACTATATTTGGTATGTACTTGACCCGGTTGTGCATGGTCCTTTTGGGTTGCCTTCTCCAAAGCAACTTGACAAGGTAATTTAAGGAGAAAGAGAGAGTATTATGATTTATTAATATATTATAAGAGTAATATATTAAAGGAGAAATCATATTTATTTAATTAGTATTGGTCATAAATTAATTAGGAATTAATTTGGTGGTCAAAAGAGATTAATTGAATAAAGGGGCATAAACTGTCAAATGTATGATAGTTGAACTTTTAGGTTAAGGAATCTAATGGGCTTAAGGGGGAACGAAATTATGATGGGTAACCATCATATTTTCGTCCAAGGGCCTTATTCCAGAAGGTTCCATGGGCTGCTTGGTGGCTAAGTTGTCCATTAGGGTTTAGACTGAAACCCTAGTAACCTGTAAGTATAAATATGACCCCTAGGGCATTGAGTTCGGCTACACCTTGATTCTAAGAGTACCCTAGGCCGAATTCTAGCCTCCCTCTCCCTCTCTCATATTGCCTTCTTGCTTGTGGGGTTTGTGAACCATTAGAGGAGTTGCATTTGTGACTCTAGGCTCAAAAGAAGAAGATATACAAGATCTAAGCCAACAATTGAAGAGGTAAACATCTAGATCTGATTCTATATGTTATTTTGTTGTTTATATGCTAGATTAGGGTTTGTAAGTCTTGGAATCAAAGCATGTTCAATAGTGAAACGTAGATCCAAGCATTAGGGTTTGTATGAGCACATAGGAATGTTTCTTATGCATAAAACCCATTAGTGGTATCAGAGCTTTGATTGGTTTCAGTTGTATGTGATGCTTAACTGCTTTAATTGCTGGAAATACGTTTTTTGGTCCCTGCCCGACTCCACTCGGCGAGTCAGTACATGGACTCGGCGAGTTGGCCCTGACTCGGCGAGTCTCTTCGTCAGAAGGAGGGTCTTTTGGGTTTTGGCTGCTGTTTTGACTTGGACTTGATGCTTAATTTGTTTTATAAGTTAAAATCCGAATTTTATCTATATTAAGTGTTTATCCTTGCCAAAAAGAATAGATAATTTCAAATCCTTTTAAATATTAATTATTTATGTGATAAATATGGATAATTTAAAAATTATTTGGTAATTATCTAATGACTAAAATTAAGATTAGGTCAAATATAGATAATTATGAAATTAATTGGTTAATTTGAATTATTTGTTATTTGATCCCTTATGTTTTGAAAAGTTCAAAACTTGCCCTCAAGTTTTGAAATTTGAATTTTGTAATTAAAAGTTTAATTTTGAATAATTTAAATTTCAAACCCTTAGAATTTTACAAGTTTAAAATTCAACCCTATACTATTATATATTATTACAAACTTAATTAATATATATATATATATATATATATATATATATATATATATGTATAACTTAAATGCTAGTCTTACCGTTAGTAGGTGTCATTCACGAAGCCGGTCTATAAGGTGGGTATAAGGTTGCTGCCTATAAAATGGCGCTTAATGAGTGTACACTCACACCTACCGCTTGCTTGACTGGTGGAGGGTCGTTAGCCGAACGGGTAGGATAGGGCAACCCTCTCCTCATTAAAAGTATAATGTTGAATATAAAGTAACTACATGCTTTTTACAAATTCCCATTCCTAGTTACTTTAGGGCAAAATGTGAAAATGATGCTAATCCATGAAATTACACTTCGTACCCTTGTCAAACGTTGATGGAGCGCGTGTGGTTAACCGGCACATCAATTTGGGGATGACATAGGTAGCGAAGGGTGACTCGAAGTTTGTCATAGATCAATGGAGCGTGTGTGGATTACCGGCACATTGATTAGGTGATAGAGACATTGAGTGCACCACGTTAATTCGCATGGTTGTTCACAAATTTGTTTGCGATCCTCGGCATCCCAGTCGCAAAGTTGAAATGCATATCGAGATTTAAACATGCCATTGAAAAGTTCAATGAATCTCAAAGATCTAGGAGTTTTCAATACATTTAAAACCTAAATTGTTTTTCCGTTTTTCATGGTGAGAATTAGTGAATCGTCATTCACTTACCTTCAAATTATTTACTTTTAGAGTACGACATCCCTTTCTAAGTTGTAAATAATGTTGTTGGATCCTAGCCCTAATTTCTCATTTGGGTGTTTAATTAGGGATTCATTTCTAATCAAACTTTGTTCCTTTCTTTTTCAGATGTCTGCTAACAACAACAACAACAACGCTTCTGGATCATTCTCGTTGATGAACTTGTGTCAGAAAGTGACATTTGATGGTTCAAACTTCAACGAGTGGATGAGGTACATTCGCATGATCACACGCTACGAGGACAAAGAATATGTCCTTGATGAAAAGCTTGAGAAGATCATCCCAGATGTTGCTACTCCTGAGGAATTGGCCGCCTTTGAGGCCCACGAGCGTGATGCCACGAAAGTTCACTGCATCATGCTGGCCACCATGAACCTCGAACTCCAAAAGTCCTATGAGGACATGTATCCATATGAAATGCATCAGGATTTGCTGGACAGGTATCACCAGAGCGCGAGGCAAGAGCGCTATGAGATCATTACTAACATGATCACCGCTAAGATGGGGAGTGGAGAATCCCTAACCTCTCATTTACAGAAAATGCAGAGGTATGTTGATCGTCTTCTCAAACTTAATGTTAAGTTTGATGAGGATTTGGCTATCGATATAATCCTCCACTCCTTGCCCTCCTGCTACAATCAGTTTAGGATGACCTACCATATGAATAAAGAGGAGGTCTCCAAGGACTCTTGAGGACTGCTGAGAGCAACCTCAAAGACAAATCCGTTGCACCGTCCCCTGCTGTGGCCGCTCCTGTGATGGCGATAGGTCAAGGAAAGGGTAAAAAGAGGAAGGCTCCATGTAAGAGCCACCATAAGGGGAAACCCCGTGATGGTTCGTCCTCAAGTGGGACCAAAGCAGGCCCCGTTAAACCCTCTTCCGATCCTAAAGAAGCAGAGTGCTTCTATTGCCACCAAAAGGGCCACTGGAAGCGAAGCTGCCCTCAATATCTGCAGGACATAAGAGATGGGAAGATCAAGCCCACATTTGCAGGTATGTATTCTATTCAATCTAATAACTCATCATTTGCTACTTCATGGGTTCTTGATACAGGATGTGGTTACCACATTTGTTCTGATTTGCAGGGCCTAAAAAGAAGTAGGGAGATGGAGCATGGGAAGATGAACCTGATTATGGGAAACAGAAGATCGTCGCATGTGACCAAAGTCGGTGTTTATTCTTTAGTGTTGAGTAATGGGTTAGGAATAGATTTAGAAAATTGCTGTTATTCGCCGGATATGGCAAGAAACATCATTTCTTTTCACGGGTTGTTTAGACAAGGTTTCAGATATTCTTTTGATAATAGTAATGGTTCTATTAATGTTTATTTGAATGGTGTCTTTTATTTCAATGCATTACCTTGTAATGGGATTTATGAATCTGTGATGATTGTTGATAATTTTGGAAATAATGTTTTGAATATTGATTCATCTACTAGTCTAGACAAAGCATGCTTGTGGCATTGTCGCCTTGGCCATGTCAACAAGAAACGCATAGCCCAACTCCAAAAGGATGGAGTGTTGGATTCATTCGACCTTAGGGACGATGACACATGTGAGTCTTGTTTACTTGGGAAGATGACCAAGTCACCCTTTACTGGCACTTGTGAAAGGGGTGAGGGTTTATTGGATTTCATACACACCGATGTGTGTGGGCCCTTTAGATCCACCACAAGGGATGCTTGCCGCTTCTACGTGACTTTTACAGATGATTATAGCAGATATGGATATATCTACTTGATCAAGCAAAAGTCGGAAACCTTTGAAAAGTTCAAAGAGTTTAAGAATGAAGTGGAAAATCAGTTGGGCAGGAAAATCAAGATGCTTCGGTCAGACCGAGGAGGAGAGTACCTAAGTCTTGAGTTTCACGACTATCTAAAAGAATGTGGAATCGTTTCGCAATTGACGCCTCCAAGAACGCCACAATTGAATGGTGTGGCTGAGAGACGTAATCGGACCTTGTTGGACATGGTTCGTTCTATGATGAGTCGGACTTCGTTACCAATAGCTTTCTGGGGGTATGCCTTAGAGACTGCCGCCCACATACTTAACTTAGTTCCCACCAAGAAGGTTTCCAAGACTCCTCACGAGATGTGGACAGGGAAGGCTCCCTCGTTGGCACATATCAAGGTTTGGGGTTGCGAGGCTTTCGTAAGACGAGAGACTCACGACAAACTAGAACCTCGTAGCGAGAAGTGTTATTTCATCGGCTATCCGCATAAGTCTTTTGGCTACCTTTTCTATAGACCGAGTGACAATGTTGTCTTCGTTGCTAGAAGAGGAGTTTTCCGAGAAAGGGAATTGATAGGCCAAGAAGACAGTGGGAGGCAAATTGAACTTGAAGAGATTCAAGATCAAAGCGATGAAGGAACCTCTGACACTGGCATTCAACTTGAGGAGGAAACTCCTGTTGAACCTGTTGACGAGTCCCTACCTCTTCGACGTTCCACTAGGGCTAGTGTTCCACCCCAGTTTTATGGTTTTCATATTACTACTGAAGGGGATACATTTATTAGTGATAGTACACTAGTAAATTTGGATGAACCTAGCAGCTACAAGGAAGCCATGGCAGGCCCGGAGTCTGCAAAATGGAAAGAGGCTATGGACAGCGAGATTCAGTCCATGTACGACAACCAAGTTTGGAATTTGGTTGATAATGTACCGGGTCGTAAGACAGTCGGGTGCAAGTGGATCTTCAAGAAGAAGACGGACATGGATGGGAAAGTGCATACTTATAAAGCGTGATTGGTTGCGAAGGGCTTTACTCAAACTCCCGGAGTTGACTATGATGAGACCTTCTCACCAGTTGCGAAGATAAAGTCTATTAGGGTGATGCTTGCCATAGTTGCGTTTCATGATTATGAAATATGGCAGATGGATGTGAAAACCGCTTTCCTTAATGGAAAGTTGGCTGAGGATGTCTACATGAATCAGCCAGAGGGTTTTGTCGATGCGAAGCATCCGAATAGAGTATGCAAGCTTGAGAAATCCATTTATGGATTGAAACAAGCATCTCGCAGATGGAATCTTTGTTTTGACGAGAAGGTTAAAGAGTTTGGCTTTCTGCGAAGCGAAGATGAATCTTGTGTGTATGTCAAAGCCAGTGGGAGTATAGTAAGCTTCCTCGTATTGTATGTCGACGACATACTACTCATAGGAAACGATGTCCCAACCTTGCAGGAGGTCAAGTCCTGGCTTGGGAAATGTTTCGCTATGAAGGACCTCGGAGAGGCTGCTTATATTCTGGGAATAAGAATAGTAAGGAACAGGGAAAAGAGACTGATAGGACTCAGTCAGGATACATACTTGGAAAAGGTACTAAAGTGTTTTAGTATGGAAAATTCCAAGAAAGGGGAGTTGCCAATCCAAAGCAATACCAAGCTGAGTAAGACTCAGAGCCCGAGTACAGAGACAGAGATAGCTGATATGAGCCGAGTACCTTACGCTTCCGCAGTAGGCTCTATCATGTACGCTATGACTTGTACTCGCCCTGATGTGGCCTTCGCCTTGAGCATGGTCAGCAGATATCAAGGGAACCCTGGTAGAGCACATGGGATTGCAGTTAAGAATATTCTTAAGTACCTTCGGAGGACCAAGGAATGGTTTCTAGTCCTCGGTGGGAGTGATGACTTAAGGGTACGAGGGTACAGTGACTCTAGTTTTCAGACGGATCGGGATAACTTCCGATCGCAGTCGGGCTGGGTCTTTACCCTAAATGGAGGAGTAGTGACTTGGAAAAGTTCCAAGCAAGAGACCGTAGCTGATTCAACGTGCGAATCAGAGTATATTGCGGCGAGCGAAGCGTCAAAGGAGGCTATATGGTTGAAGAACTTCATTGGAGACCTTGGAGTTGTGCCATCCATAAAAGAGCCGATGGAAATTTTCTGTGATAATGAAGGAGCGGTTGCCTTGACCAAGGAACCGAGAGATCATGGCAGATCTCGACATATTGACAGAAAATACCATTTTATCAGACATCGGGTAAAAGAGGGACTCCTCGTTGTGAACAGGGTATCATCAGAAGAGAACCCATCAGATCCCCTTACGAAGGGACTGAGTAGGGTCAAACACTTGAAACACGCTAGGAGCATTGGGCTGAAGGATGATATAAGTTTGGATTAGATAGGAAATGTGTAATAGATAGTTTGTACTTGACATTTGATGAATAAATAAAATTGTGTTATTTATGAGTAAAGTTACTATCTTATGTTGGTTATTTATCTATTGTTTCCATTTTGCATGTTTTGACTTCCTGAATGATATGATTATTCAAAAAGGTCCACAATCGGTCATATTTTGGAAGTAGGTATGAATCAAGACTGTCATGAATTGTTTGTAGATTGTCTAAAAGGTTTTGGACATAGCAAAGGTTTGCTGCAAAGTTCATGAGTGCTTGTGAATATGAGTTGAGCATTGGAATAAACCCGAGTTTGCTGTATCACTTAGTGGTGTCTTATCTTAAGTGATCGCAAAGCGATAACATCATATAGTCTTAACTTGATGTTATAAAACACATTATTGTGTGTGATATATTAGTAAATAATAGATGCATATGAGTCGAAGTTGATCTGTTCCTTTTATTCTATGAGAATAAAAGTGATATATTGGCCACTTGATGATTTGGTTTGATTTATGTGTCGGGCCCGGTCAGAATGAAGTTGATGTGTTCAACTAAATTCTATGTCAAACAAATCGGAAATCAAGGAACTACTGCTGGACAATAAGCATTGTCAGCATGATATCCAGAACAGAGGATTATACGATCCCTTATCTAAAGGACAAGTTGATCAGAGTTGACAGCGAAGTATAAGAGCTACGATTGCTAATCGGATTCTGAAGTCATATGTGAGATATAGTTACTAGACTTATCCAAGTGGGAGACTGTTGGAATAATGTCTAAGCCCGTAACTATATTTGGTATGTACTTGACCTGGTTGTGCATGGTCCTTTTGGGTTGCCTTCTCCAAAGCAACTTGACAAGGTAATTTAAGGAGAAAGAGAGAGTATTATGATTTATTAATGTATTATAAGAGTAATATATTAAAGGAGAAATCATATTTATTTAATTAGTATTGGTCATAAATTAATTAGGAATTAATTTGGTGGTCAAAAGAGATTAATTGAATAAAGGGGCATAAACTGTCAAATGTATGATAGTTGAGCTTTTAGGTTAAGGAATCTAATGGGCTTAAGGGGGAACGAAATTATGATGGGTAACCATCATATTTTCGTCCAAGGGCCTTATTCTAGAAGGTTCCATGGGCTGCTTGGTGGCTAAGCTGTCCATTAGGGTTTAGACTGAAACCCTAGTAACCTGTAAGTATAAATATGACCCCTAGGGCATTGAGTTCGGCTACACCTTGATTCTAAGAGTATCCTAGGCCGAATTCTAGCCTTCCTCTCCCTCTCTCATATTGCCTTCTTGCTTGTGGGGTTTGTGAACCATTAGAGGAGTTGCATTTGTGACTCTAGGCTCAAAAGAAGACGATATACAAGATCTAAGCCAACAATTGAAGAGGTAAACATCTAGATCTGATTCTATATGTTATTTTGTTGTTTATATGCTAGATTAGGGTTTGTAAGTCTTGGAATCAAAGCATGTTCAATAGTGAAACGTAGATCCAAGCATTAGGGTTTGTATGAGCACATAAGAATGTTTCTTATGCATAAAACCCATTAGTGGTATCAGAGCTTTGATTGGTTTCAGTTGTATGTGATGCTTAACTGCTTTAATTGCTGGAAATACGTTTTTTGGTCCCTGCCCGACTCAACTCGGCGAGTCAGTACATGGACTCGGCGAGTCCATGCCTGACTCGGCGAGTCTCTTCGTCAGAAGGAGGGTCTTTCGGGTTTTGGCTGCTGTTTTGACTTGGACTTGATGCTTAATTTGTTTTATAAGTTAAAATCTGAATTTTATCTATATTAAGTGTTTATCCTTGCCAAAAAGAATAGATAATTTCAAATCCTTTTAAATATTAATTATTTATGTGATAAATATGGATAATTTAAAAATTATTTGGTAATTATCTAATGACTAAAATTAAGATTAGGTCAAATATAGATAATTATGAAATTAATTGGTTAATTTGAATTATTTGTTATTTGATCCCTTATGTTTTGAAAAGTTCAAAACTTGCCCTCAAGTTTTGAAATTTGAATTTTGTAATTAAAAGTTTAATTTTGAATAATTTAAATTTCAAACCCTTAGAATTTTACAAGTTTAAAATTCAACCCTATACTATATATATATATATATATATATATATATATATGTAGGGTTAGGTTATATTGTTTCCAGTAACTATTGTGTGCCAGAATGCACAGATCTGGACCATCGGATGAATAGAATCAACAATCATGATCTGAGGGTCTATGATATTACAATAGGGTAGCATGTATCATATAATCACACAATTTTTATCAAAAGGGTACTTTGGACAATTAACTACATTTATAAAAGGAAATTTTCGGATTTTTAGGGATGATTAATTATCCTAATTTAAAAAAATCTGAATTTTTTAATTAATTAAATTTCAAATTTTACCGATTTTATTCTATCAGAATATTTTTTTGTTAGAATGATACTTTTTCAGAATTTTATTCTAACAGAATATTACTGAAGAAAAACAAAATTCATGAATTAGATGTTCAAATAACAAACATTCTAATATATTCTTATACATCCGAACTTAAATACAAATTCATACATATTCTTATAGACTAAAAGTCTTATACATTTTTATATAGTTATAAAAATTCTAAAAGAATATAAACAAAAATGAATAACATTCTTAAAAAAAATAACAACATTCCGCTAGAATACTATCGTGTGCCATGTTTTCTTCTTGAATTCTGAAAGAATATTGCTGTTTTTGGATGTTGAATCTTGAAATTCTGAAAGAATATTGTTGTTTTTCTTCATTCTTTGAGAATGAAGTATCATATATCTTTTTTTCATAAGTTTCCTCATTATTTCTGCATCATCCTAACAACTGCACCTTAAACATACAAATAATTAATTGCAATTCTTTTAGAATACAACAAAAATATTCTTACAGAATAAACTATTCTTGCAGAATGGTTTTAAATATTCTAAACAAGAATAGAAGTAATTTAATAGGATACCTATAATCAACATGAACATAAGTGGAATTATCATAAGTTCACCTTGATGTAAACCAATGACATGAATCCATGTATCTTTCAGAATGTATCTCTACATTTGTTTATTCCTTTCTCTTTCCAGCAATCCAATAAATTAAAAGAAGTTCATACAACTGTGATTTAAAAAATGAAACAACATGGATGAAAAACTTGAAATTGAAATATATATATATATATATATATATATATGTGTGTGTGTGTGTGTGTGTGTGTGTGGGTTTAGATCAATTTCATCCACGTACATGCCCTTTTGATAACGAAATCTTTCTAGCACTTCAGGATACCCACTTCAACAAAGGTTTTGTATTCAAAACCGATAAACACTCTTTTCACTCCGACTGAAGGCGATTCCAACAACAATATCAGTGGTGTTGTTAGTGGGTTTGTTGCCAAGAAATAACCCTAATCACCTAAATCGAATCGTGGCACAAACTGAGTTCTCCTATCAACGGCCAAACCCAAATCCAATAAACGGAAACATCAGGGCATAAAGTGATCACCTGGAAATTTGAAAAAACCAAGAGGAAGAAAGCAGCATATCATCAAACAAATCACGATCACAAAATGATCGGGTTTAAAACAAATCCAGTTGTGAGAATACCTCGGTATAAGCATCGATGGCGGCTCCCAACCGATTCTTCTTGAAATAGAGATTTCCATCTTGCTTAAGTTGTTCTGCTTGCACGGCTGCCGAACTCACACCCTTCGCCATTACCGATACTTCTGTGAGTGTAATTTTCTCTCCCTCCGAATCCTTGATTAAAGAAACGGATCGTAAAGGGCGAGAAGAGAGAGCAAGAGAAAAAAAAAGAGAATGGATTAGGGTTACTGAGATGAAACAACGATTTAAAAATGATATATGTGATATTAATTTAATGATTTTCCAAATATACAACATTTATTTTTGGTTTATAAAGGTAAAATGACTAAGCTACCCCTTATTATTTAATTAATGATTTTTTTTTTCTAAATTCTGATTGGAACATTTAGACACACAATATTTACTATAAACATTTGAATATATATATATATATATATATATATATATATATATATATATATATATATATATATATATATGGACCATTTTTATTCGTGGCACAGCCTTCAAAATCAACGGACCGGTCAACGGACCGGCCAAGTATTATGGCTATTAAGGTTGAAATTTTTGAATAATAATATATAAAAAGCCTTCATCTTCTTCCTGCCAAACCTGGATCAGTGTAAGAATGGACAAAAAACTACGGTCAACATCCTACAACACCGATTAGGTTAGATTTTTGGTCCGATTTTCAATTTCATGTTTGATTTAGTTTCATGTCTAATTTCAAATTCAGGTTCGCATTCACATTTTATTTTGAATTTCAGTGTCTAGTTTTCAGATTTGATTTGAATCCCATTGATTTGATTTCAATTTTCAGTTTCAGGCTTGATATATTGATGTTGTTGTGCAATTGTAGCCTTGTAGGTGCACTTCGGGTTTTGATTTCCACCAGTTTAGTAAACCAGAAATCATTTTGAAGATATTGAGTTCCCGAAATCGCTTGTAGATCTTGAAATCCTAACTCCGGCCAGATGCAAAAAGCGTGTGGGTGTTTTTTGCTGTTGTTTGTGGTCGTAAGTGGTCCTCGGACGTAAGGGTGGTTGTCGGAAGTGGAGGTGGTGGTCGTACGAGTGGTGAATCGCCGGAGGTAGAAAAGAGGTTGGAGAGTTTTCTAAGGAAGACGAGAGGTGTTTGAAAGGAGATTAGCAAGAACATTTTGGGCAACTCAATCACAAATGATTCAACCCCTGGTTCAACTTCTTGACGAAAAAGAATCTGAGATAACAAAAGCAACAGCATAGCTTTAACCAGATTCGCATGTTCAGAAAACTACATCTTGATCATTCAAAGGCGATTATCAGTCATGGAGGTGTTGGAAGGAGATGACAGATAAGGGAAGAGAAAGGGACGTACAGAAGAGTAAGAAGGGTTGTGGGTGGGCCCACTGCCATTATTATTAACCTTTTTTATGTTTTAAATTTAAAAGTGATAAAAAAAAACAGAAAATTAAAAAGGAAAAATTATAAAAGTCATAATAGTTTTTATTACATGCAATAAAACTAAATTTTAGGGTAGTCCAAGTTAAAAAAAAAAATGGAACCAAATACATAAACTACCTATAAAACCACATAAACTATTAGAGTTAACTGCAAAAATGGTCCCTGTGGTATGCAAATTTCTGGGGTTTTGGTCCAAACAGTGACTTTTTTGGATTCGTGGTCCTTTTGGGCTAGTTTCATTGCGTTTTTGGTCCCTCTGAATAGTGAAATGACTGTAATACCCTTGGGGTATTTATTTTCAATTTTTAAATTCATTTTTTTTAATTTAATGATTATTTATTCATTTTAATTATTAATTTAATTATTAAAAAATGATCTCTCTCTCTCTCCCTCTCTCTCTCTCTCTCTCTCTCTCTCTACAAAGTCCACCCCTCCTCCTGTTCAGATAATCAACCACCACCACCATTTATGTTGCAAGGAAGGTCGGAAACCGCCATCCACCATCTTCATCGGCGAGAAAACCACCCACAACCACCACCACTATTGATTTCGACCACCACCGAGTTCCCCCTCCTCGTCCACTCATGTCTCCATCTAATTCAAACAGAAGCGAAGCGACAGAAGGCCGTCAAAGCAGCCCCCTGCCACACGCCACCGCAAATCGCTGTCATTCGCTACTGCTGCCACCGACATCCTGCAGCCACCGCCGTCTGCTGCTGCTGCCGTTGCTGGTAAGCCATCCATCCCCTCATTCCGTGTAGATTGGTCGTTTCCCTTTAATCTGTTTCACCAGTTGAATCGAGAGACGAAGGTCTCGATTTTTTTCTTGTGTGTTGAAGACGAGTCTGTAAATCACGAGTTGGAGAATGGTGGTGCAGGTAAGAAAGAAACATATAGAATGTTCAAGAATGGTGGTGCTGGTAAGGAAGAAGAAAAAAGAACGGGTGGGGGGAAGTGGGTTTTTGGGGTTTTTTTGGGGCAGCCGATCTCTGGCGAGCCCTCCTTGGTTCTTTTGCTTTGGCGCTAGTAGCAACACACGAAGGGGGAGCGGATGATCTTTAGGGGTGTTTGGGTGGTGTTGATCGGCCGGAGGAGGAAGGAGAAGGAAGCTCCGGTGGCCGGTGGTGAAGAAAAACGAGAAGCCATGACTGAAGGAAGGAACGAAGAGAGAGAGAGAGAGAGAGAGAGAGAGAGAGAGAGAGAGAGAGAGAAGACAGGTGGGTCCCATTTGATTTAATTTAACATTTATATTTAAATAAAAGAAAAAAATAATTAAGTAAATGGAAAAAACAAATTAAAAGGGCAAAGTCGTCTTTTCAAGTTTATCGGGGACCAGTTTTACAATGAAACTAGCCCAAAAGGACCACGAATCCAAAAAAATCACTGTTTGGACCAAAACCCCAGAAATTTGCATACCACAGGGACCATTTTTGCAATTTTGTCAAACTATTATTGTAATTTACTCTAAATTTAAATGATAACTTGACCTCAGTTACCCTCAATATTACTTTACCTTTTAGTGCCTAAGCTGGGGCGGACCTAAGGGTGGTCCACGGTGGCACCGACAATCCTTAATTTTTTCGGCTGTAGTGGAAATTTTTTTAAAAACTTTCGAAATTTTTATTTGTTCTGTTACCGTGCAACTCCGAACTTTCCCGTGCAACCTCTACTGTAAAATCTTGTGTCCGCCCTAAGACTAAAATGCATCATGTTAGTCAATGGTAGTATACTTCTTTCCTATATATAGACCAAGTCTCCATCCAGTTATGTCATGACCATGAATGCACTTTTTTTTTTTTTTGGGTGTGTGTGAGATTTATTTTGTATAGACCAAGCCTCCATTCCACAATGTTATGATCGTTCGATTGCAACATCCTCAAAATTTCGTTATATATAATAACATATTGTTCTAAGAGAGATGCTTATTATTATTTTATTTTTTGTAAGCAGTTAGCATCAAGTTACATATTACTTGTCATTTCGAACATGGATTCATACTATCATTCATCTTATTATTGTTACGATATTCTATTATAAGTTTATTGTGAAAATTGATCTTCTTGAGGAGTACTTGTAAACCTTACCAACCAAAACATCCAATCTTTGAAGCATTTTTGTGATGAAAAGTTGTTTCGGAACTTGCATAACATCGAGCATATGGCATGGGTTGGGATCTACATCTCAATTGCATTATTATTTTGCATTCTCAATTGCATCATTGTTTTGCATTTTGGGATCTACATCTCCTAGGGTTTCTGGCTCTAGGTTTTATGGAAGTTGGTAGGCCTGTTCCAGAGGGTGGGCGATAGAGGCGACCGTCCAGGGTCCATCTTTCAAAAGGGGCCAAATTTTTTATGAAAATTATTATATTTAGAAGATAATACAAATAATTTTCTTTTAATTATTGAGTTACTATAAAAAAGTTGATGTCATTTATGTATTTTAAGGGCCCATTTTTTTCTCTCGCCCTGGGCCCAAAATATGTTTGGAACGGCCCTGGGAATTGATGAGTGATTAGAGAGAACTTTAGGAGTTAGTTCCTTTAAATAGTATATATCAATATCTTCAAGAAGGCCTAAGGGAGCATCTATACCAAAACAACATGAATGGAGAAGAGTAATTTATTTTCGAATTATGTATTTTTTATGGAACTTCTTTGTGTCTAGAATTATATAACTTTAAATAAAGTTTTATCTCGATTTTAACGGGTAAACGAACAATAAGCTGTGTCGCAACCCCTTTTTGGTTGTCAACACTAATTCTTTTAAAAACATCAATGAAACTTTTAATTTTAATTAAAAAATATGATGTGTAGTGGTCATGGGGGGCTTAAAAGGGGGGTAAAGTGGACAACTATACAGAGCCTAAATTTTTTCATTATATATTTTTATTTAAAAATTCAAAATTATAATAAAGATAAGGGCCATTTTTTCTTGTTCGTCCTGGGGCTTTAAGAATATTTTATTTTTCAAGACCGGCACTGGTAGTGGTGTATATACCAAGTTCATGTAGTGATGATGTGACAATGACATGATACCCATTATATTTATTGTAGTGATGGATATACCGGATGATCTTATGTTTCATTTCTTTACACCTAAACTTTAGCTAAAAAATTTCTCCATCCATTAATGACATGCATGACGATGATAGCTACTATTTTCCTATTGCCCATGCTTCCCTCCAATAATTTCATGACTTTTCGATTGCAACTTCCTCGAAATTTCTGCCTAACAACTACATATTGTTATAAAAGAGATGATTATTTTCATTATTGCAAACAATCAGCACCAACTTGTACTTTGCTAAATATTTCGAAGTTCGAATATGGGTTCATACTATCATTCATCTGAATACTGTGACCATATTGTACATGTATTATCAACTCATTATAAAAAGCAATCTGTTTCGGGAGTAGTAAATTACCTCACCAACCAAGACCTTGAATCTTTGAACTATTTCTGTCGTGAAAAAAATCATGTGGAAGTTGAAGACGAGTACAGCAAGCCTGTGGCATGGATTGGGATCTACATCTCAACTGCATCATTATTTTGCATTCTCGCCATGGCAGCCGATTTATGGAACGGTTTTCGAAAGAGAAAATATTGGTTTCCATGTAGATATTTCTCTCTCAATGCTATTTCTATCACGGTGATAGCTGTAGCAATGAAACTCCCCTTGGATTTGAATAGTCCAATGGGAGGTTTGGTGGATCAAGCAGCCAAACAGGGAAGTTTGGTCTTTATGTGCATGCTGATAGCCAACTTAATGCCATCTTTGGCTTCTATGGATAACAAGGCACTCTATGCAAATGTTATAGGTTTAGCTATTCTCATTATCACCATGATTGTGAATGTTTACATAGAGATTAATACAGGGGTTATTGAGCATGACGTGTTCAGTCTTAATGTAAGTAAGTACACTTTCATAATGCCTCACTTCATGAACGTAGCATACATCTATCAGACTATGCTTATCTTCTTACTTATAATTTTGATCTCAACTGCTATAATAGTTCCAACCTCTAAGCAAATCTTAGAACTCAAGTATCAAGCTATTAGCAAAACAACGACTTTAAATGATCAGAATCCACAAGAGACATTTGCTATTGAGAAGCTAAGACAACATGTGAAAAGATACTGGATCATGGCAGAAACTGGTAGCCCTCAATTCGTGATGGCTAGTAATCCATTATCATGTGCTTCTGGCATAATTTGTGTAACTAGTCTAGCCATCTACATATATCTCGTGGTGTCGGTTTTGATGAGATCAAGGTCAATAAAATACCAATCAGATTATAAGTGGTCAATGAGTGCAATTATTACCACACAGTCCATTGGAGTTGTTGTGGGAGTCATTGCCCCAATGTTTAGATGTTTTACAGTCATGAGCTTCAAATCTTTTTCTAGGTGGAATAGGAACCATTTGGAGGTCTTTCAAGTAGAGAAGTATTGGACTCAAAAATTGTATGAATGGAAAGAAAGTCGCATAACCTTTCTATCAAATGGTCGTAGATCAACAAGTCTTATGCATAATTTGAAAAACCTCATTCTAGGCCCTTGGATTGGATTACAGAAGGCAGTTGCGAGAACATGCAAAATTATAGGGCTCATCCCCATAGGGGTACTACTAATTTTCATGATTTGTTCTTATTATGTCAAATGGTTGAAGGAAATGTTGTTCAAACCAACATCAAGCAGTGATGATACATACAAAGACTTTGGAAAATATGTTTTGTTACTCGAAGACAATATGGAGCTTGCTGGAAGAACACTTGAACGGATTTTAAACTCCATGAATCGCTTGATTCAAAAGAATGAGAAGGAACAAGACAACAATCTCCTAAAGTTTCTTGAAAATTCTATAGGTTTTGAGGGAGTAGAGAAATTTGACATTTATCAAGTTCAACCTCTACTTTCTATTGAACTTCCTAACAGCTGGAGCTTACCAATAGTAACATTAACGTGCATCGCTGCTGCTCTCCCGAATATTGGTAAGGATGTAACGAATAGCTTGTTCAAATGTGTTGGTGAAGGACTTTTTTACACCCATATTGTTGAGGAAAGCTTGAACAATGAACGCCGGTATGTAAACATTCAAAAGGCAGCTATGACATCGTGGGATGAGGTAGAAGACAACAACAAATGGTTAGAGAACAGCTTGGGAAAAAGCACTTACGAAGGAAAAACATCAAGAGAGATCCTTGAATGGTTTGCTCACAAAGCAGAAGAAATTGTGATAGAAGTTAGCAAAAGCACAAATGAAGGAGAATCGGTTGAATACCTTCCACAGAAGTTGATTGTTGCTAATTCAATGTACCGAATTGCACATTCAATCATGCTTACCTACCAAAGTAACATCTTAGAGATCACTGACGAGCAGTTGTTTGCACTATTATCTCACATGATTGCAGACATATTGGTTGCTTGCTTCACCAACATACCACGAGTCATAACAATGAAATGCCATGAAAGTGCAATAGAGAAACGGGAGGCTAGTGTTGAGGCTGCAGCTAAGCTTCTTGGCAGGACTACTGAGATAATAAAAAGACTTGAAATGCATCAACTACCAAGCATTGATCATGAGAAGATGGCATTTATTGATGAATGGCGTCTTCATTTGCAACATATCCCTTGAAATTCATTGTCTTTCATATGGAGCCAAGGTATTTGTTTTCGACTTCATAACATAAGTCTTGTATGTGTGTGTATATATAGGCATAAATTTTGGCAGTAAGTCTTGTTTCTTTTGCACCTTGATGAAAGGTGATGTGATGCAGATCATGGAAATAACTACCGTGTACGTTTATGCAGTTGACTTGTGCTCACAGGAATCACTTTACATCTCTGTTTTCAGTTTTATGTGGCTATGGTAGCTAGGAAGCCCCTCCTATAATAATAAAGGAATCAAAGTATCGAAAAGATCTGATAGATTGATGCATATGAAGGTTTTGAAAAGTGACTTTGGATCGAGGAAAAAGGGGGCATGTTTTCATATTGTTGCATATAATTTTGAGAATTGTATTGATGCATATTATACTTTCAATAGATATGCATGTTACAAATGTTGTTGAAGCGAAATATAGATATATAATATATTCATCTTACAAATGATGTTGAATTGAAATATGAGTGATTTAGGGTTCTATCAACTCAATTAGTGTTTTAGGTATAGAGTCTTTTAATGCTTTTGTTGGGATTGTGGTATTTATGTATTAAGGCTGTTTTTTTTTTTTTTTTTTTGGTATGACTTTAAGAGTAACATCATATTCATGAGCAGGATGATGGCTAATATAATGTCTTTCTTTAACTTCAACCTCTAAAACAAAAAGACACTTTCAATAAGAAATTGCATTAGCCATAACATGCATATGATGATATGAACGTGATGTTCCATAACATGCATATGATGATATGAACGTGATGTTCCCCAAGTTGGAATTGTAGCAACTTCAATTGTTCAGGAGAGACTCAAGTAAAAAAGGAATAGGTTCAAATCTCTATTTATAGAGGAATGTTGTTCTAGCAAAACTCGCATTTTGAACCGAGGAACCATAATCTATGCAAGAAAACCCATAAAAAAGTAAAAAACAATGCAATCTCACTGAGGATTTTTATCGAACACCTTGTGTGCAATGTTTCCAACTCTATCTCGGTACAAACATTATTGGTTGAGGGACCCCAAAATCACATTACAAACCTCAAACAACGACAACTCAACAAAAATAGAAAATAATTTGAACGTGTTGTTACCTAAATTCGAAATTGCAAAATTTCCAAGAAAAGTTCCAAAAATAAACGCACCCAAATGCTGTGAAATTTGAATTCTGAAGTTCTGCCTTGTTCTTGACTGATCACCTTTGTCTTTCACCTCTTGATCGATCCCCTTTGAAATCAACAATCAAGAACTCTGAAAAACAGTACCATCGATCAAAAAAGTCCTCCCTTCGTTAGCTCTGATACAATTTGTTGTGCTAATTTGATGTGTTTGAAGTATGTGTGTGAAATACAATTGAAATAAAGCAAGAAATATGATAAAATTTGCTGTGTTTGAATTATGTTTGTGAAAGATAAATAATGATCAAAATGATCTCTACTGTACTCTGAGAAATACAATGGTCAAAATTACCAACTTTGCAAGAACTATTGCAGTGAGATGTGTTGATTTTAAAAATAGTTTAAAAATTAAATGTGTTGATTTTAAAAATAGTTTAAAAATTAAATTAAAATGTAATAAAAAATATTTTTTTAATGTATAAAAAATATTTTTTTTAATGTATAACTTTAAAATAAGAAAGAAAGAAATATATTTATTGCAATTTAATATATATATATATATATATATATATATATATATATATATATATACTAGCCGTTATCCGCGCACAGCGGCGGGGACAAATAGCTTCTTTCAACGATATTTTTTTAAAGAAAAATGTTATGTTCCAAAAGAAAGTTCATGTCGTGGGTGAGAGGAAGGGCGGTAGTCGTGATAGTGGTTGGTTGAAGGCGGAAGGAGGCAGAGCGGCTGTGGTGGTGGTGGTTATACTGTCTTGGTTACTGGTTAGGGTTCTTCGAGAGAGTGTGCGTATATTTCTTACTTTGAAGGGATTACGAAGATAGATATTATGAGATGGCTTGTTACCAATGTGAGAGAAGAGATCATCTATAAATTGTTGACATTGACCGCTTCAAATGGCTGAAGTGTTGAGATTGACGGGTTCAATTTGCAAATGAATTCTTCTATTAATTTGATACGAGATTTTTAGGGGATAAAGGATATGGTTAAAGTTTTAATATTATTATAGTATAAATGGGTTGTACTTCAAGCTTAATAGTTTAGACGTCTTAAAAAAATATTATTATTATATTCAATATATTTATAGAAAATAATTAGATTTCTTTTATAAGATAGTATATATATATATATATATATATATATATATATATATATATATATATATATATATATATATATCTAATAAAAGAATAGTTTTATTCTTCTCTTGACATGTGTCATTTTATTAAGCTTCTTAATTAATGCATATTTTATTCTCTTTTTGTCATGTGTCATCATATTATATCTCCTAACTAATACATGATATTTGTAAACGTATTGATTCTCCATTTCAAATTTTAAATTTTAAATTTTCCACTCTAATTACATTAAATTAATAACATTTTGAATAAAAATTAAAATAAACTTAATACAAATTATAAAGTGATATCATTTCACATTTTTTTTAAATCAATGATTAAAATTTATATAACTAAAAAAAATCTCTTAATTAATAATTTATTTAAAATAATTGATTAATAATTTTTAGATTTTATTTTAAAAGTTTATTTAATTGTATAACCGTGGTTCCCACAGGTTATAAACAAGTATATATATATATATATATATATATATATATATATATATAATTTTAATTTTAAAAATTGAGACAAATCAAAAATTGATAAGTGGATAGTATTTATTTCAAAAATACCACAAAATGACAAGTGTCAAAACTCATGAGTGATTGACATGTGGCAAAAAAAACCTTTATTTATTAAGTAGGATGATATATATCCTTCTGGCCGACAAAATTGCAAAAGTGTTTTGTTAAAATTATATTGCATGAGGCAGTCCAATTGTTTTTTTGAAGCAAAATTTCATAAAGTATGCCGACCACATCTGCAACCCTCTGCAGTAGAAGAGGTGGACCAAACAGCTGCAAAGTGTAATAAAAGCGTGTTTGTTTTTTTAACATCTGCATGTTGCTGCAGATATTAAAAAATTAAAATAAACTGATTTTATAATCTGAAAATAGTTTTTTAATACCGAAAATTTAATAATGTATGACATTTCGGTAATAATTTATGATATTTCAGTTAAAAATAATGATATTTTAACAAAAAATAAAGATATTTTAGCATAAAATAATGATATTTCATCAACAAATTATTTTTATTCAATATAAATTTTTTTTCAACAAGAATAAACAAAAAAATTGTGAAATAAATCTCAGCAATATATAATCAATACTTTAGCAAGAAAAAAAAGAAAAAGAAGAGGCTGAAAAAGGTAGGAAGAGACAAGACAAGTGCTGCGCCAAGAAGAACACGCGCAAATGTTTTTTAATCCGAAGACTTCTGAAAAACAAACAATTGCGAGATGAAAAGTGTTGCGTGTGTGCTGCGCCGCGCAGCAATAAGAGGTTTGAAGATGTTTTTTCCAAAAAACAAACAGCACCTTAGATTTTAACAATTTTGGTACCTATAGATTTGGAATTACTTTTATACCCTTATAATATATATATATATATATATATATATATATATATATATATATAAAATTGCGGAAATGTTTTAATTAAATTAATTTAACTTATGTTTAACTTAAAAATAAAAAATAATAATAAATAAAAACCCAACCCACCCTTTCATCTATGTCATAGTACCAAGGAGGAGAGAATCTCAATCATCACCACCACCATCCATCATTGGTGTCTGTAACCAGCGTTAGCGACCTCCATTCTCACCAGATTTACCTGGTTTGCCACCATCACCCTTTTATATCTCTCTATGAGACACCATTCAACTTCACTTCTTTCTATCTATTTCAAAACACATACAAACATATAGTCTCAAGAACACCCACATCGAAAACCACCGACAACAACCCAGAAACCCACACCACCAGCTCCCTATCTTGCACATCTGTCACCACTGCATCCGCTGCACTATAAGCTCCTTCCTGCAAAATCTATGAACCCCCTTTATCTCTTTCCTCTAGTACTCTACTCAACTACCGATTTTTGATTTTGGCTCTTGAAACCAAATTGGATACGATTTTCATGTGACATTCCGTTTAAAATAAAATAAATAAAATAAAATAAGTAAATAAATAAATAATAAGCCCTAAAAACCCCGATATGTATTTTATATATTATTTTATTTTAGCTATGAGTCCGTAATAATTTATCAGTGTTAGCCATAAGAAATTAAATGATATAATTTCTAGAATTTGGGGTCTATATTGTAACATTAGGACTTAAAATGGAACGAAATTCATGAGCAATGACTGTTTGATAATTATTGGATTTAAATTGAAAAGGATTTGTGGAGGCATGGACCAATCTTTTACAAACGCATTGAAGTTTGAATTGGAGACGGGACTTAAAACCGGTTCCCCTCTACCCTCTTGCTAACCACATGTTGTCACACCCCCAAACCGGAACGACGGAAACGTTCGGAGGCGGAGGACGTCATGTTTAGTATCACAACACATGTATCATAGCAATCATAGTAACAAACAACCATTGTATTAATATTAAAGTGTTTACAAGTAGTGATTCATAAAAGATTGAATCCAAAAGTAAATAACAAAACAAGACATGAAGCTACTGTACTTCATCTTCTGAATCCCAACGTGCGTAAGTTGAAAGTTCATTTTAGAAAAGTTCGCATGTTCCTTCAGAAAATCCTATATCTTTTGATGTAATGAAAGATAAGTAAAAATGACTCTATAATTTCTTCTATGAGTACTAAATGGATACAAGTTATATATAATTTAGAGTAAACAGACAATCAATTGTGTGAATCTACCCTAAGCCCACAACCAAACAAGGAACAGGTGTGACAACCCGAAATTTCTATCTTGTACAAGAGACCAATTGAATCCAAGTTAAACTCGTTTTGCTAGCTTTTAACACTGTTTGGGGTCTAATGGAGTGTTCTAAACCTAGTACAATTAAGGTAGGAACCTAGAAATGGGATAACATAATGCATATCAAGCAAAATCGCGCCAAACACTCCCAAACATGGAGTGTGCGGCCCCACACTTGAGTGTACGGTCACACACAGGTGTGTGCGGCCGCACACCCATCCCAGCCACACACTCTCACCTATATATACCACACTTAGTCATTTTGAACACTTTTCCCACTTTTTCAAAGCTAGAACTCGAAATTCTCTCAAGTATCATCCAATTTTTCACTCCAACCTTCAAACAAGTAAGTGATTCATCCCTTGATTGACTATTACATGACCTTAACTAGCCTTCTTCCCCACTTAGATTCATGAAAACATGTTTTTGGTGTAGATCTTCAAAAACACCAAGAACACACACTAAGTTTTTGGACCCTAATCACCTTTTTCAGGCCCTATAACGTATATATACTTGTTATACCTGGTTATATGCTAAAAATACTTGATGGTATGCTTGAAAAACTCAATTTTATCATCTTCATGAAGGGTGTGCGGCCACACACCTTCATAGTGGCCGCACACACCCTTTTAGGGTCCTAAAATGACAATAAACTCCCTATAAGGCTAGAACATGAAATGAGAAACCTTCCTAGATGAGTCCTAAGGCCTTAAAATTTGTTTCGATACACTTCATGGGGAGTGTGTAGCCGCACACACACCCTGGCCGCACACACACCAATATGGTGTATTTTGACCATACACTCCCTTGTATAGACATACACCCCTTATATACAATCATATATGATTGTAACACTGCAATAAAAGTGTTTACTAGTCCCTAAGGTAGTCCCAATTCAATAATTAGTTGTTACAGACACTAATTGTATACATACATATGTCATAATATGGTTAATAGGATTCGTTTGTGCTCAAGTCCATAATTGACACTCAACCTCCTAAACTGATCCTACCGTCGCATCACTCACTAACAGGTGAGTTCATACCCCCTTAATTAACCTTTTATATGTTTTAAATGCTTTTATGGGGGAGAATACAAGTTGAATCATACTAGATATTATATCAATCACATGTGATTAATGACTAATACGCCAATGGATTTACTATGCTTTAAACTGTCTTGTCAATAAATTTGCTTCAAAACGATTTCCAAACACTTTTACATGTTAAAATCTTTATAAAACTTAGTTTCAGTTTCCAATTCATTACTTTCAAAACTCTTTAAACTCATATACTGTCAATTCATGTCCAATACATATATGGTTATATAAGTAGGGTTTGAAGGACTTAGGACTAATAATACGTTCTATTTCCTGTTCCTTGTTTGGTTGTGGACTTAGAGTCCCCTATTGTTTGTCGGAGTGTCATTTGATCCTTAGTTATATATCATGTGTATATGTATAGACATAAAACCTTCCTGTCTTATTTCTATACACTCAGCTATACAAATGATCTTACTAATAAACTATAATAGGTATAGTTTGGTGATACACTACTTACTACTTCTAGTACAAGGTAACATACAACGAGTCAGTACATACATGAGTCAATACATACTATAAACAATACACTACACTATACAACTGAACACACTATAATGAGAGTCAGAAAGAACATACACTAATACATACTATTCATATATACTATATACTACACTAGTGAACTCACTATGATGGGGATCAGGAAAGACATATACTACACTATTACATACACTATATACACACTATGCAATAAATGTGAGGCACTACTTCGGGGCACGACATCTCTGCTATGGCTCGTCTTGTATCCAGAATCTCCTGGAGGGAGAACGTGAATTTGTGTATAGATCTATACTGGATTGACAATCCTACACCTTACTGCTAGCTACAGTGGGATCTGCAGATCTTCGGGTGACAAATGTCATTACTGTTTGATGTATTACAGCGTCGTGATTTCCCCTAGTCAATTAGTACAGTTGCAACTATATCACATTATACCTTAATTAACAATTAGATTAAGGTAGTTAGTACAATAATAATTAGAATATTATTACACTACAATACTTCATTATTTTCCCTTTACATCTACTTTGTGATCTCCTCACATAAAGAGTAATGTAAAAACTATATTTTCTAATAATAGTCACATTTGGGAAAGGTACGCACTCCTACAATGAACTAACATACATTACACTTGATATCTTTGTAGAAGGCTACATTTAATGGAAAACATAGGGTTTTCTAGGAAATACAAACAAACACTACAAACATTTTATGCACTACTACACTCGAATACTTACAAACATTTTTCATACAAAACATGACACTAAATACTTATGGACTCACCAGCTGTAATGCTGATAAACTCTTTCAAAATAACTTGTATTCTCAGGTCATCAGTAGACAGGTACCGATGCCAGCTTTTGAGAAGATGGAGCATTTACAAGACTCATATTTTATTTTGATTCATATTTTTGGTGTCTATAACTGTACAAAACACACTTGTATTAAAATACATTATTAATGCAATGGATGATGTTATTTGCTTGTTTACTATATTTCTGTGTTGTGATACTATACATGACGTCCTCCGCCCCAGAACGTTTCCGCCGTTCTTGGTTGTGGGGTGTGACAACAGGGAATGAGGCGAAAAGCACACATCCCATTGTTTGTTAGATATTCATTGTATACAACCCTGACATATTCATTTGGTACTTACGAAGTTAACTGTAATAGTTCATTTATTTGATGAAAATATTCTTTAAGGAAAACCCTTATTTCCTTTAGTAAAAATGGTAACCACAATAGTTCCTTCTATAATCACTTAGTTTATACAAGCTATATATAATCTAATATTGAACGGATAGTTAATTGTGTGAATCTGCCCTAAGCCCACAACCAAACAAGGAACATGAAGAAGGCGAAAAGCACACATACAACTGCCTATCAGATATTAATTATATATAACCCTGATGTACAAACTAAGTTATTATAGAATTAACCACTAAAGGTCCTTTAAGTTATACTGGTTTAATAAAATGGATTAAACCCTTTTACTAATAAGTTTCTAGTTTAGTCTACTACATGTTCTATCTAAAAAATATGTTTTTTGTACTAGAAAACGGTGTATTGAATTTGTATACTATGACCTGACCCATACCTGGTACTCCTTATGATTACTTGGTGTATACGGAATATATATATATATATATATATATATATATATATATATATATATATATATATATATATATATAACTAAGATCAGATAGATAGTAGATTGGGTGCATCTGCTCTAAGCGCACAACCAAACAAGGAACATGAAATGAAGTGGAAAGCACACACTCTACTGTCTATCAGACCTGATTAATATATATCCATGATGTATGCACTAAGGAATCTTAAAGTTAGCATTATAGGCCCCTTTCTAAGTGAATGTACTAAGACTCGACTATACTGTTTGTCTTTTGAAAGTTTTCCCAAGTTTAAGACTATCTTTACTAGAAAATAGTTTGCATTACTTTTTATGGGAGAAGATCACCATATGAATGTAATGGGAAAATGAAAGTATTCAGAAATATTGTATAAGTAACTACTGAATCACTAACTACCTTAAAACTAGTTTGTTAATTAAGGTTAAAACGTGAGAAGGTTGTAACCATACTGATATGACTAGTATTTAACAGGACGACCTAATGGCGCCGAAACTGATGTGACATTTGTCACCCGTAGACTTGCAAGTCCCACTATAGCTAGCAGCAAGGTGTGGGGTGTCAATCCCGTATAGATCTATACACAAATTCATGCTCTCCCTCCAGGAGACTCTGATTACAAAACGCAACCTAGCAAGTATATTGATAAGTCGTGAAGTAGTGGTTTCACATAATTGTTATCCTTTTCTTGTTATAGTATGTTCCTTTTGTTCTAGTGTATAGTATGTTCCTCCCTATTTCTCTTTATAGTATGTTCATTATGT
The DNA here is from genome assembly GCF_051521515.1 of Lactuca serriola. Lineage (NCBI taxonomy): Eukaryota > Viridiplantae > Streptophyta > Magnoliopsida > Asterales > Asteraceae > Lactuca > Lactuca serriola. Next base: position 47,091,107 of record NC_136410.1, read on the forward strand.
TTCTCGTTATAGTATGTTCCTCCTTGTTTGTCTTTATAGAATGTACTGAACCCCTAAACTATACCTATTATAGTTTACTAGTATGCTTACTTGAACTGATACTGACTTGAATAAAAGACTCATTTATCTACCGAGTTATGATTGTACTTTAAAAACGGTGTTTTATAAACAATAAAGTAACCTAGCTTCAAAAATAGTTTTTGAAATAGTTTTGATCACTTATAAAGGCATAAGAAATCCTTTAAAGTGATGGTTATCACAAATAACATTTACACAATTTACATGGTGTTCAACATGTATCCCCCCCCCCTAAAAGCATTTAAAACATTTAAAAGATTGATTATAGGGGTATGAACTCACCTTATGTGGGTGATTCAAATGAAGGTTCACGTAAGGATGAGAAGTTCCATGAATGAATTCCTGAGACACAAACGAGTCCTAAATGACATATAATGGCAGATATAGGCATGTAATTAGTGTTTTACACAGCTAACATGCAAGGAAAAACCCTTAGGGGCTAGGAAACACTTGAACTAAGTGTTACAATCACATGTGGTTGACTAAAAGGGGTTTACGACCACACAAGAGAGTGTACGGCCAAGGGGTGTATGGTCATTGCATGTACGGCCGTACACTCATGGAAAAACATGCAAAAGAGGTGTTTACGGCCCTATCTAGCATCCATTAAGTGTTCACGATCCTATGTTAGGACATGAGATGAGTTTGTGGCCAAGACATGCACCAAACAAGGGTTTACGGCCATGAAAGGGTGTACAGCCGTACACTCTTGTTGTTCATGCAAAATGGTTGTTTCTAGGGTGTTAATCAAGAGTTTCTAATGTATACTAAGTATATGGAAAGGATACTTACGATTTGGAAGCTTGAAGGGGGTTCACGGCCACCAAGAACTAGTGTGTGTTCTTGGTGAAAGATGATGATCTTGAAGATCTAGACAAAGTGGTGAATTCATGGATGAAATCATCGGGTTGTACTAGATTAAGAAGGATATCAAGGAATACAAGGAAGATTCACTTATGATTTGGACGAGAAAAGGAGTAATTATGATACTTGAGAGAGAATTTGGGTGTTCTTGAGTTGAAAATGTAAGAAATGAAGAGTAATGAAGAAATACCCTACATAAGGGCATGAGTTCATGGACACCTTGAGTGTACGGTCGTACACTCATGTGTGCGGCCGTACACTCCTCTTGATGGAGTGATTGGCTCGAATGTAACACGATGATCCTAAGTTAACACTTCGTGACACAAAATCCTTATGTGCACTAGGCTTAGAACCCATTAAATGATCCTTAAAAATGCTAAAAGATAGCAGAAACAAGTCTGAATCTCGATTGATAGGCTGGACTTTACAAGATAAATATTTTTGGGTTGTCACACAGGTACACTACCCTAAAAACCCTAACCCTAGCTTTAAGATCACCGCCACCTTATCCTTCCTATCTTCGGCCCCCGACATCCCCATCGTTGTTGCAACCGCCGAGCAAGCATTGTTGCCCCTGCCGCCGACGAAGATGTGGACGACATTGTGTCCGCGGGGAGTTCGGAAGAACAAATATTAGTGGCTGTTTCTGCTTTCCGCCGGTAAAGATTCAAACCCTCCCATCCTCTCTGATTACCTCTGTTGCTTCACCAAGTCCCGTCGTCGTCTCCGCTGCTTCGAGCGGAGGCCCCTTTTCTGTCATTTATCCGACCACCACCTGCCACTGCAAGGGTATCTGTGTTTGTATGTAATTTTGCATGTGTGTGTGTGGGTGTTGCTTTTCTATTTGCGTGATGACGAAGTATGGCCGGAAAACGAAGAAGAAACCCATTATTGCAGCCGACCATGGTGGCTGCCGCCTCACTGCTGTTTTCTGCCACCGCCGGCCACCATGTTACGTGGTTGGGTGTGTGTATTATTGTGTGTAACAGAGGTTCTATGTGGTTGATGTAGTAGAAGCTTATTTGGTCAGATTCTAACTCGAAACCACCACTACCGTCGCCATGAGGTGGTGGTTGCCGCCATGGACCACCGCCAACCACCACTACCCGAGGTGGCAGTGGGTGGTGCCCGATTTATTAAATATATATTTATTTAATTAGCTAATTATCTGACTTTAGGAGTTGGAAACCCTAATGTCATGAAACCCTAGTTTTTAAAGTTGGTCGGAACCCGCGTTAAAACTATTAATTAACAACCATCGAATTGCAGCCCCCACCTTGCCCCTTTACCGGCCCACCACCATATTTCTCTGTTCCTCGCCCTCTATCTCTCTAAGAAGACCGCAACGACCACTCACACCACACACACATATATATATATATATATATATATATATGCTCTTGATTGTGTATTTGCTACATGTATGTTGATTAGTTGTATATGGTCGGGATTGAATAGCCCTAGAATGACCGACTTGGCCTTACTTTTTGTTCCTTGTTTGGTAGTGGATTTAGGGCAGAGTCGATTATTCAACAGTCTATTTGATCTTGTATTGTATACAATTGTTGGATTAGTGTCTATGCCCGTAACTATATTTGGTAAGTATTTGACTCGGTTATGCATGGTCCTTTTGGGTTGCCTTCATCAAAGCAACTCGATAGGATGATTTATAAAGAAATAGGTTAATTATGGTTTATTAATATATTATATGAATAATATATTAATAGAGAAATCATAGAGTTTAATTAATATCGACAAGAATTAATTAAGAAATTAATTTTGTGGCTAAAAGTGATTAATTAGACTTGGGGGACTAATATTGTAATTATAAGATAATTGCATTGTGGGCTATGGATTCCTAAAGGGAAGGAGGTTGGGCGAAATCTATGGGAAGCTCATATGATATTCATCCAAGGGCCTTCTAGAAAGATTCCATGGGATGCTTAAGGCCTAAGCAGAGAATTAAGGTTTCTTCTGAAACCCTAGCAGCCCACACAAGTATAAATAGATCCCTAGGGATCCCAAAAACATGGCTAAGCTTTCTGGTAGAGATCTTGGATAGTTTTGGTGCTCATCTCCTCTTTTTAATATCCTCTTGCTTGTGGTGCTTGTAAACCATTAGAGAAGTGACATTTGTGACTCTAAGCTCCAAGGAAACAAGATTCAAGCCATTCTATAAGAGGTATTCATCTAGATCTATTCTTACATGTTAATTTCGATATACACTTGCTAGATCTAGGGTTTATGAGCTTTGGGTGATTATTGCATGTTCATTATACAAACTAGATCCAAAGCTTTGGGGTTTGCATGTACACCATAGGAATGTTGTAGTGCTCATATCCCATCAGTGGTATTAGAGCCAGGCTGTTTGTATAATGAATTGATGCAATTATGAACTGTCAAAGATCAGGAAGTCGAAATTTTTTGCTGTCTGGAGCATGAACTCGACGAGTTCAGAGTCCAACTTGACGAGTTTCCTGTTCTGTTGCCGGGATTTTCAATTTTTTGGCCAGATTTTGTTGAGGATAATTGCCAAAACTCGTTTTTCTTGCCCAAATCTGATTTTTTAAGTTTGGAATGATTATGTTCATCAAAATTGATGGATTTGGTTAAATATGGATAATATAGGATTATTATAAGTCAAATATTTAACCTAGTTACATTGAAAAGTTTCAATTTACACCCTTAAGTTTTATAGTTTAAATTTGAACTTAATAGTTTTAGTTTTGAAATTTAAATAGTTAAACCTAATTGTTATGAAATGTTTCAAAACTTGCCCTCAAGTTTTGGAATTTAAATTTTGATTAAAAGTTTAGTTTTAAAATGTTAAATTCTAAAACCCTAGTTTTAGAAAAGTTCAAATCACACCCTTTTGGTTTTCTTAAATTAATTAAGGGTATAATTAAAAGAGAGTTAATAAATCCATAGTGACATGGTTTAAATTTAATTAAATTAAAAATGTAATTTATTAAATTAGACTACATAGTATTTTAAAAGTGTAAAATACACCCTTATACTATATATAAAATTAAATAATCTAATATTATATATGTATAACTTAAATGCTAGTCTTACCGTTAGTAGGCCTCATTCACGAAGCTGATCTATGAAGGGGGTATAAGGTTATTGCCTATAAAATGGCCATTTAATGGGTGTCCACTCTCAACCACCGCTTCCTTGATTGGTGGAGGGTCGTTAGTCGAACGGGTAGGATAGGGCAAACCCTTTCCATTAAAAGTATAATGAATTATAAAGTAACTAAATGTTTTTACAAAATTCGGAATCTTAGTTACTTTAGGCAAAAGTGAATTGATGCAATTCCATGAAATTACACTTTGTACCCCTGCTAAGACGTTAGTGGAGCGTGTGTGGTTAACCGGAACACTAAATGGGCTCTAAGCAAAGGTAGCGAAGGGTGACTCGATGTTTGTCATATATCGATGGAGCGTGTGTGGTTAACCGGCACATCGATTAGGTGACTGTAACATTGGGGGCAACATGTATATTTGCATGGTTATTCACACCCTGTTTTGTGATCCTCGGCATCTCAGTCACAAATCGAGGGGCATATCGAGATTTAAACATGTCGTTGAAAAGTTCAATGAATCTCAAAGGATCTAGGAGTTTTCAATACATTTAAAACTTAATCTCTTTTTTGTTATTCATGGTGGAGAATTAGTGAATCGTCATTCACTTACCTTCAAATGTTCTGCAATTTGGGTTACGGCATCCCTCTCCCAAGTTGTAGAATATTGTGTTGGGTCCTAGCCTTAATATCTCATTTGGGTGTTTTATTAAGGACCCAATCAATCAACTAACTTCATTTTTCTCCCATTTTGTAGATGTCAAAGTATGACAACTATGGTCTTCCCAAATCCCTTGGAACAAGCTTTCCAAATGAAGATGATATTCCACGATTTGATCGAGGAACGAGAGATCATGCTTCACTTCCTCCACCTCCTCCTATTGTTCTCCTTAACCCACAAATTCAAAGTCTTGAAAAGTTCAAGCTCACTTAAGCCCTTTTGGCAAGTAAACATGAAGAAGGAAAGTCAGTGTGTACACACGTCTTAGAGATGAAGTCACACATTGATAGGTTAAGAATGTTGGGAGTCGTTGTCTGTGAGAAGCTGGCTGTTGACTGGGTTCTTCAATCGCTTCCTGAATCATATTGTGAGTTCGTAAGAGAGTACTATATGATAGACCAGGACGTGACCCTCATCGATCTCACCTATTTTCTTGTTGCTGTTGAATCTGCAATGACTTGGCGCACTGGAGAAGCAAATTCGATTGGTGTATCTGCCTTCCAAACCTCCATGGACATAGGCAATACAACGAAAGGCATGCCATGGTCGAAAAGTTTGATCATAAGAAAAAGGCAAAGTCTGAGGTAGTTCTGTGTGCTGTTCCAAAAGAGTCAATTTGCTTTTATTGCCAAGAGAAGGGGCATTAGAGGCGAAGCTGCCCTGTTTACCTGAGAGATCTAAGAGATGGGAGTGTCAAGATGTATGGATCTACTTCGGGTAAAATCCATTAACTAAATCTATAAGTTCCTATTTTTTGATTCTTAATACATTATGTGATAAGATTACATTTTTGATTTTTGTAGGATCGAATAAAAGAGAGGAAACTTAAACGAAGAAGCGTGTTGAATCTGATCGCGAAGAAACGGATTTCGATCGCATGGATTCGAAGATCGGATTTTTTGAGCTGCTACTTTAGAGTTAGGATAGATTGCTAAGAAATGTAATATCATAGTTTTTCATTTGAGTTGCGTTGTATGGACAAATTTTTCCTCAATAAAATAAATTTTGATTTTGTCTTATTTATTTATCCTTGCAATGACATGTATAAAAAATTGATGCTTGTGTATTTCTATTATTAGCAATGTTGAAATGGATGTGATTCTTAGTTATGTTATTTATGGTATTGTTATAATTTTCTAAGTAAGGAAAAATTCCCATCGCCTAAGTTTCAATTGGACAGAAACTTGGAATCATACAACTTGTATTGTGTTATGTATGGAAATCTTGGTACTTAAGTAATTAAGACTAATTCCTTGTTCACATAATTCTGTGAGTCAAGTGAAGGATTGAAGGAACTAGTACACAATGTTGTGCACTAGTCAAGTCCACCATAAATAATAATAACATTATTCGTCATGATTTACTAAAGGTCTAAATGTGGTTATACTTTCAAGATTAAGTGTAATTCTGAATCGTTGAAAAGTTTCAATGAATGGCAGAACGAATAAGTAGAATCAATGAAGGCATAAAGATGAAAAGTTTCTCCAGTCTAAGAAGAAGGGAAAGTACTTTTGTATCGTGTTTTATGATCATCTTGGTAATCGTAGGAACCATATTACAATTCATCCTATAAGGACACCTTAGTACACTAGTTTGGCTAAGAAGAGGAATTGAGAATTATTGTAGTGGTTAAGTCAATAATATGTATCGCACTTCGTTCCAAAATCAAGTCTTAGAGTCATACTCCAAGATTATGACTTGAGTGACATAATCTTAGGTAGGAATGTTCTTACACTTGCACATTTTGGTAAGTTGTGATGTTTTGAATAAGACAAAGACCAACTAGTACCAAATTGCGTGTAGTGTTTTGTCTTGATATAAATACACACTAACTCTTGAATATTTGTTTTTGTCAAGAAATGTTTGTTGATAAGAGAATCTAATATGTCAAGAGGTCAATGGGAGTCTAAAGATCTTGAAAAGTTTCAAGAACTAATCAAGAGTAAACCTATTTAACACTAGTATACGACTTGAGGATTGTAGCCTATCGTGTTGACGTATTCTTGTTTTTGTGCCAATCCAGTTGAGTTGATTATGCATATGAGTTCTACGAGTTCTCAATAGACTGTATAAGGCAAGAACCTTGTTCAATGAAAGTACGTTGACTGGCATAGGTGAGCTGCTAAGTAACTTGGAAGCAATGGTGGGACCCTTGATGGCAAGAAATTATGTATGAACAAATTCTGTCCATAAGAGTTTGGATTTGTCACAAACATTATCTTATGATTATGGTTATGACAAATTTTCATGGATAGGAACACAAGCACCATAAAATCTAAGTGTCATAAGGTTTCTCTCCTTCATGAAAATGATTGTGAGGAAATGCTTTCACTAAGAGAGATTTTAAGGAGATAGTGATTATGTAAATTGCATTCTCAAATTCGATTATGATTACAACATCCCTCTTCACAGTTCGAATTGTGAGATTTGACAATTAGTCTAAACATTTGGGACTTAGTAATATAATTTCTGAATTAGTTTAGACACACATGTGAGCTGTCCAAGGAAAGGTGTATGAGTTTGAGAAGCTTAGATAAAGGCTTATCGAAGAACATCGTATTGGAAATATGAATTTTGGAAGTCAATAAGTATTGTCTTCTAGAAGTCCAACTATTTTTCTGATACATGTCAAAGCTAGTGGGAGCATAAAATGTTATGCTGGAATGGATATAATCATCATGTTAGTAGGAGCATGATTATTATTTTAAGTGTTACAACTTGGCAATATTAAATATAGAAAAACAAAAGTTTCACTTTGCAAAGTTGCAAGGGTTGAAAAGTTGTTTTTTCTATAATTAAGGGAGAGAATGTTATACTTCATTTCCAATCTAAAAACTTAGATAGAGAAATTTTAATTAAATTTAGTCAATGATATATTTATTAATTGCATTCTCAAAGTTCGATTATGACCACGAAATCCCTCTTTATAGTTCGAATTTTGAGAACACGACAAATAGAAATATTATGACAATATTATAGCAAGAACCTGGTAAAGTATCACGTTTTTCATTATGAATCGTATCCCATACACTTTGGGTATAGGATCGATTACATATGCTGGAATATTCGATTGTTCTAAAATTTTCCAAATGCCTAGGGCATTTAGAGGGAAAAGGGGAATAGAACCGGATTTGACTAAAATAATTAAACAAATGTCAAAGACAATCTAAGGTTCGCCAAGGATTGGTCGCTTGCGGATAATTAGAAGTATAGTCATGGATGGACCATATTGGCATTATTATGAATAGATAAGATTCTATTTAGAATGAATTGTCATATGGCAAATATGGAAATGTTTCCTTATTGGGAGTTGAACGTTAAGAATCTATGTGTAGATTAGAAACTTCTATGCAAGAAGGATGTTCAAAGGAATGTACTTTGAATATGAGACTTCATGACTATGGAATTGTCTTGTAACACTATCCAATGGAGCACTTTGTAATTTCACTGGCAAAGTATTGGTGACTTTGGCGCTGTGATATTACGAAAGGACCGTTGCATAAAATGTTAGAATCTAACATATTCTAGTAGTGGCGAGAATTTTGTATTCTTACACTAATTGATCAGGATTAGGAATTGTGAAATGAGCATCATTGGAAATGTGTTCATTTGATCTATTTCACAAAGTAAAGATCATAGATAAACATAGTGTTCATGCTTGGTGCATTGGATAACTATTGTTATAATTCAAGTAAGAAGTTGATTTCCTGAAACAACAAATAAGGAGTAATAAATATGGTGATTAAATAAAAGGTGTTTTATTTATACTCAAAAGTTTGGGGCCATATATGATTAGTATGATTCTTGTGTTTCACTTTGCATTTTTTGACTTCCTGAATAATAAGATTATTCAAACCCTCCACAGTCGTTCATACTTTGGAAGTAGGTAAGAAAGAAGACTGTCATGAATCCGTCTGTAGATTGACTAAAGCATTTAGACATAGCACAAGTTTGCTGCAGAGTTCATGAATGCTGCTATAAGATTAGTGTATTGGATTAAACCCACGCTCACTTGGATCGCTTCATGGATTTTATCACGAGTGATTGGTGAGACGATAATATCTTATATTCTTGAAACCGAGATGTATGAGTTGTACTCTACGAGTCGGTTGCACATTGATAATATGTAAATGCACCAGTAACTTGGTGTTATAAAACATACTGTTGTGTGTGATTTGATGAGTAGGTACAGGCGATCATTTGAGTCGAATTTTATTCGTTCCTTTTACCCAAAGTGGGATAAAAGCGATATCTGTGGGCCCCTTGATGATTTAGTGATGACACCCTAAGCGCTTGGCCAAGTCAGGACTAATTTGATGTGTTCAATTGTAGTCTGTTGTCAGTCGTCATAAATCGGAAATCGGGAAACAACACGTGAACAGAGAGTATGATTAAAATCCATGTCTCAGTTCATACGATATCTAGAAGGGAGGAATATATGATCCCTTATCTAAAGGACAGGTTACTAATAAGATCAGAGTTCGGCATCGTCTTTGAGAGCTACGATTGCTAATCGGATAATACTTGCATTTATAGTTACTAGACTTATCCAAGTGGGAGACTGTTGGATTAGTGTCTAAGCCCGTAACTATATTTGGTAAGTATTTGACTCGGTTGTGCATGGTCCTTTTGGGTTGCCTTCATCAAAGCAACTAGATAGGATGATTTATGAAGAAAGAGGTTAATTATGGTTTATTAATATATTATATGAATAATATATTAATAGAGAAATCATAGAGTTTAATTAATATCAGACAAGAATTAATTAAGAAATTAATTATGTGGCTAAAAGAGATTAATTAGACTTGGGGGACTAATATTGTAATTATAAGATGATTGCATTGTGGGCTATGGATTCCTAAAGGGAAGGAGGTTGGACGAAATCTATGGGAAATCCATATGATTTTCGTCCAAGGGCCTTCTAGAAAGGTTCGATGGGTTGCTTAAGGCCTAAGCAGAGAATTAAGGTTTCTCCTGAAACCCTAGCAGCCCACACAAGTATAAATAGACCCCTAGGGATCCCAAAAATGTGGCTAAGCTTTCTGGTAGAGATCTTGGACGGTTTTGGTGCTCCTCTCCTCTTTCCAATATCATCATCTTACTTGTGGTGTTTGTAAACCATTAGAGGAGTGACATTTGTGACTCTAAGCTCCAAGGAAACGAGATTCAAGCCATTTTATAAGAGGTATTCATCTAGATCTATTCTTACATGTTAATTTTGATATACATTTGCTAGATCTAGGGTTTATGAGCTTTGGGTGATTATTGCATGTTCATTAGACAAACTAGATCCAAAGCTTTAGGGTTTTCATGTACACAATAGGAATGTTGTAATGCTCATATCCCATCAATAACAAGCATGCACAAAAAAAACCAATGGTGCAAGAGCGAGGGTATTCCTAAGGAGTGTCCTAGGAAGTTAGTTGTAGCTCTCAAGAGAAGTGGGTGTTAGCACTCATGAGAGTGGATTAGTGCAGTGACTTAGGACCTTGGAGTGAATTCTGAATCAATTATGGATAGGTGTGGAAGGTAGTATGGGCTCATACTACTGAAAGAACATGATCCGTATGAGATTCAGGAGGAATTTTGAGGCTGTTAAGGAACTAATATGAGTAGGACCTGGTGTATTGAACAATGTATTGTGATGTCAGATCTCTCCTTGATATATTTTTAGTATGGCGACTATTATCTCACATGACTGCAGACATATTGGTTGCTTGCTTCACCAACATGCCATGAATCATAGTAATGAAATGCCATGAAAGTGAACTAGAGAAATGTGAGGCTAGTGTTGAGGTTGCAACTAAGCTTCTTGGTAGGACTACTAAGATAATAAAAAAATTAAAATGTATGAACTACCAAGTATTGATCATGATAAGATGGCATTTATTGATGAATGGCGTCTTCATTTGCAACGTATCCCTTAGAATTCCTTGTCTTTCATATGGAGCCAAGGTAATTTTTCTAACTTCATAATGCAATTTTTTTTATGTATGGGTATATATAATATAGTAATTCTTGTTTCTTTTGCACCTTGAAAGGTGATGTGATGTAGGTCATAAAATTAACATATATTGTAGTTGACTTGTGTTCATGGGCATCTCTTCATCATATCTTAGTGCTCCTTCATCAGTGGGTTGTGGCATGAAGCCCCTATTGTAGTTATAAAAAATTGAAGAGTATCAAATGAACCTTATATGTGAGGGTTTGGAAAGTGAAGTTTTGGATCGAGAAGATGAGGTATATTTTCATAATGTTGCATATAGTTTTGAGAAGTGTACCCATATTATATTTTTGATAGACATTTTTTATATTACAAATACTGAACTGAAATATAAATCTTCTAGTACTTTTGTTTGGGTTGTGGTGTTTATGTATTAAGGTTGAAATTTTCAAAACACTACCACCCCACACTTTGGGTGTTTTTCCCTTCTTCCCTCCACCTGAGCCCCTCCCCCCCCCCCCACCCACCCACCCACTCCATCTTTCACCCAAAGCACTACGTGGAATGGTCATATTACAAATATCATGTTTAGGTGCACAACAATGTCTAATATAATGTCTTTCATTATCTTCTAAGTCTATATAAACAACAAAACACTTTAAAAGAAATAGCCATATCATGCATATGAACATGATGCTTTCTAAGAGCATCCACAATGCATAGTTTAATGAGAGAGTTGAATGAGATAACATACTTAATTAACATTCAATGGATTAAATTTTACCATTATGGGATGCGATGTTGGCATTTAGTGGATATGGATTTCATTGACCATTGAACTCTGAGAAAAAGGAAACCTTTTAATCATTAAATATATTCCATTGAACTCTATTAAGTTCAATACATTGTAGGAAAATTAATTTAGAATTATATAGTAAGTAAAATGATGATCTATCAATCCATTAAACTCTAATAAATTTAATACATTGTGGATGCGCTAAGTTGAAGTGTTGTAACATTGTTATTTTTGGAGGCGTGTTGCTTCGGAGAGTTAATTTTACCTCAAATACAAGAAAGTGGTATTTGCTTAGAAAATAGCTAATAAAATGAATAAATTTGTTCTTGTTGATATCCTTTTTTTTTTCATAATTTAAGTTCAAGACATGATCCATTCTCTACTATTTCCATTTATATTCGAACCAACTCCCACCATTAATATTTAAATTATCACATGAACATTATTTAGTACTATTTTTATACTCAATTCACCATTAAACCCTTTTCACCCATTATTATATTATGTTTTACCGATTAGATTTGACAAAAAAAAACAACCAATTAGGTAGGAGAAATTAAATATCCTCCAACTTTTTCTTCCTATTTATCTTCCTACCTAATGAAATGGTGACACGTGTTATATTTGGATAAGATTAATAATATTTTAATACACTTGTCATCATTTTAAATGGTTAGGAAGAAATGTAAGAGGATATTTAATTTCTCATTAGGTAGGAGAAATTAAATATCTTCCTACTTTTTCTTCCTATTTATCTTCCTACCTAATGAAATGGTGACACGTGTCATATTTGGATAAGATTAATAATATTTTAATACACTTGTCATTATTTTAAATGGATAAGAAGATATGTAGGAATAAATGTAGAAGGATATTTAATTTCTCATTAGGTAGATATCACAATATCGGTTAAGGAGCTTATACATACGTTAATTTAGGGCACATTCCCATTTCTCCAAGAGGTCATCAATCAGTAAAGAAAATAAGTGAGAATATACCTTATTAACAGTCGATGTTCACTACAATGGATCACTCATCCCAAAGCCACTAATCTACTTCAACTTCAGTGCGATTCCATAATTTATCACATTTCTTGAAAGCTAACTAATAAAGGGAGATGCGGGGATGTTTATTTCTTCCTTCTCAACAGTATTTGTCTAAAAGGTTGAAGATTTTGCAAAATGATGGTGTTTGCAAGGAATTTTTTACTCTAAATATGGAAATGATGAAAGAATCGGCGTCTATGTTGAGTGTTGACCACTACAACGAACCATTATTCAACTGTATTAAGGAAGAAGAGTCGGGACATGGTAACGATGAAAATGAAGATAAAAAATGTGATGAAGATGTTGGCTCGTTGTCAAGAACCCGAACCCGAACCTGATCCTACCTTTAAAAAAGGACCCAAATCGTATTAGGATTGAGTTTGGCATAAGATCGCGTTTAGGATCGTGACCATACCATTCCATCAAAGCTGAATTAATCATTACCCAATAGATTAGTTTTTCGGCATAATTTGGTCAAATGTGACCTTAATATCCAATTTAATTCACTTTCATTACTTGCCCCTAAGTTTGTATAATCCAAATGAAACAATAAGAAGTTCCAACACTAATTAGTTCAATATATAACAATAAATGTACATTAACGTTATTTTATAGTCTATCAACTGCCCAATTGTCTGGAAATTTGTGTTTTTACATAAACATATAGTAAATTTAAAACAAACATGAACATATGAATATATAACCCCTGGACCCTGGTATGTTTATCCACAAGTAATTGAGATTCTTATGTCCCAATATACTCTATGAAATCTTTATGCAATATAATATGAAGTCACATCACCACCACAAGAAATATATGCTGCTACTTGTAAGATTTATGCACTAAATTCTTGAGAAAATTACACGGTTGGTCCTTATGGTTTGGTGTTACTTGCACGCTTCGTCCCTGGAAAGAATTTTTAACTCGGACCATCCTTATAACTTTATTTCGTTACCCGCCTAGTCCCTTAGTTAACCTTCCGTCTGATTTGGGGTTAGGAACTCCTCACGTGAGTGACACGCTGGGGACATTTTTGTCCTTTCAACCAACAATATATTAGCGCCATTTAGAAGATGGATGGTTGTACAATTCTGATCATTGTCAAACCAAAACACACACTGTCAGACGAATTCCCTTTCTTCTTTCAAACGAAAAACCCTAATCGCTAGCTAAAACTTTCTATGCTTTTCCAAATAATCAAGAATGTCGGTTTGGAATTTAAGTGAAGCACGAGGTCCGATCATCAGTGAAGCAGAAGTTCGTCTTCAATATGGTAAGTCCGCCTAGTCCCTAATCTCTTTTTTATTTGTATTTGCTTCGTGAAATCCTACAACCCTAATCAAGTGTTAATCAATTTTTTTTGGGCATTTCCTTAATAGGTGATCATCCGACCATGTTTTGCATGCTATTAAACCATGGTGGAAAGTTTACTGATTTTCCTGGAAGGAAGTATGTAAACGGAAAGAGACATTACGTTGAGTTAGTAGACATCGAGACTTTCTGTGTTCACGATATTAATGACATGATGGTGAAACTTGGGTATATCGATAAAAGCCTACATGTGGAGATGTACTATCATTTTCGAAGGCCACTTTGTGATTTGGATTTTGGCTTGTTTGCTTTAGCTTCAGATGATGATGTAAGGCATTTAGCAAAATATGTTGGTCAACATAAGCTAATAGAGGTGTATACAGAGCACGGGAAAACGAAATTACACACATACTCGATGTAACCAAACCCATATAAAGTACATATAGTTGAGATTGATTGTGCCCCAAAAAGATTGTTTTGGAATGGCATGATACACAAGTTGAGCCTAATGATGTGTCGATATTTGAGCCTAATAGAAACAACCCTCCTGTTTCACCTACTAGAAATGATCCTTCAATTGACAACATGGACATGGTAACTGATAATGCAATTAACATGGAAACTAAAATTAAACATAGTAGTGATGATAGTGAGAGTCAAGATGGTGACTTTCTTGTAGACGAAGACAATATCATTAAAGATGTTGAAGTTGACATGAGAGAATTCCACTTGAATGTTGACCCAAATGTTGAGTGGATTGGAGGTGCTTCGAAAAGAAAGAATCATGTAGTTACAGAAGATGGGAATGAAGCAGACATTGAAGTTATAGACAATGAACTTTTCTTGTCTGAATCTTCATCGGATGATGGGATAGAAGGTGACAGAAACAAAAAGATTAAAGCTATTAGAAGGGCACATGAGAACAAGAACGCCCAAGTCAGTGAGCCTTTCTATTTATATTAGAAATTTAATTCGTCAAAGGAGTTTAAAGATAGGGTTAACCAACATGCAATAGACACAAGAAAGGAATTGGATTTTGAGAAGAATGATAAAAACAGAGTAAGGGTTGTATGCAAGGGAACCATAACAAGCCTAGGTGGTGGGACCGGTCAAGAAGCAGTCAACGAAGAAGGTAAGTGTCCTTGGGTTCTTTTAGATAGTAAGTGGAAACGTGACAAGTATTGGACAGTTAAAACGTATGTTAGTGAACATAAATGTCTTCAAACAAGAAAGGTTAGGGCTTGTGATTACAATTTTCTTTCAAATAAAATTCTACAACTAGTGGAAACAAACCCAAAATTCCAGTCAAGGTTTTAAGGGAACAACTTCAACGTATCTACAAAGTAGATATTTCTAAACTGTATTGTGTTTAATATCACCAAAACCATTGCAGTTGGTACTTAGACATTTGTTTTTGGTTAAACTCTTATGTAATGCTTTTGTTTTAATGTTATCTAATGGATCAATTATTGGTACTTTGACATTTGTTTTTGGTCATTTCATTTGGCATGTTTTTGGTCATTTCAGTTGGCATGTTTTTGGTCATATGTTAAATGAAAAGTACCAAAAGATAACATTTGCAGTGCACCTATTAATGTACCAAAAGATACCCTTTTCTCTCCAAATTCCATCAATGCAAGATGGTAATAATCCATTGTAATCCATTATAAGACAACAAAGTGCAACTATTAATTGTACCAAAATATACCCTTTCATTAAAATGCAGCAATACAAACATGCTAATATTACCCTTGCATTAGATGGTATTCAACAAAAAACCACTACTGATATACCTAATACTACAACCTGTAAACAATTATCCCAAAAAACAAAATCCAACTGACAGTTAACAACATTTTCAGGTTCTGATTTTGGATTTCAAGTTCTTCATTCTGGATTTCAAGGTCACGATTTTGGATTTGAAGTTCTTCATTATGGATTTCAAGCTCAAGATTTTGGCTTTCAGCCTCATGCGTATGATTTTCTTCATCTACCGACAAAATAAATCCGCTTCTTGGTCCCTGAAGTTTTCAATAGCCTCGATCAGCATAAACTAGGGTTCATCCTAGAAATTACCAAAAAAATTGATAACTTAATACCTGTAAAGGGCATGCATAAAAAGGCCTACCAGGGTTTCTCTTTGTTCCTGAAGTGCGTGTGATCCCTACAGCTCCACACTTGCATTCCACCATAATTAATTTTATGGATCTTCAATCTTCACAAGCAAAAGAAATAGAGTAGAAGAGGAGAAGTGGAAGCACCGATTGAGAAAGAAAAGGAAGGAAAAGTAATTTTAAGTCCATTGTAGGGTTGAAAGGACAAAAATGCCCCCAACGTGCCACTCACGTGAGGAGTTCCTAACCCCAAATAAGACGGAAGGTTAACTAAGGGATTGGGTGGGTAACAAAATAAAGTAATAGGGATGGTCCGAGTTAAAAATTCTTTCCAGGTACGAAGCGTGCAAGTAACACCAAACCATAGGGACCAACCGTGTAATTTTCTCTAAATTCTTATATTTGTATGTAAAGCTCAAAGGATTAAAAAAACTTTCTATTTATATATTCTATGACACCTTTATACAATACAAAATGAAATCACAATACAAGCCACAAGAAAGATAAGCTTCTACTTGAGTGTAAAGCTTAAAGGATTCAGAAATTTGGACCATGACATCAGTTTATATAACTGTTTGAAGTTACAATGAAAAAGTACATTGCTATTCTATGACTTTAATCTGTTAAAAGTCTGATTTCCTAATATTATGAGTTAATTAATATTGGCACATGTAAAGTATTAATATTAACAATAGAGGGTTGACCATTGTATATTCCAGAACATAGTTGCAGTCAAATATCAGACAAATTATAATCAGAGTCTGTTGTTGATTTTGAAAATTTTGCATCATCTTACAGGATCGTGTGTGTGTGTGTGTGTGTATATATATATATATATATATATCTTATAAGAGATATTTGGACATCTGTTTATGGAGGATATGCAATCGATAAAAGTGGTATTGGGAAAGGATTTTGGTGGGGCCCATATAATTTACGAATTACCATCAATATATTTTTAAATTGGTCTTGTAAGAAAAAATAAATTAAAAAATAAACAAATACATGTACTTCGAAATAGAAAAGTATCGACATGTCATTTCAATGTTAACACATTTGACCTTGTGAATGGTTACCCAAAGATCTAAGCGGGACACTTTTGCTTCCTGATCTCTAATTTCCAGAGTTCATTACTTTTGAAGAATCCAGATATAAATAGAAGCTTTTAATTCTCAAGTTCCAGAAGTAAACACGATATGTGAAATCCAAGATAAGCAAATGCACCTATTCTTACCATTTAATAAAGTAGAATATCAATCTTAACAAGGATCTACAACGTACAACAACTAGTTAACATAAGTTAGAGGATACTAAGGTGTTAAATTCAAGAAATAGCAACATAGTTTCATTTATTTGTGCATTATAGCATCCTACTTGCATTGATGTCTATCACATTATTGTATTTAAAACTTAAAAGAAATATCTTATTATGACATTGTACTTTGAAAAATCTATCCAATCGTAGCATTATACTTTACAATTTTTTTCTTTTATTAGGATATTGTACTTTGAGAAAACTAATCAAAATTGCTTTATATTTATGATTGGGTAGATTTTTCGAAGTACATTGGTGAACACGAAGAAATTTAACTAGGATGCTATGCTATAATTAACATATCAATAAAATATGTTTTTATTTATTTATTTATTTATTTTTTTTTTTTTTGCTTTTAACCGAAAACAAAATTATAATGGAATTTAAAAACTGAATTGAACAAACAAGAAAGTGATGTCGAGTAAAATGCATTTAATTGACAATTTTTTAACTAAACGAGAAAGTTAATTACCTAATAATATTAATTAACTTTTGATAAAAGGGTGTTTTATTTTGTGATAAACTTAGAACACTTATATTATATTAGAATGATTTGAAAAAAAAAAAACTTTCTGATCTACTCTAATAAATGAATATTTTTTGCTACATTTCACACTCTCATTCAATTTGCCAAATGTCATTTTGTGGTTATTTTGAATTAATTTCTTTTCCACATGTTTTTTTTTAATTTTAATAAATTCCACATAGTACTTTAATGTAATAATTACAATAAATATAGTAATAAATGAATATCAATTTCATTAATAGAATTACCTTATTATTTCAAAATTCCCAAACTAAAGCTCATTAGTTTATTTTGTTTATTTATTTAAATTTAAAAGATAAAAAAATCAATTTTAATAATTCATTATTTTTCGTGTTTTTTTTATAAATTCAAAATTCTTAAATATTTAGACTTTTATATTTAATTTTTTTAATTAATGCATATAATACATGATTTTAAATCTAACGACGTTAATAAATAACAAAAAAATAACAAAAGGGTAAAAATGAGGCATTGGTCCATGGTCACACGATTAATGGGTAAGGAGGTCTACTTTGACCAGTCAAGTTATGACCCACATACCTTCTGACTTGTTAACTGATTCTCTCTTCTTAGCTGTCACATTTCTTCTTTCTTTGTGTTCTTTCCTTTGTCTTCCTTATCCGATTTTAGTCAACTAGAAAATAAGTAGCAGTAACATAATTTATATATTTATAAGATAAAGAAGAATATCACATTCATAGCTTCTTGGTTGTATGAACTTGTATTTCCCACATTTCTAGTTTGGTCAACGTCATGGTGGAGTAATAAGTATTCAAAGTCAGTCAGTGATCAATTTGGTCAAAGCTCTCCATAAACTTGTAAAGTCCATCCATTATTGTTAAGGCATCATATCAGTCAATGGTATCTAACTTTTTCCTATAGACCAAACCTCCTCTAATAGCGTCATATGACCATTCTGTCTATTTTTTTTCCCTATTGGCCAATTGTCCATCCATTAATTAATCTCTTCAATTGCAACTTACTCAATTTTCTGCAAAAACAAGTTAACAACTACAAAGTACATGTTATAAAAGAGCGATGCTAATTTGTTTTTCTGCATGCAAACAATTAGCATCACATTACGTATTACTTTGCTAAATATTTCGAACATGGGTTCATACTTTCATTCATCTGATTATTGTTATGATATTGTATCACCAATTTATTATAAAGAAAACCGATCTTCTTCGGGAGTACTTGTAAATCTCACCAACCAAAACATCGAATCTTTGAAGTATTTCTGCGATGAAAAACTTCATGTGGAAGTTGAAGACAAGTACAACGAGCCTGTGGCATGGATTGGGATCTACATCTCAATAGCATCATTATTCTGCATTCTCGCCATGGCAGCCGATTTGTGGAATGGTTTCCGAAAAAGAAAATATTGTTTTCCATGTAAATATTTCTCTCTCAATGCTGTTTCCATCACAATGATAGCTGTAGCAATGAAACTCCCCATGGATTTGAATAGTCCAATGGGAGGTTATGTTGATCAGTTAGCTAAGCAAGGAAGCTTGATCTTTATGTGCGTGATGATAGCCAACTTGATTCCATCTTTGGCCTCTATGGACAACAAGGCACTCTTTGCAAATGTCATAGGTTTGGCTATTCTCATTATCACCATGATTGTTAATGTTTACATGCAGATGAATACCGGGGTTATTGAGCATAAAGTTTTCAGTCTTAGGATAGGTAAGTACACTTTTATAAAGCCTCACTTCATGAATGTAGCATACATCTATGTGGCTATGTTGCTCTTTTTTCTAGTAATTTTGATCTCGTCTGCTATAATTGTTCCAACCTCTAAGCAAATTTTACAACTCAAGTATCAAGCCACTATGAAAACAACTTTAATTAATGATCAATATCCAAACGAGACATTTGCTATTGAGAAGCTACGAGAGCATATGAAAAGATACTGGATCATGGCAGAAACGGGTAGCCCACAATTTGTGATGGCTAATAATCCATTATCATTTGCTTCTGGTGTGATTTGTGTAATTGGTCTAGCCATATATATAAATCTACTCTCGTCAATTTTTATGACACCAATTCTGTTAAGATACCAATCGGATTATAAGTGGTCAGTTATTGCCATTGTTACCACACAGTCCATTGGAGTTGTGGTGGGAGTCGTTGCTCCAATATTTAGATGTTCTACAGTCGTGAGCTTCAAATCTTTTTCTAGGTGGAATAGGAATCATTTGGATGTCTTTAAGGTAGAGACGTATTGGATTAAAGAGTTGTGTGAATGGAAAGAAAGTCATATAACCTTTCTATCAAATGGTCGTAGATCAAGAAGGCTTATGCGCATATTGAAAAACCTCGTTCTAATCCCTTCCATTGGATTTCAGAAGGCAGTTGTGGTAACTTGCAAAATTATAGGGCTCATCCTTGTACTGGTTCTACTCATATTCATGTGTTGTTCATATTATTTTATGTCATTGAAAGAGATGATCTTTAGTCCACCCTCAAGAAGCAGTGATGATATAGGCGAATTTGAAGAACTTAGCAATTATGTTTTGTTTTTGGAAGACAATATGGAGCTTTCTGAAAGAACATTTAAACGAATTTCAAACTCCATCAATCACTTGATTGAAAAGGCTGAGAAAGAACAAGACAACAATCTTGTTAAGTTTCTTGAAAATTCTATTGGCCGATTTGAGGGAGTAGAGAAATTCGATATTTATGAAGTTCAACCACTGCTTTCTATTAAACTTCCTAACAGTTGGAGCTTACCAATAGTAACCTTAACGTGCATTGCCATTGCACTCCCAAATATTGGTAAGGATGCAACTAACTGGTTGATCAAATGTGTTGGTGAAGGTCTTTTTTACACCCGTGTTGTTGAGGAAAACTTGAACAATGGATGTAAGTATGTAAACATTCAAAAGGCAACTATGGCATTGTGGGATGAGGTAGAAGACAACCACAAGTGGTTAGGGAAAACTTTGGAAAAAAACGCTTACAAAGGAAAAACATCAAGAGAGATTCTTGAATGGTTTGCTCACAAAGCAGAAGAAATTGTGATAGAAGTTAGCAAAAGCACAAATGAAGGAGAATCGGTTGAATACCTTCCACAGAAGTTGATTGTTGCTAATTCAATGTACCGAATTGCACATTCAATCATGCTTACCTACCAAAGTAACATCTTAGAGATCACTGACGAGCAGTTGTTTGCTCTATTATCTCACATGATTGCAGACATATTGGTTGCTTGCTTCACCAACATACCACGAGTCATAACAATGAAATGCCATGAAAGTGCAATAGAGAAACGGGAGGCTAGTGTTGAGGCTGCAGCTAAGCTTCTTGGTAGGACTACTGAGATAATAAAAAGACTTCAAATGTATCAACTACCAAGCATTGATCACGAAAAGATGGCATATATTGATGAATGGCGTTTTCATTTGCAGTGTATCCCTTAGAATTAGCTGCCTTTAATATATAGCCAAGGTAAACTTGTATGACTATATGACACAATTCTTGTATGTGTGTATCTGTATAGGCATAATATTTGCAGCGCATCCCTTGGAAGTTGATTGTTGCATATAATTTTGAGAAGTGTACTATTGCCTATTATACTTTCAATAGATATGCATGTTGCAAATTTTGTTGAAGCGAAATATAGATATATTCATGTTACAAATGTTGTTGAATTGAAATATGAGCGATTTAGGTTCTATCAACTCGATTAGTGTTTTAGGTATAGAATCTTTTAATGGTTTTGTTGGGATTGTCCTATTCATGGTCATGTGCATAGTGATGGATAATATACTGTCTTTCTATCAGCATGCATATGAACACGATTTTCCCCAAGTTGGAATTGTGGCAACTTCAATTGTTCAGGAGAGACTCATGTGAAATAGAATAGGTTCAAATCTCTATTTATAATGGAACGGCTTATCCCAGCAAGTGAAAGCCCATTTCTTGTTGTTCTAGCAACACCTGCATTTTCAACCGAGGAACCATAATCTATACAAGAAAACCCATCAAGAACAATGTAATCTCACTGAGGATTTTTATCGAACACCTTGTGTGCAATGTTTCGAACTCCACCTCAGTACAAACGTCATTGGTAGAGGGACCCTCAAAATCAAATTACAAACCTCAAAGAAAGACAACTCAACCAAAATAGAAAATAATTGGACTGTCTTGCTAACTAAATTCGAAATTGCAAATTTTCTCATAAAACTTCCAAAAAGAAACGCACATAAATTGTGTGAAATTTGAACTCTGAAGTTCTGCCTTGCTCTTGATCGATCACCTTTGTCTTTTACCCCTTGATCGATCACTTTTGAAATCAACAACCAAGAACTCTGAAAAACAACACCATCGATCATAAAAGTCCTCCCTTCGTTAAATTGATATAATTTGCTGTGCTCTATAAAAGTTCTAGAATTTTATTATAATTTAGGAAAAAGTTCAAAACTAAATCTCTAAATATTACTAAAACAAAACCTTAAATTCTTCATTCAAGAAACATCAACCCTTGATTGCATTTTCCTCCTTTAGTATTTTGCTGACATCCTGACCCAGCATAATACACGCGCCTCCCGAATAAAACTTCCTTCTTACGATTCTTTCCTTCGTTCTTTTGTTTTCTCTCTAAACAATCAACACAATCAGCTCCCCCAGAAACTCAATAGATATGAACCCCTTCCTTCTCCTTCCTGCTGCCGATATGCATAACCCCATCGTTCCCGATTCCCCATCAACTCTCCGCGTCGACCATTTGTCGTTCATCACCAAAACAAAAGGCATTGGTTACACGACTTGTTAAAGAGGAAACCGGAAAGACGACATTAGCAATCGGCGATGGAGCTAACGATGTCAGAATGATTCAAGAAGCCGACATCGGAATCGGAATCAGTGGAGTTGAGGGAATGCAGGCGATTATGTCGAGCGACATCTCAATTGCTCAATTCCGGTTTTTGGAACAATTGCTATTAGTCCATGGACATTGGTCTTACTGAAGAATTTCTTCAATGTTAAGAATTCTGTAAAAAACAAAATCCCCAAATTTGATGCACAAGGGTCACCGGTCACGCGTTGATGTGAATTCATTGAGGAAGATCCATGGGTACCGTTGCATTTTACAGGATGCCACACCGCTTCATTTTGGACTCCCTGTATCCACCCACAAACACAGTTACCCTCTGCATTATCTGCCGATTCTCATTTTCTAATCGCAATTATTCGTCGACAGTTTCATCGGTTTGTAATTCATTCATCTCCCTTCTCTTGCATCACCAATTTGCGATCGTCGAAACCCTAATCTTCCATCATCAACAATTAACAACCGTCGGTTACAATAAAGGCGGGTTTGATTATATCATGTTTAGGTTGTTTTTTTTACATTATTTTCTCTACTTCTGGGTTTGCCATGTGATTATGTTTTGTTCGTCTCTTTCGTCTATATCGCAGGCAGTTCCTGTTGTGTTTTTGTAAACTTCATGTATTCACATCACCAAAAGATGTATATATTGATGGTATTTTTCAGAAATTGAAGAGACGTTTGAGTTTTCTGCGTAATCAAAGTCACCGTCAAGGTAAAAAAATCACTGTAAATGGTGTCTCTTCTTTCTGACATATATTTCTTGATCTTTGTCAAAACTCAGAACTTTCTGTAGAAGTGTAGATTATCTATAGTTTCTTGTTGTTTCAGTTTCTAAATTGGTGGTCCTAGAATTTGTTTCCTCTATCATTACCATGTATTTGTGCAAAATAAACTTATTTCAAACCCAATTAAACTCCAATTTACAATTACCTACATTCAGTTTCAACCATTGTTAAGTCTGCTCATATACATTAATGGAGTCGGTGCGACTTAGTATGAATGCTTTCTTGTTTTTCGTTTTTATATATTTATCTGTTGCTGCCAAAAATCATTAAAATAATAATAATAATAATAAATAATAATCACATTAGACAGTTTCACATTATTTGAATAATATCTATTCTAACAACCACCCTTTTTTCATATATGATCTTAGGGTTTTATTATAGAAAACTACTACGTGTGTAGTTATTTGAAAGGAGTCAATGATTTGGTATTAAGTTTTTGCTTGAAGAGAAATGAGAAATCTTACATTTGATTTGAATGTGAACTGTACAATTTCGACAATTATGCTTGTAATTGGTAGAACCCTCATCTATACTTTTGAATTAACTATTTTATGTGCCTTGTTTTCTGAATATTAATTTTGGATCTTTTAACATTTTATCTCTTTCAGAAACTTTCCTCAAGAAAATTATATTTTTGGTGTTTTTAAAGTTTGAAGCTTTGGAGGCATGAAAATTATATTTTTTTGCTCCTTTCCTATTTATTGCTAATTATAAAGGATGTCCCTGTGGAAAATTGGCCAAAATTTAACAGTCCTGAAGTGTTGGTGACTCAATAAGACCTCATTTTTTTGTCTTATTTATATAGTGTATAAATGATGTTTAAAATATATTTTGAGTTTTGTCTTAAACAGATTGGTTCAAGATGTTGGGTTGAGTGATGCAACTCAGTTGACTTGGTATTCACTTTTTGTTGAACATTTTGCTTTGAAGTTTGACCATCTTTACATCAATCTTGATTTTTTTTTATGAAATTGTTGATCAGGGGACTTGTGAATGACATGTATAAGATGGATCTAATTCTGGTGCATTCACCACATCTGATTAGATTTAGCCTGTATTTATGTAGCCAATATGCTCAAGGAGATAGAGAACGATGCTTGGTTTGAAGATCTAAGAGTTGACATGAATATGGTAATTGTTTTGAATTGTGAACATAATCAGAATCGGTTTTTTGAGTTCAGTAACATAAGAAAGAAGTTATTTGTCATCATTATGAGCAATGGTAGAAACAAATAGTTCATGCTTTAAAAAACCTACCTCTCGATTCATTTAATTTGTGTTAGGATTCGAATCGCATGCAAAAATTAGAGTTATTTTTATTCTCTTCTTTAAACGTACATATCCATTTAAAGCCCCAACACCCAAGACCCTCCACCAATGTTTATCCTCCTATAAGAAGCTTACAACTGTGGACAAAAAAAAAAGATGAAACATTGGAGTTATCTGAATTCTGACATACAAATTCAGATAAATGTATGTCTCTCATGCTATGTTTCTAATGAGTAAGGAGCAATACAGCTTTCTTATGAGACTTATATGCTCTGTATGTGTGGCTTTTAACATACAAATTCAAATAAATTTATTTTCTCTCAATTATCTTTGCTCATGAACATGTATAGCTAATTTTGCAATTATGTTGAGACCTTAGAAATTTGATTCAGGTTCTTAACTTGTTTATCCTCTCTAATCTCTCACTCATTAACAATGCTATGTAATTTGACTAATTTGAAATCTTTAATTAGAGGGGTGAAGCTAAATTATTGACAAAAGATTGGGAGGGAGCTATTGTTGCTGATATAAAATCCATTGCAAAAATATCTCCTCGGGTTGGTTAATCTTTTTTTCTGTTTATTTTTTTACATAAAACTTATTTTATTCTTGTCATAGGTTTATACTTTATCAATTTTTCTGTTTAACTATATTTGTTTTTTTTGTGTGTGTTTACAGAATTTGGGTGTAGGATTCAAATAAGTCTGCTTCTCTGGTATCTGTCCCTACTTCTTGCTCTGTATGACTGTTGTTTGTCTTGTGTGTGCTCTCTATGTGTGCGTGTGTTGTGTTCCAAAATCAAGAACAACTAATACTACAAAAAAATATCAAGATAAAAATACTAAATTTTTGTTTGCTAACTCATACACTAATCTCCTCCCTTGGGTTCCAAATGTTAACATGACAGGTTGTAGTTATGGTTTGTACCAAAGGCCATTGCTTTTTAGATCTCCTCACAAAGTCTAGGAGTTCAATGAAGGTATGTTGACTACATTTTTTTTTATGACAATTTTGTCTTTTGGTTTAGTCTCTACTCCTGCGCCTCATGCGGTCTTGCCCCTCTCCGATAGTAAGTACCTCACAATTTTAGCTACTTTTTCTATCTCATAACGTGCTTAATCTGCTCTCTAGATCTCTTTATCTCATTATTATGTGACTGGAGTGTAAAAATCATTTGCCTTTGTTACTGTGTCACCATGCCTCTCACACTATAATTGTCGAATTTGTTAATAATTGTTTTATCTCAATAGAACAATGGATTTTTTTTTAAAAAAAGGAAATCTGATTGCTACTCTATGTTATCATTCATCAACCACAATCGATTTGTTTTATCACTAGCTAATTGTAATTTATTTGTTTTTAAAAAAAAAATCTAATTGATTCTGTCCCAATTTTTAATTTCATGATTAGAGTAAAGTTAGTGAGAGTGGTTCATCCTGTAAGGTCACTGCCTCAAGTATTAGATAGTGCGCTTGATGCACATGTATGGAATATAAATTACAAGTATCATCACTAATTTAATAAAAAAAATGTATTTTAAATGATTTTAATTATAGTTAGGTGTTACTTTGGGGATAACAGATCTCTTGCCAATGACATCCGAAAAGAAATGAAGGTATTAAATAGTAAATTGTTGAAAGCTAAAGATAAAAACACAAAGAGGGAAATCCATAAAAACATAGGATTCTTTCAAAAGAAGAAGGAAAAAGGCAACAACTTGTTGTGACAAATGTAATTAAAAATTCATTTGTCATCCTAGCAACTCTCACAGGTTCATCATCAAGAAAATTAGATGGAATTTCATTTGATTTAGTCATTATTGATGAAGCTGCTTAGGCCTAGAGATTGCTTGTTGGATTGCTCTTTTCAAGGTAACAAAACAAAACTTTTTTTTTTTTAAATTGGCAACATATTGGATGATTGAAGTAAAAATGATTTTGTTTTTTTAGGGTTCAAGGTGCTTACTTTCAGGGGATCATTTACAACTTCCTCCGACAATTTGAAGTGTTGAAGCTGAAAAAAAGGGATTAGGAAACACTCTTTTTAAACGCCTTGCAGATTTATATGGAGATGATGTCATGTCTATGCTGACTGTGCAATATAGCATGCATGAACTTATAATGACTTGGTCTTCTAAAGAGCTTTACAACAATAAGGTAATTTAATTCTGACTTTTTTTTATTAACCTTATTTATCTATTAATTATATTTGTTATAATAATAATGAGTAATGAAGTAATTAATAATGATAGACTAAAGCTCATGCAAGTGTTGTTGGACATACCCTATATGAGCTTGTAGCTGTTGAGAAGTCTTCTTCTTCCACTGAACCTACTCTTCTTCTCATAGACATTGCGGGGTATGCATATTTGATATTTGATCTAACCTTCTAAATTTTATGAATTCTAAAAAAAATAATTATATTTTTAGGTGAGATATGGAAGAAAAGAAGGATGAAGAAGAAAGCATATTGAATGAAGGTGAAGCTGAGATTGCTATAGCACATGCAAGAAGGTTGATTCAAAGTGGTGTACATGCTTCTGATATTGGAGTCATTACCCCTTACTCAGCACAAGTAAAGTAGAATTTCGTTTTGGTTTAATGGAATTAAGGAACGGAATGGAATCGTTTATTCCATTAGAATGGAAATAACTTCTTAGATTGTGTTGCTAAGAGTGTTCAGAACAAAGGATGACAAGTTAAAGAAGTCTTTTATTGTTACACTTCAACTTGCATTAACAAAGAGATATATGGTGTTCCAAGGTTTTCAATAGTTCTTTTATATATATTATTATAATGTTCGGTTAAACTTTCTTATTTTATATTACTGAATTTGTTTATATCAATGGTTTTAGTTTTGAAATCACCATTAGAGTACAAGACTTTACCAGTTTGGTGTCACTTACGTTATTTGATAGTGACGCAAAGATACTTCTTGAAAAAACTACGCAAGAGTTGTTTCAAAATTTTAATGAGGTTATCGATATTAAGTTCATTTACATAAAACTATTTTTAAATTTTTTGTCTATTTATTTTTATAACCGTTCATTTTTAGTAGGGTAATATGGACATTTATCCATCTGTTTTGAATGTACTTTTGGATAAAAAGTTGGCGTTTAAAATTCAAATTTTGAAGAACAAAGTCGATGGTTATAAAATCTCAAAGTTCACTGCTGATAATACAATCATTGCTCAATTGAAAAAAAAAATTAACCTCAAACAGGTAACATATTAATTTATTTCTACATTAACGATGCTCTTTTTGTTTATTGTTTTTATGTTTTACAGATCTCATCATTGGACTTTAAGATGATTATTGATGATAAAATCAAATGTACTATCTTACCACCATCGAGTCATTTGAGATTGTTACCGTCAACAACTACTTCAGTCAAGCAGCTTATTGAGATTGTTACCACCACCGAATCATTTGAATGGTGTTGCTGCTCCTTCCTTGAAGATCCCAAAAATAAAAAAGCTCGAATAAGTTTAAGCCATTCATAATTATTTGACATTTTAGTTTGAAGACTTTTTTTATTAGTTTTTATTGTTTGCTTATGGATTTGTTTGACAAGTAATTTGTTTTGATTTTGAAGTTTATGTTTGTTTTCATTTGTTTCACATAATTTTTTTTTAATTATTAAGCAAAATCTATAGACGCTTTCATGTTTTTTTATGTGTTTCCCCGCGTTTAACGCGAGTTACAATCTAGTTTTGTTTATGAAAAAAGAACCTGTAAAAATGGTGAACTGTCCGTTTTATTACTTACCTGTTTCACTAAAGTCTCATTATTTTATCTTAATTTGCGAATAAGTCCCAAAATAAAATTTACTGAAAATCTGACCATTTTTTCTATGTAACATACATTTTACCGATTTCATTGCTGGCCCGGACGTCTAGTCATTAAATGAGATGATGAGATGAATATGTTGAGTTATATAATGCTATGTTTAGCATAAAACTTGATATCTTGATGTATTGTATATCTTTTTGGAACATAAAATGCATCCAACGAAGACTACAATAATTACATAAACTAACAACAACTACATTATTTTTTACGTTTATAAGAAATATCAAATTGTCTATCTAATCTTATGTAACCTAATATATCCATCTTATCAGACATCAGCTCATTTTTTGCCATTTTTTCTTGGAAACACACATTTTGTCGGTTTCATTGCTGACATAGATACATAGTCATAAATGAGCCGATGAGATGAGTATCAAATTTTACAGTAAATGTGACAATATATAACCCATCATATTCATCTTATCAACTAATTTAATGACTAGGTGTCTAAGTCAGCAATGAAACCGATAAAATGTATGTTAAATGAAGAAAATGGCCAAATCATTAGTAAATTTTATTTTGGGACTTATTCGCAAATTAAGGTAAAATAATGAGACTTTAGTGAAACATGTAAGTGATAAAACCGGTAAACCGGAAAAAATGGGTCAAATCGTCATTTTTACCAGTAATTCATGTTTTTTCGTAAATAAATTTTAGTTTGGGATTTTTTCGTAAATTAGGGTAAAATTTTAGAACTTTTCAGGAGATTTCCCTAATTTGCTGTGCTAATTTCATGTGTTTGAACTTTGAAGTATGTTTAAATGAAGCGATAAAACTTTTTTTTAATACCTTAAGAGAAGGGCTCATTTTAGCGGTCTCACAATCACTTGTTGAGGCTACAGCTAAGCTTCTTGGTAGGACTACCGAGATAATAAAAAGGCTTGTTTGAATCACTTCATGGATTTTATCACGAGTGATTGTGAGACGATAATATCTTATATTCTTGAAATGGAGACATATAATTGTTGTTTACGAGTCGGTTGTGCATTGATAATACATAAACGCATCAGTAACTTGATGTTATAAAACGTATTGTTGTGTGTGATTTGATGAGTAAATAGTACAAGCATATGAGTCGAAGTTTATCCGTTCCTTTTACCCTTCATGGGATAAAATAGATATCTATGGGCCCCTTGATGATGTAGTGATGACACCCTAAGCGCTTGGCCAAGCCTGGACTGATTTGATTTGTTCAATTAGTCAGTGGTCATAAATCGGAAATCGGGAAACAGAACTTGGACATAGAGAATGAATATAATCCATGTATCATGTCCATAGGATATCTTGTAGAACGGAGGAATATTTGATCCCTTATATAAAGGACGCGTTACTGATAAGATCAAAGTTCGATAACGGCTTTTGAAAGCTACGATTGTTGATCAGATTCTGAAGTCATACTTGCAATTATAGTTATTAGACTTATCCAAGTGGGAGACTGTTGGATTAGGTGTCTAAGCCCATAACTATATTTGGTATGTACTTGATTTGATTATGAGCATGGTCCTTTTGAGTTGTCTTCACTCATGCAACTTGACAAGATGACCAGAGGAAAGAGAAAGTAGGATTTATTATATGAATAATAAATTGGTACTCAAAATGATTTTATTAATATATTATAAGATTAATATATTATTTGGAAATCATATTATTAATTAGTAATTAATCAGAGATTAATCTAGTATTAATTTTGGGATTAAAGGAAATGATTAATAATGGAGGGGACGTTTTGCAAATCATTGATAGTTGCTGAACTGGGGTATTGGACTCCTTAATTAGGAGTGAAAGAAATCATATAGGGAGGCCTTATAGATTTCGTCCAAGGCCTCATAAGGAGGAGTCCATGGGCTGCTTGGTACCTAAGACAAGTATTAGGGTTTCTACCTGAAAATCCTAACATCCACAGCTATATAAAGCCCCCAATACATGAGGATTTCGGCCCTATGCTATTCTAAAGGAACCCTGGCCGATTTCCTCATCTCTCCATCTTTATCCTTTTCATTGAGTGTTTGTGACTCCATTAGACGTGCAACACTTGGGGTGCTAGGCTTTCAGAAGTCAAGATCAAGCAAGGATTGTTCTTTTTATTACAATATAACAAGTGAGGTAAATTATCTAACCCATATATATATATATATATGAATTTCGAAATTGTATATACTAGATCTAGGTTTATTGCTTTAGTGTTCAAATTTGTATGTTTAATAGAGAAAAACTTAGAGCCAAAGCAATTAGGGTTGCATGATTACATAGGATTGTAGTTATGCTCATAGCCATCATAAAGGAGGTCTGACAGGGAGTCAGACCATTGAGACTTTAGGTTTCAGATCTCAGGGGAGGTAAGATTGGTTTTTATTCCAAAGATTGAGGATTCGTTCTTCATCGGGCTTGATGAACAATTATAGGGATGGGTTCGATAAATCTGGATATACCATTATATGATCAGAGTTGGAAGTGTTATGATTGGTTGTTTTTTGTTGAGAGTTGGCATGGGTTATTTCAGTGTGGGCGGTCAATTGGGAAATCAGGGCATTGTAGATTTCGGGTCTCAGAAAAGTAGAGTTGGTTTTCAAGGACTGAAGGTTTGTTTAGTGTCTTCGGGATGGAAGTTTTGTTTGGGTTTCGGTTGTTTCGAGAAGATTGTTGTATGCACAAAATTTCCATTTGTGATCATCAAGTTGGTTGTTTTGTTATAAGTATTAATAAGGAGCATGGTTGCAGAAATCGCTAATCGGCCGCTAATCGGTGGACTACCGATTAGGGATTAATCGGCTAAACGGGGATTAATCGGGAGATTAATCGGGGACCATTAATTATTAAGAAAATTATTCAACAATTTGTAAATCTAATTTTAATCCTACAAAAAAAGTGATTAATCGGCGATTAGGTCCGATTAGGTCCGACTTTGACCTGCGTTGACCAAACCCGATTAGGTCCGATTAGGCTCGATTAGATCCGATTAATTCCGACTTTGACTTGTATTGACCAAACCCGATTATAGTGACCGATTAGCAATAAATCTCATCGGTTGAGGTCCGATTATCGATTAATCGCCCGATTAGGCCGATTTCTGCAACACTGATAAGGAGTGATTTCGAGGATGAAATCCAATTTAAGTGGGGGGTGGGGGGGGGGGGGAGTTGTAACACCCGAAATCTAGAAGGTTAATTGTGGAATTATGCCAATTTCTAGTTGAACTCGGCGCGTTGGAAATGAAGAATCGTGGATTTAATGGGTCTACTTGATGAGGTGAGGAGCCTTAACTCGGCGAGTAGAAGTTGGCTTGACCGCGAAGTTTAGTGAGGCAACTCGACGAGTTGAGGAGCCTCAATTCGGCGAGTTGGCCACTCAGAAGGAAACCATAATTTTTAGGGTCTTGCACCCTATTTAAAGACCTTAAATCCCATTGATGGCCTCCCTAGTCGCCCCTCTGTCCAGAAAACCCTATAATTCGTGCATCTTATCTGAAGTTGAGTATGTGAGCTTAAAAGTTGCTTCTTTTGGTCCCATTTTGAAAGAGCTTGAAGTTGGTGGTTCGTAGCTTGAAGGGGGAAAGCTTTGGATCCAGAATCTCCTTGTGTGTTGCTACTCATTTGAGGTAAAAAGTCAAAATCTTGTTCATCTATTGCTTAGATCTCTTCCTTGGAAATTTATTGTCAAATTTGACTCATTTTTGGATTGTTCATGGGGTTGAGCATTTCATGGGTTATCACTTTAGATCTGGACGTTTGATGGTCTCTCTTGACTTAAAGTTGCAAACTTTATTGGATTCAGGGCCTCGTTCATGCAATAAGTCCTCTATTAAGCCTTGTATGAGTTCTAGAGTTTCTTTTGGCATGCATGAACGTAAAGTTGGAAACTTTACGTGGTATTCCAACCCTAGAGGACCAGATTTGTATCTTGAAGCATAAGATTCGATGAAAAAGGGTTGAATGTGTTAAGAGGTAGGTAAACTCGGCGAGTTGGCCCGATTTTTCCCGATATTTTAGAATGATGGAGGGACTCGGTGAGTTGACTTGGTTTTTCCCGATTTGTGTTGTTTGATTGAGAAACTCGATGGGTTGAAGGACAACTCGACAAGTTGGGTCAACTTGGATCGTTGACTTTGACTTTTGACTTATGTCTTTGACGAAGTTTATCCCAAGGGGTGTTTGTAGTAACCTGATTTGTATCTAAGGAAAATAGGGGCTTAGGATAAGGTCCATATAGGTTTGGGCCCAATTTGGAAACTTTGGCCATTAGTGGGCCTTTATGGATCTTTTGGTTTTGGACCTCAGTTTTAGGTTCATGTTGGGTTAGGGGTAAAATGGTCATTTTACCCCAAGTAAAGATTATGGATTATAGTATGTTATTGTATTGTTATGATCTGTTAGATAGGTATCCTAGTAGATAGGATGTTGCTATGTTGTTAGGATCTGTTAGATCGGTATCCAGGTAGATAGGATGATGTTATGCTTATTGACATGGTTGCAGAAATCGCTAATCGGTGGACTAGCGATTAGGGATTAATCGGCTAGGCGGAGATTAATCGGAAGATTAATCCGGGACCATTAATTATTAAGAAAATTATTCAAAAAGTTATAAATCTAATATTAATCCTACCAAAAAAGTGATTAATCGGCGATTAGGTCCGATTAGGGCCGATTAGGTCCGACTCTGACCGCGTTGACCAAACCCGATTAGGTTCGATTAGGTCTGATTAATTCCGAATTTGACCTGTATTGACCAAACCCGATTATAGTGACCGATTAGCAATAAATCTCATCGGTGGAGGTCCGATTAGCGATTAATCGGCCGATTAGGCCGATTTCTGCAACACTGCTTATTGATCTGTATGATCTGTGCTTCCTTGTCGATTGATTATGTGTTTATGAGTTATGTACATGTCGAAATGTGTGCGTGTGGTTGGGTTGAGGTGGTCCTGCCTTGTGCTGAAGGCTAACAGACCTAGGGCGGCCCGGATAGACTGAAAGCCTTACGAGGCGGTCCAGTTAGGCCGAAGGCCCGGCAAGCGGTCCGGATAGACTGAAGGCCCCGCGAGGCGATCCAGTCATACCGAAGGCTCGAGAGCGGCCCGAATAGGATGTAGGCCCTGTGAGGTGGTCCAGTCATACCGAAGGCTCGGGAGCGGTCCATATAGACTGTAGGCCTTGCGAGGCGGTCCAGTCTGGCTGAAGGCTCTGTATGGATGTTGTTATTTGTACATGTTATATGTTTGGGTGTTGGTACTTTGAGGGAACTCACTAAGCATTGTGGTTATAGTTTTTTTAATGGTTCCAGGTACTTCAGCGGATCTTGTTTGGGTGAAGGTGTGACCGTACACACCCTTGTGTTTTGGACTTATGATTTCTGGAAACTCTGATAATGTAAATGTTTTGAAAACTATGTTGAAAGAGATTCCGATTTTCAAATAATGTTTTGGGAAAAACAGTTTTTGTAAACACTTCTAAAGAAAAGGGTTTTTTTGAAAAGTTTAAATTTATTGGATTTTTTGGGATGTTACAGTACGCGGGGCGTACTCAACTTGTATGCTAGGCATACACGCTTAAGGTCCTGTACGCTATAAGCTTGTACACCCAACATACTCCTCAGGTTTGCAAAATTTTGCATTTTAGCTCTTAATTGGTTAAGACACGAACCCAAAACTCAGATCTGATCTCCTTGAAGTAGTTTATCACGTAAAGTTTCAAACTTTATGTTCATGCAAGGCTCAACAAGGTCCAAAAGCCCAAAAGAACTTAATAAAAGACTTAATACTTGCATGGAGGTCACAAACACCAAAAAGTTTGTACCGTTAAGCTACACGAGTCCTCTAAACATCCAGATCTACGAGATTGGCATCTCAAATGGTCTTAACTCTTCAAGACCAACCAAAGGGACTAAAAAGGACCAAAACAAGCTTAAAGAGAGATCTAAGAAATAGATAATCAAGGTATGAACTTTATACCTCAAGATGCTCCCTAAGATGATGTAGATGGTGGATCTAGAAGTTCCACCACGTCCAAGACTTGCACCACAAGATCTTCTTCTTCCAAACACACCAAAAATGGCTCATTTTTGTTACTTCAAGCTCAAAATCACCTCTAATGGGCTATTTTGGGTTTCTAGGGATGTTTAAAGGCAAGGTGGTTGAAAAAGGTGAGGGCACAAAGGCCAAAAATGGGTTTAAATAGGGAACAAGTCCGAAGATTAGGATTTTGGTAACAGGCCACATACACCCTGCGTACCTCCCTGTACGCCCCGTGTACGAGGCTCAGATGCCTGATGATGCGTACCTTAGTATGCTAAGTGTACTTGCACGTACGCCTTACATACGAGGGGTCCTCCTTTCCAACTAAAATTCAACAAACGCTTAAGAAAAGAGCTACCTGAATTCAGATGTTACATTCTCCGTGTTTTTGGCTGCATATGTTTTGTGTTTGTTCCTGGTAATCAACGACACAATTTGGAGAAGAAGGCAACTAAATGTGTTTTTGTTGGTTATGATAACGAGAAAAAGGGATGGCGTTGCTATAATCCGGTAACCAAAAAGTGTATGGTGTCTTGTAATATTGTGTTTGATGAAACTTCATCATGGTGGCCTGGAGTTAAAGAGACCGACCAAAATATGCTTCAACTGAATGATACAAAAAATAAAATAAGTGTTATGGTACCTGATATGCTCTCAACTTAAGTAAAAATTGATAGTACATGTGATGAAGCAAGTATGGGGGATGAGGTACAAGAGGGAGGAACGAATGAAAACTATTAGCAATCAGGAGTGTTTACATGTAATACATGAAATAGTGGAGAACAACGACGATCCACAACAGTAAGGAGACCAAATCAAAAGTATGATCACGTGGCCACATTGGTTGATGATGTAAGAGAGTTGAAATTATTTGAGGAAGCTAATGTGAAACAGGAATGGATACTTGCCATGAAGGATGAAATCGATGCCTTGAAGAGAAATGAAACATGGGACCTTGTGCCGAAGCCATTAGACACCAAACCTCTTTCCTGTAAATGTGTGTTTAAATTGAAGTTGAAGACTGATGGGTCTATCGAGAGGTATAAAGAACGACTTGTGGCTCGAGGGTTTACGCAACAGGACGGTTTGGATTACGAAGAAACTTTCAGCCTAGTCGCTAAACTCACTTCGGTACGTGTTCTGTTAGCCATAGCAGCTCATAAAAGGGTGGTTATTACATCAAATGGATGTGAATAACGCATTCCTTCATAGAACTTTGGACCATGTAATATACATGGACCAACCTTTGGGCTTTGAAAGTTCAATTCATCCTGATTATTTTTGCAAATTGAATAAAGCAATATATGGTTTAAAGCAGTCTCCTAGGTCGTGTTTCGGGAAAATATCTGAATTTTTTAGGGGTGTTCGTTTGGATGGATCGGTTTAATCCGATCCGATCCGATCAAGTGAATCCAAAATAATTTTGGTTTCAAAACATAGATCCAAATAATCCAAACTAAATTCAAATCCGATCCAACCAAATTATATTCCGGTTGGATCGGTTTTTTTACAATTCGGTTTTCAAGAAGCAAGACATTTTAACAATTATATAACTTTAGTAATAACTTACTCTATAATATAAACTAAAAAAATATTGTTTAATAAGTTGTGAATTAAAACTTATAAATTACTATCAAGAAAAATATATTATATATTACTACTTTATAGATAATTTTTTTTATGAGAAGTAGATATTACAGTATTATAAATGATGAAAATGTTTAATATACTAAAAGAATAATTTAGTAAATTTATAAATTATTAAAGATATATATTAGAAAGAACAAAATAATAAATTGCAACTCGGTTTTTTGGACTATTCGGTTTTTATAATGTAAATCAAAACCAATCCAAAATCCAAAATAATAATTTGGTTTTGCTAAAAACCAATCCAAAAATCCGAATACTCAACCAAATAGTCCGATCCAAATTGTCCAATTGGACAATTCGGTCTTATCTAAATAGTGAACAACCCTAGAATTTTGGGTTTGTAAGCTGCAATTTAGATGGAATCCTGTTTGTGAAAAGTTGTAGTTTAAAAGTGGATGTGGTGCTCGTTTATGTAGACGATCTTATAATTACAGGAGACTATGAGGAGGTTATAGTACAACTCAATTTGAATCTGTGCACAAGGTTTCGTGTGAAAGACCTTGGGTTACTGAAGCGTTTTCTTGGATAAAGTATAAAGAGGATAGAGAACTTGTGCTTCATCACGAAAGGTACACCATAAAGCTCCTTGAAAATTTTGGAATGCTAGACTCAAAGCCAACTATAACGCCAATGGATCCGAATGTTAAACTCCATCAGTTTGAAGGAAGAGAACTAGAAGATGCAACATTGTGTAGAACGGATGTGGGTAGCTTAATCTACCTGACTCTAACACGTCCTGACTTAGCCTTTTCTATTGGAGTACTCAACAGGTTTATGCAAAAACCTAGAAGGACTCACTTGCATGCTATGAAGAGGGTGTTGCGTTATGTGAAGGTTACCATCGGGCTTGGAATATCGTTTAAAAGGGAGACTAGCCTCAAGCTTGAAGGATTCTGTGATGCAGATTATGGTGGAGATCCAACCTCACGTCGATCAACCGTTGGGTATGTTTTATGCTTGGTAAATGGGTTGTTTCATGGTGCAACAAGTTACAACTAACAATGTCCTTGTCGACCACTAAAGCCGAATACAGGTCATCAACTATGGCTACACAAGAGTGCAATTGGTTGAAGTAGATGTTGACTGATTTGAAGCTAGAAGTTAAAGACAAAGTAATACTTCATTATGATAATATGTCTTCCGTAAACTCGCCAGTAATCCTACATTTCAAGCTTGTTCTAAACACATTGAGATCCAATACCATTATGTTTGTGAGAAATTACTGTTGGGGAAATTGATTTGGTGTATGTAAACACCAAGAAGCAAGTAGCTGATATGTTTACGAAGGGGTTGTCCAAGCCATGTTTAACAGAGTTTAGTTCAAAATTGGGGAATAAGAAGCATGATGTTGAGAGGGAGTTTGATGACTAAGTAACATCTAATTCCAGCTGTACTCCCATATGTCCTTGACCTGTTCAACTTTTTTTGAATCAAGTTTCTATATTATTAGTCTTTCTTTTGTAGGAGTAGAGGCCTTGGTGCCCGTCATTTTATTTCCTATTATTATGCATTTAGTTGACACTACAAGAAAAAGACTCTTTTACGACGCGCAAACCACGACACTCGTTGATTTATGTTACGCAAAAGAGAGTGACATTAAAAAAGTGTCATCTCTTCAAAAAATTTAACAATAGAGGACACGCATTATTGCATGCCCTTAAATTAGTGTCTAAACAAAAAAGAAAACACGGAGGGCACCTATAATAAAATGTGCGTCGTCTAAGGATGTCGCTTTATAATTTTTAATGGAACGCGCGTTCCATCCTTTAACAGTAGGGGGAAATGAAATTCTGAAAAAATTAAAAACCCCGCCTTCCTTTTTTTTCTCCTTTCCCTCTTGCCCAAATTATGGATGCCGCCTACTTCTTCCCTCTCACTTCGACCATCGTTACTTGCAATTCCCGGTCATCCGTCGATAAAGGCAACAGTAGACTTGCCTTTCCATGTAAATCGTAGACCTCATTTGCAGGTTTCGTTCTCTGATATGGTTTCGTTCATCCGGAATCAACTGCCATTGTCGATCTGGTATGGTTTCGTTCAATTTTTTTGCAGAAGGTTTTGGAGATGGTGGTGTGTGGCGGTGGTTCCTCTGTCACCTGCGAGACATTCTTTTGGATGTTAAGCCTATGCACGTCATTGAGGAGCTTCATCTCGTCACCTGCCTGACTGCCTTCTTCAACCTTGCCTTATCAGTACTTTAATGTGACTTCACATAGGGACTCAAGAAACGACATCGTTTCCTGATGGAGAGGCGTCTGCCTGCTTACTTCTTGTGACTTGAAGGTGAATTTATTTATTGACGGTGGCGTTTCCCCCAAAGCAGCTTGCCACCTCCTACATATTTGAAGCGCCGATGCAACGTGCCTCTGCTTCCCTTTGTCGAGTCACCTATAGAGCTCCATTCTCCACCTGATTCCCCTTTCCCACCTCAAATAGCCAACTCATCTCTCTTTTCCCTCAAATAGCCGACTCACCTCTTAATACGATTTTGGTTTCGCCCTATTACTTCGTCTGGCCAGAAAATCAGAAGAAAAAGAAGTCGTCGCCTCAAGAAGAGGTAGGAGACTTCTCGGTGGGTTTTCTTTCTTGGCGTCGACGTTTACCCCAAAACTTCTTGCCACCTACTGCTTGCTTCGAAGCGCCGATGCAACGTGCCTCGCTGCCTCTGCTTCCTTTTGTCGAGTCACCCTCTATTAAGAGCTCCAGTCGCCATGTCTTATGCTTTTCAAGGTTTGATTTTTATTTCTATACCGAGTTCGTCTAATTCTTTTCTTTCTCTTCGATTTTGTTGCTACTTTTCTCTCTAGACAACGCGTCGGGTGAGTCATTTCGACCTCAAATCGAAGCTATAAAATTACGTTTTTTTCGTTTGTTGGATTCTCGTTATTGGCTATTATGACATCCCCAAAATCTCGGCCAGAAAAGACCGATTTTCATTTATGCTTTTAAATATTTTCAGAGTAAATCCTTTTGATTTGAAAGAGTTGCGGAATTTGTTCCCAAAACAAAACATGATAAAATAATATTTATCAAAGCATTTCATCAAGAGATGCATTTCATTATATAATCAAAACTCGGGATGTCATGTTCCGATACAGACCATAAAGCATAAACGATAAACATTACAAGTCATTCAACAAATATATACATATACAGACTTGTAAACAAAACAACAAGATGATCCATCCATCTTACGCCCTTGTGCCACTTCCTGTAATACAAATAAAACTGAGTGGGTCAGGCTTGGGAGCCTGGTGAGCATATAGGGTTTTCAACCCACAATAAATAAGTTATATTTAATTTCACCAACCAAACACTATCCCGATTACCCATTCCCGTTATCCTCACTTTACGTCCCTAAAACAACTATCTCAAGGGACCTAATCTAGGATTTTCATCGGGACAGACATCACTGCGAAGGGGTTTCCTCAACAATAGATATCCTAAAGGCAACCATGAGGGGGATAGAGTACACCGGTGAACACATCATTCACAACACCTACAGGTTATGAACCTGCTAGCGTTCCACTGGACTGTCTAGAAAGAGTCTGTGGTCGTTATCCATACTCCGCTGAATAACTAGATCAACAACAACAACAACATCGAGGCCTCTCATCTGTTTATTACACACCAACTATCTACCCATGTTCTACCCAACATATTAGTAGATAAAATATATATTTTCATACGTAGTTTAAAGAAAACCTGTATAGCATGCTTTAATCAACACATATATCACATAACAGATGAGGCACACACACACATAACACATATCTCATAAAGAAATAAGCAGATCTATAAGATAGAAGAGAGTGAATACTCATTCACACATAACACAACCAAATATATACACATAGCACGTATTTTTATAT
This sequence comes from Lactuca serriola, assembly GCF_051521515.1. Classification (NCBI taxonomy): domain Eukaryota; kingdom Viridiplantae; phylum Streptophyta; class Magnoliopsida; order Asterales; family Asteraceae; genus Lactuca; species Lactuca serriola. The sequence goes on from NC_136410.1 coordinate 47,131,207, forward strand.
AAAATACTTCGTATTATTGTATTAGAAGAAATAACTACACACTCACTTGATCAGAAGACGATCCGACAGCACTACGGCTTATAGAAGTAGTAATCCACAGCAGATCTGGAAGATCTCCTCGAAAATCGAACTTCTCGCGAGCAGAGCTTCGACTCGGGAACCGCGCTTCTCGGGATCTTCGGGATCTCGGGACTTGCCTCGGGGCTAGAGTATGATACCGGGACTTTGGGGTAGCTTCGGCACGAAAAACGATGCAAAAGAATAGAGAGAAGAGAAGAAAATGAACAAGAATTATGGCTGCCTTCGGATCCCCTTTTATAGAGGCTGGAGCCTCGGAGTACGCGGGGCGTACTGCGTTACGCGGGGCGTACTGCCCAAAACGTCATTGCTTATGTATCCGAAGTGCTCGAGTGCGAGTGTCGACATCCCTCGGAGTACGCGGGGCGTACCTCGGATCAGATCGGTGACTCCTTCGGATAATGTTTCCGAATTTTGATTTAAATTTAAATACAAAATGATTAATAAACTTCGGAAATTCATAACTTCTTCATACGAACTACGTTTTCGACGTTCTTTATATCCACGAAAAGGTGAGACCATGCTCTACGACTTTCGTTTAGACTCCGTCGGCTAATTTTGACTTTATTTTTATTAATTATTTTTAATAGGCCGCGACAGAAACTTTCGTTATAAATTCATAACTTCTTCGTTTGACGTCCGTTCTCGCCTAACTTTTTATCGCTTCGATACCAACAACGAGATCTTCGATTCTCATTTAGATTGCTTCGGCTAACAACCGCTCGATCTCAATTCAAGTATTTCAGGCTGTATACCGCTAAGCCGGAACTTCGATAAATCATAACTTCCTCATACGAAGTCAGATTTGGGCGTTCTATATATATTCGGAAACCTCGTTTCGACTACTACAACATTAACCAAAGATATTAAGTTTATTTTACACTTAAATTTTGACGCTTATTTTTATTCTTAATTAATCAGACCACATAATTAAGCAATTAAGCACAAAACACATAATACTCAAATAATACATTCTTATTATTTCAAAACGGGTTACAAAGGTTAACCTAGACTATTATATTGGTAAATATGGCAAGCCTGGAAACACAAGCGTTACAGCTATCATTGTTTGAAATTATATTACTATTTAATTGTATGTCTTATGGCACTAACCCCTTCTGAAACGTTAAATAGGGTTCTTTGTCGGACTATGTTCTAATTTACGTGAACTGGATTTTCTCTTGCATATTCATGTTTATGTTCGGTTAGGTTATGTTCATTTACATGATCCAAATTTAATGGAAATGGATGGGGTGACTGAGGATAATCTGAAACCGATAATGGAGGTTCAAACTGCTGAACTGGGGAGGGCGAGAGGTGACATATGTTCATACAAATGACATTTTGTCAGCTGCCAATAACCTGTTTGTAGAAATGCCTCAAAGAAATATCTTATTCAAGAACTCGTTGTAATGTGGATGTGCTCTTATTAGTTTGAATTTCATTTTCGGGTACTAAAAATAAACCGTTTATCAAGAACACTAACCCTACCTTCATGTGTGTATGTAAAATCAATCAGCTTTATTTACACAACGTTATATCTTTAATAAAATCTAGATTTTTATTAAAGGATTGTGTTTTAAGTTATTTTACTTATTACAACATTTTAATTTAAAAAGCTTACACATTATAATTATAATTATTAGTTATAACCATTACAATGATTATGTTATGTATGATTCATCATTTTGTTATTTGCAGGTTTCTTCCAGTACACCATTACAACATTTTAATTTAAAAAGCTTACCCACTATATTATAATTACAACATTTGACTATATTTTAGATAATCATGCCATTTATTTGATTATAAACCTATTATATAAATAGATCCTCCTTTGTTGCTGAAATTTATCATTTAGACCCTCCTTCGTTGCTGAAATTTATCTTTTACCTTCATCTACAGAAACATTTGCATGAACTCATGGAATTCAGTAAATCCGTAAGTTTCTAAAATAAATGCAACAGGAAAATTTATCTTTCCTTAAATCTATAAGTTTCTAAAATAAATGCAACAGGAAATTTGTCTTTTACCTTCATATAATATTCCTTATGTAGGAACTGTTGAACCGCATGGGTCAGTTGGGGCAGTGGTCGGGCGGCAGGCAATTGCCCAGGGTAGTACTGTGGAATTTGTTGAAGCTCTCTTTCGATATACTGCTCCAGAAGAGGTACTTTTTTTTGGACTTATTGTTGGTTTACCTCTCCCACTTGAATATGAAGTTACTTCCATGGCTTGACAAAGTTACATTGTTTGATTAATTTGTATTCAGATTAAAGTAAATTGGGTTTGCTGAGATTGCTCCCCTGTTAATCGCACCTTGAAAACTAAATAAAGAACAATATTAGAAATTATGCAAAGGGTATTTTAGGTTATATGATTAGAGAGTACCATGTATTCACAACACATTAAGTGAAGCTCCAAAAGTTACAGCAACTAAGAGGAAAATGATAAATAATGATCTTTTCAATTACTAAGTTGTCAAGAATTATCAATATTATAAATGATAAAGATAACCAAGAAAACATATATTATTGATATGGTTATAATTCATCTTTTTCCTAGTTTATGCAGTAAAGTTGTTTTTGAAAATTTGAAGTTTGTTGTTGCAGCTAAGGAGCATGTGGTTGGAAGGTACAACACTAGCCCAAAGCTAGGGGGAAATGATCTTGATGTTCATGGTCTATTTAATGAGTAAGCATTAGGATTTTCCACTCAAGTTAAATCTTTTTATTTTGTGATTATAGTTTTAATATTACTAGGAATGTGCAGATATGTTGGGCATTTTCTATCTATTTGGAAGCTGTTGCTATTCTCCCACAGTTGGTTCTGCTACAGCGAAGGGGAAATGTTGACAATTTGACCGGTCAATATGTTTTCTTTCGTGGGTATTCTCCCTTCTATATTTTGGCATGATATCATTATGAAGCTGGATAACCATGAAAAATGGCTTTTTAAATGATCAAAAATAGTATAATAATCATTTAGAAAATAGGATGCTATGAATGAAAATCTGTTTGTTTGCATTATATTGTTAGGGCATACCGTGCATTGTATATTCTCAACTGGATTTGTCGGTATCTCACACAGCCCCATTTCAATGAATGATCTTGTTTGTTTGTTTGTTTGTTTTTAGCATGTTTCTCTGGCTTAATACAAACAACTCTTTATGCTGATTTCTTCTACTATTACTTCATAAGGTACACAACCTCCATTCCCATTCTTTCTGTTCTGTCTTTTACTTTAAGCATAATCATAATAACACAGGCTTTATGAGGAAGGGCATTTACGTCTTTACTCTTCGCCTGGGTGGCAGTGGGACAAAATTTGCAATTTTCCAGACTGAATAAGACTACTACTACATTACATGACCATGACCATGACCATGACCATTTAATACTTGCTTTCAATAAACCAAGTTTCAGAATATTTATTCAGATGAAATGAATATTTTTAGGAAGAATGACAAATATGTGAAAAGTTAATAAGTCTAAGACAGGATTTTTGGTTATATTTCAAATCTAATATCTAAACTTGTAATATTATGTTATATACTATATTGATATTAACTAATCATATATATTTAAAAATACTTTTATATTTCAGGTTTATGGTCCTGAAGCAGCTATATGGAGTGATGGTGTGATTCTTTACATTCTTCTTTGTGGGGTCCCACCTTTTTGGGGAGGTAAGTCTAAAGGAATAAAAGACTAATAAGTTAATAAGTTAATAACTTATCAAATGCTCTAAACTTTCTTTTTAGTGACTGAATTTATGTTCTTTTTTTCTTCATGATAGAATCTGAAAATGAGATCTTTGAAGAGGTTTTGAGGGGTAAACTCGACTTTTCCTAAGATCCACGACCTAGTATCTCTGAAAGTGCTAAAGATTTGGTTAGGAAAATGCTTATTAAAGACCCCAAAAGATGAATAACAACTCATGATGTTCTTTGTAAGTCTTGGTTGTTATAAAATTTTCCTATAAGTATTATTTAGGCTTCTTATTGAACATTATTGGCTCCGGAATCAGCAGCAACACAAATTGAATCAGCTCTGGAATGCAGTCGCGGATTGGCTCCGGAAAATTGTCAAAGTACGGAAACACAAAAATGTCAAATTTGTAATAAAATATTATTCAATGGATTTTTTTGTATATGATATTTTGTATGACATTAAATTTTATGAAATAGATTATATTTTTTGTATATGATATTTTATTTTCTATTATGAGACATTAAATGCAAAATTAATTTGAAAATTAGTAAATCTATAAAAAATATATTTTTTTAAACATTTAAAATTATGATACGCAAAAATGTGTGTCATCTTCATTTATGACATGGCCTTTCTTGACAGGGACTTTCTTGATACGCATTGCGTGTCATTAACACGCGCGTCGTAAGGTTACGACACGCGAATGCGTGTCGTCTTCGTTTATGACAGGGCCTTCCTTGATACGCATTGCGTGTCGTAAACGCGCGTTGTAAATGCGCGTCGTAAATGAGCGTCGTGAATGCGCGTTGTCTCTCTTTATGACAGGGCCTTCCTTGACGCGCATTTGCGCGTCGTCTGAGCCTTTTACGACGCGCAAGGAGCGTCGTAAAAGGATGTTTTTCTAGTAGTGTGAGATAGTGGATAGGTTGTTATTTACTTTCAATCCCCATTGTTTAGCTTAAATAGTTTTGCTCTGTTCTTGGTTTGAAGGTGTGAAAAAAACAATCATTAAGCAACAATCCTTGTCTCTTTTATTCTTAATTACATGTGATATTCTTGTTGAATCTCCACTTAAAGTTAACAATAACTACATTAACAAACTCAAAGAATTAAAACAATTTTATGTTTCCACCCAAAAATTTAAAATTAGATGAATCTAAGCTCTAAACTAGGGGACCTCATCGGCTAAGATTCTCATTTGGATCTTCCTTGTAGACTTCTTTGGAACGGAATCGGGAGTGAACATCTTCTTCCAGAATCTCAACACCTATTCCTCATGAATGCATGATCCTTCTTTGGTCATCAACGCACCATATATCTGCAAATTGCTACGCACTTGTTCCATTTCTTTCAAAGCAAATATTCTATCAAATTCCATGAATCCAATTATAAAAATAGAAGATTTGTTGTGTCATGCCTCAACCCCATAACTATCATCATCTAGGTGCGGCAAACAGACAAGAGGACAACATCAACCTCAAAGGTGATACCTTCTCGCCTACAATGAAAAAGGAATGATAACCAATTACCAATATGATCATGTTTGTCGAACTTAGTTATAATCGTTTATATATTAATTAACCTCTAACATAACATACTCTTAAGTGAATAACTTCAAAATAACATATCACAAATTGATCTAGTAATGAGGAGCGTGCAAGAGGGGAGGATACCTCCACAGAATAACTACTAAATATCGTTTCTTATCAAAAACATGTATTATCATACGATACAAAGGATAACTATTAAATGTTTATGTCGTCCATCACATAATTTGAACACCAGGTCATGAAAATTCAGATTTTAATCACGAAAAAAACGTCGCTACAACAAAAGATATCATGTTTAATCAATTCGATTGATTAATAGAACGCCAATGTGTATGATTGTATATTTAATGGCGTGATCAATTTGTGTCAGAAAAATGGTTTTTATCATACTTTTACAAATGTTATATGAGGAAACCCGCCCGTGAGGTCTAAGAAAATATAACATCCCATGAAACATACTATTTTGAAGATTACCATTTGCAAAACTCTCACACACATATATATATATATATATATATATATATATATATATATATATATATATATATATATATATATATATATATATATATATATATATATATATATATATATATATATATATATATATATATATATATATATATATGAGATTGCCATTTGGGAAGTTGCAAATAAGATTAGCATGATTTATTTTTGTCTTTTTTTTTTCTCGATATTAATACATGTACAATGAAGTTACTAGTAAAGGATAAAATATATAGACTTCATATGCGACCTTTCTGAGTCTTTTTAAAACCTATATGACCATACTCATACAACTTATTTGTGAATGAAAAGTTTATTATTGAGCTGATTAATCATTTATGTAATGTTGTTCATGTTTTATTGATCATTCAACAGTACAAGTAAAATGTTCAAAATTTTGATTTCATGTGCGTGTAATGTATATAATAACAAAGTCCAATACTTTAATTACAAAAAATCCTTTGTGAGGTGGTAATGGTGCAAAGACTAAAGTTTGCATTAAATGCAAAGAGTGATATTTTGCCTAAAAAGCATTTTCTTGGACCATTGGAGAAGTGAAGTTTGCCTCAATGGGTAGAAAAATTGAATAAGTTTGCATGGTCGCTTTCGCTCTCATCGGTGACTTTAAGATTAGATGTCTCCATCCATTTATATTCTTAGCAACTTCTTGCCTTAAATATTGAATTAATATTATATCTATATATGTCACATGACATGAACAACTATTTTAAACTGGTGTTCCATATGGCCTTAAATTTTCAACTACTTCCACATGTTATCAACCACTATTTAAACGGGTGTTCCATTAGTATTCAATTGAAGTACCTAAAAACCGGTTCTTAGAATGAGAATTTTTAAACATGATTAAGGTTTCGCTTTGTGTAGACTCCTAAGCTAATTAATCTAAATGGGGTTGGTTATGATTTAGAAGCGGTTCGAGACAAGGAACAAGATGCAAATTAAAGAGGGAAAAGAATAAGTCTTTGGACGCTATCTATCACCTATAGCCTAAAGTGCACAACAAAAAGAAGACAATCTCCTGTCACCTCATCCACTTATCTTGCAGCTTTTGAAAATTATACGATTATATATTACTACTATTTACTAGCCTTTACTTTGCACCTCTTTGTTTTCTTCATTTGACCGTTGTTTTTACTTGAGACATGCCTTGAACGAATTGAGCCCCCCCCCCCCCCCCCCCCCCCCCCCCCCCCTTTTTTTTTCTCACACTCAAAGATAGCTCATATCAAATGTTTTTGTACGGATTTTCAGCCATCTTCAAAGTTTTTAATAAATATCGGTAATATCACACAAATTAAATCAAAACAATTTGCAGCTTTAAAATATGGGAGCCATGCTTTCTCGCTTTTCTTTTGAACTCTCCATGCTTTGTACGAAGCTAGCCTATAGATGATAGTCACCTTAAATTACATGCATGCCATCCCATACCATGCATTAATTATTTCATGCATATCCCCTTTTTCATAACGTGACCATTGCTCTCTCTCTTCTTAATTTTAATTCAATATTTCTGATAACCTTTTTGATGTAGAGACAACTCACAAGTGTTATCTCACCTTTCTCTAATTTGTACACTATCATGATATATATATATATATATATATATATATATATATATATATATATATATATATATATATATATATATATATATATATATATATATATATATATATAAAAACACCATTTCCATTCGAACGCATTTTCTAGTTTATCTACAAAATTAATTTTAAAAAACAAAACTCATATATAAACGGGTCATTTTCAAGTTGTAATTCCTAACCTTAACTTACTTGTTTAATTTTGTATTGTGTCATGTCGTGTTAACCCTTTAATTAAATTGTAACATCCCGACTCTCATGTATAATATTTATATATTTATTTTGGGATTGAGTGAGTGACTCGACGAGTTGTGTGCCCGACTCGTCGAGTAGGATTGGTTTGGTCGCGTGAGTTTAATGACCAACTCGACGAGTCAGAGAGCCGACTCGTCGAGTTGGCGTTGGGTGAGGAAACCTTAAATCCTCGGGTTTGTGTCCTATTTAAAGGGCCTTAAGCCCTCATTTCCGCCTCACCAGCCACCTTACATCCTTAAGAGAAACCCTAACCGTCCACTTGAGGTAGAGAGTGAGAGAGAAGCTAATCTTGTGATTATTAATGCACTTTTGAAGGAGAAGTGAAGAACATCAAAGCTTGGATCAAGATGAGGCTTTGGATCTAGAGGTTCATCAAGGTTTTGCTTCAGTTGGAGGTAAAAAGATGCTAACTTGATCATTTCCTTATGAGATACTGGTTTAAGGAGTTTTCTAGGGTTTTCCCCCCATCCTTTTTGTGTCATTGAGTCCCTTGAGCATGATTTGAGGTTGAAACCTCATATTTGGATTATGGGAGGTCTTGTGAGTCCAAAGACCCGAACTTTATTGAGCTAGAGACAAGATCTTGTGCATCTAACCCTTGTTGGAGCTTATATTAGCACTATGGAGCAAATATGCCATGTATGGATGTAAAGATCGAAACTTTACGTGATATTCGAACCTTAAGAGACTAGATCTAGAGTTTAGAGTGGTGGATCTGCCTTAGAACGTCTGAATGAGAATACATACTAAATGGACTCGCTGAGTCAAGGAGCTGACTCGACGAGTCGGCTAGGGTTTTCCCTGATGAATCAGGACAAGGGAAACTCGGCGAGTGGACGATACAACTCGACAAGTTAAGTTGGTTTTCTTGATGTTCTGAGGATCAATGGGGACTCGTCGAGTCACATAGGTGCACTCGGCGAGTCAGTTCAACATGGTAGTTGACTCGAGTGTTGACTTTTGTTGACTTTATGGTTAGGTCAAGGCAGGGATTATGGGGACCATGGAGGGGTAAAATGGTCTTTTACCCATCCCAGGAGTTGAAGAGGGACTATCATGAGTTTATTTAGAGTTGTAATCTTTAAGTGTTAATTAGAGATGTTTATTACACGTAGGTGGGGGTTAGACTGTTCGAGGGGTATTCAATTTCCTTGCTTACTTACGAGGTGAGTCTTCTTACTATACTTACCTAGAGTGGTAACCTTTGTATGACCAGAGGGTCTTACGTGCTTATATTGAGTATTGTGATAGCCTGCATTATGTTTTTGTGATTTATAATGTGTATTATTCTGAGCTTACTGAGTTACAAACGGAGGGTCCATCCGAGTTATGGGACTGGAGGGTTCGACTGAGACACACTGACCGGAGGGTCTTATCTGAGTATAGCCACGAGAGGCTAATGAGTTATGTGTAGTATTTTGGGGAACTCACTATTGTGCTTACCGTGTTATGTGTTATGTGTTATGTGTTTCAGGTACTTCTCAGGATCACGGGAAGGTGTCGGCTTGATTATACACACCGATTCGAGACTATGTGGATGATTATGGGATAGTGACATTTTATGTGGATTTGTGTTGATACTTGAGACAATTATGTTTTTGAGAAATATATTATGAGTTTTTATGTGTTTTTAAAAATGAAAAAAAAAATGGTTTGAAAATTTACGTTGTTGCAAGTTGGTATCAGAGCCTTGGTTTGGGGGATTCGGGTGTACCTTCGGGTATGTATGAACTCAAACTGAGGATTTGAGAACAATTTTCAAAAGAAATGATTTTTCTAAAATGAGAAAGGATTTTAAGAGAAAACGAGTTGGAGCAGTGTGTACAATCAGTCAGAGCCCGAACGGTGATTTCCCAAAATACCCTTGCTTATTTGTGTTATGAAATATTTATGAGATATTAGTGATGCATGCGAGAGAATAGGCTGAGTAATTCATGTTTAGGGCTAGAAATGCATGATTTGTGATGTCTTAGCCTAGGAGTTGCTGCTATCTGTTATGTGCCTTGAGTATGTGTTGAGTAAGAGTGTCTAGCAGGGATTACTTAGAAAGGGAGTCTGAGTCGAGAGATAATCTAGGAGAGATACCTAGATGAGCATATGAGAGATCTACTGAAAGGATAGTCTGTTATTTGTGAGAGTTAGAGTACTTGTGAACTGGGATCCTAGGAGGAGGACTTGGGGTGAGTACAAGTTGGTGTGAAAGGTAGTACTGGGCTCGTACTACTGAAAGCACCGGATATGTATGTAGCCCAAGTAAGAATCCTTAGGGTACTAAGGAGCATGTAGGGGCGGGAATCGAGTGTGAGTATGCACGAGCGAGTCTCTGGTGATTTTTTTGTGTTGTGTTTCAGAGACATCATGGTGGGTACGCGCCACACCCCCGAGAGCAGTGGGACTAGTGACGAGGAGATCTACAGGATCATCCATGAGGAGGTGGCCGCAACTATTTGAGAGGCGATACCGGATATGTTTGGGTCTATTAAGACCACCCTGATCGAGACTTTTGATGAGCGGCATGCCGCTGTTACTGAGGCCCCTGTTGGTGCAGCTACCGCAGCTGCCGTGCCACAAGGAGGTGACTCGTTGTTGTTTCGGGAGTTCAGTAACACGAAGCCACCGGAGTACCGGAGTTTGATGGGACACAAGATCTGATTGCTTCTATGAGATTGATCTCTAATATTGAGGGATGCTTTTACATGTGTTCGTGCCCAGATCATTTGAGAGTTCGGTTTGCGCTGAACTAGCTTCGCTTGGGAGCGAAGGACTGGTGGAAGTTTGTGACAATCAGTTTTACTCCTGCAGACCATGCTGCAGTGACGTGGGAGAGGTTTACTTAGATGTTTCAAGATGAGTTTGTTCCCCAGGTGGAGAGGGAATGGTTGGCCCAGGAGTTTCTTTCTCTCAAGCAGAAGACAGAAACTGTGACTGTGATTTCGAGGATGTTTCATGAGAGGGTGCTATTTTTCCCTGAGCACGTGTGAGTCGATATTTGAGCATACCGGGGAGGGATATATGGGAGTTTTTGGCGAACTTGTCATACATGACATTGGTTGAGCTTCAGACCAATGTCAAGTGGAGAGAGATAGAGCATGAGTTGCAGGAGAGGGATGAGAGAGAGTCCCGGGGGAGGGACCGAAGACCAGTGTAGTCGCAGCCGATGACGAAGCAGGCAAAGCCCGCTGATGCGAGAGTTGGGGGCCAGAAAGGCTACACTTGTGGTAAGTGCAGCAAGAGTCACGAGGGATCATGCGGGGCAGGGCTTTGGTACAAATGTGGCAAGGAGGGGCACATGGCGAAGGATTTCCCCAAGGGGTTTGCAGTTTGCTTTCACTGCAACTAGACCAGCCATCGGAAGGCCGAGTTCCCTCAGCTCATTCAGGGATCAGCTCAGGGTTATGCATCTGCTGCTTTGTGTGTTACTGATAGTCGGCCAGTGAAGGCCAAGGCTCCGAGGGCTCGTGGGAGAGCTTTTCAGCTGACAGCGGAGGAGGTCCGCGCAGCTCTTGATGTCGTGGTCGGTACATATTTCCTTATTTATTTTATTTTGAGATTTATTGTGCTTATTTTGTGTTGTATTAGGTACTTTTCTTGTGAGTTATGTACCTGCTTTGGTATTATTTGACTCGAGTGCGAGTCGATCCTTCGTGTCCTTAACTTTTAGTTGTCACATCAATATCCGACGTGAGGCGTTGAGTCGACATCTGAGGGTTTCTATATCCGGCGAGCATACGGTTTTTGCTACTGATGTATTCTGAGGATGTGTGCTAGAGATTTTCGGTGTTGAGTTTCCGATAGACCTGGTACCTATCGCGATGGGTGATGTCTGTGTCATAGTGGGCATGGACTGGTTGAGTCGGTTTGGAGCTATGATCGACTATGAGCGTCAGATGGTGACCATATGAGACCCTAGTGGGGGAGTGCTTACGGTGTATGGCGAGGGTACCATATCTGGATCGACTTTCTGTTCTGCTGCCAGAGCAAGACAGAGTCTACAGCAGCGTTGTATGGCCTTTTTGGCGTATGTGATGGATACGCAGGTTGCTACAGAGAGACCGAGTTCTATCTCTAAGGTTCCAGTAGTCTAAGAGTTCCCCAAATGTGTTTCCCGAGGAATTGTCGTGTGTGCCTCCGAAGAGGCAGGTGAAGTTCCGAATTGATTTAGTTCCGGGAGTGGCGCCTATTGCTAAGGCACCTTATCGCCTTGCGCCGCCTGAGATGCAGGAGTTAGCCTCTCAGCTTCAGGAGCTGCCGGGGAAGGGCTTTATCAGACCGAGTAGCTCTCCGTGGGGAGCGCCGATCCTTTTGTCAACAAAAAGGATGGTTCACACCAGATGTGTATAGATTACCGGGAGTTGAATAAGCTGACAGTCAAGAACCATTATCCACTTTCGAGGATCGACGATCTATTCGATCAGTTGCAAGGGGCATCTTGGTTTTCCAAGATTGGTTTGAGATCTGGGTATCATCAGATGAGAGTGTGCGAGGAGGATATCCAGTAGACGGCCTTTAGAACTCGTTATGGGCATTACGAGTTTGTGGTGATGCCTTTCGGGCTCACCAACGCACCAGCAGCGTTCATGGATCTAATGAACCGGGTGTGCAGGCCTATGTTGGACTGGTCGGTGATCGTGTTCATCGACGACATCCTAGTGTATTCGAGGTCCAAAGAGCAGCATGAGGAGCATCTGCGAGAGGTTCTTGGGGTTTTGAGGACGGAGAGGTTTTATGCCAAATTCTCCAAGTGCGATTTTTGGTTACGAGAGGTCCAGTTCCTGGGGCATCTAGTTAATCAGAATGGGATATTGATCGACCCGACCAAGATTGAGGCAGTTATTAGATAAGAGGTGTCGAGATGTAACGCCCGTCAATCAGTGCTAATCAGTTTAGAGACGATAAGCGTCAAAAATAACTTTTTAGTAGAAGATTATTTAGAATGAATAATCTTAACTAAGTCGTAGTGGTCGTGACAAGGATTCCGGATATATAAAGAATGTCGAAATCCGAGTTATAACCAAGAAGTTATGACCTGTCAAAGTTTCGAGAAATAACCGACACGACGTTGTGTGACGTAAAAAGTAAATTTACGATAAAATGCTTTTTAGCCTTAGAGATTTAAACGAATGTTGTAAAGTTCGTTAAACCGAGAGCATGCATAAAAAGAACGTTTAAATATGACTTTGTATGAAGAAGTTATGATTTTTCTAACTTTCAACTTAGCAGTATGCAGCCTGAAACTCGAATTTTAGATCGAGTGATTTTTAGCCGAAACAATCTAAACGGGAATCGAAGATCTCGTTCATAGTAGTGTAACGATAAAAAGACAGACAGAAACGGACGTCAGATGAAGAAGTTATGAATTTATAACAAAGTTTTCATGTTCCGGCCTACTAAAAATAATGTAATAAAATTAAATTCAAAATTAACCGACGGAGTCTAAACGAAAGTTGTAGAGCATAGTCTCTCCTACACGTGGATATAAATAATGTAAAAAACGGAGCTCGTATGAGGAAGATATGAATTTTTGAAGCTTTTAAATAATTGAAATTTATAAATAAAATATAAATTCGGATAATACCCGAATTCATGACGCACCGATCCTATCCACCCAGTACGCCCAGAGTACACATGAAAGAGGCGTTACGCCCAACGTAACCTTTAATTACGCCCAACGTAACCTTTAATTACGCCCAACGTAACCCGGGGTTCAGCCCCTATAAATACGATGCGACCCCCAACCAGATTGTTTGCTAATTTTCTATTCTTCCACCCTTTTCTTTCTTCTATTTGGCAAGTTTTACCCCCCGAAGCCCCGGTATCATCCGGAGACCTGAAGCACGTCCCGAAGCCCCGAAGATCCCAAGAAAAATAGTTTTCAAGCCGAAACTCTGCCCACGTGAAGCCTGGTTTTTGGGAAAACGTCTCGGTTTTATCGGAAAAGATTATTTTAAGAGACAAGGTGCTGCCCAAGTATCGTCTTATCAAGTGAGTGTATAGTCCCTTTCATAAACACGATTTTAATACAAGTATTGTTTGAATGTATTAAGTATATGTTTGGTGTGAGTGTGTAGTTACTTTCTTCTAACACATAGATATGAAGTATTTGCTATGAAGTACGTGCTATGTGTTTATACATTGTTTGTTTACTTGAGATGGATGTTAAATTAATGTTTTATACAAGTTTTAAAAGATTTAAACTATATATGTGTTTGCATCTTCAAATATGTTGGGTAAAACATGGGTAGATGAAATAGTTGACGTGAGATGAAATAATAAGTGTTTTTAAACTCAACGTGTTCATTTGGTATTTTTGAACTCTATGTGTTCACTTGGTGTTTTTGAACTCTATGTGTTCATTAGGTATTTTTGAACTCTATGTGTTCACTTGGTGTTTGAACTCAACGTGTTCATTAGGTATTTTTGAACTCTATGTGTTCACTTGGTATTTTTGAACTCAATGTGTTCATTAAGTATTTTTGAACTAGATGTGTTCACTTGGTGTTGTTGAACTGAGTGTGTTCACTAAGTGTTTTAGAACTAAGTATTCACCAGATGTTTTGAATTAAGTGTTCACTAGGAGTGTTAGAACTAGGTGTTCGTTAAGTATGTTGAACTAAGTGTTTACCGGTTGTAATCTGAGGACCTTGGCAGTGGTGGACTTTGTGTCAATTCCTTAGGTCAATACTTAGGAATAAATGGATAAATGGTAGTTGATTCTTAGGGTAAATCCTTAAGAAATAAAGGAGATAATGGGAATGAGTAATTTGGATTGATTGATTGATTGATTGATTGCTGATTGAATATAATAATTATATTATTGTGGTTCGAAAACCCTATATGCTCACCAGGCTCCCAAGCCTGACCCACTCAGTTTTCTTTGCATTACAGGTAATGACACAAGAGTATAAGCTGTTTGATTTGACGAGATATTTATAGACCAGTAGTTGTAAATAACTGTTGTAAGGTTAAATTGTAATGTTTATGCTTTTTGGTCTGTATCGAAACATGACATCCCGATGTTTTATTATTTATTGAAAAGTACATTCTCTTTGAGAAATGTTTTGATAAAGTTTTATCATATTTTTTTTGGGAACAAATTCCGCAACTGTTTTCTTTAAAAGATTACTCTGATTTTAAAACAAAGCATAAACAAATTGGTCTTTTTAGGTAGTGAAATTGGAGATGTCACATGAGATCCCCATCCGAGATCCAGAGTTTTCTGGATTTGGCCGGCTACTATCGGAGATTTATTAGAGATTTCTCCAAGATAGTTGTTCCTCTTACCCGATTGACCCGGAAGGGTGTTAATTTTGTCTGGGGGCCCGAGCAGCATGCCTCATTTGAGACTCGCCGCCAGAGATTATGCGAAGCTCCAGTGTTAGCCCTTCTGGAAGGAGTGGAGGACTTTGTAGTCTACTGTGATGCATCTGTATCAGGGATGGGTGCGATTTTGATGCAGATGGGTCATGTGATAGCTTATGCGTTGAGGCAGCTGAAGTCTTATGAGACGAGGTATACCACTCATGATTTGGAGTTGGGGGCTGTGGTGTTCGCCCTCAAGATTTTTCGCCACTATCTTTATGGTGTCCGGTGTATCATATACACATACCATAAGAGCCTGAAGTACCTTATGGATCAGCCCAACCTGAATATGAGACAGAGGAGATGGTTGGATGTTGTGAAGGACTACGACCGCGAGATCTTATATCAACCAGGCAAGGTTAATGTGGTAGCCGATCCCCTAAGTCGCAAAGCCAAGATCGCTTTGATACGAGATGTGTGTTAGAGGATGAAGATGATGACTCCAGTCTTAGATTCCATTTGAGAGGCTCAGGTAGAGGCTGTGAGATCGGAGAACCGTAAGAGAGAGCGCGTGGTCGGTTAGGTTTCCGAGTTTCAAACAGATAGTCGGGGGCTTATGACATTCTGAGGTCGGGTTTGGGTATAGGTGGAGCTCAATGTATATTGATGGAAGAGGTACATAGATTGAGATTTTCGATCCATCCGGGGGCCACTAAGATGTATTTGGATCTGAAGAGAGATTACTGGTGGCCTTGTATGAAGAGGGATGTGGCATGGGTAGTTGAGAGGTGCTTGACCTGTCGCTGGGTTAAGGTGGAGCACCAGCGTCCACATGACCCGTTACAGCCTCTAGAGATTCCCCAATGGAAGTGGGAGCAGATTTCCATGGATTTGATCACCAAATTACCTAGGACTGCGTGAGGTGTCAACGTGATATGAGTGATTATGGACCGGTTGACGAAGAGCACTCACTTCCTTGCTATCAGTTAGAGCTCTTCCGTAGAGAAATTAGCCGAGATCTACGTATGAGAGGTGGTGGCTCGACATGGGGTGCCGACTTCAATAGTGTCAGATCGGGATGTGCGTTTTACTTCCAGGTTCTGGAAGAAGTTTCATGAGGAGTTGGGGACCTGATTGCATTTCAGCACCACATACCACCCACAGACTGACGGGCAGAGTGAATGGACGATTTAGATGCTCGAGGACATGATGCGTGCCTGTGTTATGGACTTCGGTGGAAGTAGGGACACCTCTTTGCCCTTGGCTGAATTTTCTTACAACAACAACCACCATTCCAGTATTGACATGCCTCCCTTCGAGCTTTTATATGGGAGGAGGTGTCGGACTCCCATCTATTAGGGAATAGTTGGGCAACGAGTGATGGGTGGCACTGAGATAGTGCTGAAGACGACCGAGCAGATTCAGCAGGTCGGATAGAGGTTACTGACAGCCCAGAGTCGCCAGAAGAGTTACGCTGATCAGCGACGATCCGAGCTAGAGTTCCAAGTTGGAGATTTTGTCCTCCTGAAGGTTTCCCCATGGAAAGGGGTGATCCGATTCAGGAAACGGGACAAGATGGGGCCCCAATACATTAGTCCTTTCAGAGTTATCGCCATAGTGGGCAAGGTAGCTTACCGGATGGAGCTACCTGCAAAGTTGAGTCAGTTTCATAACACCTTCCACGCGTCTCAGTTAAGGAAGTGTGTAGCTGATGAGATGGCGATGGTACCATTAGAAGACATTCAGGTGGATGTGAGCCTGAATTATATTGATAGGCCGATAGCGATCTTGGATCGGAAAGTGATGGTTCTGAGGAACAAAGAGGTGCCTCTGGTTCAGGTCCAGTGGCAACATCGGAAGGGATCCGAGTGGACTTGGGAGTTGGAGTCCGAGATGCGCGAGCAATATCAAGAGTTATTTAAGGAGCAGGACTTCGAGGGCGAAGTCTGATTCTAGTAGTGGAGAATTATAACATCCCGACTCTCAGGTGTAATATTTATATATTTATTTTGGTATTGAGTGAGTGACTCGATGAGTTGTGTGCCCGACTCGTCGAGTAGGGTTGGTTTGGTTGCGTGGGTTTAATGACCAACTCGACGAGTCAGAGAGCCGACTCGGCGAGTTGGCGCTAGGTGAGGAAACCCTAAATCCCCGAGTTTGTGTCCTATTTAAAGGGACTTAAGCCCACATTTCCGCCTCACCAGCCACCTTACATCCTAGAGAGAAACCCTAATCGTCCACTTGAGCTAGAGAGTGATAGAGAAGCTAATCTTGTGATTATTAGTGCACTTTTGAAGGAGAAGTGGAGAGCGTCAAAGCTTGGATCAAGAGGAGGCTTTGGATCTAGAGGTTCATCAGGGTTTTGCTTCAGTTGGAGGTAAAAAGATGCTAACTTGATCATTTCCTTATGAGATCTTGGTTTAGGGAGTTTTCTAGGGTTTTCCCTCATCCTTTTTAAGTCATTGAGTCCCTTGAGCATGATTTGAGGTTGAAACCTCAGACCTGGATTATGGGAGGTCTTGTGAGTCCAAAGACCTGAACTTTATTAAGCTAGAGACAAGATCTTATGCATCTAACCCTTGTTGGAGCTTGTATTGGCACTATGGAGAAAATATGTCATGCATGGACGTAAAGATCGAAGCTTTACGTGACATTCGAACCTTAGGAGACTAGATATAGAGTTTGGAGTGGTGGATTTGCCTTAGAATGTCTGAATGAGAATACATACTGAATGGACTCGCCGAGTCAAGGAGCTGACTCGACGAGTCGGCTAGGGTTTTCCCCGATGAATCAGGACAAGGGAAACTCAGCGAATGGATGAGACAACTCGACGAGTTAAGTTGGTTTTCTTGATGTTCTGAGGAACAATGGGGACTTGTCGAGTCACATAGGTGCACTCGGTGAGTCAGGTCAACATGGTAGTTGACTCGAGTGTTGACTTTAGGGTTTGGTCAAGGCAGGGATTATGGGGACCATGGAGGGGTAAAATGGTCTTTTACCCATCCCAGGAGTTAAAGAGGGACTATCACGAGTTTATTTAGAGTTGTAATCTTTAAGTGTTAATTAGAGATGTTTATTACATATAGGCGGGGGTTAGACTGTTCGAGGGGTATTCAGTTTCCTTGCTTGCTTACGAGGTGAGTCTTCTCACTATACTTACCTAAAGTGGTAACATTTGTGTGACCGGAGGGTCTTACATGCTTATATTAAGTATTGTGATATCCTGCATTATGTCTTTGTGATTTATGTTGGGTATTATTCTGAGCTTACTGAGTTAGGACCGGAGGGTCCATCCGAGTTATGGGACCGGAGAGTTCCATTGAGACACACTGACCGGAGGGTCTTATCTGAGTATAGCCATGAGAGGCTAATGAGCTATGTGTGGTATTTTGGGGAACTCACTAAGTTTTGTGCTTACCGTGTTATGTGTCATGTGTTTCAGGTACTTCTCAGGATCACAGGAAGACGCCGGCTTGATTGTACACACCGATTCGAGACTATGTGGATGATTCTAGGATAGTGACATTTTATGTGGATTTGTGTTGATACTTGAGACAATTATGTTTTTGAGAAATATATTATGAGTTTTTATGTGTTTTTAAAACGAATTTTTTTTTTTTTTTTGAAATTTACGTCATTACATAAACGGGTCGAAATCCTATACACAAATTTATTTCGTATCTGTTTAATGGGTAGTGTTAGTTTTTGCCACTTCATAATATACATGGTAACAAAGTTTAAAATACCAGGTTTGTGTTGTTGCCTTATATATACTGAATACCTACGGATTGTACGGTAGCTATTTCCCCAATTTTCTAGCAGTGAATAGATTCCAGCCATGAAAACTGTTACCAAAGAAATTTAGGAAAATTTATACAAGGAAGCGTGTTGAAAAGTATACCTTTTATCAATCTTATGTAAGAGTCTTTTTAACTTGGGTTATTTTTGTGTAGGAAAAATGTTTAAAGGGCTGAATGGAAATTCAGATTAAGTTGAGGGATGATTCTGTGAAAGCTGGATGTTACTGTGCATAGAAGCTTGTATGCTGTTACTTGGAAGTTGTACTTGGATGGTATACGCTACATATTGTTTTTACTTTTTAGGCGTCATTTCGAGAGAGTTAACATTCATATATTATTCTTCTCTCTTGTTTTTCTCTCAATTTGTCTTCGTCTTCTTAATTGTTAGGTTTCATCGATCTGTAGTTGTTGCAAAATCCTCTCGTAATTAATTTCATTTCTACATATCACTTCAAACATGAGCTCAGTAAACCAAACTATGGCGTCAAGGGAGATCTACTACATCTCAACGGCGTCATTGTTTTGCATTCTCCCAATGCTAGCCGATTTAGTGAATGGTTTATGTACTACAAATTATCGGTTTCCATGTAAATATTTCTCTTTCTATCCTGCTTTTATCACTGCCATGAGTGTTGTATTAAGGCCCTCTATGACCTTGGATCCTGCAATGCCAGATGACAAAGTAGCCACGCAAGGAATCATTGCGACGTTGGCGTTCATGTCCACCATATTAGCTAACATGCTGCCTTCTTTAGCTTCTATGGACAGCGAAACTTTTCTTCAAAATCTCATAAGCTTTTCTATTCTAGTTATCGTGGTGATTGTGAAGAATTGTATGGATCTTCATTCCGGTGTTATTGGGGAGGCGAATTTAGCACACATCCAAGATGCTACGTTAGTGCTAATCTTGATTTCCGCTGCTATAACTATTCCATCACTTAAGCAAGTTTTAATATCCAAATGTCATGATGTCATCCAAATATTTTCAAGCAATCATCAGCAACAAAACACAGCCGCTCGCCAGAATCGGAGACAAGATGAGGGAAGATACGAGATGATGGTAGAAATGTGCAAGCCTGAGCTTGTAAGGGCTACCGGCATGATTTGTCTTAGTGGTCTGGTCATATACTTACTTATGATTGTGGATGTTTTGAGCACCTCCCAGTCGGGGTTTAGATGGTGTTCACTTCTTACAACAGAGTCCATTGGAGTTGTTGTGGGTTCCATTGCCCCAATATGCAGATGATTAATGGCTTCTACTGGGTAGAGTAGGAAACTCTGTTCGTATCATTTGAAGTCATTAATTAAGGAAATGTGGTTTGTGATTATTAGAATTCGTGTCTATTTTTAATGATATTTATATAGACCAATATTATGGTGGATGATATTTGGCTAGTTGGCTGTAGTTGTAGGTTATACTTAATGTGTAGCGGAATTTGTGAGATCGTATTTAATCTGAATTGCAACCAAAGTAAACGAAGGAATGAAAGATAACATAATCGTAGTACTATGCTTTGTAGTCTTTCCTCCTTTAATTTTCCTTTTGGTAATGTGTATATCAAGATGTATTCAGCACAAGGTTGCAATATGCAGCATAAACGAATGTATAAAATGATCAAATAGCTAGAATGCATAAAATGCTTTTAATAATGTCTTTTTTAGTATTTATTCCACTACAAAAAAAAAATGCCAATTAGTGACGAAAACGAAATGGTCATTAACAATAGAAGGAGTCGTCACTAAATGATTTAGTGACCAAACTCTAGGTCGTCACTTTTCGTCACTATAGGTCCGTCACAAATATTGATTAGTGACCAATTTATAAAACTGGTCACTAAATAGTGACTAAAATATTCTTGTCACTAAATCTATGACAACCTCTTTTGTTACTAAATGTTGCCACTAATGAATGAAAGTCGTCACTGTTTTATCTAATAGTGACCATAAAAGGTCGTCACTGTTTTATCTAACTAGTGACCATGAAAGTCGTCATTGTTTTATATAATTAGTGACCATATAAAATCGTCACAGGTTTATCCGGTTAATGACCACAAAAAGTCGTCACTTATTTATCAAATTATTACCAAAAAAACTAGTTACTGGTTTTTCTTGCTAATTCTTGTATTTGACCCATTTGTTCTCAAATTTAAACAAACCCACAATATATAAATTGTTCTCTACTTATAAAAAAGAAGCTAAAAGAATGAAATTTCTTTTACAAATATCTAAATCACTAAAAACTACATAGTTAAAAATGGGTTATATTGCAATTTTTCATTCCATTCCATGATGGAATGAAAATTAACAAAAAGGAAGGAATCGCATTTCCTCCGTAATGGCCACATTTCATTCTGTAGTGGGGGCTTTTTCAGCCTTAGCCTATGCCCTTTGCTTTAAGTAAAATTGCTTCTAACATCCTGAAACATCCCAAAAATACAAGCCAAAAATTTTGTTTTCAAAATCATTTAGCAAACATAAATATCATCGTCATAACATGAAATCATAAAACATGTATCTCAAAGTCTCATAAAAACTGTCATCATATCACAATCTCATATAACATATCAGAGTAAACTCTCAGGCTGAAGAAGGTGGTGTGTAACATCCCGAAATATCAAGGGTAGAGTTGAAGGGCTAAAAGAGTAAATTGGGAAAGAGCGACTCGGCGAGTCCATGGGTGGACTCGGCGAGTCCATGGGTGGAATCGGCGAGTAGAGTCATGACTTGGTCGCGTGTTAAGTAGCCGACTCGACGAGTCAGTAAGATGGACTCGGCGAGTAGGCGCTGAGCGGAGAAAACCCTAATTCTCGAGGTTGAGCCCTATATAAAGAACATAACATCCATTCCCCCAGCCTCTTTACTCATCCTCAAGTCCAGAAACCCTAAACTTCGTGTGTGAGTGGATCAAGTTGCATTTGGGAGCTTGGAGAAGCAATTGTTGAGGAAATCTTGAAGGGTGGGAGGCTTGGAGCAAGGGGCTTTGCTTGGATTCGAGTTCTATTGCAGTTAGGGCGTTCTTTTGAGGTAATATCTCGTCCTTGGGCTGTTACTATTATGGATTCATCAATTTGGGGTTTGTGGGGAGCTTATCTTGGTATGTTGTGGAGTTTGGAAGTTAGATCTAAGGTTGCTACCTCAGATCTGGAGTGGTGATGGTCCAAATGTGCATAAAGTCCTTGTGTTGAGTGTTGGGTGAAGCTATCATGTCCCAAACCCTAGCCCTAATGTGCAAAATGCATAGATCTCTTTGGATTCACGTAAAGTTTGCCACTTTACGTGATGGATGGGTTGTAGGAGGCTAGATCTATGTTTTGGATCAATTGCATGGCCTGGAGTGCTTCTGTATGGATTCAGACCGATGGTACTCGGCGAGTCACATGGATGGACTCGACGAGTTGCTTGAAGATGAGCTGGAACTCGACGAGTTGGAAGAACAACTCGGCGAGTTGGATGAAGATGGCCTGGAACTCGACGAGTTGTATGAACAACTCGGCGAGTAGGTTGAAGATAGCCTTAGACTCGGCGAGTCTGTTCTTGGACTCGGCGAGTCTTGTCGAAGAGTCCCAATATTTTCTGGTTGAGTCGAGAATCGGCGAGTCAAGGGATGACTCGGTGAGTTGTAGGCGAGTGGGCTCAGAGTTGTTGGACTCGATGAGTCTCGAGGTGACTCGGCGAGTTAGGTCGCGGGTTGAGGGAAGTTCTGAGCTTGGGTACTCGGCGAGTCATCGGGTTGACTCGGCGAGTAGAGTCAGTCAGGGGTTGACTTTGACCTTGTCTTTGACCAAGGGTTGACCAGTGGTTTCCAGGGGCATTTTAGTAATTGTTGGTTATTGTTTTGAGTTCAATGCTTTGTTGTTGTTCAGTGGAGGAGTTCGTGTCAGTGGTCGGAGCAGCTTGGGTTATCTGTTCAGTCAGCAGTATCGAGGTGAGTTATCCTCACTATATCAACAGGGTCTAAGGCACCAAGGCCGGTCCTTATCAGATTGAGATCCGGGTAGTTGTTGTTATGTTACTGCTTTGATATGTTTGCATCCTGAGAGCTAGGATGGTATATGTTAGAGACCTGATTGAGATCGGTATTTTGAGAGATAGGGAGATGCTATGCTAGTGACATGTTAGGTCGGTATCCTGGTTAGGATGATGATATGTTATGTGATCTGTTTGATCTGCTTGTTGACTGTGAATTGCTATATGATTGTATGTATATGTGCACATGGTTGATTGGACTGGAGTTGGGTTGAGGCGGGTCCTGCTTTGTGCTGTAGGCCAAGATACCCAGGGCGGACCGGTTGTTCCGAAGGCCCAGCAAGCGGTCCGGATAGGCTGTAGGCCCCAAGAGGGCGGACCAGACGTGCCGAGGCTCGGAGAGTGGACCAGGCCGAATGAAGGCCCGGTGCGGGCGGGCCAGTCATACTGTAGACTCAGAGAGTGGACCAGGTGGATTGAAGGCCCGGTGCGGGCGGACCAATCACACTGCAGACTCGATGTATGTGGTTAGATTCGGAGAGTGGACCAGGTGGATTGAAGGCCCGGTGCGGGCGGACCAATCACACTGTAGACTCGAGGTTTATGGCTAGACTCAGAGGGTGGACCAGGTGGATTGTAGGCCGGTGCGGCGAACCAGACACATAGTAGACCCGAAGTGCATGGCTGTTCTGTGATCAGATATGTTGTGGCATGTTATGCGTGTATGGTATAAGTGGTTGGCATGTTATGAGTAGTATGTCATCGACATATAGAACGAGGAAGCTTACTACACTCCCACTGGCTTTGACATATACACATGATTCATCTTCGCTTCGTACAAATCCAAACTCTTTGACTTTCTCATCGAATCAAAGATTCCATCTGCGAGACGCTTGCTTAAGTCCATAAATGGACTTCTCAAGCTTACACACTCTATTTGGATGCTTCGGATCGACAAAACCCTCTGTCTGAGCCATGTAAACATCCTCAGCCAACTTCCCATTAAGGAAAGCGGTTTTGACATCCATTTGCCAAATCTCATAATCATGAAATGCGGCAATGGCTAGCATCACTCTAATAGACTTTATCTTCGCAACTGGTGAGAAGGTCTCATCATAGTCAACTCTGGGAGTTTGAGTAAAGCCCTTCGCAACCAATCGCGCTTTATATGTGTGTACGTTTCCATCCACGTCGGTCTTCTTTTTGAAGATCCAGTTTCACCCAACGGTCTTACGTCCGGGCACATTATCAACCAAATTCCAAACTTGGTTGTCATACATGGACTGGATCTCGCTGTCCATTGCCTCTTTCCATTTCGCAGACTTCGGGCCTGCCATGGCTTCCTTATAGCTATTAGGTTCATCAAGGTCTATTAGTGTACCATCACTAATATACGTGTCCCCTTCGGTAGTAATATGAAAACCATAAAACTGGGGTTGAACTCTAACTCTTTCGGAACTTCTAAGAGGTAATAACTCGTCAATCGGTTCAACCGGAGTTTCCTTCTCGGGTTGAGTGCTAGCGGTAGAGGTTCCTTCATCTATCGACTCTTGAATCTCTTCAAGCTCGATTTGCCTCCCACTGTCTCCTTGGCTTATGAGTTCTCGCTCTTGGAAAACTCCTCTCCTCGCAATAAAGACAACATTGTCCTTGTGTCTATAGAAGAGATATCCAAAGGATTTCTGTGGGTAGTCGATGAAAATACATCGCTCACTACGAGGTTCGAGCTTGTCGTGAGTATCTCGTCTTACGAAAGCCTCGCAACCCCACACCTTGAGATGTGTTAACGGGGGAGCTTTCCCTGTCCACATCTCGTGAGGTGTTTTGTCAACCTTCTTAGTAGGGACTCGGTTAAGGATATGGGCGGCAGTCTCTAAGGCATACCCCCAAAAAGAGATAGGTAGTGAAGCACGACTCATCATAGAGTGAACCATGTCTAACAAGGTTCGATTACGCCTTTCTGCCACACCATTCAACTGCGGTGTCCTAGGTGGCGTCAATTGTGAAACTATTCCACACTCCTTGAGATAGTCGTGGAATTCAAGACTTAGGTACTCTCCTCCTCGATCGGATCGAAACATCTTGATTTTCCTGCCCAATTGATTCTCCACTTCATTCTTGAACTCTTTGAACTTTTCAAACGTTTCTGACTTTTGCTTGATTAGGTAGATATATCCATATCTATTATAGTCATCGGTAAAAGTCACATAGAAGCGGTTCCCATCCTTCGTGGTTGATCTAAACGGTCCACATACATCGGTATGTATTAGGTCCAATAGTCCCTCACCCCTTTCACATGTACTAGTGAAGGGTGACTTAGTCATCTTTCCAAGCAAACAAGACTCGCATGCGTCATCTTCCCTAAGGTCGAATGACTCCAACACTCCATCCTTTTGGAGTTGGGATATGCGCTTCTTGTTGACATGTCCAAGACGACAATGCCACAAGGATGCTCTATCCATACCATTGGAAGAATCCATGCATAAAACATCATTTCCTAAGTTATCTACAATCATAACAGTTTCATAAATTCCATTACACGGTATTGCTTCAAAATATAAGACACCATTTAGATAAGCAAGAATAGAACCATTCTCATTATTAAAAGAAAATCTAAAACCTTGTCTAAACAAACCATGAAAAGAAATGATGTTTCTTGCCATTTCTGGCGAATAGCAACAATTGTTCAAATCTAAACATAAACCATTCCTAAGCACTAAAGAATACACTCCAATCTTGGTCACAGACGATGATCTTCTGTTCCCCATGATTAGATTTATTCATCCATACTCCACATCCCTATTTCTTCTTAGTCCCTGCAATTCAGAACAAATGTGATAACCACATCCGGTATCAAGGACCCAAGAAATAGCATGAGATGAATCATTAGATTTAATTGTGTATATACCTGCGAAAGATGGCTTGATCTTTCCTTCCCTTATGGCTTGCAGGTAGTCTGGGCAACTTCTCTTCCAATGCCCTATTTTATGGCAATGATGGCACTCTGACTCCTTTGGGTTAGGGTTAGGCTTAGCAGGATCAACTTTGGTCCCACTAAAGGAGGAACCATCTCGGGACTTTCCCTTACGGTGGCTCTTAGACGGAGCCTTCCTCTTATTGCCTCTTCCTTGCCCAATGGCCAAAACTGGAGCAGCGGGTGGATTGGGAGTGGGTGCAACAGACTTGTCCTTGAGGTTGCTTTCAGCAACCCTAAGGAGACCTTGGAGTTTGCTTAGGGTGACCTCTTCTTTGTTCATGTGGTAGGTCATCCTAAATTGATTGTAACACGGGGGCAAAGAGTGAAGCACCATGTCGATCACCAAGTCTTCCCCAAAGTCAACATTCAACTTGCGAAGACGATCGACATACCTTTGCATCTTTTGCAGGTGCATGGTAAGAGATTCTCCATGACCCATTTTGGCGGAAATCATGTTAGTGAAAATCTCGTAACACTCTTGCCTCGCGTTTTGGTGGTATCTCTCCAACAAATCTTGGTGCATTTCGTACGGATACATGTCCTTATAGGACTTTTGGAACTCGGCGTTCATCGTGGCTATCATGATGCAATGTACCTTCATTGCATCACGTTCATGAGTCTCAAAAGCAATCATTTCAGCCGGAGTAGCGATTTCTGGGTTGATCTTCTCGAGCTTCTCATCGAGGACATACTCCTTGTCCTCGTAGCGAGCAATTGTGCGAATGTATCTTATCCATTCGCTAAAGCTTGTCCCATCGAAAGTTACCTTTTGACAAAGGCTCATCAATGTGAATGAACTAGCAGCAGCGTTGTTTGCGTTCGACATCTACAAATAGAAAGGACAAGGATAGATTAGAAGTTGAATCCCTAATTATCACCCAATAAGAAAATTAGGGCTAAGATCCAACAACAATATTTACATATTAGAAAAGGGATGCCGTAATCCAACATGAAAATAATATGAAGGTAAGTGAATGACGATTCACTAATTCTCCACCATGAAAACATAACTTTAAGTTCTAAATGTATTGAGAATTCCTAGGTTTAGATGAGATTCATTGAAACTTTTCAATGGCATGTTTAAATCTCGATATGCCCCTCTCGTTTGTGATTGGGATACCGAGGATCACAAAGTGGGTGTGAATTACCATGCAAATTCACATGGTGCCTTCATTGTAACGATTACCTATTCGATGTGCCGGTAAACCACACACGCTCCATCAAACTATGATAAACAATGAATCACCCTTTGCCACTTTTGCTTAGAACCAATTAGTGTGACGGTAAACCACACACGCTCCACTAACTTCTTAGCAAGGTTGCAAAGTGTAATTTCATGGGATTGCATCAATTCACTTTTCCTAAAGTAACTAGGATTGGGAAATTTTGAAAACATGTAGTTACTTTGTATTTCATATTATACTTTTAATGAAGAGATGAGGTTGCCCTATCCTACCCGTTCGGCTAACGACCCTCCACCGATCAAGCAAGCGGTGAGTGTGAGTGTACACCCATTAAGCTCCATTTTATAGGCAACAACCTTATACCCACCTTATAGACTGGGTTCGTGAATGAGGCCTACTAACGGTAAGACTAGCATTTTAATCATATATATATATATATATATATATATATATATATATATATATATATATATTAATCTTGTAATATCATATTAGTATAGGGTTGAATTTTAAACTTGTAAAATTCTAGGGTTTGAAATTTAAATTCTCTAAATTAAACTTTTAATCACAAAACATAAATTTCAAAACTTGAGGGCAAGTTTTAAACTTTTCAAACCATAGAGGATCAAATAAGAAATAATCCAAATTAACAATTAATCACATAATTATCCATATTTGACTTATTTAATGATTTCTTGCAAAACAATTTACCAATTAAATTAAAATAATTAATCAATTATCACATAAGGAAATAAATATTTTATTAATTGATAAATATCTTCAATTAGATCAAAAATATACTCATATATATATATATATATATATATATATATATATATATATATATATATCATAAAATCGGATTTATATTGATCTAATATGATTAAGGCAAGTATCTCAAAGATAAACAGCAAAAAATCCCGAAGTTTCCTCTTTCTGATGTTTGGACTCGCTGAGTACCCCAATGGACTCGCCGAGTCGAGCCTACTCGCCGAGTCCATCAGACAGAAACACAAAAAACGAATTTTGAAGGCATCAAACAAGCAACCAATGCATCAATTCAATATAAACCAATCTAGGCTCTGATACCACTAATGGGTTTTAGCCATATGAACATTCCTATGTACACATGCAACCCTAAAGCTTGGATCTAGGTTTCTCTAATTAAACATGCATTGAATCCAAGACTTCTAATGGCTAATAGAGTATAATAACATTATGAAATCAGAGTTAGAAGTATACCTTGAATCACTTGCTTGATCTTCTTGTCCTTGGAGCTTTAGAGTCACAATTGTCACTCCTCTAATGGATTACAAACACCAACTAGCAAGAGGATGATTTGAGAGAGAGTAGAGGGGATCAAAATCGGCCAGGGTTTCTTTCTAAAGCACAAGTGCCGATTTCCCTTGACCCCTAGGGTCTATTTATACTTGTAAGGCTCGTAGGGTTTCACCCTTAAACCCTAATTGGATAACTTAGGCCCTAAGCAATCCAATCCCCTTCATGATAAGCCTTTAGATAATTTTCAAGGCCTATCCAAAGTCCTTAAAACCGTCCACCATTATCCATAAGGGATTTACAGCCCAAAGTACAACTATCATACAATTGACAGTTTATGCCCCTTTATTCTCTTTAAGTCACCAAATTAATTCTTAATTAATTTATGACTTATATTAATCAAATAATAATATTATTACTCTTTATATTATTCTCATAATATATTAATAATATTTCTTCTCTCATAATAAATCATCCTGTCAAGTTGCTATGGTGAAGGCAACCCAAAAGGATCATGCACAACCGGGTCAAATACTTGCCTTATATAGTTGCAGCCTTAGACACTATTCCAACAAAAAACCCCAAAGGTGGAGACTTTATGAGTGTAAGGTGCTCCACGGTCCGAGATCTATCCCTTTTCAGTGGTATTAGTGATTTAGAACCATAAAGTTTCCATCTTGGTTGTTAGTTTGAGGTCATGCTTGAGTAATAAGCCTTCTAGAGTTATAGGATGGAATATTATGGGAGTTGGTGGCTTGTTCAGCCATGCAAAGGCTTAAAGTCATCAACTTTATGGATTAAAAGGCTTAGATGTGGTTAGATCTAGAAATTGGACGTGGGTCTTAACTGTTTAAGACCTCAAGAGCTAAAGGGCTGAAGCTGGGGAGTACGCCGGCCGTAATCCCAGTACACGCCGCGTATTGGGTGGCGTTCCCCGATTCTGAGAGGCAGCCGTGTACGCTCAATGTACACATCTAGTACGCGCAGCGTAACCCAGAAAGTTGACTTTTAGGGTATGGTCTATTGTGGGGCCTTTTGAGTTATGAGAGGGGTAAAATGGACTTTTACCCTTCTGAGAGTGTCATAAGAGGACATAGTCTAGCCTTTGAGAGTTATATTAAATAGGGTATTTAATTCATATGATTAGGCGGAGGCTAGGTCAGCGTTTACCGAGACAGAGATTTACTGAGATACCAGAGGTGAGTCTTCTCACTATACTTTACCTAGTGTGGTAACAGAGTTATGTGACAGTGTATTTTAGAGTTATGTGCCAGTGTATTTGCATGTTATTTATGTGTTGTGATTTATTGTGATATGTGATATGCATGATTATGAGTTTACAGAGTAGGACCAGTGGATCCATAGAGCTAGGACCTTCGGGTCCATAGAGTTAGGGCCAGAGGGCCCACAAAGAGTTGGGGCTGGAGGGTCCCACTGAGACACATTGACCAGAGGGTCAACAGAGTTATAGCCTCGAGTGGCTAATATATGTTAGAGTGGTATTTTGGGGAACTCACTAAGCTTTATGCTTACAGTGTTACGTGTTTCAGGTACCGGTGATGACCGCGGGAAGGCGCCGACATGATTCGTACACACACATGGGATTTTATGTATTTCGATCTTGGGGGATGTTTTGTGAAACAAGGATATGATACAATGACATTTTATTAATAAATGTGTTTGAAAAAATGTGTTTTGAAAATGCGAAAAATTGTTTTAATTTTTACGGTGCTACATATATTATATACAACTTTTTTTTATTAATTATTAATATATTAAATATTAAAAATAAGATAAGTTTCATGAATGAAAGATGAATAAAATACTAGAAAACAAAAGTATGTTTTTTGTTACGTTTAACTTTGAAAAATGGTGAAATTAGAAAATTTTAAGAAATTTATTGTTAATTACTATTGATTTGACGTTTTTAAGATATTAATTGTTTATGATTTAAGTTAATTGTCTTATACATTATGTTTTTTTTATTATTACAAGTAATATGTTTGAACTCTTAAAACCGTTTGAGCTCTAAACTGTGGTTAAAAACTACACAAAATAACCGCAACATAGAAAAAAAAAAACACACCGCAAAAATAACCGTCTAACCGCACTGCAAAAATAACTGCACCAAGTGGTTTTGAAACTGGATTAACTGCATTTGCGGTTAGTGGTGAGGTTTTGGCTAATAACTGCACCGAACCGCACTGCACTCACTCCTATAATCTAAACATATGAGTTGTCTCCATAACAACATATAACCATCGGGTTATATACTTGGAAAAATAACTTAGACCGACATTGCAACAAAAATACATCAATGAAAATTTATGTATCCTACCCTATTTTCTAGATCATGAGTATATTTTGAATACTTTAAAAGTTTATTACCTTTTTATAACATTTTTTAGATGTCATGTAGTTTTTGAATATTGTATATAATATATTACTCGCACATAGGGTTGTAAATAAACCAAACAAACACAAACGAAGTTTGTTTATGTTCGTTCGTTTAAGTTGGTTGTACAAACGAACGAACATGAACGGATAAACGAACGAGTTTTCTTGTTCATGTTCGTTCGTTTAATAACTTACATTGTTCATGTTTGTTCGTTTATGTTCGTGAATATGCTACATGAACATAAACGAAAGAACATAAACAAACATAATGGAACATATATGAACATAAACATAACAAACATATAATATAACAATATAATCAAACACAATTGAATATGTATGAACATAAAATGAGCTTAAATGAACGAACATATACAAACGTAAATGAACAACATAAATGAGCGTCCACGAACATAACTAAATGAATGAGACCATTGTTGATGTTCGTTCGTTTAACTAAACGAACTTCCCACCGAACGGTTTACGAACAGTTTGCTGAACGTTCGGTTCCTTTACATCCCTACCTGCCTATTGTGGCTTCCTCAATTTTACTGAACGTTCGGTTCCTTTATATCCCTACCTGCCTTTTGTGGCTTCCTCAATTTACGACGATATGGGGGAGGCTTGTCTAAGACATTGTGCTATATATGCGTCATATTCACAGCTGTGTCACACCCCAAACTCCCGACTATTTTTATTTAAACTTTCAGGATTCGAACTTGAGTCACATATGAGGAGGTGCTTGCCGCACCTTACCCACTTCTGATATTAATTCTTTAATAAATTACAACATTTAAATCTATAGATATATTGAACACATAGTATAACTTATCCTTAACGATTTTCCTTGCTAAATGTCATAACTTATACGAAGATAGGAAGAGACGAGAAAAGTGGGATGAATGGTAAATTGAATGGAAAAGGTTTGTTTGTTTTTTTTTTTTTTTTTTTTTTTTTTTTTTTTTTTTGTGGATTTAGAAAGAATATATTTTTTTATGCAGGAAAAAGATGTATAGTTAGGATTAAAGGTTGTACCTCTTAAGGTTAAAGCGATTTATAAACACTTTATGCACATGTCATTTCTCTTTGCCTATTTTATGTAACATTTTATAAGACGTTGACATGATAAAATCTAAACTATGTTTCTAATTAATTAAAACTAGAAAAAAAAACCATGCTACATAATGGGATTGTCTTTTTTTGTATTATCAGCAGGAGTTTAGTGAAAATCAGGGACTAGAAGTGACACCTCCACCAAATATGTTTTTGAGGAAAAAACTTTATAGACTTTTTCTATAAGTTAAAAAATTAGAAGGACTAAATCTATCAAAATATAAAACCTTTGTTTGTTTTTGCTACGCGTATGGTCCCTGTTTTACTTAAGAAGACTATTTTGCCCTTCATTTTTTAATTTATTTAAATAAACACACCCCCAACCCTACTCCCTCACCTTACCTATCCCACCATTTTTCTCTATTTAAATAATAGTCTTTTTAGGGAAGACAAAGACCAAACGCATAACAAAAACAAACATTATAGACCTTCCGAGTTAAAAAAATAAGTTAGAGACCAAACACGTAAATTAACCCAAACCAAAGGGACCATTCGTGTAATTTACTCATCAAAATATAAAACCTTTGGGATTAAATATGCCAAAGTATAACAATTTTATGGCAAAACTCTTGAAAAGGAAAATCCTCTTGTTCTAAGGGCTATGTGATTTAATAGTATTTATAACGACAACATAACTCAAGTTGAAAATATAAAAGTTTTGTGACAAAATTCTGAAAAAGAAAAACTCTGTTGTTTTTAAAGGCTATATAATTTAATATTATATATTTTCTTATTCTAATAAACTAGGTGTGAGACCCGTGTATTACACGGATTTATTTAAAAAAAAAAAATTAAATATTAAATTAAAGTATAAACATAAAATATATTGTAATGTACAACTTTTAAAATAAGAAAGGAATAAAACATATTTATTGCAATTTAATATCATATATATGATATTTAATACTTTACATATATAAGCATATGACTTTAATTTTAAAAATTGAAGCAAATCAAAAATTGACAAATGGATAATATTTATTTCAAAAATACCACAAAATGACAAGTGTCAAAACTCATTAGAGATTGACATGTGACAAAAAAACCTTTATTTATTAAGGAGGATGAATAGTTTTAATCTCTATTTGACATGTATCACTTTAATACAACTCTTCATAAATACCATGCCACATATCAAAGAGATATATTAGGCAACACTTCAAAATTCAAATTTATTTTTTCTAATTACATGTTAAATTTAAAGTTATAATAATTTTAAAAATTGGTATATCTCATAAGTAACGACTTATTTAAAGTAACTGATAAATAATTTATGATTTTTTACTATGAAAATTTAATTTATTTGGAACCATGGTTCCCACGGATTATAAACTAGTTATATATAATAATGAAAACACAGCACAAGTTGAAAATATTATTTATCAATGTGCAAAAATTTTACGACTCAAAGATGGTCCAGAAAAGCCAACGGGTATGGGCTCAAAAGAGACCAGGCCTGGTAAAGCCCACTTCCGTTCGATTTCAAGCCTGTCGCGTCCAATGCTATTAGAAACCCTAACTCTATTATCGTTTCTTCCCTATATTTTGCTTTCTCTATAGGATTTCGCTACGAGATAAGCAGCGGTTGTGGTCAGTCTTCGTCACCCCATACTCTACCTGCAAATATGGCGACTCAATTGAGCAAAAAACGAAAGGTTAGTCTCACCAATCGCTGTTACAAGTGTATATGTGATGTCTATTTGTCGTACATCTTAGTGTAATTTGTTTTTGCTATCAGTTTGTAGCAGATGGTGTGTTCTTCGCTGAGCTGAACGAGGTCCTTACCAGGGAACTCGCAGAGGACGGTTACTCCGGCGTCGAAGTTAGGGTTACGCCTATGCGTACAGAGATCATCATCAGAGCCACCCGTACCCAAAACGTTCTCGGTAAATTTCTCATCGCGTTATTTTTAATATAATTATTCATTCTAAGAGTAAATATCATAAAATAAGTTAATTAGCAAACGTGAAGTAGATTCGAATCGTCCATTTCTATTAGAAGATGTACATTAATTTGACGTTTACAGATCTTGATGTTATCTATTAGTTGTAGTCCTGTTTCTGAATTGTGATCATAAGGGAATTGACTGTTAAGTTAGAAATATTAAACGTTTCTTCCTTTTTTCTTTCTGCACAATAGTTCTTAATGATTGTTACTTTAGACCTAAATGTCATTAGACATTCTTCCTCCATGGTTATTTGCTTATTGGATCTGGCTTTTCAGGTGAGAAGGGAAGGAGGATCAGGGAGTTGACATCTCTTGTTCAGAAACGATTCAAGTTCCCTGAAAACAGTGTTGAGCTTTATGCTGAAAGAGTCAACAACAGAGGGCTATGCGCCATTGCTCAGGCTGAGTCTTTGCGTTACAAGCTTCTCGGGGGACTAGCAGTCCGCAGGTTTGTAAACATTTTCTCTCAATTCAAACTGCCAAATCATCAATATTATGCTTTATCTCTATTTTATGTCTCTAATCAACAAGAGTATGTCATCTGATATTCTATTTTTTCCACTGTTAGGGCTTGCTATGGTGTTTTGAGGTTTGTTATGGAAAATGGAGCAAAAGGATGTGAGGTATGTGAATACAATGTTTCTGTTTCTCTTTTACATACACTTTTTTACATTCTCTAACACTGTTAATTACTCTCAGGTTATTGTTAGTGGAAAGCTTAGAGCTCAGAGGGCCAAGTCAATGAAGTTCAAGGATGGGTACATGGTGTCATCTGGTCAACCCGTGAAGGAGTACATTGACTCTGCTGTGAGACATGTGCTTCTTAGACAGGTAAAACTCATTTGTTATCTCTTTTTATTTTTTTTTCACCAACAAGCTAAGTTCCTTTGTGTTAAATGCAAGATTCATGATGCTATTTTGTGTATACATACAGGGTGTTCTTGGTATCAAGGTGAAGATCATGCTTGATTGGGATCCTACTGGGAAGCTTGGGCCTAAAACTCCATTACCTGATAATGTTATAATTCATATGCCTAAAGATGATGTAATTGTGCATCCACCAAAAGAGGTTGAGGAATATAGGCCACCAATTGTTGCTGATGAGCCATTGCCTATGCCCATGTCAGTACCTGTTTAAGTCTTGATCAAAAACAAGATTAGATGAAATCTTTGTATCCTTGTTGAGACTTCCTTAGTTGTGGAAGATAAATTTTCAGTCAGTATGTTGAGTTTGTTTGGACAAGTGTTTTTGTTTTTGGACTGATGTTGAAATTGTTAAATTTATGGTTTTATTGTTGAAGTTATTTTTGATGAATAGGAATATTATGGCATAATGGTTATGGTGAAAAGTTATGTGTTAATGAAGTATATTCTTATTTGATAATGAGAAGAACATGTATTTGTTATACTTTTGGTTTTGTTCAGTTTAATAAAACCTTAAACTGGCAAATCAAAATATAAAAATTGATTTTTTTTTATTTATTTCCAAAGTACTGGTAACTGAAACGCATCTAAAGTAGCAAAGGATGGTGTTTCATAAAAGGGTTGACGTTTTTTAAATGGTTGAGGTTAAATCATGGTGATTGAAAGTTGAAATTCAAGATTAGGAGAAGTTCTTGACTTGCAAATGGAAGGAAACACAAATCTGAGAAAGAAGAAGAAAACTGAAACATTTTAGTATGGAATAATTCCAATCGTTTAGTGGTTCTGTGAGGATAGAGTTTAACTGTTTATACTCGAGAGGTTTTTAATTCGAGAAAGCGGTGAGAAAATCACAAAGTACGCAATATGTATGATTAAAACCCTACAAAGATACCTTAAAATAAACAAAACCAAATAAAAAAACCCTACAAAGATGCCTTAAAATAAACATAAAACAAAACCAAATAAAAATACTTACTTTTTTTTTTTCTTCAAACTGTTTTGGTTTGGTTTTGTAAATATTCACCAAACCCAAGTGATTCAGTATCAAACTTTCAAAAGATATTCTTGAACATTTCTGCGTGCTGGTGGTCGGATCTTTTGCTCGCAAACTTTGGAAGTTTAGTAGATTACAGACCTAAAGTATATGTAAGTCCTTTTCCAACCTAAAAAAAATGAAAAAAAATCATTTTTTTTCCTTCTTCAATCGGCTCATTGGCTGAAATGTATATGCTTAATGAAATGTGAGGTATTCATTTACTGAAATGTATATGCTTAATGAAATGTGAGGTATTCATTTGCTGAAATCTGATTTGTTGTTCACATTTGTTGATAAAATCTCTAAAATGCTTATTAGAAATAGGGGAGAAACAACGATCCAATCAACATCTAAAATACTTATTAGAAACATGCATCGAAGAAGTAACAAGAAGAAGTAACAATGTTGATAGAAAATGGTTAAAGTTTCATAAAGATTTATAGTAAGAGTTGTTAAAGAAAATTTTGGCTTGAATTTTATACAAAAAATAAAAATAAAACCATATATGATACTTTCAAAGTCAAATAAATATGATGGGTATATTTGAGAAAATTTCTGTTAGTTTTAATGTTTTCTTACTGTACATGTTTGGTCTATCTATGTGATCTGAAGTCTGCAAATCTTTTACATATTCAAAAATAAACATCATCTTATTTTTATTTAAAGGAAAATCTAATAGGTATTGATTTTTTTTTTCTTTTTGATTAACTGTTGCGAAATTAAAATCTCAGTTTTTCTGTTTTGAGTTAGTTAACTTTGAAAAAAAAAGAAAAAAAAACATTTTATTTTTGGATTGGATTAAGGCCACTAAGCCTATATTTAATTTTTGTAAAAATATCTGTCTCATCTTAGACCTAGGCCCAGGCCCAATAGACAAGTAGTTATTTTGATATCTCACGAGCAAAAAATCCGAAAATAGCTCTGTTCTGGGCTCGTCTCTCATAATCAAACAATCAAACAAAGAAAATAATTACTCTCTGTATAATACGGCGCCCTACACCCCTACTCATCGACATCGTTTCTCCGATCTCATCTTATCGACTCTCGCCGTTTGTCTCCGGTAAGCAGACATATTCTGGTCTATATCTCTCTCATCTTTCTTGTTCGAATTCTAGTCAATCTTCTTTTTTCCATCTTGGTATCCCGCAAAAACCGAAAACAAAATTAGGGTTTTAACATATTTAGTATATGAAATGTTTGATTTTTTTTGGTTTATCGTTGTCAATTTTATATCCGGTCATCCGAAGGATAGCTCATGTTGTATGCAAGGTAGGACTTAGGAGGGTTCCCGCAGATGTTTTCCTTGATTGCTTAAATTAATCCAACTGCGTATGGGACCAACATTTGAGTTTTTCCTTGCTTAAGTACTCCTTTGGTTCAACTAAAAATTGTATGGCATATATAATGAAGGATGGAAGTGATGTTAAAAGTCTTGTCCCTGATTGCTGTAGACTTGCAAAATGTAATACGTTTTCACAAGTAGAGGTCTAAGATTGATCACATATTCACATTAATACTTTTTTTAAAATAGCACCTTACACTTTTGTGACCTTTTGTAGTGCTTGATGTTGGTTATATAAGTTGAAGATTTTTCGTGAGATAGGAGCACAATGGCAAACTACTCAGCAAAGGGAGCCCCTTCAAATGGATCTGTATATGTTTGTAATTTGCCTCCTGGGACTGATGACGATATGTTAGCCGAGCTCTTTGGCACTATTGGCTTGCTAAAGGTATGAGTTCTAATAAAGGTATTTCTTTACCTGCATATTTTCTCCCATTGTCACATGATATCTTATTACATATTTCAATTTTCATGACTCCATTTTTTCTTTATTATTTTCTTTTGATAGAAAGATAAAAGAACAGGTCGACCAAAAATATGGCTATATCGTGACAAAATAACAAACGAGCCTAAAGGAGATGCTACAGTGACATATGAAGATCCATACGCTGCACAAGCTGCTGTAGAATGGTTCAACAATAAAGAATTCCATGGAAGCATCATTGAAGTTTTAATGGCAGAATCAAAAAATTCCAATAACTTAGTCACACCAGTTATTGAACCAAGTTTGGTGGTTGGTGATGTTATTGGCCTTGATGAAAGTGGTGGAGACATGACTGAAGGTGGCGGAAGGGGTAGAGGTCGTGGTGGTGGTGGTGATGGTTCAAATGCTCCACCAAAGGCATGGCAACAAGATGGGGACTGGATGTGTCCGAATACAAGGTCTGTGATATGACATTGGTGAGCAGCTCTTTCTGGCTATATTTTTTAAATAATTCTGATATTTTTAACAAGTTATGCTTTTTTTAAACTCTTTTTTATGTGATATATATATTTTGGTAAACAGTTGTTCGAATGTGAACTTTGCGTTTCGTGGTGTATGCAACCGTTGTGGTAGTGCAAGACCCGCCGGAGCTTCAGGCGGCGGTGGAGGGGCGGCAGGCCGGGGTAGGGGTCGCGGTGGCCCTGATGCTGGTGGCGGCCGTGGTGTTGGTGGTCCCACCGGTCTTTTTGGTCCTAATGATTGGCCTTGTCCAATGTAAGTGCATAACAAGTAAACTGTTATATATATCTTTGAATAAATTACATTTTTGGTCCCCTAGTGTAGCTGAGTTTTGCAATTTTGGTTCCAAATAGTCATTTTACACATTACAGTGACCAAAAACCTCAAACAAGAACAATAATTGAAAAATCAGTTATACTGAAGGACCAAAAATGTAATTTACTCTTCTATTTTTTTTTACCTTTGATTAACATTTTTGAGACAGCTTCTTATGGTTAAATTGGTTTTGTGAAGGTGTGGTAACATCAACTGGGCAAAGCGTTTGAAATGCAACATCTGCAACACAAACAAACCCGGTGTTAGTGAAGGGGGTGTGAGGTATTTTCATGGGGTGTTTATTCCTTTAATTTATATATTTTTAGTCACAAAAAATGTTGATGAAAATTATATGATGTATGCAGAGGAGGACGTGCTGGTGGGTACAAAGAACTTGATGAAGAAGAGCTAGAAGAAACAAAAAGGCGCAGGAGGGAAGCCGAAGAAGTAAGATGAGATCAATTTCTTTAAATTTACAATCAGTAATTATTTAATATTTATATATATACGATTACAGGATGATGGTGAGATGTATGATGAATTTGGAAACCTGAAGAAGAAATTTCGTGTGAAAGCACATCAAGCTGAAGTTGGTCAGGTGTTGCCTGGAACTGGACGTGCAGGGTGGGAGGTTGAGGAGCTAGGTACTACTTCTTTTGTCATTTCGAATGCTAGAAATAGCAACATACTTTCTTCTTGCTACCTATAGAGGCAAAAAGTAATATAAGTAAAAAGAGTAAAGTAGGTTGGTATTAATTGTTTGTGTATTGCTTTCAGGAATGAGTGATAGAGAAAAGAGAGAAAGAAGCAGAGATAGAGGAAGGGAGAGGGAGAGAGAAAGGGAAAGGGAAAGGGAAAGGGAGGAAAGTATTAGGAGAAGGAGCAGAAGCCGAGAGAGGGATAGGGGAAGGGAAAGGGAAAGAGATTATGATAGAGACAGAGAATACAATCAAAGGGACCAACGTCACAGGTATCATCATTGATTATTAATGAATGTAAGTTTGTTTGTGTTTTTTAAGGTTGTTGGGATAATGTTAACTACACTCTTGTATCCTGCTACTCCTTCATTGGACAATGTTGATTGGATTGTTTTTTGCAAACGGTTATGACTTGAATCCTTTTCTGTTAAATTCCTATTCTGAATCCTTATTTGTTTATGGGTAAAATACACAAAATCACATCCTTACAATGTGAAGAAGTAAGTGCTCTTCTTGTATCCTTTTAGTTTTGTTAAATCACCAAAGGTGGTACAATGGGTTTGTTAAAGGGATAAGTTGAGTATTTGGTGTATACAATGCTGAGTAAGATCTGTTTTTTAGGTAAAACATATTAATACTTTGTTATCTTTAAATGAAAAAAGGTAGAGCATGCAATGGGTCGACCTGTGTTGGGTTCGGGTTCGGGTTCAACCCATTTATTAATTGGGTTGAAGATTTCAACCCAACCCAACTTTTTTATTTAAATGGGTAGATATTTCTAACATAACACAACTTTTCAGATACATGGGTTGTCATCATGTTGATCTATTTTTGTAAGTTCCAACCCAACTTATTAATTAAATAGGTTAAATTTGGGTTAACTACTTTAAAATAAAAAAGTAAATAAATTAACTAAAGATTACACCATTTATAAATTAGTTCAAAATTTAAATAAACTTTTAAAGTATAATAAAAGCACAATACCAATTCATAAAAACAAAAGAATTGTTTAAATAACAGTAGAGATGTGTAGGTTTGGAATGATTTTGGAGAGTGATTAATGTTGTTCGTGAAAAAAAAAAGGAATTAGGATTGCATTTTTTAAAACATTAATAATACAAAATTGTAATTTATAAATTAATACTTAGATTAATATGTTGTAATATTTGAATAATTGTTAAATTAAATATATATTAAAATTAAATGGGTTGGTGAGTTGAAAACAGGTTGACAACATTTATCCAACCCAACCTATTTAATTAAATGGGTCACGTGGATTGACCCATTTATCCTAAATAGGTTGAAAGTCTTAATCCAACTTAAATTAATTTTGGATTGGGTTCGAGCTGGATTGGTGGGTTGGATGGGTTGGATTCAAGCTAGATTGGTTGGTTGGATCGATTTTGTACGTATTATAAAAAGTTATAAATTTATGTATGTGTGTGTATGGGGCGGTTTGGTTCGGTTATTGGTCAAAACTAAACCATAACCATTACAATTGGTTAATATATTTCAATAACCATTGGGTAGCGGTCAATATTGGTTTTGGTTAACGGT
This sequence comes from Lactuca serriola, assembly GCF_051521515.1. Taxonomy (NCBI): domain Eukaryota; kingdom Viridiplantae; phylum Streptophyta; class Magnoliopsida; order Asterales; family Asteraceae; genus Lactuca; species Lactuca serriola. Next base: position 47,171,708 of record NC_136410.1, read on the forward strand.
TTTAGTTGGTTGATGATTATGATTAATGGTTAATATCGGTTAACCATAATGGTCCGAGATGACAAAAAAATAAAATAGTTTTCTATAAAAATTGAAAACATAAAGTCCATTGTTATAAAAAGTAAATGATAATGTATATAATTGTATTGATAGAAGATTACTTATCATATCTAATTCTAGATAATTTCTCTTTAAATTTTCAATTCTTAATATAATTAAATATAATATACTCAATTCTCTCATATTTATTGTCTATTTTTGACTTTTGAAGTCTTTATTTTTCAGCTTTGACCTTAAATATTATTATTTTTGCTATAAATTACTTTAAAACACAATTTATTCATATATTTTGCATCAACTATTATATATCAAAAACAAAAATATTTAAGATCAAAATTGAAGATAAAAAACTTTAAAATCAAAAGTTGACAATAAATATAGAACGAAGAAGTATTTGATATTATATTATACTAAAAATATTTATTAATATTATTGGTTCGGTTCGGTTAATAGTGGTTCGGTTTTAGATGAAAACCATATATATTCGGTTAATTAAAATTAGAAACCGCACCATATCTTTTAGTAATGGTTTGGTTAAAATGGTTCGATTATATTAGGTAATTTGGTTATGGTTCGGATTTTTGGTTAATATGCTCACCCTTAAATTTATGATAACATTCACTTTGTGTTGAGAATTATAGTATGTTGGAAATAATTGTGCTTTTGTTCACCCATCATACTACTAAGTGAAAGGAGGTTTATTGGAATTCGTATCCACTATCAACCGCGGACTAACATGTATTTGTGTCGATGTCAAATTTCATAAAAGATTGATTAATTAGTTTGAAAAATATTTGGGAAATTGGAGAGATTGATACTAAAAAAATATTTGGAGTTCTACTTAAATTTTCAATGAAACAAAGTTCGTAGAAATACAACTTGACTAGATTTCAAATAATGAGTGAATACAATCTCTCAATGATTAGTTTTTATTCGAGTAGATACAACCATTATTCAAAATTTCTAACAAGAAAAATGAAATATTCTCCAATCTTTTTTTTACCTATTCTCCTATTCATATAAGATAATGTCATATAAGATAATGAAGTACTATTTTTTTTTTTTTTTTTTTTTAATATTTTTATTTATTTATTATTATTTTTTTTAATTTTAATATTTGTCTTAATCTAGAGTAAGTACGAAGAAAATATAGAAGAATATTTGATTTTTTTGAACTTACGATGAATTAAAAATGATGTTTAAATCTTAAATCTGTTTTGACAAAAGGTGAAAATATTATATTGATGAAATATATCTAGTTATTGAGTTAAAAAAATATTGTATATTTTGCGATATATATATATATATATATATATATATATATATATATATATATATATATATATATATATATATATATATATATATATATATAGAGAGAGAGAGAGAGAGAGAGAGAACCATTCTCAACCAAACATTTAATGAGCTTAAAACTAATAAACACACGGTGGTAAACTTGTAAATACTTTAAACGATTAAACCGTCTTAGGACACTTGTGTAATTTTATCATACATCAAATCTTGTCAGCAAAACCATCATTTCCTTCTTCGAACATATCTTCGTTTCCCCATAACAAGAAAACCATTTGCAGAACCATTCAATCACCGTTTTCGAACAAAAACCCTAAATTAGTCTCGTGAAGAACAAATTAACGAAAATGTCTTCCGATGAAAACCTAAATGAAATCATTTCGTCACTGTTGACGATGAAAGGTAATAATCAACATTTTTTTTCTCCGATTTTTAACGATTTGTCATCATTTCTTAAATTATTAGTTGATTATTTGAAATTTACGTAATCGTCTTTCATTATTAGATGATTTACAACTAAATTTTTTGGATTCACACTATTAATTCTTCAAACTAGTTGGATTACTTGAAATTTTGTAATCCTCGTTCATTTTCGTAATACTCGTTCATTATTAATTGATTTATTTTAAGTTTTTCTAATACTAATCCATTATTAGTTGATTTATAAATGATTTTACATTTTCTGTTCATTTTTCATAGTTATTCATGACTTTTCTGATAAAATATAAATGTTGCTTCACATTTCGCTTATGTTGTCTTAATCTACTAAGGTTTTACTGAATTTCTACTAATATTAACTACTTATCTTTACAGAAACAACATCAAGAGTCAAACATATACATTTACGAAAAACAAAAAGAAAGGAGAAAGGTAAATAAAATTGGTATTCTATTTAGATGTGATTAACTTTATTTGTATGTGATTGACAACATTTAGATACAATTTTACTAAATACAATAGAAAATGAAAAATACTAAAGATGAATTTATTTTGATATGTTTTGTTTACTTGTGAACACAAACAAAACTAACTTATATATGTTATATCCACATATGAATATAACATAATTTGGAGTGATATACATTATTCACATATGAATAGAACAAAACCGAGTTATATATGTTCTATTCACATATGAATATAACATAATTTAGTGATAATATACCATAAATATAAATTTAATATACACTTATTCATTTATGAAAATAAAATAGTTTCTTTCTAAATGTATATCAAATTCATTTATCTTCTATTCATCATTATCATATCATATCATATCATATCATATCATATCATACTATATTATAAAGGAAACATTTTTCCTTTCACCACATTCATTTGAAACTCCAATTTATTTTTCCTTTTACCACATTCATTTGAAACTCCCATGACTTTTCAATTTCTTTCTAGTAATAATTATAAGTTGGTTAATAATGTTAAATAAATATGAAACCCAAAATGTAATCATATATAAACTAAATTTTAATATTAAAATAATATCTTTACTTCTACTTATAAAGTTATTTTTTTTTTAACTTTTAACATATTATAATTAATTTATTAGTTTTAATATATTGTTGGATGTAAACCATTATCGTTTTAAAGATATAATTTTGGAACAATTTGTATAAAATATTTAAATTATTAATTTGAATATAACATAACAGGGTCAACTTAAATATAAATTTTAGTTTAACTTAAACAACTCAAAGAATATTTTGCATATAGTTAAAAGTGATTAATTGTAGTGTCTTTCTAATAATGATTATAAGTTGGTTACTTGGGTTAAATAAATATCAAACCTAAAGTGTAATCATAAATACACTAAATTTTAATTTTAAAATAATATATTTAATTCTACTTATAAAGTTATGTCTTTAATTTTTAACATATTATACTAAATTTATTAGATTTAATATTTATTGTATGTAAACCATTATCAGTTTAAAACTACAGCTTTTGAACAGTTTTGACAAAATACTTAACTTGTTAATTTAAATATAGCATAACAACGTTAACTTAAATATAAATTTTAGTTCCACTTAAAAAAACCAAATAATATTTTGTAAATAGTTGAAAGTGGTAAATTGTAGTGATAAATGCGAAGATTAAATTGTAATATCAATTTAACTAAAATATTTCCTAAATATATTTTTATAATCGTTAAAAGTTTCAAATAAGTAGCATAAATAACTTACAATAACAATAATTAAAAATAACTCTATATAAATGATTATATTGTTACCTTTAAAATCAAAAAACAATGTTTGATGTTTTAAATAATTATAATGATAGAAATTAAAACATTAAGCAAATAAATTTTAAAAAATTAATTAACAATAACAAAAACTATAAATAACATTAAACCATATATTATATTTAATTTTATTCATGTGTAACTCGTAGATAGAAGTCATTCAAACGATTGAGATTATGCAGTTATAATAGACGTATATTATCATATAATTCAAAATAATCAATATATTATATCAATTTAGTATACGAGTTATTATATCAAATTTAACAACAACGTTATTGTTATATTTGAAAAAAAACATATATTTGTAAAGACTTCAACTATATAGTTGTTTCTGCGCAACGCACGTGCATTCGCCTAGTATACTTATAAAGCTAGCATTTTTCTTTTCACCACTTTAATTTGAAACTCCCATTAATTTTTCCTTTCACCACATTCATTTGAAACTCCCATGACTTTTCAATTTCTTTCTAATAATGATTATAAGTTGGTTAATAAGGTTAAATAAATATAAAACCTAAAATATAATCATATATAAACTAAATTTCAATATTAAAAGAATATATTTTCTTCTACTTATAAAGTTATGTTTTTAATTTTTAACATATTATACTTAATTTATTAGGTCTAATATGTTGTTGTATGTAAACCATTATCATTTTAAAGCTACAACTTTTGAACAATTTGTATAAAATACTTAAATTGTTAAGTTAAATATAACCTTATAGAATCAACTTAAATATAGATTTTAGTTCAACTTAAACAACCTAAATAATATTTTGTAAATAGTTAAAAGTGATAAATTGTAGTGTCTTTCTAATAATGATTATAAGTTGGTTAATAAGGTTAAATAAGTATCAAACCTAAAGTGTAATCATAAATAAACTAAATTTCAATATTAACATAATATTTTTACTTATACTTATAAAGTTATGTCTTTAACTTTTAACATATTATACTTAATTTATTAGATTTAATATGTTGTTGTATGTAAACCGTTATCAATTTAAAGCTACAACTTTTGAACAGTTTGGACAAAATACTTAAATTGTTAATTTAAATATAATATTACAGGGTCAACTTCAATATAAATTTCAGTTCCACTTAAAAAACCCAAAGAATATTTTGTGCATAGTTAAAAATGATAAATTTCAGTGATAAATGCAAAAACTAAATTGTAATATCAATTTAACTAAAATATTTCCTAAAGATATTTTTATAAACGTTAAAAGTTTTCAAATAATTAGCTTAAACTAACTTACAATAACAATAGTTAAAAATAACTCTATATAAAAGATTACATAGTTACCTTTAAAATAAAAAAAGTTGTTTCATGTTTTAAATAATTACAATGATAGAAATTAAAACGTTAAACAAATAAATTTTAAAAAATTTATTAATAATAACTACAACTATAAATAACATTAAACTATATATTATATTATATTTTATTAATGAGTAACCCGCTAGTAGAGGTCATTCAAAAGATTGAGATTATGTAGTTTTAATAGATGTATATATTATCATATAATTCAAAATAGAGTAAATTAAATGAATGGTCCCTATGGTTTAGAGTAATTTGTGTGTTTGGTCCTGACTTATTTTTTTTTTTAACTCGGAAGGTCTCTACTATTTGTTTTTGTTACACATTTGGTCTCTGTCTTACCTAAAAAGACTATTTTTCCCTTGATTTTATAATTTATTTAAATAAATACACCCCAACCCCACCCATTCACCTTACCTTACCTACCCTACAATTTTTCCTTATTTAAATAATAGTCTTTTTAGGTAAGACAGAGACCAAACACGTAATAAAAACAAATAGTATGGACAAAACACGTAACAAAAACAAATAGTAGAGACCTTCTGAGTTAAAAAAATAAGTTAGGGACCAAGCGTGCAAATCACCCCAAACCACAGAGACCATTCATGTAATTTACTCTTAAAAATAATCAATATATTATACCTCCTTAGTATACGAATTATTATATCAAATTTAACAATAACATTATTGTTATATTAAAAAAAACATGTAAAGATTTCAGTTATATAGATGCTTATGCGCAACGCGCGGGCATTCGCCTAGTATTTTATAAAGCTAACATTTTTCCTTTCACCACATTCATTTGAAACTCCCATTAATTTTTCCTTTTACCACATTCATTTGAAACTCCCATGACTTTTCAATTTCTTCTTAATAATGGTTATAAGTTGGTTAATAAGATTAAATAAATATCAAACAAAAAATGTAATCATATACAAACTAAATTTCAATATTAAAAGATATATTGCTTTTACTTATAAAGTTATGTTTTTTTTTAACTTTTCACATATTATAATTAATTTATTAGTTTTAATATATTGTTGGTTGTAAACCATTATCATTTTAAAGCTACAATTTTTGAATAATTTGTATAAAATACTTAAATTATAAATTTAAATATAACATTACAGGATCAACTTAGATATAATTTTTAGTTTAACTTAAATAAACCAAATAATATTTTGTAAATAGTTAAAAGTGATAAATTGTAGTGTCTTTCTAATAATGATAATAAGTTGGTTAATAATGTTAAATAAATATCAAACTAAAAGTGTAATAATAAATAAACTAAATTTCAATATTAAAATAACATCTTTACTTCTACTTATAAAGTTATGTTTTTAATTTTTAACAGATTATACTTAATTTATTTGATTAAGATGTTGTTGTATGTAAACCATTACCAATTTAAAGCTACAACTTTTGAACAGTTTGGACAAAATACTTAAATTGTTAATTTAAATATAACATCACAGTGTCAACTTAAATATAAATTTTAGTTCCACTTAAAAAACCTAATGAATATTTTGTGAATAGTTAAAATTGATAAATTGTAGTGCTAAATGCAAAAACTGAATTATAATCTCAACTTAACTAAAATATTTTCTAAAGATATTTGTATAATCGTTAAAAGTTTTCAAAAAAGTAGTTTAAAATAACTTACAATAACAATAGTTAAATATAACTATAGATAAATGATTATATTGTTACCTTTAAAATAAAAAAACAATGTTTGATGTTTTAAATAATTATAATGATAGAAATTAAAACGTTAAACAAATAAATTTGACAAAATTAATTAACAATAACAACAACTATAAATAATATTAAACCATATATTATATTTAATTTTATTCATGAGTAACTCGCGGGTAGAAGTCATTCAAACGGTTGAGATTATACAGTTATAATAGATGTATATATTATCATATAATTCAAAATAATCAATATATTATATAAATTTAGTATACGAATTATTATATCAAATTTAACAACAACGTTATTGTTATATTAAAAAAAACATATATTTGTAAAGATTTCAACTATATAGGTGTTTCTGCGCAACGCGCGGACATTCGCCTAGATAACGTATAAAGGTAAGAAGATTGACGTTTATGATAAAGAGCCACCTACAATGAGAGAAACACGTTCGAAGCATAAAAGTGACAAAGGTATAAAATTCCTATCATATATGTTATATTCATTTATAAATAACTTGTATATTCCTACTATATTTATGTTCTATTCACATATGAATACTTTAATTTGGATATGTTTTATATTAACAAAAACTATTGAAAGCATATATTCATATATGAATAACTATATATATATATATATATATATATATATATATATATATATATATATATAATATTCATAAATGAATAACAGAAAATGAAGATACTGAAGATGGATCGCTAATTATACTATATATTAAAATTGTCCACCCTTAGCTACAGTAAAGTGGCTAAGGGATGGCAAAAATGGTCCTTTAAGTATTCCTTTTGTTGCAGTTTGGGATTTATGTTAAGGGAATGACAAAAATGGTCCTTTAACTATACCTTTTGTTGCAGTAATGTTCCTAACCATTTTGGAATAATTCACCCATTTCTTTTTGGGAAATACAGTTTGCCCCCTGTAATTTTTTATTTTTTATTTTTATTCATTTATTATTTTTTAAATGTTTGGATTAGTTTTGTGAATGTCTGCTGTGTGTACACGTGCTTGCTTCTGCTTTGCCTCATCGTTTTTTTACCCAATCAAATTCTGATATGTTTAATGCCTCTTCACCTTATCCCCATACGCATACGTTGATCAGTACTTCCAGTTTCTTCCTTCCACCGTCTTATCCAAACGTTCTCTTCTCTTTCTTCCTTCCACCGCTCCTCATCTAAATTTTTTTTCTCTTTCTTTTGTAACAAGTCGACGGGCAGAGACAATATATCGATCCGGATGGGTTTTTCTATTCGATTAGGGTTCAGTGGGAAACAGAGCCAAGTCCATACTTCTCAGGTAGTTGGATCCTTCTCTACAGTTTCCTTCGTATACCCCTTATGAAAACAATCAGAGCCGTGAGAAACGACATCGGTTCACCAATTGAAATCGGAGGTCGTCGGTGGCAGGTGAAGGCTCAGATAGGAGGCGACATGCATTTTCAGGCGATGTTATTGGCCGTTGTCGGCCAACATCGAAGCAATTGAACCCTAGATGCCACCGACGCAAATCGATATCTTCCACCTACATCGTCTTCTTATGTAAACTCCACCATTCGATGTTCCTTTGCTCTCAACCATCATCACCGTCTAGCAGCACTCAATTAACAACTTCTAACTAGGTAAGGAGTTCACTTTTTTCACTTCTATTCATAAATTTAATATTTTTTTTGAAAATTCGGCCACCTTCGTCATGTTAACACTCTTAGTTGTAGGTCCACCTGCAGACTGACCTTGCTTCTTCAAGTTTCAATTTTTGTGGTTAGGTGCGGCCTTTACGGTTCGATCGGAGCGATCCCTGTTGTTTGGGCTTTCTATTATGTCGATTGATCACTTTTTTGGGTTTATATACGCCGATTTTATACCACTTATGGAAGACACTGTGAAAGAGTAGATTATCGTGCCATTGCTGAGAGGGTTCTTCTCAGGTAATTGTTTGTTGGAAATTTATTTTCATATATTCTTTAATTTGGTTCATTCCTTCTGTTTCTTCTCTTCTGTTCCTTGATCGAATCTTCAGCTATAAAGAACACCATTAAGGACCATCTTCATAGGGGTTCCTCTCTATCTGTTGATGATAGTTCAGACGTGATAAGGTCCCCAGACAACACTTACACATATGCCTTCTATTGCTTCCAAAGCAAGCGAACTGAATTAATCAGTTGTAGGTATGATTTTCTTACATCGTTTTCTGAATATTTCACATACTTTAAGAACGTATGTCTGTTTTATTTGGAAGTTGATTTGGTTGCTCAAAGTTGTAGGTTCTCGATTAAAACTTATTATAAAATTAAACCTTATGACATGCACGCCCATAAGGTGTTTGCTGAAATGCCTAAGCCAATTAAGTTACTCATTCCACTTTACTTTACCTCATTCATTACTTGATTATATTTTATTAGGATTTTTCGTGAATTATGTAATTTCTCTGTATGCTTCAAATGATAGTGAACAATTATTCAAAAATTATACTGGGTTTCAGTTGTGATGATGATGTTGGTGCTGTTGGAGAACATAAATTTCCCAGGTAAATTTTTTTTATTTGTGATGGTGGTTGCTCAATGATATTCATATTAAATCAATGCATAAATATGTTGTTGAATCTCATTCATTATGTTCCATCATATAGAACCAAGTGCCTTTCTTGCATATCAACCAATAAAATGCCTTTGTTATATCTTGATTCCCCTAAAACCAATACGCATGACAACAACTTTAGGTTGAGATTTACGTAAAAAAACTAAATTGTTTATATATTATAGAAAACAAGTTTTGGTAGTACAAAAAAACTCAGTACACATTTAATGTCATGTTTTAGCAAATGGGGTGACTGTTAGTTTAAGCTACAAAGGAGCAACTTTTAACATAAGAGTAAAACAGTCATTTGCTCTAAACATAAGGGTGAAATGGTCATTCCTTCACATAAATACTAATTTCTTTTTCAACAGATGGGTTTCTCCTATCCGGTTCAACTTTTGACCATTTTGCCCCTGGTATTACTTTGGTGAAATTCAACATTTTTGCTTTACAAATAGGGATGACAAATTTAAGATGGTTTACAGTTCAAAAACTCAAACCTCATGTTCTTCTTGGTTTATAAGTTTCTAAATTAAATGAGCGTTTTTCATGAAATATGTTCAACAATTCCAATTTGGCTTTATGTCTTTCTAAAAGAAACCAAGAAAGAAACCTCACCTGTGTCATAAAAAGTATGTATAAGAATATTTATAAAAGTATCTAATATATATACATATGAACATGAAACAATCATTTCACTTCTCAATATGGTTTTCCGAACTTTTAAAATGAATTATTCCAACATTTCATGTAAATTTGATCATTTTTAAACTGCAGTCTCTGCGGACAAGAACCTGCTATGATGTATGGCTTTAATTTATATCTAACTAATTCTATAACTTCTTTGATAAACAACTTGGGAGGTTCCTCCTACATGATCTTTTTATCAGGTAAAGATTAATTTTATATAAATTTGTCATCTTTCATGCATAGTTTTATAAAAAAGATTGAGTCTTTTCCTTTCTTTTTATTTGGGTTTTTTCTACTTTCGTAGTAAGATTGAATTGAATCTTTGCGCTTCTTTATGATTCGAGTTTTTCTGATTTCATTAAAATATTGGATCTTTACCTTTCTTTTGATTCGGGTGTTCTATCAGACATCAAATTCTAGACTCTGCTCATAGAACCCAGTTTGTGATTGCTTGGCGGTTAGAAATACTCAAATTATATAACCAAAAAAGACCAAAAAAAAAACAAAAGGTAATAACTATTGTCCATCTTTTTATTGGTCTAATTTATCTTCACCATTGAAGATACATGCATATATTACCCCACTGTACTTTGAGAAGACTACTAAACTATGACATTGTATTTTCCAAAAAATGGAAGGTAGGTTTTCTCTTTTTTTTGTTATATACTCTGATTATTTCTTAACAGATAAATAAAAAATTAATTTTTTTTTATAAAAAAACGATTTTTTAAATTGAGATGCATACAATCCAAAAAATTATTGATGGGGTATCATGAAAGGACGCACGACCAACACCAAAATGACAGTCTTTTGATTTTTTTTCATCTTATATGCATATTTGAAACACTTAGATGTTAATCTGGTAGCAAGAACGTGTTCTATGAGAAATAGTGTGGGTTTTAAGTTTTAACATCTATACACAAATTTTTTGTTATCATTTTCCATATAAGACTAAACAGAAATTATGATAAATGGGGACTAGAATGGGGAGAATAAGAGCTAATGATGGTGGGTATGTTATTTATGTTCAATAGAATGATTACCAGGTTAGAGTTTTAGGTTAACAATGATTTTAATTGGTTGCTTCTGATATTGCACTCATGGAACCACATACTAATACATAATTTATTGCTTTTATGCAGCTACACGAGGATAACATTTTGATGTGTTTTGGTAGTTAACACAAGATGACATACCATCCTTTAGAGTTAAGACTAACTTAATAATTTCTTATTCCTCTAAATACCCATGGTGGTTAAGAAGCTTGGTTACTACAAGTTATAGTTTTAAGGGGTCTTATGGCTTAGCAGATAATTCAACAATTTGACATAATATGTTGAGGTGACACAAAAATTATGACATGAAATTACTTTTTTGAGATTAAATGAGTACTTAGATGCCATATGTTGCAAAATTAATTTGTTTAATGTGTAAGGGGTATAAGGGATATAGGTACATGACCGAATGCAAATTGAAATTCTCATAAAATATTTGGCTATTGATTGTTTTATATGAGTTATTATATGTGTAGATGATGCCTTTTGTAACTAGGATAAGAGGTGATGATGACAGGAAGGGAAATAGGAGTGAACTGGTCATTTCAGGATCACCGAGTGTACTATAGCTTTTGTAACTTAGGATTAGACTTTTAATTCTTATACAATTGATTCAAATTCAATTTTTGTAACTTTATTTCTTACCCATGATAGCAACATACTTACACTTCGATACCAATATGATCAATCGACATCGAATCACCAACCATATATTGAGGATCCCATCGGTTTTCTTTGACATTAGTGGCAAATCTAACCCCCGCGAAGCGGGGTTTCTTATCTAGTTTCAAAAGAAAAACGTTCCAAGGCAAAACAAGATAAATATGAATAAACGTTTCCATTCATATATGAATAAATTTTGATATTTTTATTTACTAGTGAACACAAACAAAAATAAGTTATATATGTTTAATTCACATATAAATAGAAAAGCTGAGTTATATATGTTCTATTCACATATGAATATAGCATAATTTAGTATGACTATACCATAAATATAAGTTTAATATACAAGTATTCATTTATGAATATAAAATAGTTTCTTTGTCAATGTATATCAAATTCATTTATCTTCTACTCACTAATGAATAAAGAAAAGAAGATTGACGTTTCTAATAAAGAGCCAACCACAATGAGAGAAATACGTTTGAAGCGGAAAAATATCAAAGGTATAAAATTCATGTCATATCTGTTATATTCATATATGAATAACTTGTATATCCCTACTATATTTTTGTTCTATTCACATATGAATACTTCAATCTTAATATGTATTATTGTCACACCCCAAAACCGGAACGGCGGAAACGTTATGGGGTGGATGACATAATGTCAAGTATCACAACATATGCAGTATAGTAATCAAAGTACAACAACCATTGCATTAATAGTAATAATTTTACATAGTTTACATTGCATAGAAACATCAAAGTAATACAGAAACTAATATAGTTGCAGCTCGGTACTAATTGTCTTCAACAAAAGCTCCTGGGATGTACCTGTCTATTGCTGACCTGAGAATACAAGTTATTTTGAAAGCGAGTATCAGCATTTTTATAAATTCTGGTGAGTTCATAAGTATTTAGTGTCATTTATGTAAGTAAGCATTTTATTCAAAATAACTTTATAAAAAGTAGTAGTTTAGAATCTACGGTGTATTTGCGTCCTTTCCAGAAAATCCTATATTTTCTAATTAAAAGCAATCTTCTACCAAGACTCGACAGAGATATGTTGTAAAAGTAATTTTCCCTTAAACACTATCATTACCAAAATACGGTATTTGACTTTAAAGAGAGTAGGAGAGTATCACTAGTAGAATACTAGGGGAAAATAACATATGCCTCAGCAGAAATACTGCCGACTAAGGCAAAAGAAATCATAGACTCCAGGAGAGTATCAAATGAATGATACGCCTGGATCAGTCTAACAAAAGGAAACACAGACCCCAGACGGTATCAAATGTACGATACTGCTAACAAGGTCTAAAACAAAGAAACACAGACCCCAGACAATATCAAATGAAAGATACAACTAGCAAGGTCTAAAACAGCGAAACACAGACCCCAGACAGTATCAAATGAAAGATACAACTAGCAAGGTCTAAAACAGAGAAACACAGACCCCAGACAGTATCAAATGAAAGATACAGCTAGCAAGGTCTAAAATAGAGAAACACAGACCCCAGACAGTATCAAATGAAAGATACAGCTAGCAAGGTCTAAAACAAAGGGAAAGTCCTAAGTGGGTTGTTTCAAGAATACAATGTTAGATTCTCGTTACCTTAAGGCCATGAATTATAAGGTAAACATGGAGATACTCGTAACCATACTAATTGACACTAGAGTACTTGACGCCCTGCAAGCGTCGGAATAAATATGACATTTTTCACCCCTTGGCTTGGTAGGCTGTGGACTGTAGCTAGCAGTCAGGGTGCGGGAGTGTCAGTCCTGTATAGATCTATACACACAATGCCCGCTCTCCCTACAGGATACTCTGGTTACCAACTCGACGACGGGGAGATCCGTGTCTTGAAGATGCATCTCGTATTCTGAATGCTATTAGAGGCGCTGGAGAAATGATATAGACTTGCGTATGAACTAACTCCTGTGAAATTCTCGTACTAGAAAGAGTGAATAGAACCTCCTAGCTATTCCTATAATAGTTACTAGTGTCTCTGATCTATGAATGATGAATGGAAGGATGCCCTTGCTACCCAATGGAAATGAACTGGCCGAAGTAAACCTTTATGTCTATACGTGTATACATGATATATAATTAATGTTTAAATGACCTTCGGACGGATATCTGATACCCACCAAACCACATCCAAACGAGGAAAAGGAAATAGGGCGAATTAGCCTTCCTAAGTCCTTTAAACATTATTTATATAACTATACAAGTACAGGCATGCATTTAACGAAGTAGAAGTCTAGAAGTATAAAAGAAAACTCTGATATAACCTTTGGAAAACCTTTAAAAATAAGAAGTTACGACTTGATATTATCATGTAAAACAAACTTTGAAAACCGTTCATAAACACGTTTAGAATATAATTTGATTAAACAATATAAGTAAAGAAAACCTTTATTTAAAACACCGCTGTAACTGGTTTAGAAGTAAAACATACAGCACGAGATACATTTTGAGAAAAGATTTAAACAAGTAAAGATGTTCTAGAAAACCATCTATAGTATTATACTTGGTAAAACAGCTGAAAGTGTAATAAATCCTTATGCATGCGGGTTATTAATCACATATGATTGATATTATAACTAGCATGTTTTAACTTGTATTCCCCCCCCCCCCATAAAAGCATGTAAAAACATTTAAAAGGTTGATTCGGGGGTATGAACTCACCTGACGTTGGCGTTTCGGATGAATGGATGGTATAGGATGCTAAGTGTCAAGTGAGGACTTGACCACACACGCGGATCCTATTTAACATGTAATGATACATTTAAGTATCTAATTAGTCATTTAATAACTAATTAAGCAAGTAAGGATGTCTTACTACATAAAAACACTTTGCTACAAGTGCTAGAAGTATCAAGGGTTTCATAGAAGGTGTGTATGGACTCACATTGGAGTTTACTCTTCAATTGATGGCCCTTATGGGTGTTTACGGTTTCAAGACCACTTCCCCCATGAGTTTACAACCGTAAACTCATGGTAGTGGTGTTATGAGATGTTTAAAGGTCTTATTTCACTCATAGAATCATGCTAGAGTCGAATCAAGGGCTAAGGAAGTGATTGGGGCTCAAAATGGACACACTAGGGGGTTTACGGTCCATTGACCACTCCTTGAGGAGTTTACAGCCGTAAACACATGAGTTTACAGTCGTAAACTCATGTTTTCCCCTTTCTTTTGTTGTTTGGTGGTTCTAGGCTATGTAGGCAAGGTTCTAGTCACTTATATGAGCATAGGAAGGTGTTAAAGGCACTTAAACACCTTGGAAAGGTGTTTACGGTCTATGAAGGTGTTCTTGAGGAGTTTACTACCTTAAACACATGAGTAGTAAACTCATGTTAGTCCATGAATCATGCGTTTTGGTGCATCAAATGAAGGATTACAAGGCTCTAGGCACTCATGGAAGCTTTTGGAGGTGTTTAAGGGGTAGTTTAACACCTAAAAAGGTGTTTATGGTCCTTGAAGATGGGTTTACCGTCTAAGAATGTTCTTAGACCGTAAACTCATGTTTACTCCCCATTTGTTACGATTTTGGTTTTCTAACTCCTTTCATGCAAGCCTAAGTCATTGCTAAGCATTAGAAGTGGTTTGCAAGGGTTTTTGGGCACCAAAACCCTCTTTCAAGGTGTTTACGGTTTTGGGATGCTCCCAAGACCGTAAACTTTTGTTCTTGGTGGTTTTTGGATGTTTAAGCCATGAATTTTCAAGCTAGATGAGATAAACAACAAGCTAGGAAGGTTAACTTACCGATTTGAAGCTCGAAGGGGCGATTTTTGACCAAAACCCGATTTGTAGAGAGAGAAAGTAGAGAGAGAAAGTGTCTAAGGTGGGGAAAAGGGTGGGATGAAACCCACTCAACCCTTATATAGGGTGGAGTTTATGGCCTGGTTGGGGGTTCACCTGGCACCAACCGCGAACGGGGTTTTTCACGACTACCGTTAAACACGACAAATTTTAAAATTATACTTCCTTAATTTTGGTTCGCTCGACGAATATTATTAAAATATTCCAACGGGTTTAAATACGGTCAAAAATATTTTTCGGATAAATTTGGCTAATTTTTGACATGCTTAATTTCGACGTTAAAACTAACGGAAATTTTTGGGTTGTCACAATTATATTAATAAAAACTATTGAATACCTATATTTATATATGAATAACAATATATGGCTTATATATATCATATTCATATATGAATAACTTGTATATCCCTGTTATATTTTTGTACTTTTAATATATGAATACTATAATTTGGATAATTATATATGAAAAACTTGTATATCCCCGTTATACTTCAATCTGGATATTCATATATGAATAACTATATATTGCTTAACTTGTATATCCCTACTATATTTCTGTTTCATTCACATATGAATACTTCAATATGGATATGTTTTATATTAATAAAAACTATTAAATACCTATATTCATATATGAATTAATATATATGGCTTATATATATATATATATATATATATATATATATATATATATATATATATATATATATATATATATATATATAGTAATTACCCAAAAATCAAGGGTAAAAATTTCATTTTAATATAGCTAAAACATTGATACCATTTAGTTCAAACATCTCAAATCATCATTAAGTAAAGCATTTATCAGAGTTCATCCCAAAATCATTCATTGCAGAAATCATAGGTGTGTGCACTGCGATCAATCCGAGCCCTTCTTTTCCAAATCGATGATGCCTGAAACCAATATTGTAAACCGTAAGCACAAAGCTTAGTGAGTCCCCCAAAGCATACCCCACACACAATCCACATAACACATACCATATTAGCTATAAAAGCTACATATATCACATAGGTCATGCATACTAACATATAAGGATGTCGTGGGCTCCCCCAGGGTCTTATACCTTCATGTCATGGTCTCCCCCATGGTCTTTACCTAGGAATGCCATGGGAACCCCCACATGGTCTTATATCTAACTAACACGGGCTCTCCCCGGGTCTTCCATGCAATAACATACATAATCACTAACATATCGTATATCATAGAAGTATCTATCATACTACATAACACATACATAAACATAAAAGGATGATGTGGGCTCCCCCAAGATCCAATCCTTCATTTAGTACAGAACACGATGACTCTGATGGTCCATTAGGGCCTAAGAATCTAGGACCCAAATAGATGGCCCAAACCCGAAGCCCAAAGTACGAAACGCAACCTGGCTAAGTACGCAGGGCGTACTCAGCAGTACGCTGATTGTACTCGCTTAATGACTTGTACGCTGCGCGTACTGGCTTGTGCGCCCAGTGTACTACCCTCTAGCCTCACTTCTGCCACTAAGCACTTAATGCTTTAAGTCAAAAGTCCAAACCACATATATGAGTCCCACATAATGTCTAAACCCATAAAGTCACTGACTTGGTGACTTTGCATGCCCCCAATAAGACCAAATAGCGTTCTACTTTCATGGAAATGGCTCAAACTCCAACATAGACGGTCTTAAACTCTAAAGGTGCCAACTTTATGGACCTTGAACCTCAGAAACACTAAGAGGGGCAACTCAAAGCTCTTGGAATGAAATCAAGACCATTAGATTTCATACTTGGGACCAAAATGAAAAAGAAACTCACAAATGGTAGATCTAAGAGATGAATGATCACGTTCAAAGCTTTATACCTTCATCAAGCTGATAATGAGTCCCAAAAGCCAGATCCATAAGCTCCTCCTTGATTCCTATCTTTGCAACAAGCTCCATCTTCTTGAAAATGTGCCAAACATCCCACAAAATGGACTCCATAAGCTCAAAATGTCACCATGAATGATATATGACAATTTCTAGGGTTTTAGAGGGTGGAGGCTAAAGATATTAGGGTTAGGTTATGAGATAAGGAGCTTAAATAGGGTCCAAGACCCTAAAATAGGGTTCTGATCTAAGTGACGTAAGCCCAACGTAATTATGGTACGCCCAACGTACTCCGAAGAACACTCACGACCATCCTGGTCGGTACACCTAACGTACTCCAAGGTATGCCCCGTGTACTACCTTCTTCACTAGTACGCCCCACGTACTATTTGTGTATGCCCCGTGTACTCGGCTAAGCCTGAAAACCACGAAACTTCCAAAGACCATAACTTCTTCGTTCTAAGCCCGATTCCGGTGATCCTTATATCCACGGAAAGGTAACGAGAAGGCCTACACTTCTATTAACTCATAACTTTCTTAAAACCTTCTGAACAAAAATTCATTTTCCACAAAAGCCCGAACTGCCACTTTACCGAAATACCCCTAGGCTCCAAAACACGAACCGAACACCCGTATCACTTTTAATACATCAACCGCACCAAATGGACCTACATCTTACATTCTCAAAAGCCATAATCCTTATAATGACCGAACTTCGAGTCATAACCTCAAACTAGGAATTGATTCAAAACAGGGCGATATATATATATATATATATATATATATATATATATATATATATATCATATTCCTATATGAATAACTTGTATATCCGTGTTATATTTTTGTACTATTTACATATGAATACTTTAATTTGGATATTAATTTATGAATAACTATACATGGCTTATATGTGTATATATATATATATATATATATATATATAGAGAGAGAGAGAGAGAGATAGGTTCTGGTGTTCAAAGTAATAATTGTGTGATTGTATGCATAAATGTGGGCCAATCAAAATTAAATGAATAATTAAATAATTAAATAAATAAATAAGGGTAATTTAGTAATATGATTAATAACTTCCAAAAATAATCGCTATCATCATGGTATTAACTTTTAACCCAATTTCTCTAGGTTTATATCTAGAGTTGTTACCCTCTTTATCTAATTGACTTTTTCTAACCCTAAATTTATCCCCTTCATAAATCGGCCTCACACCCTTACCATCGGCTGACCATAGCAACTCCATATCTTCAATTCAACATCAACCCAACTTCACTTTCTTCATTTCCATTCACGATTTGCTTAATCTTTGAATTTAGCAACCACAACCATTCGCATAGTGATTGATCGACTTGCCGGAATATTGGATCTCTCTCATAATCTTTGAATTTAGCAATCGCAGTATGTATTCGATCAGATTTCCTTAATTTGATTTTGTTACGACTCTACAGAATTAAACATCTTTAAAAGGTTTGAATCAACAAAAAGAGCAGGAAGAAAATGTCATGTGTGAGAAGAATTAAGCTCGGATCACAGGGGATAAAGGCTTGACTAGGATGTATGGTCATATCTCAAGGCTATGGACTTATTAAACCTAAAGAAGAGATTATCAAAGTCATCCACCACGCCATCAACTCCGACGTCACTCATCTCGACACCTCCGACGTCTACGGACCTCACACTGACGAAATCCGGAAAACCTCCACCTGCGGCCATCCCTTTCCTTGTAGTTACTGGAAATCGGAAATTCAATGAAAGGAACTCGACCTAGGGCTGATTGAGATTGGATCCTTCATTAAAGGTACCTTAATTTCGATATTTCTTTGATTTCTTCCTTCTTTCTAATCAAAAATCACAACCACCACCACCGTAACGGTGGTGACAACAACCTCCAGCCACCGCTTCCATGATGACAGTGGGTGATGATGTTTCCAGCTTCAATTTTGAGTTTCAGGGGCCCACATCTAGTGGAAAAACTAGCCTTGTTCAGTATCTTGTTCCGATCATTGGGCATGAGTTTGTTCGAATTAACAACCATGAACACACTGATTTACATGAGTATTTGGGTTCTTATATAACTGATGCAAGTGGGGAATTTGTTTTCCAAGAAGGGGTGTTGGTTAAAGCAGTTAGAAATGGTCATTGGATAGTTCTTGATGAACTTAATCTTGCCCCTTCTGATGTTCTAGAAGCATTAAATCGGTTTGTGTATTTTATACAATTCCAATTCTATCGGAATGGAATCATGAATTCAAATTCTATCGGAATGGAACACAAATTCTAATTCTGTTGGAATGAAATACGGATATTTTCTCATTGATTATACATGTTCTACAATTTTTGGTTATTGGTTTTGGTGCAATTAACAAGTCCGCATATTTTTCCAAAGGAATATAGTTTTTTTATTTATCATTTGCTAATGCGTTATTGGATTCTAAACTACAATTGGATTTGTTTTCACAGAAGTTGATGCTTGAAGAACGGACAACAAAATTGTAAGTGTTTCTTAGCAACATTATTATTTTAGAATGAATTAGTGTATTTGTTAGATTTTAAGGTTTTTTTTTTGATTTGAAAGTTTTGTAGTTTTATTCTTTAACAATAAATGCAATTCTTAGCAATTGTTACATGTATTCTATAAGAATTAATGTAATTTTTTTTTAATTCTTCAATTGATGGTTCGAGAATTTTGTTATTCTACATGAAATTTTTAAAGTCAAGATCAAGAAATATGTTCAAAAATACTTTTATTATTTTATGGTTCAAAAATATTTTTATTTTGGAACATACTCAAATATATTATGTCAGAATGTCCGAATTAAAAACCTTATAATTCATAAAATCAGATTTTTAAAATTTATAGAATCTATGATCCCTTAAAATATGCAATTTTCCTTTATTAAATCTATATTAATTGACTAAAATACCCTTCTAGTTAAATTAGATGGTATTTTTCAATTATATTTAATTCAATAATATGCATTAATCATTTTTTTTAAATAAGTAAAATGATTGGCCCACAATCATTAATACATTCACACAATAATTACTTGGAATATAATAAACTAAGCCTATATATATATATATATATATATATATATATATATATATATATATATATATATCATATTCATATATAAATAACTTGTATATCCCTATTATACTTCTTACTATTCATATATGTAGACTTTAATATAGATATTCATATATGAGTAATTATATACGGCTTATATATAGCTAGGTTCAAATGTGGATTGATATTTATTGTGCGCACGTGTGGACAATGTTATTTTTTGAGAATGACAAAGAAAATATGTTTTTTGATAATGTGGATACGTTCAATATTACATAAGTATTGTCATTATCACACATTCTCACTAATTAAGTTATCTATAAGGTTATTACAGACTTTTTTTATTATTATTCACATGTTGTCAGAATGTTGTCATGATGTTTATTAAGGCGTGTCCTGTAAGAATGAAAACGAATGAAAAACGATGCGTGAGAACAAAAATGAATAAGAATAATGAGAATGAATGGAAATGACAATAATTGTGTGAGGTTGAACATATTCTTGTAGTAATTCTCATAGAATAACAATGTTCACACGTCCGTACAATAGTTGTCCATCCACATTATAACCTAGCCATATATATATATATATATATATATATATATATATATATATATATATATATAGGCTTAGGTTATTTTGTTTTTACTAATTATTGTGTGCCAAAATGCACAGATCTGGACCAACGGATGGAATTAATAAATAGACATGATTTGAGAGTGTATTATATTACAATGGGATAACATGTACCATATAATCACACAAATTTTAGCAAAAGGGTATTTTGGAAAATTAACTACATTTATAAAAGGAAAATTTTGGATTATTATGGATAATTAATTCTCCTAATTTTAAAAATCTGATTTTTTTTAATTAATTTAATTTTAATTCTAACGTAATTTGTAAACATAATCGATTTTATTATGTTAGAATATTTTTTTGTTAGAATGATTTTCTTTCAGAATTTTATTCTATTAGAATATTATTGAAGAATAACAAAATTCTTGAATCCAAGGTTGAAAAATAACGATATTCTAATATATTCTTATACATTCGAACTTAAATACAATGTAACAACCATAAAATTTGAGCCAAATTTTAAAATATTTTAATTCATTCAAAAACCATTAAGTTCATACATTTGTTTCAAAATAGTTCAAACATCAGAGTATCTCCCAAAACCATATCACATAAATCATAAACATGAGGAGCGGTACGATCACGCATTCGCCTTGCCACGATCTCCTCAAGTACCTGAAACAATACACTAAACTGTAAGCCCGAAAGCTTAGTGAGTTACCCCCAAAATACCAACCACAAATAAACATACTCGTAACATATCGCAAATAGAACAACCATGTACATCGAGTCTACAGTGTGATTGGTCCGCCCGCACTGGACCTTCAATCCAACTGGTCCACTCTCTGAATCTACAGTATGACTGGTCCGCCCACACTGGGCCTTCAGTCGGCTTGGTCCACCCTCCGTGCCTCGACACGTCTGGTCCACCCTCTTGGGGCCTTCAGCCTATCTGGACCGCTCGTTGGGCCTTCGGAATATCCGGTACGCCCGGGGTATGTTGGCCTACAACACAAAGCAGAACCCGCCTCAACCCAACCCCCGTCAAACAAACATGTGCACATAAAGCAATTAATCACATAACAAATCATTAACCATAAAAACAGTCTAACAGATCACATAGCATATCAACATCCTAACCAGGATTCGTACCTAACCGCTCACCAGCATAACATCACCCTATATACCGGGTACCGACCTTAACCAGGTCAATAACATAACATTACCCTAAATACCGGGTACCGACCTTAACCAGGTCACTAACATAACACCATCCTAAATACCAGGATGCAGATCTAGCAAAGCAATAACATAACATACTATACCCGAATTTCCATCTGATAAAGGGCCGACCTTGGTGCCGTAGACCCTGTCGATATAGTGAGGATAACTCACCTGCAATTGCCAACTGGAAAGATAAGACCAAGCTGCTCCGACCACCGATACGATCTTCACCACAGAACACTACTAAAGAACCAATTCCATTAATACCCAAAATTACCAAAATACCCTTGGAAGTCAAAATGGTCAACTCTTGGTCAAAGTCAAACTGGTCAACTCCACAGAACACTACTAAAGAACCAATTCCATAAAAAAAACATAATCAACTTTAAAATATTATAACTTTCAGTATATTCTAAAAGAATAAAACTATAAATTCTAATAGAATGTGTTAGGCATTAAAGACTTTTAATTTATTCTAACATACTGTATTACTCGCGTCACTTGATCAAGTAGTCCCCGAGTCACTTGATCCAAATAATTGACTTAATCTAATTACAATGATTCTAGAGCCTACATTGTAGCTAACACAGAGGACAGTACTTTGGCAAAAGGTCAGCTTATTACAGGCTAGAATGCGGTAAATATGACAGTTCAAAGATCAAATTTTTTTTCTGAACAAAGTAAAAGTGCAAAATATACAGTTGTAACATCGCATGTTCGAAGGACTATAACTCAACCAATATAAATCTAATTAAAATGACTTTCGAACCTAACTTGTAGCTAACACAATGGAGAATATGCATAAACAAATTTCAGATCATTCCAAGCTATTATGAGAGAGATATGATAGTTCAAAGATTACAAAAAAATTGGCTGAAATATCTGATTCAAGCATTTTAACAAACATTTGGCGGGCAAAATCAGATGCTCAGATCTTTATACTCCATTTGATGAAACATACAACATATGTAATTAATAAAAACATGAATGTGACTAAATTTACAATAAAAAAGTATATACCTTCAAATACTAACGAGTAATTTGTATTATCAAGAGTATGAAATCACTTCAAAGAAATCAAATTAAATCATCATGTTTATGGAATAACTAATCATAACCAAAGGAAAAATAGAGAAAATAAAGACCCCATTTGACTAACACCAGACCAAATTAATAAGTGAAGTAGAAAATAAGCATTACAGTTTCAAGAAGCTAAAATTTGAGAACAATACCATGAGGTCTGCTCAAGTCATCCAACACTTCCATGTTATAACCTAAACATCATCATCCCCAGTGGTGAAGCAACCTGATGTGATCATATGATTTGTAAACCCTATTTCGTTCGAAATAGAAAGACATCGAATCTGAGAGGAAGGCGGAGCAACTCCTTGAAGGTCACACATGGTCGTGTGCTTCTGACTTTGTCATCCGGGTTGGGGAAATAAGCCACAATCGATTGCAGTGGGGTTGGACATTAGTCGATGATGGGAGAAGTATGGTGGGCCAGGTTTAGAAGAGGGGGCGACGAATAAAGGGACCTCTCAGTGATTTTGTAGTGTTTATTAACATAATTTCCATATTTAAAGACTATTAATGATTTTAATTATTTACCTTATTTATCATAAATATGATTACTATTATACCCTTTTATGATTTATTATTGATTTTATTTTTTCTTAATTCTGATTGGTTGTTAGAGTCACATAATACTTTTTGGAAACATTTGAACCTCTCTCTCTCTCTCTCTCTCTCTATATATATATATATATATATATATATATATATATATATAATATACACACACACACACATAGGCAAAACTGCAAAAATGGTCCCTATGGTATTCATTTTTTGGGGTTTTAGTCCAAACCACGACTTTTTTTGGCTTCGTGGTCCTTGTAGACTAGTTTGTATGTGAAAATAGTCCATCCGGAAATTTAAATGACTATAATACCCTTTGGGTATTTATTTTTCATTTTTCTTTTATTTTTTTAAATTTAATATTTATTTATTTATTTTAACAATTAACAAATAATATAGGACCCGCCTCTCTCTCTCTCTCTCATAAAAAATAATTGTGTATCTTCTTCTTTTACATTTCCTTTTGTCAGGGACTCATCACAAACCACAGACCAGACATGAAAACTCATCTCTATCACCACAATTCTTTCCATAATAACCCTTCAATTCTTCATCATCGATAAACATTTTTCAAAAGAAATCGTACTCTTTCTCACTAACATCACTGTCTATTTCATCCATATCGTCGTCTTCATCATCGCTACCGCTAATTCTGGAATAAAATTCTTTCACAACCTTCAATGCCCTTTGCTGGACCTGTTCCAATTGTGGTTTTCTAGTTCTTCTGGTATTAGTAAAAGAGTTGTTTGTTGTGGGTTAGGTTTTAGCTTCAATTACGACAATCCAGATTGAGTTAATTGAGGGGATTCGGGAAGAGGTTTAACCAACCATTCGGTGTCGGAGAAACTGACGACCTTCTTGGGGTTCCTGAGTTTAAATTTGGGGATTTTCTTTTGTTTCTTGAATTGAGTGGGAGTGACAGGCTGTAGATTTGTATAGGGTAATGATCTTGAGGGAGGGCCTTGGTGCCAGAGAGAATGGAGGTAAATTACTTCGTTGGAGAGATTTTAGCGAAAAAATGAATCGAAGAAGGATCCAACGCTGCATTGGAGAAGAAGATCGATGAGGGGAAGTATTAGAGAAGAACGTCAAATGAGCACGATCGTGCATTTGAGAGAGAGAGAGAGGGGGGTGGGCCCACTTTATTTTTTTTATTACAGTAATATTAAAATAAAGGATAAAATATTTCAGAAAATGAGAAAAACAATTTAAAAGGGCATATTAGTAATTTTAAGTTTAACGGGGACCATTTCCACATAGAAACATGGTCAAAAGGACCATGAAGCCAAAAACATCGAGGTTTGGACGAAAACCCCAAAAAAATGAATACCATAAGGACCAATTTTGCAATTTTGTCACATATATATATATATATATATATATATATATATATATATATATATATATATCATGTTCTTATATGAATAACTCGTATATCCATGTTATATTTTTTACTATTCACATATGAATAGTTCAATGTGGATATTCATATACGAATAACTATATATAGCTTATATATATATATATATATATATATATATATATATATATATATATATATATAACTTGTAAATTCCTGTTATATATTTGTACTATTCATATATGAATACTTCCATCTTATTCAAGTAGTTATATGTTTTCATTAGCAGAAAAAAGAAACAAACACAACAAAGAAAAAAAAGCATCAAAGTAATAAAAGTCTAACAAAAACAGAAACTCTTGAAAAGCGACAACTACATGATTCAGATTCTGATTTTGAAAGCAGTCGTCCATCAAAGAAGCCAAAGAAAATGGAGTCATCAGTTAAGAAAGAAAAGAAAAAACCCATGGTAAATGAGTTTTATTCAATGAAAAACATATGTTTACAAGGGCATTACTCTCTATAATCTTTGGTTGGGCACACAACAAAAAGAATGTGTAAGATCTATGAGTTTTGGAAGTTTGTTAAGAATGCAAATGACCGATATACCAAGTAACAACACAGTCTGTTCATGACATGTTGGGGATTCCAATTGGTGGAATCATACTTACACAACTGGATCATTGGCCTAAAGATGATACATGTTATGATGAATGGAAACAACAGTTTCAAGAAGGAACTATCATCAGACTGAATGTAATAAAAAAAGTTATTTTTCGTACCACCGAAGCTAATTTTAATTTCAAATTGAACTTTTTATTTCTTTTTGTCAACAAATTTTGTGAGTCAACATCAATGGGAAGAGATATCATCAACATCAAGAAAAACAGATATCATCAACATAGACTGGTTCAACTATGTTTTGGATTGTCTGGCTAGAACAAAGAACTCATACATATCATACTCGGATATCATCTACTTTTTTGGATCTTCAGCTTTCATGGTGGTAAGTTATTCATAAGTGAATTTATTATAATGTTTATATTCACTTTTTAATAAGATTAATTATTCATAACTGAATAACACATATTCATATATGAATAAGTAAAAGATAGTGTTACTTGTTCACATGTAATGCTTTGCATTACTTATTCATAAATAAATCTGAATAAATAATACTATATTTTGTAAAAATTCATTTATTAATATGAATTAACTATCATTTATCTGCAATTGTTCTATGCTGATAAAATCCACTCAGAAGCTCTACTCGACACCACGTAAACGTCCAACAATTTGTTATTGGAGTTCAGAGAAGATTAGATATCGAGAGACATGTGAGCAAGAAATAAGTAGATTTGGTTTTGGAGAAGTAACTGAAGAATTTTTTCATGAACAAGTTGAAGGAAATACAGATCTGGAAGACAGTGATTATGATAAAGATGAAAATGATTATATTGAGGTAAGTATTTTGAATATGTTAATCATATATGATTACACTAATTTATTATATTAATTTCTAATTATATTTATTTTTATTACATAGGCAGAGGAATAAAAATTATCTAAAATGCTTAATAGTTTTGAGAGGATGAAGGAAAAGTTGAATTCAAAACTCAATGACGCAATAACATTTCTTGAAAAGGAAAGTTTCAGGATTTTGAAAGAAAAGATCACAAATGTAATTGTTGAAGATAAAACTAAAAGCACAATCTTTTCTTGAATTTCCAAGTAATGAAACTGGACTTGAAGGAATCAATTTGACACCGGTTATGGGTGAAAAAAGAAATAATGAAAAAGATAATGAAGATAAAGAGGGAAATGGTGAAGAAGACAATGATAATGATGGCCTGAACCTGAAGTAGTTTATTTGCTTGATGGAAATGATGCGGAGAATAAAGGAACCAAGAATGATGGAGGGACCAATAAAAAAGAAAGTGATTAAAAGAAAAAGGAAAGTGAAACTGAAGCAAAAGAGAATGATGGAGAGATCAATGAAAATGAGAATGATAAAGAGAAAACAATGAGGAGAATGAAGAAACAAATAATGATGGAGAGACTAGTCGAAAAAAAAGATACAAATCAAAATATTTTGGATTAAGTTGTTGAAAACATTGTGGATGATGTCCTTGGCAGTATATTTTCAAGTTTAAATAGTCAAGAAGATGAAATCTGGAATGACATTGAAATGAAAATTATTTTGGATAATATTGATATAGTAAAATGACTTACTTTTTTTTATAAAAATATTAATACACAATAACAATTTTTTTATTAAATTTTGACCAGGGTTAGCAATGAATGGAAATAAAACTAATACTACATTCAGTCAAGTTATTCAAGGTATGTATTTGTTATTCATATATGAATGAATATAAAAAATGTTACTATTAACTTATAAAATATTACGATTAACTTATTTGTAACGTCCCAAAATTTAAGACCAAAAATTTCATTTTAATAATGATAAAACCATCACCCAAAATGTGTTCATAAAACCATAAGGAAAATGAGAGTATGTCAATAATCATCCAAGTACATCAAATCAACAAAATGCGGAACAACATGAAGTGTGTAATGCGATCATCCCGAACCCTTCCCCTTCGATCCGGAAGTACATGAAACATAGACTGAAAACCGTAAGTATGAAGCTTAGTGAGTTCCACAAAATACCTCATACCATACATATCAAACATACAATGGGCCATGCCTAACAACCATCGGGTCCCACCCGATATCGAGCCCCGATCGAAACTGATCTGTAAATAATATGAGATGGCCCCCGCCTTATCACATTTACCAGGCCCCACCTGGCATCGGGACCCACCCAGAATTCACACAAACACAAAACACATGCAAGAATCACTAAGACAAATAGCATACAATACACTCATTAGGCCCCGCCTGGTATATATATTTCATACTACACATACAATAGTCATACAAACAACTAGCATCCTAATCATAATAAATCATGGGACGACATTGGTGCCTTCGACCCACTTAACACTATGAGGAGAGTCACATCAAACTTTTGAAAATCAGATAAATGCTCAGACTGTTGATCCGGAAAATTCCCTGCGCTATTCAATCAAACAAAACCCCAATTAATAATTGGGTCATCAACCACAACTATGAATCTCATTCATTTGTCCAACTCCCAGGGTAAAAGACCATTTTACCCCTTCCTCACTTGGCCCCATAATTGAGGCCCACCTAATGGCTCCAAAGGCTTAATATCGCCCAAATTCCTAAATGAGGCCCAAAGTCCATTATGGGCCTAAATCCAAGAAGACCCAAATCCTAGCAATGTCCGTAATTCAGAAAGACTATCAGCCCAACAAGGCCCAAAACCCTACTAATCCACAAATGACCCAAATAGTAAAAGTCAATAAAAGTCAAGCTACTGAGTATGCCTGTCGTACTCAGACTTACACCCAACGTACTTCCTCTGTGGATAGTACGTGTAGCGTACGAGCTGGGTATGCCCATTGTAACAGTCCAAATCAGGTAAACCTTTTTAACCCTTTTAAATGATTTAGTTGGCAAAAATGGTCCCTTTTGTATGTTGGGCATACCTAAGGGTACACTTAGCGTACTATGGAGGAAGGATCGCTGAGGAGTATTGCGTATGCGGGGCGTACATATAGGTGCGTGGGGCATACGCGACAAAGAACCCAAACCCTAATTTTTGGACTTGACACCTATTTAAGCATCCTTAAGTCATTTGGACTAAACCCTAATCTGCCTCTTGAGCCTCATTTCGTCCCTTTACCTCAGTTTTCCTTTGAGAGTGTGATTGTGGATCATAGAAGTGTGTTGGTGGCCATTTTGGAGCTTATTGAGAAGAAGAAGTTAGTGAGCAAGCTTAGGAGTGGCATTGTGTTCCAAGAATTTGCATCTAGATCACCTTGAAGAGCTTTTGGAGGTATAAAGTCTTGATCTTGCCATCTTATTCATTAGATCTAGCTAGGGTTTTCTATATTGTCCCTTTAGTTGGTTTTTGGACCTTCTCTTGAGAGTTAAGCAATTCCATAGACTAAAATGGTTAGATATGAGCTTTGTGAGCATGCTAGATGCATAAAGCTACTAGCTTGAAGGGTATCTAGACTCCATGCATGAGTTTGAAGCTTTATATGAAGTCCTAATGTAAAGAATGAAGTTTTGAAGTCCCATATAGCAT
The DNA here is from genome assembly GCF_051521515.1 of Lactuca serriola. NCBI lineage: Eukaryota > Viridiplantae > Streptophyta > Magnoliopsida > Asterales > Asteraceae > Lactuca > Lactuca serriola. Next base: position 47,201,132 of record NC_136410.1, read on the forward strand.
GAAAGGGCATAAAGTTGCCAACTTTATACCCTAGGACGTCTTAATGAACTCAAATATGATATTGGACGTTAGAACATCAAGTATTAAGAACTTAATGGAAGTAGGTGCCTAATCTGTTTGTACGCTAGGCGTAATATAGTGTACGCAACGCATATAACTCAGGGACTTAGTACGTTGCGCGTACACGGGTGGCACGCACAGCGTACACACTCAGATGGGTTTGGGCTCGTTTTGGGCTTGTAAGCCCTTTGGGCCTTAATCAGTCATTGGGCTTGTTCATGTTTTGAGTTAGTGGGCCAATTTATCTGTTTTGAGAGATGATTGCTATGGTTGGGATTTATTGGGCTATGAGGCCCATTAATGATTTTTGGACATGGACTTTGGGCCCATTAGCAATGGGAGACTTTTGGGCCATTATGAAAGGACTTGGGGATTAGGTTCTTTAACTGGATTATATTCAACCCTAACCTTGGGTTAATGGTATTATTGTTCAGCATGAGTGGTTACAGACTGTTAAGAGAGCAACTTTCGGATTCAGCAGATAGAGGTGAGTCTCCTCACCATACCAATGGGTCGAAGGCACCAAAGTTGGCCCATTAGTTAGTTGTAGTGTTTATTGTGGATTCACTACTGATATGTCTGGTATTCATGTATATGAGAATGTGCTAGAAATTATTGATTGGATATGTGAAGACCCCGGGGGGGAGCCCGTGGCAGTTGGATATAAGACCATGTGGGGGTGCCCATGACAAGTAGTTAAGATCATATGGGGGAGCCTGTTGGATAAGGTGTCTAAGTCCATAACTATTTCGGGCTTGTACTTGACCCGACCCGGCATGGTCCATTTGGGTTGCATGGCACCATGCAATTGGATAGACTAAATGAGAGAAATAACACTTGGAGATTATTAATATATTATAAGTTCTAATATATTAATAATATTATTTAATTAGTTTGATCAAGAATTAATTTGGAATTAATTAAGTGATCAAAGGATAACTAATTAAATATATGGGTTGATTATGTAAATCATCCATATCTTGTATAGTGGGCTAAAAGGCTCCATGGATTATCAAAGTTGGGTTCTACCCATAGGATGCTCCATGGATGCTCCATGGGAGTTACAAACCCATGGGTCATGGAAATGAAGAGTCATGACACATTAGGGTTTACATGGTGTAACCCTAGATGTGTCAACACTATATAAAGATCCCATTCTCCACCAAAATCGGTTAGACATAAGAAACTAGAGGGCTTGGCCGATTTTGAGAAGTGTGTGTTATCTCAAGAGTCTTTCCAAGAGCATTTGGTGTTGTGTGAAGCATTTGAGGCATCACACTTGGGGTGCTAGGCTCACAAGGTTTCAAGGAACACAAGCAACAACAAGGTAAGTAATTCTATCTATGATTCAAGTTAAAATTGTTCCCCATGTATGCTAGATAGGAATATAACCTTGGAATTCAACTTTGCATGATAATTAGACAAACATAGATCCAAGGTTATTAGGGTTGCATGTACACTTAGGAAGTGTTAGAATGCTCAAAACCCATCAGAGCCAATGAAACATAGGAGTAAGACCCTGGAGGGAGTCCACGACAACCCTATATGTTTATGTATGAGTTATGTTGTATGATAGATATTTTTGTGATATATGATATGGTAGTTAACTATTATGTTATTTGCATGGAAGACCCCCGGGGGGAGCCTGTGGCAGTTGGATATAAGACCATGTGGGGGAGCCCATGACATTCCTAGGCAAAGACCATGTGGGGGAGCCCACGGCAAGTAGTAAAGACTATGTGGGAGCCCATTACATGTAGGTATAAGACCCTAGGAGGAGCCCACGACATCCTTATATGTTTGTATGCATGGATTATGTGGTTTATGTAGCTTATATAGCTAATATGGATTATGTAGGGTATGCGCTGGGGAACTCACTAAGCATTAACTTACAATTTTTTGGTTTGTTTTAGGTACTTTAGAGCCTAAGGGCAATGTCAAGGTTTGATGGCGCGACATGCACTCTCCAGCATTTTATATGGGGACACTCTGATATTTGAAATAAAATGTTAATGTTATGGGTTTTGAAAACAGTTGTCATTGAGATTTCATATTTTATGGGAATGTTTCGATTAATTAAAAAAGAAAATTTTATTTGGAAATTTGGGTCGTTACACCCAACATACTCCGTAGTCACCCCAACTCTCTATTAAGTGCTTAATCGGTTAAGACACTAAGCCAAATTCTCAAATCTGATCCTGAATGATGTCTTCACATGTAAAGTTGACAACTTTACATCCTTTCATGGCTTAATGGGATCCAGAACTCAAAAAGAACCATAATAATAACCCTAATTCATGCATGGTCCAAAATCACTCATCAAGATTGCATTTTTATGAACAAGGGATCTCAAAAATGCCAAGATCTATCATCCTTAGCTTCTAGAGTAGCTCATACTCTCAAGAATGGCTTAAAGGAGCATAAAAACAAGCCCTAACTAGATTAACCAAATGATCCGTCAAGTTAAGATCTTTATACCTCAAATAGCTTGCAAAGTTGATGAAGATTCTGGATCTTCAAGCTCCAAGTCCATCAAAGCTTCACCACCAAGCTTTACCTCCTTCAAAGGACCCAAAAACACCACAAGATCACAACAATGGCTCACAAACACTCAAATAAAGGTTAGGGTTCGTTCTTAGGGTTTGGAGAGGTGGAGGTTAGTCATAAGGAACTCCCAAAGCAACTTAAGGTACTTAATAGGGAAAAAACCCTAAAAATTTAGGGTTTGTCCCAGCCGAGCGTATGACCAGCGTACGTGGGTACCTCCGCGATCATGCATCGAGCGAGTACACCTAACGTACTCGGCTAGGGGCTAAAGCCACCAATCTTCCGAAGGCCACAACTTCTTCGTTCTAAGTTTGATTTTAACATTATTTATATCCATGGAAAGGTAATGAGAAGCTCTATAATTATATAAACTTTCTTGTGGCTTAAAACTTCCCGAGCTTAAATCCAAAATTCATAAAAGGCCCAAACTATCACTTTACCGTTATACCCTTGGGCTCCACACTGCAAACCGAACTATCGAATCACCTAATCTACATTATCCGCATCCAAGGGGTCTAAATATCTCTTTTCCCAAGGCATGTAGCCTTATGATAATTGATCTTTGGGTCACGGCCTCGAATTAGGAAACGATTAGAAACAGGGTGTTGCATTATTAAATGTTACTATTAACTTATTACTTATTTACAAGTAAAAAATGTTATTATAAATTCAATAATTTATTAATTAATTATACTTAATGTATAATAGGATATGGATCTTGCAAGGAAGGGAAACCGAGAAGGTGTGCATAAATAATGAGGAGAAGTTGAAAAAGGAAAGGGAGATGATAGAGGTAAATGGATGATTAGCTATCAACTAAATATATTACAATGCTTATATTGATTTTTTTTAAATAAGATTGTTTATTCATAAGTGAATAAGACAATATAATAATGAGTAAAAAAGATAGAATATTCATATATGATGTATATCTATCAGGCAAGGGAAATTTTGAACATGGAAATAAAGGAGGTGGAAAAGCTGAGAAGACAAAAGGAAATGATGGATCGTGCATGTCATGTTTATCATCATCTGTATTTCTTTTCTCAGCTTCTCCTCCTTGTTTAGCATCACCTTCATCTTTATTTTCCTCAGTAGTTTCAACTTCTCCTTGAGGGGTGTCGTACGCTGGGCGTACCACCCTATATACGCGCAACGTACTAATAAAAGTTGATCGTGCATGCCATGCACGTACGCGCATCGTACGTGTGCATTCCCCAAAACCCTACGTTTAGGGTTTGATCCCTATATAAAGAACATTATGCCCTAAAGTCCAGCCTCCCTCTCACCCTTAAGCTACTCACACAAAACCCTAATCCATATTTTTGTATGTTCTTGTTCTTGTAAGGCCTCTTGACAACATTTTGATGTTTTGGATCCATTCTCCAAGGAAGTAAAGGTCAAAGAAAGGTGGTGGTACAAAGGAGAAGTTGTAGATATGGGATTATTGCTTCATTTCAGACCTTTTCAAGGTATAAATTCTTGAACTTGATCCGTGAATGCTTAGATCTATTATGTTGAGTTTTTGGACCTTTTTGGTCCCAAGAATGGAGCTTTATGGTTCCAAATCCGTTTCTAGGCTTAGGGTTGCCACCTTTAGTGCTATTTGAGTCCCAAAGATAGAAAAGTTACCATCTTGAAGGTCTTGATGTGGTCATGCATGAGTATTATTCATTTTTATGGAAGTAGATTGTCATATTTCAAGTTTGGGTTCATTTGGGGGTTTGCAAGCCACCAAGTAACCAACTTTATGGGTTAAAACACTTTATTAGACTCAGATCTATGTTTGGAGCTTTAGGTATTAAGGGGTTTAAGCTCTTTTTGAGATTATGGCTTAACAGGGGAGTACGCTGAGCGTACAAGGTAGTCTGTACGCTTAGCGTACAGAGGAGTACGCCCTGCGTACTCACTGGATTTGGGCTTTGCGTCATTTGGATCTTGGTTTGGGAAATTCCTTGGACTTTGCTATTTTAGGCCTTAGTGGGCCATCCGGAATTGAAACTTTTGACTAGAAAAGCATTATTGGGCCTTAGGTTGAGGTCCATGTGAAGGGATTGGGCCATATATTGGGCCTTATAGGAGTGAGGACTTATGGTTAAGTTATAAGAATCCCAAACTTAACTAGTTTATATGATGATTAGTAGCTCGGGGAGTCGAGAAATCAGCAGTTTGGGGATCTGCCAGCTAGCAGCCAGAGGATTATCCGTGAGATTCAGCTTTGCGAGGTAAGTTTCCCCTTATAGGAACGAGTCAAAGGCACCAATACCGGCCCATATGTATGATTACATGTTTTCGGATATCGATCTGATGCCGGGAAGTGCCCGATGAATGTTTATATGCTTTTTGGACTACGGTCTGATTTCGGACGATGACCGAGTAATGTTTGTATGCTTGATGTCTTTGTGATTCTTGCATGTTGCCGTATTTGTATGTTTTCGGATTACAGTCCGATGACGGGCAATGCCTGAGGAATGTTTGTATGCTTCCAGATTTCGGTTCGATGCCGGGCGGGGCCCGAGGAATGTTTATATGTTTATGTTATGTGATTATTTTATGTGTATTGTTGATATGTTTATATGTATACCGAGCTTTGCTCGATGCCGGCGAGGCCCGATGCCGGACATTGTTCGATGTCGGGCAGGGCCCGATGCTGGACATTGTCTGATGTCGGGCGGGGCCCACGATATGCTTGTATTTGATTATGTGCTTATGTGTATGGTATGTGGTAGTTTGGGGAAACTCACTAAGCTTCGTGCTTACAGTTTCAGTTTTGGTTTCAGGTACTTCCAATAGCAAAAGGAAGAGCTCAGGATGCTTGCATTGCACACATCATGATGTTTCAACCTGGGATATTTACTCTGATATATTTTACAGATGTTTTGAAATGGATATACCATTTACGATAATTTGTGATACTATGACTTATGTTTTTATGAGATGATTTTGATAACTGCGGTTTTATTTAATAATTAAAAATGAAATTTTTGGTCATGATTTTTAGGTTGTTTCAATCAGAGGGTTGTGATCAGATTATCAAAAAAAATGTTCTTAATCCAAATCCAATCTCTGTAGCAATTCCTATAGAAGGACCATCAAAGCATGATCTGGATGAATCTATACCAAAGAAACTTATTGATCCTTTCAAATCACCTTACAAATGCAAGATAATAGACACAAAACCTAAGCTAACACATCAGGAGAGTATTGTCTGTGAGTGGTTGTTCAACTTGCAAGGGAATACATCGCAAGTAACTTTATGTTGTAGAACTATTCATATATGATTATTATATAAATAATAATATATGACATTTTGATTATATATTTGCAGAGATGCGGTTGTCCAGACAAAATATGGTCAGGTAACACAAAGAGCATTTATGGAAAGTCTATATGATGTATTCATTTATGAATATTAAATTTATTTAGTATCATTTAAGATAATTATGTATATGCAACTGAAATTCACATATGATTTAAAAAAAATGATGTATTCATTTATGAATATTAGATTTATTTAGTATCATTTAAGATAATTATGTATATGCAACTGAAATTCACATATGATTATAAAAAAAATGATGTATTCATTTATGAATATAAAAATAAAAAATAAATATCTTTAGTATTCACTTATGATTGATATACCAATATGATGTATTCATTATGATTAACAACATACTAATCCTTTAAAATTATTTTGGTTATAGAATGCTTATGTATCTTCAACATTGTCTGATGAAAGAAAGTATGAAAAATTCAAGAAGAACTTTCATGAGAGCATTAATTGGTACAAAAAAATCTTGAACATAAAAGACATTTACATGTTATGTTAATTTAACTTGTTTTTATATATATTTTATCAGCAAAATACTTACCATTATATACATAAAAAACATGTATTCTTTCCAGTTGTTAGAAGTGCTCACATTTTTGTGATTGTCTTCAACTTCAAGAAACCATCAATCGAAATTCTAGACAACGGTGCAGTTGAGGGGGATTATGTATGGAGTACTATTGAAACCTTTGGTAAGTACCCAATTCAGAACAACGTATCATAACCACTTTATTACATATCTAACTTTTATTTTATTTAATGACCAGAAAAATTCGTTTGTGAGATACTTTAAAGAAATAAACCATCCAAGAGTCAATGTCATCTCAAAAGAAAGTATTATACCACCACGGCTTGAAATGCCATGGAGACCAGTTAACAATAAAGTTGATTGTGGGGTCTTCGCAATGAGACATATAGAGACCTATATGGGACAACCAATCTGCAAGTGGAAATCAGGTCTTTATAAAAAAAGTGAAATTCAATAAACTACTTTAGAGAAGCTCAAGAAAATGTATGCGCATTGAATGTTAACTTCTGAAATTAACATGTTGAAGGCTAAGGTGCTGGATCTTGCCGAAAAATATCAAAATGTGGAATTCACAGTACGTACCGCTCATGCATACAAGGCTATGCAAACAATTCAAAAAAGGTTAAAAGGATATTGATGATTGTTTGTGATGAAATATGATGGTATGAGAGAACAGCTTGTGATGAAGTTGAATGCTTTTGGAGAACATGTAAGATGGTTTTCTAAAACAAGTTTGTGAACAAGTTTTAGATGGTTTGTTAAGTATTTTTGAACATCGTTTAAATAGTGTGTGAAATCCTTATGAACAAGTTTTATTATTTTGTATTGAATGATTATGTAATAGAAACAAGTTTGTTTATTTCTGTTAGTTTTTTATATTCAAATATTTTTAAATATTACCTATGTTATAGTATCTGCTATGGGTAAATATCCTTGATAAAAACAATAACAAATCAACAAATGCCTTCATTTTGTATCGACATTCCTTTTTCTCTTCCAAAATGCATCCCATACAATCTACTTCATACTCCATGGCTTGTTCCATCATGAATTTTGGTTGTATTTGCCCATTTTCAAAATAGTAAAATTCCAACTTTCTCGATTACCCTTCCATTATCATTAACCACTCTTTTAGTTCAGATAATCCATAAACGGTTCAAATGAGAACTATTTCATCAAACAATATAAATAAATTACCACTAGCATGAATATGTATTTAAAAGCAAAAAATAAGTGAACTTACTAACTTGGAAGTTGGAAACACAACAACATGTATCTTATCACAATTTCATTGCATAAGGAATACCAGAGGGGTACAAATCTTTCACAACCACGTTTAACATGGACCCATCTGTCCTGTAGCTGTTCGATAGAAAATGCATAAACCTAAATAAACCTTAAAAACCCTAAAAATGTATAAAAGAAATACTTAGAGATATCTATTTTTTTTACTCTACAAAATTAAAAATCGTTATTTATTATATAAAATCATTGAAAAAATTTATATATATATATATATATATATATATATATATATATATATATATATCAATTTTTTTCAGCGAATGTGTCCCAAAACCTGCGATTTTGTAGCCCTATAAAGTAAAAAAAGATTAAATATCTTAAATTATTTTTTTCTATGTATTTCTATTGATTTTTTAGGTTTTAAGGTTTCAAAACTTTATGCATTTTCTTTTGATTTGCTCCCGACCCAATACATGGATGACTTGGGCTTAGGCCCAAGACATCAAAATTTTAGGGCATAAAATAGAAATATCCATTATATGTATAAGAATGACCCAATTAACTTAGCGCATATCTGTTAACTGACTAGAAAGAAACCAGGGGAAAGAGAGGCGTCAAACAATCAATCGATCAAATGCACAACATAGAGAAACGAAACGTCGTGCCTAGAAACTCGTTGCTCATTGGCGCTACTGTCGATAGAGAAATCAATGCCTAGAATCGTCTCTTATAAATAAAAGGTAAGAACATATTTTTTATTTTTCACTTTCAGTCAATCGATATTAGCTCTTAAATATGAATTTCTTTGTTATGTTGATTCTTAATTTCTTGTATCTTGATTTCTGATTTAGAGAATCGATATTAGCTCTCAAATTTCACCTTCAGTCAATCGATATTAGTCAATCCATTCTTAGTTTCTGATTTAGTGATTTTGTTGTGATTGTATCTTGGTGGCTATTTCAGTTTTTCTGAAATCAAATCAAATTTCTCATATATTTGAGTTATATATTGCTATTTCAGAAATCATATTTAAGTAAGTTTAATCTTGAAATATGCTTTATTTGTTATCTATTTGATTTCTTCTATATTTGATCACAGTAAAAAAAGGTGTACCAAGTCTCAAAGACATTGAATCACACGAGGAAGCCACACTCAATGTCTGGAGCCTCTGTGTTAGTTCTGCGAAATTGGGCTTGATTGAAGTCGCGTGGCTGTCTTCACGTAGAACTGGAAGGGATCATTCTCAACAAATGAAATGTAATTTCTTATGTCTCCTCAAAACTGCCATTAATCATCATCTCTTAATCTGGTTTTTGTGGTTTTTTTTCAGGAGTTTGATTACAGTAGGAAAGACATTGGATATTTTGATTTCTGATTTCTCTTCAACATTTCTACTGATTCGAGTGAGTTCAATTTTTAATAATGTGATTTTAATAAGAATTTTGTGATTTGTTTCAAGTTTGGGTTTCTGAAATCAATTTGATGTTTGTATTTCTTACTATTTATGTGTAATTTTATTTTTTGTGCAATTTCTTTTGTATTAGATATGCAGCTTTGGTGTTGTCTTCTTACTATTGATCTGTTGTTTGTGACTAGTCATTACGAGTAGTCCTTAAAGCATAGTTAGAAATTGAAGTGCGGTACTGTCAAAAAATATTTTCAATGATTTATTCATTGCTTTCTAGCATTTGCTTAAAGTTTGTTTCTAATCTAGTGTAACATTGAAATTCCAATGCTATTTCGTCTATTGTTAGGAGCTCTTTTTTGAGGTGTTATTTTTTGGCTATATTTTAAGAACTTTGGATAGGTGTTTGATAATATTGATAAAATGAAAGCAATTACAACAAAACCTAACTAATAGTGTTTGTATAAATTTAATAAAACACAAGCAAATACAAATACTCTTTAATGAGTATCATTTGTATAGATTTGACAAAATTAAACTAACTACATCAACTCTTCACCTATATAAACTACACCCTAGACACTCCAAACTCACTCAATGCAAATAGACTGGTTTCGACCTTGTCTGTTGGGGTATTGTGTCGGGCATGGAAAACCAATGAACCTCAAATTTAGAAAGTATGATATATATATATATATATATATATATATATATATATATATATATAGAGAGAGAGAGAGAGAGGTAGGTTCATATGTTTTTCACATCTATTGTGTGCTAGAATGCACCAATAGAAATTTAGTATTAATTATATGTATATTAAATGCTATCCATACTTATAACTCATTTTTATGGAAACTAATTAAATTCGTCATTAATGTCAACAATAGTATTCTTTCAGAATAAATTCATATCTAGAAGAATGAGAGTGTATTCCAGCAAAATCAGAGTATATTCTAGTAGAATCCACTTTTGTTCTTCATATTCTATACAACTTTATTGTAGTTTAAGCGAGTGGGTCCTGAAACAAAATACGAACTCATATATAAATACCTAGATGCGAATTCATTCTGAAAGAATGTTGTTGTTGAGATTAATGACGGATATAATTAGTTTCCATAAAAAAAATTATAATTATGGATATCATTTAATATACATATAAGTATGCAAATCATTTAATATCTATATTTATTTAATAAAATAATTATTTAATTTACTAAATTCCTATTGGTGCATTTTAGCACACAATAAATATAAAAACCAAAATAACCTAGCCCTATATATATATATATATATATATATATATAGGGAAAAGTTCAATAGAGAACCATAATTATGGGTTCTTCAAGGAACCAAATCTTTTTTTTTTTTTCCAATTTCTAGAGCTTATTTTTATCGAAAACAAAATCTAAAAATATCTAAATTCATATATTAACATTGTGAATGTGAAAAGTATTTTTCGGATTCACGTTTCAATTCGGATTCACGTTGTGAATTTTCGAAGAATCACATTGTGAATTTGACGTAAAAAAAATTGAATTTTATATTATTGGAAAAAAGATAAAAAGTTATGAATTTCTGTATTTTTAGTTTTTTTTTTTGATAAAAAATAAGTTCTAAAAGTTGAAAAAAAGATTGGTTCCTTGGTTAATTATGGTTATCTATTGAACCTCACCCTATATATATACTACGCAAATGTCCGCGCGTTGCGCAGAAACACCTATATAGCTGAAGTCTTTACAAATATATGATTTTTTAAATATAACAATAACGTTGTTGTTAAATTTGATATAATAATTTGTATATATGAAATTGTTATAATATATTGATTATTTTGAATTATATGATAATATATACATTTATTATAACTTCATAATCTCAATCGTTTGAATGACTTCTACTCGCGAGTTACACATGAATAAAATTAAATATAATATATGATTTGATGTTATTTATAGTTGTTTTTATTGTTAATTAATTTTTTAAAACTTATTTGCTTAATGTTTTAATTTCTATCATTATAATTATTTAAAACATCAAACATTGTTTTTTTTTTATTTTAAAGCTAACAATATAATCATTTATATAGAGTTGTTTTTTTTAGTATTGTTATTCTAAGTTATTTTAAGCTACTTATTTGGAAACTTTTAACGATTATAAAAATATATTTAAGAAATATTTTAGTTAAATTAAAATTACAATTTAGTTTTTGCTTTTATCACTACAATTTATCACTTTTAACTATTTACAAAATATTCTTTAGTTTTTTTAATTGGAACTGAAATTTATATTTGAGTTGACATTATAATGCGCAGAAACACCTATATAGTTGAAATCTTTACAAATATATATTTTTTAAAATATAACACTAACGTTGTTGTTAAATTTGATATAATAATTCGTATATTAATTTGATATAATATATTGATTATTTTGAATTATATGATAATATATAAATCTATTATAACTTCATAATCTCAATCGTTTGAATGAGTTCTACTCGCGAGTTACACATTAATAAAATTAAATATTATATATGGTTTAATATTATTTATAGTTGTTATTTTTAACTAATTTTTTAATGTTTTAATTTCTATTATTATAATTATTTAAAACATCAAACATTATTTTTTGATTTTAAAGGTAACAATATAATCATTTATATAGAGTTATTTTTAACTATTGTTATTATAAGTTATTTTAAGCTACTTATTTGAAATTTTTTTAACGATTATATAAATATATTTAGGAAATATTTTAGTTAAACTAATATTACAATTTAGTTTTTGCATTTATCACTATAATTTGTCACTTTTAACAATTTACACAATATTATTTGGTTTTTTAGTGGAACTGAAATTTATATTTAAGTTAACACTGTAATGTTATATTTAAATTAACAATTTAAGTATTTTGTCAAAACTGTTCAAAAATTGTAGCTTTAAACTGATAACGGTTTACATGCAACAACATTTTAAATCTAATAAATTAAGTATAATATGTTAAAATTTAAAGACATAACTTTATAAATAGAAGTAAAGATATTATTTTAAAATTGAAATTTAGTCTATTTATGATTACACTTTAGGTTTGATATTTATTTAACCTTATTAACCAACTTACAATCATTATTAGAAAAGACACTACAATTTATCACTTTTAACTATTTATAAAATAATCTTTGAGTTGTTTAAGTTAAATAAAATTTATATTTAAGTTGAGCCTATAATGTTATATTTTAATTAATAATTTAAATATTTTATACAAATTGTTCAAAAATTATACCTTTAAAATGATAATGGTTTACATCCAACAATATATTAAAACTAATAAATTAAGTATGATACGTTAAAGGTTAAAAAGCATAATTTTATAAGTAGAATTAAAGATATTATTTTAATATTGAAATTTACTTTATATATGAATACACTTTAGATTTTATATTTATTTAACCTAATTACCAAATTATAATTATTATTATAAAGAAATTGAAAAGTCATGTGAGTTTCAAATGAATGTGATGAAAGGAAAAAAGAATGAGGGTTTCAAATGCATAAGATTCAAGAAAAAATGTTATATATATATATATATATATATATATATATATATATATATATATATATATATATATATATATATATATATATATATATATATATATGATACTTTCTAAATTCGATTAAAACAAACAAAAAAATTGTCCAGTCTAATCGACTTCAGAAGTAGGGAACCCCTTCGTTCCATTGATCCCCACTACGTTATCTTTGAAAACTACGTTTATCTTCATTATTACTTTTTTCTTTAATGGTTTTGGTTTTTGACGTTTTGTTTTATTTGTCACTTTCAATAAATATTTTGGACGATTTTGTTACATCCGAAAGATTGAATTTGTTAAAACCGAATTGTAAGAGCAGACGATTTTGTTACATCCGATAGTTAATGTGCGGTTTGACTTTTTGAACCAATCAAAAGTAAATTCAACATTTTGATTTAGTTAGGTTTAGAGGATGAAAGCCATTTTCCATGTGATATTTTATTCTTTTCCTAAGAAAATGTAATATTTTATAATAACTTGAACGTACAACACATGTCTAAAAGCTGCGTTTAGCTACCAAAAACTTGGACGTTTTCTAGAAAAAAATTTCACGAAAAATAAGAATTTTGAAAACGCGCTTACTTCAAACCATTTTTCCAAAATTTTCACGAAAAATAAAATTTTTTCGATTTCCAAAATTACAAAGAACTTAGAAAAATTTAGAAAACCGATAATCATTATTTTCCACATTATTTCATTTTAAAAAAAATATAAAAATACACCCACCCCACCCCATCATCTCAACCTACCCCATCCTAACATCTCCAACTCACCACACCCCTACCCAGCGTCACTCACCCACTACCAAGCCCCACCCGGACAATAAAACTATTGTTTTTGACTCATAATTCTCTTCTTGCTATTTATAATGCTATTAATGGTTTCTTGCATTTGAATTTTGTAGCAAATATGTGTTATTTTAAAAGAAAAGAAAGATTATTGTATCTAATTTTTGTTGGCAAAATACATATCAAAATATATTTGGAGGATGCTTAGAGATTATAACATGTGAAAGAACAAGTGTTAAGTTGGTTTGTTACTAAGGAATTAGACAAAAAGACAACTTTGGAACACATATATATATATATATATATATATATATATATATATATATATATATATATATATATATATATATATATATATATATATATATATATATATATATATATATATATATGACTAGGTTATAAAATGGATGAACAATTATTGTGCGGATGTGTGGACAATGTTATTCTATGAGAATTACTAAAAGAATAAATTATTTAATAATGCGAATACGTTCAACCTTACAAAAATATCATGCATTTTCACTAATTTTTATTCATTTTTGTTCTCACATATCGTTTTTCATTCATTTTAATTATGACAGAATACGACTCAATAAACATCCTGAAAACATTCTAACATAATGAGAATAATAATTAAAAAATATATAATAACCTTATAGACGATTTAATTAGTGAGAATGTGTGTTAATGATAATAGTTATGTAAAATTGAATGTATTCATATTATTAAACAACATATTTTATTTGTCATTCTCATAGAATAGCACTGTCCACACGTCCGCTTAATAGACGTCAATCCACATTTGAACGTAGCTCTCTCTCTCTCTCTCTCTCTCTCTCTCTCTCTCTCTCTCTCTCTCTCTCTCTCTCTCTCTCTCTCTCTCTCTCTCTCTCATATTTAACATTCTCCTCATTTTGAAGTTGGTGATTAGATTTTTTTTAAGAGTTATTACTATTTTTATAAAACAAATTATTTAAATTGTTTTCAAGTTTTGAACATACTTTTTAGTGTGTAAAAAGATAACCATACCAGGGTCGATGTGTTTTGACATGCTGCTAAAAGTTTACGTGATCATTTAAATATTTATATTTTTGGCATAAGTTTCAAGCTTTGTTAATAATTTGGTCCTAATTTTTCTTTACAGAATTGTTACAATTTTTTTACAAAGTTTTACAATTTTAAAAATACTTTTTTCCATTTTTTTTACACTTTTACACAACTTTTTAAATACTTTTTTAAACATCTTTTTATTACCTTTTAAACATTTTTCTATGCTATTTTTTTTATTTGTTTAGATATTTTTACAACATATTTAAACTTTTTTAAATGCCTTTTGAATCATTTTTACATTATTTTCATTTTTTTTTTAACAATTTAGGGATATTGAAAAAGAGAAATCTCCAGAAAAATCGTAATTTTTTAATCTAATTTATGAAAAAGTCTCAAACAAAATTTTCTTTAGAGAAAAGAACAAAATACCGGTTAAAACTTCAAAAAAAAAATCTTGTTGTTCAGTTTTGTAGATTTAGTTGGTATATTGTCCTTTTTTGTTAGTTTGGTTAAAATATTGAGATTTTTCTGAAAATATCATTTTTCGTTAGTTTCACAGATTTTTCTGAAAATTACCGTGAAATTAATGGATATTATTATCAACAAATTATTTATGACCATAATACATAATTTTTTATTATAAACAAAGGAAGTAATTTGTTGCTAATTTTTAGGAATAGAATGGTGGAATAAGTATTCATCTATTGCTTGATGACGACTTATATTTATTAATAATCAAATTATATAATAAACAATCAATAAGTGTCTGTTTGTTATAAGGTGAGACCATATAAGATTATATGTTATTAAAAAATAGCATTACACAATGATTTTTGAACATATAAATCTTCCATTATATTATTTAACCTAACTACCGCCCAACCTCTATACATTACCTGGTAACAACCATCGAATTACACACATATATCAAGCGTGAAAAAATAAACTTTGTATGACAATTTAAATAGATAATCACCCTTCACCTATTTCCATCTAAACTCTCATTCACGATTTACTTTTCACATTCGATAGATGTGTGTTAGCTGATAGTTGTTACCAAGTGAGGTATGAATGTTCTCACATAGTACATCTCACCATGACACCCACAACGATGCATATGAGGAACGTAGTGAGTTTGAAGTGGTCACTAAACAATATATATGTATTTAATGCACCATTATATTCCTAGAAAGTAACAACAAATGTGTTTCCTTTGTTTATAATAAAAAATATTTGTTATGTTTATAAATGATTTGTTAATAATAATATTCATTAATTTGTTGGTAATTTTCAGAAACGTTTTAATATTTTGGTTATTAAGTAATTTCAGAAAAGTCTTAATATTTTGACCAAACTAACGAAAAATGATAGAATACCGGCTAAATCTACGAAACCGGTAAAAAATTTATCAAAATTTTAGCCGGTATTCAGTGTTTTTTTTGTAAACAAAATTTAGTTTGAGATTTTTTCATAAATTAGACTAAAATATTAGGATTTTTCTAAAGATTTCCCATTGAAATAATGTAAGAAAAAGGTTTAAAAAGTTTGAAACATATGTACAAATATTAAAAAAATGATGATCCATTTTAGATGTTTTAAAAAAAATGTTTAAAAAGTTTT
The DNA here is from genome assembly GCF_051521515.1 of Lactuca serriola. Lineage (NCBI taxonomy): Eukaryota > Viridiplantae > Streptophyta > Magnoliopsida > Asterales > Asteraceae > Lactuca > Lactuca serriola. The sequence goes on from NC_136410.1 coordinate 47,217,308, forward strand.
TTTACGACTTATATTTTTTCAAACCTTTTCACTTATGGTTTTATAACGTTTCAAACCTTTTAAACTTTTTTATTTATATTTTTGCAACATATATAAGTTGTAAAAAAGTTTAAGATGGTTGTAACCTAGTTTAAAAAGTTACTAAAATGTATAAAAAAAAAGCTTGTAAAAATGGTAAAATAAGTTTAAAAAGAGTTAAACATGTTTAAAAAGGTTTGTATAATTTTTTTAAAAAAAGTTGTAAAAAGGTATAAAAAAGTTATGAAATAAATTGTATAAAAACTTGTAAAAAAACTTTTAAAAAGTAGTAAAATAATTGATGTGTTATTATTAATCAAAACCATTTTGATGATAAAAAAAATATATGTGATTAGAGTTGATCTTCACACAAAAATGGTGTTTTGGTCCTCGATTAGAGTTGGCCTAAAAGATGAACTACAAGAGATAAAATAGCAAAATTGATTATAGCCACGTAACAACCTTGATTTAAATGTACGTTTCCCTTTCACCAAATCATATCTATGGATAACACTCCTAAAGAACTTACCATATTGTATATACATAAAAAATAAAACGTGATCTTGGTACCATATATATATATAAAAGATTAGGGTAATATATAATACCTTCACAAATGACACTTAACCAAAAAAACACACGAGAAAATTTTAACACCTATCATGAGATCTACAACTGTACCTTTACGAGGAATCATCCCGTAAAGATGGTGAAATTAATTTTTGGTAAACCAGAGGTGTCGGTGATGTGATTAGGTGGGGATACATGGTTTTGATAAGTGATTAAAGGATCACCTGTTGATGTTGATGATGATGAGCAAATAGAGGGTATTTTTTAAAGAGACCCCATTGAAGGAAAGTTTGATTTTAGATATGGAAGTTGTGGATGGTGATATGTTCTGTGGGGTTGGATATTAAAGAGAAGACACATCTTACGTTAAGAAAGTGAATGAAGTTAAGGTGCATGTTCTTGGGTAGGGGTAGGCGCATACAGAGACAAAAACACAAGTCAAGACAATATAGTATTATTTTGGTAAAAAGACTAAAATACATTTACAATGATTAAGTACAAGAACCTAATAAATTGCGGACCAATATGCTTTTGTAGATTAATCGAATAAAAAAATTGGTCTTTTTTTTTCTTCAAAGTTTAAACTTTGTTCGGTTGTTGCGAAATCTTAACTTTTTTGATAAAAAAATCTACACTATTAAATAAAAAAATAAATGTTTTTTTGTTTTTCTTCAAAGTTTAAACTTTGTTCGGTTATTTTAAATTAATTTTTTTCATGTTATTTTATGAGTTTTTTTATTTTATTAAATTATATATAATATATTAATGTAATAATTGTAATAAATGTATATATCAATTTCATTAATCTTCTTACCTTTTAATTTCAAACTAGATTATGACCCACGTATAACACAGAGACATATAAAAAAATAAATATAAATGCAAAACTAATCCTAATAACTAATCAATGTTTTCAAAAAAATTATTAATTTACAAGGATAGATGTTTTATTTGTAAAATTATAATCATTAGTTAAAATTAATATATATATATATATATATATATATATATATATATATATATATATCTGATCGACGTTTTTTATGTGTGGATATTTGATATAACATAAGTGTACAATAGTTAATTTAAACTGATCATGCAAAATGTTTCGAATATACATATGTTGTTTAAAAATTGTATCTTAACCATATATATACATATGTGTTAATATTGATTCTTGTAATTGTGATTTACACGATATAGACAACATCAACACCAACTTTTTTTGCTTTAGTTTTGCTAAGGTTTTTTTTTTTTTTTTTTCCCCATTTAATAGTACTTATTATATGTGCTACTTTGCCTCTAAAACCTGAAAGAAAATTCTAAGTAAAATAATGACTATAAACAATAATTACTTAAAATTTACATCAAGAGACATTCAAACGATAACTAATTCCAACACTTGAAAAGGCTTCAACATTATCAGCTAAATTGTTGGGTAGAAACTATAAAAAAATAGTCAAAATGTTGAAAAAAACTAAAAATTAACATTTTTAGCATCCTTTAGAAGATAAGATACTATATAATAGATAATAATAGTATAAAGTGAGTACCTTCTTTGCCAACTTTTTCCATAGCGTTAGCAATAAGTTTACATATCTCCCATTCTCTACACATGCATTGTAACAGCCCAGAATTCCAGATATTGCTATAATTGTGATTTTGGGTGTTTTAAGAGGGGACTCGGCGAGTTGGAGCCTAGACTCGCCGAGTAGGATCGCGGATCTGGTCGCGGGTTCGCGACTGGACTCGACGAGTCCGGATATGGACTCGGCGAGTCTGCGCTGTTTAGCGAAAACCCTAACCGTTCAGGTTTGGGACGTATATGAGGGACCTTATGGCCGTCATTGTTCACCCTAGTCCTTTGAGAGAAACCCTAATTCGATTGTGAGCATCTGGAGCAAGGTTGAAGACCTTTGTTGATTTTGGAAGTGTTGTTTTGCAAGGAAGAGGAGGCTTGGTTAAGGGAACAACAAGAGAAGCCACGTTCTGAGGATTGGGGACACAGAGAGCACGTTATTCAGGTAATATTTCGAGTTACATTCTTCTATGTTGATGTGTATATGGATTTAGGGTTTATTGAACCCTTTTGTGGCTAGATTGAGTGTTACCTTAGTTCCCCAAGCGATTGGAACCCTGTATTGGGACCTTTGGAAGTCCAGAATGTCCCATGCCTGAGCATTTCGGGAATCAATGGAGGTTTTGGATTGGAATCCTTATGCCTTAGGTCAAAATGTAAATTATGAGTCATGGGGTGTATTATGAGCACCGAAATGAGGACCTTACGTGATGAATCAGTCCAGGAAGGCCAGACCTATGAATGGTCGGAGCAGATCTGACCTTAGAAAGCAGTTTGAGCGGTTGCATGGCATGGACTCGCCGAGTCCAATGAACAGACTCGGCGAGTAGCTTGAAGATTAACTGGGGCTCGTCGAGTTGTTCTTCAGACTCGGTGAGTTGAGTCGGGGTGGCCCCGCGATTCGTCCAGGAGGAACTCGTCGAGTCAAGGGGAATACTCGACGTGTAGAAAGGGAATCTTAGAGAATCGGTGAGTCAAGGGCGAGTGGACTCAGAGTTGTTGAACTCGGCGAGTCTTGGGGTGACTCGGCGAGTTAGATCGCGGATTGAGTGAAGTTCTGAGTATGGGGACTCGGCGAGTCATAGGGTTGACTCGGCGAGTAGGGTCAGTTAGGGGTTGACCTTGACCTTGTCTTTGACCAAGGATTGACCAGTGGTTCCAGGGGTATTTTGGTAATTGTTGTTTATTGTTTGAGTTCAGTGCTTTGGTGGCTGTCCAGAGGTGGAGATCGTATCAGTGGTCGGAGCAGCTTGAGCTATCTGTTCAGTCGGCAGTTTCGAGGTGAGTTATCCTCACTATATCGCTAGGGTTTATGGCACCAAGGCCGACCCTTTCATCGGATGGAAATCCGGGTAGTTGTCATTACATGTTATGGGCCGGAAGGCATTGCTATGTGGACCGGAAGGTCATGGCCTGAAAAGGCGTATGTATGCAATTAGTATGTTGACTGAATTGTAGGGTAACGTTATGCTAGTGACCGGCTAGACCGGTATCTTGTTTAGAGTAATGCTATGATATGTGATCTGTTGATCGATTGTTGTCTGTGAACTGCTATATGATTATGTGTTATGATTGCTAGATCTGGGGTGTGACCCGACAGGTAGGGTCGTTCTATGATTTGTTATGTTATGTATGCATTTTATGCTATGGGCCGGAAGACAATATGTTATGGGCCGGAAGGCAATATGTTATGGGCCGGAAGGCAATATGTTGTGTTGTGGACCGGAAGGTCGGCGTGGGTAGGACTGGAAGGTTTACCCAGCAGGGACGGAAGTCCCCTGAGACACATGGACCGGAAGGTCGTGGCCTGGAAGGGCGTATATGTGGTTGGTATTTTGGGGGTATCTCACTAAGCTTTCGGGCTTATAGTTGTGGTTTTATGTTTCAGGTTCTCAAGAGTCTGTGGCAAGGCAAAGGCGTGATCGTACCGTTCCTCGCGTTGGTGTTTTATGATATGAACCTGGGAAAAATACTCTGTTAAATAATGTATTGAAAACCTTTTTGTAACAACGTTATTAAAATGGGTGATTTTGGAAAATTTTAATTGTTTTGAAATTTTGGACGTTACATGCATACTCTTCTTTGAGTTTTTTTTTTGTTCATAGACGATAACCAAATGATCGTTTATTGTTTATATAATCTCACTGTTATGAAATATGGATGCAAAACATATGTTTCTTCCATCATGCTGATTAAATCTACAAATTTGATTCGTATAGAAAAGAATGAAAGAAGTATCCCGGTTTTCAAATATTGTTATTTTCCACGTTTAATAAACATTTGAATGAAAGCACATTAATATATTCTGGTTAGGTAAAATTAGGAGGTACCATTGGTATCTCCAAGACACAACTCCAACTTAAGTGGGCTAGGAGGAGTGAGTTGTTTATGTAGCTTCACTAACACGCTTCATATTCTCTCTCTCTCTCTCTCTATATATATCTCCTCTTGTACCATGTGTCTTAAAACTTATACCTTAGTTTTTTTGTATTTTTTAAATTGAGTGGATTGAAAAAGGTAAGGTTTTCATGTGTTGTGGGTTGGAAAAGATGGAAGAGAGAAGAGAGGGAAAAGTTGATATGGTAGTGGGTTCATGAATGATGGTTTCCATATTGAATGGTAAAGATAATGTTATTAATTTTAAAAAAAATATTTCAATATAATAATCAATAATCTAAAAAAACAACCCCCTTTAAGTACACTATCAAATATAATCAAAAGCTTTGATTGTCCATCTAAAGCACTCACAACTTAAAATTTATTGAAATAATCGATGGCGTTAAAAAATTGAAAACAATCTCTAACTCTTACAATTCCAGACAATGAAAATCATAAATTTAGATCAAATAAAATATTATGACATATTGAATAAGCATAATCAAAATGTGGTAATTATGTTGTAGACACAGAAGGTAATAAACAATAAAATAAAGAATTTATATTAAAAGGACCATTATACCTTTGCTTTTTTCACAAGGAACCAAAAATCAAAAATATTTGTTTGTACTCTTTAATAAAGTGTAATATTTAAAGATTTACCAAATTACCCTTGATCATAGACATGGTTGATCATACCTTGTAGCCATCACATGTAGAACATTTTAAAAAGAATACAAGAAACGTTATAAAAAAAATAAACATAATTCTGATATCTCTTCTAGGGTATGTATGATTATTGAAATTAATGCCAACAAAAATCTTCAATATTCAAGTGATTCTGAATACAACTACCCTCCAGTTTTAAGGCTTTCGACTTCACCCCAAACCCAAGTAGAAACGGTCCCTCAAATACTCTAAAAAACTTGAAAGATTAAAATATACACAAAAAAAGATGAAAAATGGGGAAATGAACTTTCAAATATAACAACAATATTTTATAGACAATACTACGAATAAGCTAGAAACATGAAAATAGAGATGAAAGAACATCATAATTAGATTAATACAATACATTCATTTAGTCTTTTCTTTTTCCCTTATAGGAGTTTATAAAACATTTTTATTTTCTGATGGATTTCGGAAATACTTTTTATGAGATATGTGAGGTTGCAAAAAATAAAACAACAAAGAAATGGAAATGATAGGTAATCGTAAAAGCCAGATAATATAATGAGTAATTTTGTTCCAGAAACATGTTTGTGAGGTATGAAATGGAACATAATGAAAATTTAATATGATTTTTATGTTATATATTGCAATTTAAATTATAAAGATAATCTTTCACATATCTTTGTTTAGTTATTATTATGTAATTTAAAAAGGTTTATATTGCAACTTTTATACTAATGTCTTATCTTGTTGCTGAGAAAACCTAGATACTTACAATGTTCCCAATCCTATTTTCAAGAGTGTAGGGTATACCCATTTATCCTTGAGAAAGTAACCTCAATAAGAAGATTCAAACTAGTTAAATGAAAGAATAAGGTTGTGTAAGGTTCTTATTATACTTCTCAGCATGCCCAGACAATGCAAGTACTTGCATAGCATCAAGTTCACAACTAAAATGTATTCCAAAAACACAAAACGAAAATTAGCAATCTGAGTTCTATGTATCTCTCCTTTGAAAAAACAGAATAATATGTAATAGATAAATTAGAATACAGTTTTTCCCAAAAAAAAACCTACTAAGTAACCAAAAGTAATCAATCATAAACATTTTCCAATAAGGTTTATCGAGGTAATCTATTTACATGGTATACTAAAACTTTGTATTTTCTTTGCTATTGGGTCTAAAAGATGTTTTATAATATTAAAAAGAGATCGGTGAATAACTCCTTTCTGAGAGTCCAATTTGTGTTTTTATAAAAAGATGTTTTTGCCAATAAATCAAAACAAATATCACTACTGGGTTTTGCTGAGTTGTAGGATATGTGGATCACTTACTGGTATAAGGGTTTGAATTCCATCTCTAAATCCAAGAAGGGATCAAATGGGTAAAGCATTATAGACATTGACTCGGGGATATCTTCCATTCACGATTTCGTAAGGACAAAAAAATCATTGACTAAACACATATAGAAAAAACATAAAAATAAAAAATAAAATCGACATATACAAATTCACTACCTAGTGGACATATCTTCCAAATCGAAACAATGGATGAGAGGTAGTGGTGCTATTGTGTCCATCTTTTTGCTCACACATACCAATAACTTAAAAAATCAAAATTAACAATACAGATCATAAGAAGAAAAATCGAAGCAGATTTAGAAAATGTAACCATTATCGATCTAAACTTAAATCGAAAGGTTTTATAGATTGGAACTTCATAGTTGAAACATAATAAAATAAACATAATCTAAAACTTAACCAAAATCGATCTAAACTATGATCAAATTAAAGTAGAATCTAAATAAAATTTATCTTTATATCATTCCTAATTCTTCCATGATGATCGAACACAAGATTGATCCATACAGATGGAAGCCCACAAGTATTATATTTCTTCTTTCCCCTATTTTCTTCTTCGGTACAAAACTTAGGTTAGATAAATTATGTAAAGAAATGAGGAGAGAGTGTAGGGATACTGGTAAAAAGTGGTGCGGTGGGGTATTTTTTTCATTTTATTTTTGGTGAGATTTAATTGTCATTAATAGAATTCCTAATTTAATTCATTTTATTTTTGGTGAGATTTAATTGTCATTAATAGAATGCCTAATTTAATTAACTTTATTTTTGATGAGATTTAATTGTCATTAACAAATTTCCTAATTTAAAACGTAATATACGTTTTATAAATTTGGTGGACAACAATAAAATGATTGACAAAGATGAGGTCAGAAAATAATCCAATGGTGGAAAATATATGATTGAAATGCAATCAATGGCTATGATTTCTTCATTTTAGAATTAAAAGTTCTCTTTTAATAATATATAAAGATTCCCAAAATTAAAGCTCATTAATTTCTTTTGTTTATTTATTTAAATTATTTGTTTAAATTTAAAAAATAAAAAACATTTCTATTATAATAATTCATTATTTTTCTTATTTTTGCTTATAAATTCAAAGTTCTCAAATATTTTGACATTTATATTTAACTTTAAAAAAAAAAACAATTAACCTATGTAATACATGGGTCTCATAACTAGTTTGTTATAATATTTGACTCAACTTACTAATATGAACTGGAATGAATATGACTCGTTTTATATTTTTTTAAACAACCAATTATTAAACCAAAACTAACAAGATACTAACCACAAAACGTATAAGATTAAAACATAATATATACCATTAAAATTTGTTTTTTTTATTTTAAATTTTTAAATTTTAAATTTTTTTGAAACGACGAACAAGAAGCTAAGAGGTGAAGAATACAAGAAACAAAAGCAATAAAATTGGAGATTACATAGATAGATGAATAAACGGAGAACAATTCCACTCTACTGAGCTACCACACCCGTTACCTCCGCATCTGCACCAGTCGTAAGTTTGTGCAATGATAAGATCCACAGTTTTTGTTGGTACTACACTTAACTTCTTGAAAATCTTTTCGTTCCTTGCCCTCCATATCTTCCAAAGAGTAGAAAAGAATATTGCATTGAGAGTTTTCCTCTTTATTGGACAGTTACCCATGAGGCAACATAGTTTAAAAACTCACATTTATGAATTAACTGTCTTGGATCCTGCACCACCTGAAGATCCAATTGCAAACCTTTTTGGTGTAGTCACATTCAATTAAAGTATGATTTGTTGATTCTTGTATGTAGTCACATATTGGCATTCCGAGAATTGGACGTTAATGCCCCTATGACTTAAAGCCTAGGCAATAGGGATTCTACCCATTGCCACCCCTACAAAGCATCTAATAGGTAATGGAATTAGCTTTAACCAACATACCACATGCCCAATGACTTGGTTAATTTTTGAATCCACCAATCTTCTCATTATTTAGACTAAGAATCACCCATCAACATTTAAATTGAACAAGAAGCTGTTACTGGAAGAAGTGCATAATTTATAGGAACTAAATAGCTTGTAAACTTTTTGTAGTTTCGATACTATGACTACATCCCCGGGGCATAATTTTCATCTCCAGGTGAAACCCTCACTGCATAGGTGCTCCATGAATGTGTGCTTCTTAACAGATTCAGTTTATACAAACCCATAAATCGATTTTATAGTATGACATCCCCACACTAACGGTCTTTCCAAAATATAATTTTGGTGTTGGAACCTGCATTGAGAGAGAATGGGTGCTAGCCGAAGTCATATTCTATGATCCACACTACTTATGACTTGTTGTATGAACACGACGCCTCACTGTTGATGCGAGTTTTTGTGGTGGTTAGAATACAAGCAATACCATATGATAAGTCAACATGCCCCTAGTTGTTTCCTTCTACTTGTAAGGTTTTATCGAAAGTGTTTGCAATGGTAGTGTAGTTCTCCTCAACACGTAGAAATATAAGGACCCATGGGTTCTTTATCTAGGTTATCCTTTCAAGATTGTGCTCCTTTAATATACTCATCCTGAGGCAATTGAACCATTTACTCCAATTGTGTTCACCATTAAGAAAGTTGACTTCAACTTCTAATAGCTTTTGTATTTCTACGAGATGATGGAGGTTGGTGGCTTCACCGACCAAAGTGGAGTTGTTCCATCCATCCATCGCTAGTAATTGATTGAGAGCAACAATGCTCGGTGCCTTGTTAGTCATGTGACACACATTTCTCTTCACCCCCACTTCCTCTGTAAATGATTTTCCATCATAATTTCCTCCTTAAACTCTTGTGTTGTTCATTGGGGGAAGGGGATGGGGGTAATGTTCCCTGTTATATTGTATCAAGAATTTGTTACTTTGATTATATTTGTTGTATTTTTATACATCCACTTTTATAATATAGTGATTGTATCTCACCTTGTTCATAGACATCTCTTGTATGCACTAGTGAGATAGAGGATACCTAACTGCTTAGTGTTATCTTTTGATGGTCGGGGTGTCTTCGTGATTTCTATAACCAAGTTATAAGCCGATTACACATGTTTTTCAAATTGAAAGATTTGATCGGAAGTCTTTTGTGATAAAGGATATCTAAGCAAAAAAGTTATGAGGCATAGATGGGATCAAACATGTCTAATTAAATTTGTTATTTGCGAGCTCATAAATCTAGGAATTATATAGTAAGATATAACTTATAATCGATATCTACTAGGTTGAATTCAAATAGATGAGATAAATGATATCTAACCATTTTTTTGCAACTTGGATCCTAGATTTTGATAATTAATGTTTTTGGAAACTAAAAGGGTATTAATTATAAAGAGTTTAAATATTGAAATTACTAAATGAATTTTGTTAAAATTTTGTAGTTAAATAATCCATTCTCATTACCATGAAATTGTCATTTTCGTTAATGACTTAATGAAACAATAACACTCACTAGATAAAACTTCAATGAATGACTTCATGTCTTAAGAGACAATCTCGTGAGAGATATGAAACTGTTACACTTAAAGTTACTAGTCCTAAACTATTTGTTTTAAGCAATAAACCTGAACATGATACCTTGTAAAGGCATCACTGTGATGCTAAACATGTTTCTAACATCAAACTAGGAATAGTTCAAAGCCTAAAAAAGTCACCTTGAGTGATCTAGGAGGCCCATGATTTATGGATTGAACTCCATTAAGCCCAAGAAATCCAATAAGGCCCACATAGATGGATCTTGTTTCTTTAGTGGAGAAACTGGACACTGGAAGAGGATCTACTCCTCTTATCTGGAAAGAAAGTCTGGAAGAGACCAATATTTCAGGTATCTACTAGATAGAACTCATACTTTTCATATAACACTTACATACTTGGTACTTAAATTTTAATCTAATATTTGTAAAAGGATTGCAGATATTTACAGACTAGTAACCAGCTGAGCACAATCACGTTAGAACTACACTCTCGGAGTTTAGTTTATTAATTATGCTAGGAGCATAATTCACTTGTATTATGAAACAATGTTTGTTTTGGAACAATTTATGTTTTAATTTTGCTTTCCTAAATATATGTCTCCGTTTAATTTATAAATGATTGACTATTTATTTAAATCGTTTTTCATAACAATCACCTTCATATTCAGAAATGATTAAAATTCTTTTTATGAGACTAGATCTCTTAATAAAAATTATAAAGTAAATTTCAATGTTTTATAAATTACAAGTTCTATATGCAAAATACTTTTGACTTAAAGTCTTTTTAAATCAAACTCAACTTTGAAATTGTTATCTTTATTAAATAAATGCAATTCACATATTCCGATTTCAAGAAAGAGATATTTGAAGGCAAATAATACAGTTTATATGACATATGTAAATATTATTTATATATAAAATATTCCTAATGATATTTTCACTATGTAGTAGAAAAAATCATTATTAAGGAACTATACACTATGGTGTATGACTTCCTTTCTAATGAATGTCTAAGATTTATCATAAGATACCAAATCAAAACAACTATAGTAGTTATAAATTATATTTTACATGGCAAAACATAATTGTGAAACCTTTGTTTAAGTTTTCAAATATAAAGTTGAAATACAAACCGGTAAGAACTACCTAATGCCTTAATGATAATAAAGGATGAATTAAATCTTACTTAGTATGATTTACTTTCTATTTGGTAGATATGTCCTCCTTTTATTTGCTTAGGATAACACCTAGTACACTATCAATTGTACCTTGAGTACAAACACCAACTAAGTAGTAGATATAACATTTTCTTCAAAAGATTTTGTTTGGAAAGGCTCCATGCCTATCTTACTTAAATGTTTATGGAATTAAAGCCTATGTTGGACTAAAGCTTTTAAACCCAAAATATACTAAATACATATTTGTATATAATACTCGAAATATGGCTTAGGTTATTATAAGCAAAACCACCAAAAAAGATTTTTTTATTCCTCTAATAGTTTAGTTAACAGAAAGCAAGCTTCTATTTACAAAAAAAGTGGGAGGTGCATAGAACTTGAAGCAGCTCAAGAACCATTACCTGATGTAGTAATAGCTAGCACTAGTTTTAAAAAGGGATTGTTAAACTTGAATAATAGCTATTCACAAACACAAATTGTTTGCTTTAGTGGTAGAAATCATATGTGAATTGAGAAATGTGGAATCTCTCATTGATGAGCTTTCTTGATGGTTTCTAGCAAATCCATCAAATACCAAGATGCTATCTCAGATCTCGAATCCGATTAATGACTTAGAGTCATGACCATGAGATGGAATTCATGTATGATAATCAAGTATGTTCTTGATTGAACTTTCTCTCCATAGCAAGTATGTTAATGAATTAGGTTTCCAGATCCAGTCGGTAACAGACCATAGATCCGAGCATATCAGGCACAAAGCATTTAGCACATAAAAACATTTTAGGCACAATTCCTAAAATAAGCTAGTGCTCAGACCTCACAATCATCGCTTAACATTCTAAGTTTAAGTCTAGAAATCCTACAAATTCCTAGTTCGCTTAAACTAATGCTCTGATACCAGCTGTGACATCCCCATTTTCAAGGCCAGAAAAGACCGATTTTGTTTATGCTTTGTTTGAAAATCAGAGTAACATTTTAAATAAAAGTGTTGCGGAATTTGTCCCAAAAAATATGATAAAGATTTATCAAAAGAATTTCTAAAGAAATGTATTTCATTAAAAGACTTGGGATGTCATGTTCGATACAGATCAAAAGCATAAACAGTACAATATAAGCCTTACTACATTATTTCATATCTACATGCCTATATCTGTAATCCCTCATCAAAAACATTATATCTATGCTCGAGCGCCACTACCTGTAATACATGAAACTGAGTGGGTCAAGCTTGGGAGCCTGGTGAGTACATAGGATTTTCAACCAACAATAAATAATTTATTTAATTTCATCAATCAACAATAACCCGATTACCCATTCCCGTTATCCTCACTTTACGTCCCTAAACACCTATCATAGGGGACCTATCATAAGGATCATCATCGGGATGGACACTACTGCTAAGGGGGTTCCTCAGCAATAAATGTCCTAAAGGCAACCATGTGGGGGATGGAGTACACCGGTGAATACATCGTTCACAAACACCTACAGGTTGCGAGTCTGCTAGTGTTCCACTGGACTGTCTAGAAGAGTCCGTGGTCGTCATCCATACTCCGCTAGATGACAGAATCAACAACATCAACATCGAGGTCTCTCATCATTTTATCACACATCACCTATTAAATCTACCCATGTTTTACCCCAACATTTTCGTAGATATAAAATACATATACAGTTTAAATCATTGAAAGCGTGTATAAAAATGTTCATTCAGCATAGACAACAAGTATTCAAATAATATGCACACATAGCACGTAATTTATATAAAATACTTCATATCTATGTGTAAGCTGAAAGTAACTATGAACTCACCTGAAAGGTGGTGACTCAACACTCGGACAGCGCTTCGATACTCTCAAAACAATTTCCTTCGATAAAACATAGTATCAGTACCACTAGGGTTTAGTCTAACGATAACTGCGACGAATTAATAGTCTGACTATTATTAGTATTATATAAGCGTTAAATAACACTCAATATAACTCATAATAAGCCCAAATAATTATTTTAAGGACCTAATAAAATTACTATAATTATTAGAAAGCTATATTAAAAATTGCGTAAGCATAGCTCACTTACAACGGATTTTAAAGAAAACCGGGATTTGCTCGGAGCAGCGTTTCCGAAACCGAAATACCCTTTTTCTCGGGACTCGGGGAGCCTCGGGGCTTCCTTAGGGTGCTAGGGGTTTTATCTAGGGTTTAGGAGTGGTTTGGAGCCTTAGAGAGAGAAAGATCTTAGAGAGAGAGAGAGAGTGAAGTAAGGTGTGAAAAATCCGGAGACCCTCACCCCCTTTTATAGCCTGCGAGGCCTCGGACTACGCTGGGTGTAATTCTTGGCTATGTGGCGTGTAGTCCTCGGATAAGAATGCCAGCCGAAGCCAGCTGTCTCGCACCATCGGATGGATCAGACTGGAGCTACGCGGGGCGTATGCGAGGGCAACGTGGCATGATCCGAATTGACTCCTGAACCAACATCGGATGGCCCAGATGTTGCCACGTCATCAAGTTCTTATCAGACTTCGCAATTTCGACTACAAAATTTAAAAATTCGTATCTTTCGCATACGAGCTCCGTTTTTGACGTTCTTTATATCCACACGAAGGTGGGAACGTACTCTACAATTTTCGTTTAGACTTCGTCGGCTAATTTTTACTTTATTTTAAAAGTTATATTACTAACAGACCGGGACACGATTGGTTCGTTAAAAATTCATAACTTCTTCATCCGACGTCCGTTTTCGTCTGTCTTTTTCTCGTTACGCTACTCTTAACGAGAGCTTCAATTCTCGTTTAGGTCGTGTCGGCTAAAAACCGCTCGATCTATTATTCGAATTTCGGGCTGTACACTGCTAATCCGAAACTTCGAAAAATCATAACTTCCTCATACGAAGTCAGATTTGGACGTTCTTTTTTAGGACACACTCGGTTTAATGTATTATATGACTTTCGTGTAGATCGCTAAGGCTAAATATCGCTCTATCGTAAATTCACTATTTACGCTTCCCGGTATCGTGCTGGTTCCGTTGCGAAACTTCAACGGGTCATAACTTCTTCGTTATAACTCGGATTTCGGCGTTCTTTATATCCCCGAAATCCTTGTTTCGACCACTACAACTTTATGTAAAGATATCGGTCTTGTCTCACACTTTAATTTTGACGCTTTTTTTATCCTTTATTAATTATATCTTTATAATTAAGTAATAAGCACACAAACACACATAATTTACATAGAATTCAAATATTTCATCTTTATTACTTTAAAAAGATTTATAATAGTTGACCTAGACTATTATATTGTCTAAAAATGCTTATCCCAGAAACCCGGACTGTACATGAATTAAGGAGGAAGAGGATTAATTATGATTTATTAACATATTATGTGAATAATATATTAAAAGAGAAAGCATATTGTTTAATTAATATTGATCAAGAACTAATTTAGAATTAATTTTGTGGTTAAAAGAGATTAATTAAAAGAAGGGGACTGATATTGTAATTATAAGATAGTTACAAAGTTGGGCTTAGGATCCATAAAGAAGTAATGGACGAATTCTATATGGGAGTCCAAATAGAAATTGTCTAAGTAGGCCTTCTCGAAGGATCTTTGGGCTGTTTAAGGACTAAGCAACGAGATTAGGGTTTCCTAGTTGATAACCCTAGAAGCCTAACTATAAAAGGAACCCTTAAAGCCACCAAATTCTTTCCTAAGCCTTCATAGAGAGCCTTGGACAAATTTTGTGCCTCCTCCTTCCTCTCCTAACTCATCTTGTTGCTAGTGGTGTTTGTGACTCCATTAGAGGTGCAACACTTGGGGCGTTAAACTTTCAGAAGTCAAGATCAAGAAGGTTTGTGATTGTTATTGCTACATAACAATCAAGTTAATATTCCTAACCCTATTCATATGTTAATTTCGATTATAGTATGCTAGATCTAGGGTTTATGAGCTTTGGACGATTATTACATGTACACTAGACAAACTAGATCCAAAGCTTTAGGGTTTGCATGTGCACCATAGGATTGATGTAATGTTCAAAACCCATCAGTGGTATCAGTGCCTTGACTATTTATCTAATGTATTTGATGCTAATGTGAATTGTTCAAAGATGAATTTTTTTTTGCTTTCTGCCCGTTCACCACGAGGTAGTGGGCCATCACGAGGTGGTAAAAGTCACCACGACGTGGTGTCGGGTCAGATGGCAGATTTTTTGGATTTTTGGCCTTATTTAGGTTAGGATACTTACCATAAGTTGTTTTAATTGATTAAAATCATTTTTTTAATATGGTAATGAATATCCTCATCTAATTGAAGGATAATTGTCAAATTTTAAGGTAATTACAAGATTATATGATATATTAGTTATTTGTAAAATTTGATTTGTTTTATCTTGCCAAATTAAATTGAATTAGGTCAAATTTAGATAATCACTGTTTATTTGATTAATTAAATTATTTGTAATTTGATCTAGAAGGTTTTGAAAAGTTTCAAAACTTGCCCTCAAGTTTTGGAATTTGAATATTTGATTAAAAGTTTAATTTTGAAATATTAAATTCTAAGAACCTAGTATTTTGAAAAAGTTCAAATTACACCCTTATGGATTTATTAAGTTAATTAAGTGTATAATTAAAAGAGAGTTAATAAATCCATAATGATATGGTTGAAGTTTAATTAAATTAAAAGTATAATGTATTAAATTAGACCACCTAGTATTTTAAAAGTGTAAAATCCATCCTTATACTATATAAAATTAAAAGTCTAATATTATATATGTATGAGTAAAGAGTCAGTCTTACCGTTAGTAGGCCTCATTCACGAAGCTGGTCTATAAGGGGTGTTTAAGGAAGCGGCCTGTAAAATGACCGCCATTGGGTATCCACTCTTACCCACCGCACCCTTGACTAATGGTGGGTCGTTAGCCAAACGGGTAGGATAGGACACAAAGTTCCATTATAAGTATAATGAAATATGAAATAACTAAACATTTTTATAAATTCCCAAATCTTAGTTACCTTAAGAAAAATGTGGAGTTGGTGCTAATCCATGAAATTGCACATTGCACCTTGCTGGTCGTTAGTGGAGCGTGTGTGGTTAACCGGCACACTAATATAGGGCCAATGAAGGATGGCAATGGGTAGCTCGTAGATTATCATAGATCAATGGAGCGTATATGGTTAACCAACACATTGATTAGGTGATAAACGTCTTCAAGAGTACCAAGCTAATTTGCATGGTGATCCACACCTTGTTTGTGTTCCTCGGCATCCCAGTCACAAACATGAAGGGCATAATCGAGATTAAACATGCCATTGAAAAGTTCAATGAATCTCAAAAGATCTAGGAGTTTCAATTCATTTAAAAGATAATTTTCAATTTTCATTTTTCATTGTGGAAATTGGTAAATCGTCATTTACCTACCTTCAAATGTTCTACAAATTGGATTACAACATCCCTCTACCAATTTGTAGAATATTATGTTGGGTCCTAGCCTTAATATCTCATTTAGGTGTTTTATTAAGGACTCAGTCAACTAACTTGAATTTCTCCCATTTTGTAGATGTCAAAATATAACGGCAATGGTCTTCCCAAACCTTTTAGAAAAAGCATTCCACATGAAGATGATGTTCCACAATTAGATCATGGAAATGAGAATCTTTCTTCACTTCCTCTACCTCCTCTAATAGTTCTCTCTGACCCACAAGTTCGAAGGCTTGAAAAGTTCAAAATCACTCAAGCCCTATTGGCAAAAAGACATGAAGATGGGAAGTCTGTGTGTGCACACATCTTGGAGATGAAGTCACACATTGACAAGTTGGAAATGATGGGTGTTGTTTTCCCGGGGAAGTTGGCTGTTGACTGGGTTCTTCAATCGCTTCCCAAATCATATAGTGATTTCATTAGAGAGTACTACATGACGGATCTTGACGTGACCCTCATTGATTTGACCTATTTGCTTATTGTTGTTGAATCAGCGATGATTTGGCACACTGGTAAAGCAAATTTGTCTGGTAAATCAATTTCCCAAACTTCTATGGACAATGGCAACATTGGAAGTCCGAAAACTTTTCTCTACGCAAGAGAAAGGCTAAGTCTGAGATTGTCCTGTGTGCTATTCCAAAGAAGTCTACTTGTTTTTATTGCCAAGAGAAGGGGCATTGGTTACGAAGCTGCCGTAATTATCTGAAGGATCGCGAAGATGGGAGAGTCAAGATGTATGACTCTGCTTCAGGTAAAATCTGCTATCTAACTCTGTTAAGTTCATATACATAGATTCTTAATACATGATGTGATAAGATTGCATTTTGATGTTTTGTACGATCGAAGAAAAATGAAGCTTAAAGGAATAAGTCTGTCGAGTCTGATCACGAAGAAATGGATTTCGATCGCATGGTTCGATGATTAGTTTTTTTAAGCTGCTGAGAGTTATGATAGATTGCTTAGGAATATGTAATAGCATAGTTTTCATATGATTTTGCGTTGTAAGGACAAGTTTTTCCGCAAGGGCAATTGTGAAAGCTGATGTTTAAATGTTTTCTATTTTTAGCATTATAGATGTGATTCTTAATTATGCTATTTGTGGTAGTGTTGAGATTTTCCAAATAAGGAAAGATTCTCATCGCCCAAGTTTCAATTGGACAGAAACTTGGAATCATACAACTTGCTTTGTGTGATGTATGAGAAACTTTGTATTTGGGAAATTAAGACTAATTCTTTGACAGAGAATCAAGTGAAGGACTAGGAGATCTAGTACACATTGTGTGTATTGGTCAAGTCCACCACAAATAACAATAAAGGATATTCATCATATTCTACTAAAGGTTTAGTATATATGGTTATGCTTACAAGATTAAGTGTAATTCTGAAACATTGGAAAAGTTTCAATGGATGACAAAACGAATAAGAAGAATCAATTAGGCAGAAAGATAAAAGTTTCTCCAATCTGAAAAGAAGGCAGAGTACTTTTGTATCGTGTTTTATGATCATCCCAGTGATTATGAAACCATATCGTAATTGATCCTTTAAGCAGAGGAATCAGGAATTGTTGAAATGGTTAAATCAAAAGGTGAATCATACTTCGTTCCAAAATCAAGTCTTAAAGTTGTACTCCAATATTATGTATTGAGTGACATGTCTTAAGTAAGTAATACATCTTTAGTAGGTTTATAACACTCATCAAATGTAGAGTAGAAAAGTTTCTCACTCTTGTACATTTGAAATTGGTAAGTTGTGATGTCTTGGATAAGACAAAGACCAACTAAGACTAATTGTGTGAAGTGTTTGTCTTGATAGGAATTCACACTAACTCTTGAATATATGTTTTATCAAGGAATGTTTCTTGACAAGAGAATCATATATGTCAAGAGGTCAGTGGGAGTCTTAAAAGATCCTGAAAAAGTTTCAATAAACCTATAATTAATCACTAGCACACGACTTGAGGTTTGTAACCTATCGTGTTGACATATTCTTGTTTCTATGCATTCCAGTTTTAAGTCAACTATGCATGTGAGTTCTATGAGTTCTCATTTGATTGCATAAAGGTAAAGCACCTTGATCAATGGAAAGTACATTGATATGTAGGGGTGAGTTGCTTGACAAATTAGAAGCAATGGTGGGCACTCGTGCTGCCATGAGGCAAGAAATTAAGAATGAACAAGTTATGTCCATAAGAGCTTGGATTTTTCACGAACACTGTTTTATGATTATGGTTATGAAAAATTCACATGGATAGGAACACATACACCATAAAATCTAAGTGTCATAAGGTTTCTCTCCGCTTCATAAAAATGATTGTAAGGAAACGCTTTCACTAGGAAGATTTTAAGCAGATAGCAATTGTGTAAATTGAATTCTCAAATTTGATTATGATTAATGCATCCCTCTTCATAGTTCGAATTGTGAGGTTTGGAAATTAGTTTGAGCATTCGAGACTTGTTTATATATGTTCTAGAATTGTTTAGACATACACATGGGTTATCTAAGGAAAGGTGTATAAGTTTGAGAAGCTTAGATAAAAGCTTATCGAAGCATCTCGTATCAGAAATATGAACTTTGGTTAAGAAAGTCAATAAGTATTGAATTCTAGAAGTTCAACTGTTTTCTGAATACATGTTGAAGCTAGTGAGAGCATAAGTGTTATGCTAGTAAGGTAATAATCATCATGTTAGTGGGAGCATGATCATTATGTTAAGTATTGCAAGTTAGCAATATTAATTATAGAAAACAAAAGTTTCAATTTGAAAAGGTGCAGGGGTTGAAAGGTTGTTTTGTAATAATTAAGGCAGGGAATATTATACTTCATTTCAAATCTAAAAGCTTAGATGGAGAAATTTTAACCAAATCTAGTCATAGGACATATATAAATGTTATGTTGAAAAGATTCAAAATAAGGGAATTTTATATATGGCAATATTATAGCAAAAAACTGGTAAAGTGTCACGTTTTTCATTATGAATTATGTAACATCCCAAGTCAGAATCAAGAGTTCAGGGGGTAAAGTGTAAGCTTGGAAAAGAGGGACTCGGCGAGTAGGAGCTGCAACTCGTCGAGTCTAAGCGTGTGCCGGGCACATGTTAAGTGACCGGACTCGCCGAGTCGGAGGCTGGACTCGACGAGTCCGTGCTGGAATGAGAAACCCTAATTCGTAGGGTTTGCACCCTATTTAAAGAATAATGTGTCTTCATTTCAGCCTCTATCTTCCCTGAGTGTTCCATAGAAACCCTAAATCGTGAGAGACTCCATTGTTGAGAAGATTGAAGCTTGGAAGTAGAAATTGGTGAATAGAAGTTGGAGGAATTTGAGGATAGCATCAAGAGAGCTTGTGGATCTGAAGTCTACATCAGTTTAAACTCATCTCTAAGGTAAGAGGACATTACCTTAAGCTACTTCCTTGTTATTTCATGAATGGTGGTTGATTTGGAATCCATTAGCTTGATTGGGATCTATCTTGAGTTTGAAGCTTAGATCTGATGTTGCTACTTCAGATCTAGACTTGTGATGTCCCAAAAGGTCACAAAGTTCCTGTCTTAGCGTCATTGGTGAAGCCCTTTGTCTTAAACCCTAGCCCTAGAAGTGTTTTGGGCATATATCTCCTTGCTTTCACGTAAAGTTTGCAACTTTATGTGAGGGTTAGGCTGTAGAAGAGTGGATCTATGGATTGGAGTCCCTGCATGGCTTGAAAAGCCTCTGTTAGGAATGAGAACTGAAGAGACTCGGCGAGTCACATAGGTGCACTCGATGAATTGTATGAATATGTGCATGGACTCGACGAGTTGGAAGAACAACTCGGCGAGTTTGTTGAAGATTGCCTTGGACTCGGCGAGTCTGGTCGTGGAATCCTAACCTTTTTTGGTTGAGCTGTGAATCGGTGAGTTGAGCAGGAAGGGACTTAGAGCTTGTTGGACTCGACGAGTCTTGGGGCGACTCGGCGAGTTGAGTCGTGACATGGGAGTTTCTGAGCATAGGAACTCGACAAGCAACGAGTTGACTGGGCGAATAGGGTCAACCTGGAAGGTTGACTTTGACTGAGGACTTTGACTTGGACCAAGGGTTGACTAGTTTGACTTCTAAGGGTATTTTGGTAATTTTGGGTGTTTTTGGAATTGGTTCTTTGGTAGTGTTATGTGGTGAAGATCGTGTCAGTGGTCGGAGCAGCTTGGTCCTATCTTTCCAGTCAGCAATTGAAGGTGAGTTATCCTCACTATATCGACAGGGTCTACGACACCAAGGCCGGCCCTTTATCAGATGAAAATTTGGGTATTGTTTGTTATGTTGTTGATATGCTAGATCTGCATCCTGGTATTTAGGATGGTGTTATGTTAGTGACCTGGTTAAGGTCGGTACCCGGTATATAGGGTAATGTTATGCTAGTGACCGGTTAGGTCGGAATCCTGGTTAGGATGTTGATATGCTATATGATATGTTAGACTGTTTGTCTAGTTAAGGATTTGTTATGTGATTAATTGGTTTATGTGCACATGGTTGTTTGACGGGGGTTGGGTTGAGGCGGGTCCTGCTTTATGCTGTAGGCCAACATACCCAGGGTGGACCGGATATCCCGAAGGCCCAACGAGCGGTCCGAATAGGCTGAAGGCCCCAAGAGGGCGGACCAGACGTGCCGAGGCTCGGAGAGTGGACCAGGCCGACTGAAGGCCCGATGTGGGCGGACCAGTCATACTGTAGACTCAGAGAGTGGACCAGGTAGATTGAAGGCTCGGTACGGGCGGACCAATCACATTGTAGACTCGATGTACATGGCTAGACTCGGAGGGTGGACCAGGTGGACTGAAGGCCCGGTGCGGGCGGACCAGTCACACAGTAGACCCGATGTGCATGGCTGTTCTATTTGTGATATGTTATGTGTGGTTGGTATTTTGGGGGTAACTCACTAAGCTTTCGGGCTTACAGTTCAGTGTATTGTTTCAGGTACTTCAGGAGATCGTGGCAAGGCGAGGGCGTGATCATACCGCTCCTCATGTTTTATGATTTATGTGATATGGTTCTGGGGAATACTCTGATGTTTAAACTATTTTGAAAACAAATGTATGAACTTAATGGTTTTTTGAGTGAATTAAATTGTTTTAAATTGGCTCAAATTTTATGGATGTTACAAATTGTGTCCCATACACTTCGGGTATAGGATCGATTACATATGTTCTAATATTTGACCGTTTTAAACTTTCCAAATTCCTAGGGCATTAAGAGGGGGAAAAAGGACTAGAACCGGATTTGACTAAAATAATTAAACAACTGTCAAGGGCGATCTAATGTTCGCCAAGGATTGGTCACATGTGGGCGGTTGAAAGTATGGTAATGAATGGACCATATTGACATTATTATGAATAGATAAGTATCTATTTAGAATGTGTTGTCATATGGAAAATATGGAAATGTTTCCATAAATGGGAGTTGGATATCAAGAATCTATGTCTAGATTAGAAACTTTTATATAAGAAGGATGTTCAAAGGAATATACTTTGAATGTGAGACTTCATATCTATGGAATTGCCTTGAAACAATATCCAATAGAGCACTTTGTAATATCATTGTCAAAGTCTTGGTGGCTTTGGTGTTGTGACATTAGGAAATGATCGTTGCATAAAATATTAGAATCTAACATATTCTAATAGTGGCAAGAAACTGGTATTCTTACACTTATGATAATGATTAGGAGTTGTGAAATAAGTATCGTTCGAAATGTGTTCAATTGATCTATTTCACAAAGTATGGACCATAGGTAAACATAATGTGCATGCTTGGAGCATGGGACAACTGTTTTTATAATTCAAATATTAATTTGATTATCCAAAACATTATACAATGAATAATGTGTAATCAATATGGTGACTAAATAAAAGGTGTTTTATTTATACTCAAAAGTTTGAGATCGTATTGGATTTGATTATTCTTGTGTTTCACTTCGCATGTTTTGAATTCCCGAATAATAAGATTATTCAAACCATCCACAGTCGATAAATACTTTGGAAGTATGTATTGAAGCTAGACTGTCATGAATACGATTGTAGATTGTCTAAAGCGTTTAGACATAGCAAAAGTCTCCTGCAGTGTTCATGAGTGCTCTTGAAATATGATTTAAGTATTGGATTAAACCCACAGTCATTTGAATCACTTCATGGATTTTATCACGAGTGATTAGTGAGACGATAATATCTTATATTCTTGTAACCAAGACATGTGAGTTGTAATTTAAAAGTCGGTTGCACATTGATAATATGTAAACGTACTAGTAAATTGATGTTATAAAACATATTGTTGTGTGTGATTTGATGAGTAGGTACAAGAGAGCATTTGAGTCGAACTTTATCCGTTCCTTTTACCTAAAGTTGGATAAAAGCGATATCAGTGGGCCCCTCAATGATTTAGTGATGACACCCCTAAGCGCTTGGCCAAGCCTGGACTAATTTGATGTTGCAGTCTGTTGTCAGTTGTCATAAATCGGAAATCGGGAAACAACACATGAATAGAGAGAATGATTAAAATCCATGTCTCAGTTCATACGATATCTAGAATGGAGGAATATATTATCCCTTATCTAAAGGACGCGCTTCTGATAAGATCAGAGTTCACAGCGGGTTTTGAAAGCTACAATTGTTGATCAGGTTCTGAAGTCGTAGTTGCAAAATAGTTATTAGACTTATCCAAGTGGTATATTATTAGATTAGGTGTCTAAGACCATAACTATTTTGGTATGTACTTGACCCGATTATGAGCATGGTCCTTTTGGGTTGCCTTCACCATAGCAACTGATAGGATGAATTAAGAAGAAAGAGGATTAATTATGATTTATTAATATATTATGTGAATAATATATTAAAAGAGAAATTATATTGTTTAATTAATATTGATCAAGAATTAATTTAGAATTAATTTTGTGGTCAAAAGAGATTAATTAAATTAAGGGGACTGATATTGTAATTATAAGATAGTTACAAAGTTGGGCTTAGGATCCATAAAGAAGTAATGCACGATTCTATATGGGAGTCCATATAGAAATCGTCCAAGGGGGCCTTCTAGAAGGATCTTTGGGCTGCTTAAGGACTAAGCAACGGGATTAGGGTTTCCTTGTAAATAACCCTAGAAGCCTAACTATAAAAGGAACCCTTAAAGCCAACAAATTCGTTCCTAACCCTTCATAGAGAGCCTTGGACGAATTATGTGCCTCCTCCTTCGTCGCCTAAGTCATCTTGTTGCTAGTGGTGTTTGTGACTCCATTAGAGGTGCAACACTTGGGGCACTGAGCTTTCAGAAGTCAAGATCAAGAAGGTTTGTGATTGTTATTGCTACATAATAATCAAGGTAATATTCCTAACCCTATTCATATGTTAATTTCGATTATAGTATGCAAGATCTAGGGTTTATGAGCTTTGGATGATTATTGCATGTACACTACACAAACTAGATCCAAAGCTTTAGGGTTTGCATGTGCATCATAGGATTGATGCAATGCTGAAAACCCATCAAAACATTGGTCCTTAATCGGACAGTTATAAAAGCCATTTTCATGTATGGTATGAACTTTGCAAGATGATTATGTAATCAATATGGAATTTGTTCCTCTTATGTGTTGAGAGTTAGACATCTAAGGCGCCTTACCAAAAGTTGAACAGCATATGAGATTGATTGCAATCCATATTTCATGTTTAACATGATGTCTGTGACAAATGGATAATTGCTAAACTTACCTTATACACCAATTGTGGCCTGGAGCTTTTTGCGAATTAGGCATTGATAGAATGGAAAAAAGTCGTATGTTTATGGGGGCAGTGAAATATTGCTAGACGTTCACCACTGTCTATATCAGTTTAATATGAATCTTACGTAAGTAGGAGATTGAAAGATATAGTATGCTCAAGAATCATATGAAAGTGATATTGCTAATTAACATATGATACTAAAGGGTCACACTGACAACAACTTGATACAATTAATTATTTATTAGAAAATGATTTTATTCTTGTTGTTTTCACTTTTGAAAAGTGTGACATGCAAGGATGCATGTTATCTCTCTATCATATTTCTTGTCAAGCCTTGAAGAACACTTGGTTTTATACTCTCTTGATGTTCATACTTTGGTTATCAACTTCAAGCTTAAGAGTTAAAAGTTCTAGACTAACATCTACATCAATTTGACAACTTCTTGGTGTCTCTAAAGTTCATCATTATTCCTCAACTTCCAAGCCTCCTAAGAGGATCTAAAGAACTACAAAGGTTTTTATTTGTTATTCTTCTTCTTGGTTGTGTTTGTTTTCTTTCCAAACTTTTCAAGACGATCCTTGGTGGTTTTAACTTGTTTGTATTATTCAAAAATGATGAAGTCTTCCATTGCCAAATTTTATGTTTTTGAAACTAGTTTTTGAATAAAAACCCAACACCCCTGTCCTGGAACTCAAGATTGGAGCGATGCCTATTAGCATAACACTTGTGATGATTCTATGTAGTTTCCAACCTCCCATGATCCTGTTGTATCGACTCTATAGTCTTGAGAACGACTTTCGTTCTCCTCATAACTCGCTGAACGACCTCTCCCTAACAAACCGGGGTCCGGAACTTACTCTCATAAAGCATCTCAAAGGAAGTTCTACCATAACACCCCGAATCTCAGGTATAAACTTTTCAGTCTTATAATTCCATTTTTAAATGTCGACTCGAAGAGTTGGATGCCCTGACTTGTCGAGTAGGAACAGTTTTGGCCACGTGTTTAAGTGACCAACTCGGCAAGTTGGAGGACACGACTCGACAAGTTGGAGCTGGAGAATGAAACCCTAATTTCCAGGGTTTTGCACCCTATTTGAAGGGTCATTAGCCTCCCTTACAGCCCCCTTTGAGCTCTGAAACCCTAAATCGTGTTTTCTCTCCATATTTGTGTGTTTTTAAGCTTGGAAGGTGGATCTTGGAAAAAGGAGCTTGAATATCAAGAAGCTTGAGGCAAGGAACGGTTGTGGATCTGAGTTCTACTCCAGTTTAGCAGCACTTAAAGGTAACAAGTCATTACATTGATCTCCTTCTAGTTAGATATTTCTATATTGGAGTTTTATGGCCACTTTAGCATGTCCGTGTTTCATTTCGGGTGTTAGACCATGATCTGAAGTTGAAACTTCAGATCTAGGCTCGTCCTAGCCCTTATAATAATAAAGTTTCAGCCTCTAGCAAGATAATGCCTTTTCCTTACATAGAACCTCTTCTTTAGCTTGATTTGGGCCATTAGCACCTTGCATGTACGTAAAGTTTGCAACTTTACGTAGGAAGTATGCCTTAGGAGCTTTGATTTGCAATATGGAGCTTTGGGGCGGCTTAAAATCATCTGAATGGAGAAAGGACTGAAGGGAATTGACAAGTTGCATGGCCAACTCGGCGAGTCCGATGAAGATTAGCCGTTGAAGGTTCTACAAGAACTCGACGAGTCTGCAAGACGACTCTACGAGTCAGTTAGGTTTTTCTCGACTAGTGAATACGTGTGGACTCGACGAGTTGTCTAGAAACTCGACGAGTCAACTGGGGGTTTTCACGATTTGTTGAGTTCTGGAAGGATTCGACGAGTTAGGGAGCTACACTCGACGAGTTGGGTCAACATGGACTGTTGACCTTGACCTTTGACTTTGACTTTGACCAAGGATGGACTAGCTGACTTCTGGGGATATTTTCGTAAATTGGAAATTTATGGAATCGTTTTATGGTAAATATAGGTGGTGGAGTTCGTGGCGGTGATTCGAGAGTTTGAGCTTATCACTTCAGTGCAATAGTTGTGAGGTGAGTTATCCCCACTATACTAAAGGGTCGAAGGCACCAATGCCGGTCCATTGGACCTTATATCCTAGTAGTTGGTGATATGTTGAGTATGAATTAGTTATGCATGCTAGTTGATATTCCAGTTTGGTAGATCTATAGGACTACCGGTGTTACTATCTGATTATTTGTATGTGCATTAGTTATGTTATATGTTGACATGTTATGTGGGATGGGTTGAGATTATACTGCTCCGTGCGGTAGCCAACAAACCATGGAGTGTTCCAGATATGAGCTGAGGGCCGGGCAGGGCATGCTAGACTCTAACTAAGGATTCAGGAGCATTCCAGATACGAGCTGAGGGCCAAGCAGGGCATGCCAGATTCGTACTATGGGCTCAGGAGCATTCCAGATACGAGGTGAGGCAGTGTAGGGCATGCCAGGCTCGCATTTTGGGCTCAAAGGCAAGCCAGATGTGAGTTGTCGGCCGGGAAGGCAAGTCAGACTCACAACCTTGGGCCCAGGGGTAATCCAGTCTATAAAGTTGTGCACCCATTACATGTTGTTATTTGTGTATATGCTATTTGCTGTGTATCGGTATTTTGGGTGAAACTCACTAACTTTTTGGGCTTACAGTTTCAGTTTTGGTTTCAGGTACCTCAAATGATCACGGGAAGGCAAAGGCGTGATCGTACAGCTCCTCACATTTATGTCTTTGTTTCTGGGATAATCTGATATTATACTATTTTGAAAACAAGTTTTGTAATATTCAATGGTTTTAAAATGTTTTAAAAAGTTTAAAGTTGGCATGATTTTATGGATGTTACATCTACCGATACTGGCGTGATAGATATTATTGTAAGAGAACTCAACTAAAGGAAGGTAGGTATCCTGTAATACCCGTAGATTTAGGCTAGTTAATTAAGATATAATAAGCATTAAAAATGACTTTTTGGTATAATATTATTTAGGATAAATAATCTTAAACAAAGTTATAATATATGTTATAAGGATTCCGTACATATAAAGAACACTGAAATCCGACTTCTTATCAAGAATATATGCTTCTTCGAAGTTTCACGATTTAACGGCACTGCTCTACGTATCGTAAAAGGCAAAATTTTGATAAATCACTTTTTAGCCTAAGTGATCTAAAAAAGTCGAAGTAATTGTTAATCCGAGAGCGTGCATATAGAGAATGTCCAAATCTGACTTCATGAGAGGAAGTTATGATTTTTCGAAGATTCAATGCAGTAGTGTGGGCACAAAAATCAAAATTCAAATCGGTTGATTGTTAACTGAAGCAATCTAACGAGAATTGCAGATCTCATGAATATGAGCTCATCGATATAAATTATTGCTATTAGGTTTAAGGTATGTTTCCGACCTAGAATTAGGAAATTTTATGTGTTTAGGTTTCTAAACATTTAATAACAGTATTAGAATTGACATAAAACTTTTCGTAGTGATAAGGTGGATCATGCGTCTAAACCTTCCTTATCTATATTCTCAAATCGATACACTAAACACTTGTTTTCGTGTATAGAACCGCATGGTGAGAACACGAAGCAGATTGGGAAAAGATTATAGAAACCGTCGGCCTGAACCTCATATAATCGAGTGAGCACCAGATGTAGTTCCTGCACCTGAACCAATTATGATGGCAATGATACAGGAGATTTAAGATCATCAGATCGAAGAGACATGACTTTTACTTCAAGGGAATAGGGATGAACCTACTACACCCATAATGCAATGTGAGCTGGAAGAGGAATAGCCAGAGGAAGTAAATTACAATCAGATTGTTAGCCAGGCTGAGCCCAAAGCAAGGAGGAAGAAAAATCATGATAATAGGATTAAGAGAAATAGATGAAAATATAAGGATTTCATGGCTACCAAATTACCAAGTATTTCTGGAACCCCAAAAATAGTATAAGTAATGCATTGGATCTCCGAGATGGAGATGGTTTTTGAAAGGTGCACCTATAGCAACAGACAGAGGACAGTCCTTGCAGTTTGAAGGCTAAAGACCGGAGTATTAAGTTGGTGGAAGTTATTGGCCAATACCATGCTCAAAGGAGAAGCTATTAAGATGGTTTGGGAAGACTTATTGATGCATCTAAAAAGAGAGTATTATTCTGAGCAAGACCTTCTAGAAATCAATAATGAATTCAAGAACTTAAAGAAAGGAAGGTTAAGTGTCAGCGAGTATGTTTCAGCCTTTACCGAGAAGAAGAAGATAGTTCCTTAACTGGTTCCCACCGAGCTTTCTAAGGTGAATAAGTTTGCTAGCGAACTATTGTCAGATTTTGGTCCA
This sequence comes from Lactuca serriola, assembly GCF_051521515.1. Classification (NCBI taxonomy): domain Eukaryota; kingdom Viridiplantae; phylum Streptophyta; class Magnoliopsida; order Asterales; family Asteraceae; genus Lactuca; species Lactuca serriola. Next base: position 47,246,110 of record NC_136410.1, read on the forward strand.
ATGGTCAAACAAGCAACCACACTGAAAGCCGCCATCTGGGCAGCTAAAAATGTTGAGACCCAAATAAGGGAGAAGGGTCAAGAAAACGCTAAAGTAGGAAAGAAAAGGAAGCTTGAGGAATCTTCAAGGTCTAAGAAACGAAGATTCTCGAAGTTAGGCCCAAATGACAAGAAACATGGGAGTAGAAATGAAACCAAGTGGTGTGAGAAGTGTAAGAAGAAGCACTTTGGAATATACAATGGAGAAATGACCTACTGTAAGTATGGGAGGCCCGGTCACTATTCCAAGGATTGTACGTTCATTGACAGGGTATGCTATGGATATGGAGACATAGGCCATATTTCGAAATATTGCCCAGATAAAAACGAAGCGACAACACTGAATGTGCCACCTACGGCAAAGGCAAGAACATACCATATGATCCTTGATGAAGCAACAATAGGTCGAGAAAAGGGAGCTGCTAGTTTGGAGTTCAAGATATGAAAGGATTATCTTAGTATTAAGTTGTATATCTGATGTAATATGCATAACATATGAATACTCGTTATCATATTTTTCAAGAATTAACATAATCCATAGTTATTTTACATTATTCAATGTGTTAAATTCTGTGTGGCTTTCTTTTATGGTAACTTAGTGAACTGCGAGACAATACTTGGGACGAGTATGAGTAGGTGTGAAAGGTAGTAGAGGCCTATACTACCAAAAGAACACGAATTGCACTTAGATCAAGGAAAGTCACAAGGTTACTAAGTCTCTATGTAATTTAGATATTTTTTTCATTTCCATCATTACATTTGTTTCGGTAATGACTACAAAGATAAATATTATTCTAACCCTAGTGGTCATACCAAATGAAGTCTAAATAATCCATGAAGTAAGTTTTATGTGGCATTCTAATTTAGATTGAAGGAAAAGATAATCAAAGTGATCAGTAGAAGTGTCGCAGTCATCATTGAGACTAGGAATCTTGTAGCTAATAGTGCTACATGCTAGAATGTGATTATATCACATTAGAACATAAAGTAAGGTATCATCCATGTTGGAGTCAGACTAAAATAGATTTGAGTCTAGCCATTGCATCATGCGATGGAAGGTCGGTAGAGCATGACCATTCAGCATGTACTGTAATCGAAGTAAAGACCTTATCATAGGTTAAGTCTGCTCAAGAAGGAGCAATAGTCTCCAATGCAAATCAAATTTAATGTGGAAACAGATGTAAGATTAAGCACTGCCAACAGTTAACAAGCCTAAGAGTTAGAAATTCATTTCAAAGGACATAAGAATTATGATTATTACCTAGGATGGAAAGGTAACGTGCATAATCATTATACAAGCCATGTTTTGTTGATGATTCCAAGACGTAATCATCCTAACGGTGAGAAAACTGTAACACCCGCAGAATCGGGCTAGTCAATTAAGATATAATAAGCATTAATAATGACCTTTTAATATGAGATTATTTAGGATAAATAATCTTAAACAAATTTATAATATATGTGACAAGGATTCCGTACATATAAATAACGTTAAAATCCGACTTTGTATGAAGAAGATATGCTTCTTCGAAGTTTCGCGATTAAACCGACACGACTCTGTGTATCGTAAAAAGTGAAATTTAGTTAAATCATGTTTTAGACTAAGTGATCTAAATAAAATTCATAGTAATTCTTAAATCAAAAGCGTCGTATATAGAACATCCAAATCTTACTTCGTGAGAGGAAGTTATGATTTTCCAAAGTTTCAACGTAGTAATGCGGGCACAACAATTGAAATTTAAATCGGTTGATTGTTAACAGAAATTATCTAACAAGAATTGAAGATCTTGTGAATACGAACCCGTCGATATAAAGACAATCAATAATGGAGTTCGTATTTAGAAGTTATCCAGTTCTCAGGACTTTAACAGTCTAAACCGATCAAAATATGATTTTTGCTAGAGCAAGAATTAGAAGTTGAAACCTTAATGAAAGTTGTAGAGCTCATCGAGAGGATTCCAGTGATATAAATAATGTCAAAAACGGAGATCACATGCAAAACTTATGACCATCCGAAGATCTGCGAGAAAACACCTACGCTGATGAAGTGGCAGCATCGGAATGCGTCCACTCTCCCAAGAGTCAAGGTGATATGGCACGTTGTGGATGTGAAACATGGCTCCACAAAAAAGACAACATGTGGCAAAGTTCTAGAAGAATGGACGCGGACAAATGGGAGCTGGGCACGTGGCAGGGCGGCAGATCTATCAGTGCAACTTCCCAGTTTTTGCTATAACCTTTGTATGTTAGGTTCCACTCTTTTGCTTTCAGTGTAACTTATATTTTAGTCATAAGTTGTTATGATGAACCTATAAATAATATTTATCAGTAATTCCATGTCTTTATACATATTGATCTACTTACATGGATGATTTCTAGGTTGGATTTGGTGAGGTGTTTAAAGTGGGAGTTCCAAACATTATACTTTGTATACCAAACGAACCCTACCTCTGATATGATCCTAACTGGTTGTTCCTTACTTGATATATTTTGATGTATACATTAGGATTAGTGAGGAATCTAGACTATCATTAGTCTTTAGGAATCAAAGACTAAGACTTAGTGATGTGAACCTAGGTCACGCCAGAGGAAAGGATAAAGTACCACAGCAAGTTCTGCCTAAATTCCAAGGCATCAACTTTTATCAAGTGAGTGCATAGTTACTTTCATCTTACATATAGATATGAAGTATTTAGATAATTAAATGCTATATGTGCTTATGTGAAAATATGTACCGTGTTAGATGAAATATTATTTGATATGCATAACATATATGTATTTTACAAATTTATTACATTGGGTAACGAACGGTAGTGATAGATGCCATAGTATAATGAAAGATTTAGGTAATAATAGAATTCCATGACTTTAGAAATGGTACAAGTGTACCAACAATGTAGAACTTGTAGAACGGAGGAATATTTGATCCTTTATCTAAAGAATGCGGTTCTAATATGATCAGAGTTTGACAGTGACTTTTGAGAGCTACGATTGCTAATCGGATTTTGAAGTTACATTCGAAGTTATAGCTATTAGACTTATCCAAGTGGGAGACTGTTAGATTAGGTGTCTAAGCCCATAACTATAATTGGTATGTACTTGACCCGATAGTAGCATGGTCCTTTTGGGTTGCCTTCACTGAATCAATTTGATAGGATGGATATTTGAGAAAGAGGTTATTTGTGATTTATTAATATATTATATGAATAATATATTAACTGAGAAATCATATTATTTAATTGGTATTGGTCAAAAATTAATTTGGAATTAATTTAATGATAAAAAGAGACTGACTAAATTAACGGGGACTGATTAAGTAAATCAGTAATACATATAGTTTGGGCTAATGATCCATGTTGATGAGGATGTACTATTTTATGTGGGAGTCCATGAAGAGTTAGTCCAAAGGGCTTATCATATGGATTATTGGATTAAAGGCCCAAGGAACTGAATTAGGGTTTACAAGTGAAACCCTAGGAATTCCACACTATAAATGTAACCCCTAGCATCACCAAAAAGGGGACTAAAGAGTTCCAAGAAGAACCCTAGCTGTTTTTGTGTGCCTCCTAGCCTATCTCTCATTATCCTCCATTTGCTTTTGGTGTTTGTGACTTATTAGAGGTATCACACTTGAGGTACTAAGCTCTTGAAAGGACAAGGCTACAACAAATAGGTATTAATCTAATTACTTTTTATGTTTCAAATATCAAAGTTGTATGCTAGTTGTAGGTTTCATGCTTTAGATAATTTTATTACATATATAACTTGAGAAAACTTATATCCAAAACATTAGGGTTGTAACACCATAGGGATGTTATAGTGCTATAAACCCATCAGTATTATCCTGTTTATTTATTGTATTATTGGATTTCTTTTGATTTTATTTTATTAAGCATTATCATCAGAACATGATTTTGAGTATATAGGTTCTTATATTCTTTGACTTTGACTTTGACTTATGACTTTGATTTGGGTCTATAGTACCCTTACTAGATTGTTGAATCTTTAGAATCTTAGTTGATTTTAATTAAATTGATTTTGGAAGTTTGACTTGATTGTATCGATTGCCATAATTACTCGTTTTAAATAAGTCAACCTCATATATATTTTCAATAGATATTCTATTACCTAACTATACTTCGACATGTGCATGCTAAGATTGAAGAAGTTAGAGGACATTTATAGAAGATAACGATGAGATTTTAAAGGCCACGACTTGTACGGTGAACTTGAACTATGTTATGATATTGAATTTTCATAATCTTGCTCTTTTAAACTAAAAATTGTTATTTTGGTATTTGGGACCTTTATTCCATATTGTTTGAACTTGAAAAATCATTTTGCTTCGAATCAAATGATTTTATAAGTCTTTTAAAAACTACCATATTGAGAGATGTTTCATAAAATGACCAACAAGAAGACCAAAATAGTCCAAAATAACATGGCAAAATTAGATCACTAAATCGGAACCCTTGTTTGGTTCACCAAACTAGTATGTCGGCCCACAAGAGTGGTGAGGTTTTCATCCGAGTAGTTTGTTAGTGTGTCGCAAGGCCGTATCAGGTGGGGGTCACGGCTAGGGATGCGTATCAGAACCGGGTACTCACTTTTAGAACTGGAACCGCCTCGGGACTGCCGGTTTTGGAACTGGAACTGCCTAAGGCGGTTTCGATTCTAGTTCCTAAAGTTATGGAACCGCCTTAAGCGATTATGGTTCCGGTTCTCGTTTTTTCGGAACCGCTACCCGCTGGGTACCCGCTATAACCGGTTTATATATATATATATATATATATATATATATATATATATATATATATATATATGTGTGTGTGTGTGTGTGTGTGTGTGTGTGTTACTTAGACCAGTTTAGAATATATAGGTCCGATTTTGTCCGTCTTTGGTTCGAATTGATTTGATTTGGATCGAACTAAGTTGCGGTTTTATCGACAAAAGATAACAAAATTAATGTAACCAGGTTACCTGCTCACAGAACCAGAACCGCTGGTTCCGGGATTGGTTCCAAACATTTAAAAACTGCCTAGAGCGGTTCCGATTCCGGTTCTAACTTTCTAGGAACCGCCGGTTTCGGTTCTCGCCAAATGAGGCGGGTACCCGCTTATACTCATCCCTAGTCACAACCAGCCTATACCACCTCTCATTGGTCCGGAATCGAATATTGTCGAGCTGCCAATATTTTTTTTTTCATATTTAGTCGTTCGGATGGCCATTCTCGAGGCACCCGATATTAGTTGGTTTTAGTAGTTGGTATGTCGTAGGAGATACATGTAATTAACTAAAGCGTTTTTTTTTGAACCGCTAATTCAAGCATCCTATACATAAAACATCTTTTCATCAAACTTCTCATACCGGCCGGACCACTAAGTCACAAGCCACAAACCAAGAAGATATAAAACCAATCTATTCTATTAACTAACCTACCATGATCACCACCCGTGAGTGAAGATAAAAGACTCAACTTGATATCTTGAAAGTTATTATGGATTAAAAAAATCCATATTTCTACCCATTCATTCCTCGGGACAATGATTAAAAAAATTCCCAGTTGTGTAGTTATATTATATCTTAAATTCGAAACAAATTGAAATCACCCTAAATTGAGTTAAAAACTTCAATCCGTGACTCAAAAACATTTGGATATATATTAGTTTATTTATAGCAGCCTACACCATATTTGCCAAAGCAATCCTACATGTGCTACAAGGATATACTCTTGTTTTTGGCCAACGCATACTCTCGTGAGTCATTATTCCTATAATTGATGTGGTCCTAAATAAGAAAAAAAACACCCATGGATTGAGTAGAACTCGTTCACTTCCACATTCAATGCGAACTAGCTGCAAGCAGCCATGGCAGAACTCTGTGATTTGCAGGTCCATATCAATGGTCAACAAACATTCTATCTCCACGAGGTACCAATTACGATCACTTCTTCTTCTTCTTTCTTTTTTAAATCTCTCGGTACCTGATTAGGGTTTCATGCAGAAAACGATATCAAGATTCTCGGGGAAGTTAAGGAAGATCATCAAGAAAGAAAAGAGAAAAACCCAGATCAGAAAAACTGGAATCGAGATCAATGATTTCCCTGGTGGGTCAGATGGGTTTGAACTGTTTTCAAGATTCTGCTACAACAATGGCGAAATCAATATCTCAGTATCCAACGTCTCTCTCCTCCATTGTTGTGCTGTTTTCTTAGCCATGAACGACACTCTCTTGCCCAAAACCACCGAAGTTTTCAACCGGATGTTCGACTGGTCTATGACTGACGTCATCGTCTGTCTCAAGAATTGCGCACCCTTCATCACCTACGCCGATTCTTCCGGTATCATCGAAAAACTCATCTCCACTCTCATCATCAAAATTACCCAAAACTCAGATTCCACCATTTTGTTCCCATCTTCATCTTCTTCATCTTCACCAGACAGTACCGTAAAGTCCAGTACTTTGTTACGACTCTCATCTTGTTCATCTAGCAAAGGTCTATGGTGGTTTGATGATATGGCAATTTTACCCCCAGCTATAATAGAAAGATTTGTAAAAGCCTTAGGTGCTTACGGCATTGAAAACAACAGTCTTGTCGTCACAAGATTCCTCCTCCATTACCTAAAAACCTCATCTCAATCAAAAATTCAATCTTTTTCAAAGTGTGACTATGGTGGTCTTGCAGACACAGCAGTTCATGGGGTGATTCTAATGGGGAAAACTGCATTTTCTTGTAGAGGTTTATTTTGGGTATTGAGAATTGTTTCGGGTTTTGGTTTGAGCAGAGAATGTAGAGGTGGGTTAGAGAGATTGATCGGCGGGGTTCTTGATCAAGCAAAAGTGGATGATTTGCTGGTGAGTAACAATGGATCAAGTGGTGTGTATGATGTGAATCTTGTTTTAAGATTGATAAGAGAGAGTAATAAAGTTGAGGGGGGGTGTTTGGACAGAATGAAAAAAGTTGGGGGGTTAATTGATAAATATTTGGGGGAGATTGCACCTGATCAGAACTTGAAAATATCAAAATTTTTAGGGGTTGCAGAGAGTCTACCAGATTGTGCAAGAGATTGCTTTGATGGTGTCTACAAAGCCATTGATATATATCTTGAGGTAATTCTTTTAATTACCCACGTAAACTACTCATAATTAACTTACTTGAATAAAATATCTGCAAAAATCTTCTACTTATAAAACAGAAACTGTTTTTTACTATTGTATTGCTTTTAGTTGAATAAAATATCTGCAAAAATCTTCTACTTATATCTGTGTTCTGTGATACATGGAATTTTGGGATTGTTGTTGGTGTGATGGTTGTCATAAACTTATAATTGTCACAATAATGATTTCCTAATTAAAATATGTATTCTTTTAGAAGATAATAGAGTAATTTAATTAAGTAATATAAACCTAATTATAGCTTGAACATTATATTATAAATCATTGAAATGCAATGTCATTATTTATAATTTACATTGTAATTGATAATTATTTACATATTAATATTAATATCCTTTAATATATTCTTGATTTTGTATTAGTTAACTGATTGAATCTTGCTATGTATCTGAAAGTCAATAGATGCCTTTGAATGGATGAATATATATAGGGGCTATGAACATGGAGACAAAACATAAACTACAAGAGATATGACAAAATACGTCTATTTCCTTTTTTTGAGTATAAAGCCATAAAACATATTAAATCATATTTACATGTTTGTCCTATTTTATCAAAATATAATTATTTGTAATTAAATCACTATGCTTTTAAGATTCTGTTTTAAAAATGATATATATATATATATATATATATATATATATATATATATATATATATATATATATATATATATATTATTGTAAATAACTGTTAACATTAATTGGGAATTGGGAATTTGGGATACACTAAATTTTTATATTTTGTATTTTATCAACCGTCATTGTATGTTTGACGAATACTTAAATTATTATAAATACTTAATTGAAAAAACAAATTTGTAATTCTATAACAAAAAAATTAAGAATATTATAATAGTAACCTATGCTCAAGGGAAATATTGATTATCGACCCTACCGTATTCAATTTTATATTTCCAAGTCATTTGAGGACGTTTTATCTCATCTATCAATATTATTCTCTAGGGATGCATTATTGCCATTTTGGCCCTTTCTTCATCAAATAATAATCTATCAGAATTATAAGATTTGGACGATTTACAGATAAAACGATATTTGTATCTGTATTTTGTCCATCTATTGCTATGTCATATTCAACACTAGAACCATAAAATAGCATATTTGTCTAAACCTGATAAAAGATAAAACTCATATATATATATATATATATATATATATATATATATATATATATATATATATATATATATATATATATATATATATATAGCTTCTAGTGCTCAGCCGGTTTCATGGACGGCTCAAGTCGATACCCCTTTGTTTAAGCCTGTAAAGTACTATCAACTAGTAGTAATGTGCGTACTATTGTATATATTAATTTATTTTTGCTATTTATATGCTTTAACCACGGGGTAGTAGTTATATTGTAAGATTAATTATTTATTTATATATATAAAAAAAACATAGAACGTGAAAAAAGGAATAAAATAATGATGCGAGAAAGGTGTAGGACGATGCAGGCATGCACTTTGTCTGTGTCAACTAGTAAATGGACCAGAATCCAGTGGACGGCCACATGATTGCTGTGTGTGTACCCTACTGCACCCTATCTCAGCTCAACTCTAAGTACTATTTACCTTTTTTACTTTGGTATCTTTATGATTTTCCACGTGGCCCCACATATCCTTCCAAGGATGACACGGGTGAATATTCTTGTAATATATGATTTTTAACTTTTATTATAACCAAGACAAATTCATTGATTATAACTGTACAATTTGTTTCATACATCCAAAATGATATTGAATGCGTAAAAATCTATTTCATATATAAGTTTATATATTTAAACAAAGATTGATTATTGGTTAACCGTGTGTCTTTATTCTTCAGAATCATGATTTGTGAGGTATTAATTAATTACCGATTGTATATAACAAAAAGAGTTTGAATTCACAGTCGCATCCATGTCTATCGTTGGAAGAAAGATCAAGGCTATGTAGATGCTTGAACTACGAGAAGCTAAGCTTGGAAGCATGCAAAGACCTAGCCAAAAATCCTAGGATCCCACCAAGAGTAGCAGTCCAAGCGCTTGTTTCACAGCATTCGAACATACCAATTGCATACACCAGCGACCATAATGACTATTCCTACGTAAACGACTATGATCATGACACCCCTTTGACCAAAAGCAGCAGGGAACTCATGGTGCTCTATAACAACAATGGTGCCAAGGACCATCTTCATTATGACTCTGCAGAACATACCTCGAAAAGCAGCTCAAGGTACGACCACAAAGACGTTGATCCTGATGGTGTGGTGAAATTGAACCTTCAAAAGATGCAATGGAGAGTGGTGGAATTGGAGAAGGTTTGCAGGGAGATGAAAGGTCAGATGTCAAAAATGGTTAAGGGTGATCGGCTCATGGTCTCTAGTTCGTCTCATGGTAGACCGTTGCCAAGATTGTGTTGAACCTTTGGAGGTTTTACGGTTTATTTTTTGAATCCCCTTTTATTTGTTCTTTTGAAGTGTATAAGCTATATGTTATGAGCGTGATTTTATGTATATTAATTGCTTGAAATATGGGTTTGATCAAATGGTTTTCCATTAGGCTTTACGGTACGCATGTCACAATTAAGCTTTATGGTATGCATGCCACGGGCTCCTCTCGTGGCTGGTGGACACAGTTGCGCACACCATCCCCGGTGCCATGGCCGTGACGTTTTGTGGTGTGTGATACGGGACACAAACAGCCATTCACTTTTCTTCTTCTCTCTTCCTCTCTTCTCTTCTCTCTTGCATCCCTCTTCCTCTATCTTCTTCTTCGTTAGGACACTGACGATCACTGTTGTTTGCTGACCTGGAAGTTCTCCACGCTACTTGACGTGGGGAGTATATCCTTCGGCCTTATGGGCGTGGTGACGATAAGGATAGTAGATCACGAAGTAAACACTAGCGAGGCAGATTGTTGACGTGCCCAAGCTCATGCGATTTCAAACCCAAAAATGGCACATCACCTCTTTAATGTTTTTACTGTTAATTTTTTTTTTATAAAAATAACCTTAGAAATACCCTTACATTTTATAACTTTTCACACAAACATTTCAGTCTTCTTTTGTTTTCATAAACATTATACAAACAACTGAAAGATGAAATTTCTTCATCTTCTTCTTTATCATACAATGAGATGCTTTTACCACATTTGATAAAGTCGTAGGCACCATTCTTGATCAAGAAGCACAAAGTTTGGATGTTAGAAATACTGGATCTATAATAAACAAAGATCATTTAACTACACACGAACTTCTAGTATATGATTACTTTGTCGATGATTGTTTGTGCGAAAGCATGTCATTCAAATGACGATTCCATTTGACTAGACAAATATACATACATATAGCTAATGATTTGGAAAAGAATTACAATTTCTTTAAATTGAGATGGGATGCGGACGCCACAAATGAATATTTGAATATGTCTGAGAGAACAACACAAAAATATACATATTTGTTTTGTTAATATATTATAGAGCTTTACAACAACATATATTTGCGGAAATCTATAAGAAATAATGTTGAACAATTCTTTGAGGCACATAAAGCAGCATACAGTTTCCTAATAATGCTTGGAACATTGATTGTGCACACTGGACATAAGAAATTGTTCCAATAAATTATGAGGTAAATTCACTCAAGGTGATCATGGAATCCCGAATATAATGCTAGAAGCAATGGTGTCACAAGATTTGTGGTTTTCACACACGTTCTTTGTTGTTGTATGACCAAACAATGGCATAGACGTTCTTAATGATTTGTCGATATTCAATGATATTTTAACAAGAAAAACACCTAACTTTTTGTTTGTAGTGAATAGAAATCAATACATGCATGAGTATTAACTTGTTAATGGGATATATCATGAGTACGTATGCTGCATTTTTCAAAGCATGCCTATATCTATGAGATAAAAAAAACAAAAATGGTTTGAAGTAGTGTAAGAATCGGCAAGGAAGGATGTGGAATGAGATTTTGGAATCCCTATGAAAAAATGAAACATAGTGAACACTAGGCATAAGCATGGGGTCAAGAAAAATTAATAAAGAGAATGCATTCTTATATCATATTACATAATATAGTACTAAAAGGAAATGTCAGACTATTTGTATATATAATCTAAACGATGAACTTCTTATAAGTAAACAATTTGTATATGGTATCCCACAATACTTCTTGAGAGTTGTAGAAATATGTAGTAAAGATACGCACAACAATGTTCGCGAAGATTTAATGGACCATGTTGTTGGGTTTTATTAGCATCAATACACTATCTTAAGGCAACATAAATAAATAAAAGATATATCTAAGTGTGCATGCATCCTAGATCTAGGTTTTACTAGTTATAGCAATGAACGTTAAAAACAACAAGAAAGAACATACTAACCTCTTGATTTCTTGCTTGAGATCATATGAATGCCAGTGATTGCAGTGGACGAAGGATCTAAAGTAGGATCACTTTAATGAAGTTAGACCCACAAAATCCAAAAGAAAAAAGGAAGAACCCTAGACTAGGATTTAGTCAAAATTCTCTAACCCTATGAGAGATGTTTGAATTTTTGTATGGATGAGAGAGAGAGAAAGAAAAAGAGAGAGAGAGAGAGAGAGAGAGAAAGAGAGAGAGAGAGAGAGAGAGAGAGAGAGAGAGAGAGAATGGATGAAAATATAAGGAAGGGCAACTCTAATGTTTGGCCCCTATCAGTCTATTTTAAGGTTGAAGATAAAATCTTAGAATGATTCAAATTCTTAGGATAATCCTTATCTAATTTAAACCTACTTTATCCCTATCAATGGAGCAGGAAAAACCATCCATCTAAATGCTCTAGGAGCTTCTATAATATTCCAATTAATGTCTAAGAATTAGTTAATATTCAACCTCTTTAATTAAGTAAAAAAAATTTAATTAATTACCAAAATAATTTCTAATCAATTATTAACTCCTTAATAAATTAATAATTTATTTTCTCCATTTCCTTAATATTATTTAGGTTATGAAGCCAACCTAATAAGACCCTTCTTTTATTAGAAATATTACCAAAATAGTTTGGGTAAATAACCTAAAAGATCTTAAGTTTCACAAAAATATCGGTTTTACCCTTGGATGTGTTTTAAGTCTAGTAAAACCAGATGCTTTGTGTAATTTGTTCATTTATATCCTTTCAGCCGGTTTCCAGGTAACCTGTCGTTTACCTAAATGTCAGTAAAGCCCTTAAGTTTTCAAAAATGTTCTGATTTACCCTTAAGTTATCAAAAATGTTCGTATTTACCCTTACTTTGATTGTTATTTTGATTATTATTATTATTATTATTATTATTATTATTATTATTATTATTATTATTATTATTATTATTATTATTATATATGTATAAAAATATTTTATACATACGCTTTTAAATGTATAAAAATATTTTTATTAATGTAAATATATTTTTAAAAATGTATATACTTGTATTTATTATTTATATACATATGAAATCATATGTATTCCTTTAAAAATGTATTTATATATTAAAATTTTATTTATTTCTATTTAGTAGGTATAAATATATTTATTTCATATAAAAATATATTGTATTCATATAAATATAAAAATACATATTTATAAGGTTTATATTGTATAAAAGATATGATTATATGTATTCATACATATAACTAAGTATAAATATGTATTTATTTTATATTTATATGCATACGATAGTTTTTATACAAAATAAATACATGTTTATATCTATTAAATAAAAATAAAAATATTTTTAAATGTATAAATACGTTTTTAAATGTATAAATATGTTTTTAAATGTATAATTGGGTTTTTATTTGTATTTAATAGATATATTTATTTGTATTTAATTGTATTAAATAGATATAAATATGTATTTATTTTGTATAAAAACTATCATATACATATAAATATGAAATCAATACATATTTATATTTATCACGCAAACACCAATTTTATTTTGGTTGGTGATTACCCAAATAAAACAAATGTCTCGTTTATATGCATTTTACCATAGAAATATGTGTAAATACATATCATACACACAAACACATACACACACACACACACACATATATATATATATATATATATATATATATATATATATATAAAATACATATTTATACTTAGTAATATATACAAATACATATAATTATATCTTTTATACAATATAAACCTTATAAATAAATATTTTTATTTATATGTATACAATATATTTTTATACGAATATATATATATATATATATATATATATATATATATATATATATATATATATATATATATACTATACAAATAAATATATATATTTTAATATATAAATAGGTTTTTAAAAGCATACATTGGCTTTCAAATGTACATAAATACCAAATAGAAGTAAATATATTTTTAAATCTATAAAAATATTGTTATACATTTAAAAACGCATTAAACATGTATAATAATAATAATAAGAATAATAGTAATAATAATAATAATAATAATAATAATAATAATAATAATAATAATAATCAAAATAACAATCAAACTAAGAGTAAATCCGAACATTTTTTATAACGTAAGGGTAAATCCGAACATTTTTGAAAACTCAAGGGCTTTACTGATATTAAGTAATCGGTAGGTTACCTGGAAACCGACTAAAAGGATATAAATGAAGAAATTGAACAAAACATCCGACTTTACTGGACCTAAAACACGTCCAATGGTAAAAGCGACATTTTTGTGAAAATTTAAGGGTTTTATGTCATTTCCCCTAATAGTTAATGACTTTGGACATTATTTCCAACAGTCTCCCACTATGACAAGTCGTTAACTTTTTACGGTCTTAATATTTCACTAACAATCAACATAGAGTTGTCATCTAATGCAACTGTCAGACTCTTATCATAATCAAAATTCAGTCATTCGACAAGTGATTAACTATTCCTTTGTTATGGATATATCTATAAGTATGAGGCATTAATAATGATCGATGTCAATGTTCAACATTATGTTTCCTGATTAACAATTTCTGACAATACATCTAACTTCTAAATCGAACACATGAATTTAGTCATGGCATGGCCAATCACTTTGGATGTCAGAACCAAATCATCGAAGGGCCCATAGATACAAGTCTGGCCTTGACAGGGAGCAACCTAGGCGACCGTCTAGGGCTTACGACTAAAGGGGGGCAAATTTTTTAGAATATGTAGCATGTGTGTGTGTGTATGTATGTGTGTGTGTGTATATATATATATATATATATATATATATATATATATGTTTTTTTAGGGGGACAAAAAATAGTCCAATGTCCGATTAGCCCAAATTTTTTAACAAAATGAGATGTTGAGCCTGATTGTTGAATGTGTTGAATGTTAAGTCTGGAAATTTCCTAGTTCTAAGGAAGGAAGCGAGAATGTAGGAATTATAGCTAATTAGGGCGTCATACGACTCGATAATCGAATCGACACCTTGATAACCAAATCGTCTCTCTTTTTCTCTCACAATCTTCTTTAGTACCTTCACCTAATCGCTAATGGCTACAGCTCAGCTTCAGTGCTTATATCTCAATTCCAAATCCCATTCTCGCATAATCAGATAATTTGATAATCTTATTACATTCTTGATTTTAATTTTAATTATTTTTGGGTTGTTGTGGATATGAAAATTGTTTCATTAAAAAATAGATTTCAACAATTAAAGAATTTTGAAAGTACTTTTGAGTTTTTAAACAATTCAAGTAAATTAAGACACTGAATGAAAGTGAACTTAAAGAAAGTTTTATAAAGTTTGCTACTACTTTTTGTAAAGATAATGTTTCCGATGTGGATTCAAATGAACTTTTTTGCAAAATTAAAAGTTTGAAAATGTCTTTGCCTAATAATATAGTTTTTGTTGTTGAAAATTTGGACTTTATTAAATTTGTTGATTGTTACCCAAATACTTTTATTGTATATAGTATTTTGTTAACAATTCATATCATTGTTGCATCTGCAAATGGAAGTTTTCAAAGTTGAAGTTATTGAACAAAAATATGTAAGATCATCGATGTCGCAAGAAAGGTTAAATGGTTTGGAAATAATATGTATAGAGAAATACATGTTAAATAAAATTGATCTTGATAGTATTATTAATGATTTTGCATCTAAAAATGTTTGGAGAAGTATTTTTCTTTAAATTAGTTGTTTTTGTAATGTTGTGGCCATATTTGTGTTTTTTCAATATGAATAGTGAATTTTGTGAGTTTATAATGGTGTGTCTATTTTGAATTAATTTTTATTATATTGATGATTTTGGGGGGACCATTTTTTATTTTAGCCTCGGGCCTACTCTATCTTTAGACCGACACTGCATAGATATCGCCTCCTAGTTACGGGAATTAACAAATATACTTTAACAACATAGTTTTTGTCTACTCGTCTAATCATATATGGGCATACCTTTTATGACTACCAATTACGGATAGCGTTGGAGCACACCAATGCACAACAGATTTTTCAAACAAAATCCTGTATGTATCTCAGTTTGACGAATAAAAGATATTCTCATCTTAGAATTACTCGTGACTAGATGCATGAAGTAATTTCTAAGTGCGGGTTGTTCCAATTCTTAAAATATCGATTTTCAAGTACTCATGAGTCTTAGAGAAATATTTATTGCAATGTCCAAAACAATTTGTACAATCA
Organism: Lactuca serriola; assembly: GCF_051521515.1. Classification (NCBI taxonomy): domain Eukaryota; kingdom Viridiplantae; phylum Streptophyta; class Magnoliopsida; order Asterales; family Asteraceae; genus Lactuca; species Lactuca serriola. The sequence continues at coordinate 47,262,008 of NC_136410.1, forward strand.
ACCAATACTAATGACATGTGACATCCCCGTTTTAATAGCCAGAAAAGACCGATTTGTTTATGCTTATTTAAAAATCAGAGTATCCTTTTTGAAAACTAGTATTGCGGTATTTTTTTCCTAGAAAAAACATGATAATAATATTATCAAAGCATTTCCGAAGAAATGTATTTTATTTATATTAAAACATTGGGATGTCATCGTCAATACATAAACATAAGCATAACCAGACCTTACATTCATTTACACTAATGATTTACATCTCCATTAATCTCTCAGTGTAATGTGTCTTTGTATCGATACATGTGATACAAATAAACTAGGTGGGTCATGTTGGGAAACTTGGTGAGTACATAGGGTTTTCAACCTACAATAATATAATTATTATATTTAATCATCAAACAATTAAACCAACTTCCCATCCTCATTATCTTCTTTATTCTTAAGGATCTACCCTAAGAATCATCTATCATTCCTTCATTTATTCCTGATTTTCCAAAGGAATGTGCACGAAGTACATTGTCGTAAGGGTTTACTTAACAGGTACTAAGTCCATAGCTGTCGATGTTATCTGATAGGCACTAAGTCCATAGCTTCCAATGTCCATCTATATCACACTAAATCCATAGCTGCTAATGTTCATTTGTGAGCAACTAAGTTCATAGCTATCAGGGTCTTTAGAGTACATCTGGTGAACACATAGTTCAAAAACACCTACAGATTGCGAGCCTGCTAGCATTCCACAGGACTGTCTAGAATAGTCAGTGGTCATCATCTATACTCTACTAGATGACTGGATCATCGTTTTGGTCAAGGTTTCTCAGCTTTCACCGCTCATCATCTATATCATCTTTCATCTCCCATCTTTACCTAATATATTTATACGAATCAAAATACATATACAGTTTAAATTAAGTAAAACGTGTATATTTTGTTCATCCAACATAGATATCAAGAACAGAGATAATATGCATACATAGCACGTAATTTATATTAAATAATTCATATCTATGTGTAAGATGAAAATAATTATGCACTCACTTGTTAAAGTGATGACTCGAAATTCGGACAGTACTTCGCTCTAACAATCGTCTTTTCTTTCGACGAAACCTGACATTATTATTGCTAAATTTTAGTCTAATATTTATTGTGACTAATTAACTCAAGGTCTAAGAGCGATATTGCTTTATAATTGTTAAACAATACTTTTCAATCACTATATACAAACAGGGGCCAGACATGAAACACCGGAGGGCAGGACCATTTTGGCATTTAAGTTGTTCTAAAATCCAACAACCATATGCAACCCTTCAAACCAAACTCCCCATACCATGAGCAGTTAAAAGGTATTATAATAACATTTTGTATAATTTATAATACTTAGCACATGTATTGTTTATAGGTTCATAATAACGATAATGAACTTAAACATAAGTTATACTTAAAGTAGGGTAAGCATGACTCACTTACAAGGGGGTTTTAACTAGGAGTCGGGCTCTACGGGGCAGAACTTCGTCGTTGAATCTTTCTAAAAAGATTCTTTTAGCGCTTCGACGCTCACCTTACATACTAAAACTTCAGAAAGAGAAGTCGAATCGCGAGGGACCAAAATTATTGGGGGATAAGAAGAGAATGACTATTGAATCAAGAAAATGGTGCAAGAAATATAAGAGGCTAGAATCTCTTATTTATAGTAATTGAACTTTCAGAAACCACCCTCTATAGTTACTTAAATGACCTTATAGTTATATAAACGACTAAACACCCCTTTATAATACTATTTTAAATAGATTTAATGATATATGTACTAAACTAATGTCAAAAGTACTCAACACTAGTCTTATAACGACCGTATCGTCGATACTTTTCTAATGATATATACATATGTATATATATATATATATAATTTATATTTTATTTTAATATGTAAATATGCTATTATAAATTATAACTCGCTCATATGAACTCCGTTTTTGACGTTCGGTATATCCACGCGTAGCTATCGACGAGATCTACAACTTTCATTTAGACTCCATCGGCTAATTTTGATTTTATTTTTCGTCCATATTTTTTAAAATTAAATGATTTTGCTAAAATAATAAGTCTCTCGTACGTACTCCTTCTTTGCATTCTTTTTCTCAAAATTCTTCTTTTAAAGAGTACTATGATTTTATTTTTGGTGGTTTTAGCTAAAAATCAATCATGCTCTTCGTAGCTTATTACATCATATATTCATTATGCGCGGCTGATAAAAATCATATCTAATTTATACGGAGTCGGATTTCTGTAAAATTTATATTTTCGGGATCGGGAGGACATGTAATTTCTAAATATTATATATATATATATATATATATATATATATATATATATATATATATATATATGTTTTGGCACACTTATTTTTACGATTTACGGACGATTCGACTGATTTTTCTTATTTTATTATATTATAATAATCATGAAACAGATAATATTCATATAATTCTTCTTTTATCACGTCAAATATGTTACAATTGTTGACCCTAACTATTACTTTGGTTAAGATTATTTATCCTAGATAATCTTCTATCAAAAAAAATATTTTTAACGTTTATTATCTTTAAATTGACTAGTCCGAATCTGCGAACGTTATATAACAGTCTTAAATCACTCACTTATTTCCTAGATTGTGGCCGACTCTGGAGATTCTAATATAATTAAAGATTCTAGAAGTTGGTTCAAAACATGCAAAAACGAAACATGTTATTTAAATTAACACAACTTTAATAGCAATGAAAAATTGTTTATTAAGTCATATGAAATAAACATCAAAACGATTACAATTCATATTAATAATAGACATAGATGTTGTCTATTAATAGTTTATTATAGTACTCATGGTGTGAAGCTTAATTATGTATAGACTTATAAGATGTTGTCTATTAATATATTTTGTTATAGAACTCCTGTTGTGAAGCTTAATTATGAGATGTTTGGAAATGTTGTAAACATGTTAAAAGTTGTAATATTTAGTTTTGCGGTAATTGAAAATTCTGGTAAAATATTTAAATGTTGAAAAGTAAATAAGAGGTTACTCTGATAAGATTATGAAAGTTATTATATACAAAAATCTCATTATATTTAATTTTGATTATTTTATTTGTAATTATGATAGAATCAATGTTTTAAAAACCGGTTTGAATCGACCGGTCAAACCGGTTGGACCGGGAACCGAGGGAGGGAGCGGTTCAACTATCACCGGTTTTATGTCGATTCTGAACCGGATTGAACCGACTGGTTTTTACAAAAACCCGGTTGAACCGGTCAAAATAAATCAGTTAAAATGAATAAAAACACATAGAAAAGAACCATTTGCATTATAAATTTTGGTGATTTTTTTTAAATCTATTTAATTTTATCTAAATAAAAACATATGGTAAATGTTTTAAAGTTTTTTGATTTGTTTGTATTCATCTAAAACTATATTTTGTTTTGGCATTATAGTTACTTTTATTTTTACGTATATGGATTGATGTAAAACATTAAAACTTATGGTTATGCGTTATTTTAATGTATTTGGATTGATCTACAACTTATTTTTATGTATATTTTTAATGTTTAAACTTGTAAACGTCAAATTCATGATTTATATATGTATGTATGTGTAGGAAAATAGAAAAAATGATGAAAATTATACAAACCGGTTGATCTAACGGTCGAACCGGTTGAACCGGGAACCAGTCACCATACCGGTTTAATTAAAAAACCGGTTTTTAAAATATTGGATAGAATATCTTCTTAAATTAAAGACAGCAACAACCATTTTTAAAACAAACACCTGGGGGCGGGCGGTGGCTAATTAACGTGCTTCTTGTCTCGGGTTATCATTCTCCTTAATGAAGCCCTTGGTTCAAATCTTTCAAGTAGCATTATCTTTAACGGGAGTCTCATATTCGTTCAATAAATTTATATATATATATATATATATATATATATATATATATATATATATATATATATATATATATATATATATATATACATCAGCTTACGTCTCGGATGATGTCATAATGGGGTTCTTGAGATGTTTCTTCATCATTTTCACACTTTTCCTTTTTGTTCCTTTGTCATATCCTTTTGCAGTTACGTGGATTTGAATTGATGGGCAATCATCATGTTTTGCAGTACAAGTTCTTGATCGTACGTGGGACTGCATGTGAAACCATATCTTTGCTCATGCAAGGTTGCTTTACTTTTGGGATTTTATGTTTGTCACACTCCTTTCAATTCTCGAAATTCGTTCATTTTAGCAAAAAAATATGACAAAAGCAATGAGTATTAGATATCATGTATGTATTCAGAACTGGTGTAAGAATAAGAGCAAGACTACATGGTAACTTGGAATTATGAGTATTAGATATGATATGTATTCAGATCTGGTGTAAGAATAAGAGTAAGAGTACATGGTAACTTGGAATTATTTTTGCTCTCTAGTGTACTAGATATCATGTATGTATTCAGAAGATGTAAGAGTACGCGTATGTGGTAACTTGGAATAAATTTTGTTCGCTAGTTTACCTTTCTTTCTTATACATTAACTAGCAATGTATTGGGCCCAGGGTTAGGTTGTGCTGAAACGACTATGTGTGTGAAAGATTATGATTTTCCATAATGAGATTTCGATTAATCACATGAATATATACAAAGTATATTAGGCTCCATTGGTCTAACTATAAAATACACAAATATATATGGGCTATGCTAAATATAATAAATACATATACACCAGCACGCCCCTTTAGTTTAAGCGGCGGGTCGAGAGCACACCCAAACTGGATCTGAAATCCGTAAAAAGAGACGTTGGAATCCCTTTGGTAAAAATGTATGCATACGAAGAGAAGAAGAGACATGAAGAACACGAAGTTGACTGGTAGCAACTTTGTCACGCACAAAGTGAATATCCATCTCTATATACTTGTTGTGCTAATGTTGAACAACATTGGACGAGACGTATACAACACTAACGTTGTCACAATAGACAATGGTTGTTTTGGCAAGAGGTGAGTGTTTCTCTCAAAGAAGGTTGTGTTGCCAATAGGTTTTGGCTACAACATTGGTGACACATCGGTATTTCCCCTCTGTACTAGAGCGAGAGATAGTCTGTAGTGCAGTAGCGGAGGCGGTGTATAGTTAGAGGGGTCCATGCACCCTACTTGAAAATGGAACCCAATAATCATTTGGCATCCGCCAGACAAACTTTACATATGTTATTTTTTTAATAAGAATTTTTCATTTGGCACCCACTAGACAAACTTTAAGTTTTAAATTTTTGTTATATTAAGACAAAACTTCATAAATGGTCCTTGTGGTATCCTGAAATCTGAAGTTTAGTCCCTAAGTTTAAAAAACCTCACAATGGTCATCGAGGTTTCAAAACTTTTGATGTTTGGTCCTTATGCCTCCCTCTGTCAGTTTTCTACCGTTAAGTGAAGGACATTTTCGTCATTTCACTATCCCAATGACCATTTATGAGGCTTTTTAATATTTAAAATAAATGAAATATAATATGTAAGGGGTCCCACCTCTCTCTCTCTCTCTCTCTTTCACTCGCATTATCAGTGGAGAGATGCAAAATCCTTTTCATTTTCTAATCTGATCTAGTTTTTTGCTTTTGTTTCTAATCTGATCTAGTCCTGGCTAAGCGCGGTGCTTGTCTTGTGATGCCTACTCGGAATTTAAAGTTCGCCGAGGAGAATAAGGCTTGTATCTTGTCGGAGTTTCCAAATACGGAGATTATTGTTATGAAATCATTGAGTCACGAACAACATAAATCGAAGCAAGTGATTGTTATATGTTTCATACATTAGGGGTATAAACCCACTTGATTGGGCGCCTGGGTTGTCATTGTTTCATTCATAGAGGTGAGCGGTTTGTTGATTTTGTATCACAAATTTGGGTTGCTGTCAGTCGAAGACGATATGGTGGCCCTAGGAGGAGTTGCCCACACTTGATTAGTACACAACAATGTCGACTATTGTCATGGTTGCCTGAGCGATGTCATCAACTGTCTAGACTCCAAGAACCAACACCTACATTAGTGGGTTTCTAGGAAGTACTCTTCAAAATTCACGCATCTCATCATCAGTTTTTATTCGTAAACTAGCGTAAAGACCTTTTTACCCTTCCCTATGCTTGGCCCAACGCCCAAGCCCAATCTAATAATCCAAAGGCCCAACTTCAATATAAACACCCAAGGCCCAAATATGGCCCAATTTTCCAAATTGTGCCCAAATCCTTCATGAGTCTTAATCCAAAGTCCACAAATATTCCTTAGCCCAAAACACTTAAATTCTAATGGCCCAACAAGGCCCTAAGCATCTATGTCCAACTACGTGGGGCGTACTCAGCACGTACGCAAATACGTGCCATCTTCCTTTATGACAGGGTCTTCCTTGACACCCATTTGCATGTCATCTGTGGCTTTTATGACACGCAATGTGTGTCATTAAAGGGTGTTTTTGTAGTAGTGATTACGGTATCCACTAACTCCTCGTACGCCCCATGTACTCCTCGTACGCCCAGTGTACAAGGTCTCACATCCACGATCAGACCCTCCTATTACGCTACGTGTACACCAGTGTATGCCTCGTGTACCGACCCTCACACCAGTATGCCCTGCATACTCCTTAGGTACACCCCACGTACTAGGGTTTCCCTTAAACCCTAATATACTTCGAAGGCCATAACTTTCTCATTATAAATCCGATTTCGACGATCCTTATATCCACGGAAAGGTAACAAGAAGCTCTATGCTTTAATCTGATGAGATTTGAAATCGAGTTTAAAGATCAATTCACGTAAGAATTAAGAAAGAAGAAATACGATGAATACGAGAGTAAATATAATAGTTGATCAGCTCATATTATGCTTTTGATTTTACAGAGTACAAAGGAATTCTCTGTAAAGAATATGTGAAAGTTAAGTACTCACTCAGTATAGTCTCCTATTTATAGGAGTACAAAAGCATAACAAAATACTAAGGACTAGACATTCAGACTATTCATTAAAATGCCTTAGTAAATATAACATTACATCCGAAGATTCTACTTACGAAGATTAGAGATCCTTCGTAACCATACAACTAACACTTCGACTTATTACAACATTTATACCCTAACAATCTCCCCCTTTGGAATAAAGGTCGAAGTCTTCATGAAGTTAGTAGTTGAACAGCATACATCAGCACTCTTCGGATTTCCATGTACCAAGAGATAACTTTCTTTATCTCCTTCTTGTCTCCTTCTGAATTCTTCTTGCAATGATTCATACGAACAATTAAGTTCGTATATTGCGAATTTGTATATCTTTCCACTTCAGAGGTTTGAAACAAGAATCTCTTGGCTCTTCCAGCTTTATCTTTTCCTGCGAAGACTATCCCCAATGGCTTTAAACATATTTCTCCATCTTCGTACTTTTTCAACTCAACCTGCTTCTTCGTAGGAGTCATTGGTGCTGTAATGTCGATGCCTTTAACAGTAGCAAGTTCGACATCAGTTTGAGCTAAGCATTCGAAATAATTCTCCAAGAAAATTTTTATGTGCCTACACCCAAGACTGAAAACATCTGGTTCTGTTTCTTGGAGAAAAGAGAAGGACTTGTCTTTAAGAATCAGAGCAACATTGATGAGATCGTAAGTGTTCATCAATGGAAAGTCCGCCACAGTGAACTCTTGTATCTTTCCACTTGCTCTTGTCACAACATATTTCAAATTCTACAACTTTCCTTCGAAAATAACATCCCTTTTTATGGATATCACCTTCTTAATCTTCTCCAAGTACCAAACTTCTTCTTGAGCCTTTGCTAACACAGCATGAAATCTTATCTTCATCTTCTTTCCCTCTTCGACATCCATAGACTTTGTCTCTGCTTTAAACTGTGGCATGACGAACATCATCTCGTTGATCGGAAAGTCAAGTTGACCATAATCAGTATTTGTCACCACAAAACTCTTCTTCGGAATCTTTTCAAACGAATACATATGATCGAACATCACCCTTGATTCAATAGTTTCGTAGTTGAACAATTTCGAAGGATCTCCCTTATCAACATTCGAACCTTCAAGAGCTCTTTGTCGCATAATACTTTCCACATGCCTCATTCTTTCAACTTCAGCTGCCACCTCAGCTTTCTTCTCTTTGTTAGTCTTCTCAACCATGACTCCTTTTCCTTTGTCTTTAACATTCGAAGGAGCTGCATTCTTTGACGAAGATACATTCGAAGGAACTACATTCTCAATTACAATACCTTTTGTAATAGGTCTTGAAATTGGAACAGTTGTAGTCACAGTCGAAATGGCTGGAGCAGCTGAAACTATTGTTGGTTTAACCACAACTTTCGAAGGATAAACTTTTCCTACCACCGTCGAATCTTCAGATATCTTCTCATGTTCCCCAGCCTTTGCTTGACCAACCTTTTCTCCCCCTTGCACCCCTGTGACAGCAGGTGGGGCATCTGATACGTTCGGCAAAAGGCTTGAAATTCGAAGTAATGGAGTAAGGTGTTTTTGAAGAATGGCTTCGAAATGAATGAATTTCTGAGAAAGAAATTCTTGAGAGATAATTGGAGAAGATGATTTCGAAGATATTTCTTTGAGTTCTTTCAGCAGCTTCACCAACTCTCCAAAATGTTGTTCTTCTGTGGCTGAAAGAGAGATCATCTGAGGATTTACTTGTTCGAACATCTTAACACATTGAACAACCGCATCACAAATGATATCGATCTTCTGATGTGCTGATTCATACCCTTGTTGAATATGCTGAACTTCTTTTGTCATTTCTTCACGAAGTTCACGAATCTGCATATTAACGTCTTCTCGAACCTTCTTCACTTCCTATACGAAGAGCACATGTCTCTCCTTCGTAACAGTCTTCAAATCCTTTACTTCTTTCAAAAAATCAGATCTCATAGAATTGATTCTATTTTCAGTAGAACTATCAGTCTGATCAGTCTTCTCAAGAATGCGGCTTTCAGAATCACGTATTAGCCCTGAAGTCTTCGAAATCACCCAGCTTTCCATTTCCTTCATAAGAGAATCAATTTCCAAGATATTAATTCCAGCACTTCCTACATCCGCTTGAGATTGCAAGATAGAATTCAATTTTGAATTCAATATCTTGAACTGCTTCATCGTCATCAGCATATGGTCAGGAAAATCTTCTTCAGCTTTATCAAAGGAAAGAGCTTCGAATGTTCCTCCAAACCCTTCGTTGTCAGTTTCCTCATCAATAGCCATGGTTTCAGTAACAGGTGATGATGGATTTGGTGGATCAGTTGATTGTGTAGAGAATATGGTGGTGAAGGGTTGATCCATAATAGATTGGAATGTAGGAGAATCAGTTATTGAAGTAACCTGTGGTAGAGACGTTGATTCAATGAGCTTTATATCAGCAGGCTTCGAGATTTCAGTAGACTGAAGGATTTCTTCTTCTTTTGGAATTTCATCTTTGGGAGTCTCAGGCACTTGATCCACTTCTTCGGTACGTTGGGTTTTCTTCAAAAATTTCGCCATATCTTCAGCCCTTCGCTTCTTAGAAGATGGAGACACCGGAGCTGGAATTTCTCGAACAGTAACCCCTTGATGAGTAACCTGAGTTTTCTTTACCAACTGAGATTTTCTTTTGATCTTTATTCTTCGAAAAACCCCCGTCTTCGAAGGAATCGTTTCTTTAGATGGAGAGGCTTCGATAACCGGTGTATCATCCACTGAGGTTAAAACCGGAGACACCTCTTCGACATTTCGAGATGTAACGATTAGCTCCTGATTATTTTGTTCTGCTTTTACCCCTTTTCCGAAGACCCACCCTCTGTCTTCTTTGATTTCTTTGACTTTTTCTTTATTTCTTGTTGTAACATCCCAGTAACAACGGTTGTGTCAATAGATTGTAAATATGACACCAACACATTATTCGTGGGATCCACCTTCTTGAGCATAGCATCCGGAATGCGAGAAACTGTGGTAAAAATAGATGGATCATCATGTACTTCCTTCGGACTCCCATACATATGAAAAACAGCTTTCTCTTCGTAATCCGGAACTTCGATTTTCTCCTTCTGATAGACATATTGAACTATCAGACTCCAATATCTTGCACAAGAAATTCTCTGCTTAGCACTGGTCTTCGAAATACTTGTGATGAACTCTGTCCATAACTGCTCAGAATAATCAACCTGCAAATCGTAGTATAGCCCAGCTACCATTGCATAGACCTCCATCCTTCCTTTATCCAACCCCACAGTTCTTCCAGTAAGACATCTAAGAAAGATGCCAAACAAAAAATTCCAAATTGTTGGTAACCCCGACTTCTTGAAGTCACTAATACGAGTCAATGGAGGTTGGTGACCCATCTCATTGAAGATATACACCACTTGTGAAGAAGTAAGTTCATCAAACGGACCAGAATTCGGAATTCCCAAAATCTTGCAAAACAACCACTTTGAGACCCTAATTCTTGTATCTGTGACCATTGTGAATTCAACACACCCAATCTCTTTGTTGTATGATGCCGTAGAACCTGCCTTTGATAACCAGGACATTGGAGCAGCAAATGAGTCAAACATTGCTTTAGACAAAACAGAATTCTGTAAAGCAACCACAAGCATGTGTAGTTCTTCCGGATATTTTGACAAATCCGATTCGACTTGGTAGTTGGAACCCTGGATCTTCAGAATTGGAACACTGATAATTTCATCTGTAGTTGGTGAGGAAGTAGTCGCCATTGAAGATGATTGTGAGTAAAGAACTTATGAAGAAGATGAATTGCACAGAGAGTTTTTGTGTTTCAGAAAGTTTGATCGCGTAAAGTGTTATGGAGTTCTGATTTGCCCTTTTATATGTAACCCTAGAATTTTGAATTTGAAGCGGGATGCATTAAATGCTTGCTGACATGGCACCTTGAAAAACGGAATGTACTCATCAAAAAGTAACAATCGTAACTGTCAACACGCCTTACACGCTTATCATACACCATGCGTCATCAAGAGATAGGACTGTTTGGTATTCCCCAAAAGAATTGTAACCGTCGGATACCTTCGGAATAGAGGTTAGGCTCTTTCACTTTGAGGTTTAAAAAGCGAAGTCATTTGCCAGAATTTCGAAATCATCAGTTTAAGTTGGTGTTACTCAAACCTCAAGGATTTCGTGTGTGCTGTGTTCCAAAAGAAATTAGATGAGAAACAAAGAAAAAAATTTTGGAAAACTTGTGATGTCAACAATTTCTTTTGACACAAAAAGAATTTTATCCCAGGCAAAGATATCTTCGAAAATTATCAAGAGAGATAATTAACAGCTTGTTTGGTTTCCCGTGAATTACAATCGATAACTTGTAGAGAAGTTTCGAAGGGTTTCTTTTATATGTCAAATGGGTGGCTTCGAAAATTTCGTTATATATCAACCTTAAAATAAGGTGAGAAATTGTAAACAAAATTAGTTGTATAACCAATGTAGTTAGTGACAACTTGGTTGCGAATGATATTCAAAGTAACTTAGAATTTTGAAAATATACTCACACGGAAATCATATTCATAAAAACATTTATGCTGGATCTTGTTGGGAACAAACATCGTAGTTTTCGAATGTTTGATTAAGATCACTCAAAAGAAATGAATAGGATTTGGAGTATAAAAGGTACTGAAGCAAAAGCTTCGTAAGATCTGGAACATGGTTCCCCGTCAATTCCTTAAGGTTTATAATATTTTGGGTTTCACTTCTATCACGGACTCATGATATTAGATCATAAACACAGAGTTGTGATTTGTCTAGGTTTTGATTGGTTTGATCAAAGACCTCAAGGACAAATTGCTTCGAATATTTGGAACGTAAGAATTGTTTGGTTTAAAAAGATTGGATAAGAATCGAAGGGTACCTCTGTTATAATGGACAAAATAGAAAACTCTTAACTCATTTGAGAAGACTAAGGTAGCTCTTGTTGATTTATGCAAATACAAGCCTTGTTGGGAAGAAATTTTCATGAGATAATTTCATCAAGGCTTTCATTTCCCATACATAGAATCATACGAGGCTGGAGACAACATGCAGCAGCATGCTTCTAGGGACATCCTAACTAATCTAAAGTGTATCGAGATCATACATTTCGTTCGAAACCAGTTGCATGAATCCTTTGTATTTGAAACTTGACAAAACTCACAACACACATGTTAAAACCGAAAAAATAAAAAATATTTTTGGTATTTTTGAAATTTTTCAGAAAAATTAAAGACAAACTGAAACAAAATCTTTTTGGATTTTTGATTTTTCAATAAAAGAAAATATTTTTGATTTTTCAGGTTTTTCATAAAAAAAATTAAACAAACTAAAAATCTAACCTTAGTTGAAATGTGTACAAATACGAAGCATTCGAACCGTTGACTTGAACAGTAATCTCTGATTTTGTTATTTCAATAAGAAGTAAATCTTCCGAATGCGAAGCGTTCGAAGCGTTGACCATGAACAATAACCTCTGATTATTAAAAAACTTCCGAATGCGAAGCGTTCGAAGCGTTGACCATGAACAGTAACCTCTGAACACTGAATCATTCTTTCCGTCCATACACCAAATGATTCAGACCCATCACTCTTCGCTTTTATCAGTTTGAAGAGAATTTCCATCAATCATTCCCAATCCATCTAAGATCCGAAGAAACGATTTTTCATCCAAAGCCTTTGTAAAAATATTTGTCAATTGGTCCGTTGTTTTTACAAAATGAACTTCAATATTTCCTTCTTCAACATGATCTTTGATGAAATGATATCGAAGAGCAATGTGCTTGGTCTTCGAATGCTGCACAGGATTATGACAAATTCTTATTGCACTTTGTGAATCACAATATAAAGGAATCTTTTTCATATTAATTGCATAATCTCTTAATTGACTTTGAATCCAAATTATTTGTGATGTACACGCAGCTGCAACAACATATTTAGCTTCAGCGGTTGATATTGAAACACATGTTTGCTTCTTCGATTGCCAGCTGACCAGCTTTCCATCTAGCAATTGACACCCACCAGTTGTGATTTTACGATCAAGACTGCATCCTCCAAGATCCGCATCCGAATAAGCTTGTACAAAGAACCCTGTTTTCGAAGGATACCACAATCCTAACGAAGTAGTACCTTTCAAATATCGGAAAATATTCTTTACTGCTGTGAGATGTGGTTCACATGGATTTGATTGATACCTTGCACAATTACAAACAGAATACATAATATCAGGTCTACTTGCAGTTAAATACAATAAAGACCCAATCATGCTTCGATATAAAGTAATATCAACAGTAGATTTATCTAACGAAGGAGTTAGCTTTATGCCCGTTGCCATTGGTATTCGTAACCTTGTGCTATTTGTCATTCCAAACTTTTCCAACAAATTCTTCGTATATTTCTCTTGATTAATGAATATGCCTTCCCTGTTTTGTCTAATATTCAAACCCAAAAAGTTATTAATTTTGCCCATCATACTCATTTCAAATTTGCTTTTCATCAAATCTTCGAAATCTTTAGATAAAGCAGGGTCAGTTGAGCCAAAAATTATATCATCAACATAAATTTGAACAAGCATCAGATGATTTCCAATTTTCTTTCGAAATAAAGTGGGATCAACTGAACCTTGTTTAAATTTAGATTGTTTCAAAAATGATGTTAGAGTTGCATACCATGCTCTTGGTGCTTGTTTTAACCCATATACAGCTTTATCTAAAATATAAACATGATCAGGATGCTCTGAGTTTATAAAACCTGGAGGTTGTTCAACATATACCGTTTCTTCGAGTTCTCCATTTAAGAATGCACATTTGACATCCATTTGATAGACATCAAAATCTTTATGAGCTGCAAAAGCCAGGTAAATACAAACAGCCTCGAGTCTTGCGACAGGGGCAAATGTTTCTTCGTAATCAATTCCTTCTTGTTGAGAATATCCTTTAACAACAAGTCTGGCCTTATTTCGAATAATGTTTCCATCTTTGTCAGTTTTGTTTTTATAAATCCATTTAAGTCCAACAACTGACACATCATCAGGTTTTGGAATTAATCTCCAAACCTTGTTTCTTTCGAATTCATACAATTCAGCTTGCATAGCAACAACCCAGTCAGAGTGTTCCATTGCAATCTTAATTGTCTTTGGTTCAATTTTGGAAATAAAAACATGAAACATGCAGAACTCTTGATGATTGTTCAGTACCTCATTTCGTGCATGAAGTTGTGCTCTTGTCATGATTCCTGCTTATGGATCACCAAGAATTTGATCTTTTGGATGATTTCTTGTCCATTTATCCAATGGTGGATAATTAGGATCAAATTCCAAAAGTGCATCTTCGAACATTACATCTGTTTCTGATCCATTTATAGAAATAGAATCATCAGCATCATCAAAATGTTCTTCTTCAAGAATTGGATCATTCTCTAGTATGAGCTCCCCCTCGATGATTGACTCCGTTTCGATATTTTGCTCTGGTTCACTGATCGATTCTTCTTCAAGAATTTGCTCCTCTTCAACACTAACATTTGTTGACATGTTATCTCGTTCACTATAACGCTCCCCCTCAACAAAAGTATTTGAATCCAAGTGCTCCCCCTCCACTGGATCATCAGCTTGTACATTTGGGTTTAGATTCAAATTTGAAGTTGAATCATTGTTATACTTCGAATTTTCTGATGTTTGATTATCAGTTGCATTTCTTTCTGCATCAATTGCTTGATCTGAAATACCGAAAATCGAATCATAATCAACATCATTCATTTCAATTGAATCATCTATATTTGAAGAATTTTGCAAAATAGGATAATTCACAAATTTATTATTAGACTTTTTAATGTAATGATCATCAAATGTCAAGTTAAAAGTTTCTTCCACTTTGCGAGTTTGCTTATTTAACACTCTATAAGCAACTGAATTGTGTGAATATCCCAAGAAAATTCCTTCATCTGCTTTTGTTTGAAACTTCGAAAGATTATCCTTGAGATTCATTATGAAACACCTGCATCCAAAAACATGGAAAAATTTGACATTAGGTTTTCGATTATTGATGATTTCATAAGGAGTAACATTAAACCGTCTATGAATAAATGATCGATTTTGAGTAAAACACGCAGTTGAAACAGCTTCAGCCCAAAGATATTGAGGTAAATTCGAAAATGCCAACATTGTTCTTGCAGCTTCACATAATGATCGATTTCTTCTCTCAACTACACCATTTTGTTGTGGTGTATAAGGAGATGAAAAATTATGCGAAATTCCTTTTTCCACCAGAAATGTATCGAAGACATGATTTTTGAATTCAGTTCCATGATCACTTTTAATTTTTCGAACTGTCTTCTTCAATGAAACTTCCATCTTTTTGATAAAATCAATCATCATTTATGGAACTTCGGATTTTAACCTGAGAAAATAAACTCACGTGAATCTTGAAAATCATCTACTATTACCAAAATGTACCCTTTCTTGTTAAGAGTAGCAACTGTTGAAGGACCACATAAATCTATATGCAGGAGTTCAAGGGGTTCAACAATCTTCGAATCTATTGTGATTGGATGACCATGTTTGTGTTGTTTCCCTACTTCGCAAGCTGCACACAAATTGTCATTATCATATTTAAGAATGGGTAAACCTCTTACCAGATCTTGTATGACAAGTTTGTTGATGTTTCGAAAATTGAGATGTGATAATCTCCTGTGCCATAACCAGCTAACATCAGCAGCAGCCTTTGAAAGTAGACACACAGCAGGTTTGCCTACAATAGGAACAATATCCAATGTAAACATATCACCTTTTCTTTTTGACTTAAGTAAAACTTCCTTAGTCTTGACATTCGAAATGACACTTCCTTCTTCATTAAAAAGAACTTGATTGCCAGTGCCCACAACAAGTTGTGAAACACTTATCAAGTTGTGTTGCAAACCTTCAACAAATGCAACTCTGTTGATAGTGAAATTTTCATTCGTTATCTTCCCATAACCCTTGACTTTGCATTTGTGATTATTACCAAACTTAACCACTCCTCCATTTTCTAGGCTTCGAAAATCACGTAAGTTTTCCTTCTTCCCAGTCATGTAACGTGAGCAACTGCTATCAAATTAGGTACCCAAGCTTTGTTGGGTCCATTCAAATTAGGTTTGTGATTCAATTGTAAAGTACAACCATTAACCCAATCATATACTTCGGTTTTGAAACTGTCTATAAATCTAACATTTTCATTCGAAGGGTCAGATATATGAGTTTTTATTCTATTCAAATTTTCACTAATTTCACCCTTCGCATCTTGAGTTTGTGATTTTTCCCTTTTTGATCTTGTGACCGGCTGCCAAACTTTAACTGATATATTTGACTCTTTCGATGATAAACTACCATTCGTTGAAGGATTAGCATATTTGTCATACACCTCATGTATCTGTTCTTTCGAAAACTTACTTGATTGGTATATCTTTCCTTTTCCTTCCAACCAATGATCAATATTTCTCTTTGTTGTTCTTCCCTTTGCATATGAGACTTTGTCAGCTTGTTTCTTCAAAGGATTATAACATTTTGCTGTATTTGGAACATAATCAACTTTTGGTTTTGAAAGATATGATTCATGATAAAATGTCTTGTTTTGAAACTTTGAAGTTTGATTTCTAACCTTTTTATTTGAAAACAAATCACTTTTCTCTTCAAAAATTTGAGATTTTCATTTTTCTTTGAAAACTTTTCTTCTTTTTGAAAAATTTGTTGATCTCATTTTTGATGGTTCAACAGTTTGCCAAAAAATTGTTTTTCTTGCTTGACGTTTCGAAATATTATTTTCCTTTGAAAAATTTTCAACTTGAGCTTTAAATTCTTTTGAATTTAATTTTATCACTTTGTTAATTGTTTTAACATCAGTTTTAACATCTTCGTGCTTTGAAAACATATTTGCAGTTGGGACAACTTCCTTCTTTTCAACTTTTGACTTTTCAATCCATACTCTTTTTGGTTTATGATGTTGAAATTTATATGAATTCTTTGTAAGATTATTTTCAACTGTACTTTGATTTGAAAAGAATCCTTCATTTGATGTTTGCATATTGTCTTCCACAACCATCTTTTTGAATTCAGGTTTTATATTTTCAACATTACCTGTTGTTACGAAGACTTGATTTGGGAACACAATATCATCAGTGCATTTGAAGATTGGATAAACAACAGTATTCGATTCAAGATAATGAGCACCTTTTTCACTAAGAATTTTCTCAAATTCTTGTGTATCCAAATAGACTTGATCAACAACCACTTGAGGAATTTCAATTTCTTTCAACCTTTGACTTTGCTTTGAACTTGTATTTTCTTCTTCATTGTCACTATCATCCGTTTGACTCTCATGTATTTCCACATATTCCATATCACAAACTTTCGAAGTTGAGGGTTTATTAGTTTCAATTTTCATTAATAAATCGTCACATTTTTCTTTCCCTTTAAATGAATTTGCAACATTTATGACAGACAACTGTGAACAATCTACATCTTCTAAATCACTAATTTCACTAATATTATCAGAATTTTCTTCAATATTAGCATTATTAGTTTCACTATTAGATGTAGAATTCTCAGTCTTTTTCAAAATTCGAAGTTGTTCTGATTTAGTTAAGGTTTCATTTACAATTTTTATTAAATCATTAGCATCAAGATAATCTTCGACTTTTGCAATTCCATATCTAAACCTATCATCTGGAACTTTGTTGAAATCAGAAATTTCTTTTTCACAATCATATGAAATACTATCAACCTTAGCTCTATCATAAGCTAAAAATGGTAGTAATTTTCTATGTTGTTCCTTACTTATTTCACACGAATGATGTAACTTAGTTAATTTTCCATACAATCTTTTTGCTGAATTACAAAAAATATTTCTCTGAGCTAACAACAAGTTTATTTCTTTTCCTAATTTTTCTCTATCCTCCATGATATTTGAAACTTGCAATTCTAAGTAATCAATCCTAGTGACTTTTGAATCCAACATTTTTCTCGTCTCTAGTAATTGATCACTTAACTTTTTAGCTTCATTGCTAGCAGACACAATGATTGAATCAAAGTAAGTAACAGTTTCATCAAAAGATACTAACTCAGAATTATATGCAGAAACTGGAATGTTAAAAGATTCAAGAATTTTACGTATCTTGGTAGTCATAGGCGACTTGTCAGTAGACTTCGAAACGAAGCATTGCCCACACACTTCGTCAGTCTGTTCATCATCTGAATCCTCTTCCATTTTTTCATACATAGCTCCATGAGTTGGATTTTTCATCTCTTCATCATCTGAACCCGAAGACCATATTTGATATGTGCCATCCGATTCAGTTTCTCCATGAGCCACCAATGACAAATTCTTCGCTTTCTTCTTTACTTCCTCCAGTTTCTCAGTGTAGTAAGCTTCATCCTTTGTTTTACTCTTCTTTTCTTCCTTCTTCCTCAACAGGCAATCTACTGCCAAATGATTTGCTCCATAGCAATAATGATAATTGATCCCTGTATCACCTTTCAATAGCATCTTCATTTGCTCCATCTCATTCTTTGAATTTGTCTTCATTTCTATTTTCTTTTCATCCAGTTTGTTTTTGTTCTCAAAACTACCCTTCGAATCTGATGACTTCTTTGGATTAAAAGGTTTCTTAAAAAATTTCTTTATTCTATTGTTTGAGTAAAAAGCAACAGCCTCATCATCAGAATTCATCAAAAAACCTTCTTCCTCATCAGACTTCAATTTTTCACTTTCTCTTTCGGAAACCTTCGAAACTAGAGCCAAAGGACCACCAAGACTTGCTATAGCTTCTTCAGCTATTTCATTAACCTCATTTTCATGAGATTTTAATTGATTGTACAAGTCATTCAAAGTCGAAGTATCAAAACTTTGTTGATTTTTCACCATCATGCTCACACTTCTCCACTCCTTTCGAAGTCCCATTACAAATATCAAATTGTACTCCATTGGTGACCTTATTATACTATAACGATTACAACGATAGACTAACTCGTTGAACCTATCATAGCATGCTTCAATAGACTCATTTTCTTTCTGTCTGAAATCTTTGAGTTCTACCAGGCATTGTTTCACAGATGTGATCTTCGTCTTTTCACTCCCTTGAAATTTGTCTTTGAGATTGTTCCAGATTTCTTTAGCTGTTTTGCATGTTCTGACATAATTGTACACAACAGGAGGCAACGCACCTCTTAATTCCCTCATGCATTTCTTCTCCAGACGTTTTAAACGATCGGTTTGATTATCAACTTCTGAACTGCTTGAAGACGTGCCGATTGGCTGAACTTGTGCAGGTTGATTGATTTCTCCTGAGATGCATTTCCATAATTCTTCATCCAATCCGTTCAAGTAATCTTCCATACGATCTGCCCACTGATCATAATATTCTGGAATAAGCATTGGAATTTTTGTGGATGATCCAAGCAAATGAGAAAATGATGTCATCGAATTCAGATTGAATGACGCCATTGTTGTACGAACAAAAACTTCAAGATGATACAAAACTTTTGAGAATTTTGAAAATCAAATTGTATAATTCAATTTAGAATTACACACCGAACACTCGATTAACAAATATTTTTGCAGAATCAAATCCTAGATTGAGATCTAGATGAAATTTTCAAATTCAAAAAGGACGGAAACTTAGATTCAAAAACCTTTTTGAATCAAACAGTCGATTCAAAAACCTTTTTGATCGAATGAAAATCAGATCACAGAAAGGATTCCTACACTGATACCAATTGATGAGATTTGAAATCGAGTTTAAAGATCAATTCACGTAAGAATTAAGAAAGAAGAAATACGATGAATACGAGAGTAAATATAATAGTTGATCAGCTCATATTATGCTTTTGATTTTACAGAGTACAAAGGAATTCTCTGTAAAGAATATGTGAAAGTTAAGTACTCACTCAGTACAGTCTCCTATTTATAGGAGTACAAAAGCATAACAAAATACTAAGGACTAGACATTCAGACTATTCATTAAAATGCCTTAGTAAATATAACATTACATCCGAAGATTCTACTTACGAAGATTAGAGATCCTTCGTAACCATACAACTAACACTTCAACTTATTACAACATTTATACCCTAACATAATCAACTCATACTTTCCTTACAATATCCCGAATAAAAATCCAATTTCCATAAATGCCCGAGCTGACATATTACCAAAATACCCTTTGGCTCCAAAATACAAACCGAACACCCGGATCATCTAAATTACATCATCCACCTCCAAATGATTCCAGATATCATTTCCTCAAGGTTCCTAAGTCTGCTAATACCCAATCTTTGATCACCACCCCAAAATGGAAAACAATTCGGAACAAGGCGTTACACCAACACCCTCATTTAGGGTTTACATGAATCTAGAGTATGCCCTACGTACTCCCATTACGCTTAGAGTACCCCTCTCAAGTGGTGTGATCCATCTGCTTAGTACGCCCATCGTACACCAATGTACACCCTGCATACTAGACTTAGCACAAATACGACCCACGTACCCCTTATGTACGCCTCACGTACTAAGGTTAGCCTTAAACCCTACAATCTTCTGAATGCCATAACTTCTTTGTTATAAGTATGTTTCCGATGATCCTTATATCCATGAAGAGGTAACGAGAAGCTCTAAACTTCTATCAACTCATACTTGACTTAAAACTTTCCGAACAAAAATGTAATTTCCATAAAAGCCTTAACTGACACTTTACCAAAATACCCCTTGGATCCAAAACACTAACTGAACTCCCGGATCATCCAAATTACCTCACCCAAACCCAAATGGGTCTAAATCTCATTCCCTCAAAGGCCCCAAGCCTGATGATACCCGATCTTCAGGTCACCTTCCCGCATTAGGAAACGATTCGGAACAAGGCGTTACAACTCTCCCCCACTTAAATTAGATTTCGTCCTCAAAATCATTCTTTACCACCCTCCTAGAAACCAATGCTCCAAACAAAACCTTCTAGTGCTAAACAAAACACCGATCCCATAACTATCTATCCAACACGATACTGCTAAAATTCCAGAATCCCATCACTTTTCTAACATCCACACAGGTGGAACCAATCTATAACATAGTTGCAAGATTCTCGACCAAAATCCAACTCGATACGTAACTCATAACCTGAGATCCAAGGATTTACACTTGCATTTCATCCGAAACCTTCTGATTCACTGCATCCATTCACTAAATTGGGATATAAATATCCTGGAACCACCACTGAGACAACCAGTTTCATACTTGATCCAGAAACCAAGTTCTTGATAATCCAACTGATAAGGCTATCCTCACCTATACACTATACCATGCCACTCCCTGGCCATATAATCATCCTACTAAAACCATAATCCAATTCCTTGACCCAACGGGTCTCTACCAGGTCTCACTTGCATTTCCATAGACACACGAGTCTCACCCAGTATATACCAATAAACGGGCCACACCCATGGATCTCTACCAGGATCTTTTAGAGATAACATTTGAAGCCTTTGAACTCACTTGGTTTTGGGGTGTTGATGAAGATAACAAAATATCAAAGTGTATGATCTTGTCTACAAGTATCCACCATCAAGAGTAAGGCCCTTGGAATGCTAGTTCCTTCTTGTATTCTTGAGTGTCTAAAGCCTTTAAGTGCTTAACTCAATTAAGCACTAAAGGGAACAACTCAAGAGGTCTTATAAACCACCAAACTAACTTCAAAAAAGAGAGTGGGAGAGGAGTACAAAGCCCATAGTTTTAGAGAGAAAGAAAGGAAGAAGAAGAGCTTCACTCTTACAAAAATGCAAGACTCGTGCACCTCTTATATAGCCCATGAAAAGTAAGGTCTAACCATTAAAATAATCTAAAGTAATGGTAGCATTTAGAAGCATGGTAGACAAAAGGTGGAAGGTTGAAAAAGCAACCTCCTACATCATCATTATGCCTTTTAAAAAGTAAGATTATTTATTTTTTATAAACTCCAAGTTTATAAAATATAAATTTTGTCTTTAGGTAAAAGACAAAAGAATCCAACTAGTCCAAAATGTTGTGCTTGAATTATTAATTCATATCATATGAAATAATAACTAGTAATACTCTCTTATAATTATTATTTTCACAAAACAATAATTATTTCCTAATTAAAATACAAGAATTGATATTATTTATTAATAATCATATTAATAATAAGTATACAAAATGTGCCAACTTGATAAAGGTATGACCCTATAGGATCATATATTATTAGCAATATCACTCCATAATGATTATTGAGCGTATAGATCCAATAATCTCCCACTTGCACAAGATTAATTATAGACCGGCATAGGTAGTAGCTGACGTCTAGCAACGGGCTACTGCTCTTAACAACATATGAAGGGTGCCATTTCATCAACAACAACCAATTATAGGAGCTCTAAGCTACAATTGTTACTAAAGGTGTGGTATCAATTATTCCTTTGTCTCATACATCTTGTCGAACATGAGATATAGATCACGATCAATCTCATTTAATGTTCAACTTTAACTAAGGCCTTAGATGTCATGCTCTCAATGAATAAGAGGGACAAATCCCATCTTGACTACATACGCCCATCAATGTAGTTCATGTCATACCAAACGATGGCCCTTATGACTGCCTTTTACGAAACAACGTTAAACCATGTCAAAGCACAACATTCCTACACTTCAAGTACTAAATATGCATCTCAGGTCTAAGAATACAAATATCATCTTGACTAAATACGCCCATCAATGCAGTTCATGTCATACCCAACGATGGCCCTTATGAATGCTTTTTACGAAACAACGTTAAACCATGTCTAAGCACAATAATCCCTACACCTCAAGTCCCAAATATGTATCTCAGGTCTAAGATTAAAAAGATACAACCTTGACCAAAACATCACTCTTGACTATGATCCATAAAGCAGTTTTGATGCGGGTCAAGTCCAATACTTATTCTCCCAATAAAGTATCTATGAAGTTGGTAGCATCTCTTTGCCATTCTCATCTCCATGAGAATCCACCAATCCACTCATATTAGTCTTACCTCATAGATGCTACCACAACTATGAACGACTACGGACATTTAGTATAACCTAATTATTCAAGGATTTAAACATGCTAATATAGAACACAACAATTATTTAATGAAAAACTTATTCTACAATATATGTTGCTTTATTGTTCCAATATCTAAATACTAAATTTCAATCAAGTACATCTACTTGTATCAACAATGCTCTATAGCACCAGCTTGACTTTCATGCTTTAGCTAATGAAGTAACTTTGTTAAGTAGATTTGAGAAACTTGATTTATGTGAACTTTGCGAATACAATCATTTTCGGTGTATATATATATATATATATATATATATATAAAGAAAAATTATTGAGAATGAATTAGATGCTTGAATATGACTTAGATACTAGTACTTGCGTGATGGGATTACGCATAGTCATAATGAACTATACATTAAGATTATTTGTACGTGGTTCTCCAAACCATGAGGTACTCTAACTCTGATGTGTAATTGTAATTAAAATCTACATGGAACCACTATCCATGTAACTATCTCTTCATTCATAATGAGGACACGCCCGATTGTGACTAAGAGTCATCTCAATCTATTTGAAAATTTATCACATGTGTAACAACTTTAAACATAGCTTTCTTTCAAATACTCTGTAGACTAAGAATATTTCTCTAGTACTCGCAAGTACTTTGGAATATTCCTATAAGACACACAATGACTTGTTCCCGTATTATACTAGTATCATTTGTCATGCTCTAAGCATACGACTTATTTGGCCTTTATGCATAATCATGACATATATGATTAATCCAATTGCATCATCATACAGAATACAATCATATTATCTAGTTCAAACAAAAATTGCACTAGGATTTTGCTCAAAATCATGTCATATGGTATTTGACAAGATGACTCTCTTAGAGTCCTTTATCTTAAGCTCCTATAAGATCCTTGAAAATTAATGCAATTTTACTTAATCCTTTAAGTTTCCATGATCAATCTATATAGATCCTTATTCCATGAATTAATATGTCGACTACATATAACATTAGGAATATTACTACGCTCCCACTAGCTTTTTGAAAAAACACAAGAGTCATCTTGATTTATTGTAACACCCAAAGTTTTGAAGGCCAAGAAAGGAAAGAAAACCCTAAGTTTAGGGGTCGACCCGGCGAGTCCAAGGAGGGACTCGGCGAGTCCGAGCGGGATCCGAGTCGAGGAGTAAGTGACTGACTCGGCGAGTCGGCCAAGGTGACTCGGCGAGTCTGGTCTGTGCGAGGAAAACCCTAAATCCGGGGCTTGGAGCCAATTTAATCGCCTCATTCTTCTTCCTAGGGCTCCTTTACTGTCTCTCACACCCAGAACGCCGCACCCTAAGCCTCCATTGTGCTCATTCAGGCTTTTAGCCATTTTTGAGTGATTTAAAAGAAGAAGAAGAAGTGGGAATCTTTGAAGCATCAAGGAGTGGCCTTGGATCCGAAGTTTGGGGAACATTTCAGAGCATTTGAAGGTATTAATTCGTTTCTCTCCTTTAGATCTTCTTTGGTTATGAGTTTTGGGGCTTTTAAGCCATGTCTAAGATCAATTTCAAGCTTGAGGTCCAGATCTGAGGTTGCTACCTCAGATCCATGCTTGTTTTGGTTTAGAATCCCGTAAAGTATCAGCCATTGGGTGGATTTTGGAGCCTCTTGGTCTTAAACCCTAGTTCATGGTGTATTTTGCTTAGATCTCCATCTTTACACGTAAAGTTTGCAACTTTACGTGGGGAATAGGCTTGGGAAGGGTAGATCTACAGTTTGGAGCCCATGCATGACTCGAAAGTCCTCTACATGTAAGTAGATCTTAATGGACTCGGCGAGTCCTTCGAGTGGACTCGGTGAGTAGCTTGAAGATGAGGAGGAACTCGACGAGTGGGATGAACAGCTCGTCGAGTCGGATGAAGATAGGCATGAACTCGGCGAGTTGGATGAACAACTCGGCAAGTTGGATGAAGATTGCCGTGTGCTCGGCGAGTCTATTCTTAGACTCGGCGAGTCAGGTCGCGTAGTCCCAAACCCTTCAAGTTAAGACTCGAGTCAGCGAGTCGAGCAAGGACTCAGTGAGTTGGTCAGGACAGGATTCGGGAATCTGTAGACTCGGCGAGTCATGGGCTGACTCGGCGAGTCAAGCCGCGATTGGAAGGACTTTGAGCATAAGAACTCGGCGAGTCAGTAAGTGGACTCGGTGAGTAGGGTTGACCTGGAAGGTTGACTTTGACCAGGACTTTGACTTTGGCAAGAGTTGACTTGGTTGACCTTTGAAGGTCAGTTAGACTAAGTGTTATGTTGATGTTGGTAGCTCGGGGAGCTAGTGGAGCAGCAGTTCGGAGTCAGTGGTCAGGTAGCGGTCAAAGGGATTAGCAGCAGCATTTCAGCAGTATCAGGTGAGTTTCCCTTTGTGTGAATGGGTCTACGGCCACAATGTCGGCCCATGTAGACATGAGTAGAAGACCCAGGGGTTAGCCCTAGGCATCGTATGCTAGTATGTTGTTCGGGACGAGGTCCAATGTTAGCGGGCGGGTGCCCAAGGAATGGTTATGTGATAGTTTATACTTGTTGCCTGTGTGATACTTGTATGTGCCTGGTAGGGAGGTGAGTGTGGGCGAGGTCCCGTATCTCACCAATAGCAGAGTGTGGATGGTGTTCCACATCTCAGTAGCAGCAGAGTAGGGGCGAGGCCCAAGTCAGGAAGGGAGTGAGTGTGGACTGGGCCCGTATCTCACTACCATTAGGAGCATGGATGGGGTTCCGTGACTCATCAGTAGCAGGTCAGGGGCGGGGCCCAGAGATAGGCGAGGCCTTAGGACAAGATCCGTTAGTATGTGTTTATCTTATGTGAGATGTTTATGTGCTATTATGTGATAGCGGGCGAGGCCCTGTGACAGGCGAGGCCTACGTGAAACAGATCTGTATCCGAGCGGGGCTCGAAGCCATGCGGGGCCTGGAGCGGCGGGGCCGTTGTAGGGGGCGAGGCCCAGGATAGCGGGCGCGGCCCAGTATGTGCAGTATGTGGTTATGCATGGTATGTGGTAGGGTGGGGAACTCACTAAGCTTCGTGCTTACGGTTTTCAGTTTTGGTTTCAGGTACCTCCGGTAGCGGATGATGGAGCTCGGGATGATCGCATGGCACACACCATAGCTTAGACAGCCTGGGAATGTTTACTCTGATAACGAATATGTACTTTGGAAACCAACACTTTGTTTATGTTTGAAAACGATGAATTTGCTTAACGTAATGTTTTATCAAATGAAATTTTTAGTCTTGAATTTTGGGATGTTACAAGTTGGTAACAGAGCCTTGGTTTGAGGGATTTGGACATGCTCTCGAGCGTGTCTGAACTCAAACTGAGGGATTGGTATAGAAGTTTTCAAAATGAAAAGACAGTTTTGTAAAAAGAGAGTTTTGGGAAAGGAAAACAGTTTTAGAAAGGCAAAAATAATTCAGAAAGAAAAGAACTTTGAAAAGAGAAAAAGGGTGTGGTGCATGCAATCAACCGAGCTCAAGTAAGTACCCCAAAATACCCATACAAGTTTATGTTATGATTATCAGTTGATAGAACAGTATGATAGATTGTGACATCCCCAAAATCTCGGCCAGAAAAGACTGATTTTTCATTTATGCTTTTAAAATATTTTCAGAGTAAATCCTTTTGATTTGAAAGAGTTGTGCAATTTGTTCCCAAAAACAAAACATGATAAAACAATGTTTACCAAAGCATTTCATAAAAGAAATGTATTTTCATTATAATCAAAACTCGGGGAGTCATATTCCGATACAGACCAAGAAGCATAAACGAATACATTACAAGTCATTCAACAAATATAAACATATACAGACTTGCAATCAAAACAACTGATGGTTCATCCATCTCATGCCCTCGCGCCACTTCCTGTAATACAATTAAAACTGAGTGGGTCAGGCTTGGGAGCCTGGTGAGCATATAGGGTTTTCAACCCACAATAAATAATCACAATTAATTTTCACCAACCAACAATAACCCAATTACCCATTCACGTTATTCTCACTTTATGTCCCTAAAACAACTAACACAAGGGACCTAGTCTAAGAATATTTCATCGGGGCGACAACACATGCTTCGGGGGTACCTCGGCAATATAAGTCAAATAAGGCAACCATGAGGGGGATGGAGTACAGAAAATGAACACCCGAGTTCATTAACACCTACAGGTGGCGAACCTGCTAATGTTTCCACAAGACTGTCTAGAATAGCCAGTGGTCGTCATCTAAACTCCGCTAGATGACTAAATCAAACAACAACGAGGTCTCTCATCTATTTATTACATACCAACTATCTACCCATGTTCTACCCAACATATTAGTAGATAAAATATACATTTTTATACATAGTTTTGAAAACCTGTATAGCATGCTTTAATCAACACATAATCCACATAACAGATGAGGCACACACACACATAGCACATATCTCATAGAGAATAAATCATATCTATGAGATAGAAGAGAGTGAATACACATTCACACATAACACAACCAAATATATACACATAGCACGTATTTTATTTAAAATACTTCATATTATTGTATTTGGAAGAAGGTAACTACACACTCACACTTATAAACAACAATATACTTAATACACTCGAACCAAACTCGTATTATTATTGTGTTTATGAAAGGTAGTATACACTCACTTGATCAGAAGATGATCGGACAGCACTACGACTTGCAGAAGTAGTAATCCTCATCAGATCTGGAAGATCTTCACAAAAATCGAACTTCTCGCGGGCAGAGCTTCGGCTCGGGAACCGCACTTCTCGAGATCTTCGGGATCTCGGGACTTGCCTCGGGGCTCGAGAATAATACCGGGGCTTCGGGATATTTCTGGCACGCAAAACGATGCAAAACGGGAGAGAAGAGAAGAAATTGGCAATTGGGTCGGCTGCCCTCGCATCCTATTTATAGGAGGTTGGAGCCTCGGAGTACGCGGGGCGTACTGCAGTACGCAGTGCGTACTGCTTCCGAAATCGTCACTGCATGCGTCATCCGAAATGTCGACACTCTTCGGAGTACGCGGGGCGTACTCGTGTACGCGGGGCGTACGTCGGATCAGACCGGTGACTCGCCTTCGGATAATGCTTCCGAATTTCCATTTAAATTTAAATACAAAATAATTAATAAACTTCGGAAATTCATATCTTCTTCATACGAACTCCGTTTTCGACGTTCTTTATATCCATGCGAAGGTGAGACTACGCTCTACAACTTTCGTTTAGACTCCGTCGGCTAATTTCGACTTTATTTTTATTATTTATTTTTAATAGGCCGCGACAGAAAAACTTCGTTATAAATTCATAACTTCTTCGTTTGACGTCCGTTCTCGCCTAACTTTTTATCGCTTCGGTACCAACAATGAGATCTTCGATTCTCATTTAGATTGCTTCGGCTAAAAACCTCTCGATCTCAAATCGAGTAAAACAGGCTGCTCACCGCTAAGCCGAAACTTCGATAAATCATAACTTCCTTATACGAAGTCATATTTGGGCGTTCTAAATATATTCGGAAACCTCGTTTCAACTACTACAACATTATTCAAAGATATTAAGTTTATTTTACACTTAAATTTTGACGCTTATTTTTATTCTTAATTAATCAAACCACATAATTAAGCAATTAAGCACAAAACACATAATACTCAAATAATACACTCTTATTATTTCAAAACGGGTTACAAAGGTTAACCTACACTATTACATTACTAAAAATGGCAAGCCCGGAAACACAGGCGTTACATAGATTAGGACTACGGATCTAGAAATGATGCCTTATGTGCCTATTATATGTGTTTGAGCTGCATGATAGTGCTGATTAGACAGTAGTAGGATAGCATGTTTAGGTTATGCCTGAGTTTATGAGTTTGTGTTGCATGCTAGTTCAGATTCTTGCTATGTGGATATGATTGCTTGAGTATGTTATGGTTAGATTTTCCCTTGTCCGAATGCTGCTTGCTTTGTGCATTGTGGGATTTTGAGTGATGGGAGTTAGCCATTAAGTGGATACGCCACGTCACATGTGATCAGGGTTGAATAATCTCAGAGTGCTGGATTTGGCCCTATTGCGCAGCTCTCGTTTGAGTCCAACCGTTGTAGGGACGAGTCCTTTACTTGAAGGATTATATGAGCCTCGTCACATGTGATGATATCCAGGTGATGGCTAATTGGCATCACAAGGAGACCTTCAGCAGCTGAGGACTGGTTGAGTTGAGTCAGAGGTTTCCCTAGGGTAAGCCTAGGATGAGATAGTGCTGGGAGCAGTAGTAGTGGATAAGGGACCTAGTGGAGTCAAAGCAATTCATGAGGAGAGTACGGATAGATGTGGAAGGTAGTATGGACCCGTACTACTGAAAGTAGAGGATCCGTACTTGATTCAGGAAGGGCCAAGACAAGACCGAGAACCTAGTAGGGGGTGTGTTTGCTATCGCAACAGTGATGAGTTTTCTGATAGTGGTTGTGTTATATGTTTCAGCATGGTGACGTTGCGAGAGAGACCAGCGGGCGGATCAGGCGCCGGAGAGGGATCAGGCTCGGGTTCAGGGGCCGAGCAGCTCGAGGAGCGGATGAGAGAGTTGATATCAGCTGAGGTTACGCACAGTATCCTAGCTCAGACTCTTGTGATCTTTGGCACGGTCAAGGAGGGTATACTGGAGATCTTGGATGAGAGGCTGGGAGCCTTCCGTACCGAGATGATGGCGTTGTTGGGAGCGCGTACCTTGACATTTCGAGAGTTCAGGGCTTGCGGGGCACCAGATTATCTTGGGGCTAGGGACCCCACTGCTAGCAGCAGATGGTTGGCTGATGTTGCCAACACTTTTCGTACGAGCAAGTGTCCCGAGGGGGACAAGGTTAGGCTTGCCTCCTGTCTTCTGAAGGACAGAGCGAGGGATTTGTGGGAGGAGATTGGTCATGCTTTGGGGGATGATGCCGTGTTGGACGCGATGACTTGGAGCGATTTCTCGGCCAGGTTCAGGGCAGAGTTTTCGCCGATTATTGAGGTGTAGCAGCTGGCACGAGAGTTTCAGGATTTGACGCAGACTACTGAGACTGTGGCAGAGATCACCGCCAAGTTCAGGGAGAGGGCTCTTCTTGTACCGCAGTATGTCGCGGATGAAGAGATGAAGAAGGCTCGGTACCATGAGATGTTGAGGGATGACATCAGGGATTTCGTGAGCAGATCCAGCTGTAAGACGCTGGAAGATATGATTTCTCGGGCTAGAGAAAGGGAAATTGATTTGGAGCAAATCCGGAAGAGGAAGCCGGATGAGGTTCAGGTAGCTGCGGGTTCGGGCAAAAGGTCCAAGGGATCGGATTCGAGATTGAGGGATCATCAGGACCGCAGTCGGTGCGGAAAGTGTGGCAGGGCGCACGGGGGCGCGTGCAGGACTGGTAACGGTGGTGAGGCTGGCTGTTTCAAGTGCGGTTGGATTGGTCATTTCAGCAGGGATTGTACCGTTACCGCCGCGCAGGGATCAGACTTGATATGTTTTCACTGCAACCAGCGGGGCCACAAGAAGGCCCAGTGTCCCAGTTTGTTTTCAGCAGGACGGGTGGTGGCACCCGCCCCTGCAACTTTGAGGATCACGGATGGCCGTCAGGGCCGTGTAGAGGCACCTGCGGCAGGGAGCAGGGCTTTTCAGATGACGACCTTGGAGACGTGAGCAACGTCGGACGTTGCAGGTATGCAATTTTCCCATTTTCAGTTCTTTTATTGGTGCATGATTTTATTGTTATGTTTCTGCATCATTATCGGTAAAAGTATTTTATTTTGCATGGTTGATTGTGATCGAGTTATATGTCATCTGCATACCTTGGATATTTGTATGGTAGTTAGGGGATGTGCTCTAATGAAGAAGGTTTCGAAGGATGCAGTAACTGTAGCATGCTTGGGAGAGATTTGGTACGTCTCGCTAAGTTCGGAGTGGTACAGCGATTGTGATGGATTGGCTAAATCCCTAGCTATGGCGGGCTTGGGTTCCTCAGTAGATGGGTTATGGGATGGTAGCAAAGATCGGGATCTCTTTTGAGTATTGAGCAGCAAGGGGTAAGCAGGATCGAAGTGGGGGAGAATCCTCCGGGTGTGCCCAGAGAGGAGCACGCAGACCCAGAATGAGTACGTAACCTCCGAGAAGGAAGAGAAGTAGTTCAGCGTTTCATGGATTGAGGATTTCAGGGTTGGGAGTTTGAGAAACTCCCCATCAGCTAGTGCGTGTGATGGTAATGGTTAGTTTATTGTTGAGAATTTAGGTTGTGGATCGCCCGTAGGACTCGAGGGAGTCGGAATGAGGATCTTGAGAGCTAATGGCACATAAGTGCCTTCGTTCTAGCAGTCAGCATTGGATGGTGATGTAAGACTACGGGTAAGCCGTAGCATTCCTTAGTAGCTTTG
The DNA here is from genome assembly GCF_051521515.1 of Lactuca serriola. Lineage (NCBI taxonomy): Eukaryota > Viridiplantae > Streptophyta > Magnoliopsida > Asterales > Asteraceae > Lactuca > Lactuca serriola. The sequence continues at coordinate 47,293,516 of NC_136410.1, forward strand.
TTAGCGAAGTTGGGGCGAGGCCCTTATCTCCTAGTGATCAAATAGGGATCAGGAATGGGTAGTGGACGAGAATGATATGGAGTTGCCTGTATAGCCCTAGAGAGGTGAGACCTTGGGAGAGGCCGCTCCAGGATATAGTTGGGTGAGACTCGTGGGCAAGGCCCGTATGAGATTAGCAGTGTAGATGAGACCTGGGAGTAGGGTTGCTCAGTAGTGTGGTTGGGTGAGACTCGTGGGCGAGGCCCGAGCGAGAGTGATTAGACTAGTGGGAATAGAAGGATAGATGCGGGTGGGACCCGTGGGCGAGGCCCGTGAGTTTTAGCAGCACAGGTAGGACTTGGTAGGGACCTTAGTGTCAAGTTAGGGGATCGAGAATCCCAAGTTTGTAGTGCCTCAATGGCAGAGTAGATTGAGCAGTTATAGGTGATCGAAGTTCTTTGGAAGTTGCTGGGAGCGACTAGTGGTGGTGCTGGGACTAGCTACCGGTAGGAGCCGGTAATCCAGTCATTGATAGGTTGGTAGGGACCAGGGTGGTCTCAGTTCATCAGGGAGTCAGACTAGGAATAGCAGAATTGCCAGTCAGTGGCAGTGCGAGTATGCAGCGTATGGTGGAATTCAGTTAGCTGATCGTGTGGTGCTCGACACCAAATTGTAGTAGAAAGAAATGCCCAGTGGATACTGGCGATAATGACCCGTACTGAAGTGGCGGGAGTAATAGAATCGGTGAAGACAGGGTCTTCGCAGTGGCAGAGGAAATAGTTGGTTATGGAGCATTGCCTTGGGGAGGCAAGGAAATCGCACAAGGAAGGAAGTGGAGAACCCCTATGGGTTCAGTGCAGTACTCGGTGAGTACCAGAAGGATTGTTGGTTGAGTAAGTTCTGTTTCTAAGTTGTTCAGGGTCAAGTTTGACCCGAGGTTTACCCGCGAGGTTGATGTTAGTCAGAATGACCAGGTGGAAGACCAGCGCAGGTAGGCGGCTGGTGTTAGGATAATTGGTGGGTATTGGAGGCGGATCGCAGGCGGTGGGCTATGGAAAACTTCGAGGATGAAGTTTAATTTAAGTGGGGGAGAGTTGTAACACCCAAAGTTTTGAAGGCCAAGAAAGGAAAGAAAACCCTAAGTTTAGGGGTCGACTCGGCGAGTCCGAGCGGGATCCGAGTCGAGGAGTAAGTGACCGACTCGGCGAGTCGGCCAAGGTGACTCGGCGAGTCTGGTCTGTGCGAGGAAAACCCTAAATCCGGGGCTTGGAGCCTATTTAATCGCCTCATTCTTCTTCCTAGGGCTCCTTTACTGTCTCTCACACCCAGAACGCCGCACCCTAAGCCTCCATTGTGTTCATTCAAGCTTTCAGCCATTTTTGAGTGATTTAAAAGAAGAAGAAGAAGTGGGAATCTTTGAAGCATCAAGGAGTGGCCTTGGATCCGAATTTTGGGAAACATTTCAGAGCATTTGAAGGTATTAATTCGTTTCTCTCCTTTAGATCTTCTTTGGTTATGAGTTTTGGGGCTTTTAAGCCATGTCTAAGATCAATTTCGAGCTTGAGGTCCAGATCTGAGGTTGCTACCTCAGATCCATGCTTGTTTTGGTTTAGAATCCCGTAAAGTATCAGCCATTGGGTGGATTTTGGAGCCTTTTGGTCTTAAACCCTAGTTCATGGTGTATTTTGCTTAGATCTCCATTTTTACACGTAAAGTTTGCAACTTTACGTGGGGAATAGGCTTGGGAAGGGTAGATCTACAGTTTGGAGTCCATGCATGACTCGAAAGTCCTCTACATGTAAGTAGATCTTAATGGACTCGGCGAGTCCTTCGAGTGGACTCGGTGAGTAGCTTGAAGACGAGGAGGAACTTGACGAGTGGGATGAACAGCTCGTCGATTCGGATGAAGATAGGCATGAACTCGGCGAGTTGGATGAACAACTCGGCGAGTTGGATGAAGATTGTCGTGTGATCGGCGAGTCTGTTCTTAGACTCGGCGAGTCAGGTCGCGTAGTCCCAAACCCTTCGAGTTAAGACTCGAGTCAGCGAGTTGAGCAAGGACTCAGTGAGTTGGCCAGGACAGGATTCGGGAATCTGTAGACTCGGCGAGTCAAGGGCTGACTCGGCGAGTCAAGTCGCGATTGGAAGGACTTTGAGCATAAGAACTCGGCGAGTCAGTAAGTGGACTCGGCGAGTAGGGTTGACCTGGAAGGTTGACTTTGACCAGGACTTTGACTTTGGCAAGAGTTGACTTGGTTGACCTTTGAAGGTCAGTTAGACTAAGTGTTATGTTGATGTTGGTAGCTCGAGGAGCTAGTGGAGCAGCAGTTCGGAGTCAGTGGTCAGGTAGCGGTCAAAGGGATTAGCAGCAGCAGTTCAACAGTATCAGGTGAGTTTCCCTTTGTGTGAATGGGTCTACGGCCACAATGTCGGCCCATGTAGACATGAGTAGAAGACCCGGGGGTTAGCCCTAGGCATCGTATGCTAGTATGTTGTTCAGGACGAGGTCCAATGTTAGCGGGCGGGTGCCCAAGGAATGGTTATGTGATAGTTTATACTTGTTGTTTGTGTGATACTTGTATGTGCCTGGTAGGGAGGTGAGTGTGGGCGAGGTCCCGTATCTCACCAATAGCAGAGTGTGGATGGTGTTCCACATCTCAGTAGCAGCAGAGCAGGGGCGAGGCCCAAGTCAGGAAGGGAGTGAGTATGGGTTGGGCCCGTATCTCACTACCAGTAGGAGCATGGACGGGGTTCCGTGACTCATCAGTAGCAGGTCAGGGGTGGGGCCCAGAGATAGGCGAGGCCTTAGGACAAGATCCGTTAGTATGTGTTTAGCTTATGTGAGATGTTATGTGCTATTATATGATAGCGGGCGAGGCCCTGTGACAGGCGAGGCCTACGTGAAATAGATCTGTATCCGAGCAGGGCTCGAAGCTAGGCGGGGCCTAGAGCGGCGGGGCCGTTGTAGCGGGCGAGGCCTGAGGTAGGGGGCGAGGCCCAGGATAGCGGGCGCGGCCCAGTATGTGCAGTATGTGGTTATGCATGGTATGTGGTAGGGTGGGGAACTCACTAAGCTTCGTGCTTACGGTTTTCAGTTTTGGTTTCAGGTACCTCCGGTAGCGGATGATGGAGCTCGGGATGATCGCATGGCACACACCATAGCTTAGACAGCCTGGGAATGTTTACTCTGATAACGAATATGTATTTTGGAAACTAACACTTTGTTTATGTTTGAAAACGATGAATTTGCTTAACGTAATGTTTTATCAAATGAAATTTTTAGTCTTGAATTTTTGGATGTTACATCTATAATCAAATTACTCTATATAATTATCTTATAAGAAAGAAGATTCTTACTTTGAGATGTTAGCTTAAATATGAGAAGATTTTCAATCATGTATGTTTTCTCCCTTGAAAACTCTTTTACTATTTATAGTCAAACTATATCGAGGAAGATTAATCAAGCCCATACTTTATGAGCATACATGAATGCATCTCTATGTATTTTATTAGTTTTTGGTCAACCATTAAGCAGATTCAACAACAACTGAAATTTGCTAGTTCCAAACTATGATGCATTTAGTTTATGGTTCTTAAGCTCTTAAAGTTCCATATAGCTTCCACTTAGAAAAAGAACTTTCTAATCACTTGTTTTATGGAATGACAATTAGTGGGATTAGTAGAAACTTCATCCTAAACAATCATTTAGGATATTCTACATAAATGCAATTAGTAGATACCAGAGTGGTTGAGCTTATTGTTTAACATAAGCTCTATAACTCTATTTATTTTAGATTACGATAAACCATTTCATCCTTAGCCTAATATAAGAATCTAATTCACTTGTTTGGTTGGAAAATATATATGTTCAACATATATTTGTTGCAGTGAGCATAATTCCAAAATTTTATAAAGTAAATAGTTCTTTTAAAACATCATATAATAGACTACAAGGTCTATTTTTATCTTCTTCAAAACTTGTACTATCTACATTCAGCTAGTGGCTAGATGACCTTATCCCATTAGAGAATTTGAAGGCTACTCGAATATCAAAAGATAGATTCAAGTGACAAAGTGATCCTGTGCCACAAGAAACATACTAATGACAAGTGAGTGTCTTTGTCAGAATGAGCTGATCAATTAATTCCACAACTCCTAAGATGCTCCAAGAAGACTTGGTTTACAATACTCATTTTCTTTATCACAACGAAAGGTTAATGATATTCTCATTAAGTCATATCTCAATCTACTCTATGAAAAATTTGATCAAATCAAAAGGTTTCATCAACGACGAATAAAAGTTTTCAGTGAAATTGATTGAGTATATATCACCAAATCTATTCATGGATTGAAAAAGATTACATACATCACTCGTGTATAACTCTTTGTCAAGCCTTTTGTTCTTTAACTACTAATAGACAAAGACACTTGTGAATCATCTTCCAATATAAATAAGATTCACATATATCAAATGAATCAAGCTCATTTGTCTTCAAAAATTCCATCATTTTGAAGTTGGTATATGTATTTCTTATTTATATTGGCATGATGATTATGACATAGATAAGTTCCAATCAAATATCATTTTATTATATAGGTGTTATGATTAGAACTATTAATTTAATGATATATTATAGACTTACTTCATAAATAACATTATGAGAAAATATTCTTTAACACAGAATACATCGTTTCAGAACATAAATGTGAACACCCATTAAACGATAAGTAAATCTAGATTTATTCATAAATTACAATTGTTACATGTCTCTATAAGGATAGGTACAATACATCTATTGTTTAAATAAAAGACTATAACAACACTTGTTATATCTTCAACATAAAATACCATTCGTTTGTAATCAGTTGATTATTTCTTCCAATCATCAACACATAATATCAGTTATTAGTGTCACATGAAGTATTACATACTCAAGTGAATAATGGAAAAATAAATAGTTCTATCATATAGACATCTGAAGTCTTGTCCAAGTCAGACTTCTTCACCGTGATGAGATGAGAGGAGCAATTCCTCCTTTAGTGTCCAGTTTCTTCAACAATAGAAAAAATACGAATCATTTGGTCCTTTCATGATTTCTGGGTTTATGTTGTATTTCCTTTAACTTAACTATAAGTCTATATGAGTGCACAATCTCTTAGACTTCCTTTTGTTCAATGCTTGAGCAAACTTGAAACTATTTCTAGTGTTCTGATTAAATATTTGCTTTACTTGATGAGACATCTGATATGTTTCATGATTATCCAAGACTTTCTGCAAGTCATGGTTAATTTCTTCAGTATGACGTGAGACACATCATCATCATCACAATAATACTTTCAACAAAGTATCATGATCAGACTAACTAGTTGCAGAGGTTATTTAGGTATGAGATCTTTGGTATATATAATTTCTATTTATCTTAAAGGTAGAACCTCAAGATATTATACCAGTTATAGACATTATTGTTGGGTTTTGAGCAATCTAACACTTCGTAAGTGTGCATGAAACCCTAATAAACCTTGGATCTATGTTTGTCTAAATACATGCAAAATAATAATTTTCCAAGGTTCATAACCTATCTAACATGGCATGGGGAACATTTCAACATAAAAGAGTTAGAAGAGATTACATACCTTTTTGATGAGTTTGATTCTTAAGGAGTTTGAGGGCCAAGCACCAATAGTGTGAATGCCTCAAATGGAATCACAAATCACCACAAACACTTGGAAAACTTTGAGAGAGTGTATACACACACTAATTTCAGCCACACACACTAGTTCACTAGTTGCCATTTCATGCACCATAAGCATGCTTATATAGTGTACATGGTTAGGGTGAAACCCTAATAACCCATGACCTTTCCTTTTCCAAGGACCCATGGGTTAAAAGCTCCATGGATCATCCATGGACTTCCATCCAAGCCTAGCCCATTAACAAATGAGTGTTAGCCCACACCATATAAAACCAATAGCCCATAATCTAATTAGTCTTCCTTTTAATCTCTAAATTAATTCATAATTAATTTAAGACTAAGACTAATTAAATAACATAACCTCATATTAATATATTATAACTTATAATATATTAATAAACATATGTGTATAACTCTCATAAATTATCCATAAATTGTTCGGGTGAAATGCAACCCAAATGGACCATGCCGGGTCGGGTCAAGTATATACCAAATAAGTTATGGACTTAGACACCTTATCCAACAATTATAACCATCAAATGTTACTGTCTCTTGAAACTCAATAAGGGAGAGGTTTTGCAAGGCGTAAAAGTATTAACACTTATCAACAGAATTTAACAAAGTTTCATTTAGTATTTTCAACATTTAGTCTTTAAAATTAATACTTTATGTTGTTTCTTAAAACGTTAATTTATTAAAGTCTAGGATCCAAGTAACGATGTAACGACCATAAAATTCCAACCAATTTAAACTTTTCAAAAACAACCCGATTTCATAAAATTATTACAAAAAGGTTTTCAATACAATTATTTCAGAGTCTTCCCAAAATCACATCACGAAACAAAATCATGAGGAGCGGTACGATCACGCCTTTGCCTTGCCACGATCTCCTGAAGAACCTGAAAAACATTAAACCACAACTGTAAGCCCGAAAGCTTAGTGAGATATCCCCAAAATACCAACCACATATAACATACACGCATAACATGCCATATCATAACAGAACACAGAACAGCCATGCACTTCGGGTCTACTGTGTGACTGGTCCGCCGCACCGGCCTTCAGTCCACCTGGTTCACCCTCCGAGTCTAACCACATACATCGAGTCTACCGTGTGATTGGTCCGCCCGCACCGGGCCTTCAATCCACCTGGTCCACTCTGTGAGTCTACAGTATGACTGGTCCGCCCGCACCGGGCCTTCAGTCGGCTTGGTCCACTCTCCGAGCCTCGGCATGTCTGGTCCGCCCTCTTGGGGCCTACAGCCTATCCGGACCGCTCGTTGGGCCTTCGGGATAACCGGTCCGCCCTGGGTGTGTTGGCCTACAGCACAAAGCAGGTCCCGCCTCAACCCAACCCCAGTCCAACAACCATGTGCACATAAACATTCAATCATATAACAAATCACATCCAATCAAACCGATCTAACATATCACATAGCATAACATCATCCTAACCAGGATACCGACCTAACCGGTCACTAGCATAGCATCATCCTATATACCAGGATTCCGACCTTAACCAGGTCTCTAACATATACCATCCTAACTACCAGGATGCATCATAGCAAAGCAATAACATAACAACGATACCCGGATTACAATCCGATAAAGGGTCGGCCTTGGTGCCGTAGACCCTATTGATATAGTGAGGATAACTCACCTCGCAATTGCCAACTGAACAGATAAACCCAAGCTGCTCCGACCACTGATACGATCTCCACCACTGGCCAACCACCAAAATACCCTGGAATGATCCCAACCAACTGTAGATTCCTGATTTCCCAAACTTTCTGATACAAGCCTCCAAATCTTCAAGCCCAAAGCACCAAAGATCCTTCTCCAAACTCTAATTCACTCAATAATGGGGTCTCCTCACGAATTTAGGGTTTCTGGAACTCAAGGAATGGTAAAGAGGCTGGGGAAAGAAGGGTTATGTTCTTTATATAGGGCTCAACTTCCGAAATTAGGGTTTTCTCCACTCAGTACCAACTCGCCGAGTCCACCCATGCTACTCGCCGAGTTGGTCACTTAACACGCGACCAGAGTCGCGACCCTACTCGCCGAGTCCACTCGTGGACTCGCCGAGTTGCCATCTCGCATTTACACTTTTAGCCCTTCAACTCTACTTCTGATATTTCGGGATGTTACAATTCTCCCCCACTTAAATTAGGCTTCGTCCTCGAAGCCTGCGGCAACACAACTCCAAAAATACTCTCGCAATGCACCACCTGGCATTAACCAGACCAGGTTCCTCACAACACAACCACCGAAATCCAAAACCCAAATTTTCCTTCCCGCGGTGTTCTGACCACCGCTTCAAGATGGCCACCGGCCTCGCCCTCTGATAACCACACTTATCAACTGAGTACCACTCCATGATACTTTACTTGCTCCAATTCACAACAATCACTCGACTCATACGAGCTAGAAATAACCATGAACCACCGGAATTCCCGGTCTGAGCCCAACTTTATCCATTCCATGCTGACAGGATGACACATCCTTCAGCCTCAGAGCAACTCCCATGAGTTTCTCCACCGCAATCTCATACCCATGCTGAAGTGGCTCTAGCACCTTCGGATTGGGAAAACCCGATACACTAACGACACCTCCAAACATCCCCCAGGATGAATTTCCACCACATACATAAATCCTTGATCAAAATCAAACTGGAAATCCAAGATTCCATCCCTGCATTCTTTCCGAGCCTCTTGGCTCTATACCCTCGAAAATTCCTTCCGTGACCTCAGCAAACATCCAACCCGGATGTGATCCCATACCACAGCCGCAGACCCACTGCTCATCAACCATGATTGGAACACCTCAATCATAACTCTGCACTACTTCTTTCACTTCCGTGAACTTACACTCCATCTCGGAGCTACATTCCTTTCCCTTTCTTACCAAGGAAAATCCACTTGGCCGCCTTGTCACTACACAAGTGCCACGGTGCTCACCCAATACTACGCCATTCTCTTATAGCATAATCGTTGTCCCATGCACCACGCATGCTCTGGATCCATTCGCAAGGACTCTCAAGTCCATGCTCTACCTTCCACTCACCACGATCAATACCCGAGGCCAGACCTTCTGACGCTGACACGTCGCGACATACTCAATCCATTTCCTTGTACCGATCTATCAGCACATGCAGAGTCTTCAGCATGACTGGACCGCCTTTCCAGGCCTTCAGCCCATCTGGACCACTCTCGGAACCTTCAGCAGGTCTGGACCGCCCTCCAGGGCCTTTAGCCTGTCTGGACCGTTCTCCAAGCCTTCGGTCTGACTGGTACGCCCACCGGCCTTCAATCTATCCGAACCGCTCAACCAGCATCCAACATCCCGAATTATCCCTTCGAGAAACTCCCCTATGCATACTGTTCTAGCCCTCTAGGGGTTCCGAACTCTATCTCCATCCTATATACTCAATCCCGGCCCGATCCCAGGCCTTCCACAATCAATCACCCTTGGTCTGTATCCCGCCCCGCATGCCTACCACTTACTCATACCAGCCTACACTCTTGGCTGACAAAACCACTGCTGAATCCCAAGCAGCTAAACAACCTCACATGACCATCGATCTTCCAGAGAATTTTCCAATTCTCCCCCACTTAGAGCACTGACTATCAACCACCGGTCGCCATCACCGACCTCCCTTATCCACCCTACACAACACAATCCCTTACACGCGATCTGGTTCCCACTAGAACGAGCAACGTTCACAAAATCACATGAGGCCTTCAATGACCCCGGATGAAATTATGAGTATTTTGTTATCTCCATTCAATAAATTCAATCTATGCGGGGCTGTCTTTCTGAGGTTTATGAGGGCAAACTTCACTGGCTACTTCATCCTGATGGATGCCTTCTCTGTTTCTAGTGCATGGGAATCGACGCAGGCTTCTCATCCTTCTGTCTACTGGTGGAAATATGTTTGGAATAAATGGGTACACCCAAAAATTGCAGGTTTTGTTCGACTTGCATGTGTTAAGCATATAGCTAGCGTTCCTTCTGAGCCAGGATCAAACTCTTCTTTTGACTATGATTTGGCCCTACAGTGGTAGAACCTGGTGAACCGGGCGTACTACTTCTCAACCTTCTGTGAACTTTTCTTCTCTTATGATTTTTGCTACTTTGTTTATTTTAGTGATTGATATCTTAGAGAAGCTGGTAAAGTAAAGACATACTCTTATATCAACACAGATCATCTCGGCTCGAAAGAAACCCGACCTTCAGCAACCACTCCTCAGACTGCAGATGATACCCGACATTTGGACCAAAAGCCAAATTCCCACTAATAACCCACATGAATGATAACCAATGAAATTCCCAACACCAAACCCTTAACCATACCATAACCCTTCAAGAACAACGAATACAATACCAGAAACCGCACAACGAGACTAGCAAATATACAATGCTCCAAAATAATCACAACATAACAAGACATCAAGAAAGGAACATACTCGCAGCTGCGTCCGACACTGCCCTGATCTCCTCTGTTGTAAGCTGAAAAGCACGACCTTGAGCCCTTGGGGGCTCCGCTCCACCCTGACCTCCACCCGTAATCCTCAAAGTGGCTGGTGCTGGAGCACCGGTCCTGCAGCAAGTTGTGGACAGTTGACCCTCAAGTGTCCAACCTGATGGAAATGATAACAAATCCTCAGATCCCGAACCGGGGCTGTCTGCCGACAATCCCTCGCATAGTACCCCTCTTTTCTGCACTTGCGGCATGCACCACCGGACCTGCAAACTCCGGTGTGACCCCTTCCACACTTCCCACAAGTGTGGCTGCTCTGATCTCCCAATCTAGAATCAACGGTCTTGGACTGTTTCGGCGCCGGCTGCGACTGCACCAGAGCCTGCCTCTGCTCTCGCAACTGCAACTCAATCTCCAACTCACGCCGCCTGGCGGCCTCCTGCAACTCCAACAAGGTCTTGCACCTCTGCGTAGACACAAACAGCCTGATATCCCTCTTGAGCATACTCAGATATCGGGACATCTGAGCCTGCTCTGAAGCGAACTCCGGGCAAAACATCGCCCTCTCAGTGAACATCCTGGTGATCTTCGTCACCGACTCATAATCCTGCTTCAGCTCCAGGAACTCCTGAGCCAACCTTTCTCTCTCAACCCGCAGAACATAACGAGTGCTGAACATCTCCCAGAACTGATCCCATGAAACCGCAGCCCTCTGCGCATCCGAATACAACCCCGTGGTCAATCTCCACCAATCCTTCGCCCCGAGCCTTAGCAGGTTCAGAGCACACCTCACCCTCTGATCAGCAGGGCATGAACACGTGAAGAAACACCCCTCCACGTCCGACAACCATCTCATAGCAACAATCGGGTCCTAAACCCCATCGAAGGTAGGAGGCTTCGTATTATCGAAGTCCCGATACTGAAAACCCCAACCAGTTCCTCCCCCTGCCGCTGTTACAGCCACTGTAGCCGCCGCGGCAGCCGTCTCTGTGAGGGCCGCATAGCGCTCATCAAAATACTCAATCATAGCGGTCTTGATCGACCCGAACAGTTCCGGCAACTCGGCCCGGAACAACGCAGCAACCTCATCATGCAGGATCTCACGAATCCTAGCGTCCAACTCGCCTGCGCTCATCTGCCCAATAACCTCGGGCGATACTGACCCGCCCTGACCTCCCTCTCCTGCTCCCGATCCTGACCCGGATCCGCTCCCAGCGTGCCTCGTGACCACCATACTGAAAAAAACACCACAAGATCTCAATTACTTCCCACTAACCCAGGAACCAACTCCCAACCCAACCCTAGAGGTCATGGTTTCCTTGATACGCGTATGGGTCCTGTGCTTTCAGTAGTACGGGCCCATACTACCTTCCACACCTACCCATGTTTGTATCAATTATACCACAACACCTTAGTGAAGAACATACATAATAGCACTCAACCCTCACTCCTAGAGGAACACTGAAAATCTCCTACAAGGAAACCCTAGGCTAATAGGCAACATTATCATGAAATCCTGAAGATCCCTGGCCTAGTATTAGCATGTTGTTCTATCAAAGCTCAAAAACAAATATCATGTATGGTATTTTGGGGTTACTTACTGGCTCCGGCTGATCGTACCTCCGCGTCCTCCTTTACTCATTTTGAAAACCATTTTAAATTCTCTTTTGAAAACCCTCCTCGATTTGAGACTGGATTCACACGAATGTTCCTCCAATTCACTCAAACCAAGGCTCTGATACCAACTTGTAACGACCATAAAATTCCAACCAATTTAAACTTTTCAAAAACAACCCGATTTCATAAAATTATTACAAAAAGGTTTTCAATACAATTATTTCAGAGTCTTCCCAAAATCACATCACGAAACAAAATCATGAGGAGCGGTACGATCACGCCTTTGCCTTGCCACGATCTCCTGAAGAACCTGAAAAACATTAAACCACAACTGTAAGCCCGAAAGCTTAGTGAGATATCCCCAAAATACCAACCACATATAACATACACGCATAACATGCCATATCATAACAGAACACAGAACAGCCATGCACTTCGGGTCTACTGTGTGACTGGTCCACCGCACCGGCCTTCAGTCCACCTGGTTCACCCTCCGAGTCTAACCACATACATCGAGTCTACCGTGTGATTGGTCCGCCCGCACCGGGCCTTCAATCCACCTGGTCCACTCTCTACATCGAGTCTACTGTGTGATTGGTCCGCCCGCATCGGGCCTTCAATCCACCTGGTCCACTCTCTGAGTCTACAGTATGACTGGTCTGCCCGCACCGGGCCTTCAGTCGGCCTGGTCCACTCTTCGAGCCTCGGCATGTCTGGTCCGCCCTCTTGGGGCCTACAGCCTATCCGGACCGCTCGCTGGGCCTTCGGGATAACCGGTCCGCCCTGGGTGTGTTGGCCTACAGCACAAAGCAGGTCCCGCCTCAACCCAACCCCAGTCCAACAACCATGTGCACATAAACATTCAATCATATAACAAATCACATCCAATCAAACCGATCTAACATATCACATAGCATAACATCATCCTAACCAGGATACCGACCTAACCGGTCACTAGCATAGCATCATCCTATATACCAGGATTCCGACCTTAACCAGGTCTCTAACATATACCATCCTAACTACCAGGATGCATCATAGCAAAGCAATAACATAACAACGATACCCGGATTACAATCCGATAAAGGGTCGGCCTTGGTGCCGTAGACCCTATTGATATAGTGAGGATAACTCACCTCGCAATTGCCAACTGAACAGATAAACCCAAGCTGCTCCGACCACTAATACGATCTCCACCACTGGCCAACCACCAAAATACCCTGGAATGAGCCCAACTAGGGTTGTTCACTATTTGGATAAAACCGAATTGTCCAATTGGATAATTTAGATTGGACTATTTGATTCGGATATTCGGATTTTTGGATTGGTTTTCAACAAAACCGAATTATTATTTTGGATTTTGGATTGGTTTTGGTTTATAAAATAAGAACCGAATAGTCCAAAAAAACCGAATAACAATTTGTTATGTTTTTGTTTTCAATATATCTATAATTATTTATTAATTTTATAATTTTTTTAAATAAGTTCAAATGGTTTTACCTGTAAAAGACATTAATATGTACTTTGTGTCAAATGTTTTTTATCAATTAAATAATAAACTATAATATGCCTTCTTCAAGTAAATAATTTGTTTTTGCTTTTTTGTAAAGTTAGATCATATTATAATTCTATGTCCTTTTAAAATGTTATGGTTTTTTAAAACCGAATTATAAAAACCGATCCAACCGAATTGTAATTGGATCGGATCGGATCGGATTTGAATTTAGTTTGGACTATTTGGATCCATATTTTGAAAACCAAAATCCATTTGGATTTACTTAATTGGATCGGATCGAACCGATCCATCCAAACGAAGACCCCTAAGCCCAACCAACTGTAGATTCCTGATCTCCCAAACTTTCTGATACAAGCCTCCAAATCTTCAAGCCCAAAGCACCAAAGATCCTTCTCCAAACTCTAATTCACTCAATAATGGGGTCTCCTCACGAATTTAGGGTTTCTGGAACTCAAGGAATTTTGAAAACCAAAATCCATTTGGATTTACTTAATTGGATCGGATCGAACCGATCCATCCAAACGAAGACCCCTAAGCCCAACCAACTGTAGATTCCTGATCTCCCAAACTTTCTAATACAAGCCTCCAAATCTTCAAGCCCAAAGCACCAAAGATCCTTCTCCAAACTCTAATTCACTCAATAATGGGGTCTCCTCACGAATTTAGGGTTTCTGGAACTCAAGGAATGGTAAAGAGGCTGGGGAAAGAAGGGTTATGTTCTTTATATAGGGCCCAACTTCCGAAATTAGGGTTTTCTCCACTCAGCACCAACTCGCCGAGTCCACCCATGCTACTCGCCGAGTTGGTCACTTAACACGCAACCAGAGTCGCGACCCTACTCGCCGAGTCCACTCGTGGACTCGCCGAGTTGCCCTCTCGCATTTACACTTTTAGCCCTTCAACTCTACTTCTGATATTTCGGGATGTTACAAACGAAACAAGTAAATTGTTAGGCGACATTTATCCCATAAACTTTATCAAACTCGGTAGGTAGCGATTACCAATTGCATAGGATATGTAACTCCTGGATTATGGGATCCTAAACAACTATTGTTTAGCTTGGCATGTTTATCACATCTATGCCTCAAAACTCTTATGCTTAGGCGACCTTTATCGCATAAGAAATTGTTCAAATCATCCATTTAAAAAACATGTGAGTTCTATTTCACAAATGGTTAGATGACATTTATTCCATAAGCAAATACAAAAACACATTGACTATTTTTGACAACTCAAATGAATAAGGTGACCCAAAAATCCATATGAACTCCACAAAAATCCCAAATGAATTTTAAATGGATTGCATAGATTTGAAGTTTTGTAAATAAGGGTTTATATATGTTTTACAATTATAGTTTATAATAACATGGTTTCATGAATTTTGCATGCATCCAACAATTCATGTACTTTTTTGTAAAATTCATATCACTTGTTATGAGTTTCTTTTGGTGCCAAATGAAACTTCATTTTATTTTCCATTAACCGCAATCAATTATAAACTAAAATCTGGTATTTTAAAGTTTAGTCGTAGATCGGTTTTAAGAACCGATAACAGTCTTAACAAAACTTTATTTTATGCTTAATACTTGGAGTTTTGATGAGTTATAAAATCACTATATTAAATTTCCTTTTAACAATCAAAAACTTATGACTTGGTGAATTTATAGAATAAACTCATTTTATTTTATAAACTCAATTTTATGCATCTTATGATAAAAGTCATATTTTGATAAACCAAAACTTGGGTGATGATATTTATGTTTTAAATCTCATTTAGCTTGCATAAAACATAATATCAACATGTTGCGTTATGTTTAAAACACCAATATCATATATTAAGTTTCGACGCAAAAAATAATCACTAGTTTTATTATTTGTCGTTATAACGTTATAAACCGATTTTAGTCTTTTTAATAAAAACTCTTTATTTATTATAAAGACATGGAGTTTATATAAAATTTAAACATCTTTTAAACCATTTCAAATATTTTAAAGTTGGGTATTTATAAGTTTTACAATAAAACTATTTTCAACAAAAAATTGAATTTTAACCGGTAACCGGTAAAACGTTTTTATAAATATCTATTTATAAACATCTTATGTTATCTTTTAAATATTTTTTACTCAAACTCCAAGTGATATTATTTTATGAAAAAAAATGTTATTTGACATGTAAAAACCATCTTCATACATAAAACATAACATATATCTAACATAAAATAAACATCGCAAGCATACATTATAATGTGTATAAACTAAGTCATGTCTGGTAATAATTTTTGTGAGCCATCATAAGAATTATTACGTCTTTCCAAAAGGATATAAGGGTCACTTCAAAAGGTCGTCAAGATGGTAATTTCTTCATCTTGTAATTTTTAAACTAAATACAACTAGTCTAACTAAATTATTATATCAAATCAACAAATAAAAAATACTTATTTATCTATTACATCTTATGAATAAATAAATATCAACCAAACACAAAGGTCCAAATGACTTGTTTATACACAACAACATATCAAATATTATAACAAACAACTCTTTATTTTTTCTAAGGCGGCTTTTATATAACCAAAATGCATGAAAAATGGTTATATATAAAAATATGCAATTTTAACCAAGAAGTTGTCAAAGAAAACAAATATGGATTTTTCTTAAACAAAAGAAATCTATGCTTGTTTTCCAAAAACCAAAGATTATCAAACATAATAAAACATTCTAACATATAAAAGATGGCTCTAATACCACTGTTGGGTTTTGATACGAAATAAAAGTTTGTTTTTCACAAAAACCGGCAACGGAAGACTTTAAAAATAACAAGTTTATTTTTAGTTCATAACAAACTGAACCATCATGGATCCATTTATAGAGGTTAGAATGAAATAAAACCAACCATAGGGTGTTTTAAAGATAACCTTTGAAGCCTTTGAACCCACTTGGTTTAGGGGTGTTAATGAAGATAACAAAAGATTAAAGTGTATGATCTTCTCTACAAGTATCCATCATCAAGAGTAAGACACTTGGAATGCTAGTTCCTTCTTGTATTCTTGAGTGTCTAAAGACTTTAAGTGTTTAACTCAATTAAGCACTAAAGGGAACAACTCAAGAGGTCTTCTAAACCACCAAACTAACTTCAAAAGAGAGAGAGAGAGAGAGAGAGGGAGAGGAGTAGAAAACCCACTATTTTAGAGAGAAAGAAAGGAAGAAGAAGAGTTTCACTCTTACAAAAATGCAAGCCTCATGTATCTCTTATATAGCCCATGAAAAGTAAGGTTTAACCATTAAAATAATCTAAAGTAATTGTAGCTTTTAGAAGCATGGGAGACAAAATGTGGAAGGTTGAAAAAGCAACCTCCTACACCATCATAATGTCTTCTAAAAAGTAATATTCTTTATTTTTTTTATAAACTTCAAGTTTATAAAATATAAACTTTGTCTTTAGGTAAAAGAAAAAAGAATCCAACTAGTCCAAAACGTTGTGCGCGACTTATTAATTCATACCATATGAAATAATAACTTGTAATACTCTCTTATAATTATTATTTTCACAAAACAATAATTATTCCCTAATTAAAATACAGGAATCGATATTATTTATTAATAATCATAGTAATAATAAATATACAAAATGTGTCAACTTGATAAAGGTATGACCCTGTAGGATCATATATTATTAGCAATATCACTCCATAATTATTCTTGGGCATATAAATCCAACAGAATCTCAGTTACTCGTCCCAAGTATCACGTTCGCAAAAATGGAAATAAGTAATGGCTCTAAACCAACAAATGGTGAACTACCCCATGAAACACCTAGAGAAGACCATTTAATCTTTGCAATAGCAGGTGTTTACATCGCCTCCTCAAGAATAAGCAATGGAAAACACCAAAGATCGAAAGTTCGAATAAACTATGCTAGTAAAACATTCCTTATTTATTCACTAACCGATAGCGAAATAACTCTAGATTCATTAAAAGCATTATAAATTTTTGAACAACCCTTCAAAAAGTTTTCACATCATCTAGCTGAACTACCTACGAAATTAAAGAAGCAACTTTGTAAACATATTATGCATCCACCAAGACGTAATTGTAGTCATTGTAACGAAAATACAGAAGAAACTGTAACATACACTTTACTAACCTTGTTTAATTATCATGTTTCATATGATTGTTAGTTTAAAAATGAATATTATTAGATATCATGTTGTTTTAAACGTTTAAAGTAGGTAGTTATAGTAAAATAGAATTGTAAACGTTAAAAAAATTATTATTTTTTGGTATGGTTTTAAACGTTGAGTTCTAATGAAATAGTTTTATAATATTTGAAGTTAAACTAAGTTTAGAATCATTTGGAAGGTATTGGAAGTGATAGGGAAGTCTTATGTGATTCCGATCAAAAAGCCAACTATCGGAATTAACGAAAATATAACGTCTCTGTTAGAAATAAGTAAAACTGATTTTATTGGAAGATCTTTTCTGAGATATTTTTATTGGAAGTTGTAAATGATCTCGTTAGAAACATATAGGCAAAACCTCATCGAAAACGAAGTTTCGAGCGAAAAGTTATGCAATTTTTAGTGTTTAGGGATAAAACGATACCCAAACTGAGTCAAACCCGACCCAACTCGGGTTTTTACCCATTGAAACGCGATTTTGAGTCATTTTCCTTCCATTTTCAGTTCCTCGCCATCCCTATGGGAGATTTTCACATACATGATCAATCTTGATCAACTTTTGATGATTAAATCAAGATTTTGAGTGTTCGTGAAATATCAAGTCTAGTAATCAAGGTATGAACTCTTAATTTTTGGATTAACCCTTGTAATTAGTGAGTTATTAAGAGATTAGGGTTTGATCAAAGTGGGTTTACCACTAATTTAATGAAATTAGGCATGAGTTTATGTTATTAACCTAGAATCTTAAATGGAAATCAAGTAACTATATGTAAACTTGAGAATTAATCATATGGTTTAAGAGTAATTAGTGAAAATTAGTAATGAAACCCATGGTTTATACTTGAATTAGAATGGATTACTAAAATATTCATTATTATCATTGTAAAATAAGAACTTGGTGATATTGATCATGAGGTTTGATCATGTAAAGGGTAAAATGAAATCATAAAGGGTATAATTGTCCTGTTTTTTGTAAAAATCACCAAATAGTATAGAAAAATTGTATGGAGATGTGCTATATATCCCTGGAAAGTTAAGAATGTCTACTTTGATTTTTGTTTTAAAACCAAAATCTAATTCCGGACTTAAGATGGGTGAAAACAGTTATATGTTAAGTGCAGTAAGGCTGAATTTTGACAGCTTTGGGACATTTTGACAGCTTTGGGATGCTGTTTTGTAAAATTCATAGTAAATTATACTAAAATCATAAAAATGTGAGGTCAGTGGAATTAGAAAGATATAAGAGTCTATTTTGTTAATATTTAGAATTTATTAGTTATTTTGATATTTAAGAAGGGTAAAACAGATCTACAAGTGATAGCTATACAAAGAACAAAAACTAAAATTTCTAAATTGAAAACAACATAACTTGAGAGTAGTTGAGTAATCGCTTATGAAATTTGAAATTTGAACTCCAGGGGTATAATTGAAGGTTTTAGAGGCCTGAGGATGGTGTAATTTCATCAGAAAAAAAAAGGAATTTTATCGCAACATTGGTTACAGCACAGTGAGTTCATTATAGGGACAATTGTATGTTATGTGTTATATGTGCAATGTGCTTTCTTGTGTTATTGATCTAAGTGGTTATTACTTGATATTTATTTTGATGCCTTTGGTCATGTAGAGCATGACTCGTATCACTTTGGTATTGGCTTTGTGTCTTTGGCCATGTAGAGCATAACTCGTATCACTTTGGTATTGGCTTCGGTCTAGGTAGGGCTGAAAGCCTGTATATTCTAGCAACATGATAAAAAGGGATTGTGTTTTATGTGCCTGTTGGGCTGGAATTTATGATGTTTATGATCCTAAATTATTATGTCTCGTTGATTGTAATCCATTGAATCTAACCGTTTATTGATTTGAAAAGCCCTTCATTTGATACACATATAAGCCTTTGTTGTCCTTTGTTTCTTTTTGTTCCTGTCATATTGTTATGTATATGGCATAGCGTTATATTGTATCTATTTTTTTAACTCACTAAGCGACACCCGCTTATCCCTTTCAGTGTTTAACTATTTCAGGTGATAAGCATCCAGAGTAGACAGGTTTGTTTGAGGACTTAGAGTAGTTGACACTACTACGTTTGTACTTGGTATACATATATGTATATGGATTATAAATTCCTGGGTAGTTATGTATTTATACAACTAGTTATGAAACTTTGTAAAAACCCTTTTAGTTGGTTTGTATCCATGCTTTTGTATTTAGACCGCTAATGTGAATTATAATTGTGAATATGCATGTAGCATGTTTGACTTTATGGTAATTTTAGTGTTGGGGTCTTACAAAAACACCATTCATGGAAGTGGTGGGCAAATAAAAACAAACAAGCAAAAATAAAAAATTTGAAGTATTCGGTAAAAGGAAGAACATTCAACGAAGTAATCAACAAAGATTCATTCTACAAGACAGTTACGTAAGCAATGATCAAATAAAGCATTAACAATGTAATAATATAATTTTATCGTTTCTAATAATGTAAGTTGATTGCTATTTGTAATCATGTAAGATATTGCTAAAATAAAGTATTGTCATAGTGTATTGTCTCATAATATAAAATAAGTGTTGGTTGTATAGTCTAGTCATGTAAAATAATTTTTAGGTACTATTTGTGGCTTTGTAATAATCATGGACTCACCAAAAGAGTCTTCTATCATATATAAATAAGGGCTTTGCCCCGAATGAATAAATCGGAGTTGTAATGTGTAAGATTTGAGTACTCTCAAAATTCTCTCTTTTGAAATTTATATTTCTAAACAGCAAAGTTCATTCAGCATTCAAGATCGTATTCAAAACCACCCATTAAAAATCTAAGTTATCCTGTGTTACTTTTATTTTCAACCATAATCCACAATTCTTCTCTTCTTTCAGCTGCTTGTGCTTATACATCATCCCTTTCATAAAGTGGTGGAGAGAAGAAGCTTATGTGGCTGCATAATGGGTAGTGTGTATATCCCTTAACCTAATGTGTCTAAACCTTTCATGTCAACCACGTTTTCTATTGAGTTTTTTGTACAAGATAATATTTTCTTTTGTTGGTTTCTTTTAATTTATTAACCCCTTTTCTCAAAGTTGTACTATTATCTTTGTAAGAACGCCCAAAATTTAGAGAAGTATAAGGCTGGAAGCCGGTGTAAATTTATAATGTGTAAGATGAAGGGAGAATGTAAGATATATTTAGAAGTAGAAGTTAACAAACGACAGCTTATATTTTGTTCTAAAATGTAAAATCCTCTGCTAATGCATGTAGCGCATCAAGATTCCTCTGAATTTTTTAAGAAAATGCTTCTAAACTCCCCTTACTTTTACCCACACCTTCACCACCACACGACCAGAATGCTGCAATTTTGCCCAAAACCCTTCTTCCTCCTTCAACCCTACCCATTTTTGTTTGAAAAATGAAGTTTGGTTTTTCATCAAATTGGAGCTTTCTCTAACTGAAAGTGATTATGCTATGGCACAAAAGTTAGGTCTAGTCCTTCTATATGACTATAACCATCTACTTGTATGTAACAAACTAATTAATCATCATCATGTACATATACATCGTCTTTTAAGCACCAAAAACGGGTTTCCAAATCTTCTCTTAGCTTCTTCAAACTTGAAAAAGGGTTTTAAGTGAAAGGGTAAAAATTTGAAAAGAGAAGACTTCCAATGAGGATGTAGGCTACACAGTATCCCCATATCAAGTATCCCCAACCCTTCCCATGAGATGCCAAAACATACGCCCCAAACCAATACACTGGAGGGCTTGCAGACAAAAACCTTGTAGCAACCTGTTGCAACAAATTATATATTATAAAAATATTATTAATGGACATCTAAAAATCACCATAAATTCCAACAACAAAACAAAAGATTCAAAATAGGGACCTGAACATGCATGACAAAAAACGCTGTAGCCACCATGAACCCCAAGTGTAAGATGAATGGTATGATGATGATTGAAAATTTTCCTAATTTTTCATCCTTCTTTGAAAGCACAGTGGGAGTGGGACCCTCTTCTTCTTTCGTGCTATGTTTTCTCCTTTTCAGAGTCTGATCTTCTTCTGATTCTATTCAAACACAACTGTTGTTTAGTACACCAGGGTTTGCAAAAATGTAAGTTTTAGATTCATACCTTGAATTACTGTTGATGTGTGAGTGTTGTTTTTATCTACTCCATAACTTTTTGGAGCAACTTGGAAACCAAGTGAAAAGAAGACCTCAGGCTGTAGCTTCACATAATGGATAATTGAGCAGACTGCAATCGAGAGGATTGGTGATGCAAGAAGGAAATTTGGCAACTGTTTTAGCTGGAAATATTTTAGAAAACCAACCCCCCTAATATAATAAAAAAAAAGAATGAAAACCATCAAGATTAATATAAGTATAATATTCCCAAGATCTTTTACATGCTAATCAGTTAAAGATTGTTTGATAGAATCAAGAAAAAGAAAATCATACCAGTAATGACTTTGAATAAAATTGTACACCAAAGGAATCCTTGCTTTACACCAAGGCCTTAATTTATCCGGATTATTTCCATCACAGAAACTGTAATATCCATATGTTTGAAACCCAACAAATGGAACAAAAACAAATAAGCAACGCAAAATTCCAGTTATAAGAACCTTAATTGCCAACTGCATAGACAATATAATAACAAAAAATATTATTAGT
Organism: Lactuca serriola; assembly: GCF_051521515.1. Lineage (NCBI taxonomy): Eukaryota > Viridiplantae > Streptophyta > Magnoliopsida > Asterales > Asteraceae > Lactuca > Lactuca serriola. The sequence continues at coordinate 47,315,641 of NC_136410.1, forward strand.
CATAGGAAAGAGCAGAAATGTGATGAAATAAAAAAAGATGTTATTTAGTATGAGCTTACATATGCACTCTTTTGAAGAAATACAGCATCATAGGCTCTATGAATGGTCTGGAAACCGATATAGCCTGCATTAAGCACACCATTTGATCTTGACAATCCAGAGAAAGCAAGTGAGAGTAGTGCTAAAAGATTTGCACCAGACATTAAGAAGTAGATTCCTCCAATTGATAATAGTGCATATAAACTTTCAGAGTATCTACAAAAGCAAAAAAGTAGTGGTTTAGATCACAATCATGGGTTTGAGAAGTGAACATAAACAGAAAGGCGAAGAAGAATAATACATGGATGAATAGAATATAGATGCTGGATTGAAGCAAAACAAGATTGATGCTCTCAATGAAGCCTCTGAGTCCTTGAGAATAATAACAGAAAGCCTTTAGCAACAGAAAACAAGAAAACAGTCAGGAAATGTGTAATGACTACAAGAATAATAACAACTTGGGGTTCTTTTATAAATGAGAGAAATAATTGTGAAAAGAAAAGGTTTGCTTGATCACCTGTAGAGAAACAGTGCAGCAAAAACGAATGAGATGTTGTTAAGTAAATATCCAGATAATGCCAACACAGCCCTATGTCCAACAAGTGGAGTCAATGGCAGAAGAACTGCAAGTTTAGTAATCAAATAGCTTTCAAAAGATATAGAATCAACAATAAATTCATAAATTTAGTTCATTGACAACAAGGAATAGGTAATAGAACTAGAAAGAAGCCACTCCAAATGAGCAATTTTCAGATAAATATCCACTTGACGTTGAATGGTTTCAACATCAAACATTCATGAGTATCATGGTTCATATTTTATCTCTCTTAACAAAACTCTGTATCCTAATTCATAAGCTATGAATTAAACTGTTGTGTTGTAACCAGTACTAATGAGAAGAAATAGCTATTTCCTAGAATATAGGAGGAAAAGACCTATTGCCTACTACCCAAGAGCATTCAAGATATCTAATTTAATGAAATTGTATCCTGTTTTGCAAAAGAGGATTAACGAACACAAAATTTCGTCATTGCAAGACTAAGTAAAAAGTTTTCTTGCACATAATCTCCTACGTCCTGATGCTTTCACTGGAAGTAAAGTGCTAAGACTGTAAAAAGGATAATTGAAGAGACTAACCTGTTCGAGACAATAACGAAATGCACAAAGGAAGAAGAGGCAAGAAAGCAAATGTTTGTTCATATTCGTAACCGCATTGAGCGATTCTGACGAAGTACACGCTGTCCCATACGATCCCATTTTCAATAGCTGCGGCGATGCGAGGAAATAGGACAAGCTCTTCTTCGTGGTCAGTGGTGGTGGAAGAGAGGCAGCTAGGGTTTATAGAGGCGGAGGTATCGTAAGGGCTGAGCATTGATCTCCAGATAACCATTAGGGTTAGTACACCAAGTCTTGACACGATTGCTGATCGCACAACGATTCTTGTGTGGGAAATTCGAGATGGATCGTTATTCGTTGATGATTTGATTGTCATCTTGATCCACTTTGGTTGCTCAGAGGGTGGAATCGTTGAATTGATATCGTTCTTTTTACATGTTTTTACCTAGCTTCAAAGATCACTGTAACAAAAAATAAGCAACAAAATCAAACCCAAATGAAAACAGTTGTAATCAAATACAAATGATAAACTACAAACACAATTTGTCATTTTCTATCACAAGTGAGAATTGAACAATTACAAACAAATGACAACTGAATATTGACGATTGATAAATCACTTAATGTGATAAGCACAACCAATGAAAGACAGACGATTCAGTATCGGGTTAGTTTTGGCGTGTAGTAGGTGATGTCCATTGTGTTGGCTCATTTGTCAACCGATTGAGGATAATCACAAACAATGAAAGACACAAATGTGAAATCATAAAACCAAATTTTCACAGAATCAAACTTTCACCTCCATCACACGGGTTCCAAACAATTGGCAATAGATTGAAGACAGTTTCCAAACAATAAAGATTAAATCACTTCAGTTTTGAAGACGATTTCAACCTTCTGGCGTCGTTCCCACAGTTACTTTGATATTGATTTTTAGATTTCTAAGTCGGATTTGGACACAGCAAATATGCGATGGGCGACGAATTCCCCCCAGTTGCTCACCATCTGATATGTGTGACGTTTGATTTTTATACATTTTGTAGTTAATTTTTTTTTCCATATTTACTTAACTTGATAAATTGTATATATTCGGTCTTTACGATCCGTTCTTCTAGGTTAGCCGAAAAATGACTTAATAGAGTAATATATTTTTTATTTTGTACACATTTAATCCTTAATAGTTATGTACACATTTAGTCTTTAATAATTTTTTTGTTTCAAAATAAGTCTTTTTTTCTTTGTACTCATTCGGTACTTATGAATGATTTCTTTAAGGTTTTCTCACGACATCTTACGTGAGACATGATGAGGTGTTTGGGGTTTATTATGCTTATGTTCATCGCGACCTCGATTGTTTGGTTGCATATGTCTTGTGGTTTGACTTAGGTCTTGTGTTCTGAACGTCATACATTCTTCATATGATATCAGATTATAACAATTTTTCTATCTACGTGTTCGTTTTTTCAGTCTATTATAACTTTGGTTAAGATTACTCCTTACGATTTTATAAAAAAACATTTATACATGCATTCATAAAAAAACGTATGGGTATAAAGATCGTAAGTAAAAAATATATTATTTTTTTAACGGGAGTAATCTAAATGAAAGTTGTAGTTAACTAAAATACGAACACATAGATATAAAGATCGTTAAAATTTGAGATTGTATGAACAAATTATGACGTTCAAAACACATGACCTAAACAACCAAGTAGTCGAAATCACGATGAACATAGCATCAAAAGTCCAAAACATCTCATTAATGATTGTTCCACATAAAATGTTGTGAGAAAAACCTAAAAAAAAATCATTCATAAGTACTGAATTAGACAAGAAACAAAAATGAATTATTTTACAACAAAAAAAAATTAAGAACTAAATATATACAAAAATATTAAGAACTAAATATGTACAAAGTGAGAAATATATTATCATATTAAGTCATTTTTACCTAAAGGGTAAATGTGGACAAAAAAACTCAGTGACCAAATAAGTACAAATCAAAAAATATATTATCATTTTAAGTCATTATCCCTTAAGAATATTTAGGGGACTTTTTAAGTTAAAAGGACTTTTTGATTAGTGATTTTTTCCAAAATAAAAATTTTAAAATGTGTTTATATTTGTTTTTACAGTAAAAGTCACAACTTTTGAATTAAAAGGTCCCAAAAGTTAAAAAAAAAAAAAAAAAAAAAAAAAAAAAAAAAAAAAAGGATTTGTGACTTTTGAAAAACCAACTTTTTCTTCTATACAAAAAATTATTTTAAATACATGTGTTGGCCATTTTTTGATTTTTAGAAAAGTTAAAAGTCAAAAGTTATTTTAAAAGCAATCCTAAACACCCCTTTAAAGGTATTATGCTCATAATAGCCATATTTTAGGTATGGTTTCAAAATATTCCTAAAATATAGACAGTAAAATGACTTATTAAGTTAATTAATTTTTCGGTATGTTTACATCTAGGTAACTATCTTTTTTTTTTACACGTCTAGGTAACAAACTTGTTGGAAGTGTTCACATATTACCATTATGACTTGCTATAGTAGGTTAAATCCTAGATGTGAACATTTTCAACAAGTTCGTTACCTAGATGTGTATAAAAATAATAGTTACCTAAATATGAACAAACCGAAAAGTAAAAATAAATTACACAAATGGTCCTTATGGTTTAGGAGAATTTGTGTTTTTGATCCCTAACTTATTTTTTTTAACTCAGATGTCCCACTGTTTATTTTTGTTACGCGTTTGGTCTCTGTCTTACCTAAAAAGACTATTGTGCCCTTATTAATTTTATGTTTAATTAATTTTCTTATTTATGTATTTATTCTTTATATATTAAAAAAAAATTAATAGACCCCACATATATGTATCTCCTCACCATAAACCTCAAACCACATTTGAGAAATTTAATTCGAATGGTCCCTACTGTTTATTTTTGTTGCGCATTTGGTCCTTGTCTTACCTAAAAAGACTATTATGCCCTTATTAATTTATTTTTTTTATTAATTTTTTTATTTATGTATTTATTTTTTATATATTTAAAAAAATTAATAGACCCCGCATATCTGTATCTCCTCACCGTAAACCTGAAACCACATTTTAGAAATTTAATTTGGGTCTTATTGGTCACCATCACATCTCTCATCCTCCCCAACCTCTATTTCTTTTCCATCTTTGGTAACATCGACGTCTTCATCATCCTTTTTTTTGGTACTTCAACTCTGGCGAACCAACACCATAACGTACTGTCTTTCATCTTTAGTGGGTTGTGGTGTTGATTCGACAGAGTTGAATGACCGAAAAAAGAATGGATGATCAAGATGTTGATATCACTAAAGATGGAAAATAAATAAAAGTTGAGGAGGATGCGAGATGGGATGGTGAGGAGATACAGATATGTGAGGTCCACTAATTTTTCTTAAATATATAAAGAATAAATACATAAATAAGAAAATCAATTAAAAAAATTAATAAGGGCACAATAGTCTTTTTATGTAAGACAGAGACCAAGCTCGTAACAAAATTAAACAATGAGGATCATCCGAGTTTAAGAAAATAAATTAATTAAAAAAAATAAATAGTAGGGATCATCCGAGGAGATACAAATATGTGGTGTCTATTAATTTTTTTTAAATATGTAAAAAATAAATACATAAAAAAGAAAACTAATTAAAAAATAAATTAATATGGGCACAATAGTCTTTTTAGGTAAGACAGTGACCAAACGCGTAACAAAAATAAACAGTAGAGCCCATCCAAGTTAAAAAAATAAGTTAGGGACCAAAAACACAAATTTCCCCAAACCACATGGACCATTTGTGTAATTTACCTTTACTTTTCGTTTTGTTCATATTTGGGTAACTATTTTTTTGTACACATCTAGGTAACGAACTTTTTAAAAGCATTCTCATCTAGGATTTAACCTGCTATAGCAAGTCATAATGGTCATATGTTAGCACTTCCAACAAGTTTGTTACCTAGATGTGTACAAAAAAAAGATAGCTACCTAGATGTAAACATATCGAAAAGTTAATTACCTTAATAAGTCATTTTCCCAAATATAGACATATAAAAAAAATTATGTTTCTACATATATGGATTCTATTGAGGTGGCCTCCGAAGAATTAGGATACCCTCCGCAGAACGGCAATATGGTAAATTAAGAATGGACATATTTGTAGAATTGACGGATCCGCAGAGGCTATAACGAGGTCTGCAGACCTTCGTAATTCAAGCAATGTGTTCTTCTACATACCGGAAAAAAAAATCAAAAAATCCAATCTTTAGGGAAGAGCAAATCCGCGGAGTTAAATGAGCAATCCGCAGAGGATGCTCCAAGGAATTGTTCTTAAGCTTTTTTTTGTGTTTTTTTTGCCACATCGATTTCTCAGAACATAAGTTTATTCCACAGAGCTCTCATAGCTAGCTCAACGGAATCCATATCTATATGTGGAAAAGCCTTTCTATGTTTATATTTTGAAAAACAGCCCCAAAATATATCTATTACGAGCATAATCCCATATTTAAAACCCAAACTATTAGTTCATCTCCAGATCACATCCAGAGTGATCCGCCGACAATTTTGACTTTGTAAGGTTTGCATTTGTTCAAAATTTCTGGATAGATCATAGATATGCACATTAGCGGTTTTAGACCGGTTTTGGTCGGTTTTGTCTCTGAAATGTTTTTTTTTTTTCTGAAAGGTCCGGACGGTTTTGTGCCGGTCATTTTTCGGAAGAGTATCGGTTTTTTTGGTCATTCTCATGGTCTTTGTGTGCGCCTTTTTAGTTCGGTTTTGAGATTTTCGGTTCGGTTCGGTTCCGATGTTTTTCGGCTTTTTTGTTTTTCGTTTTTTTCATTAACATATATGTAATTAACATTAGTATCTTACATTAAGATTTACTAAAAGCGATACACTAAAAACTATGAATAAAAAATGAAATAATATGTGTAATGTTATTAAAACATGTAACAAAAAAAAATGATATATTTATAGACTTTACTACTAGTCTTTTTTGAGACGAGTTTCGGACCAGGTTAGTATCAATCAAACCGGCCTTGTGTCGGTTTTAGTATGGTCCGGTCTTTTTTTAGATTGATCTCGGAACGGTCCCTTTTTTTTAGAGGGGTGTTGTTCTCAAAATTTTGAGGATAATGGTTTTAAATAATCTTTCAAAAAATCATTTCTATAAAGTTCTAGGATTATAAAGCCACCGATCACAAACTTCACAAAAACTTTCGCTGCACATAAAAATTCTTGTATGTGCTCCAAAAATTGGATTTTTCTTAGAAAAACTATTCAATCAATAATAATAATAATAATAAGGGATATATACAGTAAAGTCCCAATATTTTCATCGATTTGACAAGAAAGCCCTAAACTTTATTTTTTTGACAGTAAAGTCCAAATTACCGGCAGTTTTTGACACTTTTACCCTTTTTTTCCCGGTTAGCCGGTAATTATGACTTTTTTGTCAACAAAATAAAGTTTAGGACTTTCTTGTCAAATCGTCAATTAGGACTTTACTGTCAAAAAAATAAACTTTAGGACTTTTTTGTCAAATCGTTCAAAATATTGGGACTTTAGTGAATATATAATTTCTTTTTTGTTAGAAATTTAATGGTATGATACTCTTTAAGCATAAGAGTTATTGAAACATTCTCTAATCAGCTAGATCCTATTGAAATCCTTTACGTTTGCTTATGTTAAATCATTTTTTTAATCTCAACAAACCGACATTGAAAAAAATTGAGATAATCAAGAAAGAAAGAAAGAACCAAGGTTGTGTTGGCTTTTTGCAGTCTCAAAAATGGAGAAATAAGAAACCGAAAAAAAACGAAATTGCCTTCTTTCCCTTCTCCACATTCACACCCTTTTGACTAGGCATGTGTTGTTTGTGTTTGTATAAAGCTAGGGCAATTTTGTTTTTTTAGGTTTCTAATTTCTCCATTTTTGAGACTGCAAAAAGCCAACACAACCCTGGTTCTTTCTTTCTTTCTTGATTATCTCAATTTTTTTCAATGTCGGTTCGTTGAGATTAAAAAAACGATTTAACAAGAAGCAAACGTAAATGATTTCAATAGGATCTAGCTTATTAGAGAAGGTTTCAATAACTCTTATGCTTAAAGAGTATCATACCATTAAATTTCTAACCAAAAAAATTATATATACACTAAAGTCCCAATATTTTCAACGATTTGACAAAAAAGTCCTAAACTTTATTTTTCTGACAGTAAAGTCCTAATTGACGATTTGACAAGAAAATCCTAAACTTTATTTTTTTTGGCAAAAAAATCCTAATTACCGGCTAACCGGGAAAAAAGGGTAAAAGTGTCAAAAACTGCCGGTAATTTGGACTTTACTGTCAAAAAAATAAAGTTTAGGACTTTCTTGTCAAATCGATGAAAATATTGGGACTTTACTGTATATATCCCTAATAATAATAATAATAATAATAATAATAATAATAATAATAATAATAATAATAAGTAATACTAACGTGTACAATGGACTATTAGAAATATAACCAAGACCAAACTTCATAGAAGTCACCGTTTGTTGACTTCTTTGTATCTAGGTATTCCTAGCAATCTGATACACAACATGATTAACATGACACGAACACGATACGAGTTTTCCATGTATATGTAGGATGAAAGTAGGATGCTATAAAAAAAACATATCATGAAAGTACATTATTGAGATAAGCTAAATGAAAGAAATAACAACATAGTTTCATTAATTCCTATATTAAAGCATCCTACTTCCATTTCTTCCTATTACAACATTATGCTTCCATTTTTTCTTATTATGACAATGTACTTTGGAATTCTATCTGTTGTAACGTTGTACTTCCGAAGAACTAAAAAAGTCTCACATGCCTCCCAAGTGAGGAAATGACTCAATGCCAACTTTCTTGATTGCTTTCTATGATATTGCAACATTTTCTTGTTTTTTTGAAAGATTTCTAGGCTTTGGGTGCCTAGACCCACATCCACTGCTACTACATTTGTTACTAAAACAAGGATGTACGTTGTTAATTAATGGTTTAATACATGTAAAAATTAATGATCGCATAATGATTATACATATTATAGGTTCTATTTAAGAAAAATGTTGGTCATTATTTACCAGAAAAAAAAGAAATGTTCCTCCAAAAAGCAGAAAGAACCAACTCCTTATGATATGTCGTAAAGTGAAGTGTCAAAGTAATTGCTACTCATATCCAAACACCCCCTAAAAAGGTTACATTGATACTCAACCAGTTAAATTGATACTCAACCCGATCTGGAAAGTTGCAAATTCAGTCCAAAAGGGAGGATTTCTTAAGAGCATCCACAAATGCAAGTAGTATAAGAGTTGAATAGGGTCATGACTAGGATTGAATAAGAGTTGAATTGAGTGTGGGTGATGACATGGAGTAGAGTTAAATGAAGGAGTTGAATGATCACTGAATGGTTTAATGGAAGGAATAAAATTATTATTAGGACTGAATAGGTGTTTAATGGGTTGCGCGTGGTGTTTTATAGATGTATAATGGATGATGTGCAGTCCATTGAACTCTATAAAGTTCAATGGATTGTCGATGCCCTAAGCTCGGAAGGATAATGAATATCTTGGTCGTATTACCTCAACCCTATGATACTTCATTGGAGAACTGTCAATGAGCATGATTTCGAGTTTCTCAAGAACCAGATTGGATCTTTTAGATAATTCTTCCATTAGAATGTTGAATTTGCAACATTATATATATATATATATATATATATATATATATATATATATATATATATACCCACACACACACACCGAAAGGATTTCACCCCTGTCTCTAGTTTCGGATGCTACAGTGACACCATGTTTTGAAGTAATATCAAGACTGATTGGAATAGTGATGATGCAAGATCTGTCCCTAAGAAGAACTATAGTAGATGCATAAAAATATGGAAGCACGTCACAGTCATGAAAAATAGCACAAATGAAGACGAATATTTTTTCAAAAACAGTTATTTGGAACTTTCATTGTTAGGATGGAGGGAGTGCAGATAACAAAGCAATAAAACTTTCTTGGTCAACACCTCTCTCTCTCTCTCTCTCTCTCTCTCTGCGTAAAGTTTTGCCTTATGTAGAGTTTGGATGAGGTGGAGCTTAGTAAGCTCAACACCATTCCTTACATCGTCTTGCACAAGAATCTATTGTGAGTATATGGTCAAAAAGCAATGAATTGGTAAGAAGACTTACACCATGGGATTAGTACGTGCCCCCCCGCCCCCTCCCATCCCTTCCCTAACTCTACTCTTTTATTAGATAGCCTCTTACTACAACAAAAAATGACGACGTTTTTTGAACAATTTAGTAAGTTTAATATTAATAACATACAATAAATAAAGTTTAATAATACTTTTTGAACAAAAAGAAAAAATTGTCACCGTTCAAAGTTATTTTTTCTTTACTTTTGTTGTTATTTTGTTTTACTTGATGAATTTAATGGGCATAAATTAATGTAATAAAATTTATATCAATACTTTTTTTTTCTACAACATAAAGGAATAAGTTAATAATTGAATAATTAAATTTGGAATTAACTTGTAACTTTTTAAAAAATTGTCATGGGTATATTTTGTCCTTAGGTCATTTTTTTCAAATATTTTTTCACCAAAATATATAGGGTTAATGACCAAGCTGAGTGACTTTGGTCTTTGTCCACATTTAAGTAATAATGTTTATATATATATATATATATATATATATATATATATATATATATATATATATTTGACCATTAAACTTGCTTGACCTGTTCAAAATAAGGTAATATGACTAGTAATTACAAGTGATATTACCTTATTATAAACGGATCAAACAAGTTTACTTGTGAAAAGATATGGTTATCTAAATGTGGATAAAAACCAAAGTTCCTTACTTGTTTTGGTAATATTGAGTTTTTTATGATAAATGCAAGTAGTCATAAGATGATATGACATGGAATCGGGCCATCGAGTCTTGGTGTCAGATCTTGATTGTAGACCTGAGTAGGTGTCGTTAGTGAGTTCCCAATTTGATCCATAGCTGGCATCAGAGAACAAAATCAATAGACAGTCTCAAAGATTGTAACCCAGGAAAAGGCTCCGACGATCAAGTTAGACGATATGTATGAGAAGATAGTCAGGTCTTGGGTCAGCCCAGTTTAGACCCAACTAGTTAGGGGATAGGTTGTATACGTTTTAGAGGCTTGGCAGCACAACCTAGCCCACGACTAGTTGGGCATAAACTGTATTGGCCTAAGCCTAACTTAATTGTCAATTGACATAGATATATAAATAGAACACCTCTTCCTGCATGAGTAAAATCTCATTCCTAGACATGAGTGTCTATTGTATACATACATTCTTTCCACCAAGATGGTTCCTTATCCAGAAGAAACTGTTTCCTTTTACACATTGATCTAACTTGATTGTTGGAGCCTACTCTCAGGACACAGTCCTGAGATGATTTTAATGGTTTTGATCTTTGATGACAGTTAGGAATCAAGTCGGAACCCGCTAACAACACCTACTATTAATCTGACATCAAGGTCCGATAACCCGATTTCATTTCACATGGGTCTTATGAGTACCTGCATTGAGCATAAAAAACTCAATATTACCAAAACGCATAAAGAACTTTGATTTTTATACACATTTAGAAAACTATGTTTTTTTCCTATAAATTTGATCAATAAACTTTGTTTGACCTGTACATCATAGGGTAATATCATCGATTGATATTACCTTATTTTGAACATGTCAAACAAATTTAATGGTAAAATATGTACCAAAAAAACATACTATTACACGTTATCTACCTAAATCATTAACTCAAATACATACATACAAGTATACAGCCAAATATATACCAAAGTTGATGAACAAATTTTGCTTCAAATGGTTGTCCCACTCCCACGAACCATATCTATACGCACCCGGGTTTTAGTTTTACAAACCCCATCTGCTAAACCTCTCTTCGCTATCACGAATTACAGGTACACTCTTTCTTTCTCTCGGAAACCAAGTTTCAGTTCTAGGGTTTCCTTCTATATTTGTGTATTTCTTTATTGATGTTGAAACTAAATAATTTCTCCTCCAATTTCACTGGTTTCGTCCTACTATACTGCATTTCGTCGGATAAAATGAAACAAATTTGAAATTTCAATGATGATATCCGCTCAAACTCGGAAGTGAAACCGGCTGTCCATGAAACCTACTGAATTTCAGCGTGAAACTTGTAACGAGTTCATGACTATGTATATTTAAATTGGAATTCCATTTAAATTTGAAATATGAAGACGTCAATTTCTGATGCTGTCCATGTTAAGTTTGGATTTAGGAAGTAACTATTTCACTTATAAGCAATAATGGATTCAATTACTTGTACCCTGTGCGAGACATTTATTCTTTTTATTCACTTTCGTTATATATTCTAGCAACTGAATTGACCCGTTTTACAGGAGCTTCTTGTTACTATTGAGGCTTTGATAACATGATTTCGCCATAGCTTTGCACATCCAGAGTTCGTACTTCATAATTTTCAGTCTGTTGCATTATTTATTTTTGGAGTTTGTGCATCATTTAGTTCTCAAAAGACTCATAGCTTTACTCTTAAGTTTTTATGTTAGTTCCTAAAAAATAAAGTTAAATGCCTCTCATACTATCTTCCTCCTTCATGCCCCCCTGTTCTTTTGTTGATACTGTCAAGGAACCCCATATTATATTCCCACAACCATCATTATCACATCCACATCACAATTCTATCCACTGCAACATTCTTCAAAAATGCTTATTTCCTAATAACCACGTATCCATGATTCTAAAACACAAAGCACCCATGAAACTCATAGCAAGAGAATCCTCCATGAACTCCAGTTATGAACTTTTTAGTGATGAAAACAGTATGGAAGATGATTGGATAGATCAAGGAGAAGGAGATGACTCCATGGATTCACCTTGGGAAGGGGCAATTTTGTACCAAAGAAACCCTTCAATCTCCCACTTTGAGTATTGCACAACCTTAGAAAGATTAGGATTAGGACATCTGTCTACTGATGTTTCAAGATCTCGAGCTTCTTTAATGGGATTACGTGTCACAAAGTCAGTGAAGGATTATCCACATGGAACACCTGTCTTGATATCCATGGATGTTACCAGAAAGAAGCACAACTTAAAGCTTGATGGGATCATACGTACAGTCTTAACTCTTGGATGCAACAGGTACAGGGACATAATTTAAATACCTTTCAAAGTACAGGGACATAATTTGTAATTGTTTGTTTAAACATTGATTGAAGGTGTGGTGGATCTGCAGCTGATTGTGTGTTCTCTAATTTCTCAATTGTACTAAGTGAAGAGCCAATAGAAGAGCCTGAAACAATAAACATGGGAGTAATTTATGGTCAAAGTAAGGTCGATGGAACTGAAGAAGAAGAAGAAGATGATTTAGCATCTGTTGACTTAGATGACTGGTTGTATTTCCCTCCTGAAGAGAAAGTGATAGACATATCAAAGAATGTAAGAGACATGGTGCATCTGGAAATAAAGATCAATGCCATATGTGATCCCATGTGTAAAGGTTTGTGTCTCAAATGTGGTCAAAATTTGAATACAAGTAGCTGTAATTGTAGTCAACAGGAATCAAAGGCCAAAAGTTATGGGCCTCTTGGAGGCCTGAAAGAGAAAATGCAACAACAGGGAGGTTGAAGATTCTCCCCTTTGAATTTTGTTCTGTTAGTATTACTTGTCAAGAAATAATATATTACAAAAAAATTACTGGATATGTAATTTACCGGAGAGTGGGTGTGTATAGAGTCAAACCAGAAAGTTTTGTGGATAAGAAGACTGTGTGTGACACCCCTGAAATTTAATAATTTATTTTGATTTTGTTTTAATTGTAAACCTTGTGAAATCCAGGATTTCTGTAACTCAAATGGTCGAATGGCTAGTTAATTTCAATATTATATTGTCAGTTTTAATTTTTGTGATTTGATGAAACCGACCAAGATTAAGAATTATCATATAAAATGGGTTTGATTCCATGTCCTTGAAAGTAATTTTCGATTAATAAAGTTTCTCTATCGTGTTAATAATAAGCAGTTTGTGTTTGTTTACTCTCTCGTGTGAATATTAAGCAGTTTGTGTTTGTTTTACTTGCATTACCTAAGATAGAACTCAATCCAAAGTATCAAATTTATGCATTTTTTCTAACAATAATAAAGCCATTGTGGTGTGCTATAAAAAAATAAGATGAGAGGGAGATTAGATGTAGGAAGTGGATCATAGATAAGTATTTTCGTGCTAAACAAGTCACCACCACCTTTCTATCGCTATGAGGTTAATTTCTTTCTCCCACTACAACTTGGCTTCACCAACTTAATGAATTCACCCTCTCAATTTCAAGATGACCATCCCAAATGTACCCACCCCAAACCCCACTCCACATGCAATAATATTTCCAACAAGAATTGGATCCTGAAACCACAACCCGAACATCACAACCGGGTAAGAGCCCTAAAAAGCCCATAACCAAGCTTGGAATTCAATGGAGAAAGCTGCATTGTGTTGTGTCTCAAAATTGAAAGATGGATGATTTGGAGATTGCTGACCTCCAAGAGACATCAGCTACGAAAAAATCAAGGTCAAGTATTTGTAGTTTTTATTTCTAAGAGTTAATGAAATATTTATAATTTTAATCAATGTTATATTTGAATTTAGATTTATTTAATATATATTATTTATATAAAAAAATTAATAAATTTGGAGCGATGAAGAAAGGTGACCACATCTGGTAGAGAAGAAGAATGATGAGGCGTTGAGGTGTCATGAATGACATGGAATGATATGCTATAATCACACCCAGTAGCCTAACAAATTTTGTGTAAATGTATCGTGTTTCCACGTTAGTTTATTAGGGCGCCCTATGGTGGGTTTATAAAACACATGGACTATTACATATATATTGTCGAGATTTATGTACACATGGTAAGGACAGTTCCCTATCCCTATGAGGACGTTGTCCCTAAACCCCATCCTCTAATCGGTTAGCAAGACCACCGTAAGGGGAGTAACCCTCACATTTAGCCATGTTCGATTTCAAACTTACCTTACCTGCAATTGTGCACACTACATCCTCCTAACTTATATTAGATTATAGTTTAAATTCACATTTTTCATTGAAGTTACAATTGCATCAAATGAGCGATGAAGTAGAAAACTTTTTCATACATTGACTTTCCCAGAACTAGTTGATTTTATAGGTAAGAATCAAAATCAATTAACATAAACTTCACAAAGGGATCGATGGTACATGGAAATGTTAGCTTAGGGGAAGATGATGTCATCTTGTTGATTCTTTGTCTTCCTGTTATGATGCCTTATTGATTTCCCATGGAGAGATTGTATGCAGATATCCACGATCATGGCATTTATAAGGAGTTAGAGCATAACTAAAAACTCTCCAATATCCTCTTGAGATCGTTCCTATACTTCTTGGGTTAGATCGTTCCTATACTTGGGCATTAAGTTGATCGTTCATGTACTTGGGCATTAAGTTTATTAGTTTACCTTATGAAAAAACGATTGGAACCACACAAATATAGTCCCTCAAGTTATAGATGTTGTCATATCTATCACATTACAAGTATTTAAGTTTAGGGACCTGATATGTCATTATGACAAACATTATGGTACAACAATATAAGTATACAAGACATGTAATAAGCATTACAAATAGTCATAAAATCACATGAATGCATTATTTTCCTAACATTTGTAGCTTACAAGGGTCTCAAATCATGCAATCGTGTCGTGTTTTGTCTGGCACGACACGATATGACAAAGTTTTATGTAACCTGACATGACACGCTGTCGTGTTTTCGTTAACTAACATAAAAACAAATCAAATAAAAACAAACAAACAATACACGACACGAAAAATATAAAATAAAATACAATTAGTTTATTAATTAATACTTAATCATACGTGGCATAGCAAACACAATAAATAATTGCTAAATCGTGTTAATTTCGTGTTGAATTCTAAACATGACACAACATCGTACTTTTTACACTTGACACGAACACAATATAAACACAAATTCAAATTTCAGTTTTCTCCCAATTATGTTCGGATCATATATTTTTATCACGTCGTTTCATCAATATATTTGCTTTTGTAAATGAAACGCTTTTGTCGGTGAGTTATTTTACATTACGACGGGTTTATAAAACTCATGGACCATTGGATATCTTTTTGATCCTGTAATGTCCTTGAGGTTTGTGCCCACAAGGTAGGTAGTATGAACCGCTACAAATATATAGTGAACATTAAATTTATGGGCACATGGCATGGACGACTACATATATAGGGGAAGTTTTTAAGTGGGAAGGTAAACATTTGTTTGCCTATAATTTCCGTTCTCTTATCTTTATATTTGTTTCTCTCTTACTCAAATTACTTACATTACCTCAAATTATAAAAATATGAAATAATAAATAAAATATATTTGCATTATTAAAAAAATATTATCGATATAATTAAAATGAGACAAATATTGAATATACATTGACAAAATAAAATTTATCAATATTTTTAGTTTTATAACAATAGATATTAATCATTGATACATTTAGCTATTAAAGGTTTTTTTTTTTTTTTTTTTTTTTTTTTTTTTTTTTGTTTAATTTACTATTGAACTATTTGAGTATGTTCAATACAATATGATTGGTTACTAGTTGTGATATATGTATTATATGTGTTAATTTAAAAAAAATTAAATATAAAGACCAAAATATTTGAAAACTTTAAATTTATAAAAAAAATAAGAAAAATAATGAATTATTATAATAGAAATGTTTTTTATCTTTTAAATTTAACAAATAATTTAAATAAATAAAATAAACTAATAAGCTTTAATTTTGAGAATTTTAAAATTAAAAGGTAAATTTATTAATAAAATTGATATCTATTTATTATTATATTTATTGCAATTATTATATTAAAATATTATGTGAAATTTAATAAAATAAAAAAACTCATAAAATAACATGTGGAAAAAAAAATTAATTAAAATAATCACAAAATGACATTTGACAAATTGAAAAAAAGTGTAACAAATGACAAAAATTTTTTTTATTTATTAAAGAGAATTATAGGCTATTTATAATCTGGCATCTTACGGTTGTTTTTGGATATTCTATAACTGGTCATCTTGATATTCTTTTTTAAAACATGAGAGAGTTTAATGATGAATTGAATTAAATATATGTATATATGTACATATAGCTACTAACTATTTAAAATTTGAATATTTATGGAATATGTATATCGTCTCCAGATTCATTTTATGTGAAAGAACATTAACAAAAAACAAAAGAAAAAAAATCCAATCGTGTCGACACGAAACAAGTTCCCATGCCAAAGATTGAACCTTTATTATGTAACGAGCCCACTGCTGTTGATTTAAGAGAATCATTACCATATTAATTACGAGTTGGATGAAAGATGATCACTGGTGCGATTGAATTGATTAATCCGTTCCATCAACATACGGAATCTCGAGGGCTTCTTGAACTTCCTTTTCAGTTTTCCTACCTTTTTTGCTCTTGTAGTACACAGACATAAAGTTCCCCACAGCTCCATACTTCCTTCGACACTTTTCGTAAAGCTCCCCATCAAACATCCTCCAGAATTCCTTCTCGCTGAGTTCACTAACAGCATACTGTGTCTCGAACCCATGGTTTTCAATTAACCAGGTCTCCATTCGACGGACTGCATCAGACCCATCAAATACTTCACCCCTCAAGACTGATCCTGGTGCGTAGTAGAGTCCGATGTCTGTGTACATCTGGGCGTCTGTGGTGTCCCCCTGCCTGCGATGTTGCTCAAACCCTGGCTCAGGATACACCATGGTCTTATATGGGTGCTTGTAGAGTTTGTGTGGGCAAACCCAAATGGGATATACCTCCATTTCACTATGTGCCCACTCTAAAGCGTCAGAAACCTTGTAAAGAGGGACAAGCAAATCTTGAAGGACATGCATGTCGTGATAATAGTTGTGCATGGCTTCGGTTTGGGCGACTTTTAGGAGAGGGATTTTTGGTGGCATCGTCCAACCAAGGAGGATTCGGAACCACAATTGATCAGCAAATGGAAGGATCAGCTTCGATTCCCAGAAATAACTTCGAGTATGTCTATGATAATACTCTCGAGTCGGTATGTAGTCAATGAATTCGCCTTTCTTGAGTGCTGTCTGAGCGTGTTGGTAGAACCATGGCTTAAACCACAAACCGATGTAGTTGATCTTGGTCCAGTTCATCTTCGCTTCTTCCTTGGAGGCGTACTTGCCCGTCATGCAAACAGCTTCATGAGGATTGTAGATCAAAGTTTCGACAAAATCTGGAACTTTTTCGGTATCGGTATCTCCAAATTCAGGAGCAAAAGAGTCGATGTATCCCTTTGTGAGATCACTTATGTTACCTCGTACAGGTTTGTATGTTACCTTCATGTATTCTTTGATGGGTATAAGCTTGATTTCAGCACAAGTAAGCAAACCCAGGGTCCCTTGAGACCATGGAATCGCGTAAAATAGATCAGAATACTCGTTATCTTTTGTAGCACGAACAACCCGCCCATCTGCAAGAATGATCTCATAAGCAACAACTATATCAGAGAAAAGCCCGTACAAATGCGAGCTTCCCTCGAGTCCGCTGCCATTGATGAGTCCACCAACCGTAAGATCTTCGAGCTCTGGGACAACTGCAAGTGCAAGATTCATTGGTACAGTGGCCCTTGTAATCTGACCCATCTTCACTAACGGCTCACATGTTGCAATCATTCTATCATGGTCGATTGCAAGAATGTTACGAAAGTCTGAAAGGTCGACTTCAAAGCGCATAGCTCGCTTGTAGTCGACATTTCGCATGCCTACTGTAACCCAGGGCTTTCGGGCTGTACAGACAAGACCGTCTTTCGAGGGGTTCCTTTCCTTCAACCTTTTGATGACTTTTATGACGTTTTTGTTGTGTTCCTTTTGGCGCTGCTTGTAAGACTTCCGTTGTGATATAACTTGGTCAAGATATATGAACATGTCCAATATAAGAGACATTGGAAGTACAAGAAATATGACCCCAACCCATCGGAATTGGATCAGATAATCGACCCACACCTTCTTCCTCTTTGGTCTTACCAGTGGAGTCTCGTGATTCGACATTCTGGGAGATCAAGATCTTGTCACTCTAACACGACACTAAAATAACACACTTTGAAGAAGGGTACTCATTGATGTTCACACTCTTGAGGGGTATGTTGCAATTCACACTCTTGAGGAGTGTAGAAATTAGAATGCCTCAAACTTCGTCTAATATATATATATATATATATATATATATATATATATATATATATATATATATATATGTTAATTTGAGACCACTACTATTTTCTGAGACAAAAGGACAAGCCTTTGATGAAAACTGGTCCTATGGTTCTTAAAAAAATGTGATTAAGGCTAATTAATGTGCCTGATTAGCTAATTAGGGACAGGGTAGTCGTTGTTAGGTTAAAGATATCATAACCGGTTCTTGTACCAAAATTACTACCTTAGTCAACGAAATCAGATCTTCATCGCACTCAATCTTCAAATCTTCGACCAAGTATCCAGGATCTTATAGCATATATCAAAATCGCTGTTATGAGATCAAATTTTTTCGTTGATCGATCAATTATTATATGTTATCAAAACTGCAATTGTCAAAATCATGTTTTTAGTGTTCTACAACTTCATCTTTACATTCTTCAACCATTTTCTTCCTCATCTAGAAATGATAATAAGATATATGTCGATTTTCAACAAATATGTTTCATCAAATCACATATATCAACATCAACAAGTTATCATAAAATTATGATCGAATTTTAGCAGATCATCAATTTTCAACAAATAGAGTTAGTTTTTGTACTCTGATATTCAATTTCAGCAATTCTTCATCACATCACATATATTTAGCTGTTTCAGATCTATTTGAGCACTTTCAAGAATTAAATTCTATTTAATAGATTTGTGATTTCTGTAATATGCCAAGGTTTGACTTTGAGCACTTTCAAGGTTTGATTTTCAGCACTTTTCAAGTATATGTTATGTAAAATTAACAAGGTATGTATAAAGTAATTATTCTTATTCAAATTAGTTTTAACATGGAATATATCTTTTTTATCTATTAGAAATTAATTGTCATCATACAATGAGTGAGATGGCAAACGGGCAACAAGCTGTGCCGCTAAGCCTTTTTGAATGGTAAAGCTAATTCTTTTAAGGACTACATCCGAAGATCTAGGGGATATAACATTACTATGCAGGATTCGTTGTACTCTTTTAAGAAGCTCTACCGCATCCGGTGCGAGGAAACCAAACGTATCAAATGTAAATGGTATGAACACGTGTTGATTTTCCAGGCACGATCTCTCATGTTTCGTGACTTTGCCTGTGGCTGCTTTTAAAGCAGCATGTCCCGCTGTGAAACCCCCAGTCCTCAAGCCCACGAGAGGGGATACCCTTGTAAAATCCACACATGCGTGTTTCCCTCCGACCTATCCAAAAATCAAAATGTCAACTGATCTGAGGGTTGACCTTCCTTCTATCGGGTCAGTCAAGAAATTAACAGGTGCCTCTTTCTTAGCAGAAACCCCGACACGCTTAAATATGTCAAATAAAACATCTCTAATCATATCGTGTCTGTATTTGAACCCCGGGAGTTCTTTACAGTGAACTACATGCTCTCCAAAAGAGTCCAAACATGCCTTGCGACACACATGACATATCTCGTCAGCTGGGAAAATGGGAATCATGAGTCGATATTTGAGAATAGTACGATACTCCACGGGAAACATGTGTTGGCCAAGCCCATCTATAGGGATAGCCATAAGAAAATCTTGAGCATGTGGTCCACGTAAGCACTGAAAACCGCTTTCTGCCGAGCCGTCATGTCGAAATGCACTTCCATATCTTGGACAATTTTACGAAAAAAGGCACTCGCCAGTGTATTCTGGGATTTAGGGGGGGGTGTCTTTAGTAGTAAAATTGTTAAGGTCAAAATCTGGAAGCTTGTTGCGAAGAGATGCCAATGCACAATCATAATCAGAATCTATACCATGTATACCTCTATCCGGTAAGATGTGGTCTTGCAATACCTAAGATTGGACCCTTGAGGCAACAAAAGCATAGGATGTAGCCTCTACTGCCGAGTATAAACCCAAACCCCCAAACCTAATGGGTAAGGAAGCAATTCGCCATTGTATGTCACCAAAGAAAGGGCCCCCACATACTACAATGTCCTCAATCGCCCCGCACAATCCATTGTCAAAGAATATTACCGCCTCCTCCATGTGAACAGGTTAGCACGTCCTCAACCCAAAGAAAAGCTTAGCAATACCCATACAAGCCCAAGAAAAAGGAGCTCACTCTGGGGGTCAGACAATTATGGAAGAAGGCGCATCAAATTCACAACGTTTTCGGCTCTCTTTATGGCTAGGTTGCGAATGAAACTAGCATCTCTACTAACAGCTCCCCAAAGAAGTTTCACCCCCAAAGGCGGCCTCCCGATGTCCACTGGAAATAGCCCCTCCCGTAACTTCCTACCATCACACGAGGGCCAAAAGAGCTCGGTTTTCTTGATATTCAGCTGAAGGCCCAATTTTGGGCCAGTCACCGTAATGATGTCCAATGCTTTGGCCACCTCCTCCGAATCTCCGATAAGTGTGCCATTATCCAAGTACCATGCATGGAGAAGAAGCTTGCAATTGTCTTTAATCTTATGCAAGAGCGGGTGCAACACAATGGCAAAGAGAAGTGGTCCCAAGGGGTCTCCTTGTTGAACCCTAGTAGAAGACCTGATATGTGTGTTGCCTAGATATAACCTTGCTGCTTGACCATATAGGAATTCTACCCACAAGGAAATAGAGGGACACCTCAATCTGACCTCATGAAGTAATGCGGACCTGTCAACAAGGTTAAAGGCATTAGAGAAGTCCACAGTAAGCATGGAGAGAGATTTTTCATCGTGGCGCTCACTCAACAACTTATTGGCGCTATGTAAAATGGCCTCAGCACCACCCGATACCCTGACTCCGAACTGAAAATCATTGAGATATTTGGCCATTTCTTTACCAACCCCTTTCATGGCCAACTTGGAAACCAAACGTCTCCATATAGTACCTACTACAATAGGTCGTATTCCCTTGTCAGGTTTTAAGAGCGGCGTGAGAGGAGCAGAGGCAACAAATTCCGCCAAGCTCGTAGGTCATCTTCCCCCCTAGCCATAGATTAACCACAGAAGTAATAGCACGCAGGAGGTCTTTGGCTATAGCCGAACCTTCTCCACAAAGGGCATCTAAAATGTGTTGAGCTCTCAACCCGTCCCTCCCACACGAGGTACCTTTAGGGAAGGATTTAATTCCCCCAAGGACATTGTCAACATCCACTACTAGGGGAGGTTCTGAGAATATGGTGTTGGGCATGGAAGGCGGTGGCTTGTATGGATGCTTATCCTCCAATGCCTTCGTGGTATCACCCCCAAATGGAGCAACCCCCCGAAGAACATAAAACTTTCACTGCTGCTGTAAAATGTCCATTGGCAACCTATCGAAGACATTGTCTGACATTGGTGCTGCCCGGTGTTCTTTTCTCCTAAATGTACTCTTCTTTTTTATCTTGTTGCTCCAGTCTTGCAATGTCAACTAAGTTTTTAACTAGCTTGGCGATACCATCTTTAGTCCCCCAAGTAGCTAAAGCGCTCAAGATATTACGATGTTGCAAAGACTTCCTGTTGCCAGACCTACTTTCTTGCCTATTCTTGGGCCTGAGCACCTGAAGAGTACACCTAGGAAGAATTAACAGAGCAACCCACGCTTCAAGGGATGTGGGATGAGAAACTACTTTGGAAAGGGTTGCTTTCAAAGCCTGAGAGAAATCCAAACGACAGTTATGAGGGATGCTTTTGACAGTGGTGATAGGTAACTTAAAAACACGATCAAGTAGTTGAGCACCCATCACCAACCCATCATTGAGGTCGGCTTCCGGTTCATTGGGTAGCGGCTTTGGAATGCTAACAATATGCATGCTCATGTCATCAGCCCCGTCAATAAACTTAATCAAGCCACCCGGGTGGTGACATGAACGACTCAGGGCATGAAGCTTCATGCAATCCCCACATATCCATTGACCAAACTCCTTCAAAGTTGCTGCCACATACATAAACAATCCAATGTCAGAAGTAATAGCCTCCCGTAACACAGCTCTGCGTTCATCTGTATGGAGGTGTAAGCTCTTGAGATGAGATATCATACGGGAAATCCCTTTACTTCCAACAATACCATTTGGGCAACAGTGAAACCCCCGAAAAGGACACAGCCAAGTCCCGCTCTCAAAGGATTGAGAGGACGCCATAAACCAACAAATAAAGTTTAATTAAGCCTCAAGGTGAGACCCGAAATTAGAAGCACTAACCCAAAAGAAAGAGTGACCCTTTACTTCAATTAATTCTCTTAAACTATACATGCACTCTATTTGTTTGATGAAAGTCCTGAATGAAAAAAAGAGTCATATGTATCATTCCTTCCTTCCCATCACTAAATTCATCTTTAAGAATAGAATTATCCTTCTAAAATATGAGTCACAGTTAGTGTAAATAATGTCACGTTGACTATTGTTATTAAATTTACCATAATTTTGTTAAACATATGTTTTTTTTCTTCAGAAACATAATGTTGGTGGTTTTTTTAGCATATATTTTTTTTTAAATATACTCTTGTTAACTTTCAGGACAAGGGGTTGTACCAAAGAAAATATCGGTTTCTCTTATATCTGTTTCTAGAATATTATCATCACCACATTTGTGTTAAGAAAATTATTCAAACATAAAAGTTGGAGACGTATCTTTTAACAATATGGAGTGCTCTTATTGATGTGTAGTAAGGGTTGTACTTCATAAAACATTATTAGACTCAAAGTATTTTTTTGCTTATAAATGTTTTTATTGTTTGTTTTATGATCGATTATATTACTACATTATTTTGTTGTATCATCAATTATATTACTATAACATGTTGACTTGAATTTCAAATATTTGTATAATCCATACTTGATTCTAACAGTTCTTTCATTGTTTGTTGCAAATAATTTTAGCTAATGAATCCCAACTTGAAAGAAACTTGAAAATATCAAACTAGAAATTCTCAGCAACAGGTGTTGAGATTAATGAATATTTAATAGATCCTATACGTTACAAACATGTAATAGATTTTTATGGATTATGGTGCAATATGTTATCTGATTATAACTTTATATGGCCCTTTTAAAATTCATCATCCCTCTTTTTATCTAACATTGTAAGCTTCTGATAGATTTTTTATGGTAAAACTTGAAATGTAGTTTTCAAACTATTAGGTTTCTAGAATACATTTCAACTTCTAAAGACGATTTTGATAATTTTCCTAAAAATATTTGTTTCATTCTAAAAACTTATGTGGTTCTCATTGGTTTGAAAAGTTTGTTATTTGGATTTTCTAAACAGTTAAAGGGACGGGGTCCAGATTAGAATATTATACCTTGTATTTGAATATTACACCTTATAATATCATGATAGATATTTTATGGTACAAACTTGAAATGTGGTTTTCAAATCATTCGGATTAGAATATTACACCTTATAGTATAAAATAATACTTTATAACACAATTTTAGAATATCACACATTAACATAATAATAATAATAATAATAATAATAATAATAATAATAATAATAATAATATTACACAATAACATAAGAAAAGTCTGTTTTCTATAAACTGTTTTGTTTTCTTATAAATTGTTTTAGATATTCTTGTAACACTATAAATCATACACTCGGAATATTACATAATATTACATATAATATTAGAATCTTACATAGTATAAGTTTATTTTACAAATTACAACACAATTTTAGAATAATACACACAATTTCATAATATTACAGATTAACAACACAATATTAATATTTCAAGTTTAGAATAACTAGAATAATAACATATCAATGAGTATTAGAAAAGTTTAAATTTAATCAGACATTGTTTTCTTAGAATATTCTACATATACACATTATTTTCATGCAATAAATCAAATTATTTAACAAAAACCCAAAAGAATTATTTTATTGGATTATCAACATCATATACACAACACATAATATTATTCTAATAGAATATTATACATCTACTTATTATATAAAAGACATAGAATATTATTCTAATAGAATATTTTACATGCAAACTTAATTTTAAACACATATAATATGTGAAATATATTCATAATTCAACAATATTGAGCAAATTATACCTTATTAAACAACACATTAATCATTAAACTAACAACATTCTTCTAACATTAATTTTTAATTTTAGAATATTACATATTCTAAAATCAGAATATGACATAAAATTTCTGAATATTTCACATCACTTCATTGTTAATAAAATACTATCAGAATACTTAACAAAAGGTTTAAAACAAGTTGTTTCGAATAAAAGAAGAATGTATAAAATCATACTGCATATTATTTAATAAAAATATTTGAAGCAATTTGTTTCCAACAAAATTAGAAAGTCTAAAATGATAATATGGCACATAAATTAAAAATATTTCATATTACTTCATATATGTCAAATGCTATTAGAATATAACACATTACATGAACAAAGGATTAAAGCAAGTAGTTTATGACAAAAGGACATCTAAAAAAAGCCACATCTGACTCGTCAAATTAGAATATATATAATATCAAGTTTTCACAAATTTATAATATTAGAATCTTACATAATATAATTTCATTTTACAAATTACAAAATATTAGAATATTACGCATAATTTCAGAATATTAAATCTTAACACAATATTAAATATTGAACAATTAGAATAACCAGAATAATAAGATATCAATGAGTATTACACAAGTCTAAATCTAATTAGTTATTATTCTGTCAGGATAGTCTACATATAACTTAGAATATCCTAAAACATTATTCTTTTAGAGTATTTTACAAATAACTTTTGGGGAACGAATAACATATAACATTTATTCTAGTAGAATATTCTATATATATACATTATTTTCAAATAATAAATCAACTTTTTCAATTAAAAACCTTGAACATTATGCTATTAGAATATTATAAAAATGCACTTATGAAAACATACAACATATAATATTATTATATTAGACTATCATACATATACTTATTATAACATAAAACACATAATATTACTCTAACAAAATATTATACACACAAACTTTAGTTTTAAACTCATGTGATATATGAAAGATATTACTAACATTACATTAAATAAACTATAACATTACATATATTATTCTTTGAAATACATAACACAAATTGAATATCAACATTATACATGTTATATTCTAAAATTACAACTATATTGTCATATATACTTGTTTCACATTTTGTTGGCGTGTCTTTGATCAGTTGACGAACTATCAGACGAGGTACCATGAACTACACAGTTTTTGTCTTTATATATTTTCGATGATAGACCTTGTTGTACATTCTTTCCTTTAGGATAGAAACTCATTTTTCCCGTGATTTGGTAATTTCGTCATTTCATCTGCATAAAAAAAACCATGCTTTTGTTAAAACAATAAAGCTAGGATATAAACAAGAAATTAAAAAATATTCAAAACATGTTGTTTCCAACAAAATCATAATGTCTAAAATCATATGTTACACTTTACTTAACAAAAATGTTCAAAACAAGTTGTTTTCAACAAAATCACAATGTCTAAAATAATATATTGTGTATTACATAACAAAAAGGTTGAAAACAAGTTGTTTCCAACAAAATTTAAATGTCTTAAATTAGAATATGCACATAATTTTACAATATTTCAGATAAATTTATAATATATCAAATGCTCTCAGAATATTACACATTACTTCGCCAACATGTTCATATCAAGTAGTTTAGACAAAATCAGAATATTTAGATAGAAAAACTTAGATCAATCTATTTGTATTGCATCGTCCATTTAAATAATGTAATAACATTTCAATTTAGATTATACTAATAAGAATACATAGAATATCAAAATTGAAAAAACCTTTTTACTAAATTTATACCAGAAGACAATTAATTAACATAACATAGGAAATAACTAATATACGGTCTTCACTGGAATCATAATGTTACTTTGTTTGAGAACTTTCTTTGAATCTTTTATTCTTAAATCATTGGTATTGAATTAAAGTTATGAAGTAACATATGACGTCATATTAGAATAGCTATAATATCAACTTATGAAACAACAATTTGTTAAACTTTTCTTAAATATCCAACTAATCAACAAAATAACAATAACATCTAAGATTATATTATAGTTCAAATACATGTAACATCTTAGAAAATTCTAAAATTCATAGCTAAACCTACATACAATAAATCTATATCATAAACTCTAAAGAAATCATAAACACTTATACTTAAATGTTATAAAACACTACATCATATAATAAAATAAAGTTACGAACTAACATATGAAATCATATCAGAATACCTAGAATATCAACTCTTGAAACATCAGTTAAATTAAACTTTTTATAGAATATTCCACTAATAAGCAAAATAAAATTAAAATATGAGATTTAATTTTGGTTTAAACATCTGTAACATCTTATAAAATTTAGAAAAAATTCATTGCAAAACCTAGCTACATTACACTATTTCACAAAAAAAAATGTTTAATAAATCATAATCTTTGAATAGTTAGAATCAAAATCAAGGATAATTAAAGAGCATGTATAATAAAATTTATTGAATTGTTGTTGATTTATACATCACAATAACTATATCATAAACACTAACTACATAAATCAGAATAATCTTATTACCAAGTTATAAATGAAATATAGACAAAATTGATACCTGTTTTGTGATGTGGAGAATGATCAGGTGTATAATTCTAATATGAATCTATAGAATGAGGTATTTCTGTGACCTTTTAGTGTTTTATCGTGATAAAATCATAAACAAATTATAATCATGAAAATCATGTTGATTCAGAAATAGATGAAAATCGAGCTTAATGATTATGTTTTCTAGGGTTTTGAATTTTCACAATAGCGCATAATAGAAAACATAATATATAGAATTATATATTAAAACACACATTTCAATTCATAGAATAACAAGAATATCATGTAATAACATTTTAGAATATATAGAATATTCTACTAGAACATACATTATAATAATTAGAACAGTTAAAATATCGCACAGTAACAAAAAATAGTATATAAAATAAATATCAATCCAAAATATACAGAGTATTCAAATTCAACTAAAACATACATTGCAATTCAGAATATATCAAAAATTATACTAAAACATACATTATATGTCGTAGGAGAATTAAAAGATCATATAAAACATTCTAGAATATGTAGACTTTAGTGGTTTAATCAAGTTCATGTTTTGTAAAGTGGAGATTGATGAGGTATATAATCATAATCTGATTGTGTAAATGAGCCTTTTTGTGACCATTTTAGTGTTTTATTGTGATGAATATGAAACAAACTACCTTAAATTAACTACAAACATCAAATATTAGTAACATTCTAAAGCTTTCAACATACAAGAGATTCGATTGAATACCAAATCAAAAAATTAAACTTATAATACACAGATTTATATAAATCAAAAATCATATACAAACAAAATCATATAAGCATACCTAGGATACTAACATATCAACCCATATTATGCTAATTTAGTATTAGATCATGTCATTAATCACCAAATCAACTTTTAAAATTAAATCTATAATTCACCAAATAAGCAAATCCAATATTATTAAGACATTACCCCAAGATAAAAAATGATTTATCAATTATCGAAACCTAAAATACCTGCAATAGATGTAATTTCCTCATGTTATGGATCTTTTAAGTCATCTGTAACATCCGGATTCCCAGGTATCATAATTTAAGTATTTATTTTTCTGAGTTAAGAAGAGGGACTCGACGAGTTGACGCCTAAACTCGTCGAGTAAGAACGCGACTGATGACTCGGATTAATGATTGGACTCGACGAGTCCACGCTGTGGACAGAAACCCTAAATCTTTGGGCCTGTGCCCCATTTAAGGGTCCTTATGGCCTTCATTGGCGGCCACTTTCACCCTTGAGAGATCCCTACGAACCAGAGAGCATAGAGAGTGAGAGAAGAGCCATCTTGAGTCTTATTGGTATGATTTTGCAAAGGAAAAGAAGGGTTCCAGCAAGAAGGACCAAAGGAGGTTGTCATTCTGAGGTTTTGGAGCAAGGAGCTTCACCTTGAGGTAACAAATCGGCCCTCTCTTTCTGTATGGTGTAGATTGCATGAATCTAGGGTTTCTTGACCCTTTTCTTCGAAGGATTTTGGAGTATATGAAGTCCCAATGTGGAATAAGCATTAGATCTGGACCTTAAGAGGTCCAGAGAGTCCCAACCTCCCAGCTTCATGCAGTCCCTTCGGAGTTGTGGACCTTGGTTGCCATTTTAGGAGCTATTTCTTCAAATAAGGACACATGAATGTTGCATGAGCCTAAAGACTGAACCTTTACATAATATTTGGGTGTTAGGAGGTCAGATCTATAAGTTAGAGAAGCAGATCTGACCTCAGAAGGTCATTTGAGTGTTGCCATAGAGGGAACTCGCCGAGTTCATAAGGGGACTCGACGAGTCAGGTCGGGTTGCCCCGCGATTCGTGACCAATGGTAACTCGTCAAGTGAAAGGCTAACTCGACAAGTCAAGTGAGGCCTTAGGAGGATTCTGAGAACACACATGGACTCGCTGAATCACCTGAGTGCACTCGACGAGTCTGGTCAAAGTTTGACCGTTGACTAGAGTTGACTTCAGTTGACCTTAGGGTTTTGGTCAAGCTGATTCAAGAGAGGTCAGGGAAGGGTAGAATAGCCTTCTACCCATTCATTAAAGATGAGGGCAGGTGAAAGTATTGATTAGAGGTGTTATCATTTTGATAGGAGGAGGCTAGGTCGGGTTATCGAGCACGAGAGGTTATCCGACATTATACGAGGTGAGTCTTCTCAGTATACTTTACCTAGAGTGGTAATGATGAGTGACCGGAAGGTCTTATGTGCTATGATGAGTATGTGATGTATGCTGTTATATGATATGTATGTGCTATATTATGTTATGAGTATTATGACATGGAGCGGAAGGTCAACAATATAAGGACCGGAAGGCCAACAGTGTATGGGCCGGAAGGTCAGGATGATACGGACCGGAAGGTCAAAGAAGTGGGACCGGAAGGTCTACCAGGATTATGGGACGGAAGTCCCCTGAGACACATTGATCGAAAGGTCTTGTAGATTATTAGCCTTGAGTGGCGTATGTGTTATATGTGGTATTTTGGGGAACTCACTAAGCATTTATGCTTACCGTGTTGTGTGATATGTGTTTTAGGTACCAGAGAGGATCGCGGGAAGGCGCCGACATGATACGTACACACTTATAGAGATTTATGTGTTTGATATTCTGGGACATGTTTTCTGAGATAACATTTGATACATTGAGTTCTGAAATTGTTTTTATGAAATTTATTATGGTTGGAAATGAAAAATTGTTTTGAAAATTTATGTTGTTACATCATCTGGGGAAGTTTTATGTTTGAAAACTTAAATCTGAAGCCTTTAACTGATAATCAGCTACTTTTAGCAAATCACACACAAATGAGAGCCAAAATGAGAATTGTTTTTTGTAGAGTGAGCCATGATTGATGCTCGATTAGAAGAAAAAACCTTCAAATTGTTGTACTGGAGCTTGAAATCTCTTTGACTATTGCAATTTCTAGGGTTTTTGATGCCTTCCTAACGAACAAGAAGCTAGGGTTTTTTTGATGGGTTTTTCTAGATTATTGCATCTAATTACACCTTTTGATAAGTAGGTAAATGCGAAGTGGAGATTGACTGGGTGTTTAATCGGATTTTGCTTGTGTAGAATGAGCCATTTTTTGATCGTTCTAGTGGTTTTTCGTGATGGAATTTGAAACAAATGAAAATTAGAAACAAGATGCCAAAGCAGAAAGAGATGAAAATTGAGCATGATGAATATGTTTTCTAGGGTTTAGAATGAAAGAAATATCTATGCAATCCTCTAGAAATATGGAACGAGTTGAGATAGGATTTTACATAAATGAGAGGTTTTTGGTGTGGAGAAGAATGAGAAGCATTTATGTTTGAATCGTGATTGCAGAATGTTAATTAAAAAGTTACAATATTACCCCTCTGTGTCTAAGAGTTTATCCCAAAGTTCCATCTATTTACACAAAACACCACCGCCTCCAAGTTATTTGATCTCAGGTCTTGATAAAAATAGATGAATGGTTCAGATCTTGTCCTCCTATCTCACAAAATTGGCTTGTCTCACATGAACCTAACCCTATATATATATATATATATATATATATATATATATATATATATATATCATACATACATACGTATAAAGCTATCATTTTTTCTTGAACCTCATGCATTTGAAACCCCCATAAAAATTTGCAAACACCTCATGCATTTGTAACCTCCTATTTTAATGAATAACACTCAAAAGTCTCTTAATAATGATTAACAATTCAAAGGTTTTATAACATATATAATATATTTAATAAACAATTAATGGATACTATACTATAAAAAGGTCAATCTTTTTGAGTAGATACACAAATACAAACCACATACAAATTCACAAAGGAAACATGTTTAAAGTTTTTTGTGTTGGTTTGAGGGATTTGAAATTTTTTTCGAGCCATGTTATTATGTTGAAGTTTTTAATTTGTAAGTTTGTTATATACTAATTCTTTTTTGTATTTGATTTAAGTATTCTTTTAAGAATATCATTGTATGTTGTGGTTGAAATTTTAATGTAAATTAGATTAAATTCATGTTATCGATCATATGTTATGGAAGGTGATATATATAATATTTAATTAACTATTGTATACATGTTTGTATGTTCATGTTGCTTCAAAACAATAATTAATTAAAAATCATGGATATGTCATATTATCCATATTATCCATGTAAGCATTTTTCAAAAATGCAAATTGTCTATATTATCACTTTATATTTTAGTATATGTTTAACATTTTAATTATAATAATAAGTGTTTTTTACAAGTTTCTTTCACTTATTAATAATAACAAGTGGTTTTAAATTAATAAACAATAATTATAAATAATAAAATCAAATTACATGGAACACCTATATAGTTGAAGTCTTTATAAATATATGTTTTTTTTAAATATAACAATAACGTTGTTGTC
Organism: Lactuca serriola; assembly: GCF_051521515.1. Classification (NCBI taxonomy): domain Eukaryota; kingdom Viridiplantae; phylum Streptophyta; class Magnoliopsida; order Asterales; family Asteraceae; genus Lactuca; species Lactuca serriola. The sequence goes on from NC_136410.1 coordinate 47,347,189, forward strand.
AAATTTGATATAATAATTTGTATACTAAATTGATATAATATAATTATTATTATATGAGAACATTTGGTATTTTGAGAACAATTTTTAAGCACTCATTCTAAAACAAGGAATTTATTATTTATTCATTTAATACCTCACCTATCCTACCCTCATACCTCATGATATTACATTACTTTAAGGTGCTCCACCAAAAACCATCAGACAAACACCGACTATGGACTGTCGGACCACCATCGGATCAACCGGACCGTCGCCGGAATGACTAGACCACACGGAAAGTTATTTCTCCACTCTTTACATATCTTGTTTCGCAGCCTTCTTTCTCCCCCACATGTTCGCTCATCGAAAACCACATCCGTTGGTCGAAAACCACCTCCTCTCATCTTCCTGAACTGGCACCTCCGTTCTTCTGTCCTCTTCCTGAACTATCTCATTTCGCCTATCATCTTCCTTAGCCGGAACCGCACCTCGTTAAAAAGCACCTCCTTATTGTATCTTTTCTGATATCTTTTTTCTGTCTGTCACTGGATCTGGTTTCTTTAGTTATTAATATGAAGTAGAAGGCAACTAGATCTGCCTCCCGATCCGGTTTCATCAACTTCATATCGCCGGAGATCGGACTTCCATCAGAGAAGATTGCGTCGGTGGCCAACACAAATGGATCATCAAACTATTTACTTTGATAACTGGATAAGAACAATGCAATGGAAATGATTATGCAATTTGTATATTGATGAAACACCTGATGACGTTGAATCCGTTCTAGGAGAAGATGAAACATCCTAAAAATATGACCCAAAAATTTCGTTTTAATCATTAATAAAACCCATAATTATGAACCATTTCTTTCATAAACCAAAATCGTTATATCAAATCAGAGTATCATCTCAAAACATGTTCTTTTATCAGAGTAAACATTCCAGGCTAAAACTTCTTGGTGTGTGTGTGCCATGCAGTCATCCCGAGCTTTTCCTTCCACTACCGGAAGTACCTGAAACCAAAACTGAAAACTATAAGCACAAAGCTTAGTGCGTTCCCCAATCTACCGCATACCATACACATAATCATGCAACTAAGAGTTACGAGCCCTGCCCACACTCAGCTAACTAGGAGATACGGGCCCCGCCCATACTCCGCTGACTCTGAGATACGAGCCCCGCCCACACTCAACTGTTGCGAGATACGGGCCCCGCCCACACTCTGCTACTAAACAAACATACACGTATCACACATACAACAAGTATAACTAAATACATCATTCAGGCATATATCCGTGAACAATATAAACTGTGAGATACGGGCCCCGCCCACACCTGACTACTATGAGATACAAGCCTCGTCCACACTCAACTACTAACATATCATACTAGCACATAATGAAAACATACTAAATTGTACTACTATACTAAGGCCTCGCCTAACCTGGGCCTCGCCCCTGGTCTGCTGCTGATGAGTTATGGATACTCCTGTTGTTAGTGAGATACGGGCCCCCGCCCACACTCACTTCTCTCCTATCACAGGCCTCGCCCCTACTATGCTAATATTGAGATATGGAACCCCATCCATACTCAGCTAGTGATGAGACACAGGACCTCGCCCACACTGACCTCCCTACCAGGCACATACAAGTATAATCTAACATGCACATACAAAACTCCCTCGGGCCTTGCCTGACATCAGATTATAATCCGGGACATACAGTATACAGTGCCTAGGGCTACCCCCGGGTCTTCCTACTATACAAACATAATGGTCCGGTTTGGCACCATTCACATAGTGAGGAGACTCACCTTGCACTGCTGGAGTCCTGCTGAAACCCCTTTGGCTGCTATCTGGAAATTCCCCGAACTGCTAATCCTTCGGCTCCCTGAGTTACCAATATCAAAATAACACTTAGACCAAAATACCCTCAATGGTCTAACTAGGTCAACCTTGGCCAAAGTCAAAGTCAACGCTCCAAGTTGACCCAACTTGCGAAGTTACTCCTTCAACTCGCCGAGTCCAATAAGTCAAAATCCTGAAATTACGATCCAAATCGTCGAGTCAACCCCTGAATCGCCGAGTTCCCTGGCTACTCAAGGTCGCGATTTATCGATTCAACTCGTTAAGTCGGCCCTCAGACTCACCGAGTACCATCATAAAAAAATGGGACAATTCACATATACTCGTCGAGTCCCTCCCTGGACTCACTGAGTTCCTCAGTCTGATTGGCCATCTTAACAGATTAAGCCCTTACACTTCAGATCCAAACCCCAAACTTCGTCTACATGTTGAAGATGACCTCATCAGGGTAAAGTTTCCAACTCTACCCACTCCTAATCCTTCTTAATGAGTTAAGCTAAAACCCTAGCTCCTTAAGACATAACTCTATGTACAAAAACTCTTATTACTCCAATCCAAGGCATAACTGTTGGACTAGATGTCTAAGCCCATAACTATTATTGGTATAAACTTGACCCGAGAGTAGCATGGTCCATTTGGGTTGCATATCATCAGGACAATTTGTTAGGATGGACTTTTGAGAGAAGATGTTATATATGATTTGTTAATATATTATAAGTTATAATATATTAATATGAAATCATATGAGTTAATTAGTATTGATCAAGAATTAATTTGGAGATTAATTTGGTGATCAAAAGAGACTAATTAAATCTATGGGGACTAATTATGTTAATTAGTTATATTTATATGTGTTGGGCTTATGATCTTTGTTGGACTAAGTTTATGTATGGATACATAAGGAGTTGGGCCACATGAACCATGGATCATAAGACCCATGGGTATGGATTTGGGTTATATCCATGGCCCTAGAAATCCCACATATAAATACATCCATTAATAGCCAAAATCGCCACTTGTGGTAGACTTGTAAGATACTTGTATATTCTTGGAGTTCATGGTGATTTTGGGTGCATGGAGATTCTCTCAAGCTCATCCTTGTCCATGATGAGTTGTGATTCCACTTGAGGCTTCCACACTATTGGGGCTAAGCTCATAAGGCAAGATACATCAAGACTTCAAGCTCCATAATAAGGTATGTTATCCTAACTAGATACTTTTATTGTATATGAGAATTGTATGCTAGTTATAGGTAATACCTTGGAAAGTTCATATTTTCAAGTATAATAGAGAAAACATAGATCCAAGCTATTTAGGGTTGCATGTACACCTTAGGAGAATTAGAATGCTCAAAACCTAACAATAACAACATAGGTCTTGACCTTATACATCATAAGGACACATAAAGTCTCTGCCTTTCCTTCCAAGCATGGCCTTTTGAGGCTTAAAAGGCCATAATAACTCTGTAAAGCTTTCATGAGGGTCCCAATGGCATAAAGCTTCCACCTTTATGCCTTAACCACTCTTAGGGACTCCAGATCTGAAAGGATCTTTGCTTGGGACATCCTTGTCGCATAGATCAAGCTCCATGGACCAAAACTCTCATAAAGTGGACATAAAGAGATCTAAGAAGCTATAAGTCAAGATGAAGACTTGATTACCAGAAAATGATAGAAATGAGATGGTGTTGCCGGATCTACAAGTTTCTCCTTGAACCTTCACTCTCCTTCTTCTTCTTCTAGCCTCCAAGAACACCAAAACACTCAAGAATGGCTCACACACTCATAAAATGATCTAGGGTTTCGTGGGTTAAGTTCTGGACAATGGGGGATGGGAATGGAACCAAGAGGAAGAGAATAAGATGCTTAAATAGGGTGCCAAGTCCCGAATTTAGGGCTTCCCAAACCCTGGCCAACTCGCTGAGTCGGTCCCCCGACTCGTCGAGTAGGTCACTTAACTTGTAACCCGAAATACGCCCCTACTCGTCGAGTCACCCTACCTACTCGACGAGTCGCATTTTGATTTTGAGGTTTTCCTTTCCTTTCTAGGTCTTCTGAATTTAGGGTGTTACAAAAGAAGCCACTATCAGGCGTCTACACCTTTGGAATAGGTACCTTTTTTATTATTTTGACTTTAGAATTATGTTAATATACGACCGGGCCTTAAATGTGTTGGAGTTCTTTTAATATTCATATTGGATTATTTTTGTTGGGCTTAACCTCCAAGATGCATGAGAACTTTTTAGAAAGCCATATCTTTTTTTATCAGAGAATGTATTCATTTCACCCTAAAATCACAATTTCAATAAAAAATTATTATATTTTTAAATTAACCACTTGTACAAAAAAAGTTACGATCTAACCGCTAAAACTTTTAATTTTAATAAAAAAGCATCATTAATCAAAAATTTATTCTTCCGCTTGTGATATGTAACAACATGTAATGTTATTGTTTTGTAAATCCAATACATTAATTTATTAAAATATTTTTTTTTCATGGTGTAATTAGTTAAAAATAACATCTAAGTTTTTACTTACATATTTGTAATGCAAATTGAAAAATTATAAAAAAAATAATAATAATAAACTTGTTATGTGTATATTTACACGTGAATTACACGTTTTAATCACATGTGAATAACACGGTTTAATCACATATGATTAAATACATACAATAAGAAAAATTATTAAAAAAATAAAAAAGTTCGTCATGCCCTTATTAATCATATGTGATTAAATATATATAATCACAAGTAGTTAAATTTCTGAGAAAAATTATTTGAAAATCCTAAACTTTGAACCCTCATTAAGCCAAGCATTAAGGCCCTTAGGTTAAATTGAATTTCACATATCTATAGCCTAATAAGTAACCAACAATCATGTTAAAATTGATAAACTTAAGGCTTAACCATTAATTCCTTAATAGAACAACAAAAGTGATTTAGAATTTATTATGATCAATTTTCCCAAATCTGTCCTCCAACTTCTAAAATCCATGAAATTCAATACGAACATCTAAAAATCATGAGACTTAGTTTTATGGAAATCTTAGTGTGTCTACTATCTTTGAACTTTGAATCACATTTCGAAATTCTAATTCCTTGAGGGGTAAAATTGGCAATCTTCTCAGGCTGGTCCATGCTATCACAGATTTCATGCATTGTCTTCAAAAAATCATAATAAATTCATCATAAATCCAAATTCCAAAATTCCAAAGCCTATAGTTAGATATGGATGTATAGTTTCCAGCATATAAAGGGAATGATGCAATTATTAGTAGATTCATACATTTTATTCCAAAAGTGCTGAGTGGTCCAGAAAGTGACAACTAAAAGTTATCGACTTGTAAATTTAATATAAAATAAAAAAATAATTAGAACGAGATATTTATATTTCTGAAAAGATAAAAGGGAGAACTTTACCAATATAATTTTATCAAAATTGAATAATGGGTTGAAGGGTAAGAAAATATATCCCAAACAGAGGACTACAATCAAAGAGAAAATAAGGAAATATGTACGTAAGTTTTATAAGATTAATACAACAACCACAAGCTAAATAATGTTATCATTTTTGTGTAGGTTCTCGGAAAGGAAATGAACCATCTAGCTCATTCTAGCTAATTTTCAAGCTCAAGGAGGTGAGTTATACTAACTTTCTTATTATGTAGGCATTACTTGTTTTATGTTATTGTTCACGGATACCCTAATAAAATGTGATTATGTGTATCTAATCACATATGATTTATGTGGCTAATATTCATTTTCACGTTCTCGATTCAATAATTGTTTTTTTCCTCTTTAATCATATGTGATTAAGTACATTTAATCAGATGTGATTATATGTTTCTAATCACATATGATTTTATTTGGAAAAAACAAATCTTATCTATTTAAATCATATGTGATTAGATACATACAATAACATGTAATTATATACATGATAACAAATATTGAACCAAGAACATGAAAACAAATCTTTGTCCAAATTAATCAGATGTGATTAAATACATATAATCACATGTGATTATATGAGTCTAATCACATATGATTTATGTGGACATAACTCATTTTTGCTTTGTCCATTCAATAGTTGTTTTCATGTATTTTATCACATGTGATTATATGTATAATTGTATGTGATTAAGTACATGAGCACAACTATTGAATCGAGAAGGAAAAAATTAATCTTGTCCATCTCAAATCGTATGTGATTATATACATATAATCACGTGTGATTAATTACACAAAAGAAATTATTTAGTCGAAATCGCAAAAATAAATATTGTCTACATAAATCATATCTGATTAAATACATATAATCACACGTGATTATATGCATCCAATCATATATGATTTATGTGGATGAGATTCATTGTCACATTCTCGATTCAGTAATTGTTCTTTGTCAATTGTAATCATATGTGATTAAATGCATATAAGCACATGTGACTATATGTATCTAATAACATTACACATATTATTTATATGGACAAAAAATAATGATGTCTATATAAATCTTATGTGATTAGATACATATAATCATATATGAATATATACACGAGAATAACTATTGAATCGAGAACACAAATATAAATATTGTCCACATATATCATATGTGATTAAACGCATATAATCACATGTGATTATATGTATCTAATTACATAGAATTTATGTGGAAAATATTCATTTTCGCATTCTCGATTCAGTTGTTGTTCTTGTGTATTTAATTACATGAGATTATGTGTATCTAATAAGATATGATTTATATGGACAATATTCATTTTTGCATTCCCGTTCAATAGTAGTTCTTGTACATTTAGTCACATATGATTTATGTACACAAGATTTATTTTCGCGTTTTTGATTCAATAGTTTTTGTTTTTCCACATTAATCATAAGTGATTAAATACATACAATCACATATGAGAAAATACCTAAGAAAAAATATTGAATCAAAAATGTGAAAACGAATATTATCAAAATAAATCATATGTGATTTGATACATATAATCACATGTGATTAAGTACATGAGTACAACTATTGAATTGAGAAAGAAATAATGAATCTTGTCCACATAAATCATATGTAACTAGGTACATATAATCACATGTGATTATATTAATTTAATCACATATGATTTTGTGGACAATATTCATTTTTGTGTTTTTAATTCAATAGTTGGTCTAGTGTATTTAATCACATACGATTTATGTGAAAAAGATTTGTTTTCACGTTCTTGATTCAATAAATCATATGTGATGAAATATATATAATCACATGTAATTACATACACGAGAACAACTATTGAATCAAGAACATGAAAACAAATTTATGTCCACATTAATCATAAGTGATTAAAAACTTATAATCACATGTGATTAAATATATGTGAAAAATCATTGAAATAACAATCATATGTTCATGTAAATCATATGTGATTGGATACATATAATCACATGTGATTATATGTATCTAATCACATATGATTAAAGTTGACAAAAAATAATTATTGAATCGAGAATGCAATAATGGCATATGTGATTAAATATATCTAATCACATTTGATTAAATATATCTAATCACATGTGATTATATGTATCTAATCACATGATTTATATGGACAAAAAAGAATATTGTCCATATAAATCATATGTGATTAAATACAAATAATCATGTGTGATTATATACACATAATCATAGGTGGTGGTGGTATGTAGTGATGTTTGGTGGTGGTAGGTGGTGGTGATGGTGAAGGGTGGTGGGAGTGACATGTAGGGTGGTGATTATAGTGGGTGGCAGGTGGCGGTGGTGAGTGGTGGTGATGAGTGGTAGAGACGGGTGAAGGTGATAGGTGGTGGGTGGGTATGTGGCGGTTGGTGGAGAGGGTGGTGGTGGAGTATGTTGGTTTTGGTGGGTGATGGGCGGTGGAGGCAGGTGGTGATGATCGGTGGTGGTGGTCGGTGGTGATGGGTGGGGGTGGTGGTGATCGATGGTAGAGGGGGTGGTGGTGATGGATGGTAGGTGGTGATTGGTGGTAATGACAGGTGGTGGTCCTTATGGTGGGTAGTGGGTGGGTGGTAATGATGGGTGGTGGAGGTGGGTGAGGGTGATGGGGGAAGGTGGTGGTGGCGGGTGGTGGTGATGGGTAATGGTTGTCGGTGATGATAGATGGTGGTGATGGGTGGTGGGTGGGTGCTGGTTTTGGAGGATGGTGGTGACGAATGGTGGTGATGGGTGGTGGTGGTGGGTGGTGATAAGTGGTGATGGTAGTAGGTGGTAGGTGGTGGTTGGTGGTGATGGGTGATTGAGGTGGGTGAGGAAGGTGGTGATGGGAGGTGGAGGTAGGTGGTAATGGTGGCGGTGGTGGTGGGTGGTGGTTTTGTGGGTGATGGGTGGAGGTGGTGGTAGCAGGTGGTGGTAGAGGTGGGTGGTGGTGATAAGTGGTGGTGCATGGTGGTGGGTGGGTGGTGTTGGGTGTGATGGTTGGTGGTGGTGATGGTGATGGGTGGTGGGTGGAGGTGGTGGTGACGGATGGTGGTGATGGGTGATGGTGGTGGTAGTGGTTGGTGGTAGAGGGTGGTAGTTGGTTGTGGTAGTGGGTGGTGGTGATGGGGTTATTAAGGTGGGTGGGGGTGGTGGAGGTAGGTGGTGATGGTGGTGGCGAGTGGTGGTATTGGTGGGTGATAGGCGGGGGTGGTGTCAGCGGGTGGTGATGGCTTGTCGTGGCGGGTGGTGGTTTTAGTACATGGTGATAGGTGGTGGTGGTGGCGGGTGGTGGTGATAGGTGATTGAGGTAGGTAGGGGTGGTGGTGGTAGGTGGTGATGGTTGTGGCGTTTGGTGGTGATGGTTGTGGCGTATGGTGGTTTTGGTGGGTGATGGGTGGGGTGGTGGTAGCGGGCTGAGTGGTGGTGGTCGGTAGTGATGAGTGGTGGTGCATGGTGGTGGGTGTGGTGGTTAGTAGAGGTGGCGGCTGGTGGTGGAAGTGGTGGTGGGTGGTAGGTAGTGGTGATGGGTGGTGTTGGTTGGGTGGTGAGTGGTTTTGGTTGGTGGGTTTTTTAATTGTTTGTAATAATTGATTGATTTTTATGAATATTATTTTATTGTTTTAATTAAAAAAAAAATTTAGTCCAAATTTGTTCTCAAATGTTCTCGCAATAAGAAATGTTCTCGATTGAACGCATATATATATATATATATATATATATATATATATATATATATATATATATATATATATATATAGTTAAGTTATTTTGTTTTTGGTAACTATTGTGTGCATGTACGTAGAATTCTGGACCAATAGATGAAAATAATTAATGGCTTTGATTTCGTGGGTCTATGATATTACAATGGAATGATATCACTCAAATTTAGTTAAAATGGTATTTTAGACAATTAACTATATTTAAAAAAGGAAATTTCCGAATTTGAAGGGATAATTCTGATTTTTGTAAAAAAAATTAATTCAATTTCAATTCTAATTTAATTTGTAATCATAACCGATTATAACTTATTTTATTCTGTCAGAATGCGATTCTGTAAGAATGACATTCTGTTAGAATAACAGTTTATGACATCCTTTAAGAATACATAAATAAAAAGAAAACATGAATAAGTACAGTATGAAACAATATACAAAATCGATTCTTGAACTAATAATATATAAAATAATTAATCTATGATTGTGATACAAAAAGAACATTCTTAAATAATGACAACATTCTGAAAGAATAATAAGTGTAATTTTTAAAAACCAACAACATTCTTTAAGTGTGAGTGTGATCAATCTTTGATTCATTCTTCACGTCATTCCTATAAGGTCTTCATGTCATTCCTATCACAAATGCATCAAAAACATTAAAATCCAACAAAAATACTAAGTCATTCTGATAGAATAATATTGATAAGATCCGTTTTATATATTCTGACGGAATACATTCTACTATAAGAGACTCTTGTTCTCCATATTTTCTTTCTTCTCCACAAGAATGACAAACTTTTCGAAACCTAAAAAGAAAAAAAAAATCATCAAAATATAACAAAAACACTAATCCAATAAACGAACCGACAAAATATATGACATTTTAATAGGCAAAAAAGATTCTAAATGAATCATTAAATCTAAAGTGCAATTACCATTTGATTCTGACAGAATATATATATATATATATATATATATATATATATATATATATATATATATATATACCATATTATAAACCATACATAATAATGTCTTAATTACAAATTGTAAAGCCTAAGTTACAACAAATAAAGCCTATTATCTTAAAAATCAAGGAAATAAGTTTTGGACCATTAGATCTATATATATTGAACGGTGAAGATTTTCTGAGTTGTGATCCTTGTGAAATTTTATTAACCAATGAGAGTGGATATTTTAAATTGTACAAGTGTTTCAGCATAAAAGTCTTAAATTAAGACTTAGAAGTACAACTGATCTGCACATAGGAAGTAAAAGCACGGGCTCCTGAGTATCACCCGGATCACCAACGTGTTATCCTTTGAAGCATGATCTTGGCCATACATTTTTTATTCAGCCAATTGAACGGTTGATAGACTTTCATCCCAATATGTCCCTAAACCAAAATTATCTCTTCATCTCCCTCATTTATAAGATAGAAAAACACAGAAGCATTTCCATTCACCCGATCCTTTTTTCTCTAAATAGGCAAGATTATTTCTGTCACTTTTAAGTCCGTCAGCTCTAACTCCTCTACCCAAACTGTCGACCATGGTGGCCGCTTTCATTCTCTCTCCCCCGTTTCTTCATTTTTGAACAATGCCACAACCACTATCTCGCAGCCAACAAATAGCTAGATTCCATGGTTAACATCTTGTTGAAACCCTAGCACTGTCATGATAGTTTCTTTCAGCATCAATTTTCAACGCCATTATGCTTATATACATGAGGAATCCTTGCGTCGTACTCGTCACGGTCACAGCGACACAATCATTTTTCATCTCCGACCATGACCTCCACCAAGCGCCGCCATGCTTTCAACTTCTCCGATCACGACACCGCAATGTGGGTTTTATTGATACCCTAAGACGTCGCCGACAAGAATCAACAATGTCAACATGTTGTTCCAGATGTGAAATCGACACCGTCACCATCACTTTCATCACGAGCGTTCATATTTGCTACCTCCACCTTCGGACCATACTATGATTGGTTTAAAATTGTTCTAGGTGGCTAAATACTTTGTATATGTGTTTATGCAGGGGTGTTATTTATTTGTTTTCGTATACATCTATTTTTGTAAGTATTAACTTTTGTGTTAGTATAAATTTATGGTATGTTTTACTTTCTTAGATCTTAATGTATAAGGTTTTTATGTTTCATGTTTTGAGGTTTGGATCTGCAAGTTAACGCTAAAATGGCACAATATTGGATCTTCAATGGGTGGTTGTATATAATTGTAGATCTAAGTTTTTTGTCCGATTTTTAGATAGTTGAGTATCTGTAGAGTTTTTTTGGCGTAGAATAAAATGTTATTAGTTTAATATAAGGTATATGCTACCTCATTTTATTAACAACATCTTCATTAAATAATTATATTATGATAAATATCAAAGTTTGATTTATATATAATGACAACATTCTCAAGGCAATTTACATATAAAAAGACGTAAGTTGAAAATACTATATAAATGAGAGGAACGTATATGTAATATTTTAGTATTTAATGAGTTACAGTAACATTGAATATATAAGATTTACAGAACCAAGAACGTAAAGGTCATTTGTCAAAAACTAAAAGGATGTAAACTCGAAAGATTATATGTAGATGCGAGATCATATATGTATGAACTTATTCTATTATAAGTTTTATATTTCAAACAAAATGTTATATTATTGATTATTAGTTAATTGTATGAAGTTATTCTATTATAAATAAACCAAGTTTCATTAAATATTTATATACTTTTTTGGATTTTTTTTCAAAACTTACGGATTGTAACCTTTTGTATCTTAAATTATTTAGTAAGGGAGAAATTTTAATTTTTTTATTTTTGATAAAGACAAAAATTGAAAATAATCCGTCATAGAAAACGCCAAAATGTAAGTAAGCCATCTTCAATACATTAAATCCATGAAGAGTTGAATAGAGTGTCAACTAAGAGAAAAACTATCTATATTCAATTAAATACTTAAAAAACCTACAACTTTTCACTACACATTCTATGAAACTGTTGATTCAACTCCATATTCTCTCTTTTATATTATATTCAAATTTATTCTATTAAATTTTTATTAAACTCACATTGTGGATGACCTTAAATATTTGAAAATATAGGCCACATAAACTAAAATTACCTTGCTAATCATGAACTGCAGTAAACTTTCAAAACTTTGTAGATGCTTTTAAAATGTAATGCATTTCTCGAAATAAATTATCAAATGTAATGCATTTTCTCGAAATAAATTATCTGTTCAATATTGAAAGTAAAACTAATATTAGAAAATAAATTATTCTAAAAAAAGGCTATGAAAAGAAAACTAATAGATGAAACAAATTATTTGTCACCGCTGCATCATACGAGTATAAAACACAAAAGAATGAAAAAAAAAAGAAGAAAAAAAGATATATAGCTTGATATTTAACTTTTCACGTATTTATGTCATGTATGCTCTCGTAAAAAAGAAGGTAACAATATTTATTTTAAACGTAGTTCAATATTTTATACTTCATATGACATATTTTTACATTTTCAATTCGAAATGAAACAAATAAAATGAAAACCATCCTAATCTTAACATTATTCGTTTACTGAATCTAATCATCATCCGTTGCTAGATAAAGAAAAATAGACGGAAATTACTATTTGATGTCCGTTTAAAGACAGTTGATCGCTGAAAGGAACACATAGTCGGAATGAAACAAATCGAAAGTAAACAATTTGACAACCGCTGAAATGACACTAATTTTCTTTTGGAAACTAATCGCCGGAACGAAACAAATTGTCGCCGCCGCATCACGCGGGTTCGCTACTAGTATATATATATATATATATATATATATATATATATATATATATATATATATATATATGTATGTATATGACATTTTAAATTTTGGCAGAATACACACAATATAGTAAATTAGCAAGTTGTAATTCTGACATAATAACTAGGGCAATAAAATACAATCATAAAAAAAAATTATTTGCAATGTTGGTTGGGTAAGACAATTCATCAAAGACTTGGCGTGTGAAACTAAAAGTGAAAACATAACTAATGAATTCTACAAATCTAAAAATGTAAAACTATATAAAAAAAGCTATTGTAACTTGATTTCAACTATTGTGAAATCAATATCATTAATATAACCCTAATATCCTTAACCAAAATTAGAACGCATTGGAATGCAAATCTTAATATACAAAAAAATCACAATAATCACATATATGAAGGTTTATAAGAAAACAATCCATTTAACCCTTCTAGAGAACAGTCAAAATATTTAGTGGATATTGGAAACAAAATAATACATAGAAAAATTGGACCAAAATAATACACAAACAAGTTTTTTTATTAAACACGAGGAAGGAGGAGCGGAACAAGAAAAAAAGAGATTTATTATTTATACAATTGCAATCTGAAATCGACATCTCAATCAGTGGATATTGGAAACAACAAACCTCAACTGGATTAAGATGACTGAAGGTGGGCGGTGAATACGAGGAAGGCAGCCGACGACGAAGTAACTAGCAACGAAGGGAAGGACTAGGTGGCGGCGATTGGTGATTGAACATGAAAAAAAAATGTCGATTACTTTTATGTTCTGGTGGATTTTGTAGGGTGAAAAAACTAATTGCAATTGTATAGGGATTTGATTTGATTTTAATTTTGAGATTTATTTAATATACATGCAATATTACTAATTTACCTTATTAATTTATTTAAAATATTAATTTGTGCTAAATTCTGATTGGTTCATATGTGCACACAATACTTGTTGAAAACATCTGAACCTAACTCTCTCTCTCTCTCTCTCTCTATCTATCTATATCTCTCTCTTTCTCTCTATCTCTCTCTCTCTCTATATATATATATATATAGATATATATATATATATATATGGGCTAGGTTAAAGTGTTTTTTACATTTATTGTGTGCTAGAATGCACCAATAGGAATTTAGTAAAATTATATTATTATTTAATTAAATAATGATAGATATTAAATTGTTTCCATAATTGTATGTATATTAAATGATATCCATAATTATAATTTTCTCTTTATGGAAATTAATTAAATGCGTCATTAATGTCAGCAATAACATTCTTTCAGAATTAATTCGTATCTAGGTTTTTATGTCAGCAATAACATTACTTCAGGACTCACTCATTTAAAATATAAAAAAGCTGTATGGAATATGAAGAATGATGGTAGATTCTAGTAGAATATACTCTCGTTCTCCTAGAATATACTCTTATTATTTTATATATGAATTAATTCTGAAAGAATATTATTATTGACATTAATCACGAATTAAATTAGTCTCCATAAAAAGGAATTATAAATATGGATATCATTTAATATATATTTAATGTATCCTCAATTCTTATTGGTGTATTCTATCACACAATAGATATGAGAAACATTTGAACCTACCTCATATATATATATATATATATATATATATATATATATATATATATATATATATATATATATATATACTAGTAGCGAACCCGCGCGATACGGCGACGGCAATTTGTTTCGTTCCGGCGATTAGTTTCCAAAAGAAAATTAGTGTCATTTCAGCGGTTGTCAAATTTTTTACTTTCGATTTGTTTCATTCCGACTATGTGTTTCTTTCAGCGATCAACTGTCTTTAAACAGACAACAAATAGTAATTTCCGTCTATTTTTCTTTATCTAGCAACGGATGATGATTAGATTCAGTAAACGAATAATGTTAAGATTAGGATGGTTTTCATTTTATTTGTTTCATTTCGAATTGAAAATGTAAAAATATGTCATATGAAGTATAAAATATTGAACTACGTTTAAAATAAATATTGTTACCTTCTTTTTTACGAGAGCATACATAACATAAATACGTGAAAAGTTAAATATCAAGCTATATATCTTTTTTTCTTCTTTTTTTTCATTCTTTTGTGTTTTATACTCGTATGATGCAGCGGTGACAAATAATTTGTTTCATCTATTAGTTTTCTTTTCATAGCCTTTTTTTAGAATAATTTATTTTCTAATATTAGTTTTACTTTCAATATTGAACAGATAATTTATTTCGAGAAAATGCATTACATTTGATAATTTATTTCGAGAAATGCATTACATTTTAAAAGCATCTACAAAGTTTTGAAAGTTTACTGCAGTTCATGATTAGCTAGGTAATTTAATTTATGTGGCCTATATTTTCAAATATTTAAGGTCATCCACAATGTGAGTTTAATAAAAATTTAATAGAATAAATTTGAATATAATATAAAAGAGAGAATATGGAGTTGAATCATCAGTTTCATAGAATGTGTAGTGAAAAGTTGTAGGTTTTTTAAGTATTTAATTGAATATAGATAGTTTTTCTCTTAGTTGACACTCTATTCAACTCTTTATGGATTTAATGTATTGAAGATGGCTTACTTACATTTTGGCGTTTTCTATGACGGATTATTTTCAATTTTTGTCTTTATCAAAAATAAAAAAATTAAAATTTCTCCCTTACTAAATAATTTAAGATACAAAAGGTTACAATCCGTAAGTTTTGAAAAAAAAATCCAAAAAACTATATAAATATTTAATGAAACTTGGTTTATTTATAATAGAATAACTTCATACAATTAACTAATAATCAATAATATAACATTTAGTTTGAAATATAAAACTTATAATAGAATAAGTTCATACATATATGATCTCGCATCTACATATAATCTTTCGAGTTTACATCCTTTTAGTTTTTGGCAAATTACCTTTACGTTCTTGGTTCTGTAAATCTTATATATTCAATGTTACTGTAACTCATTAAATACTAAAATATTACATATACGTTCCTCTCATTTATATAGTATTTTCAACTTACGTCTTTTTATATGTAAATTGCCTTGAGAATGTTGTCATTATATATAAATCAAACTTTGATATTTATCATAATATAATTATTTAATAAAGATGTTATTAATAAAATGAGGTTTTTTAGCATATACCTTATATTAAACTAATAACATTTTATTCTACGCCAAAAAAACTCTACAGATACTCAACTATCTAAAAATCGGACAATAGAAAACTTAGATCTACAATTATATACAACCACCCATTGAAGATCCAATATTGTGCCATTTTAGCGTTAACTTGCAGATCCAAACCTCAAAACATGAAACATAAAAACCTTATACATTAAGATCTAAGAAAGTAAAACATACCATAAATTTATACTAACACAAAAGTTAATACTTACAAAAATAGATGTATACGAAAACAAATAAATAACACCCCTGCATAAACACATATACAAAGTATTTAGCCACCTAGAACAATTTTAAACCAATCATAGTATGGTCCGAAGGTGGAGGTAGCAGATATGAACGCTCGTGATGAAAGTGATGGTGACGGTGTCGATTTCACATCTGGAACAACATGTTGACATTGTTGATTCTTGTCGGCGACGTCTTAGGGTATCAATAAAACCCATATTGCGGTGTCGTGATCGGAGAAGTTGAAAGCATGGCGGCGCTTGGTGGAGGTCATGGTCGGAGATGAAAAATGATTGTGTCGTTGTGACCGTGACGAGTACGACGCAAGGATTCCTCATGTATATAAGCATAATGGCGTTGAAAATTGATGCTGAAAGAAACTATCATGACAGTGCTAGGGTTTCAACAAGATGTTAACCATGGAATCTAGCTATTTGTTGGCTGCGAGATAGTGGTTGTGGCATTGTTCAAAAATGAAGAAACAGGGGAGAGAGAATGAAAGCGGCCACCATGGTCGGCAGTTTGGGTAGAGGAGTTAGAGCTGACGGACTTAAAAGTGACAGAAATAATCTTGCCTATTTAGAGAAAAAGGGATAGGGTGAATGGAAATGCTTCTGTGTTTTTCTATCTTATAAATGAGGGAGATGAAGAGATAATTTTGGTTTAGGGACATATTGGGATGAAAGTCTATCAACCGTTCAATTGGCTGAATAAAAAATGTATGGCCAAGATCATGCTTCAAAGGATAACACGTTGGTGATCCGGGTGATACTCAGGAGCCCGTGCTTTTACTTCCTATGTGCAGATCAGTTGTACTTCTAAGTCTTAATTTAAGACTTTTATGCTGAAACACTTGTACAATTTAAAATATCCACTCTCATTGGTTAATAAAATTTCACAAGGATCACAACTCAGAAAATCTTCACCGTTCAATATATATAGATCTAATGGTCCAAAACTTATTTCCTTGATTTTTAAGATAATAGGCTTTATTTGTTGTAACTTAGACTTTACAATTTGTAATTAAGACATTATTATGTATGGTTTATAATATGGTGTGTGTGTGTATATATATATATATATATATATATATATATATACACACACACACTAGGCGAATGTCCGCACGTTGCGTAGAAACACCTATATAGTTACAGTCTTTACAAATATATGATTTTTTAATATATCAATAACGTTGTTTTTAAATTTGATATAATAATTCGTATATAAACTGATATAATGTATTAATTATTTTGATTTATATGATAATATATACATCTATTATAATTGTATAATCTCAATTGTTTGAATGACTTCTACCCGCGAGTTACACATAAATAAAACTAAATATAATATATGGTTTAATGTTATTTATAGTTTTTGTTATTGTTAATTAATTTTTATACTTTATTTGCTTCATGTTTTAATTTTTATCATTATAATTATTTAAAATATCAAAAATTGTTTTTTGATTTTAAAGGTAACAATATAATCATTTATATAGAGTTATTTTTAACCATTGTTAATATAAATATTTTAAGCTACTTATTTAGAATCTTTTAACGATTTTAAAAATATATTTAGGAAATATTTTAGTTAAATTGAGATTACAATTTAGTTTTTGCATTTATCACTACAATTTATCACTTTTAACTATTTACAAAATATTCTTTGGTTTTTGAGTGGAAATGAAATTTATATTTAAGTTGATATCGTAATTTTGTATTTAAAATAACAATCTAAGTATTTTATCCAAACTTTTCAAAAGTTGTAGCTTTAAACTGATAATAGTTTACATACAACAATATATTAAATCAAATAAATTAAGTATAATATGTTAAAACTTTAAGACATAAAGTAAAAATAAATATATTATTTTAAAATTGAAATTTAGTACATTTATGATTTAGATATTTATTTAACCTTATTAACCAACTTATAATCATTATTAGAAAAACATTACAATTAATCACTTTTAAATATTTACAAATATTATTTAGGTTGTTTAATTTAAACTAAAATTTATATTTAAGTTGACTTTGTAATGTTATATTCAAATTAATAATTTAAATATTTTATACAAACTGTTCCAAAATTGTATCTTTAAAACGATAATGATTTACATCTAACAATATAATAAATTAATAAATTAAGTATAATATGTTAAAAGTTTAAAAAGATCACTTAATAAGTAGAAGTAAAGATATTATTTTAATATTGAAATTTAGTTTATATATGATTACACTTTAGGTTTGATATTTATTTAACATTATTAACCAACTTATAATTATTAATAGAAAGAAATTGAAAAGTCATAAGAGTTTCAAATGAATGTAGTGAAAGGAAAAATGTTTCCTTTATAATATAGTATGATATATATATATATATATATATATATATATATATATATAGAGAGAGAGAGAGAGAGAGAGAGTGAGAGTGAGAGAGAGAGAGAAAGATAGGTTCAAATGTTTTTGACAATTAAGTATGCACCAATGAGAATTCAAGAAATAATTAATTATTGAATAAATCAATTAAGGATATTATAGTAATCTTGGCATATTTAAATATGGTAGATAATTAATATGTTCTTTATTATTCCTTTAAATATGTGATGTCAAAGTCAAAATCTATTGAAAAAAACCCTAGCCGATTTTTTTCTCTTTCTCTGGAAATCATATTCACGCTTCAAAAATCACCACCGACGTTCATAAAAACCATATTCTGCCTAATCACGTCTATAGCGATTTATCCTCCCTCTCGTTTTCCCAGCATTGGTCCCTGCTATTCAACGGGGTTTCGAAGGTTTTGGGCTACCGTAGAAGGGGAGATGTGCTAGAGGTTCGATCAGAGGGTAGGAGGGGTTCCGATGGGGCAAAGAAATCAACGATGAAGTCGAATTTTCATAGGCCTTGATCGATGGGAATAGAAGAGAAAGAAAGCGAAGGGAGGAGGTATCGATCTCCGATGAGTGACTAGACCGAAGAACAAAGGCAGAAGCAGCGGGGTGAGGCTGTTGCTCCGATTGAAGCAGGTCAGGAGGTGGAGAGGATGTGGTGGTGGTCGCTGATTCTTCTTCTCCGGTGAAATCTAGGTATTTTTTTATTCATGTCTTCCGATTATGGTTTTGGTTAATTATTTATATGTTGATAATAAATTCTGCTAGAATTTTGTTGTTTTATTTTGATAAAATTTTAATATTTATATGTTGATAATGTATTCTAACAGAATTTTACTGGTGCATTCTAACAGAATTTCTGATAGAAATGGCTTGAAGAACTGATGGGAAAGGTTTGAAGAATGAATTAAAGAATGATCACATTCAATGTTTAAGAATGTTGTTATTTTTTAAGAATTACACTTGTTATTCTTTCAGAATGTTGTTATTATTCAAAGAATCACAATTAATTGTTTGGTATATTATTAGTTCAAGAATCTATTTTGTGTATTCTTTTTCAAAATGTATTTAGTAGTTTATGATTGACATTATGTTATTCTGACAGAATATGTTAGAATGTAGTTATTTTTCAACATCGGATTCCAGAACTTTGTTATTACTCAATAATATTCTAATAGAATAAAATTCTGAAAGAGCATCATTCTCACTAAAAAAATATTCTGACAGAATAAATCGGTTATTTTTACAAATTATGTTGGAATTAAAATTGAATTAATTAAAAAAAATCATATTTTTAAAATTAAGAGAATTAATTATCCATAAATATCCGAAAATTTCCTTTTATAATTGTAGTTAATTGTCCAAAATACCCTTTTGCTAAAATTTGTGTGATTATATGGTACATGCTATCCCATTATAATATCATACACTCTCAAATCATGTCCATTGATGAATTCCATCCGTTGGTCCAGATTTGTGCATTTTCGCACACAATAGTTTGTAAAAACAAAATAACCTAAGCATATATATATATATATATATATATATATATATATATATATATATATATATATATGGTGTGGTTCAATAAAGAACCAAAAAACCAATCGTGAGCATCGGAAATCATAATGATCATCTGCCAAGAAAATTGATGAACTCTCGTACATTGGACGCACGCACACCAAATTATACCAAAAAATGAACATTCTTACAAAAAAACTCACATCTTTTTTTTGTTTAAATAATTTTTAAGCCACATTTTTTATTGAAAAAAAAAACTGAATATACCGTTGTTCACGATTTTTCGTCCTCTTTCCATAGAGATCCATGTTGATATATAAAAAACAATTTTTTTTTCAAAAAAAATCCCCTTCATTTTGTTATTTTTTTAATATTTAAGTTTATTTTTATTAAAAAAAACTAATTATTCCAAAAATATTAATTTTTTGCACTCAATTAATAAATATCAACACCGATTAAAAAAAAGAAACTCGATCAATGTAGATTCACATTGTGAATCTAAACTGCAAATATTTTAATTTTTAATATTCACAATGTGAAAAAGCTCGATCAATTCAGATTCACATTGTGAATCTAAATTGTATATATTTAAATTTGTAACATTTACAATGTGAATTTGACTTACTATTTCAACTCTTTGATCATTCACAAATTAATTTAGTGAAATTTACATATGAATCAAAATATATTTCATGTAGTTTTATAACATTTTAATGTTTTCATTACTCATAAATTAGTTTTGTAAAATCAACAAATGAATTTATTCACATTGTGAATCTGATTTACTATTATATACACTGTGAATCTGAGCATGTTCACAATGTCAATCTGAACAGGTTCACAATGTGAATCTGAACAGGTTCACAATATAAATCTGAACAGGTTTTACAATGTGAATCAAAAATGAAATATCAAATAAAAATTAATTTAACATCAATATGAATCTATGTTTAAAGAGTACCAAAAAGTATGAATTTTGATATATTTATTAATTTTTTCTATAAAAAAATAGACCTTAACTTTTCAACAAACAAAGAAAATGAAATGAGTTTTTTTGAAAAAAAAAATTCATTTTTTATATATCAATATAGATCTCTATGGAAAGAAGACGGAAAATCATAAACAATAGTATATTCGGGTTCTTTTTGCTAAAAAACATGGCCTAAAAAAATTATACTTGAAAAAAGGAGATGAGTTTTTTTATAATCTGGTGCATGTTCGTCCATTGTAAAAGTCTACAACCCTTCTTTTTACTGTTGATCGCTTTAAATTTCGACGTTTTGGATTGATTCCTTGATTAATAATGGTTCTCTATAGAGCATATATATATATATATATATATATATATATATATATATATATATATATATATATATATATATATATAGAGAGAGAGAGAGAGAGAGAGAGAGAGAGAAAGAAAAAGAGAAAGAGAGAGAGAGAGAGAGAGAGAGAGAGAGAGAGAAGAGAGAAAGAGAGAGAGAGAGGGGTTTCAATTGAGAAAAAAATTGAGAATGAGAGAATCATTCTCAACTACACATTTATTTTGTTGAAAACACTTAGGCAAACCAACGGAAATGGGTACTGGTATACATGTGTTTTCCAACCAAACATGT
This sequence comes from Lactuca serriola, assembly GCF_051521515.1. Lineage (NCBI taxonomy): Eukaryota > Viridiplantae > Streptophyta > Magnoliopsida > Asterales > Asteraceae > Lactuca > Lactuca serriola. The sequence goes on from NC_136410.1 coordinate 47,369,036, forward strand.
TTCCTTAAACTATGCTAATAATTACCCTAATATACATAAAAACATACTTTTTTTAGAAAGCTATTTTTATCGAATAATTATTTTAAATATATCGAAATTCACAACTCCAAATGGTTTATTTCTTCTTCTCTTTCACAAAGCACCAAAAATCACACTTTAAGGCTAAAACTCTCAATATCTCACTTAGTGTTCGATTTTCTGGACAATAGTGATGGAGGTTGTCTAAACATGACCTAGTGAGGCTATCACTAAAATGTGAAACTTTTAAATAAGAAGGTTAAATACGAAACTTACAAAATCCAAGTGTTACAAACTTCGTGTATGATATATATATATATATATATATATATATATATATATATATATATATATATATATATATATATATATATATAAGAGAGAAAGACAAAATATGAAATGAAAACCTAAAAAGGTTAAGACAATCTTAAGAACCATTTTTTTAGCTTAAATTTTATTGATCTATGATCAATAATTTGAGTTTTAAATGAATCTAGATTAGGAGTTATTATTTAGGATCATGCCATTTTTTTTTAACAATTGTTGGACATAAATACCCATTTTAAAGTTTGCAAACATATATTTTACAAAATGATAGAGTATATATTTACTTTTATTCGGTTTCGAGTATTTCGGTTCGGTTTACCTGAATAAATGTTTAATCGGTTTTGAAGGAATCGGACCGAAGAAGCTATCATAAGGTTTTTAAATTTACTCTTATCATAAGGTATAAGTACTAAGCAATGTAAATACAAATATTTTTTTATATTATTGTGCATTAAAAAAATTGAAAAAAATATATTTTAAGCTTGAAAATCATCAATCATAAATGTATTACATTTGAATATAACTTTTTGGTATATTAAGAAATACCAATGGTTTCTAGATCTTTTGTATAATTCTTGTAAATTCCGAGTACTAATTATTTATCTTTGTGTATACCAAACATGCCTTAAGTTTAAAAAACGTACCAAACAACCCCATAAGTTTTTAAAAAGTACCATACTGCCCCTTAAGTTTAAAAGAATACCAAACTGTATGGTTTATTCATTTTTTCGGCTCTTTTTGGTTTTCCAGTTCATTTCACTCCTTAAGCATATTGTACATGTTTTTTGGTTAGTAACAGAACCAGAACCGGAACGATTATTACTCGAACCGAACCATACTCATATTGATATAACTGGTCCGGTTTCGATACCTACTATTCATCTAATTCAGTTTTCGATTTATTCGGTTCTGATTTGATTCGGTCTGGTTTCGAACCGAATAACATCCCATATTATACATGGACTGTAAGGATATAAGCAATATTATAAAAAACTTGGCATGCTTCGTCAAAACATGTCATAACTTTGGGGTAGATGTCTAACGCCAGTCATAAAATATTATCTTAAGTCATACATTTACATATATAATTATATAATTTATAAAAATCAGATAACTATAACTATATATATATATATATATATATATATATATATATATATATATATATATATATATTGTAAATTACATATACAAAATTATCTTAATTTCCTCATTAAAAATATCAACGCCACCCGTTTCTCCTAAAACTTGAAAATTAACGTTGAAACGAGCCTATAACCCATATTATTTAAAATTATATATATATATATATATATATATATATATATATATATATAAACTACATATAAAAAATTATCTTAATTATTGATGAGTTTTGAGCATATCTACATTCCTATGTGATCATACAACCCTAACTGCTTTGGATCTAAGTTTTTCACTAATTGAACATGCAAAATGAATACCAAAACAATAACACTAGATATAGCATACAATTTCGAAATTCATAAAGAAATTAGGGTTAGAGGATTACCTTACTTGTTATGTAGTAATAACAATACAATCTTGAAGATCATTCACTCTTGAAAGCTTAGTGCCCCAAATGTTGCACCTCTAATGGTTCACAAACACCCAATGCAATAAGATGAGAGGATAGACAAGGAAAATTCGGATAGGGTATCTAATATACAAAGCACTAACCGAAAATCCCATGAGGTAGGGTTCCTTATATAGTTGTGGGTTGCTAGGGTTTCTGGAGGAAACCCTAATTTCTTGCTTAAGGCTTAAGCAGCCCATGGACTCTTATTTAGCAAACCTTGGACGAAATCTATAGGGCCTCCCTATATGATTTCTTCCACTCCTAATTAAGGAGTCCAATAGCCCTGTTTCACAACTATCAATGATTTGCAAAACAACCCCTCCATTATTAATCAGTTGTTTTAATCCTAAAATTAATTCCAGATTAATTTCTGATCAAATACTAATTAATAATCTGTTTTATATTAATAAAATCATTCGAGTGCCAATTTATTATTTCAAATAATAAATCCTACTCTCTCTCCATCAGTCATCCGGTCAAGTTGCATGAGTGAATGCAACCTAAAAGGACCATGCTACTTATCAAATCAAGTACATACTAATTATAGTTATGGGCTTTGACACCTAATCCAATAGTATCCCACTTGGATAAGTCTAATAACTATGATTGCAAGTACGCCCTCAAAATTTGACTAGAAATCGTAGCTTTCAAAAGCCATTGTCGAACTATGACCTAGTCAATGACGTGTCCTTAGATAAGTGATCAAATATCCCACCATTCTATAAGATATCGTATGGACATGAGACATCGATTATAATCAATCTCACTGTCCAAGATTTGTTTCTCGGTTTCCGATTCATTATGACCGACCACAATTGAACACATCAATTCAGTCCAGGCGTGGCCAAGCTCTTAAGATGTCATCACTAAATCATCGAGGGGCCCACATATATCGCTTTTATCCCATTTAGGGTAAAAGGAATGGATAAACTTTGACTCATATGCTTGTACAATTCACTCATCAAATCACGCACAACAATACGTTGTATAACATCAAGTTACTCGTGATAAACAACAGTTCATGTGTCTCTGTTTCAAGAATATAAGATATTATCGTCTCAGAATTACTCGTGATAAAATCCATGAAGTAATTCTCTAAGTGTGGGTTTATCCAATACTCAAATTCCTATTTCAGGAGTACTCATGAACACTGCAGCAAACTTGTTCCATGTCTAAGCTCTTAGACAATCAAAGTCGGATTCATGACAATCTTAATTCACTTCTTACTTCTAACAGTATGATCAACCGTGGATGTTTAAATAACCTAGTTATTCGGGAAGTAAAACATGCGAAGTGAAACAAAAGAATAAACTACTTAACTATGGTCTCAAAACCTTTGAATATAAATAAAACACTTATTACTTAATCACCATATTAATCATAGTTTATTCATTGTATATTGTTTCGAGTAATTAGCTTAATACTTGAACTAAAACAACAGTCATGCCATGCTCCAAGCACGCACACTATGTTTCTCTATGGCCCTTCCTTTGTGAAACAGATCAATTGAACACATTTTTCAATGATGCTCATTTCACAATTCCAAATCCTTATCATAAGTGTAAGAATACCAAATTCTTGCCACTTATTAGAATCTGTTAGAGTCTAAACTTACATGCAATGATCCTTTTGTAATGTCAAGGCACCAGAGTCACAAAGACTTTGCCAATAATATTACAAAGCATTCCATTGTAGATTTGTTACAAAACAATTCCATGGAAACTGTAACAGCCCGGAATTCCAGGTATCTTTATTGATTTGATTATTTTGTGTTTTGAGAGGGGACTCGGCGAGTTGGAGCTCAGACTCGCCGAGTAGGGTCGCGATTCTGGGCACGGGATTCGTTTGGACTCGGCGAGTCCAGGATATAGACTCGGCGAGTCTGCGCTGTTTAATGAAACCCTAATTTCCCGGTCCTAAGCCCTATTTAAAGGACCTTATGGCCCTCATTTGCGGCCACCTTGAACCCTAAGAGCCCCCATACGACTGTGAGCCCTTGTGAGTGTATTTGGAGGCCATTTGTTCACCATTTTGTGTGATATTGCAAGAAAGGAGGGAGAGGATCAAACTTGAGGAGTTGGGGAGCTTGGATCTGTTGCTAATTCATCAAGGGAGTCTTCTTGAGGGAGATTGTAGCTCGGCGGATCGAGCACGAGTGACTTCGGGATTTGCTAGCTTTCGATATTTACGAGGTGAGTCTTCCCACTATACTGTACCCGGAAGGGTTTGACTGTGTGACCGGAAGGTCGGATATGATATGAGATATATGTGCTATATGTGATAAGTTAATTGTTATACGTGCTATGTATGTTATGTGGGCCGGAAGGCATTATGTTAAGGGCCGGAAGGCGATTATGTTATGGGCCGGAAGGCGATTATGTTATGGGCCGGAAGGCGTTGTGAGTCTTGGACCGTAAGGTTGGCGTGGGTAGGACCGGAAGGTTTACCCAGCAGGGACGGAAGTCGCCTGAGACACATGGACCGGAAGGTCAGGGCCTGGAAAGGCGTATGTGCGTAAGTCGTATTTTGGGGAACTCACTAAGCAATTATGCTTACAGATGTTGTGTATGTGTTTCAGGTACTAGCGAGGACCGTGGGAAGGCGCCGGCGTGATCTGTACACACTGATAGATGTTTTGTGATCTTGGGATTCGTACGATTTGTATTCTGTTATAACACATGAAATGTTTATGCCTTGTTTTGAATGAAAATACTTTATTTTGAAATGAAAAATTTGTTTGAAAAATTACGTTGTTACAAATTGGTATCAGAGCCTTGGTTTGAGGGATTCGGGTGCACCTTCGGGCGTAACTGAACTCAAACCGAGGATTTGAGGAAAACTTTTAAAATAAAGGCATAAACTTTTATAAATAATTTTTGTGGTAAACAAGAAAGAAGCAGTGTGTACGATCAGTCAGCGCCCGAACGGTAAAGATCCCCAAAATACCTTACAACGTTATGTTAAAAAGATAAGATATGATATGAATTGTTATGCATGCTAGAAGACTAGGTATTCATGATAGGACTAGAGTGGCCTGATTTGTGAAGTCTTAGTCTAGGAAAGTTTGCCGATATAAGATGCTTTGATAGCGTGCGGGTAGATAGTGCATGACAAAAGTAGAGTACTCACTATCCGGGGTTTGGGGGAGGAAGACTTGGGATGAATGCTGATGCGGTGTGGTCGGTAGTATTGGGCCCGTACTACCGAAGACACCGGGTCAGGGGGAAACCCAAGTAAGAATCCCTAGATATCGGAGACTGAGTAGGGTTGCGTTATCGAGTGCGATTATACTCGATGAAGTCTCTGATAGTTTTATGTTGTATTTCAGAGACATCATGGTTGGACCACGCCACAGACCGAGTACGAGCGGTGTGAGTGACAAGGAGATTCGTCAGATGATTCATGAGGAGGTGGCTGCAGCGATCCGGGCTGAGATTCCAGAGATGTTTGGGTCTATTAAGACCACCTTGATGGAGACTTTTGATGAGCGGTACGCTGCATTGACTGAGGCTGCAGCCGCTGCAGCTACCGCAGCTGTGGCCGCTGCCAGGCCGCAGGGGGGTGACTCGTTGCTGTTTCGGGAGTTCAGCAACACGAAGCCACCTGAGTTTGATGGGACGCAGGATCCGATTGCTGCGATGAGGTGGATCGCTGATATTGAGGGTTGCTTCTACACTTGTTCATGTCCGGAGCATCTGAGGGTAGGGTTCGCTTCGAACCAGCTCCGTCTGGGAGCGAAGGATTGGTGGAAGTTCGTGACGGCGAACTTCACTTTGGCAGAGATTTCAGCAGTGACATGGGAGAGGTTTACCTCTATGTTCAGAGACGAGTACGTTCCCCCGGTGGAGAGGGAACGATTGGTTCAGGAGTTCTTAACCCTCAAGCAGGGTACTGATTCGGTTACGGTGATCACACGGAAGTTTCATGAGAGGGCGATGTTCTGCCCCGAGCTGGTGTCCACAGAGCAGGCTCGGATGAGCCGGTACTTGGGTGTTTTGAGGAGGGATATCCGGGAGTTTGTGTCAAACTCCACCTATCATACCTTTGCTGAGCTTCAGGCGAATGCCAGGAAGCGCGAGATCGAGTTGGAGACCCAGGCCAGGGAGGAGGCCGAGTCTCAGCGGGTGGACCGGCGGCCGGCTCAGTCTCAGCCGGCAGCCAAGCGGACTAAGTCCGCCGATTCGAGGACGGGAGGTCCGAAGGGCCGCACTTGCGGAAAGTGCGGCAAGAGTCACGAGGGGACATGTCGATTTGGTGCTTGCTACAAGTGTGGCAAGGAGGGGCACATCGCTAGGGATTGCCCCAAGGGGTTTACGGTTTGCTTTCATTGCAACCAGACCGGCCATCGGAAGGCCGAGTGCCCTCAGCTTCTTCAGGGATCTGCACCTGCTACCAGGGTTTCTGAGACTCGACCGGTGAAGGTCGAGGCCCCGAGGGCTCGTGGGAGAGCCTTTCAGCTGACTGCGGAGGAGGTCCGCGCTGCGCCCGATGTTGTGGCAGGTACTTTCCTTGTGAACTCTGTGCCTGCTTTAGTGCTATTTGACTCGGGTGCGAGTCGGTCCTTTGTATCTTTGGCCTTTATTCAGCATATCAACGTTAGTCGTGAGCCGTTGAGTCGGCCTCTGAGAGTTTCTATAGCTGACGAGAGGGTGATTTGTGCCACGGAGGTTCTCCGGGGATGTGTGTTAGAGATTTTCGGGGTCGAGTTTCCGATTGATCTGATTCCTATTGCGATGGGTGATGTCTGTGTCATTGTGGGCATGGATTGGTTGAGCCGATTCGGCGCCGTCATCGACTGTGAGCGTCAGCGGGTGACTATACGAGACCCTAGTGGGGGAGTTCTTTCGGTGTACGGCGAGGGTACCCGTTCAGGATCAGCTTTTTGTTCGGCCGCTAGGGCGAGGCAGTGTTTATAGCAGGGCTGTAAGGGTTTTGTGGCGTATGTGATGGATACGCGGGAGGCTTCCGAGAGACCGAGATCAGTTGAGGAGGTTCCAGTGGTGCGTGAGTTTCCAGATGTTTTTCCCGAGGAGCTGCCGGGAGTACCTCCTATGAGGCAAGTGGAGTTTGGTATTGATCTAGTTCCGGGGGCCGCGCCTATCGCTAAGGTGCCTTATCGTCTTGCACCTCCAGAGATGCAAGAGTTGTCCTCGCAGCTTCAAGAGTTGCTGGGAAAAGGATTCATTCGGCCAAGCAGCTCGCCGTGGGGAGCACCTATTCTGTTCGTCAAAAAGAAGGATGGTTCACACCGGATGTGCATTGATTACCGGGAGTTGAACAAGTTGACGGTCAAGAACCGTTACCCGTTACCGAGGATCGACGATTTATTCGATCAGTTGCAGGGGGCATCTTGGTTTTCCAAGATCGATCTGAGGTCGGGGTATCATCAGGTGAGGGTACGGGATGAGGACGTCCAGAAGACAGCGTTTAGGACGCGATATGGGCATTATGAGTTTGTGGTGATGCCTTTTGGGCTCACCAATGCCCAGGCTGTGTTCATGGATCTCATGAACAGGGTATGCAGGCTGATGCTGGATCGGTCAGTGATTGTATTCATCGATGATATTCTGGTGTATTCGAGATCTAGAAAGCAGCATGAGGAGCATTTGAGGGAGGTCCTTGGGGTGTTGAGATCGGAGAAGCTTTATGCAAAGTTCTCCAAGTGTGATTTCTGGTTGCGGGAGGTCCAGTTCCTAGGACACCTCATTAACCAGGAAGGGATTCTGGTCGATCCGGCCAAGGTTGAGGCGGTGATGAGTTGGGAAGTGCCGAAGTCACCATCCGAGATCAGGAGTTTCCTCGGGTTGGCAGGGTATTATCGGAGATTTATCAAGGATTTCTCCAAGATCGCAGTGCCGCTCACCAGATTGACCCGGAAGGGTGTTGCATTCTCATGGGGTCCCGAGCAGCAGACCTCCTTTGAGACACTTCGCCAAAGGTTGTGCGAAGCCCCGGTATTAGCTCTCCCGGAAGGGATGGAGGATTTTGTAGTATATTGTGATGCATCGATTTTGGGGCTGGGTGCAGTATTGATGCAGAGGGGTCATGTGATAGCTTATGCGTCGAGGCAGCTGAAGCCTCATGAGGCGAGATATCCCACGCATGATTTAGAGTTGGGGGCAGTAGTGTTCGCTCTCAAGATTTGGCGTCACTACTTGTATGGGGTTCGATGTACGATATACACGGACCATAAGAGCTTGAAGTATTTGATGGATCAGCCCAACCTAAATATGCGTCAGAGGAGGTGGTTGGATGTGGTCAAGGATTATGATTGTGAGATCCTGTACCACCCAGGCAAGGCTAATGTGGTAGCCGATGCGTTGAGCCGCAGGGCGGAGAGCACTCCACTGCGAGAAGTATGTTTGAGATTGACCGTGATAGCTCCAGTATTGGATGCTATTCGTGGGGCGCAGGCCGAGGCTGTGCGACCGGAGATGCAGAAGAGAGAGCGGGTCGTTGGTTTGGTTTCAGAGTTCGTTACGGATGGACGAGGGCTTATGACGTTTCAGGGTCGGATTTGGGTACCGTTCGTGGGTGGTACGCATATTACTTTGATGGAAGAGGCTCATCGGTCGAAGTTTTCGATCCATCCGGGGGCTACGAAGATGTATTTGGATTTGAGGAAAGAGTATTGGTGGCCCTGTATGAAGAGGGACGTCGCATGGTTCGTTGAGAGGTGCTTGACCTGCCGCAGGGTTAAGGCCGAGCACCAGAGACCGCATGGCAAGTTGCAGCCATTGGAGGTTCCCGAATGGAAGTGGGAACAGATCACTATGGATTTCATCACCAAATTGCCGAGGACTTCCAAAGGAGTTGATGCAATTTGGGTGATTGTGGATAGGTTGACGAAGAGCGCTCACTTCCTTGCCATCAGTGAGAGTTCTTCAGCGGAGAAGTTGGCGGAGATATATGTGAGAGGAGTGGTATCTCGGCATGGGGTGCCGATCTCGATTGTTTCAGACCGTGATGTGCGCTTCACTTCCAGATTCTGGAAGAAATTCCATGAGGAGCTGGGTACTAAATTGCATTTTAGTACCGCGTATCATCCCCAGACAGACGGCCAGAGCGAGCGGACGATTCAGACGCTGGAAGACATGCTTCGAGCGTGTGTGTTAGATTTCGGGGGTAGCTGGGATGCGTATTTACCCTTGGCAGAGTTTTCCTACAACAACAGCCATCATTCGAGCATTGGTATGCCACCCTTTGAGCTGTTGTATGGTAGGAGGTGTCGGACCCCCATTTGCTGGGGAGAGGTTGGGCAGAGAGTGATGGGCAGTACAGAGATCGTGCTTCAGACGACAGAGCAGATTCAACAGGTCAGAAAGAGGTTATTGACCGCCCAGAGCCGACAGAAGAGTTATGCAGACAGACGCCGGTCCGAACTTGAGTTTCAGGTCGGCGACTTTGTTCTCCTGAAAGTTTCTCCTTGGAAAGGAGTGATTCGATTCAGGAAGAGGGGCAAGTTGGGGCCCCGGTATATTGGGCCATTTCTTGTGGTTGCAAGGGTAGGCCGGGTAGCCTATCGTTTGGAGTTGCCAGCCGAGTTGGGGCAGATCCACGACACTTTTCACGTGTCGCAGTTGAGGAAGTGTATAGCCGATGAGTCGGCAGTGGTTCCATTAGAGGATATTCATGTGGATGCGAGTCTGAATTATACTGAGAGGCCTGTGGCCATCAGGGATCGGAAGATCAAGGTTCTGAGGAACAAGGAGGTACCTCTGGTGTTGGTTCAATGGCAACACCGGAAGGGATCGGAGATGACCTGGGAGCCGGAGCGCGAGATGCGGGAGCTGCATCCGGAGCTATTTTCAGAGCGAGACTTCGAGGGCGAAGTCTAGTTCTAGTGGGGGAGAATTGTAACAGCCCGGAATTCCAGGTATCTTTATTGATTTGATTATTTTGTGTTTTGAGAGGGGACTCGGCGAGTTGGAGCTCAGACTCGCCGAGTAGGGTCGCGATTCTGGGCACGGGATTCGTTTGGACTCGGCGAGTCCAGGATATGGACTCGGTGAGTCTGTGCTGTTTAATGAAACCCTAATTTCCCGGTCCTAAGCCCTATTTAAAGGACCTTATGGCCCTTATTTGCGGCCACCTTGAACCCTAAGAGCCCCCATACGACTGTGAGCCCTTGTGAGTGTATTTGGAGGCCATTTGTTCACCATTTTGTGTGATATTGCAAGAAAGGAGGGAGAGGATCAAACTTGAGGAGTTGGGGAGCTTGGATCTGTTGCTAATTCATCAAGGGAGTCTTCTTGAGGGAGATTGTAGCTCGGCGGATCGAGCACGAGTGACTTCGGGATTTGCTAGCTTTCGATATTTACGAGGTGAGTCTTCCCACTATACTGTACCCGGAAGGGTTTGACTGTGTGACCGGAAGGTCGGATATGATATGAGATATATGTGCTATATGTGATAAGTTAATTGTTATACGTGCTATGTATGTTATGTGGGCCGGAAGGCATTATGTTAAGGGCCGGAAGGCGATTATGTTATGGGCCGGAAGGCGATTATGTTATGGGCCGGAAGGCGTTGTGAGTCTTGGACCGTAAGGTTGGCGTGGGTAGGACCGGAAGGTTTACCCAGCAGGGACGGAAGTCGCCTGAGACACATGGACCGGAAGGTCAGGGCCTGGAAAGGCGTATGTGCGTAAGTCGTATTTTGGGGAACTCACTAAGCAATTATGCTTACAGATGTTGTGTATGTGTTTCAGGTACTAGCGAGGACCGTGGGAAGGCGCCGGCGTGATCTGTACACACTGATAGATGTTTTGTGATCTTGGGATTCGTACGATTTGTATTCTGTTATAACACATGAAATGTTTATGCCTTGTTTTGAATGAAAATACTTTATTTTGAAATGAAAATTTTGTTTGAAAAATTACGTTGTTACAGAAATGAAGTCTCACATTCAAAGAGCACTCCATGAACATCCTTCTTGCATTAATGTTATTAATCTTACACATAGATCTCAATAAACAACTTCCACTATGGAAACATTTCCATATTCCTATATGGCCATCAATTCTGAAAAAGAGTTACCTCTACTCAGAATATGTCAATATGGTCCTTCCAAAGTTATACTATACTTCTAACTTTCCACAAGCAACCCATCTTTGGTAAACCTCAGATTGTCCTTGACAATTGTTTAACAACTTTAGTCATACCCGGTTCTAGTCTTTTTTTTCCTCTTAATGCCCTGGGCATTTGGAAAATAAGAACGAATGCATATTATAACGTATGTGATCAATCCTAAATCTAAAGCATATGGGATTCAATACATAATATTGTACATAAAAACATGATACTTGATCAGTCTCTTGCTATAATATTTCCATATATTATTTTTCCTATGTTTCAACATGATATTCATATATTGTGACATTCTCATAAATTTATAAAAATTTAAACTTTTCCAAATATCCAAAAACCATCATTTATTACAAAATGTTTTCAAAATAGTTCAAACATCAGAGAATCCCAGAAATCATAATATAAAATGTAAGGAGGTACACGATCAAGCTTTCGCCTTCCCGCGATCATCTGAAGTATCTGAAACAAAATCCACAACTGTAAGCCCGAAGCTTAGTGAGTTTTCCCCCAATATACCGATACATACAAGCAATACACAGTATGAGTCTGGCTTGCCCTTCCTGGCCCTCAGCTCATATTTGGCTTGCTCTCGAGCCCACAACATAAGTCTAGTGTAATGACCCAAAAATCAAGGGTACAAATTTTTATTTTTATTATGGTTAAAATACAATATCATTTAAATCCAAGCATTCCAAAAAAACATTGCTAATTAAAAACATTTATCAAAGTTCGTCCCGAAATCACATATTGTGGAAACTCGGGTGTGTGCGCTGCGATTAAGTCGGGCCCTTCCTTTCCAAACCGATAATACCTGAAACCATAAACAAAAGTGTAAGCACGAAGCTTAGTGAGTTCTCCAGAGCATACCCCATACAATCCACATAATCACATAATCCATATTAGCTATGTAAGCTACATAAATCACAAAAGCCATGCATAAAAACATATCAGGATGTCGTGGACTCCCTCCAAGGTCTTACTCGTAAGTGTCATTGGCTCCCCCACATGGTCTTAGCTCATTGTCATGGGCTCCCCCATATGATCTTTTACTTGGGAGTGCCATGGGCTCCCCCACATGGTCTTATATCCAATTGTCATGGGCTCCTCCAAGGTCTTCACATATCTAGTCCCTAAATACTAGCACATTCTCATATACATGCATACCAGACATAACAGTAGTGAATCCACAATAAAAACTACAACTAACTAAATGGGCCAGCCTTGGTGCCTTAGACTGTAACATCCCAAAATTCAGGTAAAGCTATTTAACCCTTCTCCTTCTCCCAATTTGTCAAGTTAAGTCCCTTAAATAAAAAGTTAGGCTAGTGAGTACGCTAGAGTACGCTGCGCGTACTCACGTGCTTAATTTGGACGCGGAATCGCCTGGGTACGCTGGGCGTAGCAAGCCCAGGTGTAAACCCTAATTTGGGGTTTGTGCACTATAAAAGGAATGCAATGGCCTTGACCTCAGCCTCCATTCCAGAGAGTGAAACCGTAAAAGAGTGTCCTCCTTCGTTTCTAGCTAGTGTGTTGGTGTTCTAAGCTTCTAAGTGTCATTTCAAGGTGGTGGAAGAGAAGAAGAGGCCATTTTGGAGGCTAGAAGTTTGTGGGAAAGAGTAGATCTGAGCTTTTCAGAGGTTGGAGCTTCTTCCTGAGGTAAAAAGCTCAAAACTTGCCTTGTCATTTGTGTTGGACCAATTTCTAGGGTTTTTGGTCCCAGGATGGAGACTTTATGAGCAAATGGTCTCTATTGGCCTAGATCTATCATATTTCAGGACTATAAGAGTTGTATGTTCATAAAAATGCAATCTTTGACGTAAATATTGAGCCATGCATGAGATCTAGACCTTTGGAGGAAAAAAAGAAAGGTGTTAGAGGGTGTAGGGACCTTTACAGCCATGCCAAGGCTTAAAGGTTCCGACTTTATGGGATAAGAGGCTTTAATAGAGTCAGATCCGGAAGTTGAAGGAGTGTCTTAACCGTTTAAGACCAAAATCCATGGAATGGCTGAAACTGAGACTTACGCTGGGCGTAACTCTCAATACGCGCAACGTAAGGGGTTGAGACTCCGATTGTGGTTCGCCGGCGTACGCCCCGCGTACAGAGAAGGTACGCGCCGCCGACTGCCTTCTGTTGACTTTTGTTGACTTTTAGGGTTTTGGCCAACCTTTGGACTTTTGGGTCAGGGAGGGGTAAAATGGTCTTTTCCCTTCTGTGGAAATTGTAGAGTGGATTCAAGCTAGCCTCTGAGAGCCGTTATTTATTTGAGAGTATTGTTATGTGTTTAGGAGGGGGCTAGACTAGTGTGTTCGAGTGCGAGACTATCCGAGATACCGAGGTGAGTCTTCTCACTATACTGTACCTGGAAGGGTACCCATGTGTGACCGGAAGGTCTTATATGCTATGAGATATATGTGCTATATGCTGATATGTGAAATTTATGTGTTGTGTATGCTATGTATAATAAGGACCGGAAGGTCAAGTTGATATGGACCGGAAGGTCAAGATGACATGGACCGGAAGGTCAGGAGGTTACGGACCGGAAGGTCGATACGGGTAGGACCGGAAGGTCTACCGGGATTCGGGATGGAAGTCCCCTTAGACACTTGGACCGGAAGGTTCCACAGAGTTATGATCTGGAAAGGCGTATGTGTTGTATGTGGTATTTTGGGGAACTCACTAAGCATTTATGGTTACAGTGTCGTGTTATGTGTTTCAGGTACCAGTGAGGATCGCGGGAAGGCACCGGCTTGATCAGTACACACACATGAGGAGTTTTACATATTATGATCTTGGGATGTGATATTATGAGTTGTTGTGTGATACAATGACATTTTTATAACAATTATGAATGAATGAGTGTTTTTACAATGTGAAAAATTGTTTTGAAATTTACGTTGTTACATAGACCCATTGGTATGGTGAGGAGACGCTTCCCGAATGAAATCCTTAGCAGCTGCCCTGTCCACCTCCTGTAACGCCTGTGTTTCTGGGCTTGTCATTAATGTTGATATAATAGTCTAGGTTAACCTTTGTAACCCGTTTTGAAATAATAGAAGTGTATTATTTGAGTATTATGTGTTTTGTGCTTAATTGCTTAATTATGTGGTTGGATTAATTAAGAATAAAAATAAGCGTCAAAATTTAAGTGTAAAATAAACTTGATATCTTTGGATAATGTTGTAGTAGTTGAAACGAGGTTTCTGAATATATATAGAACGCCCAAATCTGACTTCGTATGAGGAAGTTATGATTTTCTGAAGTTTCGACTTAGCGGTATGCAGCCTGAAATACTCGATTTGAGATCGAGCAGTTTTTAGCCGAAGCAATCTAAACGAGGATCGAAGGTCTCGTTGTTGGTATCGAAGCGATGAAAAGTTAGGCGAGAACGGACGTCAAACGAAGAAGTTATGAATTTATAACGAAGTTTTTCTGTCCCGGCCTATTAAAAATAAATAATAAAAATAAAGTCAAAATTAGCCGACGAAGTCTAAACGAAAGTTGTAGAGCGTAGTATCACCTACGCGTGGATGTAAAGAACGTCGAAAACGGAGTTCGTATGAAGAAGATATGAATTTCCGTAGTTTATTAAATAATTAATAATTAAATTTAATTATTAAATCCGACATTATCCGAAGAGGAGTCATCGGACTCATCCGAAGTACGCCTAACGTACTAGTGTACACCCCGCGTACAGCGAAGCATGACACGCCTCGCACTCGAGTTCTTCGGATACGTAAGCAATGACGATTTTGAGGCAGTACGCCCCGCGTACTCCGAGGCTCCAGCCTCCTATAAATAGGATGCTAGGGCAGCCGACTCCTTTGCTATTTTTCTCTCTTCTCTCTCCCGTTTTGCATCGATTTGCGTGCCAGAAATACCCCGAAGCACCGGTATCATTCCCGAGTCCCGAAGCAAAATCCGAAGCCCCGAGAATCCCGAAGAGCGTGATTCCCGAGCCGAAGCTCTGCCCGCGAGAGGTTCGATTTTTGTGAAGATCTTCCAGATCTGCTGAAGAATACTACTTCTGCAAGTCGTAGTGCTGTCCGATCATCTTCTGATCAAGTGAGTGTATACTACCTTTCATAAACACGATAATAATACAAGTATGGTTCGAGTGTATTAAGTATATTGTTGTTTATATGTGTGAGTGTGTAGTTACTTTCTTCTAACGCATAATTATGAAGTATTTTATATGAAATACGTGTTATGTGTATAATTTTGTTGTTATGTGCATGAATGTATATTCACTCTCTTCTATCTCATAGATCTGATTTATTTTCTATGAAATACATGTTATGTGGGTGTGCCTCATCTGTTATGTGGAATATATATTGAATGAAAATGCTATACATATTTTAAACTATGTATAAAAATATATATATTTGTATCTACTAATATGTTGGGTAGAACATAGGTAGATAGTTGGTGTGAAATAAACAGATGAAAGGCCTCGATGTTGTTGTTGTTGTTGATCTAGTTATTCAGCGGAGTATTGATAACGACCACGGACTCTTTCTAGACAGTCCAGTGGAACGCTAGCAGGTTCATAACCTGTAGGTGTTGTGAACGATGTGTTCACCGGTGTACTCTATCCCCCTCATGGTTGCCTTTAGGATATCTATTGTTGAGGAAACCCCTTAGCAGTGATGTCCGTCCCGATGAAAATCCTAGATTAGGTCCCTTGAGATAGATGTTATTTTAGGGACGTAAAGTGAGGATAACGGGAATGGGTAATCGGGATAGTGATTGGTTGGTGAAATTAAATATAATTTATTTATTGTGGGTTGAAAACCTTATATGCTCACCAGCCTCCCAAGCCTGACCCACTCGGTTTTAATTGTATTACAGGTAGTGGCGCGAGGGCATAAGATGGTTGAATCATCAAGTTGTTTTGTTTACAAGTCTGTATATGTATATATTTGTTGAATGACTTGTAATGTTATCGTTTATGCTTTATGGTCTGTATCGGAACATGACATCCCGAGTTTTGATTATATAATGAAAATGCATCTCTTGATGAAATGCTTTGATAAATATTATTTTATCATGTTTTGTTTTGGGAAAAAATTCCGCAACACTTTTAAATCAAAAAGATTTACTCTGAAATTATTTTAAAAAGCATAAATGAAATTGGTCTTTTTTGGCCGTGATTTTGGGGATGTCACACCTCCGGAGCTACAAATATCAATTTGGCACCTAATTAGCAATTGAGTTCTCAACCATACATATCACTCCATACCTGGGGTAAAAAAGACCATTTTACCCCTGACCTATCTGTGTCCAATACTTTGGCGCAAACTATAATATGAAAGGCCTAAAGGCTAATTAGTCGAACAATGGCCCAATTTTCCAAACTGGACCCACACCTCTCCAATGAACCTTATCCAAAAGCCCAATAATTTCCTTAGTCCATAACCATGTTCCCAATTGGCCCACGAAGGCCCATAGCAACCTAGTCCAAAACATGGCCCAAACTGAGGCCTACAGATGTGAAGTCCATGTCTATATTGGGTCACAAGGCCCAATAGACCCAACTATTCCAATATTGGCCCAAAGATACATTCAAGCCCAAGTACCAGCAAATCTAGGCCCAAAACCATTAGGGACCAAGGATCCGAAGTTTGCTAAGGCCCAAGTCTTCCTGAGAGCGTAAGCCCAACATATCTCTTTTGTACGCTTAGCGTACTGGGCAAAAGGACTGTACGCGCAACACACTACATATTACGCCTAGCGTATAAACAGCTTATGCACAAAATCCATTAAGTGCTTAATGTTTTAAGCCATAAGTCCAAACCACAAATCTGAGTCCCAAATAACGTCTAAACCCATAAAGTCACTGACTTGGTGACTTAACATGCCCCAAAAGACCAATTAGCATTCTACTTTCATGTAAATGACTCAAACTCCAACATGGATGGTCTTAGACTCTAAAGGTGCCAACATTATGGGCCTTGAACCTCAGAAACACTAAGAGGGGCAACTCAAAGCTCCTGGAATGAAATCAAGACCACTAGATCTCATACTTGGGACCAAAATGAACCAAAACACATAAATGGTAGATCTAAGAGATGAATGATCAAGTTCAAAGCTTTATACCTTCATTAAGGTGAGAATGAGTACCAAAAGTCAGATCCATAAGGTCCTCCTTGATTCCCATCTTTGCATCAAACTCCATCTTCTTGAAAATGGACCAAACACACCAAAAATGGACTCCATAAGCTCACAATGCCACCATGGATGATATATGATGGTTTCTAGGGTTTTAGAGGGTGGGGGCTGCTTTAGGAAATGCAGAATAAGGCTAACATTATGCTTATGTAGGGTACAACCCTAAGATTAGGGTTTTCATTCTGACCCTCGTACGCCCCACGTACCTTTTTGTACGCCCCGCATACGAGTCCGTTCACCCCGACCCAAGCCTTGCACCTACGATGCGCGTTCCTCTCAGCTACTCCTCACGTAGTTCCATCTCGTTGTTACGCCCTGCGTACCAGCTCGGTACCCCCCGTGTACTAGGGCTTCTCCCAAAAACCCTATTTCATCCGAAGACCCTAACTTACTTGATACAACTCTGTTTCCAACCTTTCATATATCCACAGAAAGGTATCAAGACGCTCAATACTATTATCAATTCCTTCCTGCCATAAAATAGTTGAACTCAAATCCACTTCAATAAAAACCTAAGCTGGTAGATTACCAAAATAACCCTTTGGTCCAAAAGCTCAAACTAAATACCCGGGCAACCAAGATATATTGTCCTACTACAACTGGGTCCAAAACCCAACCCCTCAGGTATCCATAGCTTGATAGTACTCCATCCTTTGATCACCATTCTCAAAATGGGAACAATCTGAAACAAGATGTTACAACTCTCCCCCACTTGAATTAGATTTCGTCCTCGAAATCTGCCCTTACCTTCCCTAGCACATCCAACGATCTGATCAATACCTTCACAATCTGGAATAAGTACAGCCTTCCTAAGGCAACCGATACCCATCCTAAAAGGACTTACAAACCTGAAAAGAAACGAACCTTAAACCCTATTGCATAAAAACCTCTCGATTTTTCCGAAACTTGAAACTTCAAATTAACCTAGTTTCTCGACAACTGCCCACACTAAACCATCATCGAACTTATTCCATAAGAAAATCAGCCTAACGGAATGCTTTCCACCCATAATACCATGGGGCTTCCAAAAGAACAAAATCATTTGACAAACGCGACTATAGAACACTGAACTTGACAAGAGGCTTAATTAATCCTTTCTGTAGAAGATTCACCCTTGCAACGGTTAGACTCAGACGAGAGCTGCGCGGAAGAGTCAAATTGATTACCCTAAGATTATTTAATCCCACTGCAAGAGGATTAGCATATCCCGGTCAACAACTACCGTACCGCCGTCTAGATGCTTTCCATAGCACCCAAGACTTCCCTGGATCCCAATCTTGTCTGCCATTATCCGAAATATCGGATTCCTTCCTGGTTTTTGAGCCAACAAGCAACCTTGCATTCACCCTACATGACCTCCGAAGGATACCTTATCCAAAAATACCTGCCCTATCTTTACCTCCACTCATGGCTTCTTCAATCCTCTCGATCCATCCGATCATGATAAACTAACCATCTGTCACCACTGAATCTAATGCAAAAGGTGAATGCTAATAGAATAACTATAGTCTTACATCATGCCCGGTCT
The DNA here is from genome assembly GCF_051521515.1 of Lactuca serriola. Taxonomy (NCBI): domain Eukaryota; kingdom Viridiplantae; phylum Streptophyta; class Magnoliopsida; order Asterales; family Asteraceae; genus Lactuca; species Lactuca serriola. Next base: position 47,387,766 of record NC_136410.1, read on the forward strand.
TGTTCAACCTATCGATTCTAGATTCTAATTATGTTATGACCTACTTACAACATTGCGAACCGGCCAACCCTAGCCTAAGTCATTTGGACGAATCCGTGAATGCCATGGTTGCCCTACAGTTTTTATGTACTTTCCACATTGTCTGAACGTTTGTGAATGCTACGTCCCTCCCCGCAGTCTTACAACACTATATGGATGGTTGTGAATGCTATAGTTATCCCCGCAGTCATACAACACTTCCCACATTATCTGATTACTACGGAATGCTACGAGTCCCCCGTAGTCTTACAACCTTTCACCCCAAACTAACTACTAGTGAATGCTATGCCTCCCCCGTAGTCTTACAACACATTCACCCTAACTAACCATTAGTGAATACTATGGCTCCCCCGCAGTCTTACAAAACTTCTGCCTCAACGGACCAATAGTGAATGCTACAGCTCACCCGCTGTCTTACAACACTTTCGCCCTAACACAATCACAACCAAATGCCTTACCCCTAATCTATCAATTCGAATCGCACACATAGTCGAACACGCACTCGACTGAACACCCAATATGAACTCAATTCACGACCGGATTCCCAACTTGATTCCCCAAATTCTGCTATTAAGCACCAATAAGACGCATTCATATGTTGGCAAGTTTTACCGAACTCCCAACTCACACAACCCTCAACCCAATCAACCGCTTTGGCCTCCTTCCTCCCTGACGGGGATGCTAAACTTAGTCTATTTTCATAACCGCTCCGCTCCTGAATGATTCTCCCCCACTGTGATTTGACAAGTACTCACGGCGCATGAGAATTGAAGGAGTTCCCCAATCCTTCTTACCCCTAATGGTCTGTTGACGGTTGGGGCTTACCCTGGCTAGTGATCCACTGCTAGCCAATCTCACGATTACCCAAGTCCTGGAGTCCGGAAAAATACACTTGAGACCTTAACCAATCTGATATTCCAAATCACTTCCCATGATACCATATCAATTCCTTGAGTTCCCATGTCGACGACTAAGAACCATAACTTTTGCCATACACTGACGAACCTATACTCTAATTTATATCCTCAAGGAATCATTGAACTCTAACCGACTTCAATCCACACAATGGTACGATTCCCTTGACACATCCAAAGATTAAACAATTCGCACAACTGGCACCACCATCTTCATGCTACCATTCGTTTTCTAGCAACGGTAGTTCCTTGAACTCCAAAGTTCTTCCATAGGCAGATGTCGATCATACCCGAACAGATGACAGAACCACTGAACCCTGAATTTACTGGGGAACTATCCCACTAATTCCTAACCAAAGATCCTCCAAACAATACTCCTGAACAAATTCCGATAAAGACCCGGAACAATAACAGTACACACAGGACCCACTCTGCAAGATTTGTCCATCTGGGGATTCATCAAAGACTCCTCGGTATAGAAAATGGCATATGGAAATCATTGATAACTCAGAAAATAGCAGAGAACTGACCCGAGATCTCACTCATTCCAACTTAATCAAAAATCCAAAGTGATACAAATTCCTGATATTCACTTGAAGTGGCAGAAGATAACATACGCGCAACCATCTGAAGGAATCCAGATCACCTCCTCCTAAGATACCTCGACCATCCTGAGGACATGGTGCAAAACTCCCTTTTGATCCCGATGACATGAACTAACAATAGGATCCTCCCTTCCTTGGATGAACGAAAACCACCGAGGTCCATACCAAAACTCGGCGAGTAATCTCCGATGAGATGAACTCCCGCGATCGCGCATCGATTGGCCCAGGTCCTGCTCTTGAGTTGGAGCCAGAATCTGGATCCCATTCCTGAGTGCTCCAAATCAGTCTCCTGCTCTCGGGTTCTAGAAATCATATCATTCGGGGTCTCACACTCTGACACCCTCACCAGCTCAATCGTGAATAGCTGAATTGCAATAGCTAGAGCAAACTCTGCCCCAACCCGGACTACAAAACTACTCCCAAGACATAGTCTCCAATCCCGAAAGCGCAATAGATCGTACAATCGATCCCTAACAAATCCTTGCCTCCCGATACAAGAGATCCAATTTGAACCAAACCTTAGCTCCAAAGAGTAGGGACTAGTGCGGAGAACACCTTCCATCTCCTTAGTCTAATGCGAACTCAAATCCCTGCCAGTCCATCCACTAACTGGCTCACCACCGGAGCCGTGACCAAACCCTGGTCCATTCCCATGCGTACTCATCCTCGTTCTGCAAAGCAGCTATTCCCACAGTCCAATCATAACCAATAATTCTCCTTCCCTTAAGCTTCTTAGATTTTCCAAGACTCTCACCAATTTGAGTATGGATCCTGTGCTTTCAGTATTATGGGCCCAATACTACCTTCCACACCTATCCATACTTTCTCAGCAATCCTCCCGAATCCTCAAAGTCACCTAATCCACTGATGCACCAAATGTCCGTTAAACTGCAACACGATACCCACTGAAGCAACTCCTATGCTTCCCCCTAGGTTCCCAACCTCATCGAACCGCCCCACTAACTCACTGGAGCATATCCTAAGCTTTCCTAGGTTTCCAACCTCGCCCTACCATCAACTTCCGAAGAACTCCCCGTGATGCCAACCATCCACCTCCTAAATATTGTCATATTCAATTAGTGGCTGACTCCCATCATTCAAGAGTTCCACAAAGCACAAAGCAAGTAGCATTCAGGCAACAACACTCCAATCCAAAGAACTATCATAGGGTATTCAGCCCACATTCCACAACTCATGATATCCACATCCAGCTATCCTCACTATCAATTGCCTTATGCACACAAATTATACATAGAACAGGATCTAATAGACTGTCGAATAATAGACTCTACCCTAGGACCACAACTAGACAAGGAACAGGATATAAGGCCAAATCAATTATTCTAAGGCTATAAGATCCTAACCGTATACAATTTTAAAAGCATACACTTAACAATTACTAGTACTAATAATCATTCTCATTCTAGCATGGCATCCAATATTCCCAAGGCTACAAGCACCACATGTCAGGCCAATCTATCGCTGACTACTCGACACTAAAATGCAAGTCTACCAGCTCATACAACATATAAAGGCATCTCCCCTAGCCCTAACTAGCATGCGATTAACAGATTCATAAGTCAAGTCATAACAGATAACATATATGGGTATTCTGGGGAAACTTACTTGAGCTCGGCTGATTGCATGCACCACACCCTTTCTTGTATTGGAAATTCTTTCCTTAAAAACATTTTTCTTTTGAAAACTTTATAGATCCTCAGTTTGAGTTCAGACACACTCGAAAGTATGTCGGAATACCTCAAACCAAGGCTCTTATACCAACTTGTAATGACCAAAAAATCAAGGGTAAATTTTTTTATTTTTATTATGGTTAAAACACAATATCATTTAAATCCAAGCCTTCCCAAAAACATTGCTAATTAAAAACATTTATCAAAGTTCGTCCCAAAATCACATATTGCGGAAACTTGGGTGTGTGTGTTGTGATCAAGTCGGGCCCTTCCTTTCCAAACCGATGGTACCTGAAACCATAAACAAAACTGTAAGCAAGAAGCTTAGTGAGTTCCCCAATGTGACACCCCCAAAATCTCGGCCAGAAAAGGCCGACTTCATTTATGCTTTTTAAAATAATTTCAGAGTAAATCCTTTTGATTTAAAAGAGTTGCGGAATTTGTTCTCAAAAACAAAATATGATAAAATAATATTTATCAAAGCATTTCATCAAGAGATGCACTTTCATTATATAATCAAAACTCGGGATGTCATGTTCAGATACAAACCATAAAGCATAAACGATAACATTACAAGTCATTCAACAAATATATACATATACAAACTTGTAAACAAAACAACTCGATGATTCATCCATCTTACGCCCTTGCGCCATTTCCTGTAATACAAATAAAACTGAGTGGGTCAGGCTTGGGAGCCTGGTGAGCATATAGGGTTTTCAACCCACAATAAATAATTATATTTAATTTCATCAACCAACAATAACCCGATTACCCATTCCCGTTATCCTCACTTTATGTCCCTAAAACAACATCTATCTCAAGGGACCTAATCTAGGATTTTCATCAGGGCGGACATTACTGCAAAGGGGTTTCCTTGACAATAGATGTCCTAAAGGCAACCATGAGAGGGATAGAGTACATTGGTGAACACATCGTTCACAACACCTACAGGTTATGAACCTGCTAGCGTTCCACAGGACTGTCTAGAAAGAGTCTGTGGTCATTATCCATACTCCACTTAATAACTAGATCAATAACAACAACATCGAGGCCTCTCATCTGTTTATCACACATCAACTATCTACCCATGCTCTACCCAACATATTAGTAGATAAAAATATATATTTTTATACATAGTTTAAAACCTAAATAGCATTCTCATTCAATACATATTCCACATAACAGATGAGGCACACCCACATAACACGTATTTCATAGAGAATAAATCAGATCTATGAGATAGAAGAAAGTGAATATACATTCACACATATAACAACAAAATATACACATAACACGTATATCGTATAAATACTTCATAGTTATGCGTTAGAAGAAAGTAACTACACACTCACTTGATCAGAAGATGATCGGACAGGACTACGACTTGCAGAAGAAGTATTTTTCAGTAGATCTGGAAGATCTTCACAAAAACCGGGCTTCTCGCGAGCAGAGTTTCGGCTCGGGAATTGCACTTCTCGGGATCTTCGGGGCTTCAGAACTTGCTTTGGGGCTCGAGATTGATATCGGGGCTTCAGGATACTTCTAGCACGCAAAACGATGCAAAACGGGAGAAAGAGAAGAGAATTTGGCAAATGGAATCGGCTGCCCTCGCATGCCTTTTTTAGGAGGCTGAGGCCTCGCATTACGCTCGGCGTAATGCCCTTACGCGAGGCGTACTCCTTCGAAGTCGTCACTGCATGCGTCATCGGAGCTTCGACGTCATCGCTTACGAACCCAGAGCACTCGAGTGGTACGTTGGGCGTACAACACTACGCTGGGCGTAGTGTGGATCGGAACGGTGACTCCTTCGAATATACATCCGAATTAAGGATTAAATAATAAATATTATTTATTTAAAAACTTCGGAAATTCATATCTTTTTCATACGAACTCCGTTTTCGACGTTCTTTATATCTGCGCGTAGGTGAGATTACGCTCTACAACTTTCATTTAGACTCCGTCGGATAAATTTGAATTTATTTTTATTATTTATTTTTAGTAGGCCGGGATAGGAAAATTCCGTTGTAAATTCATAACTTCTTCATCCGACGTCCGTTTTCATCTGTCTTTTCACCAATGCACTACTATCAACGAGATCTTCAATTCTCGTTTAGATTGTTTAGATCAACAATCACTCGATCTCGAATCGAGTATTCGGGCTGCATACTGCTAAGTCGAAACTTCAGAAAATCACAACGTCCTCATACGAAGTCTGATTTGGGCGTTCTCTTTATGCACGCTCTCGGTTTAAGGAACTCTACGACATTCGTTTAGATCACTAGGGCTAAATATCGCTCTAACGTAAATTTCACTTTTTACGTCATTCAGCGTCGCCGGTTCCGTCGCGAAACTTCGATAGATTATAACTTCTTCGTTATAACTCGGATTTCGACATTCTTTATATATTCGGAAACCTCGTTCCAACTACTACAACATTATACATAGATATCAGCTTTATCTAACATTTTATTTTGACGCTTATTTTTATTCTCAATTACATTAAGACACACAATTAAGCACATAACACATAATACTCAAATAATACACTTCTATTATTTCAAAATTGGTTATAAAGGTTAACCTAGACTATTACATCAACATTAATGACAAGCCCAGAAACACAGGCGTTACAATTCTCTCCACCTTAGAATGATTTCATCCCCATAATCACACATTAACAAAAAAATGCGGATAGCGACTCATCATGTCACTCTCCGTCTCCCAGGTGAGATTTGGCCCATTCGTATGTTTCCATCGGACAAGCACTAAATCGACCATCTTGCGTAGCAACTTCTTAGTCTTCCGGTCAACGATTTCCTCAGGTTCTTCAATCAACCTTTTGTTCTCATCAATTCTCAACTCCGAAAGTGGAATCATGTCGGGAACTTCTCCCGTGAACTTCCTCAAATAACACACATGGAAAGTGTTTTGAATTCCTTTCAGTTCTTCGGGTAATTCGAGCTTGTAAGCTTGGTTCCCAATCCCCTGAAGAACTTTAAACGGTCCAATGAACCTTGGACTCAACTTTCCCCTTTTACCGAATATTATAAGTCCCTTCCACGGCGAGACTTTAAGCAAAACTGAATCTCCAACTTCAAAAGTCATCGGTCTTCGCTTGTTGTCAGCATAACTTTTTTGACGATCCTAAGCAGCTAACATTCTTTCACTGATTATTTTCAACTTTTCAGCGGTTTGATGGACTATCTTCGGTCCCATAAACTGTTTTTCCCCAACCTCAAGCCAACAAGACGGTGTACGACACTTCTATCCGTACAAAGCTTGATAAGGTGCCATCTTTATGCTCGAGTGGAAACTATTACTATTGGAAAACTCTACCAAAGGTAAATGTTCATCCCAATTACCTACGAATTCCAGAGTGCATGCTCTTAGCATATCTTCAAGTGTTTGTATCGTTCTTTCGCTCTGACCATCAGTCTGTGGATGGTAAGTTGTACTTAAACACAACTTGGTACCCAATTCCTCTTGTAGACTTTTCCAAAATCGCGAGGTGAAACCGCTGTCATGATCTGACACAATCGTTAACGGAACACCGTGAAGCCTCACAATTTCCTTCACGTAAGAATTCGCAAGCTTATCCATAGACCATTTCTCCTTGGCTGCTATGAAATGCGCACTTTTAGTGAATCGATCAACGACCACGCAAATCATGTCGTGACCCTTCTTTGTTCTAGGTAGTTTAGTGACAAAATCCATAGAGATGTCTTCCCATTTACCCATAGGCACAGGTAAAGGTTCTAAACTCCCATATGGTTTCTGATGTTGTGTCTTGACTCTCGCACAAGTCACACACTCGGCCACATACTTTGCAACATCAAGCTTCATCGTCGGCCACCAATAATAAGGATTTAGGTCCCTATACATTTTAGTGCTACCAGGATGAATCGAGTACATGGTTTTATGAGCTTCTTCCATCATAAGATCTCTAACTCCTCCTGTCTTAGGTATCCAAATCCGATCTTGGAACACCTTCAGTCCATGACTGTTTATACCGAACACCAACGTTTTTCCCAAACGTTCTTCCTTTCGGTCATTCTTCTTAGAAGCTTCCTCTTGAGCTTTCTTTATACTTTCCACAATGGTCGAGACAACTTTAATTCTCAACACTCTTGGCCTCTTTCTTTCAAGATTGACTTTCCGACTGAGGCCATCAGCAACAACATTTGCTTTACCGGGGTGGTAAAGTATCTCGCAGTCGTAGTCCTTGAGTAATTCCAGCCAGTTTCGTTGCCTCATATTCAATTCTTTCTGATTAAAGAGATATTGGAGACTCTTATGATCATTGAAAAGTTTGCACTTCGTGCCATAGAGGTAATGCCTCCATATTTTCAGAGCGAATACTACCGCTGCCAACTCCAAATCATGAGTCGGGTAGTTCCTTTCATGCTCTTTCAATTGTTGAGACGCATATGCGATCAACTTATCTCTTTGGGTCAAAACACAACCCAATCCAACCCCAGACGCATCACTATAAACAACGAAGTCTTCAACTCCATCGGGTAGAGAAAGTATCGGTGCCTCGCATAGTTTCTTCTTTAGCTTCTCGAATCTTCGTTATGCTTATCACTCCAAGAATAAGTAGCTCCTTTGTGGGTCAAAGCTGTCAATGGAATAGCGATCGAAGAAAAGCCTTGGATAAACCATCGGTAATATCTGGCTAATCCCAAACAGCTTCGGATCTCCATGGGACTTTTCGGTTGTTCCCACTTCATCACAGCTTCAATCTTTGTTGGATCAACCATTATCCCTTCTTGGTTGACCACGTGACCCAAGAATTGGACTTCTCGAATCCAAAAATCACATTTGGAGAACTTTGCATACAACTTCTCCTTCTTCAAAACTTCTAACACTTCTCGCAAGTGTCTGCCATGCTCCTCTTGGATTTTCGAGTAAATCAGAATGTCATCTATGAACACTATCACAAATTTATCAAGGAATGGATTACAAACCCGATTCATTAAATCCATGAATGCTGCTGGAGCATTGGTTAGTCCAAACGACATAACCAAGAACTCCTAGTGTCCATATCGTGTTCTGAATGCAGTCTTCTGTATATCCTGCTCTCTTACTTTCAGCTGATGATATCCTGACCTAAGATCGATCTTCGAGAAATAGCTCGAACCTTGAAGTTGATCAAACAGGTCATCAATCCTCGGCAATGGATATCTATTCTTTATTGTTGCCTTGTTCAGCTCTTTGTAATCGATGCACATTCTCATACTTCCATCTTTCTTCTTCACGAATAACACTGGAGCTCCCCAGGGTGATGAACTAGGTCTAATGAAACCTTTGTCCAATAACTCCTGAAGTTACATCATCAGCTCCTTCATCTCCGTCGGTGCTAATCGGTAAGGTGCTTTTGCTATTGGTGTCGTCCCTGGTAACAATTCTATTCTAAACTCCACTTGTCTATCAGGCGGTAATTCGGGAAGATCTTCAGGAAATACTTCCGGATAATCACATACGACAGGAATGCTCTGCATCTCCTTTTTCTCCTTCTTAGCATCTATCACAAATGCTAGATACGACGTACATCCTTTGGTCAAACACTTTTTGGCTTTCATCGATGAAATGATTCCAGAATTTACTCTGCGTTTATCTCCATACACCATAAACGGCTCTTTCCCTGGCGGGTTTACCTTGACTATCTTCTTTCTGCACAATATCTCGGCGTCGTTGGCGCTAAGCCAATCCATTCCTAACACGATGTCGAAACCATTAATTTCTATAAGCAATAATTCCTCGTGAAACTTATTCCCGTTCAAGTCAATTAAGATGTTTTTAATATGATGGCTAACAGGTACAAACTTGCCACTAGCAACTTTGACTAATAAAGCATTATCTAGTCTATCGACAGGAAAAGCTAGTTTTCTACCAAATTCATGTGAAATAAAGGAGTAGTTGGCTCCAGAATCAAATAAAATTTAGGTAGGCAATGTGTTTACGAGAAAGGTACCTGAAGCGACATCAGCTTCATCTTTAGCAGCTTCCACCGTCATCTGGTATGCTCTCGCCTTTGGCTTTGGCGGAATGTTAGGTCTTGCTGCCTCCTTCTTTTTCGGGCAGTCCCTCGACGTGTGTCCCTCCTCGCCACAACCATAACAAACTTTCTTAGTGTGGGTGCATTCATTGGCATAGTGCCATGGCTTTACACATTTAAAACATGTGGCCACTACCTCACATTTTCCATGATGCTTCTTCTTACATTTTTCGCACCATTTCGCTTCGCCTCCTCCTCCTCCTCTCGAACTAGACTTCGAGAACTTGTTTTTCTTGTTGGACCCTGAAGGTCCATCGAACTTCCTTTTCTCACTAACATCTATCCTTTCTAGACCCTTTTCCTTCTGCTGGGCCTCTACATTATTAGCTGCTCGAACAGCTGTTTTCATAGTGGTTGCCATCTTGACTGTCGGGCCAAAGTAGGCAGGCAGTCCATTAGCGAACCTCTCAATGTTGGAGAGTTCCGTTGGCACTAGGTGCGGAAATAACTTCATTTTCTCAGTGAATGCAGTAGCATAGTCATCTATGCTCATCCTCCCCTTCTTCAAGTTTTGGAACTCATTGTTCAGATCAATCACATCTATCTCTGAACAATACTGCACCCTTAACTGTTCCAAGAACTCCTCCCATGATATTTTCAGGCTTCTCCTCGTGGCATAGTATCTGCTAGCAACTTCCACCAACTCAGGACTCCAGTCTTCAGTTGTCTAACTGCAAAGACAGTCTTCCGTTTGTTGCTACAGTCGTAACTTTCAAATACCATCTCCATTTTGGAGATCCAATCCAGAATCTCAACAGGCTTTGGGCTTCCAGAAAGACTTGGCGGCTTGGCGCCCAAGAAATTCTTGTACATTCGCCCAACCTTGTTGTTTCTCCTTTCCGGATCGTTCCTTCGTTCTTCTTGAGTCCCAACTTGACTCACCACGTGACTATTGTTCCCTTCCTCTGATTGCTCGGGAATCAGTTCGGGTTCCTCAATAGGTATGATTGGTTCGTCCCTATTCTCATGTAACATCCGTCGCATTTCTTCCCTTTATTCGACTAACATAGCCCAAACCATGGCTTGCACCCCAGCCAGTGTTATTGGTTCTAGTGCTGCTGCTACAACAGGTGCTTGCTCAATCACTGGTGGTTGATTCATGTTTTCATCCGCGTTTCCAACGCCACTTCTGGTTCTTACCATTTTTGATCTACACACCGAATAAGGTGAAATTATATCATCATCCATGATAGATAATTAAATCATCCTTATCACTTTTAAACGTTTACATGTTAGTTCTAATCCCGTATACGTACGTTTAGAATCCTACACACATAAGGTTTCCAGATCCGGTCGGCAACAGACCATAGATCCGAACAAATAATATCATATATGGCAACATATAACATTTAGCACATAAAAGCATTTATAGGCAACTTTCCTAAAATAAACTAGTGCTCGTGTCTAAAATTTAACAGACACGCATCTGACAATTTCACTTAGCATTCTAAGTTTAAGTCTAGAAATCCTACAAATTCCTAGTTCGCTTAAACTAATGCTCTGATACCAACTGTGACATCCCCAAAATCTTGGCTAGAAAAGACCAATTTCATTTATGCTTTTTAAAATAATTTCAGAGTAAATCCTTTTGATTTAAAAGAGCTGCGGAATTTGTTCCCAAAATCAGAATATGATAAAATAATATTTATCAAAGCATTTCATCAAGAGATTCATTTTCATTATATAATGAAAACTCGAGATGTCATGTTCCGATACAAACCATAAAGCATAAACGATAACATTACAAGTCATTCAACAAATATATACATATACAGACTTGTAAACAAAACAACTCGATGATTCATCCATCTTACGCCCTTGCGCCACTTCCTATAATACAAATAAAACTGAGTGGGTTAGGCTTGGGAGCCTGGTGAGCATATAGGGTTTTCAACCCACAATAAATAATTATATTTAATTTCACCAACCAACAATAACCCGATTACCCATTCCCGTTATCCTCACTTTATGTCCCTAAAACAACATCTATCTCAAGGGACCTAATCTAGGATTTTCATCAGGACGGACATTACTGCAAAGGGGTTTCCTTGACAATAGATGTCCTAAAGGCAACCATGAGGGGGATTGAGTACATTGGTGAACACATCGTTCACAACACCTACAGGTTATGAACCTGCTAGCGTTCCACGGGACTGTCTAGAAAGAGTCTATGGTCGTTATCCATACTCCGCTGAATAACTAGATCAAAAACAAGAACATCGAGGCCTATCATCTGTTTACACACATCAACTATCTACCCATGTTCTACCCAACATATTAGTAGATAAAAATATATATTTTTATACATAGTTTAAAACTTGTATAGCATTCTCATTCAATACATATTCCACATAACAGATGAGGCACACCCACATAACACATATTTCATAGAGAATAAATCAGATCTATGAGATAGAAGAAAGTGAATATACACTCACACATATAACAACAAAATATACACATAACACGTATATCGTATAAATACTTCATAGTTATGCGTTAGAAGAAAGTAACTACACACTCACTTGATCAGAAGATGATCGGACAGCACTACGACTTGCAGAAGTAGTATTCTTTAGTAGATCTAGAAGATCTTCACAAAAACCGGGCTTCTCCCGAGCAGAGCTTCGTCTTGGGAATTACACTTCTCGGGATCTTCGGGGCTTCGCAACTTGCTTCGGGGCTCGGGATTGATATCGGGGCATCGGGATACTTCTGGCACGCAAAACGATGCAAAACGGGAGAAGAGAATTTGACAAATGGAGTCGGCTGCCCTCGCATGCCTTTTATAGGAGGCTGAGGCCTTGCATTACATTGGGCGTAATGCCCTTACGCGGGGCGTACTCCTTCGAAGTCGTCACTACATTCGTCATCGGAGCTTCGACGTCATCGCTTACGAACCCGGAGCACTCGAGTGGTACGCTGGGCGTACAGCACTACGCTGGGCATAGTGTGGATCGGAACGGTGACTCCTTCGGATATAGATCCGGATTAAAGATTAAATAATAAATATTATTTATTTAAAAACTTCGAAAATTCATATCTTCTTCATATGAACTCCGTTTTCGACGTTCTTTATATCTGCGCGTAGGTGAGACTACGCTCTACAACTTTCATTTAGACTCCGTCGGATAAATTTGAATTTATTTTTATTATTTATTTTTAGTAGGCCGGGATAGGAAAACTCCGTTATAAATTCATAACTTCTTCATCCGACGTCCGTTTTCATCTGTCTTTTCACCAATGCACTACTATCAACGAGATCTTCAATTCTCATTTAGATTGTTTAGACCAACAATCACTCGATCTCGAATCGAGTATTCGGGCTGCATACTGCTAAGTCGAAGCTTCAGAAAATCACAACGTCCTCATACGAAGTCAGATTTGGGCGTTCTCTTTATGCACGCTCTCGGTTTAACGAACTCTACGACATTCGTTTAGATCACTAGGGCTAAATATCGCTCTAACATAAATTTCACTTTTTACGTCATTCAGCATCGCCGGTTCCGTCGCTCTACGACATTCGTTCTAAAACCTCGTTCAACTACTACAACATTATACATAGATATCAGCTTTATCTAACATTTTATTTTGACGCTTATTTTTATTCTCAATTACATTAATAAACACAATTAAGCACAAAACACATAATACTAAAATAATACACTTCTATTATTTCAAAACGGGTTATAAAGGTTAACCTAGACTATTACATCAACATTAATGACAAGCCCAGAAACACAGGCGTTACACCCAGAGCATACCCCACACAATAAACATAATCACATAATCCATATTAGCTATGTAAGCTACATAAATCACATAAGTCATGCATACAAACATATTAGGATGTCGTGGGCTCCTCCCACGGTCTTATACCTACTTGCCATGGGCTCCCCCACATGGTATTTATCTAGGAATGCCATGGGCTCCACCTCATGGTCATATCTCCAACTGCCATGGGCTCCCCCGGGGTCTTCCATGCAATTATCATAATAATCAACTAGCATATCATATATATATATATATATATATATATATATATATATATATATATATATCATAGAAGTATCTATCGTACTACGTAACTCATACATAAACACATAGGGATGTCGTGGACTCTCTCCAGGGTCTTACTCCTATGTGTCATTGGCTCCCCAAAGGGTCTTAGCTAATTGCCATGGGCTCCCTCACATGATATTTTACTTGGGAATGCCATGGGATCCCCCACGTGGTCTTATATCCAACTGTCATGGGCTCCCCCGGGGTCTTCACATATCCAGTCCCTAAATACTAGCACATTCTCATATACGTGCATACCAGACATAAAAGTAGTGAATCCACAATAAACACTACAACTAACTAAATGGGCCAGCCTTGGTGCCTTAGACCCATTGGTATGGTGAGGAGACTCACCTCGAATGCAGACGCTTCCCGAATGAAATCCTTAGCTGCTGCCGTGTCCACTTCTCGGAGCTACAAATATCAATTTGGCACCTAATTAGCAATTGAGTTCTCAACCAAACATATCACTTCATACTCAAGGTAAAAAAGACCATTTTACCCCTGACCTATCCATGTCTAATACTTTGGCGCAAACTATAATCTAAAAGGCCCAAAGGCCAATTAGTCGACCAATGGCCCAATTTTCCAAATTGGACCCAAACCTCTCCAATGAACCTCATCCAAAAGCCCAATAATTTCCTTAGTCCATAACCCTGTTCCCAATTTGCCCACGAAGGCCCGTAGCAACCTAGTCCAAAACATGGCCCAAACCGAGGCCCATAGATGCAAAGTCCATGTCTATATTTGGTCACATGGCCCAATAGACCAAATTATTCCAATATTAGCCCAAAGATACATTCATGCCCAACTTCTAGCAAATCTAGGCGCAAAACCATTAGGGACCAAATATCTGAAGTTCATTAAGGCCCAAGTCTTCCTGAGAGCGTACGCCCAACATATCTCTTCTATATGCTTTGCGTACTAGGCAAAAGGACTGTACGCGCAACGTACTACTTAGTATTCCCAGCGTACAAACCGCTTATGCACAAAATTAATTAAGTGCTTAATGTTTTAAGCCATAAGTCCAAACCACGGATCTGATTCCAAAATAACGTCTAAGCCCATAAAGTCACTGACTTGGTTACTTAACATGACCCAAAAGACCAATTAGCATTCTACTTTCATGGAAATGACTCAAACTCCAACATGGGTGGTCTTAGACTCTAAAGGTGCCAACTTTATGGACCTTGTACCTCAGAAACACTAAGAGGGGCAACTCAAAGCTCCTGGAATGAAATCAAGACCACTAGATCTCATACTTGGGACCAAAATGAACCAAAACACATAAATGGTAGATCTAAGAGATGAATGATCAAGTTCAATGCTTTATACCTTCATCAAGGTGAGAATGGGTACCAAAAGTCAGATCCATAAGGTCCTCCTTGATTCCCATCTTTGCATTAAACTCCATCTTCTTGAAATTGGACCATACACTCCGAAAATGGACTCCATAAGCTCAAAATGCCACCATGGATGATATAATACGATTTCTAGGGTTTTAGATGGTGGGGGTTGCTTTAGGAAATGAAGAATGAGGCTAACATTATGCTTATATAGGGTACAACCCTGAGATTAGGGTTTTCATTCTGACCCTCGTACGCCCCGCGTACGAGTCCGTGCACCCCGGCCCAAACCTTGCACCTACACCGAGCGTTCCTCCCTGCTACGCATCGCGTAGTTCCATCTCCTCGGTCGGTATGCCCCATGTAGTAAGGCTTCTCCCCAAAGCCCTAATTCTTCCGAAGACCCAAACTTACTCGATACAAATCCGATTCCATCCCTTCATTTATCCACAGAAAGGTATCGAGATGCTCAATACTATTATCAATTCCTGGATACCATAAAATAGCCCAAACTCTAATCCAATTCCATAAAAACCCAAGTTGGCAGATTACCGAAATACACCTTTGGTCCAAAAGCTCAAACTGAATACACGAGCAACCAAGATACACTATACTACTACAACTGGGTCCAAAACCCAACTCCTCAGGTATCCGTAGCTTAATAGTACTCCATCCTTTGATCACCATTCTCAAAATGGGAACAATCTAAAACAGGATGTTACATCTAGCTTACCATCGGGCCCACAACTTATGTCTGTCTTGCTCCTTCAGTCCTCGGACTGGAATACAAAATGATTAGCCATCAGTACGAGTCTGGCATGCTCCCCGTGGCCCTCAGCTCGTAATTGGAATGCATATGAGCCCTCAATATGAGTCTGGCATGCCCTCATTGTCCCTCAACTCACATCTAGCATACTCCATGGTTTTTTGGCTACTACGCGGAGCAGTATAACCTCAACCCAACTCACACAACATGTCGCCATGTAACAGATAAGTGCACATATAAATAATCAAATAGTATAACAGGTAGTCCTACCGATCTACCATACTAGCATATCAAATTAGCATGCATATCTAACTCATACTCAACATATCAATAACTACTAGGATATCAATCCAATGGGCCGACCTAGGTGCCTTAGACCCCTTAGTATAATGAAGAGAACTCACCTCACAAGTACTGCTGAACTGACAAGATTCAACTCTCAAACTACAGCTCCAAAGTCAACTGCCTACAACCACCATGTGACTAACTTTATCAAAATCCCGAAATACCTAAAATACCCTCAAAGTCAAACTTGGTCAACCATGGTCAAAGTCAAAGTTAACGGTCAAGGTTAGACCTGGCAATTCCTAACATGAATACACGAATCTGTGAGAGACACGACACGACATGAATACATATTAAAAATTGAGATAACGATTATTTCTCATTGTGTAATCGTATCATGTCAAATTTGTGGCTGACACGTTTTCATGACACGAATACACGAATTGCCAGGTCTAGTCAAGGTCAACAATCCATGTTGACCAACTCGTCGAGTGCATCCATAGACTTGTTGAGTTCCTTCAGTGTTCAGAAAAATCAGGAAAAACCCAAGTCAAATCGTCGAGTTAGCAGAACAACTCATCAAGTTCCTACTGTATCCAGAAAGCAGGGAAAACCGTTCCAACTCGTCAAGTTGTGTAACATACACGTTCAGTTATCGTTTTTTTATAATGAATAATATTATATGAATTTGAGTATTGAGTTCTAACAGATAGTTTTTACTTGAATTGATGTAAAACTATGTTTAGAATCATTAAGAATGTTTTGGAAGTCTTATGAGATTCCAATCAAATGTCAAATATTGAAATTTAACGAAAATAAAAAATTTAAAATAAGTAAAATTTGATTATTGCAAGTTGTAGATAATTTCATTAGAAACATTTAGGCGAAAACCTCATCAAAATCCGAGTTATAACGAACAACTTATGACCAATCGAAGATCCACGAGAAAACCGACAAACACTATTTAGCGTAAAAAGTGAGTTTTCGATAAACTACTTTTTAGCTTTAGTGATCTAAATGAAAGCCGTAGTATTCGTTAAACCAATAATTTTTATAAAAATAACGTCCAAATCTGACTTCGTATGAGGAAGTTATGATTTTTCTAAGTTTCGGAATAACAGTAGACAACTAAAAACTCGAAATAAAGATTGAGTGATTTTTAGCCGACACAACCTAAACAAGAATCAAAGGTCTCATCAATAGTAGTACAACGGTAAAAAGACAGACGAAAACGGACATCAGATGAAGAAGTTATGAATTTTTAACAGATTTTCCTGTCCCGGTCTGTTAAAAAGGTAATATTAAAAATAAATTCAAAATTAGCCGACGGAGTCTAAACGAAAGTTGTAGAGTATAATTTCACCTACGCGTGCATAAAAAGAACGTCAAAAACGGGGCTCGTATGCAAAAGATATGAATTCTTGAAGATTAGGGCACAACATCCGAGAATTTCCGCATGCATGCAAGGCCTAGAATCAGCCACGTCATCCGGATCTTCGCATGCTGCCCCGTGTCCGAAGCTGCTGAGTCATGAAGCGCGACCTCTCCTTCTGACGCCTGGACCCTCGCCTCGCTGCCACGTGCCTCGCCTCGCTGCTACGTGTCCTCGGCTCGCACCTGCCATCTGCTCCTCCCTCGCATGCGAGCCACGTACTTCCCTCCTCCCCCTTCGGTCCGAAGCCTTCGCACTATATATAGAGAGGTGCGAGACCTCCCGGGTAAGTTTGGAAAATTAACATCTTTCACCCCTAAATTCATATTTTTACCATTCCAACTTCCCCCGAAGCCTCGGGATCATACCTAACACCCGAAATACGTTTCGAAGTGCCCGAAGAGCCTGAGAAATTTATATTTTCGGTTTGAAGCTCAACCCTCGCAAGGCCCAGTTTTCAAGAAAGTTCCTGATTTTCATAAAAGAAAGTTAATTATAGTAACGAAGTGCTGTCCAAATTACTATTTTAACCTCCAGTTAATTCACGGTGAGTTTAATATATAAGAAAACAATTGTATGCTATGTGTTATATATGCTATGTGATTTTCCGTGTTATTATCTCGTGTTATTATTTCATACTAGTATGGTAGCAAAATTTGTACCTTTGACCATGTGATCATTGAAAGGACTTAGATTCACGATGTTATTGGTATGTACCCTCTGGACGTGTAAAGCATGCCTCGTAAGAGAATGATTTCTATCCCTATGGCATTGGCAGAAGGTTAGATAGGGCTGAAAGCCCGAAATCTACCAAAATGTTTAAATCAAAAAGTGTATGTCTTCTTTGTCATTTGGGCTGAAGCTTTATTGATGTAATCAAGTATTGAAAGTGTTGTCTCATTGATTGTATATCTTTGAATCAAATCATTGATTGATATGGAAAGCTTGTCACATGATTCACATATGCCTTTGTTTTTCCTTGTTCCTCTTTGCTTCTGCCATATTGAAGTGTATATATATATATATATATATATATATATATATATATATATATATATATATATATGGCATAACATTATATTGTATCTATTATTGAACTCACTAAGTGTCACCGCTTATCCCTCTTAGTATTTAACTATTACAGGTAATAAGGATCCAGTATAGTGATATACTGTTGGAAGATTTAGAATAGTTTATATTATTACTCTTATATTTAGTGATCGTGTATGTATAAAATTATAATATCCTGGGTAGTTTTGTAATATATATAAAAACTTAGTCGGTTTGTATCCAATCTTTTGTAATCAAATTATGAATGTAAAATATTATTTATGAATATGCATGTAGAATGTTTTGGAGTAATATAGTGTAGTTTTAAGCTTTATTGAAAGCGGTTCTCTCAAACATATGAAAGTGTGGGTCTTTCAATCATGGTATTAGAGTAGTAGTTTAAGTGAACTAAATTCCACGGATTGGTATTTAGACTTAAACCGTCAGAAGTTCAATATATGAACGGATTCATTAGGAATATATGGATACAAACCATATGAAAGATTTAAGTAAAGTATTAGGTAATGATAAACCCTAATATTCTAAAATATTATATTACTTCAAATTTGCAGAACAATGGCTGAATAAGTGGGTAGCCATACACCAGAAGTGGGAAGAGATCCTCGTCCTGATGAAGTAAATACTCCAAAATCCCCTCGTGAGGAGCGACTCTTGGGTAAACTTACTGGTGTTATTCGGCAGACTCTCGAAGAACACAAAAAGAATGGTGATAAAGGAAAAGAGAAAGTCACCGGAGAATAAGGAGAGACGAGATGTCCTTCATTCCAAACTTTCAAGAGTAATGGTGCTACAGAGTTTTCAGGTGTTCTTAATCCCATTGTTGTTCTCACTTGCATCTAGAACACAGAAAAAGTATTTCGTATCTGTCATGTGGTTAATGAAGACAAGGCTAATTATGCTTCTGCAATGCTCATCGGAGAAGCCTTAGTCTGGTGGGAAGCAACATTCGAAGCTGTCAATGAGTATGACCAAGAGAACTTATCTTGGTAAATGTTTAGAACTCGCTTGCTAGGAAAGTATTGTCCTCTAGACATGAGGAGAAGATTGGAGAAAGAATTCCTCAAGCTTAAAAAAGGAGGAATGACTGTGATTGATTATGAAACTCAATTCAATCAGAAAGCACGGTTTGCTACAAAGTATATTCCAACTGAATACGATAAAATTCATTTATTCCTGGATGGACTACGGTATGAAATCCACGGTTTTGTGACTAATCGGGATGTTCTGTCATTTGATAAAGTTGTTGAGTATGCTCGAAAGCGTGAGCATGACTTAGAAATATGTGGTGCCACTCTTTCTGTTCCGAAGCATCCACGTATTGATCGAGCTGTTCATGTTTCCTCTATTCCACTAGCTCAATCTATTCGAACTGATCCTAGTAAACAAGTGCAAACTCATAGTACCCCTCGTGGCCGCGGTAGGTCACAATCTTTTTCTCTTCAATCGCCATCATGTCGAAATTGTGGAAACAATCATTCCAGCGAATGCAGATTAGAAAAAGGATCAGTGGTCTGTTATGGATGTGGAAGAAGTAGGCCAGATAGATAGAACACCCCTTCGATATGAATTTACATGCTTTTAGGAAAGAGATGGTTTTTAAGATTTAGTTTTAAGCTTTATTGAAAGCGGTTCTCTCAAACATATGAAGTGTGGGTCTTTCAAGTTGGCTAGGAAACTCATTGAGTTTCTCTTAGTCTTATAGCATTTAGATACTTTTAAGCGAAACCAAAGCTCCAAATTGTAGATTTGGTCCCTTAGGACTGAAATACCACGTAAAGTTGCTAACTTTTCATCCATGCAAGGCATCAAGAAGCTAAAACACTAAAACAAAGCCTCTTAAGGAATCTAGGGCAAGAAGGAGGGCCAAGACTCGATAAGTTGGCAACTTTAAGTCTATAGAGGCCATGAGATGTCAAGATCTGAAGTCATAGCTTCATGACATGCTCAAATCCCAGAAATGACTCAAATATGATCCAAAATGCCAATACACCTCCATAGGAGAAGATCTAAGAAATAAAAGGCCAAGGTATAGAGTTTATACCTCTAAATGGTTGTAAGAACACTGAGAATCCCAGATCTAAAGCTTCTCTTTTCACTATGCATCGCAACAATTGAAGTTGCATGAGAAGTAGGCCAGATAGATAGAACACCCCTTCGATATGAATTTACAAGCTTTTAGGAAAAAGATGATTTTTAAGATTTAGTTTTAAGCTTTATTGAAAGCGGTTCTTTCAAACATATGAAAGTGTGCGTCTTTCAAGTTGACAAGGAAACTCGTCGAGTTTCTCTTAGTCTTATAACATTCGTACACTTTTAAGCGAAACCAAAGATCCAAACTGTAGATTTGGTCCCTTAGGACTGAAATACCACGTAAAGTTGCTAACTTTACGTTCATCCAGGGCATCAAGAAGCTAAAACACTAAAACAAATCCTCTTAAGGAATCTAGGGCAAGAAGGAGAGCCAAGACTCGATAAAGTTGGCAACTTTAAGTCTATAGAGGCCATGAGATGTCAAGATCTGAAGTCATAGCTTCATGACATGCTCAAATCCCAAAAATGACTCTAATGTGACCCAAAATGCCAATACACCTCCATAGGAGAAGATCTAAGAAATAAAAGGCCAAGGTATAGAATTTATACCTCCAAATGGTTGTAAGAGCACTGAGAATCCCGGATCTAAAGCTTCTCCTTTCACTATGCACCACAAATCTTCCAATTTCTTCAAGAAAAGCACCAAAGAAAACTTTTAACACTCACACACACTCAAAATAAGAAAGAAGGCACGATTAGGGTTTTCTCTGGACTGAAGGGATGATGAGGGAGGCTAACAATGGGTCATAAGTTCTTTAGATAGGGTGCAAAACCCTGAAAATTAGGGTTTCATAATTAGCCGTCAACTCGTCGAGTTTTGCCTCTACAACTTGACGAGTAGAGAGTTTCCTACACGTTGAGTTGAGGCCATCAACTCGACAAGTTCCAAAGAAATTTTTCCTTTTTAGATAAGATTCTTATACCTAGGAGTCGGTATGTTACATTTATGTTCTTGACTAACTTCTATTAAAACTTCAATCTAAGCTTTTAGATTCGAAATGAAGTATAAGTATCTTCTCCCTTTAATCTTTTTATAGCGAAAAAACTTCCAAAATTGCAACTTTGCAAATTTGTAACCTTTGTTTCCTATAAATAGTATTGCTAACTTGCAACACTCAACATAACAATCATGCTCCCACTAGCATAACAATTATGTTTTTAACAACATAATAATTATGCTCCCACTAGCTTTGACATGTACCCTGAAATCAGGTGGACTTCTAGAAATCAATACCTATTTTCGTTCTTACCAAAGTTTAGATATCTGATACGTGGTGTTTAGATAAGTATTTATCTAGACTTCTCAAGCTTATACACCTTTCATTAGATAACTTATTTGTGTGTTCAAACCTTTTCAGAAATTATAGCAATAAGTCCCGAATGTTCAAACTATTTGGCATTTCTCACAATTAGAACTATGAAAAGGGATGTCGTAATCATACTTGATTTGAGAAAACAATTATCACAACTGCTAACTATAGTGACATTAATCAATCCATTAAAATCTACTAGTGAAAGCGTTTCCTCACAATCATTTTCATGAAGCAGAGAGAAACATCTTGCCACTTAGATTTTATGGTGTATGTGTTCCTATCCATGTGAATTTGTCATTTCAAACCACTATCATAAGATAAGGTTTATGACAAATTCAAACTCATATGGACTGAACTTGCTTAATCTTAATTTCTCGCCATCCGGTAGCAGAAGGGCCTACCAGTGCTTCCAAGTTATTGAGTAGCTCACCCATACAGATTAATGTACTTTCATTGATCAAGGTGCTTTTCCTTATGCAGTCAAATGAAAAACATAAAACTCATAAGCATTGGCATATCAACTACAACGGGCACAGAAACAAGAATGTGTCAACACGATAGGTTATCATCCTCAATTCGTCTGTTAGTGATTACTAAAAGGTTTATTCTCAATTGTCTCCTGAAACTTTTCAAGATCAACAAGACTCCCACCAACTTCTTGACATATAAGATTCTTTGTCAAGAAACATTTCCCGACAAACAAATATTCAAGAGTTAGTGTGGATTCTTATCAAGAAAATATTTCATATAATTGGTCTTATTGGGTCTTTGTCTTAACTAAAACATCACAACTACTAATTACAATTGTTCTAGAGTAAGAAAACATTTTTACTTCACAACTCATGAGGTGTTATAAACCTACTTAGAAATATTACTCAAGGTACAACTTGGAGTAACTAAGTATAACTCTTAAACTTGATATTGGAACGAAGCATGACTCGTTTTCTTGATTTGACCATTTCAACAATACCTGATTCCTCTTCTAAGTTATATAAATGCATTAAGGTGTCCTTAGAGGATCAATTGTGACATGGTTCCATAAACATTATGATGATCATAAAACATGATACTAAAGTACTCTAATTTCCTTTCATATTGGAGAAACTTGTATCTTTCTTCCAAATGGATTCTTCTTATTTGTTCTACTATACCTTGAAACCTTTCAGGGTATCAGAATTATTCTTAATCTTATAGGCATAACCATATTTACTGAACCAACAATAAATCATGAAGAATAGACTTTATTGTCCTCTGTGGTAGATCTAACCGGTCCACATCGATGTGCACTAGATCCTTTAGTCCTTTACTTGACTCATATATATATATATATATATATATATATATATATATATATATATATATATATATGAACAAGGAATTAGTCTTAATTTTCCAAAGATCAAAAATTTCATACGTCACACAATCAATTGTATAATTCCAAGTTTCTGTCCAAATGAAACTTGGGTGATGAGAATCCTTCATCACTTGGTAAATTATGACATTATTAGGTGTCTAAGCCCATAAGTATAATTGGTATATACTTGACCCGAAAGTATCATGGTCCATTTGGGTTGCATTTCACCAGAACAATCTGATAGGACGGACGTTTGAGAGAGAGGTTATTTATGATTTGATAATATATTATAAGTATATGAAAACTATGTTTCTACATATTCCTAAGAAAATACATAAAGTAAATAAAATAAACCATAAAAATTCACTTTATTGATAATGTACGGAAAACTTGTCCTTACAATGCAAATACACATGAAAACTATGTTTCTACATATTCCTAAGCAATTTATCATAACTCCTAAGTATCAACTCCAAATCATGGTCATTGAACCATGTGACCGAAATCCATTTCTTCAGATCAAAATCAACTTTTACTTCCCCTTAAACTTCCTTCAGTTTCTTAGATTCTGCAAAACATCAAAATGCAACTTATCACATCATGTATTAAGAATCTATCAACACGAACTTAATAAAGAGTTAAATAGTGGACGTACCTGAAGAGAGTCCTACAATTTGACTTTACCATCTCTAAGATCTCTCATGTAGTATGGGCAGCTTTTCTTCCAATGCCCCTTCGATTGACGATAAAACAGGTGGACTCTTTTGCATTGGTACATGGAACTATCTTAGAACTGGTCTTTCTCTTATGATCAACCTTTTTGACCTTGGTAGATTTCTCTCCCTTAGGAGGAGAAACCATTTCTGGACTATCACCTTTTCCATCACCAACGTCCATGGAACTTAGGGAGATAAATCCTCCAAACAAATTTTCTTGACTAGTGTGCCAAATCATTTCTACTTCAGCAACAATTAGCAAATATGTTAGATCGGTTAGGGTCACATCGTGATCACTCATGTGGTAATCCTTTAGGAACTGGCTATATGACTTAGGAAGCGATTGAAGAACCAAGTCAACAGCTAGCTTCTTTGGGAAAACGACACCCAACATTCCCAATCTGTCAACGTGAGACTTCATCTTCAGGACATGTGATGAGAATTGTAATCGAGATTTAGAAATCAATCATGATTATATGAATGAAAAGTAAGAACACAAGGAGTAAATATTAATCAGATCTTATATTGATGAAGAAACTGATTACAGACTAAGCAGAGAAAAATGTGAATGACTATAGAATCACTCCTTGAATCATTCGTTACTCTACTTCTAACCTCAGTCCCTTTTTATAGGAAACATGAGTGTACAAAAAATATACTAAGTCCTTAACAATACGCTTCGCACAAATGAAGACTTAGTAAAATAACTAATATGCGAAACTAAGAACAAACACTTCGACTTTTACAATTGCTAGACTCTACATTCTCCACCTTTGTAAACAGTCGAAGCTATTCAGTTTGTGAGATTCTGAACAGCTGAGTGCATTGGTCTTCGGATTTCTGAATACCAAGTGATGATCTTTTTAAGCTCCTTCCTGTCTCCTTCATTATTCTTTGTGCAATTATTCATACGAACAATGAAATTCGTATATTGTGAAGTGGTGTATCTTTCAATCTCTGAGACTTGAAACAAAAATCTTTTAGGCTTCCCCTTGGTATCTTTGCCTACGAAAACCATGCCAAAAGGTTTAAGACATATTTCTCAGTCTGCATACTTCTTCAATTCTATTTGAGGCAATGTTGACTCCCAAGGAACTATGACTTTTCTACCAAGGCCTGATGCGAGTTCTTCATCAGTTAAAGCCAAGCAATCATAGTAGTTATCTATGAATATCTTGATATGTGCAAAACCCAATCTGAACACATCAGTATCATATCCTTTGAGCTTGTTTTCTTCCATATCTTTCAGGATAAGAGCCACTTGAATGAGATCATTTAGATTCATTAAGGGAAAGTCAGCAATGGTAAAATCGAAAGGCTTGTTATCTGCTCGGACAACGAAATATCGAAAATTTTGAAGCATGTTCTCAAACATTTCATCCTTCTTAATAGTTAGCACTTTCTTTATCTTCATCAAAGACCAAACTTCATCTTGATCCTTCTCAAGTACAACATTAAATTTGATTTTCATGTAGGTGTATTCATCAGCATTTTCAAACTTTTCACTGATCTTGTACTGCGCTGTGATAAACATCATTTCGTTTATTGGGAAGTCAAGTTGGCATCTGTCTGAATTCGCAACATCATAACTTCTTCTAGGCTTTTTCTCAAAATCATACAAGTGATTTCCCAAGACTTTGGATTCAATGGTTTCGAATGAGTACAACTTCGCAGGATCACCCTTGTTCAAAGTTGGTGGATCACTTGCTCTTTGCCTTAGAATGCTCTGAATTTGTCTTTTTTTTTTCCATTTCTGCTTCAACCTCTGCTTTCTTTTCTTCTTTCGACTTTTCATAGACCACCTCTTTACCTTTTCCAGTATTCACTGTTTGAGGTTTCGCACTCGAACTCCCTCCTTCTGTTGAACCAATTGTAATTCCCTTAAGAATTGGCTTTGTAAATGGCTTTGTTGTTACTATTGTTGAAGGAATTGGTTTTGTGAGTACAGGCAAAGTTGTTTTAAGCTGAGTCGAATGTATCTTTCCAACGGTTTTCGCATCATCCTCTTTAGTTCCTTTTCTTTCTCCCCCTTGCACCCCTATGAAAACAGGTGGGGCATTCTTCAGTAAAACGGAAGTAAAATTTGTAATCGGGGCCAATGCCTTCTGAATAGCTTGCTCCAAAGTGTTGACTTTAAGCGTTAAAAATTTCGGAGTAAGAATTGATTATTGAGAAGGCTTTGAAACACAACTTTTTAATTCAGTCACCAACTGAATTAATTTTGCGAACTGCTCCTTGTCTTCTTTGTACTTGGCTTCGATAATTGGAGCAGATGATTCATAATCAGTAGCAATCTTGGTAAGTGCTTCAGCAACAACATCAACACGTTTTTACACGTCCAAGTTTTGCGAATTAAGCTCTTGAAGCTCTTTTGCAATCTCCTTCTTTAACTCCTCAACCTTGAAGTTGACATCTTCCCGGGCCTTCTTCACATCTTGTACGAAAAGATTATCCCTTTTATAAACGTGCAATCAATAGCCGTTTTAATGATCATGCCTCATAAATTGCCTTGAAACTAGGGCCAACGGTTAGTACTGGAAACTGTTCATGAGTACAGCTGTGTGAAAGAAGACTCTTCGGTATTGAGGTTGGGCTCTTTCGTTTATGGGATTCTAAACGAAGTCATTTACCAGTCTTGCGAAATCTTCAGCCTAAGTTGGTATTACTTAGAACCTCAAGGATTTCGTGAGTGCATGTGATTCAAAGAAATAAGATAAGAAGCAAGTAAAAAAAATTTGGGATTCTGTGATGTCAAAATTTATTGACACAAAGCAGTAAAACCCCGGGCAAAGGTTACTTCATTAATTACCAAGAGAGGTAATCAACTGCTTTCGCATTTTCCCGTGACATACAATCGAATACTTATAGAGAAGTATCGAAGGGCTTCTTTTATAGGCTTAATATGGTGGTTTTCGAATTTCGTTACATATCATCCTAAACATAAGGTGAGTAATTGTAACCGAAATTACTTGTTTGAACATTGTGTTCAGGGACAAGATTGCTTTGGATTATTTTTGAAAAGTGACAAGGATTTCAGATATATACTCACATGAAAATTATATTCAAAAAAAATTTAAGTGCTGGACCCTGTTGGAAAACAAATTTCGTGGGCTTCGAAAATTTGATCAGGATCACTCATTAGAATGAATATAATTTGGAGTATATGAAATATCAGGTACAGAAACAAGTGTTTCGTAAAAATCTGGAACATAGTTCCCCGTCAATTCCTTAACTTGCGAAGTTTGTGGTTTTACTTATTTCACGGACTCATGAAACAAGATCATTAACACAGAATGATGACATGTCTAAATCACGATTGGTTTGATCAAGTGACCTCTTCGACACGTGTCTTTGTGTGTGCATCGTGTTAAGAAATTTTGTGATGAAAAAGATTGGTTATAAGATCGAATGTACCTCTGTTATTTGTGGACCAAACAGAAAACTCTTTACTCATTAGAGAAGAGTAAGGTAGCTTTGTTGACTAATGCGAATATAAGCCTGATTGGGTAGAAATTTTCATAAGATAATTTCATTAAGGCTTTCGTTTCTCACACATAGATTCATATGAGGCTTGGTTCAACATGCTGCAACATGCTTCTAGGGGCATCCTAACTAGTACATAGTTGAAAGAAATGATACATTCCCATAGAAACATAAGCATGACCTCTTCGCATTTTGCTCTTGACTAATACTGAAAACACACAAAACTTTAAAGAACAAAGTAGATTTTTTTTTTTGTGATTTTGTATTTTTCAAATATGAAAGAACAAAAATGAAATCTAATTTTAACAATCTTAAGAACATATTTTTGAGTTTTATATTTTTCAAAAATAAAAGACAAAATAAAAGAAAATCTTTTTATTTTTTTTGAATTTTTCAAAAAAATAGACAAACAAATGAAAATATTTTTGGTTTTTCGTGTTTTTCGCAAAGAAGAAACGAACAAAATTAAATTGAACCTCAGTTACCAAATATGCGAATGCGAATCAATGCGAAGCCGCTTAACGCACAGTAACTTCTAAATGATTCTGATTCAGAGCTGCTGAATGGACCTTTCATTCTTGAGTGATTGATTTTGGCACTGAATTCGCATCGATCATCCCTAAACCTGCTAAAATTCTCACAAATGATTTTTCATCAAGAGGTTTAGTAAAAATATCAGCAAGTTGTTCAGTGGTTTTAACAAAATGTACTTCAATATTCCCATCTTCCACATGATCTTTGATAAAGTGATATCGAAGAGCAATATGTTTTGCCTTTGAGTGTTGTACTGAATTATGACAAATAAGTATTGCACTTTGAGAATCACAATACAAGGGAATCTTTTTCATATTTATAGCATAATCACGAAGTTGACTCTGAATCCAAATGATTTGCGAAGTGCAAGCAGCAGCTGAAATATATTCAGCTTCAGCAGTTGATATAACAACACAAGTTTGTTTCTTCGATTGCCAACTCACCAATTTTCCATCCAATAGTTGACAACCACCACTTGTACTTTTTCTATCCAAAGTACATCCTCCTAGATCAGAATCTGAAAAAGCTTGAATGAAGAATCCCGATTTCAAAGGATACCAAAGTCCTAACGAAATTGTCCCCTTAAGATAGCGAAAAATATTTTTCACTGCAGTTAAGTGAGGTTCTCTGGGATTAGCTTGATACCTAGCACAATTACATACAAAAAACATAATATCAGGTCTACTTGTAGTTAAGTACAATAAAGACCCTATCATGCTTCGATAAAGTGTTAAATCAACAGCAGGAGTATCTAACGAAGGAGTTAATCTTGTTCCCACTGCCATTGGTACTCTAAGCTTCGTGCTGTTTGTCATTCCAAACTTTTCGAGCAGACTCTTTGTATATTTTTCTTGGTTGATTAAAATTCCATCCCTGTTGTGTCTTATATTTAAACCAAGAAAATTATTAATTTTTCCCATCATGCTCATTTCAAATTGACTCTTCATGAGATTTTCAAATTCAATAGACAATGTTGGGTCGGTTGAGCCAAAAATAATATCATCAACATAAAATTTGAACAAGCATAAGATGATTCCTAACTTTCTTGCGAAATAATGTGGGGTCAACTGATCCTTGTTTAAATTTAGATTGTTTCAAAAAAATTGTAAGTGTTACGTACCAGACTCTTGGTGCTTGTTTTAACCCATAAACTGCTTTGTCTAGTATGTAGACATGATCAAGATGTTCCTCATTTATAAATCATGGTGGTTGTTCAACATAAACTGTTTCTTCTAGTTCTCCATTTAAGAATGCACACTTAACATCCATTTGAAAAACATCGAAGTCTTTGTGAGCTGCATAAGCTAAAAATATGCGAACTGCTTCGAGTCTTGCGACAGGAGAAAATGTTTCTTCATAGTCTATCCCTTCTTGTTGCGAATAGCCTTTAACAAGTAGTCTAGCTTTATTTCGAATAATATCGCCTTCTTTGTCGGTTTTATTTTTGAAAATCCATTTTAATTCGACAATCGAAACATCTGGAGGTTTAGGAATTATCTCCAAACCTTGTTTCGTTCAAACTCAGCCAGTTCAGATTGCATAGCAACAACCCAATCTGAGTGTTCCATAGCATTCTTTACTGTTTTTGGCTCTATTTTTGAAATAAAAACATTAAACATACAAAATTCTTGGTTCGCATTCAGTACCTCATTTTTCGCACGAATTTGAGCTCTTGTCAACACACCATCTTGTGGATTCCTAATCACCTGTTCTTTGGGATGATTCCTTGTCCATTTCTCAAGTGGAGGAAAACCAGGATTGAATTCCAATGATGCATCTTCGTACATATCTTCATTTTCAGATCCTGCAACAGAAAAATTATCATTTAATTCATGAAATTCATCATTTTCATCAAGATTAATTGTCTATGTTTCATCATGCTCCCCCTCAACATGATGTTCATCTTGATGCTCCCCCTCAAAATGATGTTCCTGTTGAAATTGCGAATGCTCCCCCTCAACTTGATGATTCATAGTCTCATTCTTCCCCTCGAAAGTTTGCTTTCCCTGTACATTTGTGATCGTATGCTCCCCCTCCATATGAACTTCAGGCACACTTTCGCAAGATATTGACTTCGTAGTAATTGTTGAATCATCCGTATGTTTTGAGCATTCTGATGTTAGATTATCAGGAGCATGAACTTCCGCATCAATTGCCCTGTTAGGAATTCCGAAAATTAAGTCATAATCAAAATCATTGATATTTGAATTTTCAATTTGAGTATCTGAATCAACAAAAATTGATTTATTGTCAAATTTACTATCCATTTGTTTAAGATAGTAATCATCAAAGGTTAAGTTAAAAGTTTCTTCAACTTTTCTTGTTCGCTTGTTTAACACCCTATATGCAACTGAATTTTGAGAATATCCTAAGAATATGCCATCATCAGCTTTAGCTTGGAATTTGGTCAAATTATCTTTTAGATTCATTATAAAACACCTGCAACCAAAAACATGGAAAAATTTTACATTAGGTTTTCGATTGTTGAGTATTTCATATGGAGTAACATTGAATCTTCGATAAATGAAAGAACGATTCTGAGTAAAACATGCAGTCGACACAGCTTCAGCCCAAAGATATTGAGGTAAGTTCGCATATGTTAGCATGGTCCTTGCTGCTTCACATAGAGACCTATTTCTTCTTTCAACAACACCATTTTGTTGTGGAGTGTATGGGGATGAGAAATTATGCGAAATGCCTTTGGCAGTGAGAAATGAATCCAGCGTTTGATTTTTAAACTCAGAACCATTGTCACTTTTAATTCTACGAACATTCTTTTTAAGACTCATCTCAATCATTTTGATAAAATCAATCATCGTCTGAGCAACTTCGGATTTTAACCTGAGAAAGAATACCGATGTAAATCGAGAAAAATCATCAACAATAACTAAAATGTACCGCTTTTTATTGATTGTAGCAACAGTCGACGGTCCACATAAGTCAATGTGAAGAAGTTCCAATGGTTCCACGATTTTTGAATCTATCACAATTGGATGACCTTTTCTATGTTGTTTTCCTTGTTCGCAAGTTGCACACAGAGTATCATTGTCAAATTTTAGTACAGGTAAACCTCGAACTAAATCTTCAGTGACAAGCTTGTTAATATTGCAAAAGTTCAAATGAGACAATCTTCTATGCCAAAGCCAGCTAACATCATTAGAGCCCTTTGACAATAGACACACCAGTAGAAGACTCATTCACAAACTTGTCAAATGCAGTCTTTATCTGTTGTTTTGAAAACTTTCCATTTTGGTATTGTTTTCCTTGCCCTTCAAGCCAATTATTGAACGTATATACATCAGATTTTCCTTCTGTATACCAAACTTTGGTTGGTTTTGTGATCGAAGGATTTGGAAAATTTGGTTGTTTGGGTGAAAATTTTGGTTTTGTTTGAGTTTTGACATTCAAAGTTGGTGAATTATTCGTTAATTTTCTAACATTTTGAAACTTATGATCATTCACAAAATTTGTGAAGTCTCAAATTTTCTAATGTTGTCAGATTTTCGAACAGATTCATCTTTATTTTTCATTGAAATTTTGTCAACAGAATATATCGGTTTGTGAAAACTTGTATCCTTTTGTTTATTTGTTCTTTGAAATTTTGATGGTTTTGTTCTCGGAATTTGTTCTTTCGCAACTTTTGCTTTATCATTAGACACAACTTGCCAAAAGATTGCTTTTCTTGCTTTTCTTTTTGAAACATTGTTTTCTTTTGAATACTTTCCAACCATCAACTTAAATTCATGAGAATTCAATTTCACTTCCATCTTTGGTTTTTCATCTTTTTCAAAAACTTTGTTTTCTTTTTCATTTTTAACCACCCATTTTTGTGATGATTTTTGGTGTTGAAAAACATAAGAGTTTTGAGTTAAATTGTTTTCTACCATATTTTGATTTGCAAAGAAACCTTTGGTAGTTGACCTTTTGTTATCATTTTCAACCATTTGGCTGAATTCAGGCTTGATTTTCTCAACATTTCCAGTTGTGACGAAGACTTGATTTGGATAAATCGTGTTATCAGTGCATGTAAAATTCGGATAGACCACAGTGTTGGTTTCCAAATAATGTGCACCTTTGTCATTAAGAACTTTGTCAAATTTTTTTGTATCACCAAACACTTGATTAACAACCACACATTGAGGTGATTCATGTGAATCTTTCACTTCTTCTTCGTCTTCATCAGTGTCATCTGACTTACAGCTTTCAACTTCCACATTGTCAAAGTCACAAGTTTGCGAAGTAGAGGGTTTATCATTTTCATCCTTTACTATCGAATTAACTATAATTTCTTTACCTTTGACCTTAGATGTGATATTAACGATAGACAGTTGAGAACAATCAACCTCTTCTTCCTCTTTGATCTCACTGATTTCACTCACATTATCTGATTTGTCATCGACATCAGCATAATTGTGTTGAGAATCAAGAGTTGAAGTTTCAGTTCTCTTCAATATTTTCACTTGTTCATTCATTGTCAAGCTTTAATTAACAATATTAACCAATTCATTCGCATTCAAAAATTCATCAATTTTGACAATACCATATGCGAACCTATCATCAGGTATTTTGTCAAACTGAGCAATAGTATTCTCACAATCATAAGAAACAACATCAACTTTTTCGTGTTCAAATTCAAGAAAAGGTAGTAGTTTCCTATGTTTTTCTTTGCTTATCTCAGATGAATGATGTAAAGCAGTTAACTTCGCATATACATGTTTAGCAGAGTTACAATAAATGTTTCTTTGTGCTAGTAACAACCTAACTTCTTTATCAATCTTGTCCCTATCACAGTTTACATTTCTCATTTGTAATTCAAGTTTATCTACTCTGCTTCGTTTTATTTCTAATTGTCTTCTTGTCTCAACTAGTTGCGAATTTAGATTTTGTGCTTCAGTACTAGCAGACACAATAACAGCATCAAAATAAGCAATAGTATCATCAAATGAAGTTATTTCAGCATCATAAGCAGATAAAGAAATATTAAAGGATTCAAGAATAGCACGTACCTTAGTGGTCATTGGAGATTTATCAGTGGACTTGGACACAAAGCATCGTCCAGAAACATTCTCTTCGCAATTATCTTCATAACTTGCGAACATTGCACCATGAGTTGGGTGTCTCATCTCTTCATCATCAGATCCTGGAGACCAGATCTGATAGGTTCCACTTTCTTCTTCATCAGACTCTCCTTTTGCAACCAAAGACAATCCTTTCGCCTTCGCACGCACCTCCTCAAGCTTCTCTGAGTAGTAGGCTTCATCTTTGATTTTGCTCTTCTTCTCCTCTTTCTTTCTCAACATGCAATTAGCTGCGAAGTGATTCGCACCATTACAGTGATGACAATCAATTCCAGAATCACCTTTTAGTTTCTTCTCTGCTTTCGCATCTTTCTGCTTTTCTTCAACCTTCGCAAATTTCTTATTTTCCTCACCTCCAGCTTTTATGAATCCACTCTTCGCATCAGTTTGCTTCCCTTTTGGATTAAAAGGCTTTTTGAAAAATTTCTTAACTCTGTTATTCGAATAAAATGCAACCGATTCATCATCAGAATTCATTAAGAAACCTTCATTGTCTGATTCTTCTTTCTCACCAGCATCAATTTCAATAACCTTCAAAACTAAAGCCAATGGTCCTCCTAGAATCTGTTTCGATTCTTCAAGCATTTCTGTAACTTCGCTTTCATGTGTTTTCAGCTGGTTGTAGAGATCATTCAAGGTGGTTGTATTAAAACTTTGTTGGTTCTTTATCATCATACTCACACTATGCCATTCTTTGCGAAGACCCATGATGAATGTCAGATTGAATTCCATGAGAGATCTTGAGATTCCATACCTGCTGCATTGATAAACAAGCTCATTCAGACGATCATAGTAGTTTTCAATTGTTTCAGCATCCTTTTGTCTGAATTCCTTAAGCTCAACAAGACATTGCTTAACAAAATTGATCTTTGTCTTCTCACTGCCTTGATATTTCTCTTTCAGTGTGATCCAAATATCCTTAGCTGTTTTACAACTACGAATGTAATTGTAAACCACAGGAGGCAGAGCACCTCTTAGCTCCCTCATACATCTTTTCTCATTCTTCTTCATGCGTTTCTGTTATTCAGCAACTTCATTTGAAGAAGCAGATGGTCCAATTGATTGAACATTTTCAAGAGGTAGAACTTTTCCACTGATACAATTCCAAAGCTCTTCATCAATTCCATTTAAGTAATCCTCCATCCTATCCGCCCACTGGTCATAGTACTCAGGGGTTAACATCAATATTTTGGTTGAAGAACCAAGCAGGTGAGAGAAAGAAGTCATGGTATTCATGTTGAAGTTCGCCATTTATGAACACGAGAATTTTTCAGAAAAACTTGATGAATTTGTGAATTGATCAAATGAATTGATCACTGATTGATAATCGAATACTCGACTAAACAACTCAAATGCAGAATCAATTCAAATCTGAAGATCAAGAGAGATTTTCAGAACCAAAATGTGCAGAATTTTTTTGAGTAAAATCACTACTCAAAAAGCAAATGATTCTAAAACGAAAATCAGATCAATGCAGTTTGAATCCTGCTCTGATACCAATTGATGAGAATTGCAATCGATATTTAGAAAGCAATCATGATTATATGAATGAAAAGTAAGAACACAAGGAGTAAATATTAATTAGATCTTATATTGATGAAGAAACTGATTACAGACTAAGCAGAGAAAAATGTGAATGACTATAGAATCACTCCTTGAATCATTCGTTACTCTACTTCTAACCTCAGTCCCTATTTATAGGAAACATGAGTGTACAAAAAATATACTAAGTCCTTAACAATACGCTTCGCACAAATGAAGACTTAGTAAAATAACTAACATGCGAAACTAAAAACAAACACTTCGAATTTTACAATATCTAGACTCTACAACACGTGCACACATAGAACTTCCATCTCGATGTTTGCATACCGATAGAGCTTGAGTGACCTTGAGCTTTTCAAGTCGATGAAAACGTGGGTCAGGGAGAATCGCTGGAGGAGGTGGAGGAATGGAAGTATGATTTCCAGTTCCACCAATGCACGAAGAAGGGAATGATCTTTCACCTTGATCGACACGTGGAAGATCATCTTTAGAAGGGAAACTTTTTCCAAAATGAAGAGGAAGACCATATTCATGGGCTTTGAGCAAAACCTACAATCCTATGTGTACATGCAACCCTAATTGAATTAGATCTAGGTTTTCTCTAATTGAACATGCAAACTTGAACACAAAACCCTAGGTTCTATGTATTATAATCAAAATTCACATAATAAAGATTAAAATACATACCTTGATTGTTATATAGTAATAAAAATCTAAAACCTTGCTTGAAAGATCTTTGGTAGCAAGCGCCACAAGGGTCGCGCCTCTAATGGCTCACAAACAAACCTAGCAACCAAGGATTACTATGGAGAGAGAGAAGGGAAGTGGAAAATCGGCTCTAAGCCTTTCTTAGGAGTCCTTGGACGAAATCCACCCTTATAGGGGTTTATATAGGTGATAAGGAAGGTTTAGGATAAGTCAGGTGTATCTAAGATATCCCTAATCCCTTAACTCCCTCCCTAAGGCTTCCAAGGTACCCTTAGAGCCCAAGGACACCCTGGGACACTCTAGATTTCATTCCCCCCCCCCCTCTAAGGGAGGCTCTAGAATAATCAATTCTCAATTTTTGAACATTGTTACCTTTAGTCCATGCAATTCCAATTATTCCTTTAACTCCAAGTTAATTTCTCATTAAATATTAACAAAAACATTATGATTTCAAATTAATATATTATATCCATAATACATTAATAAATCATTTATTTTGATTTCAAATTAATTTATCAACCAAGTAATAAATTAATAAATCATTATTCTCTCTCCAATACTACTTCTACGAGCCGTAGTGCTATCCGATCATCTTCTGATCAAGTGAGTGTGTAGTTACTTTCTTCTAACGCATAATTATAAAGTATTTTATACGAAATACGTGAATAGTGTATATTTTGTTGTTATATGTGTGAATGTATATTCACTTTCTTCTATCTGATAGATATGATTTATTCTCTATGAAATACGTGTTATGTGTATGTGTCTCATCTGTTGTTTGGAATATGTATTGAATGAGAATGATATACAGGTTTTAAACTATGTTTAAAAATATATATTTTTATCTACTAATATGTTGGGTAGAACATGGGTAGATAGTTGATGTGTGATAAACAGATGAGAGGCCTCGATGTTGTTGTTGTTGATCTAGTTATTCAGCGGAGTATGGATAACGACCACAGACTCTTTCTAAACAGTCCTGTGGAACGCTAGCAGGCTCATAACCTATAGGTGTTGTGAATGATGTGTTCACCGGTGTACTCTATCCCCCTCATGGTTGCCTTTAGGACATCTACTGTTGAGGAAACCCCTTTGCAGTAATGTCCGTCCCGATGAAAATCCTAGATTAGGTCCCTTGAGATAGATGTTGTTTTAGGGACGTAAAGTGAGGATAACGGGAATGGGTAATCGGGTTATTGTTGGTTGGTGAAAGTAAATATAATTATTTATTGCGGGTTGAAAACCCTATATGTTCACCAGGCTCCCAAGCCTGACCCACTCAGTTTATTTGTATTACAGGTAGTGGCGCGAGGGCATAAGATGGATGAATCGTCAAGCTGTTTTGTTTATAGGCATGTAGTTATATATAACTGTTGTAAGGCTTATAATATGCCGTTTATGCTTTTGTGTCTGTATCGGAACATGACATCCCGAGTTTTGATTATATAATGAAAATACATTTCTTTATGAAATGCTTTGGTAAATATTATTTTATCATATTTTGTGTTTGGGAACAAATTCCGCAACTCTTTTAAATCAAAAGGATTTACTCTGAAATTATTTTAAAAGCATAAATGAA
This sequence comes from Lactuca serriola, assembly GCF_051521515.1. NCBI lineage: Eukaryota > Viridiplantae > Streptophyta > Magnoliopsida > Asterales > Asteraceae > Lactuca > Lactuca serriola. The sequence goes on from NC_136410.1 coordinate 47,424,439, forward strand.
ACCGGTCTTTTCTGGCCGTGATTTTGGGGATGTCACAATTGGTATCAGAACATTAGTTTAAGCGAACTAGGAAATTGTAGGATTTCTAGACTTAAACTTAGAATGCTAAGTGAAGATTGTTAGATGTGTGTCTATTATATTTCAGACACGAGCACTAGTTTATTTTAGGAAAGTTGCCTAAAATGTTTTTATGTGCTAAATGTTATATGTTGCCATATATGATATTATTTGTTCGGGTGTACGGTTTGTTGCCAACCGGATCTGGAAACCTTGTGTGTGTAGGATTCTAAGCGTAAGGTTACGATATTAGAACTAGAATGTAAACGTTTCGGAGTGATAAGGATGATTTAATTATCTATCATGGATGAAGATCTAATTTTTACCTTATTCGATGTATAGATCAAAAATGGTAAGAACCAGAAGTGGCGTTGGAAAAGCAGATGAAAACAGGAATCAACCACCAGTGATTAAGCAAATACCTGTTGTAGCAGCAGCACCTGAGCCAATGACAATGGCCGGTGTACAATTTATGATTCAGACGATGTTGGATCGCCAGATGGAAGAAACTAGACGTCTGCTGCAGCAGAATCATGAAGAACCTTCGATGCCGATTGTACAGCCCGAATTAAGTGAAGGGCATTCGGAAGGAGGAAACTTTAGTGGGACTGTTGGTCAAGCCAACCCACCGGTGGTTAGACACAACAACCAGGATGGAGGAAATGATGGGCGTGGGTGTAAGTACAAGGATTTCATGGCATCCAAACCACCATGTCTATCCGGAAGCCCAACGCCGATGCAAGTTATGGACTGGATCTCCGAAATAGAGACAATGTTCGAGAGTTGTGAATGCAGCAACAGACAGAAGCGGGCAAAATGTCTTGGGAAGACTTTATGGTGCAACTCAAATTACAATACTGCTCCGAGCAGGACCTTCTGGAAATCAATAATGAGTTTCAGAATTAGAAGAAGGGGAAATTGAGCGTTACTAAATATTCTGCTAGTTTCACAGAAAAGATGAAGCTTATCCCATATTTAGTACCAACAGAACTCTCTAAGGTCAACAAGTTTTCCCTCGGACTACCAACGGACTATGGTCCAATGGTTAAGCAAGCAACCATATTGAAAGCCATCGTCTAGGCTGCTAGGAATGTTGAGAACCAGATCAGGGAGAAAGGTTTGGAGAGGTCAGAGGTTGGAGAGAAGAGGAAGTTTGACGGACCCTCGGGGTCCAGCAAAAAGGGTAAATTCTCGAAGTCTAGTTCGAGAGGAGGTGGAGGAGGCGAAGCGACATGGTGCGACAAATGCAAGAAGAAGCATCTTGGGAAATGTGGCGGGGAAGACACGTGCTTCAAATGTGGAAAGCTAGGGCATTATGCCAACGAATGCACCCTCACCAAGAAAGTTTGCTATGGGTGTGGTGAGGAGGGGCACATCTCGAGAGATTGTCCGAAGACGAAGGAGGCAACAAAACCCAACATTCCGCCAAAGCTGAAGGCGAGAGCCTTCCAGATGACACTGGAAGCTGCCAAAGAAGAAGTTGATGTCGCTTCAGGTACCTTTCTCGTTAACGAATTTCCTGCCCAAATTTTATTTGATTCTGGAGCCAAATACTCCTTTATTTCGCATGAATTTGGTAGAAAACTAGCTTTGCCTATTGATAGACTAGATAATGCTTTATTAGTCGAAGTTGCTAATGGCAAGTTTGTACCTGTTAGCTATCGCATGAAAAACATGTTGATTGATTTAAATGGGAATAAGTTCCACGATGAATTATTGTCTATCGAACTAAATGGTTTCGACATCGTGCTGGGAATGGATTGGCTTAGCGCCAATGATGCCGAGATATTGTGCAAGAAGAAGATTGTAAAGGTAAAACCGCCTGGGAAAGAGTCATTTGTGGTGTATGGGGACAAACGCAAAGTAAATTCTGGAATCATTTCGCTAATGAAAGCCAGAAAGTGTTTGGCCAAAGGATGTACATCGTATCTAGCATTCGTGATCGATGTTAAGAAGGAGAAAAAGGAGATGCGGAGCATTCTTGTCGTGAGTGATTATCTGGAAGTATTTCCCGAAGATCTTCCCGGATTACCGCCTGATAGACAAATGGAGTTCAGAATAGACTTGTTACCAGGGACGACACCGATAGCAAAGGCACCTTATCGATTAGCACCAACGGATATGAAGGAGCTGATGATGCAGCTTCAGGAGTTATTGGACAAAGGTTTCATTAGACCTAGTTCATCACCCTGGGGAGCTCCGATGTTATTCATGAAGAAGAAAGATGGAAGTATGAGAATGTGCATCGATTACAAAGAGTTGAACAAGGCAAAAATAAAGAATAGATATCCGTTGCCGAGGATTGATGACTTGTTCGATCAACTACAAGGTTCAAGTTATTTTTCAAAGATCAACCTAAGGTCAGGATATCATCAGCTGAAAGTAAGAGAGCAGGATATAGAGAAGACTGCATTCAGAACACGATATGGAGACTACGAGTTTTTGGTTATGTCGTTTGGACTAACCAATGCTCCAACAACATTCATGGATTTAATGAACAAGGTTTGTAATCCGTTCCTAGATAAATCTGTGATAGTGTTCATAGATGACATTCTGATTTATTCGAAAAGCCAAGAGGAGCATGGCAAACACTTGCGAGAAGTGTTAGAAGTCTTGAAGAAGGAGAAGTTGTATGCTAAGTTCTCCAAATGTGATTTTTGGATTCGAGAAGTCCAATTCTTGGGTCACGTGGTCAACCAAGAAGAGATAATGGTTGATCCAGCAAAGATTGAAGTTGTGATGAAGTGGGAACAACCGAAAAGTCCCATGGAGATCCGAAGCTTTTTAGGATAAGCCAGATATTACCGAAGGTTTATCCAAGGCTTTTCTTCGATCGCTAGTCCATTAACAGCTTTGACTCACAAAGGAGCTACTTTTTCTTGGAGTGATAAGCATAAAGAAGCATTCGAGAAGCTAAAGAAGAAGCTATGCGAGGCACCGATACTTTCTCTACCCGATGGAGTTGAAGACTTTGTTGTTTAAAGCGATACGTCTGGTGCTGGATTGGGTTGTGTTTTGACCCAAAGAGAAAAGGTGATAGCATATGTGTCTCGACAGTTGAAGGAGCATGAAAAGAACTACCCTACTCACGATTTGGAGTTGGCAGCGGTAGTTTTCGCTCTAAAAATTTGGAGGCATTACCTCTATGGCACGAAGTGCAAACTTTTCACTGATCATAAGAGTCTCCAATATCTCTTTAGTAAGAAAGAATTAAATATGAGGCAACGACGCTGGCTTGAATTACTTAAGGAATACGACTGTGAGATACTTTACCACCCCCGGTAAAGCAAATGTTGTTGCTGATGCTCTCAGTCGGAAAGTCAATCTTGAAAGAAAAAGGCCAAGAGCGTTGAGAATTGAAGTTGTCTCAACAATTATGGAGAGTATAAAGAAAGCTCAAGAGGAAGCTTCAGAGAAGAATGACCGAAAGGAAGAACGTTTGGGCAAAACGTTGGTGTTCGGTGTAAACAGTCATGGACTGAAGGTGTTGCAAGATCGGATTTGGGTACCTAAGATTGGAGGAGTCAGAGATCTTCTGATGAAAGAAGCTCACAAAACCATGTACTCGATTCATCCCGGTAGCACTATAATGTATAGGGACCTGAAACCCTACTACTGGTGGCTGACGATGAAGCATGATGTTGCAAAGTTTGTGGTTGAGTGTGTGACTTGTGCTAGAGTTAAGACACAACATCAGAAACCATACGGGAGTTTAGAACGTTTTCATGTGCCTGTGGGTAAGTGGGAAGACATTGCAATGGATTTTTTTCACTAAACTGCCCAGAACGAAAAGTGGTCACGACATGATTTGTGTGGTCATTGATCGATTCACTAGGAGTGCGCACTTCATAGCAGCCAAGGAGAAATGGTCTATGGAAAAGCTTGCAGATTCTTACATGAAGGAAATTGTGAGGCTTCACGGTATTCCGTTAACGATTGTATCGGATCGTGATAGTAGTTTCACCTCAAGGTTTTGGAAAAGTCTACAAGAGGAAATGGGTACCAAGTTGTGTTTAAGTACAGCTTACCATCCACATACTGATGGTCAGAGCGAAAGAACGATACAAACACTTGAAGATATGCTAAGAGCATGTACTTTGGAATTCGTAGGTAATTGGGATGAAAATTTACCTTTGGTAGAATTTTCCAACAGTAATAGTTTCCACTCGAGCATAAAGATGACACCTTATCAAGCTTTTTACGGACAAAAGTGTCGTACACCGTCTTGTTGGCTTGAGGTTGGGTAAAAGCAGTTTATGGGACCGGAGATAGTCCATCAAACCGCTGAAAAGTTGAAAATAATCAGTGAAAGAATGTTAGCTGCTTAGGATCGTCAAAAGAGTTATGCTGACAACAAGCGAAGACCGATGACTTTTGAAGTTGGAGATTCAGTTTTGCTTAAAGTCTCATCGTGGAAGGGATTTATAATATTTGGTAAAAGGGGAAAGTTGAGTCCAAGGTTCATTGGACCGTTTAAAGTTCTTCAGAGGATTGGGAACCAAGCTTACAAGCTCGAATTACCCGAAGAACTGAAGGGAATTCAAAACACTTTCCATGTGTGTTAATTGAGGAAGTTCACGGGAGAAGTTCCCGCCTTGATTCCACTTTCGGAGTTGAGAATTGATGAGAACAAAAGGTTGATTGAAGAACCTGAGGAAATCATTGACTGGAAGACTAAGAAGTTGCGACGCAAGATGGTCAATTTTGTGCTTGTCCGATGGAAACATACGAATGGGCCAAATCTCACCTGGGAGACGGAGAGTGACATGATGAGTCGCTATCCGCATTTGTTTGTTGATGTGTGATTCTGGGGACGAAATCATTCTAAGGTGGAGAGAATTGTAACGCCTGTATTTCTGGGCTTGTCATTAATAGCGATGTAATAGTCTAGGTTAACACTTGTAACCCGTCTTGAAATAATAAAGATGTACTATTTGACTATTATGTGTTTTGTGATTAATTGTGTGACTTAAATGAATTAAGGATAAAAATAAGCGTCAAAATGAAATGTTAGATAAGCCCGATATCGATACATGAAGACATAGTAGTCGTGGCGAGGTTTCCAAATATATAATGAATGACGAAATCCAAGTTATAACGAAGAAGTTATGATCTGTCAAAGTTTCGCGACAGAAACGACATGACGCTGAATGACATAAAATACGAAATTATGATAGAGCGATATTTAGCCCTAGTAATCTAAACGAAAGTCGCAGTGTTCGTTAAAAAGAGAGCGTGCATATAAAGAATGCCCAAATCTGACTTCGTATGAGGAAGTTATGATTTTTCTAAGTTTCAGCTTAGCAGTATGCAGCCCGAAACTCGAATTCGAGATCGAGTGATTGTTCATCGAAACAATCTAAATGAGAATCTAATATCTTGTTGATAGTAGTCCCATGGTGAAAAGACAAACGAAAATGGACGTCAGATCAAGAAGTTATGAATTTATAACGGAGTTTTCCTGTCCCAGCCTACAAAAAATAAATAATAAAAATAAAGTCGAAATCAGCTGACGGAGTCTAAACAAAAGTTGTAGAGCTTAGTCTCACCTACGTGTGGATATAAAGAACGTCGAAAATGAAGCTCGTATGCGAAAGTTATGAATTTTTGAAGATCGTGGCACGCATACCAAAGCTTATCCGAATAGAGCCTGGGGATGCGAGGTACGCCCAGTGTACGAGATGGGTATGCGCAACGTACTGTTGTTTTCCTCGGTCCAGAAGAGGCCACGTTCCCCCACCCGAAGTTCACCACGTGGAAGCCTTATCCGGAGTACACCCAGCGTAGGGCCTCGGTACTCCCAGCGTAGTCCGAGGTCTCGCTGCTATAAAAGGGCATGCGAGGCTGCCGATTTATTTTGCCAAAATTGTTTCTTTCTCTCCCCAATTTTCCTCGTTTTGCATGCAACTTATACCCTGAAGCCCCGGTATTATTCCTGAGTCCCGAAGCAAGTCCCGAAGTCCCGAAGATCCCGAGAAGTAAAATTCCCGACCCGAAGCTCTGCCCGCGAGAAGCCAATTTTTGTGAAGATCTTCCAGATCTACCGAAGGATACTACTTCTACGAGCCGTAGTGCTATCCGATCATCTTCTGATCAAGTGAGTGTGTAGTTACTTTCTTCTAACGCATAATTATAAAGTATTTTATACGAAATACGTGTTCTGTGTATATTTTGTTGTTATATGTGTGAATGTATATTCACTTTCTTCCATCTCATAGATATGATTTATTCTCTATGAAATACGTGTTATGTGTATGTGTCTCATCTGTTGTTTGGAATATGTATTGAATGAGAATGCTATACAAGTTTTAAACTATGTTTAAAAATATATATTTTTATCTACTAATATGTTGGGTAGAACATGGGTAGATAGTTAATGTGTGATAAACAGATGAGAGGCCTCAATGTTGTTGTTGTTGATCTAGTTATTCAGCGGAGTATGGATAACAACCACAGACTCTTTCTAGACAGTCCTGTGGAATGCTAGCAGGCTCATAACCTGTAGGTGTTGTGAACAATGTGTTCACCAGTGTACTCTATCCCCCTCATGGTTGCCTTTAGGACATCTACTGTTGAGGAAACCCCTTTGCAGTAATGTCCGTCCCGATGAAAATCCTAGATTAGGTCCCTTGAGATAGATGTTGTTTTAGGGATGTAAAGTGAGGATAACGGGAATGGGTAATCGGGTTATTGTTGGTTGGTGAAAGTAAATATACATATTTATTGCGGGTTGAAAACCCTATATGTTCACCAGGCTCCCAAGCCTGACCCACTCAGTTTATTTGTATTACAGGTAGTGGTGCGAGGGCATAAGATGGATGAATCATCAAGCTGTTTTGTTTATAGGCATGTAGTTATATATAACTGTTGTAAGGCTTATAATATGCCGTTTATGCTTTTGTGTCTGTATCGGAACATGACATCCCGAGTTTTGATTATATAATGAAAACACATTTCTTTATGAAATGCTTTGGTAAATATTATTTTATCATATTTTGTTTTTGGGAACAAATTCCGCAACTCTTTTAAATCAAAAGGATTTACTCTGAAATTATTTTAAAAGCATAAATGAAACCGGTCTTTTCTGGCCGTGATTTTGGGGATGTCACATGTCCACAAGCAACCAATCTTCGGTAAACCTTAGATTGTCCTTGACAGTTGATTAACAAATTCATTCATATTTGGTTCTGGTCCTTTTCCCTCTTAATGCCCTTGGCATTTGGAAAATCAGAACGAGTGAATATTATAACATATGTGATCAATTCTATACCAGAAGCATATGGGATTCGATACATAAAGACATGATACTTGATCAGTCTTTTGCTATAATATTTCCATATATAGAATTTCCTACGTTGAATCATTTCAACCTGATATTCATATATGTCCATGACTAAGTTCCAATAAAATTTCAATCTAAACTTTTAGATTTGAAATGAAATATTAGTGCCCTCTACCACAAGCCTTACTATAGCAAAACAACTTCCAAACTTTGCACTTTGCAAATTTGTAACCTTTGTTTGCTACAAACAGTATTGCCCACTTGCAACATTCATTATAATAATTATGCTCACACTAGCATAACAATTACACTTTTGTCAGCAGAACAATTATGCTCCGACTAGCTTTGACATGTACCTAGAAATCAGCTGGACTTCTAGAAATAAATACTTATTGACTTTCTTACCAAAGTTCATATTTCTTATACGTAGTGCTTCGATAAGTCTTTACCTAGACTTCTCAAGCTCACACACCTTTCTTTAGCTAGCTTATGTATGTGTCTAAAACTTTTCAGAACTTATAATGATAAGTCCCAAATGTTCAAACTATTTGCCATTTCTCAGAATTCGAACTATGAAAAGGCATGTCGTAATCATACTCGAATTTGAGAAAGCAATTTGAAGAACTGCTAACTCCAATCCTTTAAAATCTACTAGTGAAAGCGTTTCCTCACAATCATTTTCATGAAGTAGATAGAAACCTATTTCCACTTAGATTTTGTGGTGTATGTGTTCCTATCCATGTGAATTTGTCATTCCCAACCACTATCATAAGAGAAGGTTTATGACAAATTCAAATTCTCATAGACCGAACTTGCTTAATCTTAATTTCTTGTCATCCGATAACACAAGGGCCTACCAGTGCTTCCAATTTATTGAGCAACTCACCCATACTAATCAATGTACTTTCATTGGTATAGGTGCTTTTCTTTATGCAATCAAATTAGAACTCATAGAACTCACATGCATAGTCAACTTAACTGGAATGGACACAGAAACAAGAATATGTTAGCACGATAGGTTATCAACCGTCGTGTGCTAGTGATTACTAAAAGGTTTATTCTCAATTGTCTCCTAAAACTTTTCAAGATCAACAAGACTCCCAATGACTTCTTGACATATAAGATTCTCTTTCATTCCTCGACAAACAAATATTCAAGAGTTAGTGTGGGTTCTTATCAAGAAAACACTTCATATAATTGGTCTTAGTTGGTTTTTGTTTTAACCAAAACATCACAACTACCAATTGTAAATGTGCTAGAGCCAGAAAACATTTCTACTCCACATTTCATGAGGTGTTATAAACCTACTTAGACCATGTTGCTCAAGGTACAACTTGAAGTAATTAGAGTATGACTCTAAAAATTGATTTTGGAACGAAGTATTACTCATCTTCATGATTTAACCATTTCAACAATACCTGATTCCTCTTCTTAGTCATATTAATGCACTAAGGTGTCTTTAGAGGATCAATTGTGATATGGTTCCATAATCATTGGGATGATCATAAAACATGATAATAAAGTACTCTCCTTTCCTTTCAGATTGGAGAAAATTTTATCTTTCTTCCCAATTGATTCTTCTTATTCGTTCTACTATACTCTAAGACTTTTCAAGGTATCAGAATTACACTTAGTCATATAAGCATAACCACATTTACTGAATTATCAGTAAATCATGACGAATAGACTTGTTGCCCTTTGTGGTGGATTTGACCAGTTCACATCAATGTGTACTAGATCCTTTAGTCCTTCACTTGACTTACATATACACGTGGGCAAGGAATTTAGTCTTAATTTTCCAAAAATCAAGATTCTCATAAATCACACAATTCAAATCATATGATTTCAAGTTTCTGTCCAATTGAAGCTTGGTGATGATAATCCTTCCTTATTTGGTAAATTATGACACTACCACAAGGTATATAACATTATAACTAAGAATCAAATCCATTTCTCAACATCGTTAATAATAGAAATATAAACACCAATTTTCATAAATGCCATTGCAAGTAATCATAAAGTAAATAAGATAAACCACAAAAATTTGCTTTATTGATAATGTGCAGAAAACTTGTCCTTACAATGCAAATACACATGAAAACTATGTTTCTAAATATTCCTAAGCAATTTGTCATAACTCCTAAGTAGCAGCTCCAAATCCTGATCATTGAACCTTGTGACCGAAATCCATTTCTTCAGATCAAAATCAGCCTACTGCTCTTTTAATCTTCCTTCTTTCTCTTTGATCCTACAAAACATCAAAATGCGGTTAACACATTATGTAATAAGAATCTATAAATAGGAACTTAATAGAGTTAGATAGTGGACGTACCTAAAGTAAAGTCATACAATTTAACTTCACTATCTCTAAGATTTCTCAGGTAGTCTAGGCAGCTTCGCTTCCAATGTCCCTTCAATTGGCAGTAGAAACAGATGGATTCTTTAGCATCGACACATGGAACTATCTTAGAACTGGCCTTTCTCTTATGGTCAGACTTTTTGACCTTGGCGGATTTATCTCCCTTAGGAGGAGAAACCACATCTGGACTATCATCGTTGTTGTTACCAACGTCCATGGAAATTTGGGAAATAGATCCTCCAAACAAATTTGATTGACCAGTGCGGCAAAACATTTCTGCTTCAGCAGCAATTAGCAAATATGTCAGATCGATCAGGGTCACATCGTGATCAGTCAAGAGTAGTCCTTCAGGAACTGACTATATGACTCAGGAATCGTTTGGATAACCAAGTCAACAACTAGCTTCCTTCGGAAAAAGACACCCAACATTCACATTATGTCGATGTGCGACTTCATCTTCAGGATGTGTGCACACACATACTTTCTATCTCGATGTTTGCATGACAATAAGGCTTTAGTGACCTTGAACTTTTCAAGTCGACGGAAACGTGGGTCAGGGAGAATCACTGGAGGAGGTGGAGGAAGAGAAGTATGATTTCCAGTTCCACCAACGCACGAAGAAGCGAAATATCTTTCACCTTGATCGACACATGGAAGATCATCTTCAGAAAGGAATGATATGGGCTTATTTAGTCATAAAAATCATGCATGATCTTAATACTTTATGTTAATTTTATCTCAAATAATGAACCAAAGGTGCTTAATTAGCTTAAATATTTCGTTTTCAGCAACAAAGACATGCTCCAAAGGAAAATGAAGCGGATTTAGCAATTGGAAGCTTGGATCTTGGATTTTGAAGAAAGAAGGATGTTGCTAGACAGCTTGACCCCTCGTCAGTGTTTTGGCCATATCTCATGAACCGTAACTCCGATTAATGGGATTTAAAATGTTCTAAAAACTAGACACAATTTCGGACGACTTTCGTGTTTTGAGAAAATGCGAATTCCAAATGGACTCGACGAGTAGGCCATAAACTCAACGAGTCACGTCAAACTTTCGCGATTCTAGACGCGCTGACTTGCCGTACACGGGTTTTAAGTGACAAACTCGCCGAGTAGGTCACTAGAATCGACGGGTCACCTCTATTTTGTGAAAATATATATAAAGGGACTTTCAGATCGATACCCTGGCATGGAGAGAAACCCTTGGGGGTAAAGCTGCGATTAGAAGACCTGCTAAGGTGCTGGAAGCCAGAGAATCAACCCTAGATCCAATTTTGAGAAGAATCAAGGGAAATTCAAGTCCATTCTTACTTATTCTTTAAGTTGAACTATGTTTGAGTTGTTTGATTTCGTTTTTGATCTTATTTTTACTGTAATCATGAGCTAAAACTATTATCTTCTGTTTAGGATAGATGACTTTATGATTATGGTATGATTTTATGGTTAGGATTAATTTTATTTGGTAATATTGTTTTGTTAAGCTTGTTAAAGAACCTTAAACGTTAACAATAACTATTTTCTATTAATAAATTAGTAATTAAGTTGTATGAACATCTCTTAATTGCTAATCTCATATGATTTATGTGAACACATAGTTATATGCCTAGGAATAACGAACGTGAAACTAGGGTTAACTAGAAAATGGGTAAGTTAATGTGTGAGCTTGTGTGACGAACCATCAAGAAGGAGTTAATTGAATTAGCATATTTGATTAGCTTATTACAAGTCTTACTTAGCCCGAATTAATAAACTAGGAAATCTATTGGTTTAATCACTTGATCACTGCTTCAATTGATATGTTGTCTAAGGATTAGTAATAGCGAACGTGAACCAAATCACACTTATCGGTAGCCAATGCCAATTAATCCATTGTAATCGTCATAAAATCAACCATAGGAATAAATGATTCAAACCTAAACATAAGTCTCTTCTATTATTAGATTTAGTTGATTTTTGTTTGCTTAGTTGTTAGTTGCTTAGTTTGAGTATTATTTAATTGTTTAAGTTTCTAGTCTTGCAAAACTAGAGAAAACCCCATTTCTATTACTTGTTTTATTTAGATAATATTAGCATTTATTTTAATTATTTACCGTTCTCTGTGTTCGATACCCTACTTACCTGAACTGAGCTGCTAATCGATAGGTACATTGCCTTTCGTGTGTTTGTTTCTGTATCTAAGTTAGTAGGATTAAAACTAGTTGAGTTCACACACATCAGGGAAACTTTTTCCAAAAGGATGAGGAAGACCATAGTCGTCTAAACTCAACATCTATAAAAGGATAAAAATTAAGTAAGTTGATTTAGATCCTTAATATAGTACTCCAAATGAAATATTAAGGCTAGGATCTGTCACAATAATTCACAATTCAGAAGAGGGATGACATAATCTAATTGTAAATTATTTGAGGTATGTAAATGACGATTTACCAATTCCACCACGAAAACAAAATTTTAAAAGAATTAGGTTTTAGATGAAATTCCTAGATCTTTTGAGATTCATTGAACTTTTCAATGGCATGTTTAATCTCGATTATGCCCTTCAAATTTGTGATTGGGATACCGATCATCACAAATAAGGTGTGAATAACCATGCAAATTAGCTTGGTACTCTCGATGTCATTTATCACCTAATTAATGTGCCGGTTAGCAACACACGCTCCATTAATCAATGATAATTTATGAGAAACCCATTGCCAACAATATTAGTCCCATATTAGTGTGCCGGTTAACCACAGATGCTCCACTAACGACCAATAAGGTGCAATGTGCAATTTCATGGGTTAGCATCTAATTCATATTTTCCTAAAGTAACTAAGATTGGGAATTTTATAAAATCAATTAGTTACTTTATAATTCATTATACTTTTTAATGAGAGTTTAGTCCTATCAAACTCGTTCAACTAACGACTCTCCACCAATCAAGAGAGCGGTGGGTAAGAATGGATAACTAATGACGTATATTTTATAGGCCGCTTCCTTAAACTCCCCTTATAGATCGGCTTTGTGAATGAGGCATACTAGCGGTTCGACTGACTTGTCTTATACATATAGTAAATATTAAACATTTAATTTTACATATAGTATAAGGTGTATTTTAAACATTTCAAAATACTAGGTTTAATTACTAAATTTCTAAAATTAAAACAATTTAAATTTAAATTTAAATTTAAACCAAGTAACTTAATAATTATTAATTAATGAAACATTTAATTAATTTATTAAATAAATTTTAGTATTAACCATTAAGTTAGTCAACATAATTTAACCTAATCCACTCCCCTAATAAATTTCGAAAATATGGGAGGGATCCATCAAATCTCGCAAATATCTTTTTAAACTAGTAAGAAGATAATTACCAAAAACAAAAAATCCCTAACATATCTAGCAATTTTCGAAAATATGGATGGGATCAAACAAATCTTGCAATTATCTAGAAAATCAAATAAGGAGATAATTGCCAAAACTAAAAAATCCCTACCAAAATCCAAATTTCCAAAATTTAGCAAATTTTGGGGAGGAAAGCAAGGATTCCAAATCCTTTCAATAATTTTGAAATATCATAGGGTTGGGAAACCCTAAAATCAAAATCTAGAAAGACAAAGGAAAGGGTTAAAACCCTTATGCAAAATTTTGAAAACTAGGGTTAAGAAACCCTAATTTGCGAAAACTCTAAATCCAATAGGTTTAATTGTCATAAACCCTAATTTTCAAGTTCAACCAATTGCATCATATTCAATAGGAAACAATCCTAGGCCCTGATACCACTGATGTGTTTTGAGCAATACATACAATCATATGTGTGCATGCAACCCTAATTGAATTGGATCTAGGTTTTCTCTAACTGAACATGCAAACTTGAAGACAAAAACCCTAGGTTCTATGTATCATAATCAAAATTCACATAATAAAGATTAAACTACATACCTTTATTGTTACATAGTAATAAAAATCTAAAACCTTGCTTGAAAGACCTTTGGTAGCAAGCGTCACAAGGGTCGCGCCTCTAATGGCTCACAAACAAACCTAGAAACCAAGGATTATTATGGAGAGAGAGAGAGAGAGAGAGAAAGGAAGTGGAAAATCGGCTCTAAGCCTTTCTTAGGAGTCCTTGGACGAAATCCACCCTTATAGGGCTTTATATATGTGATAAGGAAGGTTTAGGATAAGGCAGGCGTATCTAAGATATCCCTAATCCCTTAACTTCCTCCTTAAGGCTTCCAAGGCACCCTTAGAGCCCAAGGAAATCCTGGGACACTCTAGATTTCATTCCCCCCCCTCTAAGGGAGGTTCTAGAATGCTCAATTCTCAACTTTTGAGCATTGTTACCTTTAGTCCTTGCATTTCCAATTAATTCCTTTAACTCCAAGTTAATTTCTGATTAAATATTAATAAAACATTATGATTTCAAATTAATATATTATATCCATAATACATTAATAAATCATTTATTTTGATTTTAAATTAATTTATCAACCAAGTAATAAATTAATAAATCATTCTTCTCTCTCTAATAGTCATTCTACTCCATTGTCAGGTTTGAAGGCAACCCAAAAGGATTGTGCTACTATCAATTCAAGTTTATACCAATTATAGTTATGGGCTTAGACATCTAATCCAACATATAGTTGTCTAAACACGACATCTGTAAAGGAGAAAATTCAAGTAAGTTGATTTAGATCCTTAATATAACACCCAAATGAAATATTAGGGCTAGGACCCAACACAATAATTCATAATTCAAAAGAGGGATGCCATAATCCAATTGTAAATTATTTGAAGGTAGGTAAATGACGATTTACCAATTCCACCACGAAAACAAAATTTCAACGAATTAGGTTTTAGATGAAATTCCTAGGTCTTTTGAGATTCATTGAACTTTTCAATGGCATTTTTAATCTTGACTATGCTCTCACTTTGTGACTGGGATGCTGAGGGTCACAAACGAGATATGAATAACCTTGCAAATTAGCTTGGTACCCTCGACGTCGTTTATCACATAATTAATGTGCTGGTTAACCACACACGCTTCATTGATCAACAATAATTTACGAGAACCCCATTGCCAACAATATTGGTCCCATATTAGTGTGTCGGTTAACCAGACACGCTCCACTAACGACCAATAAGGTGCAATGTGCAATTTTGGGTTAGCATCAAATTCACATTTTTCCTAAGTAATTAAGATTGAGAATTTTATAAAAGCGTTTAGTTACTTTATAATTCATTATATTTTTAATGAGAGTTTACTGTCTTATCCTACCTGTTCGGCTAACGACCCTCCACTAGCCACGGGTGCGGTGGGTAAGAATGGATACCCAATGACGGTCATTTTATAAGTCGCTTCCTTAAACACCCCTTATAGACCGGCTTCGTGAATGAGGCTTACTAACGGTAAGAGTGACTTTTCTTATACATATATATATATATATATATATATATATATATATATATATATATATATATAAATTAACTTTTTAATTTTATAATATTATAAGGGTGTATTTTAAACTTTTAAAATACTAAGTGGTTTAATCCTCTAATAAATTAAACTCTTAATTTAGTTAAATTTAAACGATGTACGGATTTATCAATTGTCTTTTCATTAATCTTTTAATTAAGTTATTAATAAAATCCATAAGGATATCTTCTAGAGTTTTCCATTTAAAATTTTAAAAGAAACTTTTAATTTCAAATCTAAATTATAAAATCAAAGGGTTTTATTTTTAAAACTTTTCAAAAATACTAGGTTAAATTTTAAATCAAAATAACCTTATCATTACCCAAATTTAACAAAATCCTAGTTTATGATAACGATATCATATTACCATTCAAAAAAATTCGATTTTAGGCACTAAAAATGAAATAAGGCAATTATCCTAATCAAGATAAGATCTGAAAATCAAAAAAATAGGGAACTGAAGAGTCAACTCGTCGAGTTGGCCAATGAACTCGTCGAGTTCCTAGTTCAGACAACCAAAAATGATTTTGTTTCTCTTTGGATAGTTCACTATTGCATCAATACAATTGAAAAACATCCTAGGCTCTGATACCACTGATGAGTTTTGAGCATATCTACATCACTATGTGATCATGCAACCCTAATTACTTTGGATCTAAGTTTTTCACTAACTGAACATGCAAATTGAATACCAAAACAATAACCTTAGATCTAGCATACAATTTTGAAATTCACAAACAAATTAGGGTTAGAAGATTACCTTACTTGTTATGTAGTAATAACAAGACAATCTTGAAGATCCTTGACTCTTGAAAGCTGAGTGCCCCATATATTGCACCTCTAATGGTTCACAAACACCCAATGCAACAAGATGAGAGGAGAGACAGGGAAAATTTGTCTAGGGTATCTAATACACAAGCATTGACCGAAAATCCCATGAGGTGGGGTTCCTTATATAGTTGTGGGCTGCTAGGGTTTCTGGAGGAAACCCTAATTTCGTGCTTAAGGCTTAAGCAACGCATTGACTCTTATTTAGCAAGCCCTGGACGAAATCTATAGGGCCTCCCTATAGGATTTCATACACTCCTAATTAAGGAGTCTAATAACCCAGTTTCACAACTATCAATGATTTGCAAAACTGTCCTGTAACATCCCAAAAATACAGTCCAAAAATTTCATTTTTAATTATTACATAAACCATAGTTACCAAATCCTTTCATTCAAAAACATAAATCATCATATCAAATCAGGGTATCATATCAAAACACATGTCAACATATCAGAGTAAAACATCCCAGGCTAAACAAATGGTGTGTGCACTGCAGTAATCCCGAGCTCTTCCCCTTACTACCAAAAGTACCTGAAACCAAAACTAGAAACTGTAAGCACGAAGCTTAGTGAGTCTCTCCAAACTACCACATACCATAAACATAATCACATAATAACATACATTGGGCCTTGCCCGCTACATCGGGTCCCTCCCTGCATCAGACCGAAGTCCGGCATCGGGCTCCGCCCGACATCAAACCGAAGTCCGACATCGAAACCCGCCCAACATCGAGCAAAGCTTGGTATACATATATCGACAATGCACATAAATAATCACATATATAACATAAAAAAGCAAACATTCCTCGGGCCCCGCCAGGCATCGGACCGAATTCAAATTCAAGGTCAAGGTCAAAGTCAACGTCCAGTCAAAATCAACCCCTGAGTTGACTCAATTTGTCGAGTCATCCCTCTGACTCGCCGAGTTTCCATGCTCAGCAGAAATGTGATAAAATGAGTTAACTCGTCGAGTCCCTCCTTAGACTCGTTGAGTTCTGCCCTTTACAGAATCGGGACAACTCGTTCTAATTTGTCGAGTCCCTCTATGGACTCGTTGAGTTCTTCAGTCTATTGCTTCATCTTAATGGATTAAGCCCTCATTCTTCAGATCTGAGCTTCATACTTCACATATACACCGAAAAGTCCCTTTAAAGGTAAAGTTTCCAACTTTACCCGCTAATATCCTACATAATGGGTTTAGCTCAAACCCTATTTCTTTAAGACCTAGATCTTGATCCAAACACCATCAATACTCCAAACCAAGGCATATAAACTGAGATCTGGACCCTAAACACTACAAGAACACGTAAAGCTTCCATCTTTCTCTCCATGCATGGCCTTTTGGAGCTTAAAATGCCGAAATGACCTCCTAAAGCTTGCATGGGGCTTCAATGGCCATAAAGTTTGCACCTTTATGCCATGAGAGCCCTTCACGGTTCTAGATCTGAAGGTATACTCACTTGGGACGTCCATTTCCCAAAGATCATACTTCTTGGTCCAAAAACCCAATAAAATGATAATAAGGAGATCTAAGAAGTTACTAAGCAAGTTTGAGACTTGCTTACCAAGAAATGATGAGAATGAAATAGAGTCTCTGGATCTACTAGCTTGTTCTTGAATCCCCAAGCTTCTCCTTCCTTCACATGCTTCAACACACGTAGAACTCACTCAAAAGTGGCTCACAAATGTATTAGGGTTTAGGACTTGGAGGATGGAAATAAGGCTAGCATGAGGGGATTAAGGTGCTTAAATAGGATGCAAAACCCCGAAGTTAGGGTTTCACCCCTGCCAACCTACTCGTCGAGTTGAGGCATCTCGACTCGTCGAGTAGGTTGCTTAAAACTCACGTCTCTTCTAATCTCTACCCGACAAGTCTGGGGCATCCAACTCGTCGAGTTGCTCATATAATTTGAAAAATTACTAAAATAAATGCGTACCAAGAATCAGTTGTTACAAGTCCCTCTATTATTAATCGTTCCTTAAATCTCAAAATTAGTTCCAGATTAATTTATGATCAAATACTAATTAATAATATGATTTTCAAATAATATATTAATCCTCTAATATATTAATAAAATCATTTGAGTACCAATTTATTATTTCAAATAATAAATCCTACTCTCTCTTCACCAGTCGTCCTGTCAAGTTGCATGAGTAAAGGCCACACAAAAGGACCATGCTACTTATCAAATCAAGTACATACCAATTATAGTTATGGACTTAGACACCTAATCCAATGATTATCTCATTAAAAATATTAACACTGTAACACCCGAGATCAGAAAGGTCAAGAAAAGAAAGGAAAAACCCTAAGTTGAAGAGGGTTGACTCGTCGAGTCCAGGGAGGAACTCGGCGAGTCGGAGCGGGATCCGGGTGTAAAGCAATTGACCGACACGGCGAGTCGGCAAGTGGACTCAGCGAGTCAGGTCTGGGTTTGGAAACCCTAATTTCGGGACTTGGTACCCTATTTAAGCATCTTATTCTCTTTCCTAGGGCTCAGTTGCGGCCCTATAGTCCAGAACAAGAAACCCTAAGCCTCCATTGTTGCTCATTCAAGTTTTCTTGCCATTTTGGGTGATTTGAAGGAAGAAGGAAGAAGGCACACATTGGGGATTCAAGAATTAGCAGTAGATCCAGAGTTTGTGAGGTCTTCCAGAGCATTTGAAGGTAATGAGTCGTTACCTTCCCTCTTTTGCATATAGATCAACCTTTATCATAGGATTTGGGGCTTTTAGGGCAAGTTCTTGAACCATTTCGAGTTAGAAGCCCAGATCTGAAGTTGCTACTTCAGATCTATGTGTATCTTGGCCTAGAGAATCATAAAGCATCAGTCTATGGGTTGATTGTTGAGCCCCTTTGTCTCAAACCCTAAGTTTATGGTGTATGGTGCCTAGATCTCCTTCCCTACACGTAAAGTTTGCAACTTTACGTGGGGAATAGGCTTGGGAAGGGTAGATCTGCAGTATGGAGTCCATGCATGACTCAAAAGTCCTCTGCATGTATGAAGATCTGAATAGACTCGGCGAGTCCTTCGAGTGGACTCGGCGAGTAGCTTGAAGATGAGGAGGAACTCGACGAGTGAGATGAACAGCTCGTCGAGTCGGATGAAGTTAAGCATGAACTCGGCGAGTTGGAAGAGCAACTTGACGAGTTGGTTGAAGATTGCCTTGGACTCGGCGAGTCTATTAGTGGACTCGGCGAGTCAGGTCACGAAACCTCAAACCCTTCGAGTTGAGACTCGAACCAGTGAGTCGGGTGGTGACTCAGCGAGTTGGACAGGACAGGACTTGGAACTAGTTGGACTCGGCGAGTCATAGAATGACTCGGCGAGTCGAGTCGCAAATAGAAAGACCCTGAGCTTATGAACTCGGCGAGTAGGGTTGACTTGGAAGGTTGACTTTGACCAGAGTTGACTTAGTTGACTGCCAGACTAAGTGTTATATGTATATTGATAGCCCGGAGAGCTAGAGGAGCAGCGGTTCAGGGGATTGTCGAGTGGCAGCCAGAGGTTTATCAGCAGAGCTCAACAGTTCAGGTGAGTGTCCTTCCAGTAGGAACGGGTCTAAGGCCACAATGCCGGCCCGTTTAGCTAGCAGTCAGCTTCGGACCTCGATCCGATGTAGTAGTTAGTATGTTTGATGCCTTCATGGCTCAGACATGGTTTATGTGTTTATGCTAGTTGATATGTTTATGCTATGTTCAGTCAGCTTCGGACTTCGGTCCGATGTAGGGGACAAGGTCCCAGTCAACTTCGGATTTCGGTCCGATGTCAGCTTCGGACTTCGGTTCGATGTAGGGGACAAGGTCCCAGTCAGCTTCGGACTTCGGTCCGATGTGGGGGGCAAGGCCCCAGTTAGTCCGGACTTCGGTCCGATGCAGTGGGCAAGGCCCAGTATGTGCTTTATATGTTATTGTGTGGTATGTGGTAGATTGGGGGAGCTCACTAAGCTTCGTGCTTACGGTTTTCAGTTTTGGTTTCAGGTACTCGGTTTTCAAAAGAGGAGCTCGGGAAGATTGCAGAGCACACACCATAGTCAGTTAGCCTGGGAATGTTTGACTCTGATAATGATATTATGTTTTGAATTTAATACTCGAAAGTTATGTTTGACTTATGATACATTTTTATAAATCTAGTTTTAGTAATGTTTTAAAAGAAATTTTTAGTCGTGATTTTTGGGTCGTTGCAAGTTGGTATCAGAGCCTTGGTTTGAGGGATTCGGATACACTTCCGGGTGTGTCTGAACTCAAACTAAGGGAAAATAAAAAGATTTTTAAAAGGAAAATGTTTTCTAAAGAATTTTGAAAGCACTTAGAAAGAAAGGAATTTTTAAAAGAGAAAAGGGTGTGGTGCACGCAATCAGCTGAGCTCAAGTAAGTACTCCCAAATTACCCATACAAGTTAATTGTTCAGTTTTAGTTTCAGTTCCAACTTCAGTAGAACAGCATGCTAGAATAGGACTAAGGATCTAGGATGATGCCTTATGTGCCTGCTTTATGTATTTCAGCTTGATAAGAATTGCATGCTAGTATTGAGTAGACAGTAATAGGATAGCCTGTGTAGGTTTTGCCTGATAGTGTGAGCTTAGCATTGTATGCTAGTGCAGTTTCTTGTTATGAGAATAGTTTTGCCTGAGTATGTTTCCTTTATCCGAATGCTGCTTGCTTTGTGCTTTGTGGGACTCTGAGTGATGGGAGTTAGCCGTTAGGTGAATACGTCACGTCACATGTGATTAGGGTTGAATAATCTCAGAGTGTTGGATTTGGCCCTATTGCGCAGCTCTCGTCTGAGTCTAACCGTTGTAGGGACGAGTCTTTTACTCGAAGGATTATCTGAGCCTCGTCACATGTGATGGTATTCAGGTGATGGCTAATTGGCATTACAAGGAGGCCTTCAGCAGCTGAGGACTGGTTTGGGTGGAGTCGGAGGTTCCATAGGGCAAGCCTAGGATGGGAGTAGCAAAGATTAGTAGAAGTGTTTTGGTGGAGTTGAGGTAACTCTTGAGGAAAGTGCGAATAGATGTGGAAGGTAGTAGGGGCCCATACTACTAAAAGCAGAGGATCCGTACTCGATTCAAGAGGGACCAAGACGAAACCAGGGAATGGTGAAGTGAGTGAGCAATCCCTCAGCAGTAGTGTGTAATTGATCAGGAATTGTTATATTTTCAGCATGGTGTCATTGCGCGAGCTACCAGTTAGCAGTTCAGGCGTCGAGGAGGAATCTGGCTCGGGCTTTAGAGCCGGGCAGCTTGATGATCAGATAAGGGATTTCATTTCTGCAGAGATCACGCGCAACATCATTGATCAGACTCCGGTGATTTTCGGATTGGTTAGAGAGGCCATTGTGGAGCTCATGGACCGTCATCTTGAGGCCTTCAGGGCCGGGATAGTTTCAGGACAGATTGGGGCTCATCTAGGTCCCAAATCTTATGGAGTTCAGGGATCCATCAGGGAGGGAGATCCCATTTCTAGTTTATGCCATAAGGGGATAGGAGTGAGTGGGGCATCCTGTCTCCAAGAGAGACCTCTGTATGATTGGATAGTTGAGGAAGTTTCGCGAGCCATTCACGAGGATCTGCCCGACGTGATCGTGAGGATCACTGATAGATTGATCGAGAGACTCCAGGATCAGACAGCTGTTGTTCAGTCAGCGGGCAGGGAGTCGGAAAGGAAGAGGAAAATGGATGAGACTCAGGTAGCCCCAGGTTCGGGTAAGAGGCCCAAGGGTTCGGATTTGAGGACGAAGAACTATCAGAACCGCAACCGATGCGGGAAGTGCGGAAGGACGCACATGGGTGTGTGCAGGCGTAGAAGTGGTGGCGATGCCGGATGTTTCAGGTGCGGCCAGAATGGTCATTTTAGTAGAGACTGTGTTGTTACCTTTGCTCAGGGACTTGACCCGATATGTTTCCATTGCGGTCAGAGAGGCCACAAGAAGGCCCACTGTCCGAGTTTGTATACAGCTGGGCAGGTGCCAGCTCCTTCCCCTGGGACTTCGAGAGACCGACGGACGTCAGGGCCGGGCAAGGGCGCCTACGGCTCGGAGCCGAGTTTTCCGGTAGATTTCAGCAGGGATTCGAACAGCCCTAAGTGATGGAGGTATGTATCTTTGCTTTTCTGTCATCTATTATTGTGATATTATTGTTATATTGCTGCATTGTTATCAGTAAGCTGGAGTGTTGAGGCATTATAATACCTACTTGTGGTCGAGTTTTATGCCATCTGCATACCTTGGAATTCGAATGATGGATTGGAGGTCGTTCCCTCTAGATCAGGTTACTTCGGATACAGTAATTGTACCATGTATGTGTAAGATGCAGTAGTGCCTTACTACTTGCGAAGGGCGTTAGTCGAGTAATGATCAGTTATATTTTCAGTCGTGATAACCAAGAGTTTTTAGTGGTATAGCTAGCGGTCAGTAAGGAAGTGGGTTGGGGAGGTGCACCCCAAACGCAGGTTCTCGGGATGTAGTCCTTAAAGCAAATTCAGTTAAGGATCGAAGGGTGCTCAATCAGATAGCAGGAAGGGTGCGGATCTGGTAAGATTTAGTTGGAGCGCTGGCAAGGATAAACGTCGGCGGACAGCATATCGCCCTTTAATGAAAGGAAGGATGGAAATCCTTTCGACCTGTGAGAAGAAGGGATCTAGTCGAATCCAAGTGGGGGAGAACCCTTACAAGTATACAGGGATAAGAGCCACATAGACTCAGAATGAGTGCGCGTCCTCCGAGAAGGATATGATAGTAGCTCAGTGATCGATGGATCGAGAGGTTCAGAACTGGAAGTTCAAGGACCTTCACAGTAGTTAGTTCATGTAATCGAGATGGTTAGAAGTTGGTGGAGAATCCTGGATTGGAGGATCACCCGTAGAGGCTCAAGTGAGTCGGAATGAGGATCCTGAGAACGGTTAGCAAGAGATGCTTTCGTATTAGTAGCCAGTGGCAGAGTCAGCATACAAGATTGCGTAGACTCAGGAGTTGGGAGTTTGGAAACTTCCCAACAATAGCTTCTTGTATCCGGATTAGTAGACGGTTGGTTTGGAAACCAAGCCGAAGAGTTCCTTGACGAAGCGCTACGTATATCAAGGATATAAGATGTCGAGGATGATGCAGTATTCAAAGATTGAGGGTTGTTTTGAGAAATCAGGATGAGGAATTACTAGCG
Source organism: Lactuca serriola (assembly GCF_051521515.1). NCBI lineage: Eukaryota > Viridiplantae > Streptophyta > Magnoliopsida > Asterales > Asteraceae > Lactuca > Lactuca serriola. The sequence goes on from NC_136410.1 coordinate 47,447,586, forward strand.
GGACTAGGGACAGTCAGGATGTCCTCGAGATAGTAGTAGTGTTGTAAGTCTGCGGGGGTAGCCGTAGCATTCACTAGCAGTCAGATAGCAGTAGTGTTGTAAGCCTGCGGGGGTAGCCGTAGCATTCACTAGCAGTCAGATAGTAGTAGTAGTGTTGTAAGTCTGCGGGGGTAGCCGTAGCATTCACTAGCAGTCAGATAGCAGTAGTGTTGTAAGCCTGCGGGGGTAGCTGTAGCATTCACTAGCAGTCAGATAGTAGTAGTGTTGTAAGTCTGCGGGGGTAGCCGTAGCATTCACTAGCAGTCAGATAGTAGTAGTGTTGTAAGTCTGCGGGGGTAGCCATAGCATTCACTAGCAGTCAGATAGTAGTAGTGTTGTAAGTCTGTGGGGGTAGCCGTAGCATTCACTAGCAGTCAGATAGCAGTAGTGTTGTAAGCCTACGGGGGTAGCCGTAGCATTCACTAGCAGCCAGATAGTATTAGAGAGTCGTAAGTCCGCGGGTGTAGCCGTGGCCTTATTCGGATTGGTAGGCAGCATGAGCGCATTGTTGGGCGCGGGAAAGCAGTAGTTCACACCCGTTCGGGTGCAGCAGTGAGGTTGGGAATCCATGGGATAGATTTCGGACTTCCAAGTATTTCAGTTATGGGATCAGAGTAGTAGTGGACCGATGGGGTTCGGGCATGTTAAGGGTTACCTTCAGTCTGGGATCCGTCGTGTTGTTAGTCGCGGAATTTATGATGTCAGGATGTGACGTATGGACCCGATCGGTTGGATCGGAAGGATGTTAGAGTCATAGGGACAGGATAACTAGTGGAAACTAGTTCCAGAGAAAGATTTCGTTCAGAAGTCGTGGGAGCGACTAAGTAAGGAGTCCTTTGACTCCACGGTTGAGTTGGAACTCAGTGTTTCAGTCAGATCAGTGTTTTAGGCAGCTCAGTATTTCAGCCAGTTCAGTGTTTCAGGCAGCTTAGTGTTTCAGTCAGATCAGTGTTTCGGGCAGCTTAGTGTTTCAGCCAGTTCAGTGTTTCAGGCAGCTTAGTGTTTCAGCCAGTCCAGTGTTTCAGGCAGCTCAGTGTTTCAGCCAGTTCAGTGTTTCAGGCAGCTTAGTGTTTCAATCAGATCAGTGTTTCGGGCAACTCAATGTTTCAGCCAGTTCAGTGTTTCAGGCAGCTTAGTGTTTCAGCCAGTCCAGTGTTTCAGGCAGCTCAGTGTGTCAGTCAGTTCAGTATTTCAGGCAGCTCAGTGTTTCAGTCAGTTCAGTGTTTCAGGCTGTTCAGCGTTTCAGTCGGTTCAGCGTTTCAGGCAGTTTAGGGTTTCAGGCACGATCAATATTGCAGGCAGTTCAGTGTTTGGAAAGTTTCAGAGTTTTGGACAATATTAGTATTTGTGTTGAAAGACAAGTGTTGGTGGTATAGTTGGTTGATTTGGAAATGGTAAGTCCCTCTCAGCAGGATCAGTCGAGCCTTCTGCCAAGTATAAGTGATCTGTAAGGATAGCTAGGCAGGTAGCTTTTCTTTCAGGATCGAAGGCTCGAGTTACCAGGAGTTGAGTAATCAGATAGGATATAAGCAAGCTGGTTCCAGTAGCTTCGTTTCAGTAGTGATCGGCACTGTGAGTGGCTGGAGTGATGGACAATAGGGTGTTAGTTTTCCCAGATAGAAAGTTGGAGGCATTTCTCAGGACAGTTGGCCATAGCAAACTTCGAGGACGAAGTTTAGTTTAAGTGGGGGAGAGTTGTAACACCCGAGATCAGAAAGGTCAAGAAAAGAAAGGAAAAACCCTAAATTGAAGAGGGTTGACTCGTCGAGTCCAGGGAGGAACTTGGCGAGTCGGAGCGGGATCTGGGTGTAAAGCAATTGACCGACTCGGCGAGTCGGCAAGTGGACTCGGCGAGTCAGGTCTGGGTTTGGAAACCCTAATTTCAGGACTTGGTACCCTATTTAAGCATCTTATTCTCTTTCCTAGGGCTCAGTTGCGGCCCTATAGTCCAGAACAAGAAACCCTAAGCCTCCATTGTTGCTCATTTAAGTTTTCTTGCCATTTTGGGTGATTTGAAGGAAGAAGGAAGAAGGCACACATTGGGGATTCAAGAATTGGCAGTAGATCCAGAGTTTGTGAGGTCTTCCAGAGCATTTGAAGGTAATGAGTCGTTACCTTCCCTCTTTTGCATATAGATCAACCTTTATCATAGGATTTGGGGCTTTTAGGGCAAGTTCTTGAACCATTTCGAGTTAGAAGCCTAGATCTGAAGTTGCTACTTCAGATCTATGTGTATCTTGGCCTAGAGAATCATAAAGCATCAGTCTATGGGTTGATTGTTGAGCCCCTTTGTCTCAAACCCTAAGTTTATGGTGTATGGTGCCTAGATCTCCTTCCCTACACGTAAAGTTTGCAACTTTACGTGGGGAATAGGCTTGGGAAGGGTAGATCTGCAGTATGGAGTCCATGCATGACTCAAAAGTCCTCTGCATGTATGAAGATCTGAATAGACTCGGCGAGTCCTTCGAGTGGACTCGGCGAGTAGCTTGAAGATGAGGAGGAACTCGACGAGTGAGATGAACAGCTCGTCGAGTCGGATGAAGTTAAGCATGAACTCGGCGAGTTGGAAGAGCAACTCGACGAGTTGGTTGAAGATTGCCTTGGACTCGGCGAGTCTATTAGTGGACTCGGCGAGTCAGGTCGCGAAACCTCAAACCCTTCGAGTTGAGACTCGAATCAGTGAGTCGGATGGTGACTCAGCGAGTTGGACAGGACAGGACTTGGAACTAGTTGGACTCGGCGAGTCGAGTCGCAAATAGAAAGACCCTGAGCTTATGAACTCGACGAGTCATTAGGAGGACTCGGCGAGTAGGGTTGACCTGGAAGGTTAACTTTGGCCAGAGTTGACTTAGTTGACTGCCAGACTAAGTGTTATATGTATATTGATAGCCCGGAGAGCTAGAGGAGCAGCGGTTCAGGGGATTGTCGAGTGGCAGCCAGAGGTTTATCAGCAGAGCTCAGCAGTTCAGGTGAGTGTCCTTCCAGTAGGAACGGGTCTAAGGCCACAATGCCGGCCCGTTTAGCTAGCAGTCAGCTTCGGACCTCGATCCGATGTAGCAGTTAGTATGTTTGATGGCTTCATGGCTCAAACAGGGTTTATGTGTTTATGCTAGTTGATATGTTTATGCTATGTTCAGTCAGCTTCGGACTTCGGTCCGATGTAGGGGACAAGGTCCCAGTCAGCTTCGGATTTCGGTCCGATGTCAGCTTCGGACTTCGGTTCGATGTAGGGGACAAGGTCCCAGTCAGCTTCTGACTTCGGTTTGATGTCAGCTTCGGACTTCGGTTCGATGTAGGGGACAAGGTCCCAGTCAGCTTCGGACTTCGGTCCGATGTCAACTTCGGACTTCGGTCTGATGTGGGGGGCAAGGCCCCAGTTAGTCTGGACTTCGGTCCGATGTAGTGGGCAAGGCTCAGTATGTGCTTTATATGTTATTGTGTGGTATGTGGTAGATTGGGGGAGCTCACTAAGCTTCGTGCTTACGGTTTTCAGTTTTGGTTTCAGGTACTCGGTTTTAAAAAGAGGAGCTCGGGAAGATTGCAGAGCACACACCATAGTCAGTTAGCCTGGGAATGTTTGACTCTGATAATGATATTATGTTTTGAATTTAATACTCGAAAGTTATGTTTGACTTATGATACATTTTTATAAATCTAGTTTTAGTAATGTTTTAAAAGAAATTTTTAGTCGTGATTTTTGGGTCGTTGCAAACACTCCCCATTTCTCCTAAAAGAATTAACCATGAAAGGAGGCTATGACCCATATTATTTAAAATCTTGGGTGTAAGCGAACGTTCAAGCTCTCAATTTATTTTTACCTTTACTTACATATTTAATATGTGAGATTTAATATAAAAAAATCTATTCTTTCATAGAATAATAAAGGCATGTGGAAATATCATAAAAACATAAACTTTCACATTTAATATTAGCAACTTTAAAAATATTTAATACAATCATTAGGTGATAAAATAGATAATAAAATTTACAAATGCATACTATAAATTTGTTGTAAATAGAATCTGTGAAATGAAATTCATAGGTTTCATAATGCCTCGTTACTCCTATTGCTCACTTCATGTCAGAGATGGAAACAGGGTGCGGAATACAAGGGACCCAATCTCTATCTTTATCTTTGAATCCTTTATTCTCATCCGGGAATATAAATAAACTATCATTGATCATCCCCACCCCGAACGGAACCTGTGAATCCCCAATAAGGAATCGATGATTTATTTCTCTCTTTTAATATGAAAACTTTTACGTAAGAAAAGCTTTAAATTTGAATTTTACCAATATAAATTTAAATATTTTACAAAATATAAAAATATCTATAGATTACATAAACAATCAGTCTATTAAATTTAAATATATACATCAATAGAAAAAAATTATCAGAGTGATATTGAAAATAAAATAAATAAACAAAAGAAAAAAAAAAATATGCTTCATAAATTATATGGATTGAATTTGAAGTATTATAAATTGCAGTATAAATATATGTTTTATATGTTAATATATATCGAATCCGGGTCCATGATCGAAGAATAGGGGTGTTCTCATCCCATCTTCATCCCTGCCTTTTTATACGGGGATTCCCAAGTAAATATAGATGCGGGTCTGAGGTTTCGATCAGGTATGGGTTTTTTTTCTATCTATACTTCACTTACTTCAAGTTATATTTGGATATTCACTAACTTCGAGATATTTGTACACGACAAAAGAAAATGGTCCATGAATGAAAGTCCATAGCTGATAATACTTAGCATCATCGGCAAGGCCACAGTCCACAATGCGTTAAATGTTGGAGGTCCATGGATCTTAAATATCGGGCCAATTGATCGGCACAGGAAGCCTAGTGGAATGAAAGTCGGTTCATGAGAGAGAAATCGGTTTAAACTTTGGTAAGGTACATCTCCTTTAGGCTTTATCTTATCTATTATTTAGCTTCTTACACCAATATCTCACATTATATATCTCATTTGCCTTTATCTTCTATTTTATTTACATATCACATCTTTCTAATATATTTTCGTTATATACCTTACTAATTATAATACTTTAGCTCAATTTTATAGAAAATATGTAACAAAATATAAAACTAATCGCACCACTATAAAAATCATGTTGATAGGTTAAAAAGAAAACCAAATATGTTTTATCAAATTTCTTAATCATTAATTTTAACTTTTGGTTCTAGAAAATTGAATCCAAGTTAATATATATATATATATATATATATATATATATATATATATATATATATATATATATAGGTGGATTCAATTGAGAAAATATAAAAGGTTGAGAATGGGAGAATCATTCTCAATCACTCATTTAATCTAAGCATAAAAAGACACGGTGGCAAACTTGTAAATATGTTAATAACCTTCAATCTCAAATACGTATCGATAACAATCCATTCATCATCAAAAATTTTCCTCCAGCCTTCAATAATCATTCAGATTTCTTCAACTAAACCGGAATTTCTTCGCTGTTCATGAAATTGGAATCGGAGTTCTGGACTCGCAGTCACAGTCGACATTGAAGGACTCAGAATCGGTACTCACAGGTTCCCAACTGGATTTTCGGAAATCGAAATCAAAATCAAAATAAGAAATCAATCAGACATAGGATGTCGCATCTGAAGTCGAAATCGGAAGTATATGATGATTTGGAATTGATAACTTGATGTTTTTAACAATTTTAAAGTAGTTAACTTGTATGCACTCCAACTGTTTGATGAAATGCATAAACTAAATTACCACGTTATATTCACATATGGATATGTTTTCTCACTTGAATCAGGATATGATTATTAAAAACACAAAACAAATATGCAAGTCTGTATGTTATTCATATGTGAATAACATATAAAAATTATATATATTTGTCAAAATACCTTCAAATATTCATAAGTGAATATATTCACAAGTGAATATACCTTGTAATATTCATATGTGAATATAATGTGTAATATTCATAAGTGAATATATCATCTAATATTCACAAGTGAATATAGTATGTAATATTCACATTTGATATACCATGGAATATTGTGTAATATTCACATATGAAATATTATTTAATACTCATAAGTGAATATATCATCTAATATTCACAAGTGAATATACTATGTTAATATTCACAAGTAAATGCATCGTCCAATATTAAAATATGAATATACTATGTTTATTATATGCTATATTCATATATGAATGATACTTAAATTGTAAAAAAAGAAAAATCATACTTTTTATTCATAAGTGAATAACGAATGTATTGTAATAAAACCTGATGCATTTTTATTCACTTATGAATAACGATAGCTGAAAATATAAAAAAAAATTATTTTATCTTAAAACTATATCAATATGAATGTCTATTTGTAGAGAATAAAAAATCATGAATTTTTGTATATTTAAAATCATTTTTTGATAAAAATAGCTTCTAAAAATTTTAAAAAAACGAAAAAAAAAAACTATGTTTTTGTATATATTAAGGTAATGATTAGCATAGTTTAAGGAAATATGTTTTGTTGGAAAACACATGTGCATTCCTTTCCCATTTCCGCCGGTAAGTTGGACGTTTTTGCGGCAAAAATAAATGATTGGCTGAGAATGATTCCCCCATTCTTAACCTTTTTTTTCTCAATTGAATCTTTCCATATATATATATATATATATATATATATATATATATATATATATATATATATATATATATATATATATATATATTAAAATTTAATATAAAATTACAAATTTAAGATCATGGAGTATTACAGATAATAAAAAGTATATGTTTATAAATGATATAAGTTCATATTTTAACATGGTAAATTGTAGTGTTCTCGTCTATCATAGTCCAAAAAATTTGATGACACATCTACCATAATAAATGAAGTTTTTTTTGTCACATGTCATCTTCTACTTCATTTTGACGCATGTCATTTTGTAGGAGTTTTAGAATTATTATTTTCCACTTGTCATTTTTTGGAGATTTCTATTTTCTTAAAATAAAATTTCATAAAATTCTAACGAGTTTTATAAGGAAAGATATTTATTCTATATATTAATTTGATAATAAATTCTCATAAATACTCCAAATGATTTGATTTTTTTTATAAATGTTCCAAAATATTATATTTTGTTATATAAAAATATTAATTTATAAAATATTTAATATTTATATATTGATATTAGATTTTTAACTTTAATAAACCCGTGTAATACACAGGTTTCACATCTAGTATGTATAAATATTTGGAAATCATTAAGATAGCAAATCATACGATCATGTCTTGTTTTTAGTTGATATGATATAATAATGTTTTAAATAAAATTTGTAAAAATGGTCTTTGAGGTTTTTGTCCAAAGACAAATGTCTTTGGTTCAATTTTTGATACATGATATAATATTGATCCATATCTCGTTAAATTTAACAGTTTTGTCGGATATATATATATATATATATATATATATATATATATATATATATATATATATATATATATATATATATATATATATATATATATATTGGAATCCATTTCTCTAATTGTGTTTGTTTACATACTACAAGGACCACTTCTAAATCTCTTCTTTTTAATTTTATTGAATTATCATACATTAATTTTTTAATTAATTATTTTTTAATTTTTTTTCTTGGATTATTATATATTAATAAATATTAGTTTAATATATACAATATTTAAATATTAATAAATATTATTAATTTTTCTAATTAATCAGTTTAAAAAAAATTAAATTTTTACATATTAATAAATATTATTTTTAATATATAATATTTGTATATTAATAAATACTAATTAATTGGATTTTTAAATTTTTTAGTTAATTTTTTTAATTTCATTTTTATTGCATTAATTCTTTTAGTTCAATCCCACTCATCCGACATCTTCTAATTTATTTTAAATATTTTGAAGATATCATCCAATCCGGTAGTGGTGGGGTGGACAAAATTTTTAAATTTTAATTAGGATGATGGTGATGTTGAAAAACCATCGGGATCCTTAAAGACATTCGATAGTGAAGAAAATTATGGAATATTTTTGAAATATGATAAAATAGGTACAAATTGATGAACAATGGTGAAATATGATTTCAATAGAAAATGAAAGTAAAAAATAAATTATATGAAAGAATAAGAATATCTTTTATGTTAATAAAAGACTTTTTTTCTCTGCATGCCATTTCAACATTCATTTCCAGCCAAAAATGTTTTTACCTTTATACCCTTCGTATTTTTAATTAATATTTTGGAAATCATTAATGTATATAACTAATTTGCGGAATTGTATGGTACTTTAAATTCACAAAGCAGTAAATAAGGAACAAATAATAACTCTCATCCATAATTCTCGCTAATTTTTGTTCCTACTTTCCATAAATCTTGCCAAATTATTAATAGCTCCGTCATATATTTCAAAAAAACATCAATGATGAAATTCCTCTTTAATTTAAGAGAAAATACAAATATAGCCTAATCTCTTAATTACTTTATAGAGAATAGCAAAAAAAACTCAAATTACAAATATAGCCATAAAAATTACAGATAGATTAAGCTCATCTGCGATTTTAGCATTCCATCTACGAACGTACAAGTCGCTAAAATATAGCTGTGCTTTAGTGACTTATGCGTTCACAAGTGGTTTTTTTACATATAAATACCCCGATCTCTGACTAAAATCACAGATGAACTAAATTCATCTGCGATTTCCTCTCATGCCACCTGTGATTTTGCATTTTTTTTTTGTTTTGACTACGAAATTGATAAGATTTAACTAAGAAACAATTGTATTATATATAAAGTTTTGTAAAAAATTATCACTTCAAAAACCTTATCAATTTCGTAATCAAAATAAAAAGAATTTTAAAAATTAAAAAGAAAACGCAAAATCGTAGGTGGGATGAGAACCACCTGCGAACGTACAAGTCACTGAAGGATGACTGTGCTTTAGCGACTTGTACGTTCGCAGATGGAATGCTAAAATCACAGATAGGCTTAATTTATCTGCAATTTTCATGGCTATATTTGTAATTTGTTTTTTTTACTATTCATAAAATAATTAATGGTTTAAGCTATATTTGTAATTTTCTCTTAGTTTAATGTAATAAAAATCTCTCTCTCTTATGGTCACATACACTAATGATCTTTAATTCTTTATTACTTTCGATTGAAAAGTGCTCGGAGTTTGGAATGGTCGACACAAACGATGTTGCAACGATGGTGTCGTCTCATCCCCTTTGTATTATTCAAATCTTGTAGATTTGAGCCTCTCACTCTTCTTAGGTTCGTATATATTGAAAGATAACATTTTGATTTTGTAATGCAAACAAGTGTTCGTTTATATTTTCTTTGTTATTCTTATTATATATGTTTTTTTTGTTAGCATAGTATTTTTCCTTCCAGATTTAAGTCAAAAGATTTCACCGCTGGTATGTTCTGATATCACCTTCTAAACCTGTGACATTGTTTGGCTAGGAAAAACGGTCATCTTCATCCTATCTGGTATGGATGTGTTTCTAAATGTTAAGGATCATCTTCTTTATATTTATTGTGACATTTCTTGTAAATATGTTGTTCTGTTGATATTGTTTTGTTCAGGTTAGTTTGCCTTCCCTTATTTTAAATTCATATACCCTAATTTGTCTTGAAATTGAAGTTGTTGTGTATTATGGATGCTTTTAATAATTTATGTTCATTATACAAGTATAATATTAGGAAAAGTTTGGTCTGTTGCAAGAACCTGCTATGTATTTGAAATAATGCTTACGCTGCGTAGGGAAAGGCAAGAAAAAACACTACACTTCAATATACTTTTTTATAATATCACGTATTTCACTTTTCATGTTAATACAAGGTAAAAATTAAATCAAAATCATGCATATCTCAATGAAGTATATTGATATATTTTACTCAACTAAACTTCTGATCTATTTATCTTAGTTTTTATTTTATAAGTAATTCTTATAAATTGAATGCTTAACAAGTTCAAAAAACAAGTTGAAAATTGGCAGGTTTGAAAATACATACCAAGTGCTTGATGAAATGCTTGAAAGAATTGATAAGATTAGTAAGGAACAAGTTGAATTTGTAACTGTTTTGTCTAATAAGAATGACTTTGATTCATTTTTTGGAACGGATTTGATTCATTTAGCATGATTAGAGTACAAATCGCTTTTGATCTACCTCGATTTTCCATCTCCTTTTCATCTCAATTATCATAAAAGTCATCTTTTTCACTAGTTTTTTCTTTTCTATAACGTTTAAAGATTTGGATACTACTTTCTATGGTGATTTCTTAATCCTTTATAGGAAACCAGTCTTTATTCATTTAACCTCTTGATTGAAGTTCGTAAGTTTCAATATTTCATCCCCGTAGATCACATGTTCATCATTCCTCATCGATTCCTCTATTTCCATTTGAAGTCCATTAACAAGAAGATGAGATGTATCAAGGTTCCTCTATAACGTTTATGTATTGTTTCATATTTGTTAGCCAAGTTTTTGTTTCAAGGGTATTTTGGTCATTTTACTTATTGTTTTTGTTTGTTTTTATAGGTCTGGAACTACTCGAGGGAACCCCAAGTTTTAGCATAATCGACATAATCTCATATACCTTGAGGAATTGTGGAGGCTTTCAATGAAAGCTTGCTTATAAGGCATTTCATTAACATTAAATGCATGTTTAGCCTTTTTTGTTGCTCGAAATAGATAGGTAAAGGATTTGAGTATGCATGGAGGAATGGTATGGGTCAAACAAACAAATTCAAGAAAACGAACTTGTGTGGGTCAAAAAAAGTATTTCTTCGAGTTACTACACGAGAACAAAATATATGGACTTGGAGACAAAATTTGTTGATAATGGAAAAAACTGAAACGAGCAATTCAACAACTTAATATCATTTTTAGATGAGATGTGTTAAGTGAAAAGACAATACAAGTGCAATCATATCTTATTAATTTAATAAAATTTTATAAATTTTTGATTTTTCATTACACTATTTTCAATTATCAATATTGTTTTTTTTATTACTCGTGGTTTTCACGGATTGTAACCTAGTATGTATATATATATATATATATATATATATATATATATATATATATACATATACTAGGTGTGAGCCCCATGTATTACATGGGTGTATTTAAAATAATTAAATATGTATAAACATTTGAGAAATTTGAATTTATAAGAAAAATGAGAAAAATATTGAATTACTAAAATTAAAGTGTTTTTTTTTTCTCTTTTAAATTTAAACAAATCATTTAAATAAAATAATCAAAGCAAATTAATCACATTTTATTTTAAAATTTTAAAATTATAAGGAAAGTTCATTAATGAAATTGATATGCATTTATTATTAAATTTAAATACCATATGGAATTTAATAAAATAGGAAAACCACAAAATTACATATGGAATAAAAATTAATTCAAAATAACCACAAAATGACATGTGGCAAAATGAATGAGAGTGTGACAAGTGGCAAAAAAACCTTCATTTATTAGAGAAGATATATATATATATATATATATATATATATATATATATATATATATATATATATATATATAGAGAGAGAGAGAGAGAGAGAGAGAGATGTTCAAATGTTTTTGACAACTATTGGGTGCATGAATGTACCAAAAGAAATTTAGAAAAAAAAATAAATAATTAAATAAATTATTTAAGGGTATTATAGTAATCTTTGCATATTTAATTATGGTAGATAATTAATATATTTATTATCCACATATCAAAGTCAAACCGGGTAAAAATTGGAAGGCAACAAAGACGTTTATTCTTTTTTTTAACCTAGTCAAAAACCTACTAATACGCATCCTTCTATTTAGTCGCATCATAACCTATTTTTCTTCCTCCGTCTTCTTTGTTTGTTCCCCTCGTCGACTGCATATCCACCCCCATCTTGGACCCAAAAAGGCATCAATGGCATCGCCAGACTCCCGGTCTCCACATCCATGCCGATTTCATCCTTGATTCAGTTCTGGTTGGTTTGTCGTTCATGGAAATTGTTGTCAATCGACGCTTAATTATGTTCTCCGTCAAAGTGTGCGACGACGAACGCAAGGGGGATCAGTCCAAACACCGAAGTATTGATGAATTGAACACCAAAGTATTGAAGGTATGTATTCGTGTTCCTGTTTATTTCATAAGGATAAATATTTTATCAAGCGACTCTCCTTTATTGAATTAAGAAAGATTGTTGTGTTTAGTGATTTTGTACACATGAATTAAGTTTTCATAAGATGTTTGTGATTAAAAATCATACATACGATAAAATATTTCTTCTTTTTACATGATTATCAAATACGTATTACCTCCACTAATAGTTTATTTATTGTTTTTATATTGTTGATTGTTTTTCATTTTTAATCGCCAGTTTATTGTTTACCTTTTTTATATATCTAATTTAATAGCAATTTGTATATAGCAATGAATTGGGATCTCCATAATAAGTCATGTTTATGATATATTTGGTTATAAATAATGATTTTTTTTTCTTGCTGTCCTATCTTGTTTCTTCATTCACATGTTTAAGCCTTTTTCTTAATGGGAACAAATGGAAAGTTTGGTATTCTACCAATACAAATTATAATGAATATTATTTTAAACCTGCAAATTCTTATAAAATGAGAAAACACAATATTCTTTTAGAATGAGGTTAGTAACACTCATCAATTTGATGCCTATTAATCTAACAAAATTAGATTTAAATCTCCTTATTTGTCAAGATAGGAAAAGTAAAAACATTTTGTGATGTATTTTTTTGTCATATAAAAGAAAATAATATGATTTAAGTGTATTCTGTGATGTATTCTGCCAGAATTTATTTGTGTATTATTTTGGTTCAATTTGTGATTTTGAATTCCAATTTCTAGTGTCCCTCGTTATTGTGTATTTGGAATCTAAAATTATATTAGCAGTAAATACAATTTCTAATGTATTCTATGTATTCTGTCAGAATATATTCTACCAAAATAAAATCTATGTATTCTGCCAGAATCTATTTTATGTATTCTCTCATATTTTATGTATTCTACCAGAATATATAAAGTGATAGGTACTTGCAAGCAACATGTTTTTAACCATTGTTAGTTTTTGTTGTATTTGTGATAGGAATAGCTGGAAGAATGTGTTGAAGACCTAATAGAAATAACTTGAAGAATAAATAAATTTTGATCATACTCACATTTTAATAATGTTATTTTTTAAGAATTTTATTCATTTTTGTTGATATTTTTTTAGAATATGTATAATTATATTAAAATGTATAAGACTTTTTGTCTATAAGAATATGTATGAATTTGTATTTAAGTTCGGATGTATAAGAATATATTAGAATGGTGTTATTTTTGAACCTCGGATTCAAGAATTTTGTTATTCTTCAATAATCTTCTAATAGAATAAAATTCCGAAAGAGCATCATTCTAACAAAAAAAATATTCTAACAGAATAAAATCGGTTATGCTTACAAATTACGTTAGAATTAAAATTGAATTAAGCCGAAATAACAAGCAGTGTTTTTTGTCCATTTTTAGTGCCGTCCTTTTTTTGTTCAATTTAGTAGGGTAAAACCTAAAGAAATTTGTTATAAGGACTGAATATGTAAAATAACAACAAAAACTTATTTTGCAACAAAAAAAGATTAAAAATTAAATGTGTACAAATTGAAAACTATATTACCCTATTAAGTCATCGTTCCCAACTTAATATAGTGTAATCGGTTAAAAACTGAATGTGTACAAAAAAACAAATTAAATGGTTAAATATAAACAAAAAATAATCAATAATTAAATGTATACAAAAAGAAAAATATCTTTCGAACCGATCCTTCACACAACCAACACGGCTATTCCAAGCAACTAAAGTAGCTTTGTAGGTGATCATAGATGTTTGAATAAAATGTTATCAAACACAAGACTTGTTTTCTTTTTTAGATTTAACAAACCGATACTCTTGAATTCCAATATTTATCAATCTTTAACAATGTTTATCAATTTTAATGTGAGAGGAGTTGGATGAAAAAAAAAAAAGCAAATAAGTAAACGGTTAGTTTTTTAATACATTAAGCCAGGTTTTCAGGTTTAATTCATTAAGTCATTCTGTTCGGATCAAGTCAAAAGGAAACAAACATGCCCATAAAGCTTATTACGTAAAAGGAAACATCCCCTAACTATTATATTCAGAGAGAGTGAAAGGTAGGGGTTGAAAAAATGTAGATTCTGTATATGATTCATTATTACATAATCTAAACCTGTTGAGATAGGAGGACAAGGAGGCCCTGAGGGCCAACTAATATTTCATTAAGGAAACTGATCAATCCAAACCAAACCACGGGAGTTACATCAACTCCACCAAGGGGAGGAATCACCTTGCGTGTGACTGTCAAAATCGGCTCTGTAGGGGCGTATGCTACTACATATGGGAATTTCTCAACAGGAAGCTTTGGATACCATGACATGACAATTCTTACAATGAACAGGAATGAAAATGCTGATAGTAAAGGCCCCAATATGGGTATTGCCAACTTAGCTGTTCCCGGGTCCAGATCCATTAAAACCAACCTTTGCATGTACTCTGGTATCAAGTCCGATGCATCTCTTCTGTTTAGAGCAATGGCTCAGGTTACAAACAAATATATATATATATATATATATATATATATATATATATATATATATATATATATATATCCACCTAAATTGACGATAAAAATAAAGCAAAATACAAAAAAGCATTTGTACTTTCACCAATATATTGATTTAGTTACTTAACGATCTTTCTTTAGTGATTAATCCATTATACTTTCGTTGTCTGTTTAAAAGAAAGGAAAAATGACCAACAATAACGCTTTATTTGCTCTTTTAAGTCACCAAAATTCTAATTGTATCCAAATGACCAACAATCTTTTATCAGTTTAGCTACTAGACTATTAATTTTATCGATGTAGCGTCTAAACTATTACGTAGTATATTCCTCTTGATTTAGCCCTTGAACTATAATTTTTATATCTTACCCTTTTTCCAAAACGGGTACCAGGAAGATTTGTTTTTTTTTAACAGTAAAAAATGTTTGATGGTTTGATATGTACAGAAAATAATTATGTGGCTTAATTGATAATGTAGTAAAAGTTCAAGTGATTTTCTCTATTTTACCCATAAAAGTACTCCCTCCATACAAGATTTACATTAATTTCATAACATCAAAGCTAAAGCTAAGATTGTCCCTATTTGTAGTAATTGAAGGGTATTTTAGACATTTAATTAATAGTCAAAATTTTCATCTGGAACATGTATATGTGTATGGTCTAACTTCCAAGTTCTGAAATTCCACAGGATGGAGGGAGTAATAATTAAAAGTAAAAAAGAAGGGTGAAAGGAAGGTTTACATACATGGGATCTGCCAAGTTAATTGAAGCTGATAAGGGAATATCAATGCTAGGAACTGCAACTTCTAAAAGGCAACATGCTCGATATCTTTGGACTTGCTGATTTGGTTTTCTTTTTGTTGGGCATACGGATTTCTGAAACACAAGAGAGAAAACATGAGTGTTTCGACTTTCAAATGTAAAGATCTCATAAAAGTTCTTCACATTAATCACTAAATTGAAATGGGCATAGAACACGAGGAAACTTCTCAGAAACATGTAAGAAGCTAATATATGCTAATGACTTGAACTTGAACTTCAAGTATGTCAACTACATGTAAATTATGAATCTCATACAGTATTTGATTGATCTATATGAAAAAAAAAAAAAAAACAAATATAAAAGTGGTTTTCTGTTCAATACTGAATAATAAACATCCCTTTTATGCAACATGTCCATTTCTCTTGTGGTTCCATTACGCAAAGCCATGATTTCCACAAGCGACGAATTAACCTAACAGTTTCATGTTCCCTTAAGGCTCTCACCTAGTCAATTATATTTGACAAATTTTAGTAACGAATTGGACTAATGGATCCATTCTAGTATATATGAACACGCATAAACGAAGAGAAATCTGCATTTGGACATTTATTCAACATGAAAAAAGGGAAACGATCAAAGCAGAATTAAACGAACAGATATACAAGAGCATTTGCTGCCTAGTAAAAGAAAGATGAGACGGAGAATTAGCTTACAGGAACGAATAAATTTGATCCGCCTGAGGTCGAAATTAGGTGTAGTGGTGCTGCATAACCTGCAAAATTGCAAGGAGAAAAGAAAACAGCAGATCATGAGTCGATATGTTAATCAAAAGAGGAATTTGCCCAAACAATGCTTGAATTTAGACATATGTAGGTAAAACGCGAGCCCTAGCTACTGAATTAAGTATAAAAACTGTACATTTGCTCTGAATTGAACAAGATGCAGCCATTGAAGCTAAATTGGGAAGAAGGTATGATAGAACTTCCTTCTAGAAATAGAAGAGAAGGTTATCCTGGTTTTGAACGGTCTAGTCCGTCCGGGATTTTACATGAACCGAACAAAGAATTGTGATAAAAGAAAAAAAGTAATTTAGGCATGTTTTCAACTTTTCATCCACTAATATAGCCTGTCAAGTTGACAGCACGTATAATTACCTAAATACCCTCGATTCTTTAGGTAATGCTTTTTTACGGATAGAAACATGGATACCCCTATATTTTTTTGCCATGTAGAAGCCATATAAATAAGAGTTACATAAATGATAAACCCTTTGAAACATACAAAAACTTTCTATGTAATTTAGGTATATTGTATTTAAGAATCATTATTTGGGGAAAATTGTGGTTATTGGCATGGAATGATTAGGCAATGATTAACTGAACATAATGGAAACGTGTTGCAATTTTGGAGTACAAGACTACTCTTTCTGAAAGAGAGTTAGTTCACTTAAATGATGGAAACATTAATAAGAAGAGGGAAACATTAATTCCACTTAGTTGGAACTAAATCGGAGAAAAGATATTTGATACTATTTGTTTTTTTTTTTTTTTTTTTTTGAACCGACAAATCTAATCTACTCCTAAGCTAACAACACCTATTCCATTTATATCCACGACGGGACTTGAACCCTCGACCTCAAAGAGGGAGGGTACTACCTGATGCTATTTGTTGTTCATCGACCTTTATTGTATGGCTTAATGATTGTAGTTAGAGGTAGAGGTGCACAAACACAACTGGTTTAAAAAAACAAAAAATAAAAAAATAATAATAATAAACCTGTTTAAAAGAAATAATAATGATTCAACTAAAACCGAACCGATAATTTGATATAAATTTTAACATATTGCAAACCGGTTTTTCCAACAGAACTGGTTTTTAACCAAAAACAACCGATTTTTTAAACTTAATTTCACATCAAAAAACCGAAAGAAACAAACAAATTTTAACCAAAGCCGATAACAAGAAAACATACATGTTCTATAAAAAAAACCGAAACAGATTAAAACAGGCGGTTAATGTGCACCTCTGGTTATAGGTGCACAAATAGTTATAGTTTGTCCACTCGTTGGGCCAATTTTATTTCATTATTTGGGCCCTTTTCTTGGTTATTTCTTGGCTTGGTTATGTCTTTCTGTAGGTTGTAGCAGTGTAGCCTGGATCTTTGTATGTATATTGTATAGTATAGGTTTCTCTTTATAACGATTAACGGTTATGAAACCTCAAGAATTTGAGTTGGAAGTCCAATTTATAATCGAGTGAAATAAAATACTTCAAAATATTTGGACCAAAATAGGCCAAAGTCTCATTGGGCCAATTTTATTTCATTAACGGGTATGAAACCTCGTGTACAATTACAATATTTGGATCAAAATACGCCAAAATTTTGCTTCTCAAAAATGCTCAAAAAACACACAACATACGAAATAATTTCATTGAATCATTCATCGTTTGCTTCCCTGAATGTCTCGTTAGTGGGGCTTGCAAACAAACCAAGACTAATAATTTCCCACACCAACACAATCACCAATCCGCATAAATATACGAACAAATTTCAGCTCCAATGTATATTCTCCATAGGTTCAAACCTCATAAGTAATATCACCTTTTTGCCATTTCAAAGCTTAGATGGAACTACGACCAGGTAGTTTAGAAACACCCAGTTGATCCATTTTTCTCCTAACCTTCTCTGAATCAACATAATCACCAACACTAGAGAAGATGTTTGACATAAGCACATAATCACTAGAGTAACCTCTCTCCTTTTCAAATATTCTCCTCGTGACTCTCTTCCCTGTCTCAACATTATTATAGGAGCTACATGCCCCAAGAAGCACCCTCCAAATCACATCATTATCCAAATCTTTAGGCACCTTCAAAGCCACTTTCTCTGCTTCTTCAATCCTCCCTGCTCTCGCTAACATGTCAACCAAGCACCCATAATGCTTTATATCAGGCACAATACCAGACTCATCCACCATTTTCTTGAAAAACACTAACCCTTCTTCAACTAATCCTCCATGACTACAAGCACTTAGAATACTCAAGTAAGTAACTCTATTAGGCTTCATCCCTATTTCCTCCATTCTTTTAAAACTATCCACAGCCTCCCTTGCCATTCCATGCATTGCAAATACAGAGATAATCGATGTCCACGACACTAAATTCCTCATCTCACTTGTTATGCCTTCAAAAACTTGCAAAGCACTCTCCACACTTCCGCACCTTGAATACACATCAATTAAAGCATTCGTAACACGTATATCTATCATATAAAATCCGTTTTTTTCCCCATAAGCATGAATTGACTGACATAACTCCAAAGACCCTAGATTCCAAATCGCAGGGTAAATTGCTAAAATGGTGATCTCAGTTGGCTTTGTATTATCGTTAAGTGCAAGCATGTGTCTAAACAATGAAATTGCTTCCTTGGGTTGATTTGCTCGTGTATACCCGTCTATCATACCACTCCAAGAAACAACATTCTTAATAGGCATTATATCAAAAAAAGATTGCGCTAGCACAATTTCACCGAGTTTTGCTAAACCTGTTACTAAAACGTTCCATGTGACTAGATTTCTTTCAGGCATTTCATCGAACACTTTGCGACATTCGAGTAAATGCCCACATACAACATACATGTTGACTAAAGCGGTTTGGATGTAAACATGACTCTCAAACCCGAATTTGAATGTGAGAGAATGGAGTTGTGAACCCGACATGGGTAGATGTGAATTAGCACATGATTTTATCAAGAAAGCATATGTGAAACTATCGCCATAAAACAAGCTGGTGGGGTGGAGATGATGCTTATAGAGCAAAAAAGCTTCATCGGGGGAATTCCCAAGTGAATAATGGTGGAGGATGGTGGTCCAGAGACTGACTGGTGGTGGTGGTGTTTGGATTATGGCGGCAGTGATGACCAAGTGAGCGTGGATTTGTTGAATCGATCGGCGGTTGCAGTGATGCTTGTGTAGTAACGATAACAGGTTGTAGTGGTCTTTCCTCATTAGTTTGGTGATTCTGATGGATTTAGCCAATGAACTATCACGAAAGAGCACTTGTTTAAAGGCTAAACCAATAAAATTTTGACATTACATTTTACTTTTCTGTATTTTGCCGGTAACTGGGAAATTTGTTTTTTTTAAAGGTTAAAAAAAATATAATGGTTTAATCGTTAAATTGATATGATGGTGAAAGTACAATGGCTGCTTTATGTATTTTGACCCTATGAAGCCAAAATTACCTGCTTACCCCTCCTGAAGGGTAATGATTTTAGCTTACAAGATTGTCTCTACTTGTATCACTGAAGGGTATTTAGACATTTAATTAATAGTCAAACTTTCGGTATGAAATATGTGTATGACCTATATTCTGGTGTTGCAATTTCAGAGGACAGAGGGAGTAATAATTAAAAGGAAAAAAAAAAAAAAGGGGGGGGGGGATGTTTACATACATAGGTTCTGCCAAGTTGGTTGAAGCTGATAATGGGATATTGGTGTTTGGAAGAGCTTGACAACTTCATTACACTCTAGCAAAACAAAAAATACTAAAAATGTTAATGGTCTCAAAAGTCAATGTGCATCTCATTTTCTTATTTAGAATAGCATACTTTGTCTAGCTCAGAAATGACATGCTTTTATAGGAAAAAAAAAAACAAATATAAAAGTGCATTGTTATGGACTCACTCACAATAACAAGCACAAACACAAACACAGAAATGAACCAAACTCAAATGATTCTTGATTGAAAATGGAAAGAACAGATAGAATGTTAGCCTTCGAAACCCTAACTATCTCCAGAATGACAATTCACACAAAAATTCTCATTGCCTCTACTACCACTCCACTAACTTAAATACCCACAAAGGATACTCTGGGATTAATTCCCGATTTGCCCTTGGTCCCCTCCAGGGTGTGTAGTGTTCTTGTTATCTGGTGTGGTCCCAACCGTTAGTGGACTTGCCATATTCCTCCTTCTGTGGTACGTAAATTGTAGAGGTGGGTGCATGAAATGTTCAATGCTAAATACCAAAATCAATTTCTCTTTCGGTTCTATTACTCTAACCCACGATCTTCCACGAATAAAGTATTAACCTAGTAGACATACGCATAAACAAAGAGAAATTTGCATTTGTTAACCTCGAAAACAAACTAAAAGTGAACAGAAGGGAAACGATTAAATTAGAATTAATCCACCAGGTATAGATAGAGCATTTGCTGCCTCTGAAAAATCAATTGTTTTCTTGTATCCACTTTTAAAATTCAATAGAAGAAAAGGCATGAGAAGAACATAACTCGTATAAGACCAAAAAATACATGAACATACACGAACATGGTGAAAGAAAGCGCACGAGGAGGAAAAAAACACATGAAGAAATCGCATATCCATAAAACGTACTCTAATCGCACAAAAAAAATAAAGGAAGAAATCAGACAACATAAAAAACTAATCTTACAGTTGATTGAGCTCTGATTCAAATAGACATGATTTCACACCTTCGATGCAAATTAGTCGATTCAAGCCCTAGTCTAATCGATTGAAAGCAGATGGGGTATATATAATTGAGTGCATCCATGGTTTGTAGAAATCGATTTTGAAAAGAAAGGAAATGGGAGGAAATGAGAGGAAAGCAAGTCCCGAGTTTCATTAAAGGAAGGAAATGGAAGGAAAACTTTCCCTCTTACCTTTCCTCCCGATTTGGGAGGATTTGAAAAGAAAGAACAAAATGTTTAACTTTCCTTCCATTTCTCTCCGACTCGGGAGCACAAATGACAATTTCTTTTTCCTTTCTTTTCTCTTCTCTTCTTTTCTTTGCTATAACTCGGGAGCGGGGTGTAAAAATCTGAAGAAGTAAAAGAAGGGAAGAAAGAAGAAGGAGGAAGGAAAAAGAAATAAGGAAGGAGTCTTGTGTAGGGATGAAAGTGGGTCCAAACCCGGACCAGATGGACCCGGACCCGGAAAACCCGGAACCGGTTAACGGGATTTTATAGAACCGAAACCGGACCGGTATATAGGAACCGGTTCCGGTTCGGTTCTGGGTATGGTTCCGGGTAAAGTGGGACTAAAACCGGGAAACCCGGAAACATCAAAGTGGGTAGGTTGAAACCGGATAAAGTGGGTTTAGAACCGAAAAACTGGAATTTTTTGGTAATTACTTACTACTTAGGGGTTGAACTTTGAAAATTTTCATATTGATATCCCGACTTTGGGGGACTGTAACTCATTAAATACGAAACCAAAATTAACAAAATTATAGTCTAAAATCATATACAAACTCTAAAATACACTATGGAAAAACCCGCATGTGAATCCAACTTTAAACGAATGAGATATGCTTATGTTAATATTTTCACATAATACAAAGTACAAAAACAAATAGCTGAAAAGTTGAAAATTTTCAGTTTTCATATCCCGACTTCGGAGGACTGTAAATCATTGAATATTAAACCAAAAATGACAAAATTATAGTCTAAACTCATGTACAAACTGTAAACTAGAAGTTGGAAAAAACCACATGTCAATCCAGCTTCAAACGAATTAGATATGTATGTTTTAAAACTTTCACCGAATATAAAAAAACTGAAAAACTAAAAACTTCCAGCTTTGATATCTCGACTTTGGAGGACTGTAAGTCAATGAATATAAAACTAAAAATGACAAATTCATAGTCTAAAAATCATGTACAAACTCTAAACAACATATTGGAAAAAATCGTATGTCAATTGGAGTTGAAACGAATAAGATATGCATTTTTTAAACGTTTCACAAAAACCGGTTCCGGCCCTAAAAGTGGTTCCGGTTCCAAAAACCGGTTCCGGTTTTTAGACCCGGTTTACCCGGACCCGATGGACCCAAACCCGGATTACCCGGAACCCGGATAAAGCCAATTTTTAAACCCGGAACCGGACCCGGTTCTACATATTCCGGTTCTAACGGTTCCGGTTCCGATCCGATTCCGGTTCCGGTCCGGTTTTCCGGTTCTAAATCTCATCCCTAGTCTTGTGTGCCATTTGGAAACAAATTCAACGGAGTTTTCCTTCTTTCTTTGAATTAAAATAAGGGTATTATTGTCAATATATATATATATATATATATATATATATATATATATATATATATATATATATATATATATATATATATATATAGATAGATGTATAAAAAGGGTCAGTGGCAAAATCAGCACCCTAAATAGAAAGATGGTTTTGTTAATTTTTAGGGATGACAAAAAAGCCTGAATCCGACTGGGAAACCCGAAACCTGATCATTTCGGGTCACGTAACGGGTCGTTATCGGGTTTTTTATCGGATTCGGAGCAGGGAGTGGGTTATCATCGCCAAGACTCGCCCCGCCTCGATTATATATATATATATATATATATATATATATATATATATATATATATATATATATATATATATATATATCATTTTGATGTTAATTGCACGCATTCAAAGATAAAATATTTACTATGGTCCTTATGGTTTGGGGTAATCTGCGTGCTTGGTCCCTAATAATTTTTTTAACTCAGAACATCCCTACTTTATATTTTTGTTGCACGCTTGGTCCTTACCCGTTCTAAAAAGACTACTTTACCCTTACTGATTTTTTTTAGCCTTTTTAAAATATGAGTTAAATAAAAATATATTAATAAACAATAAAATAAGTTAAAATGAAACCCACACTTAACCCCCACCCCACCTACATCACCTCTCCTTTTCCACTATCGCCCACCACCAACATCATCGGCACCTGCATCATCGGTCACCACCATGCACATCTTCTTCCTCCTCCCTCCCATCCCCTCCCGAAAACCTGCATAACCCCTCCCCTTTCTTGCCCTAAAAACCACAAACCATAAAATCATACCAATTGAAACCTAAAACTCAAATCATTAGAAACATTATATCTAACATTCAATCCACACAATATAAATCAAAATCAAATTTTGGTAAAGGAAATAAAAAGGCTCCATTGTTTGATTTATTTGCTCTGACGGTTGGAGTTTGGAATAGAACCCACAAAACACAATCATCAAACACAAATCGACAAAATCGCTAGAACACTATGAAGCACAATCATCTTCTCCAGCTAGAAAATATAGATAAGCGCTCTAAGTAGCTCACTGAGGTTGAAGGTCGGTGTTGTGAAATCAAAATCCACCATTGAAACGGAAAACCAGATTCATCGATGGGCTTGCAGGTGTATGATGGAACTCACTTCCCTTACCCCTCTCATCGCCATATATCAAGTTTCACCATGGTCTCTGTCCCTATCAGAACATTCCAAATTGGAACAAATCTAAAGCATTATTCATATAAAGCAATCAAAGCAATCAAGATTGATAACTAGTAAAACCAAAGTATTGTTTTCAAAACCTGCTAATTCATAGTAAAACCCATATTGTTTCTAGTGGTTATTGAATGCTAGAGAGGGTGTTGAAGCAGATTGAAAGAGATTGTTGGGTGTAAAGGTAGACCTAGGGTTAGGAAGTAATTTTAGTGGATAAGGGTTCCCGGTAATGGTTGGGGACTTGGGTTGACAAGAGAGAGATAGTAGTGGAATGGTAGCGGTGATGGCCGATGGTAGTCATCCAGAATCGGAGATGGAGAAGCAATGGTTACGATGAAGAAATGGCGTAAAGGGGGTGAAGATGAAGAGGTCGATGCCATGAGACGGATGAAGGGTGTGTGGGACCCACATTTATTAAATATTTTCTTTTACAATTTTTTAATTATTTAATAATAAATAAAACAATTAAAATAATTGATAAGGGCATATTGGTCATTTTAAGTCGGTTAGGGACCAACGATGCAACAAAATCAATTGATAGGGATGGTCCGAGTTATAAAAAGTTGTTAGGGACCAAACATGCAGATTACCCTAAACCACAGGGACCATCTGTGTAATTTACCCTAGTCATTAACAATTTGGTGTGAATGATTACTTTTTATGTTTTGACCGTATTACACTAAACTTAAATCAAATAATTTTTAATATAAGATCTAGTTCATTTTATTAAAGTGATTCATCATATTTTTAATTTAAAAATGAGGATAGAACATGTATTTTTTATAAGACATCTGGGTACCCTAAAATGGAATAAAGATTCCGTTATGAATTGTTGTAAACCCGATAAGATACTCGAAACCCAATGGGGCGCCTCGATAAGATACCCGAAAGATATCGGGGTGGGTTTGGGAAACCATGCCCTCCCCGAACCCGCCCCGTTGTTATTTCTATTGACAAACTTGCAAAAATGTTGACTATGATATCTATTTTTTCTGAGGTTTAGTCCAAACCTCGACTTTTTTAGTGGTCCTTTTGAACTAGCTTACTTGCAGTTTTGGTCCCTGTCCAAACTAAAAGACTATTATACACTTAATGAATTTAGTTTTCATTTTTCTTTCACTTTTGAAAATTATTATTATTATTAAATATAAAACTGGGCCCACCTATCTCTCTCTCTCTCTCTCCACACCTAGAAACTGGTCCATTACCCACCCACCACTGTTAGCCACCACTATCCACCACCACCACCATCAATTATTCTATCTATCTCTCTCTCTCTTATCCCTCATATACACATCAAAGAAAGTAAAACTCAAGATCATCTTCATCTGGTGTTGACTGAAGATCTTATGATGATTTGGAGGTAGAAGGAAAAGAGACCGAGTGATAAATCGATCGATGGATACAGAGGGAAAGAAATCATGTGTTAAGGAACAGGTAGTGGCTGCAAAACTCTTGCAACAACTTTAGATCCAGATGCAGCTTTCTAGCGACGGCAAAGCAAACCACCCCAACCCCCCCCCCCTAATTCATCTTTTCCAACCAAACCCCCTGGTTGTAGCCCCAAATTGGTCTAATTTCTTCTAGTTTTTTTATGGTGTAACATCCCAAAATCGAGACCCAAATTTTTTTGCTTAATTATATTACTTATGAAAATAGTTTACGGAAAACATCATTGTTATCATTTCAAATATCAAGTCCCAAATCAAAAGTCTCAAAAATCATATCATCAAATGGTAAAATATCAGAGTACAATCCCAGGGTTCTCAAAGCGGAAATCATATGTGTGTGATGCGCTGCTACGCTGTCGGCTCCTTCCCTTTAGCTGAAGAGGTACCTGAGAACAAAATTAAAAACTGTAAGCATGAAGCGTAGTGAGCTTCCCCCATCATACCACATACCATACAATCATACATACTGTCGGGCAATTCTGGGGTGCCCGACCTACCCATGTCAAGCCATTATGGGGTGCTGACCTACCAATGTCAAGCCATTATAGGGTGTTGACCTACCCGTGTCAGGCCATTCTGGTGTGCCTGCCTACCCTCCGGTCTAACTCATCCGGTCACAGGGACTATTTCATCCCCTACTACTATCGCATAATAACATATCATAAACAAGTTGTCAGACATATCTGGGGTGTCCGACCTACC
The DNA here is from genome assembly GCF_051521515.1 of Lactuca serriola. Taxonomy (NCBI): domain Eukaryota; kingdom Viridiplantae; phylum Streptophyta; class Magnoliopsida; order Asterales; family Asteraceae; genus Lactuca; species Lactuca serriola. The sequence continues at coordinate 47,473,532 of NC_136410.1, forward strand.
CATCGGTCCTAACGACCGAATCATGGGACTATTCCCCTCCTACTACCTCTATCACATAGAACATATCATACTGGCGCATAGAACTCATCAAGTAATAGCAAACCAGACAATCATCTCAACTGTAATCAACTACTAGTGGGTCGACCTTGGTGCCTTAGACCCACTTCTACTGAAGGGTAACCCACCTCAACGTCATGTGGTGTCTACACTGTCCTCGGTGTGAAAATCACCTCTCCTCGAATCCTCAATCCCTACACGACAACTTTTCTAAGTTATCAACTCATACTCATAACCCTTACAAGAGTCACTCAAATCTAAGACAAAGTCGAAGTCAAATCATTGGTCAAAGTCAACATCTGGTTGAGTCGACTCGCTAAGTTGGCCTGCCAACTTGTCGAGTCCCCATATCCAAAAAATACCATAATTCTGTCCCTACTCGTCGAGTCTAGCAAGAGCTCGACGAGTTCGCCTTCAACAACACATCAGACTATCTTCAACCGACTCGCCGAGTTCATCTTCATCCATAAGAAGGTGTTCAGTCTATGACTCACCGAGTTCCCTTGAACTCGCCGAGTCTGTCTTGATATGGCTGGAACATTCCCTTGAACTCGCCGAGTCCTGTGATTTCCAGGTCTTAGTGAACCTCAACAATTGGGGAACCTTCGATCTTAACATCTGGTCCAAAAGCAGAAAGGATTTGGTGGAAAATACACCCCGACTCGCCGAGTCCCTCTTTGTCCAAAATTATACAGTCGATTATAATGTGTGACATCCCCAAAATCTCGGCCAGAAAAGACCGATTTTCATTTATGCTTTTAAAATAGTTTCAGAGTAAATCCTTTTGATTTGAAAGAGTTGCGGAATTTGTTCCCAAAAACAAAACGTGATAAAACAATGTTTACCAAAGCATTTCATAAAAGAAATGTATTTTCATTATATAATCAAAACTCGGGATGTCATGTTCCGATACAGACCATAAAGCATAAACGATAACATTACAAGTCATTCAACAAATATATACACATACAGACTTGTAAACAAAACAACTTGATGGTTCATCCATCTTATGCCCTTGCGCCACTTCCTGTAATACAAATAAAACTGAGTGGGTCAGGCTTGGGAGCCCGGTGAGCATATAGGGTTTTCAACCCACAATAAATAAATATATTTAATTTCCACCAACCAACAATAACCCAATTACCCATTCCCGTTATTCTCACTTTACGTCCCTAAGACAACTAACATAAGGAACCTAGTCTAAGAATATTTCATCGGGGCGACAACACATGCTTCGTGGGTTCCTCGGCAATATAAGTCAAATAAGGCAACCATGAGGGGGATGGAGTACAGCGAATGAACACCCAAGTTCATTAACACCTACAGGTGGCGAACCTGCTAGCGTTCCACAGGACTGTCTAGAAAAGTCTGTGGTCGTCATCTAAACTCTGTTAGATGACTGAATCAAAACTACATCGAGGCCTCTCATCTGTTTATTATACACCAACTATCTACCCATGTTCTACCCAACATATTAGTAGATAAAATATACATTTTTTTATACATAGTTTCAAAACCTGTATAGCATGCTCAATCAATACATTTTCCACATAACAGATGAGGCACACACACATAACACGTATTTCATAGAGAAATAATCAGATCTATAAGATAGAAGAAAGTGAATATACATTCACACATATAACAATAAAATATATACACATAGCACGTATTTTATATAAAATACTTCATAATTATGTGTTAGAAGAAAGTAACCACACACTCACTTGCTCAGAAGATGATCGGACAGCACTACGGCTTGCAGAAGTAGTATTCTTCGGCAGATCTGGAAGATCTTCACAAAAACCGGACTCCTCGCGGGCAGAGCTTCGGCTCGGGAATCTTACTTCTCGGGATCTTCGGGACCTCGGGACTTGCTTCGGGGCTCGGGAATGATACCGGGGCTTCGGGGTACTTCTGACACGCAAAACGATGCAAAACGGGAGAGAGAAGAGAGAAAAAGAGCAATTGAGTCGGCTGCCCTCGCATCCTATTTATAGGATGCTAGAGCCTCGGAGTACGCGGGGCATACTTAGCTACGCGGGGCGTACTGCCTCGGTCGTCATGGCTTACGTATCCGAAGTCACTTGAGTGCGAGGCGGTGCATGCATCGGGGTACGTTGGGCGTACGCGAGTACGCGGGGCGTACCTCAGATCAGATCGGTGACTCCTCTTTGGATAATGTCAGCTTTTATAATTAAATTTAAATATTAATTATTTAATAAACTTTGGAAATTCATATCTTTTTCATACGAACTCCGTTTTCGACGTTCTTTATATCCACGCGTAGGCGAGACTACGCTCTACAACTTTCGTTTAGACTTCGTCGGCTAATTTTGACTTTATTTTTATTATTTATTTTTAGTAGGCCCGGACAGGAAAACATCGTTATAAATTCATAACTTCTTCGTTTGACGTCCGTTCTCGCCTAACTTTCCATCGCTTCGATACCAACAACGAGATCTTCGATTCTCGTTTAGATTGTTTCGGCTAAAAACCGCTCGATCTCAAATCGAGTATTTCAGGCTGCATACCGTTAAGTCGAAACTTCAATAAATCATAACTTCCTCATACGAAGTTAGATTTGGGCGTTCTATATATATTCGGAAACCTCGTTTCAACTACTACAACATTATCCAAAGATATCAAGTTTATTTTACACTTAAATTTTGATGCTTATTTTTATTCTTAATTAATCAAACCACATAACTAAGCAATTAAGCACAAAACACATAATACTCAAATAATACACTCTTATTATTTCAAAATGGGTTACAACGGTTAACCTAGACTATTATATCAACGAAAATGCCTAGCCTGGAAACGCGGGCGTTATATAATAGGTCTTAACGCATCAAAACCATAGATCTGGCCTCATAGGGTCCATTTTATACGTAAAGCTACAAACTTGATGTGCATGAGAACTTTGGATTAAAAAGCCATAAAAAGAGGTCTACAGGATTCATGGGGTGTTTATAGCAACAAAGTTGGCACCGTTATGCCATAAAGACCCCCAATAGCCCCATATCCAAAGTGAAACTCTAAGCACACCCACAAAATCTGATTTTTACTTCTTTATACTTATAAAAAGGATAGAAATAGCCCCAAATCAAAATCTAAGAGATAGATGGTCAAGGTTCTAGCTTTTTTACCTTGAATGAGCTGAGAATGTAGTAAAACTTCCGGATCTCCTTGCTTCTACTTGAACTTCCAAGCTTCCTTCTTCTCACAAAAAGGCTCAAGAACACTTAATAAGGGTTTAGGGTTTCAATCTAGTGTTTCTCTGAGTTGGGAGGGTGATGGAGGCTGGTTTGGGACGAGATAAAGTGTTTAAATAGGGTGCAAACCCTAAACATTAGGGTTTTGTCCAGAAAGCTCCTACTCATCAAGTCGGTCTCCCGACTCGTCAAGTAGATCATTAAAAACCCCGCATAATGTCGATTCTACTCGACAATTTGGGCCTCCAACTCGCCGAGTCCCAGAGTAAATTACAACATTACTTGAATTTAAATACGTACTAGGAACCGGGTGTTACATGTGGTCATGCTCTAATGTATCTAAATCCTTGTGTGAATTTGTGGTCTCACTCATTCTTTCCTTGCTCTGCTGGTGTTGTTTGGCTTTGATGAACTTCATCTTACCCTCCAAATCCAAAAACCTAGAAATCAAAATCGAGTATTGTTCATCGTCTTCTACAACAACGATTATAATGGATTCAGATGATTTCACAACACGAACCCATGGTTTCTCTCTTTCAATTTGGATTGCAGATGGTGGAGACGGTGGTATGGTGTGGAATGGTTTAGCGATGTAGGGGTGGAGGTTTATCAAACGCAAATTAAGCTGGCATGCTTGTAAAATCAATTGACAACTAAGGTTCTTGAGACCCACCTCACTATCTCTTTCTTTCTTTCCCCTTCATTCGTTCCTTTTTCCTTTCAGTCAATCGTCTTGAAGTAGTGAAGTCAAATAGTTGATATGGCAGAGTTAGGGGCTTAGGGTTGTACACATAAAGATACAATGATCTGCATAGTTAGGGATGTGAGGCATAGTAGATGTGACGCAGTGGTGTATGATGACGGTCAATGGAGGTTGTTGCTAAAGTGAAGGTGGTAACATGAGATCACAAAAGGGAAGGTTGGTAGAGATTGACTGGTTTTCCGATTAGAGGGGATGATCTGGGCGTTTATCATTTTTAGTTTATGAACATATTTAATGTTTTAGGGTTGTAATTGGGTGAATTGGATGGTGAATATGAACTTTGGATGGCTTTGAGTGAGTGAGTGTGTGTGTGAGAGAGAGAGAGAGGCAAAAATTAATTATTTATTTTCTTTTTCATTTAAATTAAATAGAAAAAATATATAAATATATATATCAGAAGGGCATTTTAGTTTTTTCAATTTTCAAAGGGACCAAAATCACAAATAAACATGGTCAAAATGACCATAAAGCCAAAAAAGTCGAGGTTTGGACTAAACCTCAGAAAAATGCATACCATAGGGACCATTTTTGCAGTTTTGTCTTAATTATTTTAGTAAAATACAGTTTTGATTCCTATGGTTCGGCTAAAATCACACTTTTGGTCCTAATGTTGGTTTTTTCTCATGGATGGTTCATGTTGAGGGTTTTGTTAATATCATTGGTCCAAGAGCGTTAATCTCCATTACTAGCACTATGAAAAGACTAAATGATCTTAAGCTATATAAACAAAACCCTAAGGTGGAAGACGGTGACGATCATTTTTTCTTCCTAATCCCATACATTCACACCGCTCGACACTACTACTAGTTGTTGCTACCACCACCGACACTGATCATTGTCTCTTTTACCTATAGTGATCTCTACCTCTATTATCGGCCACCTTGTTGATGGGTTTTGAGCACTATAACAATCTTGTGGTGCACATACAACCCTAATGCTTTGGATCTAAGTTTTCTCAAGTTATACATGCAATTTCATTTTATCCAAAGCATATACCCTAGCTAGCATGCAATTGGAGATATACAACATAAAACTAGTTAGATGAATACCTCTTGGTTGTAGCTTGTAGTTCCTGGCCCTTCAAGAGCTTAGTACCTCAAGTGTGATACCTCTAATAAGACACAAACACCACAAGAAAATGGAGGATTATGAGAGAGAGGTTAGGAGGCATCCAAAAATGGCTAGGGTTTCTTCTTGGAAGTCTTGGCCAACTTTTGGAGTGATAGGGGTTACATTTATAGTGTGTAATTCCTAGGGTTTCAACTTGTAAACCCTAATTCATTCACTTAGGCCTTTAATCCAATAACTTATTGATGGGCCCTTTAGACTAAATCTTCATGGACCCTCACATAGATTTAGTCCATCCCCAATCAACATGGATCATTAGCCCAAATTATAAGTATTACTGATTTACCTAATCAGTCCCCATTAATTTAATCAGTCTCTTTTGATCACTAAATTAATTCAAAATTAATTCTTGATCAATACTAATTAAATAATATGATTTTTCAATTAATATATTATCCTTATAATATATTAATAAATCACAAATAACCTCTTTCTTAAATATCTATCCTATCAAATTGATCCGGTGAAGGTAACCCAAAAGGACCATGCTACTATCGGGTCAAGTACATACCAATTATAGTTATGGGCTTAGACACCTAATCCAACGGTCTCCCACTTAGATAAGTCTAATAACTATAACTGCCAATGTAACTTTAAAATCCGATTAGCAATCATAGCTCTCAAAAGTCGTTGTCGAACTCTGATCATATCAGAACCACGTCCTTTAGATAAGGGATCAAATATTCCTCCGTTCTACAAGATATCGTATGGACTGGGACATGGATTATAATAATTCTCTTTGTCCATGTGTTGTTTCCCGATTTCCGACTTATGGCGACTGACAATCAAACTACAATTGAATACATCAACTTAGTCTAGGCTTGGCCAAGCGCTTAGGGTGTCATCACTAAATTACTGAGGGGCCCACATATATCGCTTTTATCCCACATTGGGTAAAAGGAACGGACAAACTTTGACTCATATGCTTGCTCAATTTACTCATCAAATCACACACAACAATACGTTTTATAACACCAAGTTACTGGTGCGTTTACGTATCATCAATGTGAAACCGACTTGTAAACTACAACTCCTATGTCTCTATTTCAAGAATATAAGATATTATATTCACACAATCACTCGTGATAAAATCCATGAAGTGATTCAGATGAGCATGGGTTTAATCCAATACTCAAATCTTATTACAGGAGTACTCATGAACACTGCCGCAAACTTGTGCTATGTCTAAACACTTAGACAATCTACAGACTGATTCATGACAGTCTTACCTCATTACTTACTTCCAAAGTATGATTGACTATGGATGTTTGAATAATATTATTATTCGGGAAGTAAAATATGCAAAGAGAAACACAAGAATAAACCAATCCAATATGGTCTCAACCATATTGATTACACTTTATTAATGGTATAATGTTTCGACTAATCAACTTAATACTTGAATTAAAACACCAGTTATCCCATGCTCCAAACATGCACACTATGTTTGCCTATGGTCCTTACCTTGTGAAACAGATCAGCCGAACACATTTCCAATGATGCTCATTTCACAATTCTCTAATCCTTATTATAAGTGTAAGAATACAAAATTATTGCCACTATTAGAGTCTTGTTAGATCTAAACTCACATGCAATTATCCTTTTGTAATGTTTAGGCACCAAAGTCACAGAGACTTTGCCAATTACAAAACATTCCATTGGGATTGTTACAAGACAATTCCCTGGAAATGAAGTCTCACATTCAAGATACATTCCTTAAACATCCTTCTTGTACAAAAGTTTCTAACTTACACATAGTCTCTTAATATCCAACTCCCATTATGGAAACATTTCCATAATTTCCATATGACAATCCATTCTTAATAGAATCCAATCTATTCAAAATTATATCAATATGGTCCATCTATTCTTATACTTCCAACCGTCCATAAGCAACCAATCATCGATAAACCTTAGATTGTCCTTGACAGTTGTTTAACAACTTTTAGTCATATCTGGTTCCAGTCCTTTTTCCCTCTTAATGCACTAGGCATTTGGAAAAATCAGAACAAGCGACTATTATAGCATATGCAATCGATCCTATACCCGAAGCATATGGGATACGATTCATAATGTCTTACATAAATACATGACACTTGACCAATCCTTTTTTATAATATTTCCATATTAAGAATTTCCAATGTTGAAACATTTCAACCTATTATTCATATACACTCATGACTAAGTCTAATTAACACTTCAATCTAAACTTTTAGATTCGAAATAAAGTATAAGTATCCTCTCCCTTACTATAGCAAAACAACTTTTCAAACTCTGCAACTTTGCAAATCAAACTTTGTTTCCTATAAATAGCATTGCTAACTCGCAACACCTATCATAATGATTATGCTCCCACTAGCACAATAATTATGTCATTACTAGCATAACACTTATGCTCCCACTAGCTTTGACATGTACCCAGAAATTAGTTGGACTTCTAGAAATCAATACTTATTAACTTTCTTACCAAAGTTCAGATTTCTGATACAAGACGCTTCGATAAGACTTTATCTAGGCTTCTCAAACTCATACAACTTTCCTTAGATAACTCATATGTGTGTCTAAACTATTTCAGAACTTACAGCAGTAAGTCCCGAATGTTCAGACTATTTTTCATTTCTCATGATTTGAACTATGAAGATGGATGCCATAATCATAATAGAATTTGAGAATGCAATTAACACAACTGCTATTTCTTTAAATCTACTTAGTGAAAGCGTTTCCTCACAATCCTTTTATGAAGCGGAGAGAAACCTTTGTCACTTAGATTTTATGGTGCATGTGCTCCTATCCATGTGAATTTGTCATAACCATAATCACAAGACAAAGTTTGTGACAAATCCGAACTCATATGAACTTAACTTGTTCAATCTTAATTTCTTGCCATTTGGTAGCACAAGGGCCTACCATTGCTTCCAAGTTATTGAGCAGCTCACCCACATTGATCAATGTACTTTCACTAATCAAGGTGCTTTGCCTTACGCAATCAAATGAGGACTCATATAACTCACATGCATAGTCGACTTAACTGGAATGACACATAAACAATAATATATCTACATGATGGGTTAAAAACGTCAAGTCGTGTGCTATCATTTAACAATAGGTTTAGTTTTGATTAGTTCTTGAAACTTTTCAAGATCTTTAAGACTCCCACTGACCTCTTGACATATAAGATTCTCTTGTCAGAGAACATTCTTTGACAAACAAATATTCAAGGGTCAATGTGGGTTCTTATCAAAACAACACTTCATGCAATTGGTCTTAGTTTGTCGTTGTTTTATACAAAACATCACAACTACCAATTCCAAATGTGAAAGAGTAAGAAACATTTCTAATCCACATTTCATGAGGTGTTATAAACCTACTTAGAACATGTTACTCAAGGTATCACTTGGAGTAACTGGAGTATAACTCTAAGAACCGATTTTAGAACGAAGTATGACACATCCTTTTGATTTTAACCATTTCAACAATTCCCGATTCCTCTCCTTAGTCATATAAATGCACTAAGGTGTCCTTATATGATCAATTATGATACGGTTCCATAATCATTAGGATGATTATAAGACATGATACTAAAGTATTCTTCTTTCCTTTCAGATTGGAGAACCTTTTATCTTTCTGCCTAATTGATTCTTCTTATTCGTTATGCTTATACTTTGAAACTTTTCAAGGTATTAGAATTACACTTAATCTTGTAAGTATAACCATATTAACTAAACTTTTAACAAATTATGACGAATAATCTTATCGTTCTTTGTGGTGGATCTGACCAGTTCACATCAATGTGTACTAGATCCTTTAGTCCTTCACTTGACTCACATATATATGCGAACAAGGAATTAGTCTCAATTTTCTCAAGTACCAAGATTTCCATACTTCATATAATTCAAATCACATGATTCGAAGTTTCTGTCCAATTGAAACTTGGGCGATGAGAATCTTTCCTTACTTAGAAAATTATGAACTACCACAATCGATATAACTAAGAATCGAACATTTTCAACATTGCTATTAATCAAAACATATAAACAACAATTTTCACAAATGCCATTGCAAGGATAACATAAAATAAGACAAAAGTAAAAAATTTCTTTATTTATAAAAATACGGAAAAACTTGTCCTTACAAAACAATTACAAATGAAAACTATATTACTAAATATCCCTAAGCAATCTATCATAACTCCTAAACAACGGCTCAAAATTCTGATCGTTGAACCATGTGATCGAAATCCACTTCCTCATGATCAGACTTAGCATGCTATTTCCGTTAAGCTTCCTTCTTTCTCTTTGATTCTGCAAAACATCAAAATGTAACTTTACATCCTGTAATAAGAATCACTAATAGGAACTTAATAGAGTTAGATAATGGACTACCTTGAGTAGAGTCATACATTTTGACTTTACCATCCTTGCGATCTTTCAGGTAGATACGACAGCTTCGCATCCAATGCCCCTTCTCTTGACAATAGAAATAAACAGACTCTTTTGAAATGGCACACTGTACAATCTCAGACTTAGCCTTTCTCTTTATCATTTGGTCAAACGGTTTGACCTTGGCTGATCCATTCCATTGGGAAGAGAAAACTTTTCTGGACTTCCAACGTTGCCATTGTCAATGTCCATGGAATTTCGGGAGATTGATCTTCCAATCAAATTTTCTTGACCAGTGTGCCAAATCATTGTTGATTCAACAACAATTAGCAAATAGTTAAGATCAACAAGGGTCACGTCGTGATTTAGCATATAGTAGGCTTTAACAAACTAACCATACGACTCAGGAAGTGATCGAAGTACCAAGTCAAAAACCAACTTCGTAGGGAAAACGATGAGAGGAGAGACAAGGAAAATCGACTAGGGTTCTTCAAGGAAGCATAGGGCCTAAATTCCTAATGTATGAAGGGGTTTATATAGTTGTGGGCTGCTAGGGTTTTCAAGTGGAAACCCTAATTTCCTGCTTAAGGCATAAGCAGCCCATGGACTTCTTACCAGTAGGCCTTGGACGAAATCTATAGGGCCTCCCTATAGGATTTCGTCCACTCCTATATAAGGAGTCCATTAGCCCAGTTTTGCAACTATCAAAGATTTTCAAAACAATCCATCTATTATTAATCAGTTCCTTTAATCCTAAAATTAATATCAAATTAATTTCTGATTAAATACTATTTAATAATATGAATTCCAAATAATATATTAATCTTATAATATATTAATAAAATCATTTTGAGTACCAATTTATTATTTCAAATAACAAATTCTATTCTCTCTCCACTAGTCATCGTGTTAAGTTGCATGAGTGAAGGCAACCCAAAAGGACCATGCTACAATCAAATCAAGTACATACCAATTATAGTTATGGACTTAGACACCTAATCCAACACATTGACCGTTGACTTTTTTGACCAAGTTTGACTTTGGGTCAAACTTGAGGGTTTTGGACTGTTGATTAAGATTCTACCTGGTTTTGGTGCTAGTGGATTTGCAGGAAGGGAGTGTGTCATAGTGTTTCCGAGTTCTTTGATTATGGTGAGTTTCCTCACTATACCCGTGTCTCGAAGGTATCAATGTTACCCACTAGTTTTGGTTATCATTTAGTAGATGGATGCCATAAGGAATGTATGTGGTCACGTAGGATAGACTAAGGACTCTTGATGTAGGCTTTCTTGTCTATATCTTGTTTGATTGTGGCTCTAGAGTAGGGTCACCTATCCGGGTGTCTATCTCACCTCTGGGTACATATGATTATGCATTCCTTGGATTGTTGGTTATGTATCCTTGTGTATAGGATGTTTCTATGCTGTAGCGATCTGCCAGATTTATGCATATATATATATATATATATATATATATATATATATATATATATATATATATATATATATAGGAAGAGAGAGAGAGAGAGAGAGAGAGAGATAGGTTCAGGTGTTTAAAGTAAGTATTGTGTTATTGTATGCATAAATGTGGGCCAATCATTTCATAAACTTAAATAAGGATCTGTAATCTTACCTATTAATTAATTTTGTTAATTAAATAAAAATTTAATTAATCCCTAAAATATTGAATTGCTTTCCTTTAAATCCCTTGAAACTGTTACAACTTCTTTATCACAGATCCATCCCTACTTTTTCAACCTAACAGATGCCAATGATTGAAGAAGATAAGAAGTTGGAGCTTGCCCGTTCGCCGACCAACACCATCAGCTACCATCGCCACCGAACTCACCAGAATTTGCAAGTCAAGAAGCGAAAGTCAGGGGAAATCGGTTTCGCTCTGTAAGACTTTCGTTCGTTTTCAAGCTTTATATTCTGATTTCGTTTGTTGATTATGATTTGCACTTGGAATCAAATTCGCACAAGCCACTTTCGTTTGGAGATCAGTAGCACACTTGGAACGATGTCTAATCTTTAGAATCACAATTCTTGAGTCGATTTTGAAATCACATTAATCCTAAAACAAAAATCGATCGTATCAGCCTTCAACGATTTCGAATATTACTAACTTGGGATTGAATGTTGCAACTAAAATCATTTAGAAGCAAAAATCGCTATTATCATTCACTGTTCGAGAATCAGATGATGGAAAATTGGTTTGTGTATTGCAAGCTTCATTGAAAGTCGATATCATATCTTCAAAATCTGGATCAATCACGATCGGAATTGAATTTAGAACATACATCGGGTTTAATGGATGTCAATCGGAATTCATGATAGATGTGAAGTGGTTCAATTTTGACTTTTCCTAAGTCAAACGGGGTATTCTTGTGTTCCAACTTCAAGGTTGGGATTCCAGTGCTTTTGGAAAATGGTATTCAGATACTTGTTTATGCTGGAGAATATGATTTTATTTGCAATTGGTTAGGTATGATACGAATTCCAATTCTGTTGGAATGGAATCACGAATTCCAGTTCTGTTGGAATCACAGAAGTTGATGCTTGAAGAACGGACCACAAAATTGAAACGGACCACTTTATTCTTTTAGAATGTATTACTCGTTGTTAGATTTTGATGTTTTCTTTCCCGATTTGAAAGTTTTTTTTAGTTTTATTCTTTAACAATAAATTTAATTCTTAACAATTGTTACCCGTATTCTATAAGAAATAATGTAATGTTTGTTTTTATTCTTCAATTGATTGTTCAAGAATTTGTTATTCTCCAAGAATAGATAATCTGACATTCTCATAGAATATCATTCTAACAGAATTATATTAGAATTATAATCTAATTAATTAAAAAAATGACAATTCAAAATTAAGAAAATCAAATATATCTGAAAATTCGAAACTTTTTATTAAATAAACTTGTGTTTCCTAATTAGTAACTTTTTGGTAATTTAAGAAAGTGAATGTTACCTATTTATGCATACAATAACACAATAATTACTTTGAATAGAATAACCTAAGCCTATATATATATATATCCTTGTATGATAGGACGCATCAATAGTGATATGCTGGTTATAATACCAGTAGGTTGGTTATCGTCTAGTGGAGCACCTAAGGGTTGTATGTAGTCATGTAGGATAGTGTTAGGGGTGTCAAACCCAACAAATAAATGGGTACGATATACTCCAAAAGAATCCCACTATATTGCACTAAAAGGTAGTACAAGGCAAGCATGGTCGATCCACAGAGACACGAGATAATTGGTCTATACCTCTTTGCACAAGGTACTATGGTCACCAACAGTAAAGAGGGGGGTTTAGAATGAAATAATTAAAACAAACAATTAAAAACACCAGTAATCAACAAAAAGGGTGAATTAAATTCAGAAATGGTAAGGACTCCAACCTCATGTATGACAACTTAGCAATGTGATTCCAAGATAACATGTTATTTACTCAATTCTATCTAAGTTGGTACTTGAAAGTGTTAACAAGCTCTAACACTTCCCACTCACCATATTAATTAACCAAAACAAGCTCTTTGATCAACCCTAACCTTACTAACCTAATCTAAACACGCTCTTAGAATTAGATTGAAAGATTGCATTAAACTTTATGTGAATGTTCCCAACAACACCCAATACTCCTCACAAGCTCGGGTGTGTAAGAGTGTGTGAATAAGATTTACACTAAATTCATTAAATGGAAATCAGTTTAGTGCTTGTTACTTGTTCAATTTCACAAAACAATTACGGATTTTGCAAAAGAGATAACTTGATTGACCTAACCCTAATTCAAATGGCCAATAAGAATCACAATTAGAATCAAACATTTGATTAAATCAAAACCAAATTCACTAGATAGAAATTAAAAGGCAAACATCAAGTCATATGATTGAAATCACAACTAAGAAGTCAAGACATGAAGTTGGAGAAACTAGGGTTTTAGCCACACATGGCTAGAACAAGATCACAAGAATAAAAGATGGAAATAATGTGCAATTACAACTTACAAATAAGAGAAATAATGTTTCCAAATGATAAATGATCAAATCCTTGCAAAAACCTTTGAAATCCCCTCTCAAAATGTGCTATGATATGTTGTGTGTGTGTAAAAATGGCCCAATTTTCCGTAATATGAAAAATAGAAAAACTGCCAAAAGTTAGTTTTCTTGGGCCGAACACGGCCCGTGTTCAGCATAAGGCAAAGAGGGCACGGCCCGTGTTCAGCTTGGTCAATAGCTTTCATTTTTGGTCAACATGGCCCGTGTTGATTTTGTAGTGTAAATCCAACACGGCCCGTGTACCCTTTTGACTCCGACTCCAAACTTGATTTTTTTCAACTTTTTCGTTCTTCGCCCGATCTTCCCGTAATCTTTACCAATGCTTCCCGGCACCTCCCAAAGCGCATTCCAAGCTCCGGTTTACCTGAAAAAGACATGAAAGTGTGCAAATAAGGTTGTTCTAGAGACTAACATGAATATGATGAAATGCAAGAAAAAGGAAAGAACAATTATGCTAAATAGATGCATGAAATGTGACTAAAAGGTGCACAAATTGCACCTAACGAATCTCCCAAGCTTAGACCTTTCTTGTCCCCAAGAAAGAACAAGAGTCAAACAAAACAGGACGATTTCTAGATGGCAAAAAGAAACATAGAGCAAAAAGGGACAGAAGGATCCTAAAGGCTAGGAATGAATGCATGCAATGCAAACAATGAAAAAGGAAAGGCAAAAAATATGTACAGAAGCACTAAAGAAACAAAATGTATCAAAAAGAAATTTAAGGCACAAGTAAATAATTTATACAAGTACGATCAGACTTTACATCAATATTGCTCCAATCATTAATACCTAGGCAACCATCCTGCTTCCTTCCATATATCACAGACTCCCAAAGTGAGGAAGACCCGAAACGATGTAACCCAATAATCCAACCCTAGTTTTATTAAAACTTTATACCTTACTAAGATTTATGGGTGAAAATAACATAGTCCGGATCTCATGTCCTTAAGACTAGATGACCAAGAATCAGAATCGACGCATCCTTAAGAACCCGTCATGGCGAATCAGCTTTCGCTGAAACAGTGAGCCCACCCGAAGGGGCCCAACTCCTATTTGATTGAACTTTGATTGGTACTTCGTTTTGAATTTGGATTCTTCAATCTTCATTTTTGGAATTTCTTGAGATTTCTTCGTTTTGGCATTTGAAATTCTGATTTGGGTACTAGATATGACAGTTGTACCCTTCCTTCTTTCTTGACTGTGTGGATTTGATACTTAAGCTCTCTGTCACCGCGAGGGTGACAAGTGTCAACAAATAGGTCCGTGTTCTGTGGGTCCAAAGTTGCCGATAAAGATTCTTTTTAAACATTCATAAGCAAAACATCCTAAAGCTGTTATTACCGCCCAAAAAACGTTTCAATATAATTTCTTTTTATTATCTAAGGCTAGGGTCTCGAGTTACGGTGTTTGGGTCCCCTAGTTATAACAACTGATTCTACACTTCCGGTAACAATCCGGTTGCTTTGGTATTTTTTTTTCATTTTGATTTGAGCTCTCAAGTTCCCACTTCATGGAGCTATTGTATGTAAAGAGTGTCATCATCTCGTATAAAGTTTTTTTTAATGCATAAAAATGATGGAAAGAAAAATATTTTTGGGTTTTATAAATGCAAAATGCAAGGAAATGAAAAAAAGAAAGGATATATATATATATATATATATATATATATATATATATTAAACAATGCATGCATGAATATGGACGTGAACATGAAAATGCAACATGATGAAAATGAATCTAATGCACAACTCTACCCCTCCCCAAGCTTAAATATAAGCATCGTCCTCGATGCTTGGAGAGGGCGGAACAAACTATTGCGGAGGAGGAGGAGGATAAGGATAGTAATCAGAGTTGTGGGTCCAAGCCCAAAAGTCCTCCTCATGTTTACGCTGGCGCTCTTGATCCCTAGCGTATTGGGTAGTGAAGGAAGAGAAACTCTAGGTGAGGCTTGCAATATCTTGCTGGTAGGTGTTGAGGCGAGTATGGATTGACTGGAAGTCATCGATATACTGTTGATGATAAGACGGGGGTGCAGCATAATGGGATGAGCTGACACCACCGGTGGGAGAAGCATGGTGGGGCTCCTCCTCCTCTTCATCATCATCGTCACCATCTTCCTTTTCTTCCTCTTCGGAGAAGGAATCGGGGAAGAGATATGGTGTGATTTTCCAGTTGGTGAAATTATTAGGACGCCTGAGGGCAAGGATGTCTTTGTTCTCTGGGGTGATGGGGAGCCTTGGATCGTGGTTTTGACCCACGGTCCAATTATGATTCCCGTCCTCCTCCTGGAACATTCTCATAGATTCTAGAACTCTCGTGGTCAGGTAGGTCTCACCGGGAAGGGGTTGGTGAGTTCCGGGGTATGGGGCCCGAACTGGAGCACTTTTTGCCAATAAAACTGAAAATGCCACCACAAGATATTTTGCCGGACCGTGATGTGCTGAAGCGGGTGAGTTTGTTACAAAGGAATGAGCCATAGTGAGGAATGAGATTATCGTCCGGGTGGGCCATCGCATAGAGTATTTTGAGCTCAAGGGCGCTAATGGTGCTTTTTTCTTCTCTAGGGACGACAAGTGAAGCAACGATCCTGTGGGCCACTTTCATCACAGGGTGGATGAGAGATGAGGCCTTAGCAAAACTTGAGACATAGGGAAGCTGACGCGTCAAGTCGGTCCACCACGTAAGATCACTGTATCCTGGGATTGGGTCATTGGGGCCAAAGGTGTTTTTTGTGGGGGGCCCAACTATGGCATTGATTTGGTCTAAGGACATGGCATGATCTTGGTTCATAATCCGGATGCCTAGGACACCGTGGTCCAAATCGAATGAAGATAAGAACTCGGCAGTTGGAACTTTATAGCTGAGTTCATGGACCTTTAACAGCCCATGCCATCCAATGTTCCGGAACAGTGTGTGGACTTGGTTGTATATGTGCAACTCACGGAGGGAGGGCACATGTGCGAATTTTTGGGTGGTATGCGTGCGTTGGACAAAGGCCTCAAGTTTGGCGGCTTGAATTGGGCCACGACAAACCACGCCACAATGTGCTAGATTGGGTGGAGATGAAGGTGTGGGTGACGGGGACCTGGGCGGCAGTGATGGGGACCTACGATGGCGGACCGACGATTTGGTGTGTCGAGGTCGTTTAGAACTCTCACCTTCCATATGAAAAAATTGGGTTAAAGTCAAAAAGTCAACATGTTAACGGGTCAAAAAGTCAACTGTTGACGAGTCCAGTCAACACGAATTTGACCACCAAAATTTCGTGGGAAATTCGGTTCTTGGTGGTTTCTAAGTGATTGTCAAGTCCAATACGACCAAAATGAATGAAATTTGACCATACAAACACAAAATCCACAAGTGGAGAGTTGGAAAGATTTTACCGAATCGTTAGTGGAAATGCGTTGTTGGTGATGACAAACACCTTCTTCAACCTCCCCAAGCTTGCCTACATGAAGATTCAAGCAGAAAAACACCAAAATTCTTAGAAAATTTCAGACCTAGGGTTTGTCAAAAACCCTTCAAATCCACCATGAAAGTGTATGGAGATGGTGTATTAGATGTAGGAGATGAAGTAGGGAAGATGAAAATCAAACCTCTTTGAAGATTTAAGCCCAAATCGTGAAGAATCAAAGTATATTTTTTTTTTGTGAAAACCGGACCTTGGGGTTTTCTTGGGAGAAAGAGAGAGAGTGTTTGGGAATGAATGTGTGGAAGAATGAGGCAAAATCCCGATTTTTAGCATTAAAACTCACAGGTTCTGCTGCGTGAACACAGCCCGTGTTGGGCATAAGAGTAAATTCACATGGCCCGTGTTGGGCATAAAATGTGCGAGATTTGGCTGAACACGGCCCGTGTTGGTCATAAAGGAAAAATGACACGGTCCGTGTACCTCTCTAACTGCGAGCTTTCTTGCCATTGATGAACACGACCCGTGTTCATTGTAAGGAAAGAGGAACACGGGCTGTGTACCTCTCTGATTGCGACTTCCACACTTTTTTTTATGGTTTTGCATCCCAAGGTCCGTTTGATGATTTTAAATCATGCTTAAATGCATTTGGAACATTAAAAACCAAAAACTCAAAGAAATGGAAATGTTTTTAAAGAAAAAGACAAAAATACCCCCGGGTTGCCTCCCGGTTAGCCGCCCTTGTTTTAAGTCGTTGGCTCGACTTTGCCCCCGCATATGCTTCGTTCTAAGTATGTGGGCCTCTCCAACACATCAATCTTCTTGCCACCTCCTTCAACGGAACCTTCAACCTTCCTTTGGTTTTCTTTTTGTGCATAAACCAAAAAGGACTTAACCCTTTACTATCAGAGATTGTCCACTCAATCTTTTTTTTTTGGTATTTGTTCAGCATGGTTATCAACTCACTCTCTTCCTCCTTCGATAGTTTATTTGAGTTGATGACCAGTTGAGTGCTCTCCTTCTCGACATGTATTAGCTTTAAAGGGTCCGATGGAGTTTTTGCTCCCGGATCTAGTGCTTGTTCCACCGGTGGAAGGAATTTGACTTTGGTGGATGGCTTGGATTTTATATCATCACTCCTCACATGCTTCTTGTCATCAGTAAACTCCAAACTCTCCAACACCTCATTGTCCATGTCGACCTCCTTTGCAAGCTCTTTGGCTTTGTCTCTGTCTAGTTTTCCCTGCAAAACTAACTCTAGAAATTTATTGTTAGACAAACTTAAAACCTTTTTAGTTGAGGGCTTGATCAAATTCACAAGATTGATGGATTAAACCTCGGAAGGAACCTTTTTTGCTTCATGAACATTGAAGTTGATAACTTGACCATCAAATTCCATACTTAAAGTTCAATTGTAGACATCAATTTTTGTTTTGGAAGTTTTAAGAAAAGGTCTACCTAAAAGTATGGAACTTGAACTTGGAGAGTCATCATCTCCCATATCTAAGACATAAAAATTAACCAGGAAGATAAATTCATCGACTTGCACTAACACGTCCTCTAGTACACCCTTTGGGTGTACCAAAGACCGGTCGACAAGTTGGATGATCACACCGGTTTTGCTCAATGTTCCTACACCAATTGATTTGAAAAGAGAATATGGTAGGACATTTACGGATGCACCTAGATCGACATGGCTCGGGGTACATGAAGATTCCCCAATTTGCAAGGCACGGTAAAGACACCGGGATCCTTGCACTTCGGGGGCATCGTCTTTTGTAAAACTGCGGATACATGTTCCTCAACTGTTACGACTTGATTTCCTTTTAATTTCTTTTTAGATACATAAAGATCCTTAAGGAACCTTGCATATCTAGGTACCTGCTTGATCGCCTCGAGGAGTGGAATGTTGATTTGAACTCTCTTGAACATTTGCATGATCTCATTCTCCTCCCGTTCTTTCTTCGTGCTCTTTAATCTTTCGAGAAATGGAGCAGGTGTGACTTTAGACTCAGTGGTGAAGGGCTTCTTTTCGATTGTTTTCTCTTCCTTCTTCTCTTCTTTGGTTGCCTCTTCTACCACTATTTCTTCTTCCTTTTGATCAACCGACACTTTTGGACCATCATATCTCTTTCCGCCTCTCAATGTGATGGCACACACCTTGTGCCTTGGGTTTGTTTCAGTTTGTGCATGTAACTTTCCTTGAGATTCTAATTTGCTTACGGAAGTAGCAAGCTGTGAAACTTGTTTCTCTAAGTTCTTTATGCTTGCTTTTGTCTCTTGTTGGAAAGCTTGTGTACTAGTTGCCAAACTCTTCACTATGTCCTCTAAGGACATACTTGATGAACCCGATTGTTGAAGAGGATGCTGTGGCTGCATTGGCTAGAAGTTTTGTGGTGGAAAAGGTGGTCTTTGCTAGTATTGATGTGGTTGACTTGGTTGATAATTCGCCTGTTGATGTCCTCCCCAACCTTGATTGTTACTCCATCTTTGATCATTCTGTGGTTGCTCAAATCCCCTTTGGTTTGACCCGGAATATCCTCCCATGACTTTTGCTTCTTCATAATCCGCATCTTGAAGTTGAGGGCACATGTCAGTTGGATGCCCCACTTGAGTACAAATACCGCAAGGGCGGGGTGTGGGCTGCACACCTTTGTCTTTGGCCAACATCATTACAACTTTTGTGAGCTCGGACAATTGATCTTCAATCTGAGGAGTTTGAACTTTCTGTACACCTTGGGGTGCATCCGTGTACCATTCTTCATCATGGCTTGAATGTTTGGAATCTTCAGCCATGTTCTTGATTAGATTGCAGATTTCAGTAGGAGTCTTGTCGGGTAAAGATCCGCCACTAGAGGCATTAAGAAGCCTTCTTTCCATTGGAGTCATTCCTTCAATGAAATATTGGAGAAGCTGATATTCGGTAATTCCATGCTTTTGGCATCGAACACAAAGTTTCTTGAATCGCTCCCAATATGTGTGAAAAGCTTCCCTTTTGTGTTGCTTGATCCCGATAATTTCCCTCCGTAGGGCTGAAGCTTTCATTTCGGGAAAGTACTTATCCAAGAACAACCTTGCAAGGTCTACCCAAGTAGTCACCGTCCCCGATGGGAGGTCATAGAGCCAGTCTTTGGCTGCATCTTGCACTGCGAAGGGGAATGCCCTAAGCTTGATCTGATCCTCCGTGACATTGTGTGGTTTCATACCCACACATACTACATGGAACTCGGTGAGGAACTTGTGAGGATCTTTATTCTCCAAACCTCTAAAAGTTGGGAGTAAGTGGATAAGCTTGGATTTTAGTTCGAGGTTTGTGGCAGCTGGATATGTGATACAAAGAGGTTGTTGAGTAACCTCTTGTCTTGACCATTGGCGGAGGGTTTGTTCGGGTGGTGGGTTTGGAGGTGGATTCCCTCCATGGTTATCTCCCATGGTGTGAGTAGTGGTTGAAGTTTCTATGGGTATAGTGTTTGGGGTATTATAGGTAGGTGAAGATGGTGGAGTGGTATTTTTGGGTGAGGATGGTTGTGATGAGAGTGAGAGACTTTTTGTTTCTGATGCGGATACACTTGAGAGGGGTATGTCCTCCCAAATGTTGATGACCGGGGAGTAGATGACGAAGAAGTCCCGGAACCCGATTGCTTCTTACGAAGCTTGGCTTGCTTCCTTAGCTTCTTTGCAGTCTTCTCTATCTCCGAGTCAATTGGCAATGGCGTACCTGTAAGAAAAGATCTAGGCATAAACAATTAGTAACACCGTGTCCCCGGCAACGACACCAATTTGTTAGGGGTGTCAAACCCAACAAATAAATGGGTACGATATACTCCAAAAGAATCCCACTATATTGCACTAAAAGGTAGTACAAGGCAAGCATGGTCGATCCACAGAGACACGAGATAATTGGTCTATACCTCTTTGCACAAGGTACTATGGTCACCAACAGTAAAGAGGGGGGTTTAGAATGAAATAATTAAAACAAACAATTAAAAACACCAGTAATCAACAAAAAGGGTGAATTAAATTCAGAAATGGTAAGGACTCCAACCTCATGTATGACAACTTAGCAATGTGATTCCAAGATAACATGTTATTTACTCAATTCTATCTAAGTTGGTACTTGAAAGTGTTAACAAGCTCTAACACTTCCCACTCACCATATTAATTAACCAAAACAAGCTCTTTGATCAACCCTAACCTTACTAACCTAATCTAAACACGCTCTTAGAATTAGATTGAAAGATTGCATTAAACTTTATGTGAATGTTCCCAACAACACCCAATACTCCTCACAAGCTCGGGTGTGTAAGAGTGTGTGAATAAGATTTACACTAAATTCATTAAATGGAAATCAGTTTAGTGCTTGTTACTTGTTCAATTTCACAAAACAATTACGGATTTTGCAAAAGAGATAACTTGATTGACCTAACCCTAATTCAAATGGCCAATAAGAATCACAATTAGAATCAAACATTTGATTAAATCAAAACCAAATTCACTAGATAGAAATTAAAAGGCAAACATCAAGTCATATGATTGAAATCACAACTAAGAAGTCAAGACATGAAGTTGGAGAAACTAGGGTTTTAGCCACACATGGCTAGAACAAGATCACAAGAATAAAAGATGGAAATAATGTGCAATTACAACTTACAAATAAGAGAAATAATGTTTCCAAATGATAAATGATCAAATCCTTGCAAAAACCTTTGAAATCCCCTCTCAAAATGTGCTATGATATGTTGTGTGTGTGTAAAAATGGCCCAATTTTCCGTAATATGAAAAATAGAAAAACTGCCAAAAGTTAGTTTTCTTGGGCCGAACACGGCCCGTGTTCAGCATAAGGCAAAGAGGGCACGGCCCGTGTTCAGCTTGGTCAATAGCTTTCATTTTTGGTCAACATGGCCCGTGTTGATTTTGTAGTGTAAATCCAACACGGCCCGTGTACCCTTTTGACTCCGACTCCAAACTTGATTTTTTTCAACTTTTTCGTTCTTCGCCCGATCTTCCCGTAATCTTTACCAATGCTTCCCGGCACCTCCCAAAGCGCATTCCAAGCTCCGGTTTACCTGAAAAAGACATGAAAGTGTGCAAATAAGGTTGTTCTAGAGACTAACATGAATATGATGAAATGCAAGAAAAAGGAAAGAACAATTATGCTAAATAGATGCATGAAATAGAACTAAAAGGTGTGCATAAAGGTGCACAAATTGCACCTAATAGATAGCCCGAGAACTCTTAATTTAGGCTCTCTTGCATGTTCCTTGTTTGGTTGTGGCTCTAGAGTATGATCATCTGTTCGAGTGGCTATCTCATCGCTGGTTATGGTTATGAATTCCATGGAGGTTAGATGGTAACGGATCCGTGTGTTGTGAGGGGTTAGTAGGCGGTAGTGAGCTGTATGATTGATAATTGTGTGTATTATGTGTGTACCCTATCCTTGATTGTTTATATGTCGACATATGGTAGCGGACGAGGTTGAGGCGATCCTGCTGTGTGCTGTTGGGTTGTGGTTGGCGCGCCACAACTAGCTAAAAAGTTAGATTATTTTTTGAGCTTTTTTTAAGTTGTCATGTTTGGCTACCAAAAAGTAGGTTATAAGCTAGCTTTTTAAGAAGCTACTTAGACTAGCTTTTTAGGAGTTTTAAAAAAATTTCCAAATACACCCCTTAATAAATTATAAAAACAAATTATTCTAAATGTCATTTTATGTCGTTTCATATTTTCAGCTAGTTTGTTATTTTTTATCAGCTAACTTTTCAGTTATCAGCTACGTTTTTATTTAACAACTATCTTTTCAGCTATCATCTAGCTTTTTAGCTAACAACTAGCTTTGTAACTAGTACGCCAAACATAACCCAAGATACCAGGTGCATGCCGGCTGTAAGCCGTATGCACGAATGCTCGAGAAGAGCGGTTGGGTTGAAACAATAGGCCAACATACCCGGGGTAATCCAATCCGATGATTGTGGACTCGATATGTATGCTAGTATGTTTGTTGTATGGATTATCTTGGGGGAACTTACTAGGGTTTGTGCTTACCCGGTTGTTTATGTTTTTAGGTTCTTTCGGTGATCGTAGGAAGGCGAAGGCGAGACTGTACACACTCATCAGCAACATTGAGGATTCTGCATTTATTATATTACTTTGATTTTTGATAAATATAATTTGAAATAAATGGTTTTTCTTGAAAATGGATTTATAACAGGGAAATTTTACCTTAATAAAAATAAAAATTTTGGTTGTGAAAATGGGATGTTACAATATTTTTGAAGTGTTATTAACACATGTACACTAGTTTATTCTTAAAATACATATTTTTATCCGATGCAAATTTATCTGAAGCTAGGATTGTTTTTCTCGGGTCCGACTTGTTAAAATTTTGAATGAACCGAGGGATAAAAATAAAATTCATAAATAATTTCCATGCCTAAAGGATTAAGTTGTTTGTTGTCGGAAGATAATCGATCGTTGATGCCACCATGCTCCATCCACACCACCTCTAGTGGCTATTGTAGGCGTCAAACCCATATTGTAAAGGATTATGGGGTGTTGTTGAACCGAGCATGGTATGTAAATGTTATCCGAAGAGCCTTTCCTGATGCTGTTGGGTTGCTTCCTCTGAGCCATGACATCTGTTGGATTAGGTGTCTAAGCCCCAAACTATAATTGGTATGTACTTGTTTGGGTGTCAAACCAACAAATGATGGGATAAAATAATATTAAGATAACTCAAATCACTGCTATTTCTAATACTAAAGATAGTATAGAGTAAGCAGGGTCGGTCCACAGAGATACGAGACTTTTTATCTTGTCATATTTTCACACATAATACAAGTAATATTAAAATGGGGGTTTGTATTTAAACTTGAATTAAACTTCATAAATAAGAAAGATTTAAAACAAACGTAGTAAAAGAAGTACATTTCCGATTCTGACTCTTATATATGTATTATGTTGAAAGATGTAATATGATTATAACTCATGTTCAATCTAGGTTGGTAAGTTGGATATTAATAAACTCTAATATCCAAATTGGCAAAAGTATTTTATTCAAAATAAGCTCTTTAAATAAAACTTCATTTAATTGATTCAACCCAAATAAGCTCTTGCATTAAATCATTAAATGACATTAGGTTCTTGCACTAATTACCAACAATGTTTAACATTCCTCTTAAGCTTGGGAATATAAACATTTAATCTTTGATTGCACTAATTTTGATCTAATTACAACCAAGTAAGTGAGTGTTACTAACATCAAATCATAAAACATATACGAATTTCATGATTTGATTAACTAGATTGAATAGAACCCTAGTTCATTGATCAAGTGAAAAAGAGAACTAACCAAACACATGATTAAGATCAAATCAAAGATTACTAGATGTTAAACACAACTTAAATTCAAATCATAGCCTAACAACACATACTTAAGAATCCAGATTCGGAAATGATAATAAAATCAACCACACATATCTAGGTTGGACTACAAATCAAACAAGTTTAAACTTCAAATTGACTTACAAAAAGAAATTAAAGTGTTTTCCAAGTGTTAATCTACTTGTAAAGGCTCTGAAAATCGTCTCTTCTCCTCCCAAAATCCGACCTAACTCCCCTCAAAACTGATTGTCTGAATTATAAGAAGACAAAACCACTTTAAAAACTGCCGAGACGTTTACACGGCCCGTGTAAACCAAAGGGTTCCATTTACACGGCCGTGTAAACAAGAAAAGTAGAATGCTTAATTCTTCCAGGTCTTCGAAGTAGAATGTCCTTGCATATACGTTTACACGGCCCGTGTAAATTATAGGTATACATTTACATGGCCGTGTAAACTCCTGTGAAGCCAAATTCTTCATTTCTTCATTCTCTCTCTTCAAAGCTCCAAAACTTCTACAACTTTGTCTCCAACTCTTGATAACTTCCTCCAACAAGATCCAACCTTCATAAGTCCCTGAAATATCCTAAAAGCGTGTGAATGGAATTGCATCATGAAAAATCCCGAAAATATACAAAATGCATGAGTTTAAACCTAAATGTAATGCACTTTTATGAACTAAAACTATAAAAATGAATGCATGAAATGCACCTAACAAATCTCCCCAAGCTTGAACCTTTCTTGTCCTCAAGAAAGAACAAGAAGATTTAAACTGGAAGAAAAATAAATAAATAAATAAAATAGAATAGAAGAAAAGAAAATTAAAGTTAAAACTATTTAAAACTTAATGCATGAAATCAAAACAAACATGAAAAGATCCAACCCAATTACCCTGTTTTGTACCATAGTTGAGAATGTACCTATCATGCCTTGAGTTAACTTTGCTTTAGTCTCAAAATATTAAATGATAATAGAAACAAGACTTTGGCCACTCCCTAGTACAACTCAACAGAATTAAAGATCACAACACTTATTCCTTTTCAATATTATCAAGTCAATTCTTGGAACAAATTATGGTCTTACTCTCGTGAAATTATATGTGACAAAACATGCTCAACCATCTTTGTTTCATAAAATATAACAATGTTCGATTCCAGCTATTTGTTGGTCAACAATAATCTTTTTCTGAAAAGTCTTTTCTAAAAATTCCCTAATATTTATCCAGATTGGTTACAAACTTCAAACCACTTACACCAGTCGAAGTAATTAACATTCAGTCCAATGTCATAAATTCAAATCCAAGTCCAAGGGAATCTTTTGACAGCCAAGTATTTTTCCTAAACACAACATCTAATTAAACTATAAACACAACTATGTACAAACTTTCTAATTACATTTTTTTTACAAATAAAGCTCATGGCTTTCTTTGAAATCCGTGTAACAGGCTTTCAACCAACACATCCAAATCAAATGACCTTAGTGTGCTAGATTTGAAAAGATCCCTCGGGTTTACTTGCCCGAACCTCAAAGGCCACATATTAGCTTTATTTGCTATTATTAAGTTCATGACTTTCTATGGAACCCGTGTAACGAATTTTCAACTCAATCAGTCCCAAACAATTTAGCTTTAGGCGATTAGGTGTAAAACACCCCTTAGAGTTTACTTGTTCGAATCCCAAAGGTCATAGATTAACTTAATAATAGTTTTATATATATATATATATATATATATATATACACGTAAGATCTATTATTATTATTATTATTTAAATACAAATAACTAAATTAACACATAACACTTAATTTATTTATTTATTTGGCCGATTTCTTTATATTTTCTTCCTTGACTTTTCTGTTATGGGACATCTCACGGTCTATTACCGTGAGGACTTCTAAGACATTTTTCGGGGGACTAAATGTTAACATGCAAAAACCCGTAAGTATAGTTGAAAGCTATGCCCTCAAGCAGGGTATATAAAAGGGAATAAGTAGAAAGGACTTTTAAGAGCGCTGGAAGGCGGGACATTGAGATTTTGCATTCTTTTTATGAACTTTTGAATTTGGCATTTTAAGTTCAATTGAGCATTACTACTCATAAGACCGGTCATATGTCCCAAAGAATCGACTCATACCTGCTGTTATGCTCCAGTGTTGGCAATCTTCTCATTTTTTGTTTTGCACAAGTAGCTTCGGGAGATGTGCTCGTGTGTGATTAACTTGCTTTTAGATTTTTCAATAAAAAGAGCAAGCCAATTTCAAGGCACATGACTCATTTACCTGCTCAACTGTTTTGAAAAGATTCGGTTGCTTGGGATTGGATCGATTTTTTTTATTATTATGCAATGAATGCAATGCAAAAATTTAGATGCAAAGAAAATAATAAAAATTAGAATTGAAAGATTTTTTTTTTTTTTTTTTTTGAAATTTTTTTCTAAAAAATGACAAAGAAAAATAATGCAATTAATGCAATGCAATGCAATATGTACAAAATTTACATGCAACCTACATGCAACGGGATAATGCATGGATGGATGCCCCTCCCCAAGCTTAAAATAAGCATCGTCATCGATGCTTGGAAAGAGGCATAGCTGTCCTATTGAGGACCGGGCGGTTGAGATGGAGGGAACTGTGAAGGATAATCTGCAGGATAGTAGGGCGGCCATTGGGGTTGAGATGTTGATGGTGGCTGCGGCTGTGTGGGGAGGACAAGAACTCTATGGATATCGCTTAGCAGGTGATGAATGTTGCGGTTGTGCTGCTCTTGAGCGGCCCATCTTTGATCCTGCTCAGCCCAACGCAACTCTTGTTGGGCCCAATGCTCTTCTTGCAAGTTACGGTAGTCTTGAAAATCAGAAGTGATTTCAGCGACACCCGTATAAATTTCCTCGACTTCCTGTTGTAGACTAGTGTAACGATGATTCAAACATGCAAACTCGCCCATATAAAGATTATGTTCAGAAAAAGGAATAGGGAGAGATGAGCTAGAAGCACCAGCAGTAGGAGCAGGAGGAGGAGAGGATGGAGGACTATGGTCTACTGTAACACCTAAGTTGGATTTGAGTTTCCAATTAGTTGATGGAATATCATTGGCTAAATTGAGTATCTTCTTATTTCTACTGTCTATATGTAGATACTCTTTCCCATCTACTGTCCAATGAATATCCCCAGTGGGAAGGCGGTGGAAGAGATGCATTGTTTCCATAACATCAATTGATAGACGAGTACGGCCCATGATGATATTTGTTGGGTTATTGGGTAGATGGAGGCCAAGATGCTCTGCAATAATAGAAACCATGCCTCCACAATGTAGCTGTCCACCATTGCTCGTAGCACTTCTGAGCATTTTTTGAATAACCCAACAACCAAAATGAGGGACTTCTGCAGGCTTGTTAATCATACACCACAAAACTTCTAGCTCTTTCTTATTAGCTTTGATAATCTCTTCTTGAGGGAATAAGAGAGAAGCAATGATCCGGTGAGCGACTTTCAAGACCGGATGGATAATGCTAGAAGCTTTGGCAGTGCCTGATTGATACTCATACTCACAAGAGATGTTTCTCCAAAAATTTGCACAGTCTTGCTCAAAAACAACATTTTTTCTACCCTTACCTGTGTATATATCCCTTCTTGCTTTAGGAGCACCAATCATATCGCAAAGGATATCAGCATGAAATTGATGGGTTTGGTTGAGCAGACGGAAAGTTAGGAGATGGGTTTGATAGTCAAAGGTAATGGAAGACAAAAGTTCCAACATCGGTGTTTGGTAACTAACTGCATGAAGATTCAAAAGACCCTCCCATCCTATGTTTTTAAAAAGCTTGTGAACACCCTTGTATATGTGTAAATCTTTGAGGGCTTGGATGTCCACAAATTTTTGAGCACCCATTGTTCTTGTAACAAGATTTGCATACAAGATTTCCTGTCGATTGGTCTAAAAAATAAGACCAAATTCATAGGGGTTGTCTATGGCATGTGGGTCTTGTTCATCATGTGAAGTGCCAACTCTATGTCTTTTACCCCGGGAAGCCATAACCCAAATGAAGCAACAAAATGTTGCACACAATTAAGACAATTGAAGCACAAGAACTAGCAAGTTTCACAAAAAAAACACCAAAAAAAGGAATGTGGTTCTATCTAAATGCACAAAGTAAGAGTTTGGAACAACTATACCAATTTGTGCTTGATAATGGTGGTAAGATGATATCCAATGCTTCCCCAAGCTATCCCCAAGCTTATCCTACAAGAAATTTCAAGCATTAGGTCAAAATTTTGAGGTTCAAAAATTCTAGGGTTTTGCTCAAAAACCCCAAAATCGGCCATGAGAGGTTGAAATAGATGTGAAAGATAAAGAAGATGAAGAAAAGGGAAGAATTTCATACCTTGGAGCTTGATTTTTTTATGCAAAATTGAGGAAGATTGAGTATGTGGAAGGTTTTTTTTCGAAGGGGGCAGTAGGGAGAGAGGGAATCGCAGGTATTGAGTGAAGAATGAGTTAGAAAAATCGAGATTTGACTTTAAAATCGTTCAGCCATGTTTTTGCGTTTACACGGCCCGTGTAAATCAAAGGGGAGGGTTTACACGGCCGTGTAAATCCCTGAATCATAAAACCCGTGTTCAATCGTTTACACGGCCCATGTAAATGCAATGCATTAGTTTACACGGCCGTGTAAACTTCTGAGAAAGCCAAAAAACTTGATTTTTTTCACTTTTTGAAATTGCAACCCGCTAAATCTCTACTACCCGAAAAATGATTTTTAACCCTTTTTTAGCATGAAAAACAACCTGGAAGTTTGAAAATAAAGAAAATACAATGAAAATATACGAAATGACAAAAATACCCCCGGGTTGCCTCCCGGTTAGCCGCCCCTTTTTAATGTCGTTGGCTCGACTTGGACCCCAACTATTTGTGCTTCAGTCTCGATACGTGGGACTCTCTAACATATCATAACTCCTCACATGCTTCTTGTCATCAATAAACTCTAAAATCTCCAACACTTCATTATCCATATCAAACTTCTTTGCAAGCTCTTTGGCTTTGTCCCTGTCTAGTTTTCGTGACAAAACTAACTCCAGAAATTCATTGTTAGACAAGTTCAAACCCTTTTTTGTTGAGGGATGGATCAAATTGACAAAATTAACAGATTGAACATCAAAAGGAGTCTTTTTTGCTTCATGCACATTGAAGTTGATAACTTCACCATCAAATTCCATACTCAAGGTTCCATTGTAGACATCGATTTTTATTTTAGAAGTTTTAAGAAAAGGTCTACCCAAAAGAATGGAACTTGAACTTGGAGAGTCATCGTCTCCCATATCTAAGACATAAAAATCAGCCGGGAAGACAAATTCATCAACTTGCACTAACACGTCCTCTAATACTCCCTTGGGGTGTACCAAAGACCGATCAACAAGTTGGATGAGCACACCGGTTTTGCTCAATGTTCCTACACCAATTGATTTGAAAAGAGAATATGGTAGGACATTTACAGATGCACCTAGATCAAGCATAGCTCGGGGTACATAAAGATTTCCCAACTTGCAAGGCACGGTAAAGACACCGGGATCCTTGCACTTTGGGGGCATCCTCTTTTGCATAACCGCGGATACATGCTCCCCAACCGTTACGACTTGATTTCCTTTTAATTTCTTTTTAGATACACAAAGATCCTTAAGGAACCTTGCATATCTAGGTACCTGCTTGATGACCTCGAGGAGTGGAATGTTGATTTGAACTCTCTTGAACATTTGCATGATGTCATTCTCCTCCCGTTCTTTCTTCGTGCTCTTTAATCTTTCGGGAAATGGAGCAGGTGTGACTTTGGACTCGGCGATGAAAGGCTTCTTTTCGCTTGTTTTCTCTTCCTCCTTCTCTTCTTTGGTTGCCTCTTCAACCACTATTTCATCTTCTTTTTGATCAACCAAAAATTTTGGACCATCATAGCTTTTCCCACCTCTCAATGTGATGGCACACACATTGTGCCTTGGGTTTGCTTCAGTTTGGGCAGGCAACTTTCCTTGAGATTCTAGTTTGCTTACGGAAATAGCAAGCTGTGAAACTTGTTTCTCTAAGTTCTTTATGCTTGCTCTTGTCTCTTGTTGGAAAGCTTGTGTACTAGTTGCCAAACTTTTTACTATGTCCTCTAAATACATACTTGATGAATCCGCTTGTTGAGGAGGGTGTTGTGGTTGCCTTGGCTGAAAGTTTTGTGGTGGAAAAGGTGGTCTTTGTTGGTATTGATGTGGTTGACTTGGTTGATAGTTCCCTTGTTGATTTTCTCCCCAACCTTGATTGTTGTTCCATCTTTGATCACCTAATGGCTGCTCATATCCCCTTTGACTAGACCTAAGAAAACCTCCCATGGTTTTTGCTTCTTCATAATCTTCCTCTTGAAGTTGAGGGCACATGTCGGTTGGATGTCCAACTTGTGTACAAATGCCACAAGGTCTAACTGTTGGTGGTTGCACGCCCTTGTCTTTTGCAAGCATCATTACTACTTTAGTCAACTCAGAAAGTTGACTTTCAATTTTTGGAGTAGAAATTTCTTTCACCCCCCTTGGTGCGTCACTGTACCACTCTTCTTCTTGGACTGTATGTTTAGACTCTTCTGTCATGTTTTTTATAAGAACTCTGATTTCTGTTGGAGTCTTATCAGCTATAGATCCACCACTTGATGCATTGAGTAATCTCCTATCCCAAGATGACATTCCTTCACAAAAATACTACATCAACTGATATTCTGTAATCCCATGTTGTGGACATCTTGAGCACAATTTCTTGAACCGTTCCCAATAAGTATGCAATACTTCTCTCTTTTGTTGCTTGATGCCAATTATCTCTCTACGTAAAGCTGAAGCTCTCATTTCGGGAAAATATTTATCCAGAAACATCCTTGCAAGTTCATTCCATGTTGTGACTGACCCTGGTGGTAAGTCATACAACCACTCCTTGGCTGAATCTTGTAAAGCAAAGGGGAATGCCCTTAACTTGATTTGATCTTCTGTGACTTCATGTGGCTTCATACCCACACAAACAACATGAAATTCCTTAAGGAATTTATGTGGGTCTTCATTCTCAAGACCACAGAATGAGGGTAACAAATGGATGAGTCCAGACTTGAGTTCAAAGTTGATTGCTGCAGGGTAATTTATGCACAAAGGTTGTTGGGTGACATCTTGAGTGGCCCATTGTCTAAAGGTTTGTTCAGGTGGTGGATGTGGAGGATTTTGATGTCCTCCATGGTTGTCTGCCATGGTAGGAGTAGGTGAAGATGGTGGGGTGATACTTTTGGATGTTGGAGAGGATGTAGTTGATGGATTTGATGAAGAAGCTCTGGATTGTTGTTGTTTCTTTAAAAGTCTGGCTTGCTTCCTTCTCTTATATATGTATTATGTTGAAAGATGTAATATGATTATAACTCATGTTCAATCTAGGTTGGTAAGTTGGATATTAATAAACTCTAATATCCAAATTGGCAAAAGTATTTTATTCAAAATAAGCTCTTTAAATAAAACTTCATTTAATTGATTCAACCTGTAACACCCCAAAGTTTGGAAAGTCAAGAAAAGAAAGAAGACCTCAATTTTAAGGAGAGACTCGGCGAGTCCATGGAGGGACTCGGCGAGTCCTAGCGGGATCCGGGTTGTGGTGAAAGCGACCGACTCGGCGAGTCGGCCAAGGAGACTCGACGAGTTGGGTCTGATCGAGGAAAACCCTAAATCTGGGACTTGGAGACTATTTAAGCGTCTCATTCTCTTTCCTAGGGTTCCTCTACTGCCTCTCTACCCCAGAACACCAAACCCTAGCCGCCATATCCGTTTTTGAGCTAGATCTTGCCTTGAAGAATGCACTAAAGCTTGGAAGAGGAAGAAAGACATTGGAGGTGCAAGAAGGGACTGTAGATCTGGGATTGTGGAGTCATTTCAGACCAATTGGAGGTAATAAGCTGTTGCTTGGACTCCCTTTTCTTCTAGATATATTCTTATGTGTGAGTTTTGGTCATTATTGGTATGATTTGTAACCAATTCGAGTTGGAGGTCCAGATCTGAGGTTGCTACCTCAGATCCATGTTGGTTTTGGTCTTGAATCCCCTAAAGTATCAGCCCTTGGTATGTTGAAGAAGCATGTTTGCCATAAACCCTAGTTTAGTGTGTTTTGAGCATAGATCTCTCAATCTACACGTAAAGTTTGCCACTTTACGTGGGGAATAGGCCTTAGAAGTATGGATCTATGAGTTGGAAGTTCTGTTTGGCTCGAAAAGCCACTGCATGGATTGAAGACTGGATAGACTCGGCGAGTCCTTCGAGTGGACTCGGCGAGTAGCTTGAAGATGAGGAGGAACTCGACGAGTAGGATGAACAGCTCGTCGAGTCGGTTGAAGTTAGGCATGGACTCGGCGAGTTGGATGAACAACTCGACGAGTTGGTTGAAGATTGTCTTGGACTCGGCAAGTCTGTTCTTGGACTCGGCGAGTCAGATCGCGAAACCCTAAACCCTTTGAGTTGAGACTCGAATCAGTGAGTCGGGTGGTGACTCAACGAGTTGGACAGGACAGGACTTGGAACTAGTTGGACTCGGCGAGTCATGGACTGACTCGGCGAGTCGGGTCGCGAATAAGAAAGACCCTAAGCTTATGAACTCGGCGAGTCTTTAGGAAGACTCGGCGAGTAGGGTTGACCTGGAAGGTTGACTTTGACCAGAGTTGACTTAGTTGACTGTCAGACTAAGTGTTATATGTATATTGATAGCTCGGAGAGCTGGAGGAGCAGCGGTTCAGGGGATTGTCGAGTAGCAGCCAGAGGTTTATCAGCAGGGCTCAGCAGTTCAGGTGAGTTTCCTTCCAGTAGGAACGGGTCTAAGGCCACAATGTCGGCCCGTTTAGCTAGCAGTAGTTTCGGATGTTGATCTGATACAGTAGTTAGTATGTTTGATGCCTTCGTGGCTCAAACAGGATTTATGTGTTATATGTTACGAGCTACGGCCCGATGTAGTATGCAGTATATGTGAGTTTATGCCAGTTGATATGTTACGATATGCTGTGATCAGTTAGCTTTGGACTTCGGTCCGATGGAGGGGACAAGGTCCCAGATAGTCAGCTTCGGACTACGGTCCGATGGAGGGGGCAAGGCCCCAGTCAGTTAGCTTCGGACTTCGGTCCGATGTCAACTTCGGATTTCGGTTCGATGGAGGGGACAAGGTCCCAGATAGTCAGCTTCGGACTACGGTCCGATGGAGGGGGCAAGGCCCCAGTCAGTTAGCTTCGGACTTCGGTCCGATGTCAGCTTCGGACTTCGGTCCGATGGAGGGGACAAGGTCCCAGATAGTCAGCTTCGGACTACGGTCCGATGGAGGGGGCAAGGCCCCAGTCAGTTAGCTTCGGACTTCGGTCCGATGTCAGCTTCGGACTTCGGTCCGATGGAGGGGACAAGGTCCCAGATAGTCAGCTTCGGACTACGGTCCGATGGAGGGGGCAAGGCCCCAGTCAGTTAGCTTCAGACTTCGGTCCGATGTCAGCTTCGGACTTCGGTTCGATGTAGGGGGCAAGGCCCCGTTAGTCCGGACATCGGTCCGATGCAGTGGGCAAGGCCCAATATGTGCTTTATATGTTTTGTGTGATATGTGGTAGATTGGGGGAGCTCACTAAGCTTCGTGCTTACGGTTTTCAGTTCTGGTTTCAGGTACTCGGTTTTCAAAAGAGGAGCTCGGGAAGATTGCAGAGCACACACCATAGTCAGTTAGCCTGGGAATATTTGACTCTAATAATGCTATTATGTTTTGAACTTAATACTCAAAAGTTATGTTTGACTTATGATACGTTGTTTATAAACCCATTTTTAGTAATGTTTTAAAAGAAATTTTTAGTCGTGATTTTTGGGTCGTTACACAACCCAAATAAGCTCTTGCATTAAATCATTAAATGACATTAGGTTCTTGCACTAATTACCAACAATGTTTAACATTCCTCTTAAGCTTGGGAATATAAACATTTAATCTTTGATTGCACTAATTTTGATCTAATTACAACCAAGTAAGTGAGTGTTACTAACATCAAATCATAAAACCTATACGAATTTCATGATTTGATTAACTAGATTGAATAGAACCCTAGTTCATTGATCAAGTGAAAAAGAGAACTAACCAAACACATGATTAAGATCAAATCAAAGATTACTAGATGTTAAACACAAGTTAAATTCAAATCATAGCCTAACAACACATACTTAAGAATCCAGATTCGGAAATGATAATAAAATCAACCACACATATCTAGGTTGGACTACAAATCAAACAAGTTTAAACTTCAAATTGACTTACAAAAAGAAATTAAAGTGTTTTCCAAGTGTTAATCTACTTGTAAAGGCTCTGAAAATCGTCTCTTCTCCTCCCAAAATCCGACCTAACTCCCCTCAAAACTGATTGTCTGAATTATAAGAAGACAAAACCACTTTAAAAACTGCCGAGACGTTTACACGGCCCGTGTAAACCAAAGGGTTCCATTTACACGGTCGTGTAAACAAGAAAAGTAGAATGCTTAATTCTTCCAGGTCTTCGAAGTAGAATGTCCTTGCATATACGTTTACACGGCCCGTGTAAATTTTAGGTATACATTTACACGGCCGTGTAAACTCCTGTGAAGCCAAATTCTTCATTTCTTCATTCTCTCTCTTCAAAGCTCCAAAACCTCTACAACTTTGTCTCCAACTCTTGATAACTTCCTCCAACAAGATCCAACCTTCATAAGTCTCTGAAATATCCTAAAAGCGTGTGAATGGAATTGCATCATGAAAAATCCCGAAAATATACAAAATGCATGAGTTTAAACCTAAATGTAATGCACTTTTATGAACTAAAACTATAAAAATGAATGCATGAAATGCA
This sequence comes from Lactuca serriola, assembly GCF_051521515.1. Taxonomy (NCBI): domain Eukaryota; kingdom Viridiplantae; phylum Streptophyta; class Magnoliopsida; order Asterales; family Asteraceae; genus Lactuca; species Lactuca serriola. The sequence goes on from NC_136410.1 coordinate 47,508,807, forward strand.
CCTAACAGTACTTGACCCGAGAGTAGCATGGTCCATTTTGGGTTGCATTCACCAGAACAATATGATAGGATGGATATTTGAGAAATATGTTATTTGTGATTTATTAATATATTATAAGTATAATATATTAATTGTGAAATCATATTATTTAATTAGTATTGATCAAGAATTAATTTGGAATTAATTTAGTGATCAAAAGAGACTAATTCAATTAACGGGGACTGATTATTGATCCATGATGGACTAAGTTTATGTAAGAGTCCATGAACAGTTAGTCCATATGGATTATGGATCATAAGCCTAAGTGTAAGAATTAGCGTTACATATGACTCTTGGATTCTACACTATATATATATATATATATATATATATATATATATATATATATATATATATATATATATATATATGTAACCCCTTGGCCTAAAATTGGATACACTAGTGATCTTAGAGATAATATAGCTGATTTTTGAGTGCCTCATAACCTCTCTCTCAAGTTCTCCAATTTTTGGTGGTGTTTTGTGAACCATTTGAGGCATCACACTTGAGGTGCTAAGTTCTTAAAGACCAAATACAACAAGCTACAACATGAGGTAATCTTCTAACTAGTTTTTTATGATTCAAATGTCAAATTGTATGCTAGTTGTAGGCTTCATGCTTTGGATTATTTTGTTGCATGTATAACTAGAAAAAACTTAGATCCAAAGCATTAAGGTTGTATGTGCACCATAGGATGTTAGAGTACATTAAACCCAATAACATCTTGGGCTTATAATCCTGCTAATGTTATGAGGTCGAGGCAATCAAGGTTGGGTTGCCAACTCAATGTGTTGTTCGCAATGGCGGAGCTATATGGGTCGTTAGGGGTACTGTAGCATCCCCAAAAATATTGTTTTATGTATATAAAAAAAATTATTTGTAAACATCATCGATGTTATTGTACCCCCACCTAAAGAGATTATATCATGTTTTTAATGCCCTAAATATGATAATTAACTAAATAAAATATTTATTGATAATGTTTGTACATCATATAAAAATTTCTAACTCCGCCACTGGTTGTTCGATCAACGGTTTTTATTTATTTATTTAATATGCAACTTCTTATATTGGTTTCTTGTTTAGACTTTTGATGTATCATAATTTGAACCAAATAAAATTTGTTTATATTATTGTATTTTGAAGTTTTGATTTTGGCAATGTTCGTTCTTGTGACATTTCATTCGTCCAATATTATGTGTTCATATGAATTAATTTGTGTACTATATGGGAGAGAAAGATGTCCATATGTCACAACTTCAATCCAAGTACAACTGTACGAGTCGATGCACTTGAAAAATCACTAGTTTCCACACATTCATCAAGGTTGAAACGTTGTCATATATTTTCTAAGAATACCCCCACTAAAAAATAATAGTTGCTATTTAACCAACCGAGTTATGTCACCCTTAAAAACTGTGATATTCCCATTATATACCAGCTTTTCAAGATTAAGTTAAAACCAAAGAAAATTACAAATTTGCTCCTGATTTCTTTGGATATAGTTTGACATTCAACATCCTGGTTACGATCCTTTTGGCTTATTTTTATTGTAGATTTAATAATTTGAAAAGACTACTTTACCTTCAATAATTTATTTGTATATTTACTTTACCCATTTCAAATTAACTTAAACACTTTTATTATTAGAAAAAAATAAAAATGGTCCCCCACACAACCCCATCCCCCACCCTTGCATCCCGCCACAACTACGGATGAGCTGGGTTCGATCCGAACCGAACCGAACCGAATCCGAACAAGAACCAGAACCATAACCGAACCAAAAATCCAAGAACTGTGTTTAGTTGTACAAAATTATTGTACGAGTTTAATCTAGTTAATGTTGATTTTGGGTTGCAAATCAAAGTTATTATTGTATGAACAACTTTTCTTTTAAGCTCTATCTAGTTATAAAAATGGATGGTTTATGTGGGTTGTAGTTGAATGTTTGTTTTGTCTTTCCGGTTTAGTCCCTGGTATAATATCTGCTTGGACCTGATGGAGAAAGCAATGATGTCAAGTCCCACCATATAGAAATTTAGACTTTGCATTTGTCTATGTGGATGTGACTCATCAAACATGCGACATGTAGGTGATTGAAGAACCATGCCACTGCCAATTTCATGAATTTTGTTAAAGTTATTTGAAAGTTTCAAAAGTCTTTCATGAAAGATTATTTTCAACTGATATTGACTTATCGACTGACTTGTATAATTTTTATTCCAATTTCCAATCGGCTTAGCAAGTTCACGACAGGGCTCAAACGTCAGTTCTATAGACACAATACTTGTCAAATTTTGTATGTCATGTGTTTCAAAGAAAGTAAGAGGTTAGCGAGGTATCTGCTCCTCCTGTGTTTTTCTCTGACCAAGATCCTCTCATCATCATATGGAGCCAACACCATAAATGCAAACCAGTCTCTTTCTGGAGACCAAACGATCATATCCGAAGGTGAAGTGTTCGAGTTGGGTTTCTTCAAAGCAGGTAACTCATCCAAGTATTACATAGGCATCTGGTATAAAAAGGCCTCTTCCAATCCTCCCACCATAGTTTGGGTGGCAAACCGAGAAACACCCATCTCAGATAGATTCCAATCGGAATTAAAAATCATCGATTGTAACTTAGTGCTCTTAAATGAGTCCAAATTCCAGATTTGGTCCACGACAATCACCACCACCACCATAACTTTGAAACCTGCAATAGCTGTTCTTCTTGATGATGGCAACTTAGTCTTGAGATACAGTACTTCAAATTCCATTGAACCTTTTTGGCAAAGTTTTGACCACCCAACTCATACTTGGTTGCCTGGTGCTAAACTTGCTTATGATAATAGAACCAAAAAGAGCCAACTTCTTACATCATGGAGAAGCAAAGAAGATCCTGCTGTAGGACTCTTCTCTTTCGAGCTTCATCCGTTTAATAACCAGTATGTAAGCAAGTGGAATAGCTCCCAGCAATATTGGACAAGTGGGGCGTGGAATGGGAAAAAGTTTGACTTTGTTCCTGAAATGAGGTTGAATTACATTTATAATTTCAGCTACCATACGAATGTAAACGAGAGTTACTTCACTTATTCCGTGTATAATTCTTCCATTATGTCTAGATTTGTAATAGATGTTTCTGGTCAAGTTCAGCAACTAACATGGTTGGAAACTACCAAACAGTGGAATTTATTTTGGTCTCAACCAAGAACGCAGTGCGAGGTCTATGCTTCGTGTGGGGCTTTTGGGACTTGCAGCCAATCTGGATTACCTTTCTGTAATTGCTTGACTGGCTTCAACCCTAGATCAGAGAGTGATTGGAATCAGAGTGATTTCTCAGGTGGGTGTGTGAGAAAAACCGATTTACAGCGTCGGAGAAACGTGGAAAAGCTTGATTTTCTCATGATTGCAGTCAAGAATCTGCCTCCAAATCAATCTGTGGAAAGTGGGAGTGAGGGAGAATGTCGTACCACATGTTTGAACAATTGCTCATGTAATGCTTACTCTTTCGTGGATAATCAATGTTCAATTTGGGATGGAGACCTCATGAATCTCTCATTAGACGATTATAGCAGGAAAACAATTTACATCAAAGTTGCTTCTAAAGATCTTGATCATCCTAAAAAGAGTAATCTGGTTATGGTGGGTGCTATTGTTGGGTTCGTGGGAGGTGTTGTTTTTGCCATGGGTGTAATTTTGGTTTTAATCTATAGAAAAAAGAGGATATCGGTGGGAAAGACAACAATGGAGGGATCGTTGGTGGTGTTTGACTACAAAGATTTACAAACGGCTACAAAAAATTTCTCAAATATATTAGGAGGAGGGGGTTTTGGTTGCGTTTTCAAAGGGGTATTGTGTGATTCATCGATTGTAGCAGTGAAAAAGCTTGAAAGCATCAGCCAAGGAGAGAAGCAGTTCAGGAGCGAAGTCAGCACAATTGGTATCATCCAACATGTTCATCTTGTTCGTCTTCGTGGGTTCTGTGCAGAAGGTAACAATAAGTTATTGGTGTACGATTACATGGAAAACAGCTCTCTAGACACCCATCTTTTCCATGGAAAACATCTTCTAAACTGGGAAACGAGGTATCAGATTGCACTTGGAACTGCAAGAGGGTTGGTTTATCTTCATGAGAAATGCAGAGACTGTATCATTCACTGTGACATAAAGCCTGAAAACATTCTTCTAGATGCCGAATTCTGTCCAAAAATTGCAGATTTTGGTCTTGCAAAGCTTGTTGGTCGAGACTTTGGTAAGGTTTTAACGACTATAAGAGGCACACGGGGATATCTGGCACCTGAATGGTTATCGGGGGTGGCTGTAACAGCTAAAGCAGATGTTTTTAGCTATGGAATGATGCTTTTTGAATTAGTATATGGTAAGCGAAATGCAGAGCAATCTGAAGATTCAAGGAGTCCATTCTTCCCTTGTTTGGTTGCGAATGTTCTTATGGTGGGAGGCGATATCCTTAGCTTGTTAGACAGTAGGTTAATGAGGGAAGCTAGTGTTGAAGAAGTCACAAAAATTTGCAAAGTCGCGTGTTGGTGTATCCAAGATGAGGAAGACAGTAGGCCTTCAATGAGTCTGGTGGAACGGATTCTTGAAGGGGTTTTGGATGTGAACATCCCTCCGATCCCTAGATCTGTCTCTTTATTTTCTTTGGTATGCTTATAATGATAAAGATTGTATTGTTATAGAATAAATGAGCCATTGACTTTTTGTTGCAATGCGACACTCTACAAGAATGAACTATATTGGAGATATAATTTGTTTTCTTTGCATCTACGTATCTATAACTTTGTCCAAAACTGCTTATTCTTGAGCTGTAGTGTTTTTTTTTGGCATATTTGTAACAACGATGGTTTGGTTTGCTATGTAAATGGAGAATAAAGGTTGAGGAAGTAGACAATAAAAGTTGCATTTCCTTTCGTACAATCATTCTAATAGCTTAATCGATCATGCTTAATAGAAACTAGAAGGTTTTCCCGCGCGTTGCTATTTAAAGAGAAGTTGAACTTCTGTTACACTATGACATATAACAACACATTTGAAAAATTTATAAATAATCAAGGAAAAATAATATTAATTAGTTATTAAAACTTCATGTTAAAATAGTAAAATAAAACGAAGGATTTAAGACAACAGCAGAGAGACTCCTAAAAACGCTATCTTAAAAGTAACAAAATGGAGAACAGTAAGAGCAAGTCGAGATAGCATCAATAACTTTCCTGTCTAGCTGTCCAACATAACCTGCAAAAAGTGGGTTATGTAAGGATTTTTTTTTAAAGAATAGCAATGTAATTATAGTTCTTTGCCAAAAAAAAAAAAAAAAAACTTAGAATAGTTTACATATAATAGTATATGTAACCTAAAACTCGTAACTTTGAGAACAGTTAAATAACTAACCGTGAGATATCAGAAAAGCGGAAAGCATAAAAGGAACATTTATTTACCAAAAATAGCAACGTACTTATTCTTTTTACAAAAAATAGCAACATACTAATTTTTTTTAACAAAAAAGTAGCAATACACTTTCATTTATTTACTAAAAATAGCAACATGTATATCACATTTAGCAAATATAGCAATATATTTACAATCTTTTACTAAAATTAACAATATAACTATAATTATTTACCAACAATAGCAACATACTTTTTAATTTATTTTATCAAAAATAGCAATACAGTTACATTTGTTTACTAACAATAGAAAGGAAATCACTTTATTAACAAAAATAGCAATATACATCCATTTACTTACCAACAATAGAAACATACTTACCCCTTTTACAAAAAAATAAAAAATAGCAACCTACATACTCTTTTATACCAAAATAACAATATACTTGCATTATCTACTAACAATAGCATCGTACATACTCTATTTACCAAAAATTACACTACTTATATTTATCTACAAATAAAAAGAACATAGTTACTAATAGATGCCATTTTATGTATCTTTTAAGATAGTTTTTATTAGCATTTAGTATCATATTCAATGTTATTTCATGTATATTGGTTTAAATAATGTTCAACTCATGTCTTTCGTCAGAATTCTTGTATTACTCATGTTTTGATGTCATTTCAGATATTTTGAGTGGAGTGGTCCTTTGGGAGTAACTTTGGATGTGTTTGATGGAGCATTAGAGCCTAAATTGGAGCTTAGAACTTATGAAGAATGCTAAGGAATGCTTGGAAGCTATTTTGGTCAAAGAAAAACGAACATTTCGTGCGAAAAATCCAGAAATTTGATTATGTGAAATCTTTGAAGATAGACTGCCTTATTTTGAAGTCACGGGAAGAATTATCAAAAATTCGATTGAATTTTCCTCAGAAATTCGACCGTGTTGAAGGTTCAAGGCTTAGAAATTTGTCAGAAATAAGTTAAATGCCAAATTCGATGAAACTATAAAAATTCGATCATGTTTTTCAGAACTTCGATCGAATTTTTCTCTTTCTTGCTTTGGAAGTTACTTACATGCATATAAATTTGACCTCTCTGATCAGTTTGAAGCCTAGACGACGGAAAACCCTTCTTAAGGCGATTTCTGCTACTTTTCATCACGTTCTGAAGATATGAAGGTTATGGATCATTGTATACATTTAGTTTAGTAAGATTAGTCATTTAGTTTCTCTTTTCATTAGTTTTAATTTGATTTTAGCCATGTCTGGCTAAAATCCTAGTTTTCAGTTCTACAAAAGACTAGTACTTTTCATGTGATTAATCACCATATTTGGTTTTCATTGTGTGTTTCTATTTAGTAATCTTAGTTTTGCACTTAATGAATGTTAGATTTTGATTCTTGTTAGTTTGATCATTTAGCTAGGGTTTAACCATTCTAGTGAATCAGTTGTTGAAATCCATAATTGTTTTAACAATCTGGTAATAAGTAATAAGTAATAAATCGGTTCTATGTTTGGATTTGACTTTATTATAAACTGATATTTCATATCTTTACGATTCCGAGCTTGTGAGAAGTATTGAATATTTTTGTGAATTTTACACAGATCTTAATGTAGTTTTATGAATTTAATTAAGAGCTTGTTTGATTAGATCAATAAAAAGTTAGGGTTAATTGAAGAGCTTCTTTTGATTAACCAATTAGGTAAAAAATAACTTAGTAGAGCTTATTAGTAGTTTTCAATACCAACTTAGATAGAACACATTTTGAATAACCGGGTCTAGATTAATGCATAATTAGGAAAGTCACAGCAGAATTAAATTCGTTTTTATTGTTGAATTTTCTTTAGTTTATTTCACTGCTATTTTAGTTTTTAATTTTACATAAAAAAATCCTTTTTACATTTTCTGTTTTAAGACTAGTATGCGCCTTACGCAAAGAGGCATTGACCATTAGGCTGTGTTCCTAAGGATTCGACCCTTCTTCCCTGTGCTACCCATTAGTGCAACCAAGCAGTGAATATTTTATTTTCTTAAATTGTGCGCAACAACGGTTTAACAAATTGGCGTCATTTCTGGGGACACGGTGCTGCTAATAGTTTGTATGCCAAGATCTTCACGTACAGGTACACCGCTAGAGTTTGATTCAGAAATTGAGAAAACTACAGGAAAACTAAAGAAAGAATCAACAAAAAATCAGCTGGTTTCTTTGGTACATCATCCTCATTACCACTAGAAATCACCACACCACAAGACAATCCCTAGTAGAACGAACCATACCCCACTTTTTTCCTTATTCCTAAAAGCACCTCCATCTTCACCTTCCCAAAGCCTAGTTAAAACATACTCCCCAACACCCTCAGTTAAATCCAAGAACACCAAATCATCTGATTCAGATTCTGAAACAAAACCAACCATGAGTGATACAAGAAACAAAGAGAAAACTCTCAGAAAATGGGAAAAACAAGAGGTTACGCAACAACCTATGTGTATCACTTTTCCAGAAGATTAGAACTTTGAATTAAAGTTCGGTTTAATCCATCTGCTCCCTACTTTCCAAGGCCTTGAGAACGAAGGCCTGCATAAATTTCTTAAGGAGTTGCATGTTGTCTGCTCAGGGATGAAGCTACATGCTATTATGTTCTGGGATGAAGCTACATGCTATTACATAATACCAGATAAAGTTAAAGACATTCCCCTTTTCAGTCCAAGATATAGCAAAAGAGCAGCTATATGATCTCACCTATGGATTTATCACCACATGGAACGAGCTGGCAAAACTTTTTCCGGAAAAATATTTTCCAAAAGAAAAGGTGTCTAATGTACATAGAGAAATCCTTGCCATAAAATAGGGAAAAAAGAGAAGTTTTCCACACCTACTGGGAGCACTTCAAGAAGTTACTGGTCCAGTACCCGCAACATGAGATTTGTGATTACCAACTTTATCAGTGCTTCTGTGAAGGTCTAACACCTATGGAGAGGCGACTGATCAATGCTTCGAGTAGAGGTTCACTTACATATATGACACCAACTGAAATCCGGGGGTTAATAGAAAAGTTGGCGATCGACTCAAAACATTCTGCAAATGATGAAGAATGGTACCCAGATCAGCCAAGAGGAGTAAAAGAGATCAATAATGCCCACCTCAAATCTCAGATTTATGAACTAACAAAAGCGGTGTTGCTGCTAACAAAAGAAAAAGGATTTGCAAAGAAACGATATGGAATTTTCCTGAAAACCGAACATCCTACTGATATGTATCCACTACTACAAGAGGATGTTGCTCCAGTTAAATCTGTCGAAAGATACCAACAACAAAAGATTTTTAATTAGCCTCCAAATTAATATTAGAACAATAATTTTCAGCAAAGACAACAATTTCAACATCCTCCTGGATTTCAGCAGTCGGGCTTTCAGTAGAATTTTAAAAATGAGCAGCATTTTCAGAATCAGAGTTTTCATCAGCAGCCTTCAAATCAGCAATTTGGCAACTCCAACATGGCTTTAGAAGATATTATTAAAAGTATAGCCACCAACACTCATGCGTTTTAGAACGAAACCAAAGCTAGTTTTAAGAATCTGGAACAACAGGTGTCTCAACTTGCTATTTTTGTAGGTCGGTTGGAATTTGAAGGAAAGTTACCAGGACGAACTGAAAACAATCCAAAGCACAATGTGAGTGCAATTTCCTTGAGAATTAGGAAGAGTTATAAAGGCCCAAGCAAATCTGAAACAAAAGAGGGTGATGAAAAAGAAGTAACTGAAGAAGTTTTGGGTAAGAAAGAAGCTGAAAAAGAGACTGCCAAGCAACCCAAGCTAGTTCTGACAGAGTACAAGCCAATCTTGCCATTTCCGTCTAGACCGAGGAGCACGAAACGTGATCGAGAGAACGAGGATATAATGGACACCTTTCGTAAGGTGGAGGAAAATATCTCACTTCTATATGTTATTAAACAAGTTATTCGTTACGCTAAATTTTTAAAAGACTTGTGTGTTTCTAAGAAAAAGATGAAAATAAACGAAACAATAAAAGTTGGCAAAAACATTTCAACGATTTTGCAAAAAGGCTTACCTCTAAAGTGCTAGGATCTAAGAATTTTCTCAATTCCTTGTAAATTGGGAAACCTTAATTTTCCAAAATCCATGCTAGATCTAGCTGCCTCAGTCAATGTCCTCCCACTTTCTGTTTTTGAAAAATTAAAATTGAGAACTTTACAAAAGACCGGGACCATCATTTAGTTGGCAGATCACTCGACAGTAAACCAAAAAGGTGTATTAGAGGTTGTTCTTGTCCAAGTGAATGAATTAATTTTTCCCGCTGATTTTTACATATTGGATGTGGACATTGTGGATGTATCAGTCAAAAACTTAATTATCTTGGGAAGGGCTTTTTTGAAAATCACCAAAACAAAAATTAATGTTTTTGCTGGTACTCTTTCTATGGAGTTTGATGGGGGATGTGGTCAATTTTAGTATAAATGATGTTGATCTTTCGGATAATCTTTCTGTTAATTATTTGCATACCAACAATCCTTTGCCTGAGGACTGCTGTGAGTTTTCTAATGCTTTTGTGTAAGAAATATTTTTAGACTTAACATTATATGATGATGCATCAAACGAGTTGAAACGAAATAAGCTTGGGGATGTGAAGGATGATATGGTTTCTACTAAAGGAGCTGATAAGAAGTTGACAGAAAAAGCTAAGCTTGGGGAGGATGAGGAAAAGGTGATTGCTGATAAGAAGCTGAAAAGGAAAAAGCCTAAGGAAAAGGAGAAGGTTTCTAGAAAGAAAATCAGAAAAGAAAAAGAATAAAAAATCTGAAAATAAAATCTTCCGATTAAAATCTGAAGTCTTTCCAGTTTGCTGTATAACCACTAGCTCCACCAATTATGCCATGTCTAAAGGGATCTGTAGTAAGAAAGAAAATGTTTGAGCTAAAGAGGAGCCCCACATTCACCGGTTAAGAAATCTGGTTTGGCGCAGTCGAGCCAACAACTTTATAAAATGGTGGCTTTCCGGAAGGCAACCCGACGTGTAGTTTATTTTTCTGCATTTAATAAAGAGTGGTCGCAGTTCCAACCAAACTTGATAAAATCGGAGGATCTTCTGAGTTGCTGAAATTCAGATTTTTCGCCAACAACTTAGTCAAAATCAGATTTTTTTTTGCAAACTTATCAGGTACGTTATTTCCTAGTTGCAACCTTTTGTTTTTATATGCCTTATTGAGCTGTTCATTCATCTCTGAGCATTGAGGACAATGCATCATTTTAAGCTTGGGGAAGGGGATAGTGTGAAAAAATTGCATTTTTGGTTAAAAAATTTAAATTTTTTTAGTTTTTCAGTTAAAATATCAATTTTTTATTTTTTGTATTGCGTTAACATATAAAAAAATCGAAAAAAAATATTTTTCAGTGAAACGCGGGTTTAGGAGACGTACACCCAACATACAGGAAGTACGAAAAACGTACGTTCAGGATCCCCAAAACCCTAATTTTAAGGGTTGGCTCACTATTTAAGCACCTTAAGTCCAGGGTGTACACCTCTCCTTCATCCTCCGGTGTCTTAAACCCTAAATCTCAAGTCATAGCTTCATCCAAGAGGGTTGTGTGTCTTGTATGTGCATTTTTGGTGGATTTTAGTGTATTTCAAGAAGTGGTGGCTTGGTGCAAGGTGGTAGTTCAAGGAAAGGCTAGTGGATTTGAACTGTTTGCTACATTTTCAGCTCATTGAAGGTAAAAAGCTCTTAAATTGATCATTAGAAGTTGAGATCTACGATTATACGGTTTTTGGTCCCATTTTGACCTATTACGTGAGATTTAGTGTTTGGACACCACTCTAGGAGCTTCGAGTTGCTACTCTTAGCATTTCTGAGGTTATAAGCCCATAAAGTTGCCATCTTTAAGGTTAGATATTGTTCATGCATGTTCTAGATGGATTAAAATGGGTATTATTGGGTTAAGTTGGTCATTGGGTCCCTTTGAGTCATGCAAATGCATAAAGGTGCCGACTTTATGCATTAAGAGCTTTATTTTGAGGTTCCCTGAAGTTTGGGTTCAAAGTGCTTAATTGGTTAAGTATAAAATGAGTTTGAAGGATCTAGGGTTACGCCCCGTGTAGCTAGAGGTACGCCCAACGTACCTCCTTTTGGTCGTGATCCAGGTTTCCTCGAGTACGCCTAGCGTAAGCTGAGCGTACGCCCCACGCCCGTGTTTCTTTGGGCTTTGGGCTTGTTTCATGTTTGGGCTTCGGAATTGGGCTGGGTTTTGTGTGTTGGGCTTTCTAGTCAGAGGAAATTGAGAGTCTTAGACTCTTGTTTGGGTATGTATAGTTGGACCAAGGTTTTGTATTGGGCCTTGGTGGGCCCAATGGTTTTGTGCTTTAGTGGGTCCATTGGGCCATCGAAGAATTATTTTTAGACAAGGAATTGTTGGGCTTTTGGGTAAGTCCCATATGGGGTTGAGCCCAAGTTGGAGAATTGGGCAATTAATGGGCTTTTATGGATCTTTTATTTTTGGGCCTTGTTGGTTTTGGGGCTTGGGCTTTGGTTGTGGGTTTTGTTGGGCCAGGGGTAAAATGGTCATTTTACCCCAAGTTTGGATTGTGGATCATGGTTTGGAATTCAGTTGCTCATTGGATGTTGTTTTGGTTATTTTTAGTTTGGGAAATCGTCAGGGTAGCAGCTAGGGATTTCGTGCAGTGAGCTTCTGCATTCGAGGTGAGTTTCATCACTTTTGTATGGGTCAAAGGCACCAATGCCAACCCATTTGGTTTATGTATTATAGGAAGAATTGAGTCTTAGCCATTGGAATCATGTATGAAAGACCAGGAGGCGGCTCTTGGCATACTGTATGCAAGACCAGAGTCTGAACTCTAGCAAGTAATTAGTTAAGTAGTATTGTTTGTATGCTAGTTGTCTTTGTGATACTTGTATGGAATACTAGGAGGTGGCTTTTGGCACTTTTCTGTAAGACCCAGGGTTGTGGTCCCTGGCTTGGCAAGAAAGACCACGAGGTGGCTCGTGGCATAATGGCAAGACTATGTGCGACACACAGCACCTTTATTGATTATGATATATAAATGATATGTATGGCTTGTTTGGATCATTGGATATGTATGATATGTGGTATTTGGGGAACTCACTAAGCATTGTGCTTACGGTTTTCAGTTTTTGTTTAAGGTGCTCCAGTTTTCAAATGAAAGAGCTCAGGACGATCGCACCGCATACACCCGTGTTTTCCGCAATACATGATCTTTCAAATTGGACTCTAATAATTGTTTTAATTGAAATGCTTTTAATTGTTTTGAACAAAGTTACAATAATGTTTAATTATATTGAAAATGAAATTTTTACCTTAGATTTTTGGGTCGTTACAAGTTGGTAACAAAGCCTTGGTTTGAGGGATTCAGGCATACTCTTGGGTGTGCCTGAACTCAAACTGAGGGTTTGGTGATTTTTTTTTATAAAAAGAACATTTAATTAAAAAGGAATTTCTAATCAAAGAAAGGGGTGTGTTGCGTGCATCGGTCGAGCTCAAGTAAGTGGTTCCCAAAATACCAATACATGTTATTTATGATATATGCCATGATTATGAGAATTGCATGCTAGATTAGGGGTAAGGATCTGCTCAGTATTATATGATAGTATAGATTACTGATTAGAGGATATAATGGCTTGATTGGAGTTGTTGGTTACTTTTTCCGTTGTCTGAATGTTGCTTGCTTTGTGCTTTGTGGGACTCTTAGAAATGTGAGCTAGCTACTAAGTGAATATTCTAAGTCACATGTGGCACAGGCTGGATAATCTTAGAGTGATGGACTTGGCCCTATTGCGCAACTCTCTTCCGAGTCCAACCGTTCTAGGATTGAGTCTTTTACTCGAAGAATTATCTGATCTCTGTTGCATGTGACTATATTCATGAGATATCTAGTTGACATTAATGGGAATTATTCACTAGCTGAGGGCTGGGCGAGTTTAGGAACCTAGGAAAGCCTAGGATATGGGTTGGTGGAGCGGTTAAGAGAGTTTTAGTGCATTGGTTTGTGGAAGTATCTTAGAGGATTCAGGAGCATTGCTGAGGAAAGTATGGATATGTGTGGAAGGTAGTATTGGTCCCGTACTACTGAAAGCACATGATCCATATTCGATTCGGAGAGAATCTTGGAGAATCTAAGAATCTTATAGAAGGAGGATTCTTAAGCATGTTCTGATTGTTGGCTGGTCGTATTTCAGTTTGGAGATGAGCACTCAGGGAGATGGTTCTGGTTCGGGTTCCGGCTCAGGTAAATGTGCTGAGTCATTTAGCGATCAGATGCAGGAGTTCATCTTGTCGGAGATTACCCGCGGTATTTTGGAGCTGACTCCTGTGATCTTTGGTTTAGTAAAGGAGGGGATTTTGGAGGTATTGGATAGTCGTCTTGAGGCCTTTTGGGCCAAGATTGTAGCAGGGCAGTTGGGGGCTCATCTATAGCCCGAAGCTTGTGGATCTCTAGGATCCTCCTGGAAGAAGGATCCTATTGTTAACTTTTGTCGTTTGGGGTCGGAGGTGAGCTTTGCCCCTGTCTTCGGGAGAGTTGAATATAGGATTGGATTGCCACAAAGGTTACGCGAGCCCTCCGTGAGGAGTTACCAGACATCATTGGGTGTGTCACCGATAGAGTGGTCACCAGGATCGAGAGGCGGGCCTCAGCTTTTCAGGCGGTTGATGAGGTGGTCGGGGTAATCCGAGAGCAGGAGATTGGTTTAGATAGCCAGCTCAGGAAGAGGAAGCGGACTTCTGGTTTGGCTCGATAATCTGGACAGTTGGACGCTGCAGTAGCTGGTTTCAGAGACCTGAGGGGTCGATATGGTTGTGCGAGGGATGAGGGGACTCAAGAGGATGTGCGCAACAAGTTTAAGTGCGGCAAGTGCAGATGGAAGGGTCACAAACGCCAAGAATGCACATTAGGAGTAGAGTTATGCCATCGTTGTCATCTACCTGGTCATGTCAGGGCAAATTGCCCCCGCTTAGTGGTTGGGGTAGCTCCGGTTTCATCACAGGTACTTCGGCAGGAAGGGGGATTCGAGGTTTCTTCAGATGAGGTCACAGATATGTATCTTTTGCTCTTTTAGGCTCTATCTTTATTTTATGTTTGTTATCTTGCATCGGTTTGGGTAAATGTACCTTCGGTTATTTCTCTGCTTATGTTTGGGTTATATCTACAAGTAATTTCATATGCCAATTGCATGTCAAGAATTATTAGTGGTTAGTGAAAGGTTGTTTTCCCTCTTGCGGGTTTGAAGTGTTCAGCGTTATCTTGGGTTGTGGCCGAGGATTGGTTCGGGGGTATTATGTGGAATGTCTGCAGTCAAGGTTCAACGGGGTGGTTATCCAGCATCGTCGGGGTTCGGTGAGTTCGGTCTTTGTGCTTAGGTTGGCCTTTGGAAGCTCCGAGGGAAATGGTCTATTGCTGAGGTTTTGGTCGGAATGTATTTTATTTGGAATTCAAGATTTGAGTGTGGTATCATTTCAAGGCATATGGGGTTATAAGTTTCATGAGGATTCGAGAAGTTTTCATCTGGTCTTTAGAGGTTGTGCGGTCTTTCGGGGGTTGGTTAGTGATGGGGCATTTGCATTGGTACACACCGATTATCAGCAGATCGGTCATTTGAAGGTAAGAAGGATTGGGAATCCTTCAATTCTCGCACACTGCGAGAAATTAGTCGAACCAAAGTGTAGCACTCGGTTCCTGGTATGTAAATGTTATTTGAGTATTTCCTTTCTTTTAGCCTTGGACTCGGTGAGTCATAGGTCCGACTCGCCGAGTGGATGCGGGACCCGGGACACGTTTAAGTTGGCGACTCGGCGAGTCCATATCCTGGACTCGGCGAGTCACAGCTGTTGGATGAAACCCTAAGTTTCAGGGGTTTGCACCCTATTTAAAGGACTTATCCGCCCAGGCCAGCCCCCATTCTCTCCCCAGAGCTCCCAACCCTCGTTCTAAGCTTGTTCCTTGAGAGTTTGAGGCTATTGTGTGTGTTCTTGAAGGTTTTGAGGAAAAAGGGGAAGTAGATCAAGAGGAAGGAAAGGAATCCAGGCATCTTTGCACTCTTTCAGCAGTTCCTTTGAGGTATAATCCGTTTTTCCCCTGTTTCTATGCTTATTACTTCATGTAAGTCATTCTTGAGCCAAACCCCAAGTTTATATGTGCAAATTACTTCGTAATAGGCTGATTGGCCCTTAGATCTAGGTAAGATTGAGCTCCAGGAGCTCAGATCTGTTAGCTTTATGGCCCCATGTTGCTTGTTCACCCTAGATCTACCCTTTTGAGGCATTTTGAGCCCTAAAATCCATATTGGTGAATATCCACACGTAAAGTTGGAAACTTTACGTGTGATTCGTGTCCTAGAAGTCCAGATCTGTGAATGGCATGGACTGGAATCGAGCAAATCTATGTATTTAGTGGATGCATGGCAACGACTCGGCAAGTCGTTCATATGACTCGGCGAGTCTGTTCGCGAGTCTCCGAGTTTGTCCCCTTTTCGTAGTGTCGAGTGAGCAGTGAGTCACGGGGTGTGACTCAGTGAGTCGGAAGCTAAACTCATCTATGGAGGTACTCGGCGAGTCAATGCCCTGACTCGGCGAGTTCAAGGCAATCTCTTTAGATCAAGAACAGACTCGGCGAGTTGTTCATACAACTCGGCGAGTCGCAGCATAAGTGATCTTCGGATGAAGATGGACTCGACGAGTTGTTCATACAATGCGGCGAGTCTTAGCATAAGTGTTCATCGGATGAAGATGAACTCGACGAGTTGTTCATACAACTCGGCGAGTAGGATGAAGGACTTGAATATTGGTTAAGAAGGTAAACCCGTCGAGTCGTCGCCTAACTCGACGGGTAGGATCGGGATTCAGGGCAGTCGTTTGGGTAGGGACTCGGCGAGTTGGAAACCAACTCGGCGAGTTGGGTCAACTGAAAGTTGACTCTGACTTTGACTTAGGGCGTGGTCAGGGGTAAAATGGTCATTTTACCCAAAGGTCAGTGAGCAGTGTTTGATTGAGTATGTTGTGGGAATTGCAGCCGGAGGATTTTCAGAGCAGCAGCAGCAGCAGTAGGCAGTCAGTTCCCGATCAGATCAGCAGCTACTTCGAGGTGAGTTACCTTCCAGTAGCGGTGGGTCTAAGGCCACAACGCCGACCCACCAGTAGGAGACATATGATAAATGATTGTCTTTGTGATATCATCTAGGTTTACTACTACCTGATATGTTATATGCTAGCATGATATGTTGTATGTGATAGTAGTCGAGTTCGGTTGTTAGGACCGAAGGGTAGTCAGACACCCCAGATACGTCTGACAGTATATGATGATATGTTTGCATGCTGGCCTGTTATGTTATATGCGATAGAGGTAGTATGAGGGGACCAGTCCCTGTGGTCGGTTGTTAGGACCGACGGGTAGTCAGCATCCCAGAATGGCTTGACATGGGTAGTCAGCACCCCAGAATGGCTTGACACGGGTAGGATGGCACACCAGAACGGCCGTACCGGGTAGTCAGGCACCCCAGAATAGCCTGACAGTGTGTATGTTACGTGTTTGTATGGTATGTGGTACGATGGGGGAACTCACTAAGCTTTGTGCTTACAGTTTTCAGTTTTGGTTTTAGGTACCTCCTCAGCTAGGGGAAAGGAGCCGGCGCGATAGCAGCATGTCACACACACACTCTCCGGTTTCCGCATTTACGAGCTTCACTGGGATTTTTACTCTGATATTTTGATTGAATGTATGAATTGGCTTTTAGACATGGTTCACTTTGTGTTATGAATTGATCAGACAATGTTTTTAGTTATTAATATTTTCTAAAGTAATGTTTTAAAACAAAATTTTTGGTCGTGAAAATTTGGTCGTTACACAAAGTGAGGAGAATCATTCAAATATTCAGGATCACAATTGAATATGAATATCTTTGTATGTATGCCTGGGTGCCACCAACTGTATTGTATTGTATTGTCTTGTATGAAAACTCTTGTAAGAAATCCCTAGATATCACCAGTAGTTATGTATAGTAATGTACTTGTATAAAAACCTTTGTATGAAATCCTTGGATACCACTAGTAGTGTATAAAATTTTTTTGTATGAAAACCCTGGCTACCACCAGTAATGTATAGTATTGTTTTGTATGAAAACCCTGAATTGAAATCATGTGTTTGTATTCCCGGTAATCCTCCAGTTTTATTGTATGGTAGTTCTATTAATTAAAATAAAACTATTTGAAGAATTGAAATCCCGTAAAAAAATGGTTAGTTTATATTGTTGTGAGTTTGGTATTACCATGCTTGATATGACCTAGTGACCTCTACAACGTTCTTAGGGTGTTGGATGTTATGACATTTGTCACCCCAGGCATGCCTTCCTAACTGTAGCTAGCAGTTTAGGTGTGGGATTGTCAGTCCCGTATAGATCCATACACAAATCTCACGCTCTCCCTCCAGGAGACTCTGGTTATACAGTATAGGATTTAGTTCCGTACCCTGGAGGATACAATTTGAAGTAGTGCCTCACAACCCTGTATTAACTAGTTTAAGACTAGTGTTGTAGTGTTCTCTTGTACTTGAAAATGTATATATAACCTTGTAGTAATGTACTTTGTAATGTAAAATAATTATACTTAAATAATTATTTAGTAATACATCCCTTATACCTGGGAAATTGTATTGTGTTCCATAAACTATATCTACCATAGTTTATTTGTTTGTTTCTGAAATGTTCTTGAACTAGTAAAACATCGTAATGTATCCCGAACTATACCTATTAAAGTTCGTATGTATGTTCTTGTTCGTGTATTGAAAACTTTTGCAATTTAGATGTATGTAGGAAAAACACCCTTATGCTCGACATGGTACAAAAGGGTTAAAAATATCTAAATATTTTATGGGAAATGTAGTGAAATCTCTGTTTGAATCAATTGCAAAGGATTTGAAAATGTTGTAAACATTTGTATAAAAACATAGAAATCCTTGTGTTTTACTTTTATCCCCCCTAAAAACATTGAAAACAGTAAAATGTAGGGGGTATGAACTCACAGTTAGTATGTGCTTGTAGCTGGATAGTGGACTGAAAAGATGAACCTCGAGTTGGCGTACGCGGAACTAATGGTATCCTAATAATATTTAAACACATGATTGTATTTAAATTAGAGAAACCATTAATTAAAGTGTTAGAAAACACTTGTTTTTGTGCTAGGAATAGTTAAGGGTTTTCGGTTCCAAGGAGTTTTCGACCGAAACCGGTTCACGGCCGAATACAGTGTTTGGTCCTGGGCGTTTTTGGTCCCTTGAAGACATGAATGCTAGTTCTTGGTGTTCTTGAGGAAAAATATGAAGATTCATAGGATTGATCTTGAAGGTATGAATGATCTTGGATGATACTTGAGAGAGAAATGAGAGTGTTTTCAGGTGAAATGAGTGAGAAATGATCAAGTTTTCAAGGAAAAACCTTTATATTGGTTGGGTTTTCGGCCGGAAAGGAGTGCTCGGCCGGAATTTGTTTTCGGTCCGAGGGTTTTCGGCCGAAAACGAGCCGCTGAACGAGTTTTGGTGTTTTTGAGGGAAAAATCTTGATTTTTCGAGTGATATTGGTTCTAAAAACTTATATAAACTTAATATATATATATTTTAGATTATTTTCTAACCCTCGCGAACTTAACATAATAATAAAAGCTAAATTTTTTTTATCGAGTTTGACTTTTATTGACTGGAAAAGTATCGGGTTTTCACACAAAGGCCTTGAAACACGTGAAGCATGACAAAGTGCAAAATATGCTCAGTATGATGGATACCGAGCTTGTTCCAATTTAAGGGGAAAAAATTGACACTAAACTGGATAGTAATAATAATAATGAAGAAAATTGCTATATAGTTTTTACTGGACAACCCTTAAAAGCTTGGAAGGGTAGGATTGCTTGGAAGGATAGAAAAGTGAGGGAATGATAGAAAAGTGATTTCTCTCTTCTAGGAAGGATAACTTTATGGAAGGTTAGAAAAGTTTTCTCTTTAATCGGTATCTTTTATTATTAAAAACTTGTACAGTACAATTGTTTAAAGATTTCCTGGGTACAACTCTTTAAGCTTTTTTCCTAATTGTCTGTTAGAAAAGCAAGTGGATATTGTCTTTGTTTGTTATTTTATTAGTAGAATAGGTAGACATGTATCTATTTTTAAGGGATGTGTATTGATCTCCCTTAGATTACTTTTATTATTATATTACTCAAATTAGGCTATAAATATGTGTGGTGGTCAACCACTTCTTGTAATCCTATTGTAACCCGTTTATTTCTTTTTCAATAAAAGACTCAGCTTTAAGCTTGTAAAAGACTTTTATCTCTTTTATTTCTTTTTCAATAAAAGACTCAGCTTTAAGCTTGTAAAATACTTTTATCTCTTTTATTTCTTATGTCTCTTTGCATTTTTTCTGGCTCACACGTTTGAACAATATTTATCTTTAATATTGCATACCAATTAAATCTTTATTTCCCAATAGATGCATCCTTGAAGGATGTGATTCTTTCGATGCTGACGTGCTTGACAGGAAAAGTGAGAAAAAGAAAATGGAAGATGTAGAAAGTGGTTTGGGTATGTCCTGAAGTTTTTCCCAAAGACTTACTCGGTTTTGTACTAGTGAACAAATATGAATTTTGAATTAACTATATATAAGGTAGAACTCCCATTGCTCGAGCACCTAACTAACTTGACCCTACCGAAATGCAAGAACTTATGTATTAACTTCAAGAACTCCTTAACAAAGGGTTCATTTCTCCTATGTTTCCATGGTCAGCTAAGGTCCCAATTGGGCCAAGACTATGACTCTGATACCGTATGAATGAACCAAAAATCCATAAAGAAATATAACATTTGATAATGAGTATTAACCCTAAACTTATATACATAGAGATTACCTAATTAGGTAGCTAGATAAAAGTCACATCAAGAACCATTAAAGCCCTATCATGCTACTATCTTAAACACTTATTTGAACAGTTAAATTCATGGAATCCATGATTACAATGTGGAAAGGAGAAAACTAAAGCAAGTAATGAAGGGGATGAATAGAAGTGTCCACAATTAATTTTACATCATACATAATCACATGCTTTCTATCTAGCATACAATAGTGTTATCATATATTCCTCTTGTGATGAAACGGACACAACTTCAGGGTAACTGTCTTCACTGAAAAAAGCTGGTTTTTTAGGTGGAGGCAGTGTACTCTCACTAATCAACATCAAAACAACTGATAACATAGTGGGCCTATCTTCGGCATGATGTTGCACGCACAATAACCCAACATGTATTGATCGTAAGACTTCAGGGACCACACATGAGTTGCGTAAAGATGCACACATGACTTCAATGGACTTGTCTTCTCTATAGAGTCTCCATGCCTTTATGGAACCGAACTTATATAAGTTTGCTAAAGGGTGATGTTAAAGAAAACACTAGTTTTTGCTCCAGATGGTGAGGAATAATTTACCAATTTAACTTACATGTCCAAGAAGATTATCACTATGACCTTCATGAGAGAACCCTCTGTTTTTCTTTCCACACACTATCTCCAACATAATTACACCAAAGCTAAATACATCTGACTTTATTGAGAAACGTCCATGTATTGCATACTCGGGAGGAATGTAACCACTGTAACCAAGTTGAACTATTAAACATATAGGAAACAAAGTATTGTGTTTGTTTGTATTTTTTCTTTTTTTGGGGGCAAGACATGGTGCAAAAATCTATGGAGCCATGTTTAAAAATTCTTACTATGTTCCAACCACCTTCTTTGTTCTAGCCATGCCATCCTGTCCAACAAACTTTCGAGCAAGGCCAAAGTCAGATATTTTTGGATTCATTTCGCTGTCCAACAAGATATTAGCTGCCTTGAGATCTCTATGGATAATTTGGAGGCGGGAGTCTTGATGTAGATAAAGAATACCTCGAGCTATACCATGGATAATGCCAAAACGTTGAGGCCAATCAAGCATTGAACTTCTAATTTCATCTGCTCAATATAAATTATTTAGCACATGCATGTCCAACAAACCTGATATCGTTGTTACAAGTATGAAGTGAGAAGTATAGAGAATCAAACCAAATAGAAATGAGTCCAAGCTTTGGTTATCCATGTATTCATAAATCAAAATTTTTTCATTTCCATGAATGCAGTATCCAAGGAGCTTCACAAGATTGCGATGTTGAAGTTTGGCAATACAAATGACCTCATTCTTGAATTCATCAAGCCCCTGGTTGGATGTTTTTGAGAGTTGCTTAACAGCTATTACTTGTCCGTTTTTCAATAAACCCTAAAAGAAACAAGGTTGGAATTCAAGATCCTGATATTATTGTAGATTTTATATCAAGATTCCATTCTTGATACTAATGCATATTACATATTATTCGAAAGCATCAATGAGTTACCTTGTAAACTGGACCAAAACCACCTTCTCCAATCTTGTTGTCAATGTTGAAGTCATCGGTAGCCATAGAGATTTCATGCATGCTAAAAGAAGGTAACTCGTCAAGGTTTTCGCTCTGAAGGCTGGAATGATCCTTATGAGCGTTATGTGTACGGTTTCCTACAATATCATAAAATCATTTCCAAGTTCTCTTCATTTCACGAATCTGCCAAAAATCATACTCATACAAAGTTGTAATTGGCAAGGTTTCATTTCTAGAAACATAAAAAATGACTTGTGTTACCTCGTCCTTTCTTTTGGCGCCTTTTCCTTTTCTTTTTAAAGGCATACACTATTGTAGATAGAAGCAGTACAGTTGACAAAACTGACAACACCAAAGTAAGTATTCTCTTCTTCTTGTTAAATCTTGATTGGCCTTTCGTTAATGAATACAATAATTAGTTTGTTTGCAATCAAAAAACAATCGGTTGAAGCATTCAAAACCAAATACATTCAGACATGTAGCATATGACTATGATAAACAGTGTATTTTTTTTTATGATCAGAAGATCACATGAAAATCCACAAAAGTTGACGAACATGAACCATTCTAGTTGTATTCTCTCTCTCTCTCTCTCTCTATATATATATATATATATATATATATATATATATATATATATATATATATATATATATATCACAAAAATACTTTACCGTATAAATGGCACAAAACTGGTTGATTCATACGATGGTAGATGACACATATTATTATTTTCTTCATTATCTTTCCGGAAATATGGGAAAGTTTGGTCAACGATATCCAACTTTTTCCGTTTTCTAAGAAATCTCATTTAAATCTTTATCCTATGTATGCAGTTTAGACAATAGAAGATATAACTAGAAATAATAAAGATACATAAATGTTAATATCCATAGTTGATGAACTACTTTTACTATTAATGTTAGATGACAAGTTTCTAGGTTTCTATTACTATAAAGTTCATGTCTGTTTGTTTAAGTTAATTGAACAAAAAAACCAACATGAATGGATAAAAAAACATATTTTCTTTTTCATATTTGTTCATTTAACAACTTATCTTTTTTATGTTTTTTTGTTAATGTTGGCGAACAACACAAATAAACGAATATAGATGAATAAACACAATTGAACATATATAAACATAAACAAAATATAATATAGTAAAGTAATAAAAAACAATTAAACATTTATGAACATAAATAAATTTAAACAAATGAAATAAACAAACAACATAAACAAATGTTCAACAACATAAATAAACAAATAAGATCATTGTTCAATTTCATTCCTTTAATAAACGGTAATTTGTGTTCATATTCGTTTTTTTATTTAATAAATGCATCCCTAGGTTTATGCACACTATGTACTTTCACTACTTACGCTAATTTAAGTGAAACATTCAAGGTGCTCAAGTCATTTGGCTGTTAATATAAATCAAATTGTGTATACCTGATAACTCGGTGGTTGCCATTCTTATATAAAGATGTTGATTTTCATCATACTGTCTCATGTCCATTAGTTCGCCAAACCATAGCAAACATCCACTTCCTCCGTTTCTGATATCTAAATTTGCATAAGCTGTACAAGAGCAATTCTTCATGCAAGCCATCTCACATTCTCCAAGGGACATGCTCAGGTTGTACCATGAACGTCTTGTGTCTGGAAACTTCACACCTGAAATTTTCTGGAAGCCATGATCCCCACCAATCCCACAATCCAAAGGCTTTTTACGTTGACACCCACTCGACCAATCTCCTGCATTCCATTCTTCAGGGACTTTTACTTCAAAACCTTCCATACAACTGCAAGGGGGAGATCTAATGTGAGCACAGATCCCATAAGGACCACATGGTCCATAACGACTACAACTATCAACTACTATATTCTGATACGTGACCCATTCCTGTGTTCGCTCGATCCAATTCAAGTGCAGTATGATGCCATCCCACATCACGATTATCCTTTGAATAACTGAACTCTTAAGTTTATATCTATAATACAATTCGTTCTGGTTGACAACAAACTCTACGGAATAAATTGGATTCGTGTTTTCGATAGGAAGGCCGCGGAACCCAAGACCATTCCATGGTCCAAGCCTGGAGTGTTCAACAGAACCTTTTCGCTCAAATATTTGTGGATAGCCATTTATGTCTAACCAGTATTTATACACACCAATAGAAGGATCATCAGGGCTCTGCCATGATGTTAAATACCTCTCTCTTTCTTTTACCAAATCCTTCCCTAGTTTCATTCCTGGTAGCAACGTGTTACCAGGATAGTCGAAGCTTTGCCAGATGGGATTTTCTTTGGTGCTATTTTCATCCCACACCACAAGATTTCCGCTGTCCAGAAGCTGTGCCACGGGATTAATTACATTGACAGATGCCACCGAATCGGATTACCAGATCACGGTATTAGTATAATTATCACCACTAAGAATCAGCAGAGTTCCTTCTCTACTGAGTTCGAACACGGCAGATGCAATGCTGATTGGCGTTTCCCTGTTAGCAACCCACACGATCGTACAAGTTGAGATCTTCTTGTACCATATCCCGAGGTAACGATTTTTGGACTTTCTGGGGCTAAAAAACCCCAGCTCATACGTCTCACCATCTGAAACAATGGTGCTGCCATCTTTGATTGGTTGATTTGCAGATATTGTATCTACTGCTGCAGAACATGACAAGAAAAAGAATATGGTACCGGATAATAAGACAAGGGTAGGATATACCTCCATTAATTGATGTGTGTTGAAAATGGTGGGTGTGGGAGACTTAGATGTGTAGATTGTGAAATTCTTGCACGTTAATATTTGAATTTAGCGAGTATACTGGTATGCATCAGATTATACATTCTAGCTAATGGTCATATGTATCTAAGAGAGGAACTTGATTCCCATGTTGACTAGCACATGATGACTTGAAATATGAGTACTCCTGTAAAAAAATCAATTTCAAGACTATTTGACTTTAATTGAAAGGACGTCTATTCTCATTTGTCCGATATGCTTATTATAAAATTTACCACTAAATATGTCATATAGTTTTAATATGTAAAATGCTTTAATTTTATTAATATAGATCATGGACCAATCATGCTATTAAATATTTGGGTATTTCTAAATCACTAATGCAATTCTAAGTCAACGACTAATCATGATGATATAATAAGGTTTATGAAATGATGAGTCTTTATTTTATTTTTTCATAATAAATAAATGGTTTGTTTTTGTATGATGATGATCGATGGTTCACTAGATTTTGTTTCAGTTTCTTTATAATAAATAATGATGGTGTGCCATGCCCGTTACTTTAATGCATCTCCATTCTCCAATAAATGTTACGACTTAAAACTATGGTTACATCATATTTCCACCAATTTTAACCAATAATTAAGTGAGAAATTAAATATCTTTATAATTTTGTTCCTACAAATCTTCCTACCAAATTAAATCAAGACATATGTTATATTAGTATACTAAAATTTTATTAAATGGACATTAAATGTTACACATGTCACTATTTAATTAGGTAGGAGGATTTATAGGAACAAAAAATAAAAGAATATTTAATTAATCATTCTTAAATGATTAACTTCACTGAATGGCTTTTTTATAAATTTAACTAATTATAATTTAGTCTCGCTTATTTAAAATATATACAAAACCCATCATTAAATCGGTATAATTATAAAAATAAAAAGAATTGAACACATTATATAATCGTTATAAATTTTATAAATGAAATATTATTAAATAAATGATAGAATTAAATAATTAGTAAAAGAAATAAAAATATTAAAATTAAATATAATAAAGAAGGTAAATTAAAATATGATTTAGGGAGAAGAAGTTAGAGCATATGTGAGTTTTTTCATAGCTTTTTCATTTTCAAAAACTTGTCTTCCTATTGTGGAAGCCTTTCAACCCAGCTTTTTACTAATCTTGTTAATTAACAAGCTCTTCATTGAGCTTCTTCAACTATTACGGTGGACCTCATATATATTAAACCAAATATAATTAGCGAACTTATATTAAAAAGAAAAAATAATAGTATAAATAACTTAGATGTATCACATATAAAACCCTCTTCTATTCTATTATAGGTATATTTAAGCTTTGTTGTTTGGGGATGTGGCAATGACATGAAATAAATAAATAAATAAACTCTGCAAAAAAGCTCTTCTATTTCGGAACTCTTACATGTACAAAACATAAAAATAAATTGGTCACTCAACAAATTTTGGAACACTCAATCCATTATACCACCAACTCATACACTCCAGAAAGCTTCCTAATGTCTAATATAACATAAATATCGATGATTTTCTGTCATGCATGTCCAATGAAAGTCTAGCACTCAAACGAATTCAAAATGGAGAAATAAAACCAAGATCTCATGCATGGAGCTCAATACACCAACAAATATTGGATCTGGAACATATCTCTACCAAGGGACCTCAATGATCCACAAAGTTGCTAACTTTATGGAATCCATGCACTCAACTCAACCCAAACGAGGAGAAAAGTGGGTAGAAACCAAGATCTTGCATGATATAATAAGAATGTAAGATCTTAAGGACTTTTGAAAGTCCATAAATGGAACAAGATGATGATGGAGAGGTTTGCTAGCTGAAACAATGCGCCAATAACACCTTATTCTTATTTAAGGGGCTAAAATCACCACAAAGAGCTTACAATGTTAAAATGTAGGCTAGGGTTTCTTGTAGGGTGAAAGGGAGGTGATGGAGGCTGAGGGTGTGCAAAAACTAGCCCTCACTTCCCTTCAATAGAGGCACAAACCTCGAAATTATGGTTAAGCATTTAGGATGCCACCACGTCATGACCATAAGCTTCTCACGTTATGGCGCACAAAATTGATGAACATTTTATACAACTATGGCCACTTCTTGGTAACCTATGTCCCACGTCGTGGCATAGGGTTTTCTCCAAAAACCCCATCTTTGATCCCGTTAACTCTTTAGTTGATAAATTCTAGGAAACGGGTGTTACAACTCTCCCCACTTAAATTAGATTCCGCCCTCGAAAATTTCCCTTACAAATTACTCTTAAAAACCCTCTTAATCCTCTTGTGGGTTGTTCCAAGTCCATTTCCTTCTTACACGAGCGGACGTCACTTTGAATGCCCAAAACTGCAACTAAAATCACAAGGATTTCCAAAAAAACCAAATGTGTATGCCAAACCTGGGCGGAAACTCCCAAAGGTCAAAATCATGTCGGATGCAGCACTGGAACATGCAATATACAACCACTTCCTCAAAACCAAAAAGCCGAAACGACCCTTACCCAGAATTATGCAACCTTTCAAAGAACGAATACCAACACATCACAGACAAGGTCACTCTCATACATCAACCATGCTGACCAAAAACTCATAAATCTGATCCAACCAGATCTCCCCGAACTTACGACGTCCTACTGAAATTTGAAGAATTAAATCCACTACCAACAGTTGAGGCTGACAACCTCTCATACAGTTGTAAGGGGGAAATATAAACAAGCAACTGCTAACTTATCCCACACATCCACTTCGCTTTAAAATTCCTTCATCTAAACAAAACAACAGCGGGTTTGACCAGCCCGTCCAAAATTCAGAAATCATGATCAAAAGATCTTAATTACACACCTAACTTCTTGATAAGTCGTGACTAACCAACTTCTCTCTCGAGCGAAACCATGGTCAATAAAAAATATCATGTGACACAAAAGATCCCAAAAGAGCTCAGGTAATGAGTACCAAAACATCCAAAAGACTTATAATCACCCGCATCACTAGTAAATTAGCTCACACGAAACGTTATCAAAAATGAACTTGGATCCACAAGGAAGAAAACCAGTAATGAACTACCAATATACAACCATGACTTTTCAAATAAGTGATCCTACAACTGCCCGATCCAGTCTGTCGGTAATTGAGCAACCAGTGACAACACTATACTGCTCAAACACCAACCCATGTCACACGACTAAAAAACCAACAGACAAGCCTCCACTAGCCAACTTCCATCCTAACTCACTAAAGTGAAACCCATGACAGCGCATGAAATGTCATGATACCATCCAACCATTGGAATGAGAAGCTCACGGTTCCTCACCATTCTTGCCATCACCCAACCACAAACATGAAGAATCTCGACCAGCACCTAGTGGGCCTATCGACACACTACCATCATCCCACTGACCTGTAAGAACCAAGTCAATATCCTACTTAAAACTTTCCAAAACCACAAGAGCCATACCATTCTGCAACACACAACTCTTCCACAGTCCATACTGTCACCGACGCATCATCAGACGAAACATGACCGCACACAACCAGAAACAAGATAGATAGTTAAATGCTTGCTCCAACTTAAAAACACAACATTTCACACTCCCCAGGATAAAACACAACACTCCTCAAGTCGATTGTGTTCCTTCTTTAACATAACCTTACCCAAAGAATGAAGTACCAGTGAAATGAACGAAACGACAAACTTGAACCGCTAACCGACACATTCTTTTATCAAGGACATCAAGATCCCTCACCTTAATGAAGCTAAACAGATCCAACCAATGCACAAACAGACCAATAAAACATCCAAATAAGGCAAAAAATTCCAAAATTATCCATAATTGTTGTCAAAAACCTGATCGAATCAATCCAAATACCAACCCAGCCAATGAGACCTGCAAAAACCGAACTTTGTGTAGCCATGATTATACCTGAAAAACTGAACAATGTCGCTTCGATATCTGATCTTCAAATAACCAAGGACAGCTGCCAACTTAAACCCACTAGGAACAACAATTCTACAACCAAGAAATCAAGAGTACACCTACACGGAGACCAAGATATGTGTCTTACAAAACTTGATAAAGAGTTAACACATCAATTGCACCTTCAACCGGTACTGCACAGAAACACTCGATCAACTCCCAAATGCTGATGAGGAATGAAATGACTAATCGATCAAAAATGGACTAAAAATTAAACCAAATGATCACACACATACTGAACAAAGCCCACGCGAAAATACTCATACTAAATTCTGAGGATGATCGACAGATCTACAATTGTCTATCTCAACCAAAGATAACCAAACCATATCAGGGGCTAACCATACTTTCTATAACCGATGAAAATATTTTAGTAGCCCAACGTTCCTCCATCAAGATCCATGGAGCTTCCAAAAGGAACTACTGATGATAATAAGTTCCTTACACATCAGCTTCTTGTTTCAAGGACAACACATGCATCTTTGAAGACATAAACCTAACGACAACTTGCTTTGCACCCACGAGATGACCAAACCTTAAATTCTCCACGAACATGAAGGACTCTAGAGGATCCTTGAGAAACATAATGAGAAACTTCTTAATAATGAACACTCTAATGGTAGCCCACTTCTTTCCCCCATTCAGAAATAAACCCAAACCAAAATCTAACATACCTGAACCGCAGTTTCCTTTGACCCATTATGCTGAAACCATAAAAAAATAACAGGAAGATGAACCTTCAAGAAGAATACCTAGTTTTCCTCCACTTAGGGTTCTAAATATCATCGACTAACATCCGCAAACTACAAGTCTCATATCAGCTCACCTAGACACAAATTATCCTTGAATCTCGGAATGCATAACACAACACAAGATTATCCTTGAATAATAACCAGCCAATCATAAGAAAACTGTAACGCTTGGTCCAGGTATGAAATAAATTCATTTGTTTTCAAGTCGTGAGAGGAACTTGACGAGTTGGGAGGCTCAAACTCATCGTGTAGAGTTTTCCCCAATCGTGCATTTTAATGACCCAACTCTACGAGTCGGGGTGTCCCAACTCGATGAGTTGGAGCAAGAAGTGAAAACCCTAATTTTTCGGTGTTGCATCCTATATAAAGGACTTTACCTCCTTGGCTGGCATTCTTACCAGCCTCACTTGCCCAGAGAAAACCCTAGAATCGTTTTCCTTCTTGCATACTGAGTAGTATGAGCTTAAGAGTGTTTGTTGGTGGTTCTTGAAAGGAGTCTTGAAGAGTGAGGCACCTAGCTTAGGGGAGTGACTCTAGATCCAGAAGCTGTTCATCAGAGGCTACATCTTTTAGGTATATAGTCTTCACCTTGGCATGTAGTTTATTAGATCTCTTTTCTTGAAGTTTTATCTTGAATTTTGGGACTTTGGTTGAGTTATCCAAGTAGAAGAGGTTTCCAGGGGTTAATGGAGTACATCTGACCCTTACATGACCTGTTGCAGCTTAAAGTTGCAAAATTTAATGGCCTCCATGTCCTATTCATGCAATATGTCCATTATGTAGCCAAAAATAGACCTTAGAGGGTGTTTCTAGCATGCATAAACGTAAAGTTGGAAACTTTATGTGATTTGTCCATCTTGGGACATCAGATCTGTATTTTGAAATGTTGTAATGGAAGTTATGGGCTTCATGGGTCAAGACCCTCTTTAAAGAACTAGGGTTTGGGGTTTTAAGCCTTATGGTTGGTTCTTAAGGGTAAAGT
This sequence comes from Lactuca serriola, assembly GCF_051521515.1. Taxonomy (NCBI): domain Eukaryota; kingdom Viridiplantae; phylum Streptophyta; class Magnoliopsida; order Asterales; family Asteraceae; genus Lactuca; species Lactuca serriola. The sequence continues at coordinate 47,539,216 of NC_136410.1, forward strand.
TGGAAACTTTACCCTTCTAGACAACATTATGCAAGGAATCTGAGGTTTGGAAACCTTGGATTCAAGAAAAATCGCTTAATGAATTAAGTGGGTTGGCACACAGGAGAACTCGACGAGTTCGTAAGGGAACTCGGCGAGTTGGGTTGGGTTTGTCATGATTTTTCGGATAAAAGGGGAAACTCGATGAGTTCTAGGGGAACTCGACGAGCTGGATCACGATATCGCGATTCTTCCTTTAAAGGGAACTCGACGAGTTGAAGGATAACTCAACGAGTTGGGTCAACTCAGGGTGTTGACTTTGACGTTGACATTGACTAATGTTGACTCTTTGGAATTGATGTATTGTGTTGAATCTAAGGAGTTATTTATGTTTAGAGATTGAGTAGATTAGATACTCGTAGCTAGGGACTATTCAACTACTGTCAGTACTTGAGGCGAGTCTTCTTACCACACTCTTGGGTCGAAGGCACCAAGGTCGTCCCACAATTGATATAATATGTTTGTATTGAATGGGAAATGATATGTTATTTGATTTATGCATAGGTTTATGTGAATACCATGGGGGAGCCCATGGAACTTCTGAAGACCATGGGGGAGCCCATGACATAAGGATATAAGACCATGGGGGTAGCCCATGACGTTCCATTGAAGACCATGGAGGGTGTCCATGGCAATTTGTATGTATATATATGAGCATCACATTATGTGATTATATGTTTCGTGTGACTAGGAAACTCACTAAGCTTGTGCTTACAATTTATTTGTATGTTTAGGTACTTCTAGTGATAAGGGAAAAGGCCCGACTTGATAACGAGGCATGCATTCTCCAGTGTTTTCACATTTGGTCCGTTGTACTTTGAATTTTCAAAATAACATTGATATGTGTTGGGATTTTTATATTTACTATGGTTGATGTTATGAAAATAAAAGTATAATTTTTTTATGAAAATTGGGTTGTTACAAGTTGGTATCAGAGCCTTGGTTTGAGAGATTCAGACACACTTCTGGGTGTGTCAGAACTCAAACTGAGGATATGGTTACACTTACTTTTCAAAAAGAAACCAAAGTTTCGTTTCTTGAAAATGGTTTTCTAATAAAAGGGGAGAATGCAACGCACGTAATCGGCCGAGCTCAAGTATGTATTACCAATGGTTTAGTCATGTTATTATTATTATTATTATTATATATATATATATATATATATATATATATATATATATATATATATATATATATATATATATATGGATATATGCTTGTATGGATTATTTGCTAATTGTATGCTTTCAAAGTTGTACATGTTTAGGATTGCATAGTCCTAGAATGTGGGAGTCTGCCTTATTCTTGTTCCTTGTTTGGTTGTGGTTTAGGGTAGAAGCCTTATTTGACAGTCTATGTGATTCTCTTTGTGTATAACTTGCATGCATAGGGCAACCTGTTATTATTGATCTGGATTTCTGGTTTGGAAAGGGTTGAGAATCCTAGGGCAGTCTACGATCAGAGATGGTGCTGTGTTTATGAGTTATGATTTGTGATTGGGTGATTTAGGGATATCAGGTATGGCCTTGGAAAAGGTACATGTAGGTGTGGAAGGTAGTATTGGGCCCGTAGTACTGAAAGCACATGACCTGTACCCGAACCAATGACAGACTTGGTGGCTCTTAGAAAGATGGTGTGGAGAAATCCTTTTCAATTTCCATATATTGGTTATTTGTGACATTTTTAGTTGAGGATCGTGATGATCATGTGAGGTTCAGGATCAGGATCTGGATTAGGTGCATACTTCGGTGCAGAGGCCATGGATGAGAGGTTGTGCAATCTCATCGCAACCGAGGTTACTCGTGGCATCCTTAACGCTACTCCGGTGATTTTCACTACCGTCAAGGAGGGCATCATGGAGATCATCGAGGAGAGGCTCAGGTCCTTCCGAGCTGAGATTACTGCAGGCCAGATTGGGGCCCGAGCTCCCTCATTCAGGGAGTTCAAGGCGTGTGGAGCGCCTAATTTTTTCGGGGTCTGGGATCCCATCACTAGCCGACGCTCGGTGACAAACATGGAGAATTCCCAGCACACGCGTTCTTGCCCCCATGCGGCCAAGGTGTGGTTCACATCATGTGTGCTGAGGGATCAGGCACGAGACCAATGGGAGGAGGTGACCCATGATGTGGGATCAGCTGGGGTGGCTGAGATGGCATGGGAAGAGTTTGTGAGGAGGTTTGATCGGGAGTTTGCACCACCTATTGAGGTGCAGCGTTTGGTGAGAGAGTTCCTAGATTTACAGTAGACTACCGAGATTGTGGCAGAGATCACCGCCAAGTTTCGAGAGAAGGAACATTTGGTTCCGCAGTATGCTGCGGATGAGGAGATGAAGAAGACTAGGTATCATTCCATGTTGAGAGACAATATTCGTGAGTTGGCGAGTTTTTCGAGGTGCAAGACCATAAAAGAGATGGTGGAGAAGGCCCGGGAATGGGAGATTGAGTTGGAGCTCCGCACGAAGTGGAACCCGGAGCAGGTCCAGACAGCAGTAGGCCATGCCAAGAAGCCTAAGACCTCCGATCGTCCCAGTAGGGGGTAGTAGGGTCATGGCCGTTGTGCCAAGTGGGGTAAGCCGCACAGTGGAGCCTTTCGACCAGCGAGCTTAGGATGTTACGCTTGTGGCCAGTCGGGTCACATGAGCTAAGATTGCCCCAAGAAAGACTTGATTTGTTTCCACTGCAACTAGACCGGTCAAAATAAGGTCGATTGTCCGAGGTTGATTAGGGGAGGAGGAGCAGTGGCGGCGCCTGCGCCTGCCACAATGAGGATCACTGATAGCCGCCCCGTTAAGGCGGAGGCTCCTGCAGTGAAGAGGCACGTATTTCAGCTACTGAGGAGGCCAAGCAGCGCCAAACATCGTGACTGGTATGTGATTTCTTCTGGCTTGTTTATTTTATTGTTATGATTATGTTATTATGTTTTGTATAGGGACCTTTCTAGTTAATGCTTGTGCAATCTCATCGCAACCGAGGTTACTCGTGGCATCCTTAACGCTACTCTAGTGATTTTCGCTACCGTCAAGGAGGGCATCATGGAGATCATCGAGGAGAGGCTCATGTCCTTCCGAGCTGAGATTACCGCATGCCAGATTGGCGCTAGAGCTCCCTCATTCATGAAGTTCAAGGCGTGTGGAGCGCCTGAGTTTTTCGAGGTCCAGGATCCCATCACTAGTCGGCGCTCGGTGGCAGACATGGAGAATTCTCAGCACACACGTTCTTTCCCGATGCGTCCAAGGTGGGGTTCGCATCATGTGTGCTGAGGGATCGGCCACGAGACTGGTCGAAGGAAGTGACCCATGAGGTGGGATCTGCTGGGGTGGCTGAGATGGCATGGTAGGAGTTTGTGAGAAGGTTTGATTGGGAGTTTGCACCACCTATTGAGGTGCAGCGTTTGGTGAGAGAGTTCCTGGATTTACAGTAGACTACCGAGACTGTGGCGGAGATCACCGCCAAGTTTCGAGAGAGGGCACTTTTGGTTCCACAGTACGTTGTGGATGAGGAGATGAAGAAGACTAGGTATCATTCCATGTTGAGATATGATATGCGTGAGTTTGTGAGTTTTTTGAGGACGAAGACCATGAACGAGATGGTGGAGAAGGCCCGGTAATGTGAGATTGAGTTGGAGCTCCACACGAAGCGGAAGCCGGAGCAGGTCCATGCAGCAGTAGGCCAGGCCAAGAAGCCTAAGACCTCCTGATCCTCCCAGTAGGGGGTTGTAGGGTCATGGCCGTTGTGCCAAGTACGGTAAGCCACACAGTGGAGCCTGTCGACCAGCGAGCTCAGAATGTTACGATTGTGGCCAGTCTGGTCACATGAGTCGAGATTGCCCCAAGAAAGACTTGATTTGTTTCCACTGCAACTAGACCGGTCAAAAGAAGGTCGACTGTCAATGCAGAGGCTCCTGCGGTGAAGAGGCGCATATTTCAGCTACCGAGCAGGCCCAAGCAACACCAAACATCGTGACTTGTATGTGATTTCTTCTGGCTTGTTTATTTTATTGTTATGCTTATGTTATTATGCTTTTGTATAGGGACCTTTCTAGTTAATGGTTTGTCATCCAATGTTCTCTTTGATTCAAGGGCTACCCGATCATTCGTATCCCTTACGCTCAGCAGGAAGTTTTGAGATGCTCAGGGGACCTTAGATTCCCCACTTGAGGTGGAGATTGCGGATGATCGCACCGTGAGTGTTGCGAGGGTTTATTGGAGGAGCGTTCTGAATGTGTTCGGGGAGAGGTTTCCTGTCGATTTGGTTTTGATACCGTTGCGAGGGCTGAAGATGATCATCGAAATGGATTGGTTGGGGCCCAATAGGGCCATGATAGACTGTGAGCATCAGTTAGTGAGGTTTCGTACCCCAAGTAGGGGAGAACTGATTATTCATGGGGAGAGAGCCTCGCATGGGCCGACCCTCTGTTCGGCTGCAAGGGCTAGGAGACTTCTCCAGCAGGGGTGTTCGGGATATTTAGCTTATGTTTATGATATGAGAATTGAGGCCGCATCAGATTTGAGTGGTGTACCGGTTGTTTGAGATTTTCAGGATGTATTTCTTGAGGAATTTCTTAGGGTGCCTCCAAAGAGGCAAGTGGAGTTTCGTATTGAATTGGTGTCAGGTGCAGCTCTGATAGCCAAGGCACCATACCGCCTAGGTCCACCGGAGATGCAGGAGTTGTTTATGCAGCTTCAGGAGCTACTAGAGAGAGGGTTCATTCGTTTGAGCAGTTCCCCGTAGGGAGCACCGCTCATGTTTGTGAAAAAGAAGGATGGGTTACACAGGATGTTTATTGATTATAAGGAGCAGAACAAGCTAATAGTGAAGAACCGTTATCCGATACGAGGATTGATGATTTGTTCGATCAACTTCAAGTTGCATCTTGGTTCTCCAAAATCGATCTTCGGTCAGCATATCATCAGTTGAGGATTAGGGAAAATGATATACCGAAGACAGCTTTTAGGACTCGCTATGGTCATTATGAGTTCGTGGTGATGCCATTCGGGCTCACCAATGCTCCGACAGCGTTCATGGATCTCATGAACCGGGTTTGTAGACCGATGTTGGATCGGTCTATGATTGGCATCTGGATGATATCGTGGTCTATTCCAAGACTAAGAAGTAGCACGAGCAGCATTTAAGGGAGGTATTGGAGACCTTGAGGATGGAGAGGTTGTATGTCAAATTCTCCAAATGTGATTTTTGGTTACGGGTGGTGCAGTTTTTCAGACACATCATTAGTCAGGAGGGTATTTTGGTTGATCCAGCGAAAATTGAGGCGGTGATGCATTGGGAGGTTCCGAAGAACGCATCTGAGATCTGGAGTTTCTTGGGTCTTGTAGGGTACTACCGGAGATTTATTCAGGATTTCTCCAAAATCGTTGTAGGGTAGACCCAGTTGACCAAGAAGAATATGACTTTTCAATGGGGCCTAGATCAACAATTGGCCTTCGAGACCCTGGGACAGAGATTATGCGAGACCCTGATTCTAGCGCTGCCTGAGGGTCTAGATGATTTAGTAGTGTGTTGTGATGCGTCTATTTTGGGATTAGGGGTTGTATTGATGCAGAGGGGGCATGTGATCGTGTATGCTTCAAGGCAATTAAAGCCTCGTGAGGCAAGCTACCCCACTCATGACTTGGAATTAGGAGCGGTGGTGTTTGCCCTCAAAATATGGAGGCATTACTTATGCGGGGTTCGATGCACCATTTTCGCAGAACCTGAATATGCGGCAAAGGAGATGGTTGGATGTACTGAAAGATTAGGATTGCGAGATTTTGTATCACCCCGGGAAGCCCAATGTGGTGGCCGATGCCTTGAGCCGTATGGGGGCGAGTGCTCCAATCCGAGATGTTTTCTTGAGGATGACAGTGATTTCCACTCTATTTGATATGATCAATGAGGCTCGGGTTGAAGGACTGAAGAAGGAGAACTGGAAGGTGGAGTGGATTCGAGGGCAAATTTCACTTTTTGTGCGAGACGACCGAGGTCTATTGACCCAGTGTGGTAGAGTTTGGGTACCGGTTTTCAGGGGTTTGAGGCAAAGGATATTAGAGGCGGCGCATAAATCCAAGTTTTATATCCATCTAGGGGCCACGAAGATGTATAAAGACTTGAGATTGAATTATTGGTGGACCTGCATGAAGCTAGAGATTGCATGGTTTGTTGAGTGGTGTTTGACCTACAAGACAGTCAAAGTCGAGTATCAGAGGCCTCACGGCAAGATGCAGCCGCTACCTATCCCTATGTGGAAATGGAAAGAGATTTCTATGGATTTTATAATGAAGTTACCTAGGACGACATGGGGTGTCGACTCCATTTGGGTTATTGTGGACAGGTTTACCAAGAGTGATCATTTTATTCTGATCTCCGAGAGTATTTCCGCTGAGAAGTTAGCAAATATTTATGTGCGGGAAGTGGTGGTTAGGCACGGGGTGCCAGTGTCAGTAGTTTCGAACCGCGATGTTCGTTTCACCTCCAGTTTTTGGAGGAACTTCCAAGAGGAGTTGGGAACTTAGTTGCATTTTAGCACTGCTTATCACCTCCTGTCTGATGGTCAGAGTGAGTGGACGATTCAGACACTCGAGGATATGCTTCAGGCATGTGTATTGGATTTCAGAGGGAGTTGGGATACTTACCTTCCACTAACAGAGTTCTCTTATAACAATAGTTATCATGCTAGTATTGACCGACCCCTGTTTGAGGCGCTTTATGGTCAGAGGTACAAGACTCCAATTTGCTAGGGGGAGGTCGGACATCAAGTTATGGGGAGTACTAAAGACGACCGAGATGGTTCAGCGGGTTCACGACCGGCTTCTGCCAACACAAAGCAAGCAAAAGAACTATGCAGATAGGCACAGATCCGACCTAGATTTTCAGGTCGGGGATATGGTACTCCTGAAGGTGTCACCCTAGAAGGGTGTTATCTGGTTCAAGAGGCGGGGCAAGTTGGGCCCAAGGTTTATTGGCCCATTTTGGATTAACGCCAGGGTGTGCAAGGTTGTGTATCAGTTGGACTTGCTTGACAAGTTTAGGAAGATCCACAATACATTTCACGTTTCGCAGTTGCAGAAGTGTGTGGCTGACGGGTCGATGGTGGTATCACTTGATGATATTCATATTGATGAGGGCTTGAATTATATGGAAAAGCCATTGTGCTTCTGGACAGAGATACGAAAGCCCTCCGGAACAAGGAAGTGAAGCTTGTAAAGGAGCAATGACACCACCGAAGATACTCCTATGGACCTGGGAGCCGGAGGACGATATGAGGAAGCATTATCTGGACCCTTTTGCATTAGCAGACTTCGAAGACGAAGTCTAGTTCAAGTGAGGGAGATTTGTAACGCTTGGTCCAACTATGAAATAAATTCATTTATTTTCAAGTCTGGAGTGGAACTCGACGAGTTGGGAGGCGCTAACTCGTCGTGTAGATTTTCCCCTAGCCGCGCATTTTATCACCCAACTCGATGAGTCGGGGTGTACCAACTCGATGAGTTGGCGTAGGAAGTGAAAACCCTAATTTCCGGGTGTTGCATCCTATATAAAGGACTTAACCTCCTTGGCTGGCCTCCTTACCAGCATTCCTTGCCCAGAGAAAACCCTAGAATCGATTTCCTTCTTGCAAATTAAGTAGTGTGGGCTTAAGAGTGTTTGTTGGTGGTTCTTGAAAGGAGTCTTGAAGAGTAAAGAACCTAGATTGGAGGAGTGACTCTAGATCCAAAAGCTTTTCATCAGAGGCTACATCTTTGAGGTATATAGTCGTCGCCTTGGCATGTAGTTTATTAGATCTCTTTTCTTGAAGTTGTAGCTTGAGTTTTGGGACTTTGGTGGGGTTATCCAAGGAGAAGAGGTTTCCAGGGGTTGATGGAGTGCATTTGACCCCAACATGACCTCTTGAGGCTTAAAGTTGCAAACTTTAATGGCCTCCATGTCCCATTCATGCAATATGTCCATTATGAAGCCAAAAATGGACCTTATAGGGTGTTTCTAGCATAGGTGGACGTAAAGTTAGAAACTTTACATGATTTTTCCATCTTGGTATATCAGATATGTATTTTGGAACGTTGTAATGGAAGTTAGGGGCTTAATGGGTCAATACCCTCTTTAAAGAACTAGGGTTTGGGGTTTTAAGCCTTATGGTTGGTTCTTAAGGGTAAAGTTGGAAACTTTATCCTTCTATACAACATTATGGAAGGGATCTGAGGTTTGGAATCCTTGGATTCAAGAAAAATGGCTTAATACATTAAGCGGGTTGGCAGACTGGAGAACTCGACGAGTTCGTAAGGGAACTCGACGAGTTGGGTTGGGTTTCTCACGATTTTTCGGATAAAGGGGGAAACTCGATGAGTTCTAGGGGAACTCAGCGAGCTGGATCACGATATCACGATTCTTCCTTTGAAGGGAACTCGACTAGTTGAAGGATAACTCGACGAGTTGGGTCAACTCGGGGTGTTGACTTTGACTTTGACTTTGACTAATGTTGACTCTTTGGATTTGATGTATTGTGTTGAATCTAAGTAGTTATTTAAGTTTAGGGATTGAGTAGATTAGATACTCGTAGGTAGGGACTATTCAACTACTGTCAGTATTTGAGGTAAGTCTTCTTACCACACTCATGGGTCGAAGGCACCAAGGTCGGCCCAAAATGATATAATATGTTTGTATTGAATGTTGAAATGATATGTTATTTGATTTATGCATAGGTTTATGTGAAGACCATAGGGGAGCCATGACACTTGTCAAGACCATGGTGGAGCCCATGGCATAAGGATATAAGACCATGGGGGTATCCCATTACGTTCCTTTGAAGACCATGGAGGGTGTCCATTGAAATTTGTATGTATATGTATGAGCATCACATTATGTGATTATATGTTTCGTGTGACTGGGAAACTCACTAAGCTTGTGCTTACAACTTATTTGTATGTTTCAGGTACTTCTATTGATAAGGACAAAGGCCCGACTTGATAACGAGGCATGCATTCTCCAGTGTTTTCACATTTGATCCTTTGTACTTTGAATCTTCAAAATAACATGGATATGTTTTGGGTTTTTTATATTTATTATGGTTGATGTTATGAAAATAAAAGTTTAATTTTTTTTATGAAAATTGGGTTGTTACAAAAATTATGAATCTCAGATGGAGACCTCCAAACCTCCCGTAACATTGTCGCATTAAGCTTAGTTAAATCGAACAAAACACCATTTTATTGACGGGGCACCATACATACAAACTGATCTTATGCTCAGAAAACCTTGCATTTGGAGAATTGATCCACAACATCACCCTCCTGTGACGCTTCAAGAGTCCCTTACATATACTCAAATATTAGCTCCAAAAAACCCAACATATCTATAGAACTGTCCTACCCCAAAACAATAACATCTCCTCCTCGGATACACCTAATATTCTCAAATCTGCGTCATCTATCCCACTTGTGACATGACCTTCGCCTTGGCCATCGAACCGAAAGAACTATCGAGTCTCGAACATTCCCTTGCCGACAGACAGAAACGATTTAGTGTGGACTAAATTTTACCCTCTTACAACATAAAACTGATGAGGAGAACACTATCCCTTTTCTTAACTACCTAATAACATACATTCGATCTCTTCTACCCTGAGCACGTGAGGCTGAAGAAACATAACCTCATCGTAGAAAATGGCATCCCTATCCATCAGCTGACCACTCAGCCTCAAGATGAAATCCCCGACTCGATCATCACAGTTGCTTCCTTCTTGAGTCCCACAACTCAAACAGGTAGTACTTCAAGCAAGGCCCTCGACACCTTAGAATCAACAAATTCATATAGGTATACACCATTCAGACCCAAAATTGCATGGATACTAAGGCCAGATCAATTACCAATATCATCGTTATCATGAACAACCATAGCTGACATGCCGATAGCGACAGAGATGACGACAATTAATGCTAGCGCTATACCACATTATCTACCGTCCACTAGCTTCTTATAACCCTTTTCGACCCTTCCTGATCCCAATACGGATCCTGTGCTTTTAGTAGTACGGGCCCATACTACCTTCCACACATATCCGTACGTATCCAAGAACCATCTCAAAGTTCCTAAGTCACTACATATGTCCATTATAAACCATAAATACATGTTCTCCCACAAGCACACACTACCGCTCTTCCTAGACTCACTTCTCACACATATGCATGCACTAGAATACTTTAACACTTTTCTTAGGTCACTAGAAACTCCACCACTTCTAGGTGTATGAGTACACCCATATGCTTAGAAAATCCACCACATACTTCCTAGATTCCCACCTTAGATTTCCTCACACGTTAGTGAACGCAGTAGCACACTCTAGCACTCTTCCAAGGTCATTATGAACACTCACACCACCCTTCTATCAGTTGCGGAAGAAACTTCTACCAATGCCAACTATCTTATGAATACAATTACATGTAACAAGGATTAAACAGCCCTCCTACTGAAAGATCTTGCACAACAACGGTTGGACTCAAACAAGAGTTGTGCAATAGGGCTAGATCAAACATTCTAAAACTATTTAATCTTTGTGTCATGTAACTTAACTTATTCGCTTAATAGTTAACTAACATCAATATAGGTTTCACATAGCACAAAGAAATCAATATTCGAGCAGAAAAACGAACAACCAATAAGGCATCATAAGGATCGGGAAATTCTAACACTTAGTTCTTGAAGATCCTTAGCCTCCACACTATCATGCATCTGTAACAACTCATATATCACACACACAAAAGGGCGTCTCTCTTAAGCAGACACTCTAGCATGTAACCCTAAGTAGATCCTTAGCCTAACTTATAGCAAGTACATCATATTATAACACATACAACAACAACTCAAATACTTCATATAAAGAAAGTACGTATATTTTGGGAGATCACTTTTTCGAGCTCCCACTGCCTGTACACATTGCATCTTCTCTTTTTTTCTCATGAAATGAATCATTTTCCAAAAAGCTTATAAAAACTCTTAGACCCATAGTTTGAGTTTGGAATCCCACGAGTGTTCATCCAAATCCCTCAAACTAGGGCTCCGATACCAACTTCTAACATCCCTAATTCTAGAATAAATTTTTCATTTTTAAAAATAGAATAAACACCCTTTTTATAAAGTTACATTCAAGTCAAATCAATTATTTTTAAACCATAATTCAAAATCAGAGTTATAAGGAAGACAGTACGGAATCCTAAATCATAAAATTGTTAATGTGTATGTACAGTCCCCCCTTCGCAATCCGATAAGTACCTGAAAAATATTTTAATCCACAACTGTAAGCAAAAAGCTTAGTAAGTTCCTCATAATATCACATACAACACAACATAATAATTAACTATAGGTTATCATCATCTCTGGGACTATCAGCAATCATGAGGACTATCAACAGTCTTAAAAATTACATATAACACAACAATATAAACAACTATGATTTATCAGCAACCCTAGGACTATCTGCAATCCTAAGGGTTCACAGCATTCCTATGGGTTATTAGCAACCATTTGGGTTATCAGCAACCCAGCGGACTATCAGCAGTCCTAGAGTAATCAGCAACTCAAATACATATATATACAACAATCAATAAATAAGAAGACTCACCTATGATATTGGTAATACAATGAGAAGACTCACCTAAACGAAGAGCTAAAATCCACTACTCAAAGTCCCACAGAATCAACTACACGAACCTCCCAAACCAATCACATGTTAAAACCTCAAACTGTGGCATATCACCTCTCAAGGTTTGACCAAAAGTCAATATGGTCAAAAAGTCACATCAAAGTCAACCCCAATCGACACCCATATCGTGGCTACCCATTGGTCAATTCGAGGTAGATTCACGAAAAAATAGTCGCAGTGACACCAGTCGCCACGCCGTGGCAAGCAAACTGCTACGCCATGGCAAGCAGACTGTCACGTCGTGGAAACTAGATCTTTACAGCCTAATGGATTAAGCTCTTGTTCCATTAAGCCACCCATTCATACACTACATAAAACTTCCTAATGCCTAATTCAACATAAAGATTGATGTTTTCAGTCATGCGTGTCCAATGCAAGTCTAGCACTTAAACTATGTCAAAATGGAGAAATAAAAGCAAGATCTCATGGATGGAGCTCAATACACCAACAAATTTCAGATCTTCAACATATGTCCACCAAAGGACCTCAATGATTCATAAAGTTGCTAACTTTATGTAATACATGCACTCAACTCAACCCAAACATGGAGAAAATTGGATAGAAACCTAGATCTAACATGATATAATAAGAAAGGTAAGATCTTGAGGACTTACAAAAGTCCATAAATGGCACAAGATGGTGATGAAGAGGTTTATTGGTTGAAATAATGCACCAAGAACACCTTCTTCTTCTTTTTCTTCTTCTTCTTCTTCTTCTTCTTCAAGGGGATAAAATCACCATAAAGAGCTCACAAGGTTAAAATGAAGGCTAGGGTTTCTTGGAAGGTGAAAGGTAGGTGATGGAGGCTGAGGGTGTGCAAACCCTAGCCCTCACTTCCTTTAAATAGGGGCACAAACCTCGCAACTAGGGTTAAGCACTTAAGCAACTGCCATGTCGTGACCTTAAGCTTGTCATGTCGTGGCGCTCAAGATTGATGTGCACTTTATATAGCTATGGCCACATCGTGGCAACCCATGTCCCACGTCCTACAACAGGGTTTTCTCTAAAAACCCCATCTTTTATCCCATTAAGTTTTTAACTAATCCATTCCGGGAAACGGGTGTTACAATTACGGTATGCTATCCCGAATTGATAAACATCCCAAAACTTGATGTTACAATCAATAACAAAAAATCAAGCAAAGAAAAAAAAGACAGGCTCTAGTCCAACATCATAGGGGTCGTTTAAGATGCTTGTTTAGGAGGATGTGTTTTATAGGAATTTCAAACGAGGATGGTGCTTCTGACTTAAATTAACATCAGACCCCAACATGACAGGAACCATCCTCAGACGCACAATGGTTTTGTGATGTGTTATAATGTATTTTCAAGATGTTAGGAGCATGATAAAATGTCAGAGTCGTGTTAAGGGTTGTTCTAGGATGTCCTTTATGCTTGCAGAAGTTTTAACTCTATATTGGTTTTCGAGTTTCCATATAAATGGGGATGGCCCCCTATTCGATTCCACATACTTCCTAGGCAATTTTCTTCCACTTTTCCAGCATCAAATTACTTTTAAACATTCCAAATTAAATCTTTTTTTATCTGTTATACTTCTAAAATCAAAGCCTTAATTCATAGAATTCCATGTCTTCCGGTTAAGATCATCCTAAGCACGCTTCAAGAACTTCATCAACCATTCATCACCTGTTATTACTTTATTTTAATATCCACATCCATGAATCAAGTATAAAGATGCTTATTCTTGAAGAGATGGAAGATTGGTTCATTGGAGATTGCTTTTGGTAACATTATCATGATATTGGGTAGAATTCTTGATTATTAATTAGATTGTTGACAAAAAATTATTTATTATTATGAATTCAAAATTGTAAATCATGTGGGTAATAGTAAAATTCTTTGTGTCTGTTTAAAAGTATGTTGCTTTAATCGTTAGACATTGTATTGCTAAATCATTACTTGTGGATTTTACTCAACTTTCTCAATCTATGTAGGTTAGTTGGCTTATATTTTACCAAGAGGACTAGCTTGATCAGATGCTAGCCCAATGCTACATGGGTGTCACCTAGGATAGAAACTGAATGGAGCTGGAATGGTTTGTTTTGCTAGCCAAAGAGATACAATTGATTTTTTTGGGCGTCTAATTTGTTCATTTTGAACTTTGAAGACTAAATGTTTACTTGTCAAAAACTTTAACGACCAATTCTATCATTATTGCGGTAAACATGATATATTAGCTTGATATGAAGATATGCATGACCCATAATTATGTCAATCCTTCATATGAAATTTATCATATGGCAACCAGAAAGTTCAAAACAACATTTAGATAGTGCATAAATAACATGCAAGATAAAGTGGAAAACAAGCATTATGATAGGTAGATCCAGATTTTTCTTTAAAGTGTGATTGCGGTTATAACATAATGCCAACACTATTATATGATACATACAAAACATATGATGAAGATATGGTTAACGGAAAAATAAAAAGAAAAGGTGAAGATGGGTAGATTTGTGGACATCGGGTATTTGTAAATATGACATACACACATGTTTTCTTTCTATGTAGCATACAATAGTGTTAGCATGTATTCATCCATCGATGAAACAAAGCCAAGTTGACGGCAATTTTCTTCACTCCAAAAAGCGGGTTCTTTAGGTGGAGGCAATACACAATCACTAGTTAGCATCAAAACCACTGACAACATAGTTGGTCTATCTTCTGCATGATGTTGCACACATAATAATGCAACATGTATTGACCGTAGTACTTCAGAGGCGACACATGATTTGCATATAGATGCATTCACGAGTTCAATAGACTTGTCCTCTATATAGAGTCTCCATGCCTAAATGAAACATACTTCATATAAGTATGCTAGGGGAGATGTTAATGAAAACACTAGTTTCTCGTTCAGATAGTGGGAGTTAGTTTAAATGATTAACTTACATGCCCAAGAAGATTGTCACTTTGACCTTCATGAGAGAACCCTCTGTTTTTCTTTCCACTCACAATCTCCAACACTAGAACTCCAAAGCTAAATACATCTGACTTTGTAGAGAATCTCCCATGGACTGCATACTCGGGAGAAATGTAACCACTAACGCCAAATTCAGATAATTAATTATTAGCAAGGTTTCGTGTTTCTTTGTATTTTTCCCATCTTTCTATAGGAAGACACATTAAAAGTAATATAGGGGCGATGTTTTATAGATTCTTACTATGTTCCGACCACCTTCATTGTCTTAGCCATGGTATCTTGTCCAACAAACTTTCGAGCAAGCCCAAAATCAGATATTTTTGGATTCATTTCACTGTCTAACAAGACATTGCCTGCCTTGATATCTCTATGGATGATTTGAAGGCAAGAATCCTGATGTAGATAAAGAATACCTCGAGCAATACCACGGATAATGCCAAAGCGTTGACGCCAGTCAAGCATTGAACTTCTGGTTTCATCTGTCCAATAAACATATATGAACTAATTAATTAGTCGATGCAAGTTGGTGATCAATTCGAAATAGTTGTTAAAAAAAGTATGAAAATAAGGCATTAGAGAGAATTAAACCAGACAAGTAGGAGTCCAAGCTTTTATTATCCATATATTCATAAATCAAAAACTTTTCATTTCCATGAATGCAATATCCAAGGAGCTTCACAAGATTCCGATGTTGTAGTTTGGCAATACAAATGACTTCGTTCTTGAACTCATCAAGCCCTTGTTCGGATGTTTCTGATAACCGCTTTACAGCTATTATTTGTCCGTCTTCCAACACACCCTAAAAGATAAATTTTGGAGCTTATAATCATAACATTCCAATACTGTTTATATTTCTTCATAATGCATTTTATACCAAAACATTCATAAGTTACCTTGTAAACTGGACCAAAACCACCTTCTCCAATCTTATAATCACTGCTGAAGTTATTGGTAGCCTTTGCTATTTTATGCCGGCTAAAAAATGGTAACTCATCAAGGTTTTCCATCTGAAAACCGGTATCATCCTCATAATTAAGGATATGTGCATTTTCTACAAAAAGCTCATTTCAATTTCCCTTGATTAAATGAATCTACCAAAAAAATCATACTCAAAATTAACTTGTAAATGGTAATCATGCTTGTTTTTTTACCTCGCCGTTGCTTGTGAGGCATTTTCTTTTTCTTTCTGTAGACATATACTACTGCACACAATAGGAGTGCAGCTGACGAAACACACAGCACAATAGTCAATACTCCATTCTTCTGGTCGAAGCTGGATTGACCTTTTGTTTATGAATACAATAATTTCGAAGGTTACAATTCGAAGATAACTGTTAAATTAAAGCATACGAAATCAAATAAATTTAAACCTGCTCAATATGGACACAATTTTTTTCTCTGAGATTCCTTATAAAATGAATATGACTATAGAATAATTTATAGGGCTCAATATGGTATATATTTCGGGTCAATAAGGTTTGTTGTGTATATATGGATCAAAATATGTGTACCTGCTAACTTAGAGGTTGCCAATCGTATGTAAAGTTCTTGAGGATCATCGTGCTCTCCCATGTCCATTAACTCATCAAACCATAGCAAACATCCACTTCCCCCGTTTCTGATATCTAAATTTGCATAAGCTGTACAAGAGCAATTACTTCTGCATGCCATCTCACATTCTCCAAGGGACATGCTCACGTTGAACCATGAACGTCTTGTGTCTGGGAACTTCATACCTGAAACTTTCTGGAAGTCATCCCCTGCAGTACTACTCCCACAATCCAATGGCGTTTCACGTTGACACCCACTTGACCAATCTCCGACATTCCATTCTTCAGGGTCTTTTACTTCAAAACCTTCCATACAACTGCAAGGGGGATAGGTTTTGATGAAGCAGCTCCCATAAGGACCACAACGTCCATACTGACTGCAGCTATCAACAGCTATACTTCCATACACGACCCATTGTTGGGTTCGATTGATCCAACTCATATGCAGTAGGATGCCATCCGACATCACAATTATCCTTTGAAAAACTGAACCTATTAGTTCATATCTATAATATATTTCCTTCTGGTTGACAACAAACTCTACGGAGTAAATTGGATTCGTGTTTTCAACAGGAATGCCCCGAAACCCAACACCATTCCATGGTGCAAGCCTAAAGTTATCAACTTGACCTTCTCCCACAAATACCTGCGGATATCCATTTGCGTCTAACCTGAGTTTATACAGACCTATAGAAGGATCATCAGGGCTCTTCCAGGTGGTTATAGACCACTCTCTTTCTTTTACTAAATCCTTCCCTAGTTTCATTCCTGGTAGCAACGTGTTACCAGGATAGTCAAAGCTTTGCCAGATGGGGTTTTCTTTAGTGCTACTTTCATCCCACACGACAAGATTTCCACTGTCTAGAAGTTGTGCCACAGGACTAGCATTCCTGACAGATGCTGGCGTATATGATGACCAGATCACCGTATTACTTCCACTGCGAATCAGCAGGTTTCCTTGTCTATCAACTTCAAAACCGCCAGATGTATCGCTAATTGGAGTCTCCCTGTTAGCGACCCACACAACTGTACCCGTTGATATCTTTTTGTACCATATCCCCAGGTATCGATTCGTAGACTTTCCAGGGCTAAAAAACCCCAGTTCATACATCTTGCCATCTGAAACAATAGTCTTGCCATCTTTGATTGGTTGATTTGCAGATATTGTATCTACTGCAGCAGAACTTGACAAGAAAAAGAATATGGTGCTGGAGAATAACAGAAGCATGGGATAAACCTCCATTGACGTGTTCTTGAAATGGTGGGTGTAGAACTTAGGTCATGAAGAAGATGGTAATGTATACTAAAATCCTTGCTGAAGCAATAAATAATTATAATACGATAAGCTTTCTTGGATTTATGTGGTTACTATATTTGTGAGATTATCTATTTTAAGGGTTATATATATAGAGATATAAGATATAAGAGATGTGCATGGATTTGGGTTTGGGTTTGGGTTTGGGTTTCGTGGAACTTGGTTTTCATTCGGGTAATTAATTATGGATATTTGATCGTTATTTAATTAAGGAAACTCCTAATTCGGTGTTGACGGGAATATAAAAACTTGAACGAGGGATGTTTGACTTCCATTTAAAGGACTTTTTGACGCCCCCCCACCACCCACTGATACCCACGTTAGAAACTTTTTTATTGATTTATTTTTGTTTCATGCTAACTCAAGACTAATTTGATAATAAAAATAAGTTCTTTCTTAAATAATATATGGGTTGGTGATTTTCGTCCATTTTTATTTTTTTTCATATACACCAATATATTTACTCTAATACATCAAAATATTATCATGTCACATTTAGAAGCTATCTGTTTTTTCTTTAAAACCACTTCTGACTACTTATTGATGCGTCGCGCAGCACTTGATCCTCCGTAGTTGTTTGTTTTTTAGAAGACTTCTGACTTAAAAACTGTTACACGTATGTTGCGTGACCCTCTGCTTCAAACATTTTCACATATTACTTTAACTTATTGCAACAGTCTGCAGAGACTAAAACACAGATAGACTTTTTATTACATGCTGAAGCCGTTTGGTCCCCCTCTTCTGCTACAGAGGGTTGCAGAGGTGGTACGCAGACTTCATACATTTTCGTTTCAAAAAACCAAACAACACCTTAATCTTTTATGATTTTTGACACTTATTTGAAATAAATAATATCCACATATCAATTTTGTTTTTTTCAATTTTCATAAATTAAAATGCTACATGTAATACTAATATTTATATATGTAATATATTAATTATAATAAAGGTGACAATAAATAGAAAATCTTTCCAAAAATGTGTTTATTTCTTTCGATTTCAAAACTCTTAAACTTAAGTCCAAAGTCCCTGACTTTCCAAGTAATGCCTCTTTGTACCTCATATCACGCATTGATTTCATTCTTCCATTCCAAATTCACGTCTACCGCTCCATATAACCGTTCATGGGTTCCTGTGTTCCTTGTTCAGTTGTTGATTCATGTAACACCTTATTTTTACTACTTCTGTATATTGTAACATTAAGTTATTATTATCTAATCCGAAGTAGAAATATATTACTTTGAGCCAAAACAAGCATTGTAAATATATAGAAAACATCAACACGATTTCCATAGATATGTAGAACGCGTAAATTCGACTTCATATAAAGAATTTATGCTTCTTCAAAGTTTCATGATTAAACCAACAAAGCTCAGCATAATGTAAAAATTGAATTTTAGGTATGTTACTTATTAGCCTAAAAAATCTAAACAAAAGTCATAGTAGTCGCAAAACTAAGAGTGTGCATATAGATAACGTCTAAATTTGACTTCAATTGAGAAAGTTTTGATTTTTAGTAGTTTCAGTGTAACAGTGTGCAACAGAGAAACCAAATTTGAAATTGTTTGATTGTTAGGAAAAACAATATAAACGAGAATTGAAGATATTGGTAATAGGAGTCCATCGATATAAGGATAGTCG
This sequence comes from Lactuca serriola, assembly GCF_051521515.1. NCBI lineage: Eukaryota > Viridiplantae > Streptophyta > Magnoliopsida > Asterales > Asteraceae > Lactuca > Lactuca serriola. The sequence continues at coordinate 47,558,392 of NC_136410.1, forward strand.
AGAATGAACGTTGGATGAGAGAATTGTGTATTTTTAGAGGACTTTAATAGTCTAAGCATGTTAAAAATATAACTTTAAAAATAAAATCAAAATTAGCTGACGAAGTCTAAATAAAAGTTGTAGATCTCGTTGATAGCTATGCATGGATATAAAACTCGTCGAAAACGTAGCTCATATGGAGAAGTTATAGAATTTTTAAGAAATCAAAAATCCTCGAGCGCAACTGCGCTCAAAGACCAGATATGCGGCACGCCTGACACCCCCACCCGAATCGTGACATGTGTCACCAATAGAAAACGACCATGTCACACTTTCTGACCATGAGCACAGCGGCCACCCCTTCCAGGCCTATAAATTGATGCGAAATCCTTTATTTCTCTCGCCACTTTTCAATCTTTCTCTCTCAAACGTTCTCCCTTCTAGAATCCGACTTTTTCGGGTTCCTGAGTGTTTTTAGCAATTCTCTCTATAAGTTTTGGGTCTGAAGAGAATGAGTATTTGGGTCAGAGTTTTGTGCGTGTAATTACTCGATATTCGCTATAAACTCTATAAGTTAAGTTACGCTTATTTTATTTAAGTGTAACTTTTAATTATAGTCATAGTCGTTATTATTAACATATAATTAAGATTTATTAGTGATTCCAAGTCAATATATTGTTTGATCCACTTATGGGAGTAATGTCTAGACTGGATTTAGTGAGGGGTTTAAAGTGGGATTTCCAAACAGTATACTTTGTATACCAAACGGTCCCTACCTCCGATATGATCCTACATGGTTATTCATTACTTGATAGATCTTGATGCAGACATCGGGATTATTGAGGAATCTAGACTATAATTTTAGTCACCAGGATTATGAATCTAGGCTAAGACTTAGTGTTATGCATTTAGGTCTCTGTAAAGTGTGAAGGCGAAGCATTGCCCTAACTTCGAGTCACCTACGCAGCCCAAGTGAGTTCTTTTCACTATATTGCATACTCCAGTATGCATCCTCTGTATGTTAGGATATAATTACCTTGTATTACGTGTTGGATTAGGTGTCTAAGCCAATAACTAAATTGGTATATACTTGAACTAAAAGCAAAGTCCTTTTTAGGTTGCCCTCAAAACTAGTAATTAATGGAATGATTTTTGGAAAGAGATGTTGATTTATTGGTTTACTATATGATTAATAAATAGAAATATGATTTATTAATATATTATGATATTAACATATTAATTAGAAATAGTTGTATTTAATTAATAATTAATCAGAAATTAATTGGAAATAATTTTGGGATTAATTGGATTAATTAAAAATACAAGGACTTAAGATGTAATTGTTCAATAGTTGAACAATAGAAGGATTCTAGATCCTTCCTACGAGGAACAAAATTTAGGAGCCTCCTAGGTTTCTAGAATGTCCTATGTGGATAATAAGGAAACTAGATAACGCCATATTTGAAATAGCAGTATTTTATTTCAAATTAAGGTTTCTAGGGTTTTCCTATAAACTATAAGCAGGTCTCCTTGGACTCCCTATTTCGTCCCATGCATACCAAGAGTTAGAAGAGTCAAAATTATGCTTCCATCTCTTCTCTCCTCTCAAGTCTTCAATTGTTAGGGTTTGGGTACAAACCATTAGAGACATCATAATTTCTATGTTGGCTTTCCAAGAAAACTGAAGAAAGGAATTCTTGATTATTTACAGTAATAATCAAAGAGGTATGTAAAACCTAATCCTTTTAATTTTGATTATAGTACGTTTTCCTTTGGGTTTATGATGCTTAATTGTTTATTGCTTTCAGTAGAGAAAACTTAGATCCAAAGTAGGTTGCATGTGAACTTAAGGGTTAAGTTGTTTTCGCCACATGTATTGATTATAACCTATAAAATCTATCAGTGATATCAGAGCCACAGTTTTCCATTGATTATGTATAATGCTGAATAGATCAAAATTATAGTTTATAGAAATTAAACCCTAAGGGATTGAAATTTTGAAAAATAGATTAGGGTTCTTGAAACCCTAGCCTCCACCCCATAAATTTCGAAAATGGCTAAGGTTTGTTAGGGTTTATCTAGTTTCCTTAATTATTGTTTTAAAAGCCTTAAAATAGAACAATTAAAATTGGATAAATCATGCCCTATTTTTCAAAAAATAGATAGGGTTATGGATTATGATTAAATTTGAATTATTTGATGAATTGTTTAATAGTAAATAATTGTTCAATCCATAAATGATTTAAATTAATTTAATTAATAGTTAATGAAAAGATAAATATTAAATCATAAATGGTTAAAATTTAATTGAATTAAAATTTTTAATTTAGATAATTAAAATTTTAAACCTTGTATTTTGAAATGTTTTAAAATACACCTTACACACACACACACACACACATATATATATATATATATATATATATATATATATATATATATATATACATATATATAATTAAAAATAATTGCTATATGTATAAGAAAAGTCTATCAAATCAATAATATTCATCATGTGTTGAGGAGGGTCATTAGCCGAACGAGTTTGAAAGGACATAATCTCGATTCAATAATTTTTCTCGTGTATTTAATCACAAGTTATTATATGTATGTAATCATATATGATCTAAACGAAAATCGTAATAGTCTTAAAAGCAAGAGCATGCATATACAGAACGTCCAAATCTATCTTCAATTGAAAAGTTATGATTTTTAGCAATTTCAGCATAACAGTATGCAATATAAAAACCGAATTTGAGATCGGTCGATTATTAGGAAAGATAATCTAAACAAGAGTTGAAGATCTCATTAATAGGAGTCCATAGATATAAAGACAATCGAGAACGGATGTTGGATGAGAGAATTATGAATTTTTAACAGACTTTAACAGCCTAAGTCAGTTAAAAATATAACTTTAAAAATAAATTCAAAACTAGCTGGCGGAGTCTAAATTAAAGTTGTAGATCTCGTCGATAGCTACACGTGGAAATAAATCCCATAAAAAATGGAGCTCGTATGAAGAATATCCAGCTTTTCTAAGAAAACAAAATTTCCCGCGTGCAGTCGCGCGCCCAGACGAAGGTCGTGACGCGCCTCTGACCTCCCATAAGATCACGCCACGTGTCAGCACCCATAGTTTTCCACATCATCGCTACCGACCAAGGGCGCAACGCACCCAGATAGGGTGTGCGGCGCACCCCCCCCTACACAGCCAATAAATACTTCAATTTTGTTGCTCATTCTTCCACACCTTTCTTCATAACTCTCTGGAATTCTCTCCTAGATTTTAGCCCTTTTCTCCTTATTTCCTAGCCACCATAGCAAGGCCCTATGCCATCAAATAAAAGGCGATTAGAAGCTCCCGGTTCAGAGTTATGTCCGCATAATTATCCGGTTTCGCTAGAAACTCTTTGTATGTTAGGTTACACTTACTATGCTTTAAGTGTAACTTTTAATTATATTCATAGTTGTTGTTATGAACCTATAATTAAGATTTATTAGTGATTCCAAGTCATTATATTGATTGATCTACTTACGGGGATGATGTCCAGATGGACCCTACCTCCGATATGATCCTACCTGGTTGTTCCTTACTTGATAGATCTTGATGTAGACACTGGGATTAGTGAGGAATCTAGACTATGAATTATAGTCACCGGGATTGTGAATCTAGGCTAAAACTTAGTGTTATGCATTTAGGTCTTTGTGAAGTATGAAGGCAAAACGCTGCCCTAACTTCAAGTCACCTACTCTGTCTAGGTGAGTTATTCTCACTATATTGTATACTCCAGTGTGTATTCTTGTATGTTAGGATATAGTTACCCTGTAGTATGCACTTAGGCAATTAGACTAGGATAGTTCATTTCCTGTTACATGGACTGTTGTTATATGTTGATATGTATATATCGAGTTGAGGGAAAACCAACCTTGTGTTGAAGGCCAATAGACTCGGGCAGACTAACTTTATGTTAAAGGCTAAGGGAAAGCAGACAAACCACATGATGAAGGCTCTATAGGGCGGACTAGCTATATACGGAAGGCCAAGGTGCGGACCATCTATAAGATGAAGGTCATAATGTGTATGCATTGTATATATGTTGTGGTATTGGGTATCTTAAGGGAATTCACTAAGCCTCGGCTTACATTTGTTGAATAACTGCTTTTCAAGTTGTTCTTCGGATCGAGGAAAGGCTTACGCATAACTGTACTTGCATCGAATACAATAAATAATAATTTAAGACTTCTTCTAAGACTCTCTTTCGTAATTATATTTGTAATATAACGTGTGTAATACTTATAATCGAATAAATGAAAATGAAATTTTTTCCTTGAAAATCAGGACGTTACTAGTTGATATCAGAACCCTGGTTTGAGAGAATTGGATGAACACTCGTGGAATTTCAAACTCAAAATAAGGATCTAGTTATCTTAATAAATCTTTTTATAGAAGAAATGGTACGAAAAAGAATAGATGTGATGCATACAGTTAGGCGGAGCTTAGAAAGGAAAGTGATTCAAAAATATTTATAATGTTATTATCTGCTGATATATGATTTGTTAGAAATGCATGCTAGTTTAAGGATAAAGATCTTTTTTGGAATTATTAGTTAGAATTGGCTGATATTTAGGATGCATTGTAACCTTAGGAATTACTTTTATGTGCTACTTGAAGCTTGGACTGATATCGTATAATTACTAAGTATACACTTTTGATTTGTACATAATTAGGATTCTATAGCCTCAGAATGTTTAGTCCAGCCTTACTTCATGTTCCTTGTTTGGTTGGGGGCTTAGGGTAGAATTAATTATTTGACTGACTATCCCATCCTGGATTTCGTATGAATTTCTTACACGAGGCGACTATCTGATATTAAGAACAACTTCCTATAATGCAAGAACTCGGATAGAAGAAATCCTAGTGAAAAGTCTAGGAAAACATGTAGTTAGGCCCTTGTAACACCAGGTGTGTGAAAAGGCCTATCGATAAAAGAGTGTGGTGGCTTAGAAACTTTGAGATAATTCTTGGATCTAGTATGGATAGGTGTGAAAGGTAGTATGGGCCTGTACTAACAGAAGCACAAGATCCATACATGAATCAGGAAGAGTCGCAAAGTTACTAAGGAACTGGAAAGGATTGAGTGATATCCCCAGATAACTCAATAAATTTGTATTAAACTATTCCTACCTCCATCTTGAGAATGGTAATGATCACCCTAGCAAGCGGTTTTGGTTCTGGATCAGACGGGTCGGGTCCAAGCGAGTCTGACATACGTGATTGGATTGAGACAGCAATAGCAGCAGCTATAAAAGATAATCCTAGAATTGTTCGGAATTATCAAAACCGAACTAATCGCTCTGTTTGATGAAAGGTATATTTCTGTTGCTAGTACTGTTGTCGCCACTGCAGCTGTTGTCGTTATAGCCTCACCTGGAGATAAGGAAATGCCTTATTGGGAATTCAATAACACAAATCCCCTAGATTTTGATGGTGTTAGATGCAATGAGATGGACTTAGATGTAGAAGGATACTTCTACATTTTCTCTTGCCTAGATAACCTGAAGTTTATCTTTGCGCAAAATCTCCTCTGTCATAAGGCGGAGGACTGGTGGAACTTTGTCACAAAAGATTACTCACCGACAGAGAAGAACGCGGTGACCTGGGAACAGTTTGTGGAGAAGTTTAAGGAGGAATATGTTCCACTGGTGGAAAGCAAACGACTAGCTCATGAATTCTTGTCGCTCAAGCAAACGACCGAAAATGGTGACGGAGATCACCAAGATGTTTATGGAGAGACCCTTGTTTTTCCCCGAGTATGCATCCTCAGAACAACTGAAGATGCCAAGGTACCTGAGTATGCTCAAGGCTGATATTAGGGAATTTGTGTCAAGCAATCGATACAAGACTCTGACAGAGATGCAAGAGCATGCTAGGAGGTGAGAGATTGAGTTGGAAACCCAAAAGAATGAGAAAAGGCAAACTTTGTCTCCATCACATCTCGTGGCCAAGAAGTTCAAACCCACTGGTTCAAGGTTAGAAGTTAGAAGGTATGCACTTGCATCAAGTGTGGAAAGTTCCACGAAGTTTTTGTTGAACAGGACCAGGATGCCAAGAGTTTGGCAAGGAAGGACATTATACAAGGGATTACAAACAGAACATGCTTGGTTGTTTCAATTGCAACAAGTTAGGTCAACTAATGGCCAAGTGTCCCCTTATGAAAAAGACAATTGCAATGCAAGCTTCACTACCTACAACCCGAAGGAGAACCGATGGACGCCACGATAGGGTTGATGCCCCAAAGGCTAAGGGGCGAGCCTTTCAGCCAACGGCAAAAGAAGTTAAGGTGGCACCCAACTTCGTAGTCGGTACATTTATAGTAAACTCCATGTTTGCTTTAGTATTATTCAATTTAGAAGCAAGTCATTCTTTCGTATCACTTAAGTTTAGCAAAGGCTTTAATAATAGAATAGGAGATTTAGATCACCTTTAAGAGTATAAATGGTCGACGATCAAATCGTTAAAGCATCTAAGATTTACCGTAGTTGTACTTTAAGAATCTACGACAATAGTTTCCCAATAAATCTTATCCCAATCCTTATGCGAGAAATGAACGTAATAGTAGGAATGGAATGGTTGGACCACTTCGAAGCCTTGATCGACTGTAGGCGGAAAGTGGTAAGAATTCATACCCCAAGTGGGGGAGAACTAACCATCCGAGGAGAAGGCTCGAAGATCGGTTCCACATTTTGTTCCGCCGCAAGGACCAGGAAATACTTACAACATGGTTGTGAGGGATTTTTGGCATATGTGATTGACACTCGAGAAGAGAAGAAGAAAACCATTTTGGAAGTACCAATAGTTTGTGAATTCCCTGATGTGTTTCCCAAATACTTACCTGGTGTGCCTATAGAACGTCAATTAGAATTTAGGATTGACTTAGTTCCCAGTGCAGCACCTATAGCCAAGGCACCTTATCGTTTCGCACCCCCAGAGATGCAATAGTTGTCTAATCAACTTCAAGAGTTGTCTAATCAACTTCAAGAGTTGATGGACAAAGGATTCATTTGACCTAGTAGTTCTCCACAGGGAGCATTGATTTTGTTTGTTAAGAAGAAGGATGGGTCGCACAGAATGTGCATCGACTACAAAGAACTTAACAAACTTACAGTGAAGAATCATTACCCATTGCCTAGGATTGACGACTTATTCGATCAACTCCAAGGAGCATCGTGATTTTCCAAGATAGATCTACATACCAGATACCACTAGATGAGAGTAGTAGAAGAAGATATACCAAAGACAACCTTTAGAACTCGTTATGGCCACTATGAGTTTGTAGTGATGCCTTCCGGGCTCACTAATGCACCAACCGCATTCATGGACTTAATGAACCGAGTATGTAGACCTATGCTTGATCGTTCGGTAATCATGTTTATTGATACATATTAGTATTTTCAAAGACTCAAGAGCAGCATAAGTGTAACGACGTGAAAATTTAAAACATTTTTTCATTTTTCAAACATAACATATCTCATATAAATTATCTCAAACTCAAGTGTATCAATGTTATCACGGTAAAACATATCCGAGAATCTCAAATACAAAATCCTATGTCAGTGTGTACAAATCATGCCGGTGCCTTCCTGCGATCCTCGCTAGTACCTGAAGCACATATCACATTACACGGTAAGCATAAATGCTTAGTGAGTTCCCCAAAATACCACATACAACACATAAGTCACTCGAGGCTATAACTCGATAAGACCCTCTGGTCAATGTGTCTTAGCGGGACCCTCCAGTCTCGTAGCTCGTTGGACCCTCCGGTCCGGTCTAGCTCGTTGGACCCTCTGGTCCGGTCTAAATCGTTGGACCCTTTGGTCCGGTTTAAATCATTGGACCCTCTGGCCCGGTCTAATATCACATAGCATACATAAATTACAATGCACGTAATCTCAAGCAAGCATATAACACATAAGACCCTCTGGTCTGCACATAGATACCACTCTAGGTAATGTATAGTGAGAAGACTCACCTCGTAAGATGTCTAGAAAACTCTCATGCTCGAATCCCCGATCTAGCCTCCGCCTAACAAAATGATAACATCTCTAATCAATACACTCCTTACATCCTCCTCTCTAAGAATGGGTAGATGACTATTCTACCCCTCCCTAACCTCTCTTAAATCAGTTTGACCAACCCTAAGGTCAACTGAAGTCAACTCAGTCAACGGTCCAACTTTGACCAGACTCGCTGAGTGCACTTGGGTGACTCAGCGAGTCCATGCGTGTCCTCTGACTCCTCCTAAGGCCTCACTCGACTCGTCGAGTTAACCTCTCAACTCAATGGGTTACCATGGTCACGAATCGAGGGGCAACCCGATTCGACTCATCGAGTCCTCTTATGGACTCAGCGAGTTTCCTCCATGGCATTACTCATTTGACCTTCTGAGGTCAGATCTGTTTCTCTAACTTATAGATCTGGCCTTCTAACACCCAAAAATCACGTAAAGGTCTGAACTTGGTGTTCATGCATGGTGTATCTTGCATTATATACCATAGAAACCCCATTATTTCTTCCTAGCTTTAAACCCTAAGGTTTACTCTATTAAGGCTTCATACTTTCAGGCTCTCTGGACTTAGAAGGGTCCAAATCTATAACACAAACTTGCAAGAGGGGTTTGAGGCATTCCAAACCCCAAAAAATGAAGTGATTCAAGCTCTAATCCCAAAAAATGGAATCCACACAATAGGGAAGAAAAGGGGTTCGATTTGGTACCTCATAATGAAGCTCCTTGCTTGAACAACTCAGAACAACAACCTACTCTAGTCCCTCTTGCTGGAACTCTTCTCCTCTCTTGCAAAATCGCACCAAATAGCTCAAGATAGCTCTTTCTCTCACTCTACACACTCAAGCTCGCTAGGGTTCTCTCTTCTGGAAAGGTAGTCGCAATTGAAGGCCATAAGTGCCTTTAAATAGGGCTCGGGCCCAAAGATTTTGGCTTTCTACCAACAGCACGGACTCATCAAGTCCATTCATTAAACTGAGTCATCAGTCGCGACCTTACTCGACGATTTGAGGCGTCAACTCGTCGAGTTACTCGTCATATCTCAAAAATAAATACTCAAATTGTCATACCTGAAAATCCGAATGTTACAATTCTCCCCCACTTGAATTAGATTTCGTCCTCGAAATCGCTCCTTGACCACACATAGATTGAATCCAACAACCTGAAAGGCACGACCGAAAGGATCTCATACCACACCGATATCTTTCTCCATGGACACCTGAATCCGCACAGAAATTCCCAAGTCTGGAACAAAACTAACCCTTCTGCCGCTAAGATACCCCTTTCTAACATTCCCAAAATCTGGAAACTCTAATGGCCTGGCACGCCGCCAGACTGCCCACTCAAGCTATCACCATGATATATGTTCCTCAAACACCAACCCTGATAACTCACTGCTCCATTGATTCTCACAAGATAAAGTCCAACAATCAGTGACCAATCACTCATACCAAACGTACAAAATGATTTGAATCACGCCCCAAGGAACGAAAGGGCTCACACTCCACCAGGGGCCCATCCACTGAACTATAATCAGAACCTATCCGAACAATAAACTCTCATCACCCTGTTCTCAGACACAAGAGAAATAATCATTCTCGCTCTGAAGTCCTCAACCTCTAAAATCGTAATCCTTCACTTCCTTACATATATTTCTTTTATCATTTAGCACCTGGTCTACTTTCGTCCCTACAGTCGGACCTCCAAAGGGTACCCACTACATGCCCCAACACGTGCCGCCACCTTCCTTCTTACAACAACTACCTCGGTCCATTGTGACACACAAGTCACGAAGTTATCTTTACTCCAAACGAATACTACAATCCCAACTGAAGATCAACTTAATCCCGACCTCTTTCGTCTGCTGCTCACAGTTCCATGCATCTCGTTGTACCTCCCGTACCTGAGTACTGACCTACCCAGGTCTAAGACATCAGATGACAAACAATACCCCTCAACATGGAACCCACCTCAGAATCCATAATCTTATCTCGCCTACCCACGCAACACCAGATCCAAACTCAAACTCGAGAGTTTGGTCTGACTCGAAGTTAGAACCACTCATCCCAATGAAGCACTCGACTCATGACTCATGACCCGCAACCCACGCGTATACCACTTCTCTACTTCCCTTTGGTTGCGACAACCATAGCTCAATTCATAATATAACGATTCCCGACAAATATGGAGACCCCAGTCTCGCCCTTGGTTCAACCACTAGGCTCCCAAAAACTCAAATATTAGGGCTACCCAAACCTAAAACTCTTCTGTGTCATGCTCTGATTAGAGAGTACTTCGTCACAACACTCTTTCGCTGACTAGTGAGTACTACGGCTCCCCGTAGTATCACAACGCCCTCTTACTAACTAGTGAGTACTACGGATCCCCGCAGCACCACAACAACCTCTCGCTGGCTAGTTAGTACCACGGCTCCTCACAGCATCGCAACGACCTCTCACTAATTAGTGAGTACCACGGCTCCCCGCAGCATCACAACGACCTCTCACTGACTAGTGAGTACTACGACTCCCCGCAACATCACAACGCCCTCTCGCTAACTAGTGAGTACTACGGCTCCCCGTAGCATCACAACAACCTCTCACTGGCTAGTGAGTACCACAGCTTCCCGCAGCATCACAACAACCTACTGCGTCCACCAACTCATTGAAACTGCAGCTCCCAGCAGTCTTACTGCACTTGCTCTTACCACTTCACAATCTCATCCACAGGTCGACGCCACACTGTGATCATTAACTCATGCCCTACGGACCAACCATAGGTGTACATACTTACCCAAAATGCATCACTATATCTGACGACATCTGTCATAATAAAACACCCTTCCCTGTTGCAATCCACATTCTCTAATAATCTCGCTTGATGTCAATTGGCTGAAGGGCTCCCACTGGAACCATAGATACTTGATACATCACTTGCCATCTCAACTCAAAACTCAAAATAATCCGAGATTTAGGACATTATACTCGGATACCCTGGAATACTCCATCTCCCAATTTGAAACACAGAGAAATCGCCAATGACTCAGAGCACGAAGATGACCCTCCGAAACTCTTTCCTCTATTGCTCAAAACCGAGCGAGATTACGCATGTCGACCCGGAAATTGGCTGCCTGATCATCTCTTACCCTTTCCAAAGAGCATAGAATAATCCATTCATCGAACCAAAATTTCCCAACTGCCGAAGTATCCTTACGAGCCAACCACCTCGAAAAATTATTATCTACTACAAGGCCTCTGATCAACGGCCACCTGCCGTGCAGACACTCATCCTTTCTTGAACACGTACAACATGCATTAACTCCCTCTGCAACTCACCTTGACCACCAATAACCCTGGTCTCATGAATCCAAAGTGTATATCTCTATATCCAGCTCCCTAACTGCTCTTGAACAAATCTCTGATCCTATCAATAAAATACTCGGTTCTCCCCCACTTAGGGTTCGAACCATCACCAATTGACGCACCAATAATCTATTCCACCGACTGTTTCCACCAGGAACATCACACTTACTCTTGGAAGGTGTTGTGCAATGCTCGATGATCTCCCCGCTAGAGATCAAGCAACTCCAAATACCCCAAATCTCAGATGGAATCCTCAGAAACTTCTCATCATGACTGCCTCTAGTCATTCCGAATCTTATACCATCCCATTACCGGACATCTAAATTGTCTAGTAGTAACCCGGACTCTTAATCTGAAAATACTGACCCATCATACTCCTCATCCTCAACTCCTTAACCAACGTTCCATCATGTGGATTGTAATAAGTGAGGAGACCTCATTACCACACTCGATACTCATCATAGACAATAAGAGCCACCGCCCTAATATTCTCTTTTTGATCGTCCACCGCTGCAACTAATACATTCCCTACTATACTCAAATACGGTGTATCCTTGTCCTTAACCATCTCGATCCCCACTGACAACCTGCTCATGCCCTATCATTACCTCTCGGCAGACATACTGTCCACATACTCTGATGGAAGGTCGCCATCAATGCTAACCCGCAGGGTTTTACCCCCAAGCTCAAAAACCAAAATCTCAACACCTCTTATGTTTCCCACAGGAAACGAAAATAACACCACTCAGGTCATAGAAGGTGACCTCTCCACTATCGGCTGATTGCTCAACTCAGGCCACAATCCTCCATAAACTCCATCTCTACTTATCCTTAAGTCTTGCGACTCCATCTGAAATCTCACCAAAAATACCATGGAATCATCTCGACTTCCCTCACAAAGGATGCTTCGCTGGAACTTGTTCCTCATGGCCCTCTGACCTCATACTCCATCGCATCCGATCTCGGTCTAACCAATTACAACGGAATAACTGGTAGAACTAGTGACACTAACCGCTACAGGTTATGGTACTCGAACCATGTGGCCACCTCTTGATCTACTATAAATCATGTTACCTGGTCCACGTTATCTCTTCTTAATCTGCTATGGATCATGGTACTCGAACCATGTTCTCTTTTCTCAGTCTGCTACAAAGCATGGTAATCGAACCATGGCATCACCAATCAATCTGTCACTTAGCATGGTACTCGAACCATGACATCACCTCTAAATCTGCTATCAATCATGGTACTCGAACCATGACATCACTTCTCAATCTGCTACTTAGCATGGTACTCAAACCATGATATCCCCTCTCAATCTGCTACCAATCATGGTACTAGAACCATGACAGCACCTCTCAACCTGCTACCAATCATGGTACTCGAACCATGACACCTCCTCTCAATCTGCTACCAATCATGGTACTCGAACCTGATGGGTTTTGGTCATAAGACATCCTATGTGCTCATACAAACCCTAAAGCTTGGATCTAGGTTTCTCTATTGTACATACTTTGAATCCAAGACTATAAACCCTAATTCTAGCATATGGAAATCAGAAATCACATGTAATTAGGTTTAAGAACATACCTTGATTGTTATATAGCAATAACAATCCAATTCCTCCTTGAATTGACCTTGGAAAGTTGAGAGTCACAAGTGTCACTCCTCTAATGGCTTACAAACACCAAGAGCAAATGGAGAAGGTATAAAGAGAGAGGAGAGGTGTTAGAATGCGTCCCTAGGACTTCTTGGGAAGGCTTGGCCGAATTCATGAGCCTTAGGGGGTTTATATAGGTGTAAAGATTAGGGTTTTAGTCCTTATCCTTATCTAGTTGCTTGCCCACCAAGCAACCATAAGATAAGTCTTAGAAACCCTTATCCTAGTCAAATTCTAAGGGATTTACACCTCAAATTCGTTCACCATATATATAAGATAATCCTTACCTTATTTTGTAACTATCACATAATTACAATTCAGCCCCTCTAGTTTAATTAATTACACTTGATCACAAAATTAATTCTTAATTAATTATTGACCAATATTAATTAAACAAATATGATTTATGCTTTAATATATTATTCTTATAACATATTAATAAATCATAATAACCTCTCTCTCTATTTATTTCTCCAATCAAGTTGCTTTGGTGAAGGCAACCCAAAAGGACCATGCACCATCGGATCAAGTACATACCAAAATAGTTATGGACTTAGACACTAATCCAACAGTCTCCCACTTGGATAAGTCTAACAACTATTCTGCGTATGACTTCGGATCCCGATCTGCAATCGTAGCTTTCCAAAGCCGCTGTCAACTCTGATCCTATCAGATACGCGTGTCCTTAGATAAGGGATCATATATTCCTCCATTCTAGATATCATATGAGATATGATTTCAAATCATTCTCTTTGTACTATATCTCGATTTTCGATTTATGACGACTGACTAATTGAACAAATCAAATTAGCCCTAGCTCGGCCGAGCATTTACGTTTGTCATCACTAAACCATCGAGGGGCCCAAATATATCGCTTTTATCCTACTTTGGATAAAAGGAACGGATAAACTTTGATACAATGCTTGCTTGTACTTACTGACCGAATCACACACAACAATATGTTTTATAACACCAAGTTACTAGTGCGTTTACATATTATCAATGTGCAACCGATTAGCAAGATACAACTCACACATCTCGGTTTCAAGAATATAGGATGTTATCGTCTCGCCAATCACTCGTGATACAATCCATGGAGTGATCCAAGTGAGCGTGGGTTTAATCCAATGTTCAAATCATATTCATAAACACTCATGAATGTTGCAGCAAACATTTGCTTATGTCTAATACTCTTTTAGACAATCCACACACCAATTCACGACAGTCTTCATTCATATCTACTTCCAACATATGAACGACTGTGGCCCGTTCGAATAATTCGATTCTTCTTAATAAACTCAATTATTCTGGAAGTCAAAACATGCAAATGTGAAACACAAGAATAATACTAATCCCATATGGCCTCAACCCTTTGAGCATAAATAAAACACCTTTTATTTATCACCATATTGATTACTCATTATTTGTCGTTTCGGGTAATCAACTTCTTACTTGAATTCCAACACTTGTCCCATGCTCCTAGCATGCACACAATGTTTACCTATGGTTCTTACTTTGTGAAATAGATCACATTGAACACATTTCCAATCATTCTCATTTCACAACTTCAAATCCATTTTTCATAAGTGAAAGAATATCAAATTCTTGCTACTTATAGAATATGCTAGATTCTAACATTTTATGTAATGATCTTTTTTGTAATGTCACTGCACCAAAGTCACAAAGACTATTGCCAATGATATTACAAAGTCTTTTATCGGAGATTGTTACAAGACAATTCCATAGATGTGATGTCTCTCACTCAAAGTACTTTCTTTGAACATCCTTTCGCATAGAAGTTTCTAATCTAGTCATAGATTTCTCAATATTCAATTCCCATTATGGACACATTTCCATATGTTCCATATGACAACTCATTCTTAATAGAATCTTATCTGTTCGTAATGATGTCGATATGGTCCATCCAATATGGAAACATTTCCATATTTTCCAATACTATACTTCCAACTACTCACAAGCGACCAATCCTCGTCGAACTTGGATTGTCCTTTGATAGTTGTCTAATTATTTTAGTCTAAACCGATTCTAGTCCTTTTTCCCTCTAAATGTGCTCGACATTTGGAAAATTTTAGAATGGTAAAACATTAAAGCATTTGCAATTGATCCTATACCCGAAGCGTATGGGACACGACGCATAATGTTTTATTTGCTATGTTCTCAAAATTCGAATTGTGAAGAGGGATGCCGTAATCATAATCGAAATTTTAAGAACACAATTTGTACCTTTGACTAAATTTTATTAACATTTCTCAACCTAAACCATTAGATTTGAAATGAAGCATAATATCCTCTCCCTTAATTATAGCAAAACAACTCTTCAACTATTGTGACTTTGCAAAGTATGACTCTTGTTTTCTATAATTAATATTGCTAACCTTGCAATACTTTCCTTAATAATCATACAATCATAACTTTTATGCTCCCACTATCTTGATGATTATTATAAAACATAACACTTATGCTCCCACTAGCTTCGACATGTATTCATAAACATCTCAACTTCCAGAAAGACAATACTTATTGAATTTCTTAAGTTCATGTTTCTAATACTTAGTGCTTTGATAATCTTTTATCAAGGTTTCTTGAACTTATACACATTTTCCTTCGATACTTCATATGTGTGTCTAAACAATTAAGACTAATTGCCAAACCTCACAATTCAAATTATGGAAAGGGATGCCGTAACCATAATTGAATTCGAGAATGCAATTTTACAATCACTATCTTCTTAAAGTCTTTCTTAGTGAAAGCATTTCCTCACAATCATTTTCATGAAGGAAGAAATCTTATGACACTTAGATTTGAGCGGTGTATGTGTTCCTATCCATGTGAATTTGTTAAAACCAAAGTTTACGACAAATTCAAAGTCATATGGACCGAACTTTCTTAATCTTGATTTCTTGCCTTATGGTAGCACAGCTGCCCACCATGTCTTCCAAGTAGTTAAGCAGCTCACCCTTTCCTATCAATGTACCTTTCATTGATTAAGGTGCTTTGCCTTTTATGCGTTCAAAATGAGAACTCATAGAACTCACATGCATAATTAACTCGATTGGATTGGCACAGAAACAAAATAATGTCAACACGATAGGTTGTAAACCTCAACTCGTGTGCTAGTGATGACCGATTAGGTTTATTTGATTTGTTCTTGAAACTTTTCAAGACTATAAAGACTCCCACTGATTCCTTGACATATACGATTCTCTTGTCAAAAACCATTTCTTGACAAACAAATATTCAAGAGTTAGTGTAGCTTTTATCAAAACACTTCATAAATTGGTCCTAGTTGGTCTTTGTCTTATCCAAGACATCACAACTTTCCACATTTAATGAAAGTTACAAACCTTCTTAATACCTTTCACTCAATGTCACAATCTTAACTTTAAGACTTGTTATTGGAACGAAGTATGATTGACTTATTGATTTAACCATTTCTTCAATTCTTGATTCCTCTTCTTAGACATACAATTGTACTAAGACTCACTTAGAGGATCAATTGAGATATGGTTCTTAATCATTAAGACCTATCATAAAGCATAAAAGGTGCTCTCCCATCTTCTTAGAATGGAGAAACTTTTATCTTTCTGCCTACTTGATTCTTCTTATTCGTTTTGCTATTGATCTAAACCCTTTAATCAATTCAGAATTACACTTAATCTTGTAAGTATAATCATATTTACTAAACCTTTAGTAAATCATGACGAATATCATTGTTACTCTTATGGTGGACTTGATCAACACGCAACTTTGTGTATTCGATCTCCAAGTCCTTTACTTGACACTTTGTCAATGAATTAGTCTAAATTTCCAAATATGAAATTTCTCATTCATCGTGCATCCACGTTGCATGATTCCAAGTTTCTGTCCAAATGAAACTTGGGCGATGAGAAACTCTCCCTATTTGGTAAATTCTCGACTTTTCCATAAACACCATAAATAAGAATCATATCCATTTGTTGTAGAAATATGCAAACACCAATTTTCATAACGATTTCATTGCAAGGAAATAAATAAATAAGTCAAACGAAAATTTATTTTATTTATAAAAGCAACGGAAAACATTTGTTCTTACAATGCAAAATCCATTGAAAACTATGTATTTCAAAAGAAAATTTCTAACAACTCTATCATAACTATCTAAGCTCAAAATCTAATCTTCAAGTCCATGCGATCAAGATCCATTCCTTGTGATTAGATTCATCTTGCTCTTTCACCAAGCTTCCTTTCTTTTCATCGATCCTGTAAAACATTCAAATGCAATCTTATTACATTATGTATTAAGAATTAATGAATAGGAACTTCATGGAGTTAGATAGTGGATTTTACCTGAAGCGCAGCCATACTCTTTGACTCTCCCATCTTCTGGACTCTTCAGGCTCTTTGGGCAGACTTGTATCCAACGCCCTTTCTTTTGGCAGCAAACGCAGGTCAGTTCTCCTAGAACGTCCTCGGAAGCATGGTCGGTTGACTTTCCCAACAAATACGCTCCATTGCTTCGCCAAATCATTTCTGATTCAGCAGCAATGAGCATGTAATTTAGGTCAATGAGGTTATCGTCATGATCCATCATATAATACTTTCTTTTGAACTCATTATATGATTCAGGAAGTGACTGCAAAACCCAATTTACAGCCAACTGATCTGGGAATGACACACCCAACATTATCAACCTATCAATGTGTGATTTCATTCCTAGAACGTGGGCACACACGGGTTTACCATCTTCATGTTTCATTTCCAATAGGGCTTTAGTGATATTGAACCTTTCAATTCTTCGATCTTGTGGGTTAGGGAGAACAATAGGAGGAGGAGGAGGAGGAATTGAAGCATGATTTCTCGTTCCTCGATTGAATCGTGGAATATCATCTTCATGTGGAATGCTTGTTCCACGGGATTTGGGAAGACCATAGTTGTCGAACTTTGACATCTACAAAACGGGAGAAAAACAAATTCAAGTTAGTTGTTAGATTGAGTCCTTAGTAAATCACCCAAATGAGATACTAAGGCTAGTACCCAACACAATATTCTACAACTCGGGAGAGGGATGCCGTAACCCTAATTGCAGAATATTTGAAGGTAAGTGAATGACGATTCACTAATTTCCACCAACGAAAAACGAAAAAGAAATTTAAGTTTTAAATCTATGAAAACTCCTAGATCCTATGAAATTCATTGAACATTTCAATGGCATGTTTAAATCTCGATATGCCCCTCTAGTTTGTGACTGGGATGCCGGGGATCACAAAGCGGGTGTGAATAACCATGCAAACTTACGTGGTGCCTCCACACGTTACAGTCACCTATTCGATGTGCCGGTAAACCACACACGCTTTACCGAACTATGACAAACATTGAGTCACCCTTTGCTACCTTTGCTTAGAACCATTTAGTGTGCCGGTAAACCACACACGCTCCACTAACGTCTTTGCAAGGGCACAAAGTGTAATTTCATGGAATTGCATCAATTCACTTTTGCCTAAGTAACTAAGATTGGGAATTTTGTGAAAACATTTAGTTACTTTTATGATTCATTATACTTATAATGGAAGGTTTCGTCCTATCATACCCGTTCGGCTAACGACCCTCCACTAGTCAAGAGTGCGGTGGGTAAGAGTGGATACCCATTCAATCGCCATTTTATAGGCAATTTCCTTAAACACCCCTTATGGACCAGCTTCGTGAATGAGGCCTACTAACGGTAAGACTGACTTTTACTCATACATATATATAACGTTAGACCTTTAATGTTATATATAGTATAGGGTGTATTTTATACTTTTAAAATACTAGGTGGTCCAATTTAACAATTATACTTTTAGTTCAATTAAATTGTAAACCTAAACTTTTATGGATTTATTAAACCTCTTTTAATTATACACCTTAATTAACTAATAAAACCATAAGGGTGTGATTTGAAACGTTTCAAAACAATACTAGAGTTTTAGAATTTAACATTCCTAATTAAACTTTTAATCAACTTTTAAATTCCAAAACTTGAGGGCAAGTTTTGAAACATTTCAAACATTAGGGTTTAGAATTTAAATATACATCAAAATTAAACCATTTAATCAAAATTTAAATTCCAAAACTTGAGGGCAAGTTATTTTGAAACCTTTTTTCAAAACATTAGGGTTTCAACTATTTAAATTTCAAAACAACAAACTTTTGGGGTTCAAATTTAAACTATAAAACCTAAGGGCAAAATATGAAACTTTTCATGACAACAGGGATCAAATAACAAATAATTCAAATTAACATTTAATCACATAATTATCCATATTTGATGATTTCTTGCAAAATAATTTATCAATTTACTTAAAATAATTAATCAATTATCTTATAAGGAAACAATTATCCTATTAATTGATAAATATCTTCAATTAGATTAAAATTATAGTCAAATATATCATATAATCGGATTAATATTAATCTAACATGATAAGGTAATTATCCCAATGCAAAAACAGCAAGAAATCCCGAGATAAGCACTGTCTGATGCACCGACTCGCCGAGTCACCCTCTGGAACTCGCCGAGTAGGGCTGACTCGCCGAGTCCAAGAGTGACTCGCCGAGTTAGGTCGAACAGTGAGGCCAAAACACGATTTTCAGTTACATCAAGCATCAATACAATAGAAACCAATCATGGCTCTGATACCACTGATGGGTTTTGGTCATAGGACATCCTATGTGCTCATACAAACCCTAAAGCTTGGATCTAGGTTTCTCTATTGTACATACTTTGAATCCAAGACTATAAACCCTAATTCTAGCATATGGAAATCAGAACTCACATGTAATTAGGTTTAAGAACATGCCTTGATTGTTATATAGCAATAACAATCCAATTCCTCCTTGAATTGACCTTGGAAAGCTGAGAGTCACAAGTGTCACTCCTTTAATGGCTTACAAACACCAAGAGCAAATGGAGAAGGTATAAAGAGAGAGAAGAGGTGTTAGAATTCGTCCCTAGGACTTCTTGGGAAGGCTTGGCCGAATTCATGAGCCTTAGGGGGTTTATATAGGTGTAAAGATTAGGGTTTTAGTCCTTATCCTTATCTAGTTGCTTGCCCACCAAGCAACCATAAGATAAGTCTTAGAAACCCTTATCCTAGTCAAATTCTAAGGGATTTACACCTCAAATTCATTCACCATATATATAAGATAATCCTTACCTTATTTTGTAGCTATCATATAATTACAATTCAGCCCCTCTAGTTTAATTAATTACACTTGATCACAAAATTAATTCTTAATTAATTATTGACCAATATTAATTAAACAAATATGATTTATGCTTTAATATATTATTCTTATAACATATTAATAAATCATAATAACCTCTCTCTCTAATTATTTCTCCAATCAAGTTGCTTTGGTGAAGGCAACCCAAAAGGACCATGCACCATCGGGTCAAGTACATACCAAAATAGTTATGGACTTAGACACTAATCCAACAGAACCATGACATCACCTCTCAACCTGCTACCAATCATGGTACTCGAACCATGACAGCTCCTCTCAATCTGCTACCAATCATGGTACTCGAACCATGACATCACCTCTCAACCTGCTACTTAGAACCTCCATAATACTCCCTGCATCAAGCACGGGTCCTCTGCTTTTAGTAATACAGGCTCATACTACCTGTCACATCTACCCATACTTTCCACACGGACCATCCCAGATTTCCTAAGTAGTTGCGCAACTTTCTCGTTCGTCCAACCTGATACACGTGTTCTCTCCCCAGCGAAATGCCCTACCCTGTTAGCGTAATCATCTGACTAAGGTCACTCCCTAGGCTCTTCCTAGGTTCTCACACTTCTCCGCCATCAGATGCTGAGAAACTCCTATGATGCCAGTCATCTACCTCCTAAATATCGTCATATTCACTTGGTAGCTAACTCCTATCATCGGGAGCTCCACAAAGCATGAAGCAAGCAGCATTTGGGCATCGAATACACATGTAAAACCCACTCCAGGTTACAACTCTATTGCTCTACTCATACTCAACAGGTTTCACCGAACTCAATCAACTCTACCTCATGCGGGCATCTAACTACTCTCTCAGTAGGCTCCTCCAATGCTCATCTAGGTGTCTCTCTTAGATTACTCCTCTACTTGAAACTCTATATATGTAATATTCATGCTAGACACTCTTACTTAGCGCATACTCGAAAGCACATCACAGATAACAACAACTCCTAGGCTAAGGCATCACAAATCAGGCCACTCTAGTCCTAAAATATGAAATACCTAGCCTATCCTCTAGCATGCAGAATATCACAAAACATCTCATAACACAAAAATAGGATATTTTGGGAAATCACCGTTCGGGCTCTGGCTGATTGTACACACTGCTCTTAATCGTTTTCTATTAGAAACTCTTGTTCGTTTTAGAAAAATCATTTCTTTGAAAATTTTCTCAAATCCTCAGTTTGAGTCTATGTGACATCCCCATTTTCACGGCCAGAAAATACCAATTTTGTTTATGCTTCTTTTAAAAATCAGAGTAACATTTTAAATAAAAGTGTTGCGGAATTTGTCCCAAAACAAAATATGATAAAGATTTATCAAAAGCATTTCCATAGAAATGTATTTCATTAAAAGACTCGGGATGTCATGTTCGATACAGATCATAAGTATAACATCACAGCATAGGCCTTACTACATTATTCCGTATTTACATGCCTAAAATCCATTAATCTCTCATCCCAAGACATCACATCTATGCTCATGCGCCACTACCTGTAATACAAGAAACTGAGTAGGTCAGGCTTGGGAGCCTGGTGAGCACATAGGGTTTTCAACCCACAATAAATAAGTTTATTAACTTTATCAAACCAAACAAACCCGATTATGCGTTCCCATTATCCTCACTTTACGTCCCTACAACATCTAACACAAGGGACCTAGTTTAAGGACTATCATCGGGATGGACACTACTCCTAAGGGGATTCCTCAGCAATAAATGTCCTTAAGGCAACCATGTGGGGGATGGAGTACACCTGGTAAGCACACAGTTCAAATAAATACCTACAGGTTGCAAGCCTGCTAGTGTTCCACTGGACGGTCTAGAATAGTCCGTGGTCGTCATCTATACTCCGCTAGATGATTGGATCATCAATAACATCTATAACGAGGCCTCTCATTATTTCATTTTATCACACAAAAACTATTACATCTACCCATGTTCTACCCAACACATTTTGTAGATATAAAAATACATATACAGTTTAAATCATTTAAAACGTGTATAAAATCGTTCATCCATCATAGATAGCAAGTATATAGATAATATGTACACACAGCACATAATTTATATAAAATACTTCATATCTATGTGTAAGTTGAAAGTAACTATGCACTCACCTGAAAGGTGGTGACTCATCACTCGGACAGCGCTTCGATACTCTCAAAACATTTTTTCTTCAATAAAATCTAGTACCAATTACCACTAGGGTTTAGTCTAACGATAACCGCGACAAATTAATAGTCTGCCTATTATTATTATATAAGCGTTAACTAACACTCAATATAACTCATAATAATAGCCCAAATAATTATTTTAAGGACCTAATAACATTACTATAATTATTTGAAAGCTATATTAAAAATTGCGTAAGCGTAGCTCACTTACAGCGGATTTTAAAGAAAATTGGGCTTTGCTCGGAGCAGCGTTTCCGAAATCGAAAGACCCTTTTTCTCGGGACTCCGGGAGCCTCGGGGCTTCCCTCGGGTGCTAGGGGTTTTATCTAGGGTTTAGGAGGGTTTAGGAGAGTTAGAGAGAGAAGTGAGAAATGTGTGAAAAAGTCGGAACCCTCGCCCCCCTCCTTTTATACCCAGCAAGGCCTCAGACTACGCTGGGCATTCCTTGGATAAGGATGCCAGCTCGAACCAGCTGGCTCGCACCCACTCTCGGACCCGGACAACATCAAGTACGTCGTGCGTACCCAGCTTTGGACGCGGGGCGTAATGCGAGACTTCGTGGCGATCATCAGATGCGAGGCCATGCTCAACAAGCAACGACTGGGATTTGGCCACGTCACCATTTCCTTGCAGATTTTGCAATTTTCCTTCCTGACTTCAAAAAAATCATAACTTTCGCACACGAGCTCCGTTTTCGACGTTCTTTATATCCACCCGTAGGAGGGAACGTACTCTACAACTTTAGTTTAGACTCCGTCGGCTAATTTTGAGTTTATTTTAAAAGTTATATTATTAACATGTCGGGACAGGATTGGTCCGTTAAAAATTCACAACTTCTTCATCCGACGTCCGTTATCGTCTGTCTTTTTATCGTTACGCTACTCTTAACGAGATCTTCGATTCTCGTTTAGGTTGTGCCGGCTAAAAACCGGTCGATTAAATATTCGAATTTCGGGTTGTACACTGCTAAACCGAAACTTCAAAAAATCATAACTTAATCTATGACTTTTGTTTAGATTGCTAAGGCTAAAACTCTCTCTATCGTAAATTCACTATTTACGCTTCCCGGTATTGTGTCGGTTCCATCGCGAAGCTTCAACGGGTCATAACTTCTTCGTTATAACTCGGATTTCGACGTTCTTTATATCCTCGAAATCCTTGTTTCGACCACCACAACTTTATGTAAAGATATCGGGCTTGTCTCACACTTTAATTTTGACGCTTATTTTTATCTTTTATTAATTATACATTTATAAATAAGTAATAAGCGCACAAATTCACATAATTCACATAAGACTCAAATATTTCATCTTTATCACTTCAAAAAGAGTTACAATAGTTGACCTAGACTATTACATCGTCTTAAATGCTTAACCCCGAAACCCGGGCGTTACAATTCTCTCCCCCTTAGGATGATTCCGTCCCGGAATCATGCATCAGCAAACAGATGTGGATAGCGACTCATCATGTCATCCTCTGTTTCCCAAATGAGATTCGGCCCATTCGAATGTTTCCATTAGACTAGCACTAAGTCGACCATCTTGCATCGTAACTTCTTAGTCTTACGGTCAACAATTGCCTCAGGCTCTTCGATCAGCCTCTTATTCTCATCCATCCTTAACTCTGAGATTGGAATTATGTCGGGAACTTCTCCCGTGAATTTCCTCAGATAGCACACATGGAAGGTGTTATCAATACCATCGAGTTATTCGGGCAATTCCAGCTTGTAAGCTTGGTTCCCAATCTTCTGAAGAACTTTAAACGGTTCAATAAACCTTTGACTCAGCTTTCCTCGTTTCCCGAATCGTATAAGTCCCTTCCACGGCGAGACTTTAAGTAAAACGGAATCCCCAACTTCAAAAGTCATTGGTCATCTTTTCTTTGATGGCATAGCTCTTTTGACGATCCTGAGCTGCTAACATCCTTTCCCTAATCACTTTCAACTTCTCAGCAGTCTCATGGACTATCTCGGGGCCCATAAACTGCTTTTCTTCGGCTTCAAGCCAACAAGACGGCGTTCGACACTTCTATCCGTACAAAGCTTGATAAGGTGTCATCTTGATGCTCGAGTGGATATTGTTGTTGTACAAAAATTCTACTAGAGGTAAGTGCTCGTCCCAGTTCCCTTGGAACTCGAGGGTACATGCTCTCAGCATATCTTCCAGTGTCTGAATCGTAGGGCTGACAATTCTCGACACGACACACGACACGACCCGCGACACGACACAAATAAATGGGTTTGGGTTGAGTTTTTGAACCCGCTAACCCGCCAACCCACCAACACGTTTATTAAACGGGTCATAGATGGGTTTCTCAAAAAATAAATGGGTTGACCCGCCAATTCATTTATATTCTTAATAAAAAAAATTATTTTATTTTTAAATTTATTTATGTATCAAGTATTAATATTTAATAAGTATTATATAATATATACCATTGATTCATAGACCATTTGACTGTTTTGACATTTTGACTCGCGGTGGATGGTCTAAGGTCGTAAGTCGTGACCTATAAGCCTAAGTCTGTAACATGTTTCTATGAATGTTTCTAATTTTCATTTGGATGTTTAAGACTTAAATGTCTAAAATTCAGACCCACGAACCCAAATCTAACCCACGAACCCGCCAACCTGTAAACCCGTATAAATAAATGGGTTGGCGGGTCATATATGGGTTTATGTTCCAAACCCGCCAACCCGTGGCCTGTATATTTAAATGGGTCATGTTTAGGTTGACATATTTTGACCCGCCAACCCGCGACACGCCAACCCGAACACGACACGATTGCCAGGCCTACTGAATCGTTCTTTCGCTCTGACCATCAGTCTGCGGATGGTAAGTCGTACTCAAACATAATTTCGTACCCAATCCTTCTTGCAGACTCCTCCAAAACCTCGACGTGAAACGACTATCACGATCTGATACAATTGTAAGAGGAACACCGTGAAGTCTTACAATTTCCTTCATGTAAGCATTTGCGACCTTATCCATAGACCACCTCTCGTTGGCTGCTATGAAGTGTGCACACTTAGTGAAACGATCTACGACTACCCAAATCATGTCGTGACCATTCTTCGTCCTGGGCAGTTTAGTCACAAAATCCATGGTGATGTCTTCCCATTTACCCATGGGTATAGGTAAAGGTTCTAAACTCCCATACGGTTTCTGATGTTGTGCCTTAACTCTTGCACATGTTACACACTCAGCCACATACTTCGCAACATCAAGCTTCATCGTCGGCCACCGGTAATAAGGTTTTAGGTCCCTATACATTTTAATACTACCGGGATGAATCTAGTACATGGTATTGTGTGCTTCTTCCATCAGAAGATCTCTTATTCCTCCCGTCTTAGGTACCCAAATCCGATCTTGGAATACCTTCAGTCCTTGATTGTTTGTCCCGAACACTAATGGTTTGCCCAAACGTTCTTCCTTTCGGTCATTCTTCTCTACAGCTTCTTCTTGGGCTTTCCTGATGCGTTCCACAATTGTCGACACAACTTCTATTCTCAACGCTCTTGGCCTTTTTCTTTCAAGATTGACTTTCCGACTGAGAGCATCAGCGACAACATTGGCTTTACCGGGGTGGTAAAGTATCTCACAGTCGTAGTTTTTGAGTAACTCTAGCCAGCGTCGTTGCCTCATGTTCAATTCTTTATGATTAAAGAGATACTGGAGACTCTTATGATCAGTGAAAAGCTTGCACTTCGTGCCGTAGAGGTAATGCCTCCATATCTTTAGAGCAAAAACTATCGCTGCCAACTCCAGATCATGAGTGGGGTAGTTCTTTTCGTGCTCTTTCAATTGTCGGGATGCATATGCTATCACCTTTTCTCTCTGGGTGAGAACACAACCCAACCCGACTCCAGATGCGTCACTATAAACCGCGAAGTCTTCAGCTCCATCGGGTAGAGAAAGTATCGATGCTTCACATAACTTCTTCTTTAGCTTCTCGAATGCCTCATCGTGCTTCTCACTCCACGTATATGTAGCTCCTTTGTGAGTCAAAGTTGTCAATGGAGCAGCTATCGAAGAAAAGCCTTGGATAAATCTGTTGGATTAATGGCTAAGTCCATAACTATAATTGGTAAGATTTGACCCGACCCAGCATGGTCCATTTGGGTTGCATGGCATCATGCACTTGGATAGACTAAATGAGAGAAATAAGACACTTATGGTTATTAATATATTATAAGTTCTAGTATATTAATAATAAGAATAATAATATTTAATTAGTATTGATCAAGAATTAATTTAGAATTAATTATGTGATCAAAAGAAGACTAATTAAATATATGGGTTGATTGTGCAAATCATCCATAACTTATATAGTGGGCCAAAGCTCCATGGATAATCAAGTTGGGTTAAACCCATAGGATGCTTCATGGATTCTCCATGGAGGTTACATAACCCATGGGTCATGGAAATGAAAGGTCATGACAATTAGGGTTTACATGGTGTAACCCTAATTGTAACACACTATATAAGCATCATATTGTTCACCAAAATTGGCCACTAGTGTGTGTAAAAGAAGGGCTAGCCAATTTCATGAGTTGTAGATTTCTTTCAAGTCATTCCAAGTGTATTTGGTGTTGTGTGAACCATTTAAGGTGTCACACTTGAGGCACTAGGCACTCAAGCTTCATGAAGACATTCTACATCAAAGAGGTATGTATTCTATCTTGTTATATTAATTGTTTTGTATGCTAGATTAGGATAATACCTTGGAAGTTCATATTTGCATGTATAATAGAGAAAACATAGATCCAAGGTATTTGGGGTTGCATGTACACTTAGGAGTGTTAGAATGCTCAAAACCCAACAGTGGTATCAGAGCCTAGGCTTGTTTTCAATTATACTTCATGCAAATTGCTGAAAATGCTGAAAAACTCGATTTTCTGGATTTCTGGGCACTGGACTCACCGAGTCCACTGATGAACTCGCCGAGTTCATGAGTAAAATCATCCTACTCGTCGAGTAGGTTCAGGCACTCGAAGAGTAGGAGCCCCAGACAGCATATATTCGACTTTTTTGGCTGGAATTGGATTAGGAACATTACCCTAAGATGTTTTTGGACTTATAAACTTGTTTTGATGTGGTAATGTTCATGTTAATCCAATTTCAAAGATAATTGTCAATAGATTCATGTTTTGTATTAGTTTAAGGTTTAGACTAATTACATGAAAACGTTTGATTTGAATTATCTTGTTCTTATGAGTTGCTTAGATTAATAGGAAGTTATGTGAAATTGTTGTTTTCAATCCATTTTAATCTAAGAGTTGATTCTAAAATGTGTTTTTGTAACTTGTCCTCAAGTTATATGAAAAGTCACATTTAAGTTTCATAAAACTCATAAAAGTTGGCAATGGTTACAAAAAATGAAGTGTCTTGTCCTCAAGTTATGGAGGGTCAAGAGTCACTTCATTAAGTAATAAAATATGTAACCTTAATTAATTCCATAAGTTACAAAATAAAGAAAAAGTTACATTCCTTAATAATTTAAAGTCTTCCATAACGTGTCCTCAAGTTATGGAACTTGAAGAGTTTTTTAATTAAAACTACTTTAAACACATAAGTTATGGAATTAATTAGTTTTGAATAGTTTCAAAACTTGCCCTCAAGTTTTGGAATTTGAAAAGTTTTCTCTTATGAATACTTTAATTCCATGTTAGCCCTTCGAATTTTAAAAGTTAAAATTCAATCTTACCGTTAGTAGGCCTCATTCACGAAGCCGATCTATAAGGGGGGTATAAGGTTACTGCCTATAAAATGGCAGTTTAATGGGTGTCCACTCTCACCCACCGCTTCCTTGACCGGTGGAGGGTCGTTAGCCGAATGGGTATGACAAGGACTAGAATTCTCCCTTCATTAAAAGTATTAATGGTAAATACTAAGTAACTAAACCTTTTATAAATACCCAATCTTAGTTACTTAGGAAAATATGAATAAGGTGCTAATCCATGAAATTACACTTTGCACTTTTTTTAAGTCGGTTAGTGGAGCGTGTGTGGTTAACTAGCACACTAAATCGTATTTAACAAGGTAGGCAAAGGGTAACCTAATGTTTATCATAGTATCAATGGAGCGTGTGTGGTTAACTGGCACATCGATTGAAGGGTAAACACTTAAGGGTACCAAGTAATTTGCATGGTTACTTCACACCTTGTTTTGTGATCCTCGGCATCCCAGTCACAAAACCTGAAGGGAACACTAGAGATTGAAACATGCCATTGAACAGTTCAATGAATCTCAAAGATCTAGGAGTTTCAAATCCAATTAAAACCTAATAATACATTTCGTTTATCTTGGTGGAAATTGGTGAATCGTCATTCACCTACCTTCAAATATTTTATAGCTTGGATTACGACATCCCTCTTCTAAGTTATAAAATAGTTTGTTGGGTCCTAGCCTTAATATTTCATATTGGGTGTCATATTAAGGACTTTAAATCAACTATCTTGAATATCTCCCAAAAGATGTCTGGTTTAGACATTTATGATCCTCCCAAATCTCTTGAAACAAGTTTTCCTAAATGAAGATGATGTCCCATGGAAATCATACTTCTTTCACCTCCTCGAATTATTCTCCCTAACCCACAAGTTCAAGGTCACTCAAGCCCTATTGTTAAGGCAAGGTATAGATGTGGTCACATCTTGGAGATGTAGTTACATATTGACAAGCCGAGAGAGTTGGGTGTCAAAGTCTTGAGAAAGTTGGTGGTTAAATCACTTTTCTAAGTCACATAGTGAGCTCCTTTGGGACTCCTATGAAACTGACTATGACAAGACCCTTAATGATCTTATCTATTTGCTTAGATCAACTTCCTAAAACTTTATGGACATTGACAGTAATGACATTGGATATCCAGTAAAGCTCTCTCTTCCCAATGGAAAGGGATCGGCCATACTCAACCCGGTTGACCAAATAGTAAAGAGACAGGCTAAGTCTTTGATAGTCCCATGTTCCATTACTAAAGTGTCCATATGTTATATTTCCAAAGGAAGGCGCATCGGTTGCGAAGCTGCCAATTTACCTAAGGGTGTTAAAGTCAATAAGTTTGACTCTACTTCAGGTAAAGTCCACTATCTAACTCTGCTAAGTTTCTATTATGAGATTCTTGATATATGATGTGACTGGGTCACATGTTGATGTTTTAAGAATCAAAGAAAAGTAAAGAAACTTAAAGAAAGAATATGCTGAATCTGATCGCGTAGATGGATTTCTATCGCATAGTTTGAAGATTGGATTCTTGAGCTACTTCTTAGGAGTTATGAGATATTGCTTAGGAATAGATAACAAAAAGTTTTCATATGGATTTTAAGGATAAGTTCTTCCGCAAAGTTTTTTAAAATAAAAGGAAAATTTCTGATTTTATTTATTTTAAAATATCCTTACAATGGCATCTGAGAAAATTTTTGTTGCTTATAAGATTCCATTAATAGCAAGAGTGGAAATATGAAATTGATTCTTTCATTTGTGGTAATGTCTAAATTTACCAAATAAGGAAAGATTCTCATCACCCAAGTTTCAGTAGGATAGAAACTTGGAATCATGCAAGTTGTATAGCATGATGAATGAGAACTTTCGAGCATTGGAAAATTAAGACTAATTACTTGTTCACATGGATGTATGAGTCATGTAAAGGACTAAGGGATCGAGTACACATTCTTGTGCACTGATTAAGTCCACCATAAAAGATCGATAAGACTATTCGTCATGATTTACTTAAGTTCAGTAAATATGGTTATACTTACAAGTCTAAGTATAATTCTGAAACATTGGAAAAGTTTCCAATGTAAGGCAGAGCGAATAAGAAGAATCAAATTAGGCAGAAGGATAAAATTTTCTCAAATCTGAAAAGATGGGAGAGTACTTTAGTATCAGTTTTTATGATCATCTTAATGATTTAGAGACCGTATCACAATTCATCCTCTAAGTGCCTTCTTATAGCTAAGAAGAGGAGCTATGAATTGTTGAAGTGGTTAAATCAAGAAGATGATTCATACTTCGTTCCAAAAACAATTCTTAGAGTCATACTCCAAGATTGTAACTTGAGTGACATGTCTTATAGAAGGCTTAAAACACTTTTCAAATGTAAGAGTAAAATCTTTCTACTCTTGTACATTTGAAATTGGTAAGTTGTGATGTTTTAGATAAAACAAAGACCAACTTAGGCCAATTTTTTGTGAAGTGTTTGTCTTGATTAGAATCCACAATATCTCTTGAATAACTGACAAGAAAGTCTTATATGTCAAGAGGACAGTGGGAGTCTTAAAAGTCTTGAAAGTCTTAAGAACTAATCAAGAATAAAACCTAAAGTTCTTCACTAGCACACGACTTGAGGTTCATAACCTATCGTGTTGACATATTCTGTGTCCATTCCAATTAAAGTTGGCTTTGCATATGAGTTCTTAGAGTTCTCAATTGGTTTCACAACAACTTGGAAGCAATGGTAGGCCCTTGAGCTGCCAGGTGGCAAGAAATTAAGATTGAGTTCAGTCCATATGAGTTTGGATTTGTCATTATCCTTGTCTTGTGACTATGGTTTTGGAAATTCACATGGATAGGAACTCATACACCATGAAAATCTAAGTGTCATAAGGTTTCTCCCCGATTCATGAAAATGATGGTGAGAAAACACTTTAACTAAGTAGATTTTAGCTAGATAGCAATTGCGATATTTGCATTCTCAAAGTCGTTAGTGGAGCGTGTGTGGTTAACCGGCACACTAACATGGACTTGTGAGAAGTGGCAAAGGTCTAAACAATCAAGACTATGATTATGGCATCCCTATTCATAGTTCTTAAAATTGTTTAGACACACCTATGAGCTATCTAAGATAAGGTGTATGATTATGATAAAGTTTTATCAAAGCAATATAGTATCAGAAATCTGAACTTTGGTAAAGTCAATAAAGTATTGATTTCTAGAAGTCCAGCTGATTTTTGAGTACATGTCAAAGCTAGTGGGAGCATAAGTGTTATGCTAATAATCATCATGTTAGTGGGAGCATGATAATTATGATAAAGGTTGAAAGTTAGCAATGTTAATTATAGAAAACAAAAGTTTCAATTGGGAAAGAGTTGTTTTGCTATAATTAAGGGAGAGGAAATTGTACTTCATCTCAAATCTAAAAGCTTAGATTGAGGTTTTAATCATATTTAGTCAAGGATATATATATATATATATATATATATATATATATATATATATATATATATATATATATATATATATATATATGAATTTCATGTTGGAATGGATCAACATAAGGAAATTCTGTATATGGGTCCATTATTTGCGTTCTAAAATTCGATTATGATTACGGCATCCCTTTTCATAATCTGAATTATGAGAACTTGGCAAATAGAAATGGAAATATTATAGCAAAAGACTGGTTTAGTCTTTATGTGAGACATCATGAATCGTGTCCCATATGCTTCGGATATAGGATCGATTACATGTGCTATATTCATCCTTTCTAAAATTTTCCAAATGCTTGGGGCATTAAGAAGGAAAAAGGTCTAGAATTGGATATGACTAAAAGGATTAAACAATTGTCGAGGACAATCCAAGGTTTACCAAAGATTGGTTGCTCAAGGACAATTGGAAGTATAGTGATAATTCTTGAAGGACCATATTGACAAAATCTATAAGGAGGCAACTCTTGTTCAGAAGTGATAGTCAAAATGGAATCTGGAAATGTTTCAAATCTGTGTAAGATTAGGAAACTTAATGCAAGAAGGATGTTTCCAAGGAGATGATCTCCTTTGGAATGCTCTGTAATGGTTGTTGTCAAGTCTTTCTGACTTTGTGCATAATCATTACAAGAAGATCAATGCATATAAGTTTAGAATCTAACAACTTTCAATAAATGGAATGAATTTGGAATTCTTGCATTTGTAGTAAGGATTTGGGACTGTGAAAGAGGATCATTGGAGTTATGCTCAATTGATCTAATTCACAAAGTAAAGATCATAGACAAACATAGTATGCATACTTGGTGTGTGGCATGACTAGTGTTTATAAAACATAGTGTACATGCTTGGAGCATGGGACAACTATTGTTTTAATTCAAGAATAAAGTTGACAGCTGAAACAGTATACAATGAATAATGTGTAATCATATGGAGATAAATAAAAGGTGTTTTATTTATATTCATAAGTTCTGAGACCATATTGAATTCGATTATTATTGTGTTTCACTTTGCATGTTTTGACTTCCTAAATGACTAGGTCATTGTGCTAGATGACTAAGTTATTCAAACTATCCACAGTCGGTCATATGTTGGAAGTAGATATGAATCAAGACTGTCAAGGGTTGGCTTGTAGAGGTCTAAGATGGTGGACAAAGGGCTACAACACTCATGAGTGCTCATAAGTTCTGAGTATTAGATTCAACCCGCGCTCATTGGAATCACCTCATGGATTTTATCACGAGTGATCATGAGACAATAATATCTTATATTCTTCAAACCTAGAGATATGACTTGTTACTATGAGTTGGTTGTACATTGATTGCACGAAAACGCACTTGGTAACTCGGTGTTATAAAACGTGCCTTTGTGTATGATTCAACAAGTAGTAGAACAAGCCATATGAGTCGAAGTTTATCTATTCCTTTTATCTTCGGGATAAAAGCGATATATGTGGGCCCCTCGATGATTTGATGATGACAAATAGAAGTGCTCGGCCGGGCCAGGACTGATTTGATTTGTTCAATTAGTCAGTCGTCATAAATCGGAAATCGGAAAACAACAAATGGACAGAGAGAATGATTATAATCCATGTATCAGTCCATATGATATCTAGAATGGAGGAATATATGATTCCTTATCTAATGGACAAGTCATTGACAAAGGTCAGAGTTCATCTATAAGGTCAGAGTTCGACAGAAGCTTTTGAGAGCTACGATTGCCAGTCGGTTCTTGAAGTCATACGCAATAATAGTTTTAGACTTATCCAAGTGGGAGACTGTTGGATTAATGTCTAAGTCCATAACTATAATTGGTAAGATTTGACCCGACCCGGCATGGTCCATTTGGGTTGCATGGCATCATGCACTTGGATAGACTAAATGAGAGAAATAAGACACTTATGGTTATTAATATATTATAAGTTCTAGTATATTAATAATAAGAATAATAATATTTAATTAGTATTGATCAAGAATTAATTTAGAATTAATTATGTGATCAAAAGAAGACTAATTAAATATATGGGTTGATTTTGCAAATCATCCATAACTTATATAGTGGGCCAAAGCTCCATGGATAATCAAGTTGGGTTAAACCCATAGGATTCTTCATGGATGCTCCATGGAGGTTACATAACCCATGGGTTATGGAAATGAAAGGTCATGACAATTAGGGTTTACATGGTGTAACCCTAATTGTAACACACTATATAAGCATCATATTATTCACCAAAATTGGCCACTAGTGTGTGTAAAAGAAGGGCTAGCCGATTTCATGAGTTGTAGATTTCTTTCAAGTCATTCCAAGTGTATTTGGTGTTGTGTGAACCATTTAAGGTGTCACACTTGAGGCACTAGGCACTCAAGCTTCATGAAGACATTCTACATCAAAGAGGTATATATTCTATCTTGTTATATTCATTGTTTTTAATGCTAGATTAGGATAATACCTTGGAAGTTCATATTTGCATGTATAATAGAGAAAACATAGATCCAAGGTATTTAGGGTTGCATGTACACTTAGGAGTGTTAGAATGCTCAAAACCCAACAAAATCGTCGGTAATATCCAGCTAATCCTAGAAAGCTTCAAATCTCCGTGGGACTCTTTGGACGTTCCCACTTCATTACAGCCTCGATCTTTGCGGGGTCAACCATTATCCCTTCTTGGTTAACCACGTGACCTAAGAATTGGACTTCTCGGATCCAAAATCACACTTGGAGAACTTAGCGTAAAGCTTCTCCTTCTTTAACACTTCCAACACTTCCCGTAGATGCTTGCCATGCTCCTCTTGGCTTTTCGAGTAGATCAAAATGTCGTCGATGAAAACTATCACGGATTTATCGAGGAATGGTTTACAAACCATATTCATCAAATCCATTAATGTTGCTGGAGAATTGGTTAGTCCAAACGACATAACCAAGAATTCATAGTGTCCATATCTCGTTCTGAATGCAGTCTTCTCAATATCCTGCTCTCTTACCTTCAGGTGTTGATATCCTGACCTAAGATCGATCTTTGAGAAGTAGATCGAACCTTGAAGCTGATCGAATAGGTCATCAATCCTCGGCAATGGATACTTGTTCTTCACCGTTGCCTTATTCAGCTCTCGGTAGTCTATGCACATCCTCATGCTTCCGTCCTTCTTCTTTACGAATAGCACCGGAGCTCCCCAGGGTGATGAACTAGGTCGGATGAAACCGTTGTCCAACAGCTCCTAAAGTTGCGTCATAAGCTCCTTCATCTCCGTCGGTGCTAATCGGTAAGGTGCTTTTTCTATCGGTGTCGTTCCTGGTAACAAGTCTATACGAAACTCCACTTGCCTATCAGGTGGTAATCTGGGAAGATATTCGGGAAAGACTTTCGGATAATCACATACGACCGGTATATTCTGCACCTCCTTCTTTTCCTTCTTAGCATCAATCACAAATGCCAAATATGATGCACATCCTTTGGATAAACATTTTCTGGCTTTCATCAGGGAGATGATTCTAGAATTTACTCTACGTTCGTCCCCGTACACCATAAATGACTCATTTCCAGGGAGATTTACCCTAACTATCTTCTTTCGGAATAATATCTCAGCATCGTTGGCGCTAAGCCAATCCATACCCAAAACGATGTCGAAACCGTTTAACTCTATGGGTAATAACTCTTCGTGGAATTCGTTTCTGTTTAGGTCGATGACTACGTTCTTAATACGATTACTAACAGGTACGAACTTGCCACTGGCAACTTCTATAATCAGGGCATTATCAAGTTTTTCTACAGGTAATGCTAGTTTCCCACCAAATTTACACGACACAAAGGAGTAATTGGCTCTGGAATCAAATAGTATATTGGCAGGCAAACCATTTACAATAAGTGTACCTGAAGCGACGTCTGTTGCCTCCTTTGCAGCCTCGAGCGTCATCTGGAAGGCTCTCACCTTCGACTTCGGTGGAACGTTGGGCCTTCCCGCATCTTTATTCTTTGGGCAATCCTTAGCAATATGCCCTTCTTCACGGCACTCGTAGCACACCCTCTTGTTGATGGTGCACTCATTGGCATAATGCCCCGTTTTCCCACACTTGTAGCAGGTTACTTCCTCGCTACATTTTCCCGAGTGCTTCTTCTTGCACTTCTCGCACCATTTCAATTCATTTCCTCCTCCCCCGAGCTTCTTTGAACCGAACTTTCTCTTTTTTCGTTGGGTTTAGCAGACCCTTCGAAGTTCCTCTTCTCGCCAACCTCAACCTTGCTGGAAGCTCTTCCCTTAATCATATCCTCTACAGACTTGGCAGCCTAGATAGCTGCCTCTAGAGTATGCGCCTGACGCACTGGCACCGCGTACTCCCATGGGAGTCCCTTTGTACTTATCAATTTTCGTCAGCTCATCCAGAACAAGACGCAAGGAAAACTCCATCTTTTTTGTGAAGTTGTTCGTGTATTCATCGATTAACATGCTTCTTTTCTTCAGGGTTAGGAATTGGTTCTCTAGTTCGAGCAAGTTTTGAGCTGAGTAGTACTTTCGTTTGAATTGCACCAAAAATTCTACACATGTCAGTTGCAGGGGCTCATTGGGGCTCAGAGTCTTCCCTAAGGTATTCCACCAACGTACAATGCCTCCTCGGAACAAATGTACTACAAATGTGGTCTGTAGTTTTCCTTTGCAACCGCACGTCATGAAAGCTAACTCCATCTCCGAGATCCAATCCATGACCCCGATCGGATCTTCCTTTCCAATGAAATTCGATGGCTTGCAAGTTAGAAAATCCTTGTACTTGCATTCATTCCGCTCGACTCCATCATCTTGGTTGTTTTGTCGAACTATTGGTTGGTTGACTTGACCAACGGTTCCACTGTAGTTTCCCTCCTCAGTCTGCCCTTCGTTCAACTCGGGCTGTTTGATCTGTATGGTCGCTTCCTCTCGATTTTGCTAGAGCAAACGTCTGGTTTCCTCCATTTGACGATCCAACATTGCCTGGCTCATCGCTTGTACTCCGTCCATCGTTATTGGCTCGGCAGCGGCTACCACAACCGGTATTTGCTCAATCACTGGGGGTTGGTTTCTATTCCCATTTGCATTCACGTTTCCGTTACGGGTCCTTGCCATCTTAATCTATACACCGAATAAGGTGAATTTAGATCTTTATTTAGGATTGATGTTCGAATCATCCTTATCTCTCCGAAACGTTTACATGTTAGTTCTAATATCGTAGTCGTACATTTAGAATCCTAAACACATAAGGTTTCCAGATCCGGTCGGTACCAGACCATAGATCCGAACAAATAACAACATATTAGGCACATAACATTTAGCACATAAAAGAATTTTGGGCAATAATTCCTAAAATAAGCTAGTGCTCACACCTCACAATCATCGCTTAGCATTCTAAGTTTAAGTCTAGAAATCCTACAAATTCCTAGTTCGCTTAAACTAATGCTCTGATACCAACTGTGACATCCCCATTTTCACGGCCAGAAAAGACCGATTTTGTTTATGCTTTGTTTAAAAATCAGAGTAACATTTTAAATAAAAGTGTTGCGGAATTTATCCCAAAACAAAATATGATAAAGATTTATCAAAAGCATTTCCATAGAAATGTATTTCATTAAAAGACTCGGGATGTCATGTTCGATACAGATCATAAGCATAACATCACAACATAGGCCTTACTACATTATTCCGTATTTACAGGCCTAAAATCCGTTAATCTCTCATCCCAAGACATCACATCTATGCTCATGCGCCACTACCTGTAATACAAGAAACTGAGTGGGTCAGGCTTGGGAGCCTGGTGAGCACATAGGGTTTTCAACCCACAATAATTAAGTTTATTAACTTTATCAAACCAAACAAACCCGATTACGCGTTCCCATTATCCTCACTTTACGTCCTTACAACATCTAACACAAGGGACCTAGTTTAAGGACTATCATTGGGATGGACACTACTACTAAGGGGATTTTGTTGTGTAGCGTAGATTTTTGATGTATTGCGTCCATTGGGCTCGGTTAATAGTCCAAGTTTTGTTACTCCGGTTTGGGCCTGTCCAACCGAGAGCTTGATAGGGTTTAGTATAAATTGATATGCTTGCATGCATATTAGGCTAACGATTCAGAAAACGATTGATAGCAATTACGATAGATTACAGATTATTTCTTCATCGTTCTTGTAAACCCTAAATCCTCTACAGTAGAAGTTCTTTATCGAGCTCTGCTGAGGATTGTTGATTAATCATTCGACATTCTACGATCCATACTTGAGTTGTTTACAGTTTTGGTTTTTATTATTTTACCTGTTATAAGATCTAATC
Organism: Lactuca serriola; assembly: GCF_051521515.1. Classification (NCBI taxonomy): domain Eukaryota; kingdom Viridiplantae; phylum Streptophyta; class Magnoliopsida; order Asterales; family Asteraceae; genus Lactuca; species Lactuca serriola. The sequence continues at coordinate 47,596,396 of NC_136410.1, forward strand.
GATCTTCAAGTTAGTTGTTTAACTCATCAATTGGTATCAGAGCAGGAGGCTGTGTAATTCATACACTTCTTTTCTATGAAAAAGGTTTCGATTAGGGTTATTCCGCATTTACTGATATTTATTGACCCGTCATCCCATAATTGACGTAACTCGATATTTATTGTTTTGCCCTAATTTAATACATTACAAGTCTGATCTTTTAACAGGTTATTCGATCAAGCATGGACGAGTCGCAATCCAATCCAATTAATATTTCGAACAGCATTGGATCAACAACGAAGATTCCCATCCTTTACACCCACGATTATGAAGTCTGGGCACATCACTTTGAAGACTATGTTATAGGATCTGAGGACAATGGATACCTCATCTGGGAAGCAATCATTTTTGGACCTTTCGCTCATTCAGCAACTTCAAGGATTATTAAAACTCAGAAGGAGTATAATGATCTTTTGAAAGACGTTAAAGATATTGCTCAAGACGAAAAAGATAAATTTCAGTGCAATATCAAAGCGTTGAGATTAATCAGATTCGCTCTTCAATCCGATACTTTCAGGCTGGTGAGTTCATGCACGACTGCAAAAGAAATATGGGACAGGCTACGAGAATTGTATTCTATGGACGAAGATCTTGAACACTCCATTCAAACCTTACTCTTGTCTAAGTTTGGTGAATTCAAGCAGGGGGCCGAAGAGACCGTGACTCAAACGTTCGATCGCTTCAATCATCTTCTTATCAAGATGATTAAACATGACATTGAAAGGAAGCTTATTGAGCAAAAGGTTACGTTTTTGAATGGCCTCAGATCTGAGTGGAGAGCTGTTGTGTCCACTGTTAAAGCGCATGAGCAATTGAAATCCTACTCTTTGGCGAAACTGGTAGGCATTCTGAAATCTCAAGAAAAAATCGTGTTACAGGAGAAGAGTGTGGTCTCAAGCTTGGGTTCGTTGGCTCTTTTGTCCAAAAGCAAAACGGTGATGGAAGAAGATGATCTCAACTTGGAGGACTACGACCTCACTTCTGAAGACTATGCTATGATGGTGTCAAACCCCAAGAGATTCATCAAGAAAAGATTTCCCACAAATAAGAATAGAAATTGGCAGGGAAGTTATAGTTCTGAAAAGGTCAAAGATGAACCGAAGGCAGAAGAATCAAAGAAGGAACCGAAAGCTGAAGGAGATTCGGGAGTGAGCTGCTATTACTGTGGAGGAAAGAACCACTATGCAAAAGATTGCGTCCTCAAGAAAATGACAGAAAAGGATGACGAAAAGGATGAAGAAGCTTTGTTGCAGAGAAAGCTGGATGAAATCAGGAAGAAGAAATCTACTGCTAACCCTTCTATGAATGCTTTAATTGTGCAGGGTTCGGTAGCGGATGATGAGTTCGGTGGCGTGCAGGTCTGGTCAACCGACTCTGAAGATGATGAAGTGAGGAAGCCTTCTCATGGAAAGGCTTATGTGGCGAAAGATGAGGGCAGCGGTGGAAAATGCTTGATGGTGACAGACGTGTCCCAGATGAGGGGATACAACACAGATAGTGGGAACGGAGACGCAAAGGAGCGAGAGGACTTGTGCTTCACAGCAAAACCGCTCAGCCTGCAGTTCAACGAGCTTGATGAACTGATCAAGAAGGTACAATCCGTTTTTGTTTCATTCAAAGTCCCACAATGCTCATACGAAAAAGAATTAAAAAATGTCAATTCAAGAATCTCTCATCTAGACAGTAGTTTAACTCAAACTCGAGTCACCAATTCTAACCTAACTGACCAAATAAGCAGGGTGTCTTCGAAGAGTGAGGAACGGAGAATGTGGATCGAACTGAAGGAGTCGGAGTTAATCAAAACCAAAGATGAAAACATTTATTTGCAAAGAGACAATTTAAAGCTTTTAAAACAAAGAAATGTTTTTTGTCTGATTGCTAAACGTCTTTATACTAATATCACTCAGCTTCATTTGGACTGTGAAATAGGACAAAAGATTCATCGCATGATTTTACCCTTCCTTGAGTTTAAGGAGGATGAAATTGATGCTGAAGCGTATAATTGTGAAAGCGTTATTTCGTCTGAGGAAGTTAATCCGACGTATATGTATGGACTGGACAAAATTGAATCTTTCATTAAGTCCAAGGACCATAAGGACATGCTTAAAAACCTTTTGGATGAAAATGATAAACTGAAACTGAGGACCGAAACCATACAAAAATTTGACTCATTAAATTCCAACTTGAGCTCAAAAAATAAAATTGATGTTGAAAATGCATCTGAGCTTAATGAGGACGACAATATGAGTGAAATTTCTGTAGAGGACACAGTTGATTGTTTAGAATTTTTTAAAAGCGAACCCGAAAACCACAAGAATCTCATCTCAGAAAATTCAGTGGAGTTTGCTCGTTTGTCCCAACAAAAGTCCCCGATCCTTGCAGAAAAAGCAGTAGTATATCAAAAAGTTAGAACCACTCCAAATCAGGTGTATAAGGTCACAGGCGTAACCGAACATCAGACTGCTGAACTCACAGCCATTGTAAACGAAGACAATGCTGATGGATGCGACGAGTTCTTCTGGTCAGCTCCAATTGACAATGTTGATGAAACGGTAGGTCTGTCTGAAAGAACTTCATGGAAAAGCAAAGGCAGATATGTGCCAGAACCTTTAAATAAGCCTGACAGCTTCGATGTGCCAAGTACTAGTGGTACAAAAGATATTCCTCAAGAAAAAGGAATTCCTACAAAAGAAGTCACTCCTTTAAGCGAAACATCATCAGTTCAGAGTGAACCAGCTAAAGGGAAACCGAAACCAAAAGCCAATATCCATCATCAACCGAAGCAGATGAGAAAATCAAAAACAGCAAAGGAATCAGAGATACAAGAAGAATCTCTCTGAAAGAAAATGGTTTTGGCAATCTCAAAATGCCTATTTCTCACATCATGACAGGAACTTAAAGTCAGAGAAAAGTCCTGTTGAATCAGAAGAGAGCAACAACAACCGAAAGCAGAGGTTCGGTTCCTAAATCTGCCTGATTTTTGCAGGTTATCAGTGATGAGCAGTTTGACGAAGAATGGTACATTGACAGTGGCTGCTCGCGTCACATGACAGGAAGGAAGGAAGAGCTAAGGGAATACAGATCTCTTTCAAATGGTGGAAATGTCAAATTCGGGAACAACTCCTTCGGCACCATAAAAGGCTATGGAATGATTACAAATGGTGATTTCACGATTAGAAAGGTTGCATACGTGGAAGGACTACAACATAACCTCATCAGTGTATCTCAGCTAGTTGGAGGTACCGGTCTCAAAGTTTCATTCGACGATGAGGGTTCTGAAATAATTGAGAAGAAGACGAAAAGAGTTATTCTCAAATCAGAGCGTAAAGGTGAAATGTTTCCTCTAAACCTCAAACCTATCAAAGGAAACCCAGCTATCTGCCTGTTATCCAAAGCACAATCTGACGAAAGCTGGTTGTGGCACCGAAGGCTCTCTCACCTCAACTTTAAGGACATCAATAAACTTGTCACTCGAGGTCATCTTCGAGGTCTTCCATTGCTCAAGTATGATAGAGAACATTTGTGTGCTGCATGTGAAATGGGGAAGCAGAGTCGTCAAAGTCATCCATCTATAATAAACACTAAAGTTGGTGAACCACTCGAGTTACTTCATATTGATTTGTGTGGTCCATCATCTATCGAAAGTATCGGTGGTAGCAAGTACATTCTTGTTATTATTGATGACTTTTCGCGTTTTACATGGGTGTTCTTTCTGAAGCCAAAATCTGAAGCGACTCTCAAACTGAAGACGTTCATTAAGCAGGTTGAAGTACAGCTGAAGAAAGTCGTTCGCAACATCAGGAGCGATAATGGGCTGGAGTTCAAAAATAAAGAATTTGAAGAATTCTTGGCCGAAAAGGGAACCAGTCATAACTTCTCGGCTCCCTACACTCCTCAACAAAACGGAATTGTCGAAAGACGAAACCGATCTTTGTGTGAAGCGGCCCGAACTATGCTAAGTTTCGCTTCCTTACCTTTATATTTTTGGGCTGATGCTATTTCTGCTGCTTGTTTTACACAGAACAGGTCATATCTCAATAAGCGCTTCACTCTCACTCCTTATGAGATCATCAACAACAGGAAGCCAAATGTCAAGTTTTTCCATGTGTTCGGTTCACGGTGTTTCATCTTCAATTCTAAAGAAAACCGCAACAAGTTTGATGTCAAAGCCGACGAGGGGATATTTCTGGGCTATTCTCTAACTTCTAAAGCGTACAGGGTATTAAACAAGCGCTCGAGAAAAATAGAAGAAACTTATTACGTGACTTTTGACGATAGCTATGTCAAAAAGCTAAAGGCCAACGAAGACACAGCTGGAGAAATTTTTCCTCAAAATGTCCTAGTCACCGCCTCTATCGCAAACCTCTTTGAGAAGTTCGTCGAGTTATTTAATGAACCAGAGAAGGCAACTCTCTCAAAAGCCAACACAGCCGACAACAAGGTAGATCATCTGAAGCAACTTATCGATGATGCTGCAAAGAGAATGAATGAAGGAGGATCAAGTTCTGACGACCCTCCACAACACAATGCTTCAGTCGAGGGGGAGGATCCGCCATCATCATCACAGCCGAGCTCACATGTTGAGGGGGAGAACAGTTCTCAAGCTGCTCCTGAACGCACTTTATCAACCGAAAGTACCACACCAACCAAAAGTGCCTCATCACCCGAAGGTGCATCAACACCCGAAAGCTCAGCACCAGACATACAAGACATTCCTGAAAACTCATCTGTCAAGGGGGAGCATGCCGATATGCTTTATGACGATGAAAGTCCATCCAAACCAGAAGAGACGATAAACGTTGAATTGGATCCAACCTTTGATCCAAACTACCCTCCTCTCGTCAAATGGACCAGAGATCATCCTGTCTCTCAAGTTGTTGGGGATGTATCTGAAAAGGTTCTGACCCGATCACAACTCAAGGCAAAACAAACTTCCTTGTTCTCAAAAGTAGAATTCTGTATGTTTAACTCCTTCGTCTCAAAAGTTGAACCAAAGACAGTTAACACTGCTCTTGATCACTCCGATTGGGTTCAAGCTATGCAAGACGAACTGAATGAATTCGAAAGGAACAAAGTTTGGCGACTAATTCCAACTCCTCAAGATGCCTCAGTTGTTGGTCTCAAATGGGTCTTCCAGAACAAAATGGACAAAGAAGGGAACGTGATACGAAACAAAGCTCGTCTGGTTGTGAAAGGATACTATCAGGAGGAAGGAATTGACTATGAAGAGACTTTCGCTCCTGTTGCTAGGCTGGAATCCGTTAGAATCTTTCTTGCCTATGCTGCACACAAAAACTTTGAAGTCTACAAAATGGACGTTAAGTGTGCATTTCTCAATGGTGAACTTGAAGAAACAGTGTACGTGGAGCAACCTCCTGGATTCGTAAATGAAAGGTATCCTAATCACTGTTATATTTTGGACAAAGTCGTGTATGGACTGAAACAAGCTCCGAGAGCCTGGTATGAAACGCTGACAAAGTTTTTAAAGATGTCGAAATTCAAACAAGGTTCGGTTGACCCAACCTTCTTTCGTAAGAAGGAAGGTAACCACCTTATGATTGTTCAAATTTACGTCGATGATATCATCTTTGGCTCTACGAATCCCAGCTTAACGGCTGAATTCAGAAAGCTGATGGAGACTAAATTTGAAATGAGCTCAATGGGTCCAATTAACTTTTTCCTTGGTTTAAATATTAGACAGGGACCCGAAGGCATCTTTATCAATCAGGAAGCTTACTCGAAGATTCTTCTAGAAAAATTTGGCATGATGGGAGATTCAAAGGTCAAAGTTCCAATGGCGTTCGGCACCAAGCTCACTCCATCCTTCGATAAACCGGCAGTTGATATTACACTTTATCGCCAGATGATCGGTTCTCTGATGTATCTTACTGCTAGCAGGCCTGACATAATGTTCTTTGTTTGTTACTGTGCTAGATTTCAGGCGAACCCACGCGAACCTCACATTCTTGCAGTGAAGAACATTCTACGATATCTCAAGCGAACTACCTCTTTAGGTCTATGGTATCCATCCAACTCGAGCTTCTTCGTTCAGGCCTACTCAGATGCAGACCTTGGAGGTTGTGGACTAGACAGGAAAAGCACCACAGGCGGCTGCCAGTTCCTTGACGGGAAGTTGGTTAGCTGGCAATCAAAGAAACAAACGTGTGTGTCTTTGTCTACAGCTGAAGCAGAATACATTGCAGCTGCATCCTGTACCTCTCAAGTGATTTGGATCCAGAGTCAACTCAGAGACTATGGACTCAATATGAAAAAGATCTCACTATATTGCGACTCTGAAAGTGCAATTAGGATTTGTCATAACCCAGTGCAACACTCCAAGACTAAGCACATAGCACGGAGGTATCACTATATTAAAGATCATGTGGAAGATGGAAACGTTGAAATTCACTTTGTTAGAACCACTGATCAACTGTCTGATGTCTTCACCAAAGCCCTTCCTGAAGCATCGTTCAACAAAATTCTACAAGGGCTAGGAATGATGGAATCAGAGTCAGTACCACAAACTACCTCTCAATCACAAACATAAGAAGCGAAATAGACCGAACGTTCAGGTTCGGTTGGATCATCTGCCTCTCGCTCATCAACTAAAGGTAGTTTTCTTGGTTGTAAATTTCATGTACAATTGTTTTAAAATTATTTATTTTATTGTCAAAAGTATTTCCTTTTTGAAAGTCTAAGTTCATTGGTTTTCCAAAAATTTTCAAAACCGAAACCAACCGAACGCTCGAGTTCGGTTTTTCAAAAATTTTCAAAACCGAAACCAACCGAACGCTCGGGTTCGGTTTTTCAAAATTTTTCAAAACCGAAACCAACCGAACGCTCGGGTTCGGTTTTCCAAAATTTTTCAAAACCGAAACCAACCGAACGCTCGGGTTCGGTTTTTCAAAATTTTATTTTTTTTTTCAGTCTTATTTTTTTATTATTTTTATTTATAATTTCTTTCTTTTAATATCAAAAACTCCAAAAATATTTTGTTCTTTATTTTTTTTACTTTATTTGTTTATGGGGAAATTGTCGAATTAGTTAAGTGTCCCTAGAAGCATGCTGCTGTATGTGCCCAAAGCCTCCTTAGATTCTGAATAATAGCCTTAATGACTTGGTATACACAAACCTTGTCTTCCCAATTAGGCTATCTCATTTATTCTAATCGTGAGCCACCTAACTCTCTTCTCACATGAGATAAGAGTTTTCTGCTTGGTCCTAATTTTTATAGCAGAGGTACTTTAATTTCTTACACCATCTCTATTGCATTTCTCCATTAAATTCGTTTCACAAACGTAACCCTTGAGACTCTCAGAAATTACCACTGAGGTTTATGGTTACTCAAAAACTACGTTTATGATCTTAGTTTCATGCCACTACGAGCTGAGTGAAACCCAAAATTCAATACCCAATCTGAATTGACGGTGAACAATTAATTTGCTCTAGTTTTCACTAATGAATTGACGGACGTATCTTCATGAAGTCTCAAATTTTTTCATTTGTGTGATTCCTATGAAATTGTTAAAAACCATAACATTTCTTCCCTTGGGATCCAGTTTTTAATTTTTGTTGAGATTTTATATTTACCAGCCACTTTAAAAATTATTTCAAACCTACTTGTTCAACAGACTACACCGGTCTCACAAGTACTTTGTTCACTTTCTATCTTATTTCAAGATTAGGACTGTTGAATCAAAGCTAAGCCACCCTAAAAAGCTTAATTAAAAGATGCCTTTCAACACTTCTTAATAGGTGATTGATCGTTATTCAATGGGAAACCACATTAACACTTTAAGGTCTTTCTTGACTTTGAAGGATGAGATTCGTGCCCGGGATCATTTGTTTCATGTCTTTATTGACATCACACTTTTTCCTAAAAAGGATTGTTTTATTTCTTTTCTTTTCCACTCTTAGCACAAAAATCTTTGATTTTTCAAAATTCTGGTTCTAATAATTACAGGCTTTTTCATTGGATTGGTGGTTGATTAATTGTTGTGTCGATTTTAATCCACGTGGGCATATTATTCAAAAGATGTCGTTACAGAGATAAGATGAAGGGTTGCTGACTCAGGCGGGAGTCTAATTGATTTGATTTCCAACGGCGGTAAAAAGAGAACGCGTGCGAATTTGAAACGTCCAATCTCCAAATGACGTCGCAAACGCGTTTGCGAATTTGAAACGGTTCTTCTCTAAAGAGCACTGAAAGGGCGCGTGTGAATCTGAAACGTTTTCTATCCAAACGGTGCTTGATGGGAGGCGTGTTCTAAGGAATTTGACACTCTCTCTCATGCGTGATCATCGATTACCCTACCTGTCACACATCAGTCAAATTCCGGAAAAACCCTTCGTATTTCGATAGAAGATTTAGGAAGATTTTTCTCTCTCCTTAAACCCCAGTATAAAAGGCGACATCATCTACCATTTACCTCTTTACTGCAATCAAGAATCCCAGAGCGCAAGAATTCCCTGAACCCTAACTGTTCATCATCTTCTTTACTCTCTTCAACAATGGTAGATTCATCCTCTGTGCACGCCACTTCCCACATTCTTCCCATTCGCCCTCAACAATGCCTCATTATCGATCTAACCCCCATGTCTATGATTCCTACATGTTTGCCATCATCGAGTGCTTGAAGTATTCGCCAATTGCTCCTGCACTTTCAAGGGCGGAATCAGTGCCCATGGAATTCCTGTCGCAGATCTATGCGACTGCTCATTACGACAAAGTGGTCGATAGGATCTTCTTTGACGTTTCTAATCATAAAGCGTCTATCTCCAAGCAACACTTTTGCTCTCTGTTAGGGTTTGACGCTGATCCAACAAGGGTTAATCCAGAGACAATTCCCATGGGGCACCTGTTTAATATGTTTTACAACATGGGCTATACGGAGGTGCTTACTTCCGTCGCCAAGTTCAAGAAGTCATGCTTGCCGCCACAGTGGAACAGGATGTTCACTGTGCTATTCAAAGGTCTTTCTGAAAGGAGCTCTGGCTCAGATGGTTCCAGTCGACTGTTCCTGTCCATCTTATATGGTGTCTACAATGGCATTAATCTCGATTATGGGTTTGTTCTTTGGCAACAACTCATCCAGAGTCTCTCCTCCTCTTCACGGCATTCAGAGGTGTCTTATGCTAGGTTTTGGACCCTGATTACGAAGTGGGTCATGGACAAGTACAGCATCCCCACTGTCGTCGGTGCACCAATGTCTTCGATTGGTACATTCCATACCACGAAGATCATCGTTTCAGATGCTTCGAAATTCCCTTTCAATGGTTCCATTCCGGAAACCATGTATGTTGACGTTCCAGCTGACAGCCGGATTATCAGAACCTACAAAGAGTTCAAACGTTCTGGTCCGAGGGATCTCACACAGGAGATGTTGAAATCCATCCACGACGCCGACAAGCCTGCTCCAAGAGGCAAGAAGGCAGACAAAGGGAAACAGGTGGAGAAAGGGGCTAAAGGCCCTTCTCCCAAGAAGAGGAAACCCACGAAAGCTGCTCAATCTCCGCAGCACAAGAGGCGAAAAACTCAACCAAAGAGAAAGTTGATTATCGCTTCCTCTTCCAGTGAATCAGAGGGTGAGATTTCGGATTCTGACGGCTCTCCAAGAGGCAACACACCACCCAGATCACCAACCCCTGAAATGCAAATCCCTCCTTCTCCAATTCCCTCTCCTACTCAAACTATTCCTACTTCCATTCCCACCATAAACCCCTTCACCCACATTCCACAAACCTCCATCCCAATGCCACCACCAATATTCACCGAAGCAACCACAACATCCACTGCAGATGTTAGAGCCAACGTATCTGATACAGGGGTTCATACTAATGCAACCGAACCACCACCAGCACCCGAAACCATACACACAACCGAAACCCAAAAAGCACCCGAACCTACCCCTACCCAAAACCAACCTGAACCTACACCTACACCTACACCCGAAACAACCCAACCCGGACCTACCCATACCACTGTACCACCAGCTTCACCACTACCACCATCTCCCGGTCACACCTCTGACGGAGATGACCCTTTCCTTGGCGGGGAAAACATGACGTTTGATTCGGTCTACTACAGTCCGTTTCAAGTCCAGAGCGATGATGATGATGACGCTCCGGTCACAAAGAAACATCTTAAGGAGCTCCATGACAAGGTCGACTTGCTCATTGCCTCTTCCTCTACGTCTCAATCATCCCTCTCTGAAGCTGCTCTTCAGAAGATTGTTGATGCTTTCTCAAGGGCTCAGCAAGACTCTGTCGCTTCTACAACCATCGCCATCGATGCCTCAACGAAAGCCTGCCAGGCTGCGACCGGAAAAGTCGATAAACTATTTTCTGATGCCTCTGCCCTATTAAAGTCTTTATAGGAGAGTGCTGATGCCACCAAGACTACGTTGGAACCAATTGTTCAACAGTTGGCCACATTTGTCTCCACTGAGTTGAAGTCCTTTGCTTCACTTCATCAATCGCTCACCGACGACAACTCAGCATTCCGTGCTTCTATCGATGAGCGTCTCTCAAAGCTCCAAGAAGACTTGGCTGCTGAGAACTCATTGATGGATGTTTTGGCAAAGAAGACCACTGCCCTAAAGGTTAAGAGTGCTCAACTCTCCAATTCTCAACAACAGATAGACACTCTTCGGTCCGAAAGGGAGGTAATCAAGACGTGTGTTTCGGATGTCCACTCAGCAATATCTAACATCCTCGAAGCACATGATCCGATACTCAATCATTCTGTGAGGCGTACGCTTGCAGAGAAGCTCGCTCCTGCCCTAGACCTGTTAAGCAAAATTGAAGGGCTACCCGATTTCGTGTCCATTCCGAAACAAGGGGGAGAAAAGGAGTCTGCACCTCAACCACCTCATTCCTCAAAGGCAACTCACACAACCGAACCTCCTTCTGTAGGCCAAGCCTCCGGTTCGGGTGTGAAAGACAAAGGCAAGAAGGTTGCTGAGGATGAAGAGGAAGATGATCAAGAAACCATTGCCGACTTGTTAAAACGCAAGAGTCGACGCAATGATGCAGATGAAAGTAATCGTGTGGCAAGAGAAGCTGAAGAAGCTGAACGCAAAAAGAAAGAAGCCCACGACCTTCTCGAGAGTAGGAAAACGCTTTTTCCTGCTTGGAGTCGAGAGAGGATGATAAAGGAGGCAATCGACACCCCGAGCATCTTGTGGCTTGAACCAGTTATCTCATTTGACTGTTACAATTATGTCGACTCTCAGTTCGACATGCCACTTACCCGAAAGGCGTTCATCTTTCACGCCTTTGCCAACGTTGCTGAGTTCCCTCATCCTCATCCGGAGGTTGATCGGGAATTGATTGAATTCTATCTGAAGGCTGCTCAACCCCAATACCAAACCTGGAGCGGTCAGAAGATCATCAACGTTTGGGTCTTGAAACCGTACACTGAAGGGAAGTTTATCAACGTTCGGTTCAAGGTGCTCAGGGGATCTGCAAAAACCGAACATGCCATTTCTTTAGCAGATCTACCGAACCTCAATCCACATGATTGGATTGTTTTGCACAACATCCTTCTGACCAACGAAGCTGAATATGGTCCAATCATCGACCATCTTAAGAGGATGTTGGTGTGCTATATCATGGAGGTCGCACTGATGGATCAGTAGATTGCAACCGTCTTCAAGAAGAAACCGAAGATCTCTCATGTTGGCTCGGCCAGTGATCTAAACCAGATGAAGATGGGAAAAATTGACCCGAGGCGAAACTCAGTCATGTTCACTAGGAGTGAAGGACAGAAATGTCTCTTTGCCTTAGCTGATAAACATCTTTATACCACTGCTTGTCTAGAGCATGTTCTGGGGATCATCCACAGATGCAAAGAAAATACAGCGGATGATATCAAGTATTTTGACGATATGATACATTGGTACATTCGGTTTAGACAGACAATCCTCGCGCTCATCTCACATCTGTTTGAAACTGTAAAGAAGAAGGTTCCTGCTGCTGGCCCAAGCATGAAGAAGAAGTAATCTCGCTCCAATTTGACGCAAAGGGGGAGATTGTTGGGTAGCGTAGCTTTTTGATGTATTGCGTCCATTGGGCTCGGTTAATAGTCCAAGTTTTGTTACTCCGGTTTGGGCATGTCCAACCGAGAGCTTGATAGGGTTTAGTATAAATTGATATGCTTGCATGCATATTAGGCTAACGATTCAGAAAACGATTGATAGCAATTACGATAGATTACAGATTATTTCTTCATCGTTCTTGTAAACCCTAAATCCTCTACAGTAGAAGTTCTTTATCGAGCTCTGCTGAGGATTGTTGATTAATCATTCGACATTCTACGATCCATACTTGAGTTGTTTATAGTTTTCGTATTTATTATTTTACCTGTTATAAGATCTAATCAATCTTCAAGTTAGTTGTTTAACTCATCAGATTCCTCAGCAATAAATGTCCTTAAGGAAACCATGTGGGGGGTAGAGTACACCTGGTAAGCACACAGTTCAAATAAACACCTACAGGTTGCGAGCCTGCTAGTGTTCCACTGGACGGTCTAGAATAGTCCGTGGTCGTCATCTATACTCCGCTAGATGACTGGATCATCAATAATGTCTATAACGAGGCCTCTCATTATTTCATTTTATCACACAAAAACTATTACATCTACCCATGTTCTACCCAACACATTTTGTAGATATAAAAATACATATACAGTTTAAATCATTTAAAACGTGTATAAAATCGTTCATCCATCATAGATAGCAAGTATATAGGTAATATGCACACACATCACATAATTTATATAAAATACTTCATATCTATGTGTAAGCTGAAAGTAACTATGCACTCACCTGAAAGGTGGTGACTCAGCACTCGGACAACACTTCGATACTCTCAAAACAATTTTCCTTCAATAAAACCTAGTACCAACACCACTAGGGTTTAGTCTAACGATAACCGCGACAAATTAATAGTCTGACTATTATTATTATTATATAAGCGTTAACTAACACTCAATGTAACTCATAATAATAGCCCAAATAATTATTTTAAGGACCTAATAACATTAATATAATTATTTGAAAGCTATATTAAAAATTGCGTAAGTGTAGCTCACTTACAACGGATTTTAAAGAAAATTGGGCTTTGCTCGGAGCAGCGTTTCCGAAACCGAAAGACCCTTTTTCTCGGGACTCCAGGAGCCTCGGGGCTTCCCTCGGGTGCTAGGGGTTTTATCTAGGGTTTCGGAGGGTTTAGGAGAGTTAGACAGAGAAAGAAACTAAAGAGAGAAGTGAGAAATGTGTGAAAAAGTCGGAACCCTCGCCCCCCTCCTTTTATACCCAGCGAGGTCTCGGATTACGCTGGGTGTAGTTCTTGGCTACGTTGGGCGTTCCTCGGATAAGGATGCCAGCTCGCACCCACTCTCGTACCCGGACAAGATCAAGTACGTTGCGTGTACCCAGCTTCGGACGCGGGGCGTAATGCGAGACTTCGTGGCGATCATCGGATGCGAGGTCGTGCTCAGCAAGCAACGGATGGGATGTGGCCACGTCACCACTTCCTTGCAAATTTCGCAATTTTCCTTTCCGACTTCTAAAAATCATAACTTTCGCATACGAGCTCTGTTTTCGACGTTCTTTATATCCACGAGTGGGAGGGAACGTACTCTACAACTTTCGTTTAGACTCTGTCGGCTAATTTTGACTTTATTTTAAAAGTTATATTATTAACAGGCCGGGACAGGATTTGTCCGTTAAAAATTCACAACTTCTTCATCCAACGTCCATTTTCGTCTGTCTTTTTATCGTTACGCTACTCTTAACGAGATCTCCGATTCTCGTTTAGGTTGTGTCGGCTAAAAACCGCTCGATTAAATATTCGAATTTCGGGTTGTACACTGCTAAGCCGAAACTTAGAAAAATCATAACTTAATCTACGACTTTTGTTTAGATTGCTAAAGCTAAAACTCACTCTATCGTAAATTCACTATTTACGCTTCCCGGTATTGTGCCAGTTCCGTAGCGAAACTTCAACGGGCCATAACTTCTTCTTTATAACTCGGATTTCGGCGTTCTTTATATCCCCGAAATCCTTCTTTCGACCACTACAACTTTATGTAAAGATATCGGGCTTGTCTCACACTTTAATTTTGACGCTTATTTTTATCTTTTATTAATTATACATTTATAAATAAGTAATAAGCACACAAATTCACATAATACTCAAACATTTCATCTTTATTACTTCAAAAAGAGTTACAATAGTTTACCTAGACTATTACATCGTCTAAAATGCTTAACCCCGAAACCCGGGAGTTACAGTCTAAATTTACCCGAAGGTGCATCCATATCCCTCAAACCAAGGCTCTGATACCAACTTGTAACGACGTGAAAATTTAAAACAATTTTTCATTTTTCAAACGTAACATATCTCATATAAATCATCTCAAACTCAAGTGTATCAATGTTATTACGGTAAAACATATCCCAGAATCTCAAATACAAAATCCTCTATCAGTGTGTATAAATCATGTCGGCGCCTTCCCGCGATCCTCGCCAGTACCTGAAACACATATCACATAACACGGTAAGCGTAAATGCTTAGAGAGTTCCCCAAAATACCACATACAACACGTAAGCCACTCGAGGCTATAACTCGGTAAGAACCTCTGGTTAATGTGTCTCAGCGGGACCCTCCAGTCCCGTTGCTCGTTGGATCCTCCGGTCCGGTCTAGCTCGTTGGACCCTCTGGTCCGGTCTAAATCGTTGGACCCTCTGGTCCGGTCTAAATCGTTGGACCCTCCAGCCTGATCTAATATCACATAGCATACATAAATCAGAATGCACGTAATCCCAAGCAAGCACATAACACATAAGACCCTCCGGTCTGCACATAGATACCACTCTAGGTAATGTATAGTGAGAAGACTCACCTCGTAAGATGTCTAGAAAACTCTCGTGCTCAAATCCCAGATCTAGCCTCCGCCTAACAAAATGATAACATCTCTAATCAGTACACTCCTTACATCCTCCTCTCTAACAATGGGTAGAAGACTATTCTACCCCTCCCCGACCTCTCTTAAATCAATTTGAACAACCCTAAGGTCAAATGAAGTCAACTCAGTCAATGGTCCAACTTTAACCAGACTCGCTGAGTGCACTTGGGTGACTCAGCGAGTCCATGCGTGTCCTCTGACTCCTCCTAAGGCCTCACTCGACTCGTCGAGTTAACCTCTCAACTCAACGGGTTGCCCTTGGTCACGAATTGCGGGGCAACCCGATCCGACTCATCGAGTCCTCTCATGGACTCGGCGAGTTTCCTCCATGGCATTACTCATTTGACCTTTTGAGGTCAGATCTGTTTCTCTAACTTATAGATATGGCCTTCTAACACCAAAAAATCATGTAAAGGTCTGAACTTGGTGTTCATGCATGGTGTATCTTGCATTATATACCATAGAAACCCCATTATTGCTTCCGAGCTTCAAACCCTAAGGTTTATTATATTAAGTCTTCATACTTTCGGGCTCTCTGGACCTAGAAGGGTCCAGATCTATAACACAAACTTTCAAGGGGGGTTTCAAGCATTCCAAACCCCAAAAAATGAAGTGATTCAAGCCCTAATCCCAAAAAATGGAATCCACATAGTAGGGTAGAAAAGGGGTTCGATTTGGTACCTCAGAATGAAGCTCCTTGCTTGAATAACTCATAACAACAACCTCCTCTGGTCCCTCTTGCTGGAACTATTCTCCTCTCTTGCAAAATCACACCAAATACCTCAAGATAGCTCTTTCTCTCACTCTACACACTCAAGCTCGCTAGGGTTCTCTCTTTTGGAAAGGTAGCCGCAATTGAAGGCCATAAGTGCCTTTAAATAGGGATCGGGCCCAATGATTTAGGGTTTTTACCAACAGCGCGGACTCGTCGAGTCGACTCACCGACTCGTCGAGTCCATTCATTAATCCGAGTCATCAGTCGTGACCTTACTCGACGAGTTGAGGCATCAACTCATCGATTTACTCTTCATATCTCAAAAATAAATACTCAAAATGTCATACCTGGTAATCCGGATGTTACAATAAGGAACATCTACGAGAAGTACTCAAGGTCCTAAGAAGGGAGAAGTTGTACGCGAAGTTCTCCAAATGCCAGTTTTGGTTAAGATAGGTCTAGTTCCTCAGGCATATTATCAACTAAGATGGTATTTTAGTAGACCCAGCCAAGATTGAGGCAGTAATGCGATGTCTAGTCCCCACCACCACCTTAGAAATTTGAATCGTTCTGGGTTTAGCAGGATATTATAAAAGATTTATTCAAGACTTTTCCAAGATTACGGTACCAATAACCCATTTAATGAAAAAGGGAGTTGCTTTTCGTTGGGGTCCTAAGCAACAATTAGCATTTGAAACATTTAGATAAAAATGATGTGAAGCTCTAGTGTTAACCCTCCCAAAAGGTGTTGATGACATGGTAGTTTATTGTGATGCATCAATCATGGGTTTCAGAGCCTTCCTCATGCAATGAGGTTGAGTAATCGCATAGACCTCAATATAATTGAAGCATCACGAGGCTAATTATCTGACACATGATTTGGATTTAGGAGCAGTGGTATTTGCCTTCAAGATTTGGAGGCATTACCTATATGGAGTACGGTGCACCATCTACACAGAACCCAAAAACTAAAGACACCTAATGGATACGCCCAAATTGCACACGAGACAACATTGATGGTTAGATGTAGTAAAAGACTATGACTGCGAAATCCTTTACCATTTGAGTAACGCCAACATAGTAGCTGATGCATTAAGTCGGAAAACAACCAGTACGCCAATGAAGGGCATTTTCTTAAAGATTACCATGATCACTCCAGTGCTAGAAATGTTCAAGCAAGCTCAAAGTGAGGCAGCCAATGAAGAAAGCCTAAATAGCGAGAGAATCGTTGGGCAAATCTTGTCTTTTGACATAGATAGTCGTGGATTGTTAACCCTATATGGCAAAATTTGGGTTCCATACTCAGGAAGAACTCTACAGATACTGATGGATGAGGCACACAATTCCAAGTTCTTAATTCATCCAAGAGCTACAAAGATGTACAGAGACCTTAGACATAGTTACTCATGGCCCTGTATGAAAAGAGATGTAGCACGGTACGTCGAAAGTTGTTTAACTTGTCATAAGGTCAAGGATGAACACCAGATTCCGCATGGAAAATTGCAACCCCTGGATATCCCGATGTGGAAGTGGGAAAAAATAACGATGGGCTTAATCACCAAATTACCAAGGACTCCTCGTGGTGTAGACACTATATGGGTGATAGTGGATAGATTAACCAAGAGTGACCACTTCGTGCCTATTCAAGAAAGTTCCTCGGCAGAGAAACTTGTTGAAGTGTACGTCAAGTAGTCTCTCGGCACGGAGTACCAGTCTCGATGGTCTTTGACAAAGATGTATGTTTCATTTCTCGGTTTTGGAGGAATTTACATGATGATTTGCGTACCCGGTTGCATATCAGCATGGCTTATCACCCTCAAACTGATGGACAGAGTGAAAGAACAATACAAACCCTTGAAGACATGTTGTGAGCATGTGTACTAGATTTCAGTGGAAGATGGGATTCATGTTGGGATTTGTGTACCAGAACAATCCTATGGTGCACATGCAACCCTAGATGCTTTGGATCTATGTTTTCTCTAATTATACATGCAATTTCAATTTTCCAAAACATACATCCTAACTAGCATAGAAAGTTTGATAATTGAATCATAAACTAGTTAGATAACTTACCTCTTGTTGTAGCTAGCTGTCTTTGGCCTTTAAGAACTTAGCACCTCAAGTGTGATGCCTTAAATGGTTCACAAACACCGTGAACAATGGAGGAGTTGATAGTGTTGGATTAGTGTCCAAGTCCATAACTATTTTGGAATGTACTTGACCCGATGGTGCATGGTCCTTTTGGATTGCCTTCACTAAAGCAACTTGATAGGATGAATTATGGAGAGAAAGGATTAAATATGATTTATTAATATATTATGAGAATGATATATTAAAGGAGAAATCATATTGTTTAATTAATATTAGTCAATAATTAATAAGAATTAAGTTTGTGACTAAAAGACATTAATTAAACTAAAGGACTAGAACTGTCAATTGTATGATAGTTGAATATTGAGCTAATGGACTCCATATTAAAGGGGTGGAAAAATTCTATGGGGAAACCCATTAGAAATCGTCCCAAGGCCTTTAAGGAAGGAGCCCATGGGTTGCTTAGGGCTTAAGCATCCAAATTAGGGTTTCCTTGTTAGATAACCCTAATAGCCTCACTATTTAAAGAACCTCTATGCCCCAAAAACGTGGCCAAGCTTCCTTCTAGGGTTTTCACACGTTTTGGGCAGCCTCCTTCTCTTCTCCTCTTCATCCTCTTGCTCTTGGTGTTTGTGAGCCATTAGAGGATTGACATTTGTGACTCTAAGCTTTCTAAAGTCAATACAAGAAGGATTTGAGATTGTTATTGCTACATAACAATCAAGGTATGATCTAAACCCTAATTCATATGTTATATTGGTTATCATATACTAGATCTAGGGTTTATAGTCTTGGATGAATTGCATGTACAATAGAGAAACCTAGATCCAAGCATTAGGGTTTGTATGAGCACATAGGATGTTCTTATGGCTAAAACCCATCAGTGGTATCAGAGCCTTGATTGGTTTCTATTGTATTGATGCATTGTGTGTTTATTCAAGTTGCAAAATCGATTTTTGGCCAACCTTCCTGATGAACTCGGCGAGTACCACAGTGTACTCGGCGAGTAGGCCTCAACTCGGCGAGTCCAGTGTTGTACTCGGCAAGTTCGAGCGTCAGAAAGAGGGGATTTCGGGATTTATTGTTGTTTTTCTCATGGATACTTGCCTTATCTTAAAATCCAATTTTATACATATTTATGAGTATATCCTTGATTAAACAAAAGATAATTACCAATTGATTAGATAATAACTTCCTTATATGATAAAGTTTGATTATTTGTATTAATTGGGTAACTTATTTTGCAAGAAATTGAAATTAGGTCAAATATAGATAATGATGAAATTAATTGTTTAATTTATATTATTTGTTATTTGATCCTTGTGTTATGAAAAGTTTCAATTTTCCCCTTTAGGTTTTATAGTTTAAATTTGAACTCAAAAGTTATTGTTTTGAAATTTAAATAGTTGAAACCCTAATGTTTTGAAAAACGTTTCAAAACTTGCCCTCAAGTTTTGGAATTTAAATTTTGATTAAAAGTTTAATTTTGATGTATATTTAAATTCTAAACCCTAATGTTTTGAAATGTTTCAAAACTTGCCCTCATGTTTTGGAATTTAAAAGTTGATTAAAAGTTCAATTTAGGAATGTTAATTCTAAAACCCTAGTGATGTTTTGAAAAGTTCATATCACACCCTTATGGTTTTATTAATTAATTAAGGTGTATAATTAAAAGAGGTTTAATAAATCCATAAAAGTTTTGGTTTACAAATTAATTGAATTAAAAGTATAATGGTTAAATTTGACCACCTAGTATTTTAAAAGTGTAAAATACACCCTATACTATATATAACATTAAAAGTCTAACATTATATATATATATATATATATATATATATATATATATGTATGAGTAAAAGTCAGTCTTACCGTTAGTAGGCCTCATTCACGAAGCTGATCTATAAGGGGTGTTTAAGGAAATTGCCTATAAAATGGCGATTGAATGGGTATCCACTCTTACCCACCGCACTCTTGACTAGTGGAGGGTCGTTAGCCGAACGGGTAGGATAGGATAGAACTTTCCATTATAAGTATAATAAAGTACAAAAGTAACTAAATGTTTTACAAATTCACAATCTTAGTTACTTTAGGCAAATGTGAATTGATGCAATTCCATGAAATTACACTTTGTACCCTTGTGATGACGTTAGTGGAGCGTGTGTGGTTCACCGGCACACTAAATGGTTCTAAGCAAAGGTAGCAAAGGGTGACTCAATGTTTGTCATAGTTCGGTAAAGCGTGTGTGGTTTACCGGCACATCGAATAGGTGACTGTAACGTGTGGGGGCACCACGTAAGTTTGCATGGTTATTCACACCCGCTTTGTGATCCCCGGCATCCCAGTCACAAACTAGAGGGGCATATCGAGATTTAAACATGCCATTGAAATGTTCAATGAATTTCATAGGATCTAGGAGTTTTCATAGATTTAAAACTTAAATTTCTTTTTCGTTTTTCGTTGGTGGCAATTAGTGAATCGTCATTCACTTACCTTCAAATGTTCTGCAATTTGGGTTACGGCATCCCTCTCCCGGGTTGTGGAATATTGTGTTGGGTCCTAGCCTTAATATCTCATTTGGGTGATTTATTAAGGACTCAATCAATCAACTGACTTGAATTCGTTTTCTCCCGTTTTGTAGATGTCAAAGTACGACAACTATGGTCTTCCCAATTCCGGTGGAACAAGCATTCCACATGAAGATGATATTCCACGATTCGATCGAGGAACAAGAAATCATGCTTCACTTCCTCCTCCTCCTCAAATTATTCTCCCTAACCCACAAGATCAAAGAATTGAAAGGTTCAATGTCACTAAAGCCCTATTGGAAATGAAACATGAAGATGGTAAACCCGTGTGTGCCCACGTTCTAGAAATGAAATCACACATCGATAGGTTGATAATGTTGGGTGCGTCATTCCCTGATAAGTTGGCTATGAACTGGGTTCTGCAGTCACTTCCTGAATCATATAATGAGTTCAAAAGAAAGTATTATATGATGGATCATGACGATAACCTCAACGACCTAACTTACATGCTCATTGCTGCTGAATCAGAAATGATTTAGCAAATCAATGGAGCATATTTGTTGGGAAAGTCAACCAACCATGCTTCCGAGGATGTTCTAGGAGAATCGACCTGCATTTGCTGCCAAGAGAAAGGGCATTGGATACAAGTATGCCCTAAGAGCCTGAAGAGTCCAGAAGATGGGAGAGTCAAAGAGTATGGTTGCGCTTCAGGTAAAATCCACTATCTAACTCCATTAAGTTCCTATTCGTTGATTCTTAATACATGATGTGATAAGATTGCATTTGAATGTTTTGCAGGATCAGTGAAAAAGAGAGGAAGCTTAATGGAAAATCAAGATGAGTCTAATCACAAAGAAATGGATCTCGATCGCATGGACTTGAAGATTAGATTTTGAGCTTAGAAAGTTATGATAGAGTTGTTAGGAACTTTTCTTTTGGCTACATAGTTTTTCAGTTGATTTTGCATTGTAATGACAAATGTTTTCCGCTGCTTTTATGAATAAAATAAATTTTAGTTTGACTCATTTATTTATTTATTTAATTTCCTTGCAATAAAATCATTATGCAAAATTGATGTTCGTATATTTCTACAACGAGTGGATGTGATTCTTAATTATGATAATTGTGGAAATGTCAAGAATTTACCAAATAGGGAGAGTTTCTCATCGCCCAAGTTTCAATTGGACAAAAACTTGGAATCATGCAACTTGGTTGCATGATGGATGAGAAATTTCATATTTGGAAATTAGACTAATTCGTTGACAAAGTGTCAAGTGAAGGAATAGGAGATCAAGTACATAAAGTTGTGTGTTGATCAAGTCCACCACAAGGGTAACAAAGATATTCGTCATGATTTACTAAAGATGATTATACTTATAAGATTAAGTGTAATTCTGAATTGATTGAAAAGGTTTAAATCAATAGCAGAACGAATAAAAGAATCAAGTAGGCAGAAAGGTAAAAGTTTCTCTATTCTAAGAAGAAGGGAGAGTACCTTTTATACTTTATGATATGTCTTAATGATTAAGAACCATATTTTAATTGATCCTCTAAATAAGTCATAGTACAAGTGTATGTATAAGAAGAGGAATCAAGAATTGAAGAAATGGTTAAATCAAGAAGTCAATCATACTTCATTCCAAAACAAGTCTTAGAGTTCATATTGTAATATTGAGTGACAAGTCTTAAGAAGGTTTATAACATTCATCAAATGTAGAATTTGGAAAAAGGCTTTCCTATTCTCGCACATTTGAAATTGGAAAGTTGTGATGTCTTGGATAAGACAAAGACCAACTAGGACCAATTTTATGAAATGTTTTGTCTTGATAAAGGCTACACTAACTCTTGAATATTTGTTTGTCAAGAAATGTTTATTGACAAGAGAATCTTATATGTCAAGGAGTCACTGGGAGTCTTAATGGTCTTGAAAATTTTTAAGAACTAATCAAGAATAAACCTTATCGATTATCACTAGCACACGAGTTGAGGTTTATAACCTATCGTGTTGACACTATCTTGTTTCTATGACATTCCATTTGAGTTAATTATGCATGTGGGTCCTATGAGTTCTCATTTGAACGCATAAAAAGGCAAACACCTTGATCAATGGAAAGTACATTGATAGGAAAGGGTGAGCTGCTTAACTACTTGGAAGACATGGTGGGCAGCCGTGTTACCATAAGGCAAGAAATCAAGATTGAGAAGGTTCGGTCCATATGAGTTTGGATTTGTCGCAAACTTTGGTTTTGACAAATTCACATGGATAGGAACACATACACCATTAAAATCTAAGTGCCATAAGATTCCCTCCTTCATGAAAATGACTGTGAGGAAATGCTTTCACTAAGGAAGATTTTAAGAAGATAGTGATTGTGAAACTTGTATTCTCGAATTCGATTATGATTACGGTATCCCTTTCCATGATTCGAATTATGAGAGTTGGCAATTAGTCTAAATTGTTTAAGACACACATATAAACTAAGGCAAAGGTGTATAAGTTTAAGAAGCCTTGATAAAAGATTATCAAAGCATTGGGTATTAGAAATATGAACTTGAAGAAATTCAATAGGCATTGTTTTTCTAAAAGTTAAGTTGTTTCTGAATACATGTCAAAGCTAGTGGGAGCATAAGTGTTATGTTTGTAATAATCATCGTGATAGTGGGAGCATAAATGTTATGATTTCATGATTATTAAGGCAAGTATTGCAAGTTAGCAATATTAATTATAGAAAACAAGAGTCATACTTTGCAAAGTTGTAAGGGTTGAATAAGTTGTTTTGCTATAATTCAGGGAGAGAATATCATGCTTCATTTCAAATCTAAAGGCTTAGGTTGTGGAATATTAATAATATTAGTCAAAGGATACATAGTGTGTTCTTAAATTTCGATTATGATTACGGCATTCCTCTTCATATTTCGAATTGAGAGAACGTAGCACGTAAAATATTATGGCAGAAGATTGATAAAGTATCGAATCTTTATGTAAGACATTATGCATCGTGTCCCATACGCTTCGGGTATAGGATCGATTGCAAATGCTATAATATTTGACCATTCTAAAATTTTCCAAATGTCTAGCGCATTTAGAGGGAAAAGGACAAGAATCGGTTTAACTAAGATAATTAAACAACTATCAAAGGACAATCCAAAGTTCGCCGAGAATTGGTCGCTTGTGAGTAGTTGGAGTATAGTATTGGATGGACCATATCGACGTTATTATGAATAGAAAAGATTCTATTGAGAATGAGTTGTCATATGGTAAATATGGAAAGGTTTCCATATTGGGAATTGGATATTGAAAATCTATGTCTAGATTAGAAACTTTTATGCAAAAAGGATGTTCAAAGGAATGTACTTTTGAGTGAGAAACATCACGTCTATAGAATTGTATTGTAACAATCTCGAATAGAGGACTTTGTAATTTTATTGGCAATAGTCATTGTGACTTTTGTGCCATGGCATTACGAAAGGATCATTGCATAAAATGTTAGAATCTAACATATTCTATAAGTGGCAAGAATTTGATATTCTTTCACTTGTGGAAAGGATTAGGAGTTGTGAAATGAGTATGATTGGAAATGTGTTCATTTCATCTATTTCACAAAGTAAGAACTGTAGGTAAATATTGTGTGCATGCTAAGAGCATGGGACAAGTGTAGTAATAATTCAAGTAAGAAGTTGATTACCCGAAACAACAAATAATGAGTAATCGATATGGTGATAAATAAAAGGTGTTTTATTTATACTCAAAGGTTTGAGGTCATATGGGATTAGTATTATTCTTGTGTTTCACTTTGCATGTTTTGACTTCCTGAATAATTTAATTGGTTGAGAACAGTCAAATTATTCGAATGGGCCACAGTCGTTCATATGTTGGAAGTAGGTATGAAAGAAGACTGTCGTGAATTGGTGTGTGGATTGTCTAAAGAGCATTAGACATAAGCAAATGTTTGCTGCAACGTTCATGAGTGCTTATGAATATGATTTGAGCATTGGATTAAACCCACGCTCACTTGGATCACTTCATGGATTTTATCACGAGTGATTGGTGAGACGATAACATCTTATATTCTTGAAACCGAGATGTGTGAGTTGTATCTTGCGAGTCGGTTGCACATTGATAATATGCAAACGCACCAGTAACTTGGTGTTATAAAACATATTGTTGTTTGTGATTCGGTGAGTGAGTGCAAGCGAGCATTGAGTCAAAGTTTATTCGTTCCTTTTATCCAAAGTAGGGTGAAAGTGATATCTGTGGGCCCCTCGATGATTTAGTGATGACACCTAAGTGCTTGGCCAAGCCGGGACTAAATTGATGTGTTCAAATTGTAGTCTGCTGTCAGTCGTCATAAATCTGAATTCGGGAAACAGCACATAGACAGAGAGAATGATTTAGATCCATGTCTCAGTATACGATATCTGGAATGGAGGAATATATGATCCCTTATCTTAAGGACACGTGTATCTGATAAGATCAGAGTTGACAGCGGCTTTGGAAAGCTACGATTGCAGATCAGGATCTGAAGTCATACGCAGAATAGTTATTAGACTTATCCAAGTTGGAGACTGGTGGATTAGTGTCTAAGTCCATAACTATTTTGGTATGTACTTGACCCGATGGTGCATGGTCCTTTTGGGTTGCCTTCACCAAAGCAACTTGATAGGATGAATTATGGAGAGAAAGGATTAAATATGATTTATTAATATATTATGAGAATGATATATTAAAGGAGAAATCATATTGTTTAATTAGTATTAGTCAATAATTAATAAGAATTAAGTTTGTGACTAAAAGACATTAATTAAACTAAGGGACTAGAACTGTCAATTGTATGATAGTTGAATATTGAGCTAATGGACTCCATATTAAAGGGGTGGACGAATTCTATGAGGAAACCCATTAGAAATCGTCCCAAGGCCTTTAAGGAAGGAGCCCATGGGTTGCTTAGGGCTTAAGCATCCAAATTAGGGTTTCCTTGTTAGATAACCCTAATAGCCTCACTATTTAAAGAACCCTTATGCCCCCAAAACGTGGCCAAGCTTCCTTCTAGGGTTTCCACACGTTTTGGGCAGCCTCCTTCTCTTCTCCTTTTCATCCTCTTGCTCTTGGTGTTTGTGAGCCATTAGAGGAGTGACATTTGTGACTCTAAGCTTTCTAAAGTCAATACAAGAAGGATTTGAGATTGTTATTGCTACATAACAATCAAGGTATGATCTAAACCCTAATTCATATGTTATATTGGTTATCATATACTAGATCTAGGGTTTATAGTCTTGGATGAATTGCATGTATAATAGAGAAACCTAGATCCAAGCATTAGGGTTTGTATGAGCACATAGGATGTTCTTATGGCTAAAACCCATCAGATAGAGAGGTTACTAGCATACAAAATTGGTTATGAACTCCATGAACATACTAGTCACAAAACTTGTGGAACGTCTTCCACCTATTTTAGGTTATAGGGTGTCATATATATAGTGTAGGAATCCAATAGTCATGGGTAAACCCTAATCCATACACTTGGGCTTATTATCCATTATCCATGTGGAGTAAATTTTCATGGACTCTAGCATAAACTTAGTCCATCATGAATCAAAAGCCCAAACCATACATATCACTAATTTACATAATTAGTCCACTTTAATTTAATTAGTCTCTTTTGATCACTAAATTAATTCCAAATTAAGTCTTGATCAATACTAATTAAATCATATGATTTCATATTAATATATTAGAACTTATAATATATTAATAAATCATAAATAACTTTCTTTCTCAAATATCCATCCTATCAGATTGTTCTGGTGAAGGCAACCCAAATGGACCATGCTACTCTCGGGTCAAGTACATACCAATTATAGTTATGGGCTTAGACACCTAATCCAACAGTCTCCCGCTTGGATAAGTCTAATAACTATTATTACAAGTACGACTCCAAAATCCCGACTAGCAATCGTAGCTCTTAAAAATCGTTGTCGAACTCTGACCCAGTCAAATGATGCGTCTATTAGATAAGGGATCATATATTCCTCTATTATAGATATCGTATGGACTGAGACACAGATTATAATCATTCTCTTTATCCATATTCCGTTTCCCGATTTATGATTTTTTAGGACCGACTAATTGAACAAATCAAATTAGTCCAGGCTTGGTCAAGCGCTTAAGGTTGTCATCACTAAATCATCGAGGGGCCCATAGATAATGCTTTTATCCCTATAAGGGTAAAAGGAATGGATAAACTTCGACTCATATGCTTGCTCTATCTACTCATCAAATCACACACAACAATATGTTTTATAACACCAAGTTACTGGTGCGTTTATATAATATCAATGTACAACCGACTTGTAAACTGCAACTCATATCTCTCAGTTTCAAGAATATAAGATATTATCGTCTCACCAATCACACATGATAAAATCCATGAAGTGATTAGATGAGCGTGGGTTTAATCCAATACTTAAATCTTATTACAGGAGTACTCATGAACACTGCAACAAACTTGTGCTATTTCTAAAAACCTAGACAATCTACAGTCAGATTCATGATAGTCTTGCTTCAATACCTACTTCCAAAGTATGATCGATTGTGGATAGTTTGAATAATCTTATTATTCGGGAAGTCAAAACATGCAAAGTGAAACACAAGAATAATCGAATCCAATATGGTCTCAAAACTTTTGAATATAAGTAAAACACCTTTTGTTTAATCATCATATTGATTACACATTATTCATTGTATAATGTTTCGATTTAATCAACTTAATACTTGAATTAAAACAATAGTTATCCCATGCACCAAGCATGCAAACTATGTTTGTCTATGCTCCTTTCTTTGTGAAATAGATCAATTGAAAATATTTTCAATGATGCTCATTTCACAATTCCAAATCCTTATTGCAAGTGTAAGAATTCAAAATTCTCACTACTATTAGAATGTGTTAGATTCTAAATTATCATTGTAACGACCCAAAAATCCATACCAAAAATTTCATTTTTAAAACATTACTTGAACCAAATTTGTCAAGCTATAACATAAATCAAAACATGAAATCAGAGTGTTAATTCTAAACATATTCTTATTATCAGAGTAAAACATCCCAGGCTGACTAAACAATGGTGTATGCCATGCGATCACCCCGAGCTCTTCTCTCCGCTACCAGAAGTACCTGAAACCAAAACTAAAAATCGTAAGCATGAAGCTTAGTGAGTTCCTCAACCTACCACATACCATACTCATAATCACATACTAGGCCTCTCCCCTGCTGCATCGGGACTAGCCTGGCATCGGACTGGCTCCGGCATCGAGCCTCTCCTGGCATCAGACCTCGCCTGGCATCGAGCCCCGCTTGGTATACAGATCTGTCTCACTTAGGCCTCACCTATCTCCGGTCCTCGCCCGCTAAACATATACAAACATATAACATATTGCCTAACACATAAGCTATAGTACTCTACTGCATTACTAATCAAAGGCCTCGCCTGTCTTGGGCCCCACCCCTGTCTACTACTGATGAGCCATGGAACCCCATCCACACTCCTACTGATAATGAGATACGGTCCCCAGACCATACTTACTCTTTCCCTAACTCAGGCCTCGCCCTTGATCTGCTACTAATGAGAAACGGAACCCCGTCCATACTCTGTTGATGGTAAGATATGGGACCTCGCCCACACTCACCTCCCTACCAAGTACATACAAGTATCACATAGACAACAAGTATAATCTAACATGCAACTATCCTCAGGCTTACCCCGACATCGGATCTTGATTTGGAGAGCCTCTCCTGGCATCAGACCTCGCCTGGCATCGAGCCCCGCTTGGTATACAGATCTGTCTCACTTAGGCCTCACCTATCTCCGGTCCTCGCCCGCTAAACATATACAAACATATAACATATTGCCTAACACATAAGCTATAGTACTCTACTGCATTACTAATCAAAGGCCTCGCCTGTCTTGGGCCCCACCCCTGTCTACTACTGATGAGCCATGGAACCCCATCCACACTCCTACTGATAATGAGATACGGTCCCCAGACCATACTTACTCTTTCCCTAACTCAGGCCTCGCCCTTGATCTGCTACTAATGAGAAACGGAACCCCGTCCATACTCTGTTGATGGTAAGATATGGGACCTCGCCCACACTCACCTCCCTACCAAGTACATACAAGTATCACATAGACAACAAGTATAATCTAACATGCAACTATCCTCAGGCTTACCCCGACATCGGATCTTGATTTGGAATAACAACACATAAACCTTCCTCAGGCACCCGCCCGGCATCGGACCTTGGTCCGGAATAACATACTAGCATACAGTGCCTAGGGCTAACCCCCGGTCTTCCTACTCATAACTACAAGGGCCTGCATTGTGGCCGTAGACCCATACACACAAATGGAAACTCACCTACACTGCTGAACTCTGCTAATAACCCTCTGGCAGCTATCCGACAACTCTTCGAACCGTTGCTCCTCTAGCTCCCCGAGCTACCAATACCAATAATAAAACTTAGCCTAATTGTCCTCCAGAATTCAACTAGGTCAACTCTGGTCAAGTCCTTCTCAAGGTCAAAGTCAACCTTCCAGTTGAATCGACTCGCCGAGTTGTTCTACTAACTCGCCGAGTCCATACTCCTCAAATCTCAAACAACCCCGACTCCACTCGTCGAGTCTAGCGAAAACTCGATGGGTTCTCCTTCACTAACACTTCGGGACCATCTTCCACCGACTCTCCGAATTCATCCTTGAACTCGTCGAGTTCATCATCATCGTATGAATGTCTAGACGATGACTCCCCGAGTTGTATGAACAACTCGTCAAGTTCATATTCATAACTAAGGATATAGTCTTGGACTCACCGTGTTCCTCCTCGAACTCATCGAGTACTATGATCTTCATGTCCATTATGGAACCATTCTGGCTGAATCCTTTACTAACTCCACTCACTGATCCAAATC
Organism: Lactuca serriola; assembly: GCF_051521515.1. Taxonomy (NCBI): domain Eukaryota; kingdom Viridiplantae; phylum Streptophyta; class Magnoliopsida; order Asterales; family Asteraceae; genus Lactuca; species Lactuca serriola. The sequence goes on from NC_136410.1 coordinate 47,625,703, forward strand.
ATAAATAGAAGGGTTTGGGTTTGCGACCCGACTCGCCGAGTCCATGAATGGGCTCGTCGAGTCCACTTTATGACATCTTTATTCTGTCGATTACAGTCCATTCCAACACTTCCAACTCATAGATTTAGACTCCTAACGCTAGAATTACACGTAAAGTTGCTAACTTTACGTGCATGTAAAGTGTTATGAGGCTAGAACACTTAATCCAAACTACAATGAAGGCCTAGGTCATGAAATGGGACCTTAGCTGGATAAAGCCAACAACTTTGAGCTTCTAAAGCTCAAGAGTGTCCAGATCTGTTGTCCAATCCATCCTCAAAGGCTTAATACTCGGAATCTACATGGAAATGATCCAATTGTGACAAAAAAGCAAGCTACAAAAAGGGATCTATCAATTGAAAGCTTAAGGTTCAGACTTTTTACCTCCTAATAGTTGCCAAGTCGATATGGAGGCTGGATCTACTCTTCCTTCCTTGCTCCTTTCTCTCCAAGCTTCCAAGACACACTCTAAAGGCCCTTAATCTTCTCAAAAGCTCAAACAATGGGGTTGGGTGGCTAGGGTTTTGGGTTCTGGACAAGAGAGGCTATAAATGAACCCTAGGGAAGAGAATAAGATGCTTAAATAGGGTACCAAGTCCCGGAATTAGGGCTTCCTAACCCAGACCTGACTCGCCGAGTCCACTCGCAGACTCGTCGAGTCGGTCACTTAATCTTGCACACTGATCCCGTTCCAACTCGTCGATTTTTCCTTGGACTCGACAAGTTGACCCCCCCTTTGACTTAGGGTTTTCCTTTCCTTTCTTGGCCTTTCTGATACTGGGTGTTACAACTCTCCCCCACTTAAACTAGACTTCGTCCTCCAAGTCCGCTGCGGCCAACTATCCTGCAATCTGCTTACAACCTTCATACCTAATGAATCTAACACCTGCTGACCACTTCCATTGACCTTCCGCCTGATCATTCAGACTAACACTAGCCCTTGCAAATAACAATCCTCAAGTGCACTCTAATCTCGATAATCCTGAGAGCACAACTTACTCAATTGACAATCCTTTCGGTACTCCCCGAGTACTTATGTTGGACATCCTAGGGGTCCACCCCCTTTTTCATTGCGCATTTACTGGCCTTCCCAAGGAAACGTTCCATAACTAATCATTTCCTCTATCTCTATGAAGGACATATCCTTCACGGTATCCATTACTCCAGTCACTCCCAGTGTTGGTCACTACTGCTGATACATACTGAATACTTCTTACGACTATAACTTAGTGTTGAGTACCCATCCCAGCGAATTGATCAGATAATCCTTCGAGTAAAAGATTCACCCCTACAACAGTTAGGACTCAGACAAGAGCTACGCAATAGGGTCAAACCCTTCCTCTGAGATTATTTAACCCTGTTGTGAGGGGCGTAGCACCCTCGGTCAATTAGCTGCCTCATACCATACTTCTATTATCACCATTGTCCCTGCCTGAAGGTTATGTTGTCTCTCATCTGCCTTCCGGATGAACCGAGACCACCCTGGTCCCAACTGGTTTTGTCGATATATGGGTTACCGGATACCCACCGGTTACTACACCTAGCACAAACTCTTAGTCGCTCCCAGCGACTTCCAAAGAAACTTCAACTATCGAAACTTCTCTATATATCCTGCCACTCTAACCTTACAAGTCTTGGGATCCTCGATCCCCTATCTTGATCCTAAGGTCCCACCTACGTTGCTATAATCTCACGGGTCTCGCCTATGGGTCTCACCCGGCTATATCCTAAAGCGGTCTATCCCTCTAGTTTCACTTCCCTAACAATTGTCGCACGGGCCTTGCCCACGGGTGTCACCCGACTGTATCCTGGAGCGGCCTCTCCCAAGGTCTCACCTCTCTAGGGCTATGCAGGCCAATTCCATACTAATCTCAACGAACTACCCTTTCCTGATCCCTACCTTGCTTACTAAGAGATAAGGACCTCGCCCAAACTCCGCTAACTAAATTGCTAATGAATGCTACGGCTTACCCGCAGTCTTACATCACTTCCCTCACTGACTCACTGTTAGGGAATGTTGCGGCTATCCCGCGGTCCTACTACACTCTCCATGCTGTCTCTATCACTTACTACTACTCCGAGGGCATCCTGACTCACCCGAGTCCTGCTAGCGATCCTTCAACCTAATTTCCAGAACCAACCCTCAGTTATCAATGCTACAACTACCTTGTAGTCTTACATCCTTGCCATACTCGCGTTTTGTCGAGAAAATATTCAGCTTGGTTTCCCAAACCAATCGTCTACTAATCCTAAATACATGAACCCGACGTTGGGAAGTTTCCCAAACTCCCAACTCCTGCACTTCTCCACCCAAACAACCATTCGGGCTGCTTTCCCTTCCTACTCGAAGATTACTAACCCTTTCTAAGTTTAGCATGCTACCGACCCTAAATACTTGAAGGGTTCTCCCCCACTTTGATCCGACTAATCCCTTACAGTTCACAACTTGAAAAGGATTCCCAATCATTCCTATCATATGAAGGGTCGATCTGCTGTCACCCAACGTTTACCTCTTCTAGTTCTCCAACTAGCTTTTTACCAGACCTGAACCAATCTTGCCAACTAACAGAGCACCTTTCAATCCCCAATTACATTTGCTACAGTGACTGCATCCTGAGAACCTGCGCCTAAGGTAAACATTTCCACACTACTACCCTATCGTCCATGGCATGCAGATGGCATATAACTCAATTACAAGCAGATAATATAATATTCTAACAATATAATTACTCACATCGATGCAGTACCATAGCCATAAAATCATGAATAAAAGTTGACAAGAAAGTAAAAGATACGCACCTCCAACATCATGTGTTGCTCGAGGCTCCACTGTAGATAACTGAAAAGCCCTACTCCTCGTCGTAGGCGCCTCCACTCGGCCCTGACGGCCATCGGTGATCCTCAAAGTGACAGGGGAAGCTGCTATCACCTGTCCTGCCGAGAACAAACTCGGGCACTGGGACTTCTTGTGGCCCCACTGACTGCAATGGTAACATATCAGATCTGACCCCTGAGTGGTGGTAGCAATACAATCTCTACTTAAATGACCAGTCCATCCGCACTTGAAGCAACCAGAATCACCACCACTACCACTCCTACATGCACCCGCATGCGTCCTGCCACACTTCCCGCATCGGCTGCAGCTCTGACAATCCCTCGATCACGAATCTGACCCCTTGGGCCTCTTTCCCGGACTCGTGGCTACTTGAATCTCATACAACTTCCTCTTCCTGATCTGCTCTAGGTCAATCTCCCTCTCTCTAACCCGTGCAATCATATCCTCCAGCGTTTTGTAGTTGGACCTGCTCACAAACTGCGTGATGTCACTCCTCAGCATCTCGTGATATCGGGCTTTCTTCATCTCCTCATCCGCCACATACTGCGGAACAAGGAGATCCCTCTCCCTGAACTTGGCGGTGATCTCCGCCACAGTCTCAGTAGTCTGCTGAAAATACTGGAACTCCCGTGCTAACTGTTGCACCTCAATAACTAGTGCAAACTCAACTCTGAACCTGACAGAGAAATCACTCCATGCCATCACGTCCAACGCGGCATCATCCCCCAAGGCATGACCAAGCTCCTCCCACCAATCCCGCACTCTGTCCTTTAGAAGACAGGAGGCAAGTCTGACCTTGTCCCCCTCAGGACACCGGCTCGTGCGGAAAGCGTTGGCAACATCGGCCAACCACCTGCTGCTAGCAATGGGGTCCCTAGCCCTATGATAATCTGGTGCTCCACAAGCTCTAAGCTTTCGGAATGTCAGGTACGCGCTCCTACCAAAGCCATCATCTCTGTGCGAAAGGCTCTAAGCCTCTTGTCCAAAATCTCTAGTATACCCTCCTTGACCATGCCAAAGATTACAGGAGTCTGGTCTAAGATACTGCACGTGATCTCAGCTGATACAAACTCTCTCAACCGCTCCTCGAGTTGCTCGGTCCCTGAACCCAAGCCTGATCCCTCTCCGACACCTAATCTGCCCACTGGTCTCTCACATAATGTCACCATACTGAAAACACATCATAATAACTATCCAAACATTCATCATTGCTGAGGGATCATTCATACACACACTACAAGTTTCCCGGTCTCATCTCGGCCTTTCCTGAATCGAGTACGGATCCTCTGCTTTCATTAGTACAGTCCCATACTACCTTCCACATCTATCTGTACTTTCCTTAAGAATTGCCTCGACTCCACCAGGTCCCTTTTCTACTACTACTACTCCCAACACTAAACTCATCCTAGGCTTACCCTAGGGTGACCTCCAACCCGCACCTAGTCTTCAGCTACTAAAGGTATCTTCATAACGCCAATTAGCAACTACCTGAATACCATCACATGTGACGAGGCTCAGATAATCCTTTGAGTAAAGGACTCATCCCAACAACGGTTCGACTCAGACAAGAGCTGCACAATAGGGCCAAATCCAGCACTCTGAGATTATTCAACCCTGATCACATGTGACTTGACGTATTCACTTAGTTGCTAACTCTCATCACTCAGAGTCCCACAAAGCACAAAGCAAGTAGCATTCAGACAAAAGGGAAAATTCTAACCAGAACATACTCAAGCAATTCTATCCACATAACAAGAATCTGTACTAGCATGTAATTCATAAAGCTCATACACATACAACATGCACATAAGGCATCTTTCCTAGATCCTCAGTCCTAATCTAGAATGATGTTCTACTAACTGATAATCATATCGTAAACTTGTATGTGTATTTTGGGGTACTTACTTGAGCTCGGCTAATTGCATGCACCACACCCTTTTTTCTTTTCAAAATTCTTTTTCGCTTTTCTAAAACTCTTTCTTTTCCCAAAAATCCATCTTTACAAAAATTGATTTTCCTTTGAAATTTTCTATACCAATTCCTCAGTTTGAGTTCAGACACACCCGAAAGTGTGTCCAAATCCCTCAAACCAAGGCTCTCATACCAACTTGTAACGACCCAAAAATCCATTCCAAAAATGCCGTTTTTAAAACATTACTTGACCAAATTTGTCAAACCATAACATAAATCATAACATGAAATCAGAATGTTAATTCTAAACATATTCTTATTATCAAAGTAAAACATCTCAGGCTGACTAAACAATGGTGTGTGCCATACGATCACCCCGAGCTCTTCCCTCCGTTACCGGAAGTACCTGAAACCAAAACTGAAAACCGTAAGCACGAAGCTTAGTGAGTTCCTCAACCTACCACATACCATACTCATAATCACATACTAGGCCTCTCCCCTGCTGCATCGGGACTAGCCTGGCATCGGACTCGCTCCGGCATCAGGCCTCTCCTGGCATCAGGCATCGCCTGGCATCAGGCATCGCCTGGCATCAAGCACCGTTTGGTATACAGATCTGCTCACTTAGGCCTCATTTATCTTCGGGCCTTTCCCGCTAAACATATACAAACATATAACATATTGCCTAACACATAAGCTATAGTACTCTACTGCATTACTGATCAAAGGCCTCGCCTGTCTTGGGCCCCACCCATGTCTACTACTGATGAGTCATGGAACCCCGTCCACACTCCTACTGATAATGAGATACGGGCCCCAGACCACACTCACTCTTTCCCTAACTCAGGCCTCGCCCCTGCTCTGCTACTAATGAGATATGGAAACCCGTCCATACTCTGTTGATGGTAAGATACGGGACCTCGCCCACACTCACCTCCCTACCAGGTACATACAAGTATCACACAGACAACGAGTATAATCTAACATGCAACTATCCTCGGGCTTACCCCGACATCGGATCTTGATTTGGAATAACAACACATAAACCTTCCTCAGGCACCCGCCCGGCATCGGACCTTGGTCCGGAATAACATACTAGCATACAGTGCCTAGGGCTAACCCCTGGGTCTTCCTACTCATAACTACAAGGGCCGTCATTGTGGCCGTAGACCCATATACACAAATGGAAACTCACCTGCACTGCTGAACTCTGCTAATAACCCTCTGGCAGTTATCCAACAACTCTCCGAACCGCTGTTCCTCTAGCTCCCCGAGCTACCAATACCAATAATAAAACTTAGCCTAATTGTCCTCTAGAATTCAACTAGTTTAACTTTGGTCAAGTCCTTATCAAGGTCAAAGTCCCGGTGAAAGTCAACCTTCCATTTGAATCGACTCGCCGAGTTGTTCTACCAACTCGTCGAGTCCATACTCCTCAAATCCCAAACAACCCCAAATCCACTCGTCGAGTCTAGCGAAAACTCTACGGGTTCTCCTTCACTAACACTTCGGGACCATCTTCCACCGACTCGCTGAGTTTATCCTTGAACTCGCCGAGTTCATCATCATCGTATGAATGTCTAGACCATGACTCGCCGAGTTGTATGAACAACTCGTCAAGTTCATCTTCCTAACTAAGGAGATTGTTTTGTACTCGTCGAGTTCCTCCTCAAACTCGTCAAGTACTATGATCTTCATGTCCATTATAGACCCAGTCTGGATGAATCCTTTACTAACTCCACTCACTGATCCGAATCATAAACAGAAGGGTTTGGTTTTGCGACCCGACTCGCCGAGTCCATGAACGGGCTCGTCGAGTCCACTTTGTGACATCTCTATTCAGTCGATTACAGTCCATTCCAACACTTCCAACTCATAGATCTGGACTCCTAATGCTAGCATTGCACATAAAGTTGCTAACTTTATGTGCATGCAAGGTGTTGTGAGGCTAGAACACTTAATCCAAACTACAATGAAGGCCTAGGTCATGAAATGGGACCTTAGCTGGATAAAGCCAACAACTTTGAGATTCTAAAGCTCAAGAGTGTCCAGATCTGTTGTCCAGTCCATCCTCAAAGGCTTAATACTCGGATTCTACTTGGAAATGATCCAATTGTGACAAAAAACAAGCTACAAAAGGGTATCTATCAATTGAAAGCTTAAGGTTCAGACTTTTAACCTCCTAACAGTTGCCTAGTCGATATGGAGGCTGGATATAATCTTCCTTCCTTGATCCTTTCTCTCCAAGCTTCCAAGACACACTCTAAAGGCCCTTAATCTTCTCAAAAGCTCAAACAATAGGTTTCGGTGACTAGGGTTTTGGGTTATGGACGAGAGAGGTTGAAAATGAACCCTAGGGAAGAGAATAAGATGCTTCAATAGGGTACCAAGTCCCGAAATTAGGGCTTCCTAACCAAGACCTAACTCCCCAAGTCCACTCACCGACTCGTCGAGTCGGTCACTTAATCTTCCACACGGATCCCGCTCCGACTTGTCGAGTTCTTCCTTGGACTCGACGAGTTGACCCCCCTTTGAATTAGGGTTTTCCTTTCTTTTTCTTGGCCTTTCTGATACTGAGTGTTACAATCATGCAATATCTCCTTTTGTAATGTCTAGGTACCAAAAGCCGTAGAGACTTGACCAACGATATTACAAAACTTTTCCACTAGAGATTGATAACAAAACAATTCCAAGGAAGCGAAGTCTCAAATTCAAAGTACATTGCTTTGAACATCCTTCTTGCATAAAAGTTTCTAACTTACACATAGATTCTTAATATCCAACTCCCAATATGGAAGCATTTCATATTTGCCATATGATAACTCATTATTAATATAATCCAGTCTATTCATAATAATGTCAATATGGTCTATTCATTACTATACTTCCAACTGCCCATAAGCGACCAATCCTTGGCGAACCTTAGATTGTCCTTGACAATTGTTTAATCACTTTAGTCATATCCGGTTCTAGTCCTTTTTCCCTCTTAACGCCCTAGGCATTTGGAGAATTAGAACATGAGAATATTATAGCATATGCAATCGATCATATACCCGAAGCATATGGGACATGATTCATAATGTCTTACATAAAGACATGATACTTTACCGGTCTCTTGCTATAATATTTCTATATATAGAATTTCCAATGTTGAAGCATTCCAACACGATATTCATACATATCCTTGACTAAATTTGATTAAAATCGCAATCTAAGCTTTTAGATTTGAAATGAAGTATAAGTTCCTCTCCCTTAATTATAGGAAAACAACTTTTCAAATTCTCAAACTTTGTGAATTGGAACTTTTGTTTTCAATAACTAACATTGCTAACTCGCAAAACTTACCATAATTGATTATGCGCCCACTAGCATAAAAATTATTACATTATGAGCATAACACTTATGCTCCCACTAGCTTTGACATGTACCCAGAAATCAGTTGGACTTCTAGAAATAAATACTTATTGACTTTCATTAACAAAGTTCAGATTTCTGATATGAGATGCTTTGATAAGACTTTATCTAGGCTTCTCAAAATCATACACCTTTCCTTAGATAGCTTACATATGTCTCTTAACAATTTTAGAACTTACAGCAATAAGTCTCAAATTTTTGGACCTTTTGCTATTTCTCACAATTTGAACTATGAACATGGATGTCGTAATCATAATTGAATTTTAGAATGCAATTAACACAACTGCTTCTCCTTAAAATCTACTTAGTGAAAGCGTTTCCTCACACTCATTTTCATGAATTGGAGAGAAACTTTATGACACTTAGATTTTATGGTGTATGTGTTCCTATCCATGTGAATTTTTCATAACCATAATCACAAGACAAGGTTAGTGACAAATTCAAACTCATATGGACTGAACTTGATCAATCTTAATTTCTTGCCTCTTGGCAGCACAAGAGCCTACCATGTCTTCCAAGTTGTTTAGCATACTAATCAAGGTGATTTGCCTTATGCAAACAATTGAGAACTCATAGAACTCACATGCATAGTCAACTTTAACTGGAATGGGCACAGAAACAAGAATATGTCAACACGATAGGTTACAAACCTTAAGTCGTGTGCTAGTGATAAACAATAGGTTTTATTCTTGATTAGTTCTTGAAACTTGCCAAGATCATCAAGAATAACACTTCACACAATTGGTCTTAGTTGGTCTTTGTCCTTACCAAGACATCACAACTTACCAACTTCAAATGTACAATAGTAAGAAACATTTTAATCCACATTTGATGAGTGTTATAAACCTTCTTAAGATATGCCACTCAGGTTACAATCTTGGAGTATGACTCTAAGACTTGTTTTGGAACGAAGTATGATTCACCTTAATTTATTTAACCATTTTAACAGTTACCGATTCCTCTTCTTAGCCATACGAATGCACTAAGATGTCCTTAGAGGATCAATTGTGATATAGTTTCATAATCATTAAGATAATCATAAAACATGATACTCAAGTACTCTCCCATCCTTTCAAATTGGAGAAACTTTTACATCTCTGCCTAATTTGATTCTTCTTATTTGTCCTGCTATACGTTGAAACTTTTTCAATGATTCAGAATTATACTTAAACTTGTAAGCATAACCATATTTACTAAATTTTAGTAAATCATAACAAATTGTCTTATCGCTTTTTGTGGTGGACCAGGCCAGCACACAACCAAGTGTACCTGATCTCCTAGTCCTTCACTTGACTCACATATACATGTGAACAAGGAATTAGTCTTAACTTTCCAAAGACGAAAATTCTCATTCAGCATACAATACAAGTTGCATGATTCCAAGTTTTAGTCCAATTGAAACTTGGGTGATGAGAATCCTTCCTTATTTGGTAAATTTTGGCACTACCACAAACGAAAGAATCAAATCCATTTTTGAACATTGCTAGAATATAAACATCAATTTTCACAAATGTCATTGCAAGGAGATATAAAATAAGATAAAAACCAAATTTTATTTATTTATAAAATGCAGGAAAACTTTTCCTTACAATACAAATACAAATGAAAACTATGTTACAAAATATTTCTAAGAAATTTATCATAACTCTTAAGCAGTAGCTCAAAAATCCGATCATCGAACCATGCGATTGAAATCCATCTTCACGATTAGATTCAACATACTCTTTTTTTAAGCTTCCTCTCTTTTCTTCGATCCTAGAAAACATCAAAATGCGACCTTGTCACATCATGTATTAAGAATCTCCAAATAGGAACTTAATAGAGTTAGATAGTGGACTTACCTAAAGCAGAGTCATACACTCTGACTTTACCATCCTTATTATCCTTCAGTAGATACGGAAGCTTCACAACCAATGCCCCTTCTCTTGGCAGTAGAAGCAAACAGACTCTTTCGGAATAGCATACACAACCAATGCCCCTTCTCTTACCAGTACGCCAAATCGTTTCTAATTCAGCAGCAATTAGCAAATAGGTAAGATCGATAAGGGTCACGTCGTGGTCTGTCATATAGTAATCTTTAATGAACTCACTATATGTCTCAGGAAGTGATTGAAGAACCAAGTCAACAACCAACTTCCTCGAGACAACGACACCTAACATTCCCAGTCTGTCAATGTGTGACTTCATCTTCAAGACATGTGCACACACAAACCTTCCATTATGGTGTTTGCTTGCCAATAAGGTTTGAGTAACCTTGAACTTTTCAGGTCTTTGAACATGTGGGTCAAGGAGAACTATTGGAGGAGGTGGAGGAAGTGAAGCATGATTTCCATCTCCACGATCCAATCATGGGACATCATCTTCATGAAGAAATGTTTTTCCAAAAGATTCAGGAAGACCATAGTTGTCTGAACTAGACATCTACAAGGGAGAAATTCAAGTTTAGTTGATTTAATTCCTTAATAAAACACCCAAGATGAAATATTAAGGCTAGGACCCAACACAATATTCTACAATTTGGAAGCAGGATGTTGTAATCCAATTGCAAAATATTTAAAGGTAGGTAAATGACGATTTACCAATTTCCACCATGACAAACGAAAATGAATTTTAGGTTTTAAATGGATTAAAACACCTACATTATTTGAGATTCATTGAACTTTTCAATGGCATGTCTAATCTTGATTATGCCCTTCAAGTTTGTGACTAGGATACTGAGGATCACAAACAAGGTGTGAATAACCATGCAAATTAGCTTGGTACACTCGAAGTCATTTATCACCTAATCAATGTGTCGGTTAACCACACACGCTCCATTGATCTATGAAAAACTACGAGCTACCCTTTGTCACCCTTACTAGTCCAATGTTAGTGTGTCGGTTAACCATACACGCTCCACTAACGACTTGGCAAGGTGCAAAGTGCAATTTCATGGAATAGCATCAAATTCACATTTTTCCTAAGTAACTAAGATTAGGAATTTATAAAACATTTAGTTACTTGGTATTTTCATTATAATTTTAATGAGAGATTGTGTCATATCCTATCCGTTCGACTAATGACCCTCCACTAGTCAAGAGTGCGGTGGGTAAGAGTGGATACCCATTCAATCGCCATTTTATAGGCAATTTCCTTAAACACCCCATATAGACCAGCTTCGTGAATGGGGCCTACTAACGGTAAGACTGACCTTTTAACTTATATATATATATATATATATATATATATATATATATATAATTATTAAAATTTTAATATTATAATAGTATAAGGGTGTATTTTAAACTTTTTAAAATACTATATGGTTTAATCTATAAATAAATTAGATTTTTAATTTAATTAATTTAAACCATATGATAATGGATTTATTAATTCTCTTTTAATTAAACACTTTAATTAATTTAATAAATTCCATAAGGTGTAATTGAACTATTAAACCAAACATCAAGGTTCCATAAAATTCAACATTAAAAAAACTATTTAATCAATTTTTATGTTATAAACCTAAGAGTTACACCTTTTAATTACAAGAGTTTCTTAATTTGAGACTTTTTAAATACCAAAACATGAGCGCAAGTTTTGTAACTCTTGAAAACCTTTTGGTTTTCCATAACGTATGAGTTAATGTGGTTTTTATGAAAAAACTTTTCATGTTCCATAACTTGAGGACAAGTTATGGAAAACTTTAAGAACATTTAAGATCAATTTTTTTTCAAGCAAAATTATCATATAATTTTCATGATCTAAATTAACCCATAAGTCAAGACAATTCATATCAACAATTTACAAATAATTATCTTACTATCTTAAAATTTGACAATTGACCTTTAATTGGATGAGGATAATCATTACCAAATCAGAAAATACATTTTTAATGATTACAAAACAGTTTGTGGTAATGATCCTAATCCAATTATGGCAAAAAAACTCAAAATTCTGCAACCAGAAGCACCTACTCGACGAGTGCATGAACCTGACTCGTCGAGTCAGCCAGTGGACTCGGCGATTTCATCAGTCAAAGGACAGAAAATTGATTTTTCCAACTTTGAAAATTAATAAGCATCAAGTATAACAGAAAACAATCCTAGGCTCTAATACCACTATTGGGATTTGTGTACTAGAACATTCCTATGGTGCACATGCAACCCTAGATGCTTTGAATCTATGTTTTCTCTAATTATACATGCAATTTCAATTTCCAAAGCATACATCCTAACTAGCATACAAAGTTTGATAATTGAATCATAAACTAGTTAGATAACTTACCTCTTGTTGTAGCTAGTTGTCTTTAGCCTTTAAGAACTTAGCACCTCAAGTGTGATGCCTCAAATGGTTCACAATCACCATGAACAATGGAGGACTTGAGAGAGAGGTTACTAGAACACAAAATTGGTTATGAACTCCAAGAACATACTAGTCACAAAACTTGTGCAACTTCTGCCACCAATTTTAGGCTATAGGGTATCATATTATAGTGTAGGAATCCAAGAGTCATGGGTAAACCCTAATCCATACACTTGGGCTTATTATTTATTATCCATGATCCATGTGGACTAACTCTTCATGGAATCTAGCATAAACTTATTCCATCATGGATCAAAAGCTCAAACTATATATATCACTAATTTACATAATTATTCCCCTTTAATTTAATTAGTCTCTTTTGGTCACTAAAATAATTCCAAATTAAATCTTGATCAATACTAATTAAATCATATGATTTCATATTAATATATTTGAACTTATAATATATTAATAAATCATAAATAACCTCTTTCTCAAATATCCATCCTATCAGATTGTTCTGGTGAAGGCAACCCAAATGGACCATGCTACTCTCGGGTCAAGTACATACCAATTATAGTTATGGGCTTAGACACCTAATCCAACAATATGTACCTACCATTAGCAGAGTTCTCATACAACAATAGTTACCATTCCAGTATTGGTAGACCTCCCTTCGAGATGCTTTATGGGAAAAAGTGTCGGACACCCATATGCTGGGGAGAAGTTGGCCAGCGAGTCATGAGAAGTGCTGATGTGGTGATCAAGACTACAAGATTTATCCACCATGTAAGAGAAAGACTACAAACTGCTCAAAGTCGGCAGAAGAGTTATGCAGATCGACAAAGGTCAGATCTTGAGTTCCTAGTCGGAGATCTCGTACTACTCAAGGTATATCGGGGAAAGTAAGGCCCTAGGTATATCGGACCCTTTCGAGTTATCGATCGGGTGGGAAAAGTTGCCTACCGTCTGGATCTGCCAGAAGAGCTCAGTCAGATCCACAACATTTTTCATGTCTCCCAATTAAGGAAATGCATTACAGATGAATCAAAAATTGTTCCTTTGGAAGACATTCACGTAGATGAGTATCTGAACTACATGGACAAACTAGTAGTAATCCAAGACAGGAAGACAAAGACATTGCGCAACAAGGTGATCATATTGGAAAAAGTTCAATGGCAACACCGAAAAGGATTGGAGTGTACTTAAGACCCAGAAGAAGAGATGAAAAGAAACTATCAAGCGTTACTCAGTTAGATTTCAGGGACGAAATCTTTGTAAGTTGGGGAGAGTTGTAACACCCCATTTTCTACTACTTCTGTAGATAGTAATAGTAAGCAGTTATTATGAACTACAAAGTAGAAATACATTACTTCTATGCCAAAATAATCCTCGTCATTATGTAGAAAACATCAATACGATTTTTGTATATGCATAGAACGCGTAAATCTGACTCTGTATGAAGAAGTTATGCTTCTTCGAAGTTCGCGATTGAACCGACACGGCTATGTGCGTCGTAAAATACCAATCAAAGATATATTACTTACTAGCCTTAGTGATCTAGATGAAAGTTATAGTAGTCATAAAACCGAGAGCAAGCATATAGAGAACGTCCAAATCTGAATTCAATTGAGGAAGTTATGATTTTTAGCAGTTTCAGTGTAGCAGTGTGCAACACATAAACCGAATTTGAGAACAGTCGATTTTTAGGAAAGATAATATAAACAAGATTTGAAGATCTCGTTAATAGGAGTCCATCGATATAAAGACAGTCAAGAACGGACGCCCAGACAGAGGCCATGCAGCATCAAAGAAATGACGATTAAAAGCTCTCGGGTCAGAGTTCTGCCCATATAATTATCCGGTTTCGCTAGAAACTCTCTGTAAGTTAGGCTACACTTACTACGCTTTAAGTGTAACTTTTAATTATTCATAGTCATTGTTATGAACTTATAATTAATATTTATCAGTGATTCCAAGTCATTATATTGATTAATCTACTTAAAGGGTGATTTCTATTCTGGGTTTAGTGAGGTGTTTAAAGTGGGATTTCCAAACAATATACTTTGTATACCAGATGAACCCTACCTCTGATATGATCCTACCTGGTTGTTCCTTACTTGATAGATCTTGATGTAGACATTAGGATTAGTAGGGAATCTAGACTATAAATTATAGTCACCAGGATTGTGAATCAAGGCTAAGACTTAGTGTTATGCATTTAGGTCTTTGTGAAGTGTGAAGGAGAAGCGTTACCCTAACTTTGAGTCACCTACTCTGTCCAGGTGAGTTCTTCTCACTATATTGTATACTCCAGTGTGTATCCTCTATATGTTTGGATATAGTTACCCTGTAGTATGCACTTAGGCAATTACACTAGGATAGTTAATTTCATGTTACGTAGACTATTGTTATATGTTGATATGCATATATGGAGTTGAGGGCGGACCAGCCTTGTGCTAAAGGCTAATAGACTCGGACGGACTAGCTTTATGTTAAAGGCCAAGGGAAAACGGATCAGCCACGTGCTGAAGGCTATATAAGGCGGACCGGCCATATGCAAAAGTTCAAGGTGCGGACCAGCTATAAGTTGAAGGCCGTAATGTGTATGCAGTGTATATATGTTGTGGTATTAGGTATTTTGAGGGAATTCACTAAGCATCGGCTTACAATTATTGAATAACTGTTTTTCAGGTTGTTCTTCAGATCGAGGAAAGGCTCCTGCATGACTGTACTTGCATCGAAGTCCATAAATAATAATTTAAGACTTCTGCTAAGACTCTGTTTTATAATTATATTTGTAATATGATGTGTGTAAGACTTATATTCGAATAAATAAAAATGAAAATTTTACCTTGAAAATCGGGATGTTACTAGTTGGTATCAGAGCCCTGGTTTGAAAGAATTTGATGAACACTCGTGGGATTCCAGACTCAAACTAAGGATGGATATCTTAACAAATCTTTTTATAACAGAAATGGTACGAAAAGGAATAGATGCTATGGTACAGTCAGGCGGAGATTAAAAAGGAAAGTGATTCCCAAAATATTCATAATGTTATTATATGTTGATATATTATCTAATTTATGACTTATTTAATTGATTTAACTAATTTATATCTGTTTAAATGTTCTATAAAACCCCCTCATTTAACTACTTATTTTTTAAAACATCGAATTTTAATACAAAACATTTTAATAAATATTGCTAGACGTTTAATATTTTCATAAATACTATATTTTAACATTAATATTTAAATAATTGATTATAATAAAATACATTGCTTTAATAAATACTAACACTAAATGAAGGAGATAAAATGAAACACTATTAAAGATAAAAGGGTTAAGTGTTCATCCTATCAAACTATATTAACCGCTTAATATATATATTGAATAATCAATAAAAATTATATATATATATATATATATATATATATATATATATATATATATATTCTAATGGTAATAACTCATCGTACTAGGGGTAAGCATTTGGACCGGACCGGACCGGCTCTTAGGCCGGACCGGTTTCGTAGAATATTGTGGACCGTGGACTAGACCAGATGAGACTTACCGGGTCCAGGTCCAGCTATGGGTTATCCGGTTCTTAAACTCATTTGGACCGGTACAACTTTACATACATACGGTACAACTTGTTAAAACACGTTTTTGGGTTTGATGCAACTCGTTAAAATGAATATGTTGTTGGGTTTGATATGTTACAACTCGTTAAAATGAATATTTTTTGGGTTTGATACGGTACAACTTATAAAATTGAATGTGTTTCCGTTTCTTGTGCCATTTGGACCGGTCAAACTTTGATTGTTTATATTTTATACTATTTGTTTGAAGGATTGTAACTCATTGAATATAACACCAAAAACAAAAACAAAAAAAAAATATAGTCTAAACTCATCTACAAACTCTAAATTGCACATTGGAAAAAAAAAAACCGTATGTCAAATTGACTTAAAAACAAATAAGATATACTTGTTTAAAGAATTTCACAAAATACAATAGTTTAAATTTCTTGCTGAAAAGCTGAAAATTTTCAGCTTTGATATCTCATCTTTGAAGGATTGTAACTCATCAAATATAACACCAAAATAAACAAAATTATGGTCTAAAATCTTCTACAAACTCTAAATTACACATTGGAATAAACTGCATCTCAATCCGACTTAAAATGAATGAGATATGTTTGTTTAAAGAATTTCACATAATACAAAGTTTGTTGAAAATCTGAAATATTTCAGCTTTGATATCTCATCTTTGGAGGATTGTAACTCATCGAATATAACACCAAAACAACAAAATTACAGTCTAAAAGCATCTACAAACTCTAAATTACACATTGGAAAAAATCGCATGTCAATTCGAGTTAAAACGAATGGGATATACTTGTTTAAAGAATTTCACATAATACCAAATTTGTTGAAATATTTAAGCTTTGATATCTCATCTTTAAATGATTGTAAGTCATCAAATATAATACCAAAAACAACAAAATTATAGTCTAAAATCATATAAAAAAACTCTAAATTACATGTTGGAAAAAATTACATGTCAATCTGACTTAAAACGAATGAGATATGTTTGTTTAAAAAATTTTATAAAATACAATTTTGTTTTAAAATAAGCCGGTCCAAAACCGATTTTTATTCGGAACCGGCTAAACCAGACCGGTAAAACCGAAAACCGGTCCGAAAATAAAAAAAAAAAAAAAAAACTAGTCTGATCAGATCTAAAAGTCCAAATGTTAACCTTTACATCTTAGTGCTTGTCTAAATAGTAAAAAGCTCTAAAAATAGCTTTTCTTGAAAGATGCTATATCAACCTCGAAAAAATAAATTGTGGCCGTATGATAAATGAGATTAACGTATTTAATCCTTATTTTTATTTATTTATTTATTTATTTATTGGATAAACCTCTAGAAGTAATCCCATTTAAATTTCGATGCAAACTAGGATTCAAGAGATTAATTCGCCCTAATTGTCAACGATTCTAAAAGATTTTAACTAAACCATCGATTTTTCAGCACAGATTCTTCCTATAAAACCAGATTACAGAGAGTTTTGTTCTTGATGTGATGGTCATAATCCGTTGGAGGAGGGTTGAAGTCTGAAACTTTAAGCGGTTCTCATGGATTTTACGGATTCAGCTCCACTTTCCTCTGTCTCAACCCCTCTTCACTCTGGCTCCACTCCAAAAGAGGTACCTCTCCCTCACGAAAATACTCTTCACTTTAATCCATATCGGGAAATTAGATCAATTTTGTTTTGCTTTTCTACTTTTTATTTGCGTTTCTTGTATTTGCGTTTTCATCGCTTTGAATTTGATTGACATAGGTCAACGACAAGAATTTTAGAACACTTTTGAAACTTGTTTTTAGGCAATCAAATACGATTTTGGTGATCCACAAGCAATTTTGAGCCATCGATAACTTTAAATAACTGCAACTAATTGCATCGTGATGTTGTTCTCCATTGACCTTTGTCTTCCTGCCTACCTAATCTATCATTTTACTCACTGATTTCCTTTGGTTGCTACTTCCTTCTTGTTTGATCTTTATGATTTAATGTAGGGTTTATGATTTAGATGTATTCTGCCCCCAGTTACGAGTTTTGTTAACCATATAACCCACAACAATAGGAACATTCTGATGCCAAAATCTTGTTATTGGTATTCATGAATTCATCAATCTGTTTATTGTTCTTTTTTTTGTTTAGGAGGATCAATATGTAGCATCCATAAGTGATGTACATGAAATAACCTGCTGGGGATGTGGATTGCGCCTCATTCTTTCACCTTATACACCTGTTTTCAAGTGTGGTTGGTGTGGAGCCATAACTAATCACAATGCACATAAACAAAATGATAAGCACTTTTGGTGGAGACGATTGAGAGACCGGTGTTTTGTCATTATTCTTCTGCTATTTATGCTCTTCATTATAGGTAACCTTCATATCCAGATCTCATTTCCTTTACGAACTATATAATATAGTGAAACTAAACTTTAAAGTTACAAACACAGGTAGTGGTGTTTGGGCTATTTATCCTGTCATATTTTCAGTGAGTTATTTCTGTGGTGTATCCCATTTGACAATAACGGGTGTCTTGTCTTTAACCACACTTTCAACTTATGTACTGGCGGCATTCCGGTCACCTGGTGCACCACCACCTATAGCCTGGGGCAGCTACCCTGTAGTGGGAAGAGGTGGACTTGATCGTTACAACTTTTGTCACTTTTGTTCAAAGCCAAAGTCACCTAATGTTCATCACTGTCGTTCCTGTAGAATGTGTGTTTTAGACATGGATCATCATTGCCCATTTGTAAGTCTTCATACTCCATCTACTTTGTAAATTGACATCATTACCCTTTGAGTCCTAACTTTTTTATTTTTTACGAATTTGCCCTCATTTACTTATGCAGATTGGGAATTGTGTTGGTGCGGGAAATCATCGAAGCTTCATCCTGTTTCTAATCTCAGCAGTCGTGAGTACTTTCTATGTTTCCATTGTATCTGCATACGTGGCATTTAAAATCTGGCCACCATTAAGACACATTCCTACAACTGTTTTGACCAAGTCAACTGTTGTCACGATCCTCACAGAATACACCTTCTCTTTTCTCATATCAGTAGAGTATCTACCAATCAGAGGCTTTGTACTCATTTACCTGTTTTTTGCAAGTGTATCTGTGGAAATTGGTTTGGGTGTGCTTTTATGGCAGCAACTCTGTTACATATATGAAGGGAAGACGTATTTAAGTCAGTTAAGTTCAAATTCAAATGGAAATGATGAAGTTGAGGAAAAAGATTGTCAAAATCTTGTTAGGTTTTTCGGGTTCCCTTACCCTGCAACAAGATGTATGCTTAGTTTTTGGAATTCAAAGAAGATCCACAAGAAGTGAAATATATATATATAATACCACATACAAAGTTTGACTTGTTTTATGTTGAATACTAGATAGATATTGATATCATTTCTAGTGTTTTATATATATGCATCATTCATGTTTTATAATCCCCACCAATTTCTCATCAATTTATAGTTAGCTGGGTTTCTCATCTACAACTTAAATGGTTTTTAGAAGATAACCCGGTTAATAAAGATGAAAGTTGCATATTATACTTAAAAGGAACAAGCTGTCAGGCGATATCTATTGTGGAAACCTATTTTCTAAATCAACGATTAAAAAGCCTATGTTATATTAAGCTTAATAAAGGGTTCAAGTGTGATCTAATTGCAATTTTAGCAAACTGTTGTTACAAGAAAAAATATATGCAAACTTTACTGAGAAAGAAACACGGCTGGACTTTAATTATGTAGCAATGTCACAATGATAAAGAAAATCCTTTTTTAAAAGGAGTGGTGCATATGGGATGCCATGAACATGTTGAAAGACAATACAGAAAATTAGGAAATCGTGAGAGTGGTTGTTTCATCAGCCCAAGTAATCATCTATGGTAAAAAAAAAAAAAAAAAAACAAAACATGTAGAATTTTTTTATTGGAATTATAAGAGTCTATGCCTCTATGGTTTGTTAAACTTATGAACTAAAATGTTGTTTTTCATTGTATTTTTTAAATCTTATTACATTATCTTGATGGGTTGATGTTAACTTATGTTTTTCTTTTTTCTTTTTTTTTTTTGTTTTTTTTTGTTTTTTTTGTTTTTTGCTTTTGAAGATGATGTGATAATTAGAGGAACATGTAATGTAATGTTATGAGTGTGTCACGGGTTCAAGGCATGTTAGAACAGAAAAGTTTATTCAGAGTATAACTTAAGGTCCCTAAAGATGAGTTATCACTTCAATGTTGTATTTAAGAGCCATCACTTTTGCCTTGTGTGTGTTGGTTACTTTTAGTAACCAATTTTGAACTCTTTATGGTTATTTGATTGGTTTTTTGTTGTTATTTTAAAATACCATATCCATGATCATAGAATGTGTGTTATTTGGCATGCAAAAAATCTTGAAAGGTAGTATGTGTATATGTTTGTTTCTTGAGACAACATAAGGGTAATATGATCATTTTTCATCATTCACAATAGTCAAGTCGGAGATAAATTTAAACAACATGGTTTCAATTAAATGTGGACTCAGTCAGAAGTTCTAACTCAATCAACACTAACTCAGTCAACAACTATCAAACGATCCCTATATTGTTCCAATACTAGTATCTCGTGTCGGCCTAACATAGTATTATGCCACACTTAGTTGGTGTACGCTCATTAGTATTTTCTAATCCACCAATTAAGTTTACATATTTTAGAAGTGGTAAAATTGGGATAAATAAATACAAAATAATATGTATTGTTAGTGGAATGGTAGTTTGTTGAATTGTCTTTGAGAGTTTGTTACAACAAGTAGTATTGAAAATAGTGGAGGAATAAGGGAGATTCGTTCTTAAATTGCTATATGATATTTTACTACGTAGAGACTAGTTTCTCGAACTAACAGGGTTTTGCATTAATATTTGCATTGAGAGTTGTTTTTATTTAATCCAAGATGTCTTTTATTGTTAATTTTCTATTGTTCAACTAGTTCTTAGCAAATTGGTATCAGAAATCACTTTAAGCCAATTTATGAAAAGAGATCATGTCAATTGTAATTGTTGTCCAAAAATGGGAACAATACATGTTGGGAAGGCACTTTATCACACAGATTGATTGGAAATGCTTGAAGTTCTTTTTGGAGCAACATGAACTAGGTAGAAATACCAAAAAAAAAATGTTATGCAACTGTATTTGTGGTTATCTACTGAGTGTGAAACTAATAAACTTGAATTATACTTGTATAAAAGTCTAAAACATTCGAAAAAATTACACTAGAAAGAAAAGTGAGAAAAAAACATATCGTACATGTAATAAATATGTTTTATACTTCATTTATTAAATAATTAGTTGTGATTAATCTATTTTATGATAAAATCATGTGTTTGTCATATGTTAACAACTTAGAGTATTTAAATCATACATTTGATAATATTGTGTTTTAGATCACATATGATTAACTTCTGTTATAATCACAAATGTTTTAGACATGTATGATTAAAATCATATGTGATTAGTAGCACAACTTTTTAATCATAAAATAGTCTTTGTAGTTACTTTTGTTTTAATCACATCTTTTATAGATCAATCATATATGATTATACACATAAACATCTCACACTTTGGTTTAATCATATGTGATTATTACTAACTTTCATATACATAAAGAGATTCAATTACATGTGATTAACATCTATTACGAACACTTACATTTGATAATAATGTGTTTTAACATCTGTTATAATCGTAAGACAAACATATGTTATAATCGTAAATGTCTTAGTCGTATATGATTAAAATCATATATAATTAGTAGTTACTTTTGATTATACATCAATCACATATGATTATACAAATAAACAACTCACACACTACTTTAATCACATGTAATTACCATCTTTTATATAACACAGATATTCAATCACATGTGATTAGCATTTATTATTCTCCCACTTTGATAAGTCTAATAACTATTTTGCGTATGACTTTAGAACCTTATCAGCAATCATAGCTTTCAAAAGCCGCTGTCAACTCTAATCTCATCAGAAGCGTGTCCTTTAGATAAGGGATCATATATTCCTCCATTCTATATATCGTATGAACTGAAACATGGATTTTAATCATACTCTTTGTTCACGTGTTGTTTCCCGATTTCCGATTTATGACAACTGACAACATACTACAATAGAACACATCAACTTAGTCCCGGCTTGGCCAAGCGCTTAGGGTGTCATCACTAAATCATCGAGGGGCCCACACATATCGCTTTTATCTCACTTTGGGTAAAAGGAACGGATAAACTTCAACTCAATGCTCGCTTGTACTCACTCACCGAATCACACACAACAATACGTTTTATAACACCAAGTTACTGGTGCGTTTACATATTATCAATGTGTAACCAACTTGCAAGATACAACTCACACATCTTGGTTTCAAGAATATAAGATATTATTGTCTCACCAATCACTCGTGATAAAATCCATGAAGCGATCCAAGTGAGCGTGGGTTTATTCCAATACTCTAATCTTATAGCAGCATTCATGAACCCTGCAGCAAATTTTTGCTATGTCTAAAACACTTTAGACAATCTACAGTCAGATTCATGACAGTCTTCTTTCATTCCTACTTCCAAAGAATGAGCGACTGTGGAGGGTTTGAATAATCTTATTATTCGGGAAGTTAAAACATGCAAAGTGAAACACAAGAATAATACTAATCATATATGGCCCCAAACCTTTGAGTATAAATAAAACACCTTTTATTCAATCACCATATTTATTACTCATTATTTGTTGTTTCGGGTAATCAACTTCTTACTTGAATCATAACAACAATTGTCTCATGCTCATAGCATGCACACTATGTTTTCCTATGGTCTTTACTTTGTGAAATAGATCAAATGAACACATTTCCAATGATGCTCATTTCACAATTCCTAACCCATTAGTGCAAGAATACAAAATTCTCGCCACTACTAGAATATGTTAGATTCTAACATTTTATGCAACGGTCCTTTCGTAATATCACAGCACCAAAGTCACCAAGACTTTGCCAATGAAATTGCAAAGCACTCTATTGGAGATTGTTACAAGACTATTCCATAGTCATGAACTCTCGTATTCAAAGTACATTCCTTTGAACATCCTTCTTGCATAGAAGTTTCTAATCTAGACATAGATTTTTAACGTCCAACTCCCAATAAGGAAACATTTCCATATTTTCCATATGACAACTCATTTTAAATAGAGTCTTATCTATTCATAATAATGTCAATATGGTCCATCCATGACTATACTTCCAACTGTCCACAAGCGACCAATCCTTGGCAAACCTTAGATTGTCCTTGGCAGTTGTTTAATTGTTTTAGTCAAAACTGGTTCTATCTCCTTTTTCCCTCTAAATGCCCTAGACATTTGGAAAATTTTAGAACGGTCGAATATTACAGCATATGCAATTGATCCTATACCCAAAGCGTATGGGATACAATTCATAATGAAAAACGTGTTACTTTACCAATTTATTACTATAATATTGTCATAATATTTCTATTTGTCGTGTTCTCGAAATTCGAACTATGAAGAGGGATGCCGTAATCATAATCGAACTTTGAGAATGCAAATAACAAATATATCCTTGACTAAATTCAATTAAAATTTCTCGATCTAAGCTTTTAGATTGGAAACGAAGTATAACATTCTCTCCCTTAATTATAGCAAAAACAACTTTTCAACCCTTGCAACTTTGCAAAGTGAAACTTTTGTTTTTCTATAATTAATATTGCCAACTTGCAATACTTAAATAATAATCATGCTCCCACTAACATGATGATTATATCCATTCCAGCATAGCATTTATGCTCCCACTAGCTTTGACACGTATTTAAAAACCAGCTAAACTTCTAGAAAACAATACTTATTGACTTTCAAAGTTCATTGTTTCTAATACGATATGCTTCGATAAGCCTTTATCTAAGCTTCTCAAAATCACACACCTTTCCTTAGACAGCTCGCATGTGTGTCTATACTAATTCAGAACTTATTTTACTAAGTCCTAAATGTTCAGACTAATTTCCAAAACTCACAATTCGAACTATGAAGAGGGATGCTGTAATCATAATCGAATTTGAGGATGCAATTTACATAATCGCTATCTCCTTAAAATCTCTCTTAGTGAAAGCGTTTCCTCACAATCATTTTCATGAAGGAGATAAACCTTATTACACTTAGATTTTATGGTGTATGTGTTCCTATCCATGTGAATTTGCCATAACCATAATCGAAAGATAATGTTTGTGACAAATTCAAACTCTTATGGACAGAACTTGTTCATTCTTAATTTCTTGCCATCAAGGGTCCCACCATTGCTTCCAAGTTATCTAGCAGCTCATCTATTCCAGTTAATGTACTTTCATTGAACAAGGTGCTTGCTTTATGCAGTCTATTTAGAACTCATAGAACTCATATGCATAATCCCTCAACAGGATTGGCACAGAAATAGAATTTTGTCAACACGATAGGTTACAAACCTCAAGTAAATGATCATTACTATATAACAACAAAAGGTATGTATTCTATTCTCCTATGTCAATTTCGAAAATAGTAGATGCATGTTAGGTTTCCTTTTTGTGTTCATAATGTTGTAGACTAATAGTGAAAACATAGATCCATATCTAGGGTTGCATGCACGCATATGATTGTTTGTATTAAACCTTTCAGTTATAACATTGTATGGTTATTTATCATGACTTGGTTTAATCATATGTGATTACCACCAACCAACCACTCCCACCACCACCTACCACCCACCTATAACCCACTACCACCCACCGCCTACCATCACAATCCCCATCACCCACTAACCATTATCCAAGATTCATTTTCACGCTCTCGATTTAATAATTTTTCTCGTGTATTTTAACATGTGATTTTATATATTTAATCACATATGATTTATGTGGACAATATTTGTTTTCACATTTTTTATTCAATAATGTTTCTCGTATATTTAATCACATGTGATTATATGTATTTAATCACATATAATTTATGTGGAGAATATTCATTTTTGCATTTTCGATTCAATAGTTGTTCTCGTGTATTTAATCACATATGAGTATATGTATTTAAGAACATATGATCTATGTGGAAAAGGTTCGTTTTTGTGTTCTCGATTTAATAATTTTTCTTGTGTATTTAATCACATGTGATTATATGTATTTAATCACATATGATTTATATGTACAATATTTGTTTTCATATTGTTAATTCAATAATTTTTCTCGTGTATTTAATCACATGTGGTTATATGAATTTCATCACATATGATTTATGTGGACACATTTATTTTCGCATTTTTGATTCAATAGTTTTTCTCGTGTATTTAATCACAGGTGAATATATGTATTTAATCGTATTCTTAATTCAATATGGTTTCTTATGTATTTAATCACATGTTGTTATATGTATTTAACCACATATGATTTATGTGGACGAAATTTATTTTCGCATTTTCAATTCAATAGTCGTTCTCTTGTATTTAATATTTTAATCACATGTGATTAAACCTTGTTATCATGTTCTTCACTGGAAAATCCTAAAACACAATAGGTAAAACCTTTACATACATTTTATCAAACAAATGGAATGCAACCAATAACACATGTATTTTTATGTATTTAATCACATATGATTTAAATGGACAAGATTTATTTTCGCCCATTTTTTATTCAATAGTTGGTCCAATGTGTTTAATCACGTGTAATTATATGTATTTAATCACATGTGATTAAACATTGTTATTATGTTCTTCACCTAGAAACCCTAAAACACAATATGTAAAACCTTTATGAGTACAACCAATAACACAAAGTAGAATCTAATTATTAGAAGTATTTAAAAAAGCAAAATAGATCTCTATAAGAAACCTTTCAGAAGCATTTAACCAATTCGATGACTTTTTGATTCAATCTGGTACTTTTTGTTTCATATCAGGTGACTTTTGTTTCAGAACTATCGGAGAGATGTGGTTCCAGAAGAGCATAGGCTAATGAAGGTCATTCAGGAAGAGGGGAGGCGAAGGGTGGAGGTTCCCAATGAGAGAAAGAGTGAATACAAATCAAAGAGTTGCACATAGATTCGTAGAAAGTGGAGAGACAACCTTCTAGCGGTGGCATGGTCGTTCCTTTGGTTCGACTTCCGACGACGCTCCGGTGGTCTTGTGTAGGGTTGTGCATGGGTCGGTTTTGGAACCAAACCCAACCCAACCCGTAAATGGTCAGTTTCTGGTTTTCAGAAACCAATAGGTTCGGTTTCTGTTCGGTTCGGTTTATTGGGTTCTAGAGTCAGTTTTGGGGGTTTTCCGGTTTCTTGGGTGCAACCAATATACTCACGGGTTCTAGGTTTACCCATGGGTTTTGGGTTTTAACCTGTTTTCCAAAAATGAAGCAAGAAGTTAAATACTTCAAAAAACACTACAAAAAAATGCAATCGGGACCATAGAAAAAAATGATTACAGTTTGTTAACTTTGACTTCATGTTCCTGGTCAATAAAAGGACCATAAATTTATAATAGACTGTATCGCATTCTTAGTATTAACTAAACCATAAATCTAAAACTCAATGAAAAAATGCAATAAGACCTGTTTCCAACCTCTTAGGCTCTTAGCCTCTTACTGATTAATAGAAGGAAAGATTGCTAAATCCAACTGAGAAAGTGAGAAGTGACTCAAGCGAGAACGACTCTTTTCTTTTAGGGTTGTTTTTTTAATGTGTGTGTGTGTGTGTGTATATATATATATATATATAGTTCTTGGTTTGGATGGGTCGGTATCAGGGTAAAAACCGAAACCGAAATTGATTTTTCAGTTTTTAAAAAATTCAAATCCTAACCGTCGATTTTGCTTCTGTAGTGACAAAGAACATGGTTTGGCATGCGGAATAAAAGCTTGTACAATTGAACATGGTGATTTGGGTGTTTAAGAGATATATTGAATGTATATGGTGTTACAAAAAAGGACATAGATCTACATCTACATAATTAACACACACTTACACACTCACTTCTACATCTCTCAAGCACACCTCTACAAGTGGACAAACCCACCTTATATAGAGGTGTTTACATGTCTCTCTCTCACTCTAACATGTAAATGGGTCTCAAGGCTAAAGCACCACATACAAGTGGGTTTTACAAAAATCAAACATTTACAAAGTCATGAATGAAGAACTTTGTACCCCAACATTCTCCCCCTCAAAGTTAGGAATGAATGACCCACTTCAAATCTTCCAAAATCAAGCACTACGCGGTTCGAGCCTCAAAGGTGACACATGTCGAAACGAACTTCAATCTTCAATTCTTCCATGACTCTTCAATTTGGGCTCTAGGATGTGAGACCATACAATCCGAGCAGCAACGAATGATTAAGAGTATTCCAAACTCCAAATAATCACCCAAAAGTTGCGCATAAAAACATACCCCAAAAATCTTCAATAAAACCAAACCCATTTCGAATACATCACTTCCGAACTTCCAATTGCATCATCTCGTAGGCTTCAAAATTTCAAGATCACTTCGGTCTTCAAATCCGCGTAATATGAAAAATTCAAGTTCGAATTTCCATATAAAACTTCTCCCCCTTTTTATAATCGAAATTTGATTATAAAACTCCAAAGGAAAAAGAACGTGCTCTATTCGGAATTTTTTGTGTCAAAACTCCCCCTTAACATGGGCATAAACTTTGTGCTTTAATCCGGAAAACCCAAAAAATATTCAATTTTTATTGTCGTTCACGGATTGCCTTTGACAAAATTTCTCAAAAATGGGTAGAAATTGTCAATTTCAAAATTCTGCAGTGACTCGTTGCGCCCAAAACAGCAAAATATGCAAAACTCTCCCCCTTTTCCAAAGCTGGGTAGAAAGCGTCAATTTGCACAAACTGCAGGGACCAGAAATGCACAATCTTCAATTTTCAGCAAAATATAGTCCTTTTTCGAATTTGGGTGAAAACTGCAAAAAATTCGAAGTTTCAGGGACCATCTTCGTAAATTCTGCCCTTGTGCACCAAACATACGAAGACATGTTGTAAAATTGCGATGCCTCAAACAATTTTCGAAGTTGGGCGAAAAGTGTCAAACATACGTAACATGCTTTAATTTTCGAAGTGTCATATATTCGAAGGTTTAGGGGCTGTTTTCGAAACTTTGTGTTTTGCTCAATTCTTTCGAAGCACGAAGCATTCGAAGACTCGTTAATGAACAGTAAAATTCTTCATATAAATTTCCAAAATACCCCCTTCGAAAATTCAGAATATACCCTTCGAATATTCAACTTCTAAACACCCCCTTCGTTTTTCCCAATTAAACCCAAAGCACAGAAACCCAGTCTTCGGTTTTTTTTTCAATCATCTATTACCCTTAGCTTTTTGCAATAGACCCTTCGAAAATCAACAATCAAAATCCTTCGTTCAAACTCTAAATACCTTCGTATATTCAGCCATATACACCCTTCGAAAATTCTTTCATAATCATCCTTCGTTCGTTCATTTCACCAAACCCAAAATCAACAACATACAAAATCCTTTTCCAGTCCATACCCTTCGAATCAAATCCAAATCACAGTCTTCGTTTTTCTCAAATCAAACATCACTGAAAATCTATTCCCAAATCTTCTTCAACCCTTCGTTAATTGAGGCCATCGACTTTGAGATATCAACCATACGCCTTAACTCCAAAATCGTTGACATCAACAACAAATTTCAACCCTTCGAATATTCATACTCAGTTAAGCATAGATTTCCAATCCAGTCCATCATAAGGTTCGTTCGTCCCTAAACCAAATCTGGTTGGCATCAATCATCGACATAAACCATTCGAACCATAAACCCATCTATCAACTCCAAACATTCGAAGAATTCACCCCAATTCCACATCAAAATCGATTTTTCACTTTCACAGTCGTTCTTTCTTTCAAGTCTCGTTCGTCATCAAGATCATAAACCCAATAATTTTCGAAATTGATCTACAAATCATCCTTAGTTTCGACATCCATAGCCCCAAAACAACTTGTATCAAACGATTTTGACATCTAATTCATCGAATTAACTCAAAAAATCACAGTTGACTTTTATAATGATTGACTTTTCGCATTCAAACACCAAATCGATGAATCAAATACCAAATTTTGGATCTAAAACTTGATAAATCATCTGTTCTTCACAAAAATTTCAATTGATAGCAAGTTCTTAACCAATTTTTATCCAAATCAAAATACCAATTTCCGATTTCTTCACTTTTGCTTGAACAAAATCGATTTCATCATACACGAATCATATGAAATCGAAACTCATTTTCAATATACATACAACATCGATCGAGAAAAAAAAATGAGAAACCGAGATGAAGAACTCAAGAACAGTCGATTAAGAACAGATGCATATGAAGTCGATGGTACAACTAGATAAAGCGTATGATAATGAACCATAAACAACAGCATATTTATATCTATATGATTCAATGAATTCTTGTGGGCTCAGCTTTTTAAGACATTGGATTGAAAGAATATTTGGGCTGATCAATAAATTGTGAATAGTAAAGGATTTGATAATGGATCAAAAACAAATTATGGGCTCAATAACTATGAACAGTAACTACTCAGATTTTGGGCTCAATTCACGATTACGAACAGAAAGTAATCTAAAATTTTGTAATTGGGCTTAGAATTTGTTTTCGAAGAAAAAAAATTCAATCAAATGATTTTGAATTTGTTTTTGGACTTGATCAATGAAAGAAAATAGATTGGATCTACAAATGGGCTTGAAACAAATATAATCCAATCGAGACAAAACGATCAAACAATCAAGAACGCAATGCACGAATTAAGAGAGATCATAGAGAGAGACTCACCAATATTGATCAAATTGCGACAAAATTTGCCAAACCGAGAATCGTTCTTCAAATATCACCTTGATCTTGAAGACCCGCTCTGATACCAATTGTAGTGACAAAGAACATGGTTTGGCATGCGGAATTAAAGCTTGTACAATTGAACATGGTGATTTGGGTGTTTAAGAGATATATTGAATGTATATGGTGTTACAAAAAAGGACATAGATCTACATCTACATAATTAACACACACTTACACACTCACTTCTACATCTCTCAAGCACACCTCTACAAGTGGACAAACCCACCTTATATAGAGGTGTTTACATGTCTCTCTCTCACTCTAACATGTAAATGGGTCTCAAGGCTAAAGCACCACATGCAAGTGGGTTTTACAAAAATCAAACATTTACAAAGTCATGAATGAAGAACTTTGTACCCCAACAGCTTCGACTTCGGTTTTTTCGGTTTCGTCAGTTCTTGTCACTTTCTCGGGTTCTTGGTTCGGGTTTGCTCATCCCTAATCTTGGGGAGCAACTAATGAGAGAGAGAGAGAGAGATGGGGTGTGGGGTGAGGTGGGGGAATAAATAGGATGGGTTTTTAATTGTTCTTTCTTTATATTAACATTATTTTGTGTTTTTAATTAAAAAAAATGACTCATATTTGTTCTTACATTTTCGTTTTCAGTTATATATAATTTTTTGTACTATAACAATGTCATACGAACAAACATTATATCCACACATCTATTCTAGATAATTTTTTGTAATGTAACAATGTCATATGACCAAACATTATATCCATACATTTACCCAACTTTATTCTTGTTTGGTTTATCTCGAAGGTTCAATTGAGCGTGGAAAATTACTTTTCCATAGTTTTTTAAAAAAATATGTGAATTTAAAATTTTGAACAAAAATTCCAAAATATTATTTTCCTAATTGTAACTTTTGTTTTGTAAGACCATCCGGTATGGTGGCCACGAAGTGGGTCGTGGTCTAGGTGGCCACTAACCATGACTGTGCACACCATCCCGGTGGTTCATGGTGGGTTGTTGTCATGGCCCTTCGTGCTCCAGACAATGATTTCAAACGGCCAATGAATTTATTTCTTACATTAAATCTCGTTTGACCATTTCTTCTTCCTTTCTAACGGCTATTTTTCAATTCCTTCGATATTTACTTATAAATACTACCACTCATCTTCTTATTGTTCATACATTTCTTCTCCCTTTGGTCATCATATATTTTTGTTGTTTGATCCTTTAAAAACCATGCCTCCCAAAAATAAGAAATTGTCAGAAGAGGAAAAAGAGAAATTAGCACAAGCATGGGTGACGATTTCGGAAGAAGACGTTGGTCAAACTTCCGGTTCTTTTTGGAGAAATGTTGAAAGTGTTTTTCATGGTTTAATAGGTTGTGCAATTCGAAATGTTGATGAAATATGCTCGAAGTGGCACGATATGAGGGTCAAATGTTCTGAGTTCAATGGAATTTACAACTTTGTTATAAACAATTTACACGAAGTCAATATCAATCCGGCTAATGTGGCCAAGCAATATGAAAACACAAATCATCAACGTTTTAGACATGTCAAAGCTTGGCAAAAGTTGAAGAATTCCCCAAAATAGAATAACCTTTTGCTTAAACACACAAATTAGAAGTTTGGTATTTTTAGCTTTTTAATTCTTAATATTATTTTTATTTTTTTTATTTTAATTAATGTAACTTTTATTTTTAACGTTATTTTTATTTTTTATTTTAATTAATGTAGTTTTTAATAAATGTAATTTAGTATTTTAAATTAATGAAAAACTAATATTTAAAAAACTATATGATTTTTATGTATTTTTTATTTAAATTTAATTTAAAAAATAAGATGAGTTATGTGTTTAGTGGTATGTATCCCATCGTTAGTGGTGGGAAGTGTGGTGATGATGTGGCACCCACCACTATAGTGGTTAGTGGTGGGTATAACGGATGACCTAATAATACAAATATTCTGTTTAAACAATTAAAGGCACTTAATGGAGGTATATTTTTAATGGTTTTTTTTTCTTTCATAGGCGTTCCAAATATAAAAGGGAAAATGATTTGCGGGGGTAATTACCTTTTCGTATTGTTCACGTTTAGGTAACTTTATTTTTTTTGTACACATTTGACCATTTAACTTGTTACATGTATTCACATACTAGCAGGTGACAATGGTAATATATGAACATATTTAACAAGTTAAATCGTCAAATATATACAAACAAAGAAAATTTCCTAATACAATGTTTCTTAATAATTTTTATAATTTCTTACAACATTTTTATGATATTTTTTCCTATAGGGTTTTCTAATCAATGTTTTAAACTTTACTTATAATTTTTTTTAAACTTTTTTTTATACTTTCATATAATTTTAATACAAGTGAGCTTAAACCAAATGTTTTATAAATGTTTTAAATTTTTCATACAAGTTTTTAATTTTTTTTTATTACATTTTGTTATGAATCATACTTGATAAGTATGCAAGTTAATAGATAATAAGTATTTTATATTCTAAGAAGTTATCTTGTTTCCGTTTTTAATTTTGGCAATTAGAATCTTTTATTATTTGAGTCGATTTTAGAGTCTTTGTTTCTAGATTTGGGTCTTTTATTTATCCCTATTTAAAGGGTAGTCATTCAAGAAATAAGATATGCTGGAATTTGAAAACAATCAATAGAGTAATATTAGGTTAATAGCTTAGTTTAGTCTCCTGCAAATAAGAGGCTATGTTACAGGGGAGTTCACGGCTTTTTCAGGTACTAGCACTGGTCCTGTCACGAGGTCTAGATCCCGGGTCATAACAAATTTGGTATCAGAGCCACTCGTGATGTCGACACAACAGGAAGAGCTGATGAAGAAATTGGAAGCGTTCATGATCCAACAAACACAAAGCAATAATGATTTGAAGACAAGTACCAATGATTTAAAGGCGGCTATGACAGCCTTGCAGACCAAGCAAGCAGCGATGGAAGAGAGATTGCAAACCCTAACCCAAAACAAATCCAACAGACAAGAAGAAGAAGATGAGAGTGTGGATAAGATGTTTGAGTCTGGTAGATTTGATGACCCATCAGAACAGGTGCGTGGAAGAGGACATGGCGCCACCTTTGGTGCCAATCCAAACAGTAAGTTTTCGTACCAAGGAGGCTTCGTTGGAAGAGGTAAGGGTTTGATCCAGGAAGGTGCAGGAAGAGTGTAACGCCCGTAGATCTGGGCTAGTCAATTTAGAGATAATAGGGGTCGAAAACGACTTTTCGATAAAATATTATTTAGAATAAGTAATCTTAACCAAGTTGTAGAATATGTCTCAAGGGTTCCGTACATATAAATAGCGCCGAAATCTGAGTTATAACGAAGAAGTTATGGCCCATCGAAGTTTTACGGCAAAACCGGCACAGCACCTGGAGACGTAAATAGTGAATTTATGATGGAGGACTTTTTAGCCTTAGTAATCTAAACAAAAGTCATAGAATATGTAAACTGAGAGCGTCCATAAAAAGAACGCCCAAATTTGACTTTGTATGAGGAAGTTATGATTTTTCTAAGATTTAGCATAACAGTGCACGGCCCGAAAATTCGAATTTTAGATCGCTCGATTTTCAGCCAAAATAATCTAAACGAGAAATGAAGATATCGTTAATAGGATTTAAATGATAAAAAGACAGTAAAAAATGGAGCTCGTATGCGAAAGTTATGGACGAAGCTTAGTCTCTACTTTTCAAGCGCGGCAAATTCGATACAGTTTTGTAAATCCGAGATAGATTGAGAATTAGCCAACGAGGTCTAAATGAAAGTTGTAGTACTCGTAAATACCAACGCATGGATATAAATAACGTCGGAAACGGAGATCGTATGCGAAAGATATGGACGAAGCTTAGTCGTTACTCTTCGAGCGCGATAAATTCGATACAGTTTTATAAATCCGAGATAGAATGAGAATTAGCCAACGAGGTCTAAATGAAAGTTGTAGTACTTTTAAATACCAACGCGTGGATATAAATATCGACAAAAATGGAGATCGTATGCGAAAGTTATGGACGAAGCTTAGTCTCTACTTTTCGAGCGCGGCAAATTCGATACAGTTTTTGTAAATATGAGATAGAAGGAGAATTAGCCGACGGGGTCTAAATGAAAGTTGTAGTACTCGTAAATACCAACACGTAGATATAAATAACGTAGAAAACGGAGCTCGTACGCGGAAGATACGGACGAAGCTTAGAGACTACTTTACTATAAAACTCCTATAAATACAAGGGTGAACTCCTCATATTTTCTTCACACCATAAGCCTCTCTTTCTCTCTCTAACTTCTCTCTAGCCTCCCTAAACCCCTCCCAAGTCTAGGGAACCTCCCTAGCACGAGAAGAAAGCCCCGGAGCGCCCGACGGCTCCGAGAAGAAAAGCTTTCGGCTCGGAAATGCTGCTCCAGCGAAGCCCAGTTTTAATAAAAACCCGTTGTTTTGTCTAGGAAAATTTTTTTGAGATAACGAAGTGTTGTCTGAGTTCGGAATCACCACCTAATCAAGTGAGTGCATGGTCCCTTTCATCTTACACATAAATATGAAGTATTTATATATATTACGTGTTGTGAGTGCATAGTTACTTTCATCTTACACATAGATATGAAGTATTTTATATAAATTACGTGCTATGTGTGCATATTATCTGAGTACTTGCTGTCTATGCTAAATGAACGATTGTATACATGTTTTAAATGATTTAAACTGTATATGTATTTTATATCTACAATAATGTTAGGGTAAAATATGGGTAGATGTAATAGATGGAATATGAGTTGGATGATGAGTTGAGAGGTGTTATAGACCACGAGGTGAGGGTGAGAGGTGGACGATGTGAGAAGCCTTTTCCCAGACGATGGCCCCTTCATTCAGCAGAGTATGGATGACAACCACGGACTATTCTAGACAGTCCAGTGGAACACTAGCAGGCTCGCAACCTGTAGGTGTTGTGAACGATCTGTTCACCCGGTGTACTCTAAACCCTGGTGATCATGCAGACTTGATGCCTAAACCCTGGTAATCATGCAGACTTGATGCCTAATCCTTGGTGATCATGCAGACTTGATACCTAAACCTTGGTGATCATGCAGACTTGATGCCTAAACTCTGGCGACTATGCAGACTTAGTGCCTAAACTTTGGCGACTATGTAGACTTAGTGCCCGTCGTATAAACCGTGGCAACGATGGACTTCGTGCCGATTCCTTAGGATGATCCTTAGGAATAAATGAACGAGGAATAGCTGATTCTTAGGGTAGATCCTTAAGAATAATGAAGATAATGGGGATGGGTAATTGGGTTGATTGTTTAAGTGTTTAAACATAATAATTATATTATTGTGGGTTGAAAACCCTATGTACTCACCAGGTTTCCCAACCTGACCCACTCAGTTTATTTATATCACAGGTGTTGAGAAAAAGTCACATTACACTGAGAGATTTAAAAGAGATGTAGATCACTAATGATAATGAATGTAAGTTCTGTTTATGCTTATGTTTCTGTATTGACGATGACATCCCAAATGTTTTAAAATGAATAAAAATACTTTTCTTCGGAAACGGTTTGATAACGTACTTATCGTGTTTTACTGGGAACAAATTCCGCAACATTTTTATTAAAAGAGGTACTCTGATTTTTATAAAGCATAAACAAATCGGTCTTTTCTGGCCGTGAAAAATGGGGATGTCACAAAGAGGATCAAGCAAGGCTTTTGAATCATGGCAGACAGGTGAACCCCAACCTTTCAAACACCATTGGGACTCCTTCAAGCCAGAAGGGTCAAACAAAAAGGATCAGGGGGAACCAAAAAACTAGGAAGAGATGGAAGATATGGGATACCGTGGGGGAAGAGTACCGAGATTCGCCAAGATGGAGTTTCCCACATATGATGGGAAGGGTAATCCAGTCGAATGGCTTCAAAGATGTGAAGACTTCTTTGAAGAACAACAAACCCCTACTGAAGCTTGGGTTAGGCAGGCCACCTTTTCACTACAAGGTCGGGCTAGTGGGTGGTACCATAACCTACGAAGAATGAAGACCCACTTGAATTCATTTGAGTTCTCAGAAGAGTGCAAAATCAGGTTTGGCCCCTCGATGAGCATGAACCTGTTAGGCGAGTTAACTCGATTAAGGCAAACAGGCACGGTAGAGGACTATTGTGAAGGATTTGAATTGCTGCTAGGGAGAACGACGGGTGTGACTCCGGAGCAAAGTATTTGGCATTTTTGTGAAGGTTTGACTAATGCTATCCGTTACGAAGTAGAGTTTGCTAGACCCACCACATTATACTATGCTATGAATCTAGCCAGACAGATTGAGTTCAAACTCGCGGAGGAGGGACGACCAAGGAGTTTTGGAGCACCTCTATTAACCGGGAATCAACCCTCGACAGGAAGCAAAAACCGAGAGTCAGCAGGTGGTGGAGCCGGAACAGTGAAATCTGAAGTGCGAAACCTGATTTTGAAACGACTTACGGCTATAGAGATGGCGGAAAGGCGAGCGAAAGGATTATGCTTTAACTGTGATGAGATGTTCTCGATCGGCCATAAGTGTGCGAAACTGTTTGGTATCATGTTTGAGGATGAAGAAGATGTTAAGTGGGATGATCGTGCTGTTTTTACCAACACGTACCCAAGTTTTAAGCTTGCGGACAAGCTCAATGCAAAGGAAGGGAGCAATGTTATGAATCATACTTGATAAGTATGCAAGTTAATAGATAATAAGTATTTTATATTCTAAGAAGTTATCTTGTTTCCGTTTTTAATTTTGGCAATTAGGATTTTTTATTATTTGAGTCGATTTTAGAGTCTTTGTTTCTTGATTTGGGTCTTTTATTTATCCCTATTTAAAGGGTAGTCATTCATGAAATAAGATATGTTGGAATTTGAAAACAATCAATAAAGTAATATTAGGTTAATAGCTTAGTTTAGTCTCCTGCAAACAGGAAGCTAGGTTACAGGGGAGTTCACGGCTTTTTCAGGCACTAGCACTGGTCCTGTCACGAGGTCTAGATCCCGAGTCATAACACATTTTCATACATTTTTTTATAACTTTTATACATTTTTTTTAAACTTTCTCTTACAATATTTTTAAAGTGTTTTACAGATTTTGTATGACAATTTAATATCTTTTATAACTTTTTAAAATACTTCCGTTAAATACTAGTTTAAAGCGTTGTATTAAAAAAAGTTTATAAACTTCTAATTATATTAAAAAGTTAGAATAATTTTAAAACATTTACCTTATATAGATTTTTTTATTTTTTTATTTGCTAAGTATTATTTTATTTTTATTTGTTTAAAAGACCCTACATACTTACTGTCACATACTTAATTTATTTAAATTTATTGTTAGATATTATTTACTTAAAAATATTGTATATGCTAAAAAAAAAAAAAAAAAAAAAAAAAAAAAAAAAAAAAAAAAAGTTATAAGATGCTATATAAAGTATTTTAGAAAACAAAAATATATTTATTAATTTAAAAGTAAAGTTTAAAATTGATCAATATTTAATTAATATTTAGGAAATTATAGATATTTTAAAAATAACGTTTGAAAAAAATAATACAAACAAATATAAAAAATAAAATCGCTATTAAAAGTGGGGAAAATGACTTATCAGGATAATTAACTTTTCATTTTGTTTACATTTAGGCAATTTTTTTTTGTATACATTTAACTATTTAACTTGTTAATTTGTTCACATATTATCATTGTCACCTGTTATAGCCATTGACAATGGCAATATGTGAACACATATAACAAGTTAAATAGTTAAATGTGTACAAAAATAAATAAGTTACCTAAATGTGAACAAAACGATAAAGATGATTACCCTGTTAAGTTATTTTCATAGTATAAAACTGATAAGTTGTGTAAAATTTGCTGACTTTAAATCATTTGTGTACAAAAAACAAATACGTGATTAACTTACGTCACAGATGAGTTATTATAGAAATTTCCGTATTCCATTTTTTATCCAAAATTTCGGAAATCCGAACTAATATGTGAATCACTATCCAAAATTTTGAATATGGATCCAGTATTATATGGCTAATATCCGCATATCTAGTTTTGAATTCCCCCTAAGTATTGGGACAAAGAGGTATCTTTTTGCAAATTTGGCCAAACTTGAAGGGCTTCTAGTAATTTTGACGAAAGAGATGCACCACAGGTTGCTGAGCTACATAAAGCCGGTAGATAAGGTCGCCCAGTGCACCAAAAGATGGGACACTGCATTTCAGGAACCTTAGCATCTCCTCTCTCAACACACACCAAATCACTCAAATTCTCCAGATACACGCTTTCTGCTTCCATTCAAAGAAACCATACCCCACCCCCACTGGTAATTATAAATTATTCTAATTATTTGTTTGCATGGCTCTTGAACACAACTTTCTAAAATTACAAAAATCTATGGAATGAGTAATAATCTAGAGTGCTGTTGTGTTGTTCAGATAGGGAAAAAGGTAGGAAGAAGGCTGATACGAATATCAACAGCAGAAGGGAAATGGCAAGGAAACTGGAATGCTGACTATAGCTTCTCACTTCGAGACCTACGTTTGCAAGATCTAGTTGAAGTTGGTGATCCTAATGATGCACGAGTCTTCGTGTCGCTATCTATTCATAGGGTCTCTCTTCTCTCTCTAGTCTCTACTATGCATATCACATGACACTTGTATTGTGTTTGGCATTCACTGAAAACAATATGTTTGATCAGCATGCAGGGTTTGGACTTTCAGTTGATGGGACAATTGACACGTCATTTACCAGAAAGTGTAGCAACTGCTCTTCTCCTTATTGCAGAAAGGTACTTTTGTGTGTCATGGTGGAAAAGGCATATAAAATGTGCTTCTGTTATTATTGTTCTAAAGTGATGTAAAATTTATTGTCAGATTACTTCCAGCTTCAATGTGTGGGTTCTATCATCCAACAAAGATGGTGACTCGAATCAACTACCTGAAATTGGCGGCGATGATCCATCAGTCTCTCCCTCCCTCTCTCTGTCTATATATATAATTTATAAATAAATGTATCTATATGTTTGTGTTTTTGTATGCATAAGATGTATGTGTATGCATTTATAGATATCTCTCTCTTAACATATACACAGAAAGGAGGACTGAAGACATTGATGTCTTGCAGGTGATCTATGTGAAGCCTGGATGTGAAGCAGATCTTGACACGTTAATACAAGACAATATTAGGCTCACTACTGTGAATGTACTATACTACTCTACTTGTCCTCCAAAACAATCTACACTTGACCTTTTTGTGTCAAATATCTTACTTCTTAATTTCAAACTCAACAATTATACAATTTGTGCCATGTGTTTGCAGGAAACATGTTCAGATTTTTGTGAGAAATCAGAACTTGGATTAAATAGTAAGTACTAAGCAGTGAAATTTTGAATAAGTGATTGCCACAACCATACACCAAAAAAAGAAACAGTGTGTAATGTACATTATGTTGGTAGATCAAAGCTCTTATTTCCAGATCTTTACTTCTATTTGCAGATCTTAACAAGGCAAAGACTACAACTGTTGATAAGAGGTGGTCCAAATTATTAGAGCTAAAAAAATTGTATCAATAAAAACATGATATGGTTAGTTATTTATTCATCATAGTCAAATATGTTATGTTCATTAAACAGATAGTCAGATACACAAATGAACACGGTTTATCTAACCATCCAGTTCTGTATCAGATCTATATGAAGCCCAGAAAATCTTTCCGAGCACTCCTGCAAACAGAAGAAGAAGAAGAAGAAAAAAATTGTAGCTCCAAATTTTAGGCTGCAATGTTGTCATTTGTATATATCTTCTTTCATCTTGTTTTCTATATCTGTATGATGTATACACAAAAACATTCTATACATAATAAATACTTATATATATCTGCTAATCATCTACCTTTCTTTATCTCCAAAGAATCAACTATACAAGATAAAATGACACATAAGTTTCCAACTACCATTAGAAAATGAACAGCGGAAAGAAGTGTGACAAGTAATATCCAGCATTTCAAATTGCTATCTAATTGTAATTATGAAAATCAAGGATCATGAAGACAAAACAACATTTAGAAGCAAAAAAGATTAATAGGGATAACTTAATCCTATGTACAGCTCATCTAATGTTAACCATGAAAAGGATATCATGTCATTGGCCAAACAAACTTATGGTCTGTACCACTAATTATATTCCATGATCCATCAGCAATCTCATCAAAAAGTTGGGTCCACCCCCATGATGAGTACCCCACAAAAAACCAGTAGTCAGTCATGGAGCGATTGTGTAACTTGAGATTTTGTATTAAATTGATTGTGGCCCATTGGTCAAGGAAGTAGATGTCTGGTAGAACTTCAGGGTGTTCATCGTTTCCAGAAGATTCTCGAGTTAAGGAAACAAGTGGGAGTTCACGTGCTATGACAGGACCACCGTAAGATAGTGGTGCCTCCTTCAGGGAATCCAACCCTTCCTCGAGTTGTGTAATGGTGTCCCAACTGATATGTTTGTTGATGATCAGACCTTGAAATCCGGTAGTTGTGTTGACTTTTACAATGAGGATTTTGGATTTGGCAAATGGATATATACTCTGAAGCTTTTGGGTTGCAACAAGAATGGAACCAGGTAGTATTTCTTGTACAGATTTAGTGGGGTCGTATGGTGTGTGAGGTCCGATGTTGTTTTTGGTGTCTGACATGTGTGTATAGGAATAGGACCTGTCTTTTAGTAGAATCTCATTGCTTTCCTTTGAGAGTGAAATGTCCTCATATGTTGTTACAGGTTCTGATGGATCCTTAAATGGTTTCTCATTCCATGCTCCCTGTTCAGCTTCAGTCCATAATATACCTAAATCATAGAAAGTACAATGAATCATCTGCTTGAATGGAAGATTGAATATCAAAATAGTGAGGTATTGAAAACGTTTT
The DNA here is from genome assembly GCF_051521515.1 of Lactuca serriola. Taxonomy (NCBI): domain Eukaryota; kingdom Viridiplantae; phylum Streptophyta; class Magnoliopsida; order Asterales; family Asteraceae; genus Lactuca; species Lactuca serriola. The sequence continues at coordinate 47,666,617 of NC_136410.1, forward strand.
GCATCTAACATGACCTTACTATGGCCCCTATGATAGAATTTCAGGTGAGAATAGGAAGTACAGAACATAAGAACATAAAAAATTTGACCAATAATTACCTCGCTCCTTGTAAATCCAATGAGAATCACCACCTTGATCAGCAATAAACTTGATGATATTATATACTGAGGTTTCCCCATCATAAGAGATTGCTTCCTTCCTTTCTGCTGGATATAACAGCAGAGATGGGTAAAGATCCCTCTGCATATTCAGACCACATCAATATGCATAAAATTTTGAAATAATGATGAATTCTATTAAGACTCCATTGTTAAAAAAAGGTTCTACTAAGAACCGATACAGATACAAGACGTGAAATCTAAGTACAACATAGAAATGAACATTTAATCAACATTACATAGATGTAAACATGATATCCCATGCCTCTAACATGGAACATGATATACACAGACCTTAACTTTGAATTGAATTTACAAATATGTACAATGACCAAAAGCAAGGGATAAACAAATACCTTAGTTGATGACTGGAGTAGCGAACTACAGTCATTTTCTGTGCAATCCATCATATAGATGACTGGAAGCTTCAATACAGTATTATTTATGTCATCTGCAACACATGTAACCTTCCTTAGCAAAATGATTGTATTGTTCATGTAGCCGTACATTTAGCACTTAAAAACAGAAAGTTATACAAATGAAAATACAGATGTCATCTACAACTTACCATTTCTTGATGAGGATTGCTCATTCTTGAATTGACTTTTTACAATATTGCCATAACCCTTGAATGCCTGATATACCTCACGAACCACAAGTTCTGCCCTTAGACAAAACCCACACCAACTACTAGTAAAAAGCACCAATACATCCTTCTTCCAAGCATTCTCATGAGAACCAGAGTGGCTGCCATTGCCAACAACCAACTCCATAAATGTAAGAGCACTGACACGTGGTATAGAATCAACCTCATGAAAATCTTGATTAACAAATGGAGGACGTGGGGCCTCCTTAGAGTCAGGAACAACAGACTTAGACTGTTGATATGGTACAAGACTTCCATTGAGAAACTTGTGGAGAAAGGTAGATAGAGAAGAATAGCTAAAATCAGCCTCTTCAGGGTAGACATAATGTTGATGTGAAAGAGGATCAATAATCACCAATGATGGAATCTTCAAAACGCCTGATAACCCTTCGAGTAACCGAAATTGTCCATCGACAAAGAAAAAAGAAGAGTTAAAACCTGGTAAGTCCACATCTTTAATAGACAGTTCTTCCAGCTTATCATCATCAGATTGAACATCTGTTTCTGACATTGTGATATCAATATCATCAGAGAGTAGCTGGAAGCCTACATCTTTAGCAAGCGAACTTAATTTTGTTTCTTTTTTCTTCTGAAGAACTTGTGCCAAGACTTCTTGCAAGGAACTACCTTGCAAATTTGAAGCAACATCATCAAAAGTAATATGTTTACCTTCCTTCATGGCCATGATATAGATTTTGTCTTTTAGTGCACTTACCTTAGATGATGTTGACATCTTTAGCTTAGGATGCTGGGAAACAATGAAAGGTTTATGGGGATTGACAATGTTTTGAGCATTCATTTTAGATGGAGTATGATTGTCCAAAGCAAGTTCTCTGAAGATAGTAAGAGATTCCTTGCTTTTTCTTCTAATCTTCAAGGAATCAGATGATCTGTCAATGAAAAGGAGTACTGATGGCCTATCTGAAGGTAAACCAGGATCAAAATCATACTCATCACCTTTGAGCTGCATATTCAGTATCGATCAAGAAATCAGTACAAGGACGATAACAAACTAAGGATCTGTTTCTTTTTCTTTTTTACTTACCTCCATAACAGGTGATTCATTATTCTGTATAATTCTTTTAAAATCACTCCCTTCTTTGAAAATCTTTGCACAGTTAGGACATCCAGCAGAGTAAAGCATCATCAACCATGAACTGGTATCTCCAACAACACCTAAAGATGAAATTAGTGATCTCTCAGAGACTAGGCCAAACTTTAGTCTTTCAGGTGGCAGAAAGAAGTCTCTAACAGAAGTAGTGAAATTGTATAGGGAAGACTCAAACAGCTGGAACTCCTCAAAACCACAGGAAGCTTCATCACTGGATCTCATTTTCTCAGCCTCCAAGAAATCACTCTCATTCAGAGGAGCAAATTCATCAAGTCCAGGAAGTCCACTAAGCTCATCACATGGGATCTTTTCATTTCCCTCCCCCTGTTTCAAAAAAAAATATATATGTGCATTGTTATTACCAGGACCTTCTATTTGCTTTATGGCCTCATAATTATGTGGAATTAGAAACTACCATCCACCTGATTCTTGATCCCATCGGCTGAACTTGGTGCACTGTTTTCTCCATATAAACCTGCTCCAAGAGAAACACCTGCATGATGAAGTTTCCATTAGTTCAATATAATATTACCCCTAACAAGAAAAAAAGTCAAATGCAAGTGTTCTTTCTGGATTTCTGGATTATATCCAGAATAGGTCAACTTATTAGGCCTTAATTTAGGGAGATTGAGTGCAGTAAAATCAGCAGTGATATGTTGTTTGGTGATGGCATATATAAATAATTAAATACTCATCACCTAAATCTATTATTACTTCATTCAGAGATCAATTAAACTGTTAAATATGTGTATGTATGTATCTATGGTATAACATTATACTTTGAAAACATGTGTATGTATCTGGTTAATACTTAATAGAGTAATCTAACTTATTATGACATTGTACTTTGAAAATCTAAACTTGTTTAATTTTGTTACTATTCAGGCATTGTACTTTGTATTAGGACATTATATTTATATTGGGACATTGTAGTTTATATTAGGACAATAGGACCTTCAACTTTTTATTAAGACATTCTACTTTAAAAATCTAACCTATTAAGACAACTACACCTTGAAAGCCTAACCTATTAAGACATTATTATACTTTCCAAATCTAAACTTCTTTGATTTTGGTTACCAATTATAGCGATATACTTTCGGTTTTGTTCTTATTAAGGCATTGTACTTGGTAGTAGAACACTGTTCTTTGTATTAAGACATTGTACTTTGACAATCTAACATATTAAAACCTCATACTATGATATACATGTCTTGTACTATATATACATGGAAGATACCATATTAAACATTCAAATAACACACAGATATCAACAGATCAGCAACAAAAATCATTGTTTTGCTCCATAAAATGATTATAGAGCTATAAAAGAGTACACCAGGGGATAACCTGAACCTCCACCTCAGCACTTTCCAATCTTATAAAGTTTTTTTTTTAAGAAGAGAAGTGAAAAGGTAGGAAGTAATACCAAAAGCATTTTCAGATCTGTTATTCATAACCTTGGCCATCAGTTTGGGTGTCCATCCACAGAACTCCAAAATAAGTAAAGCCTTGTCTGTTGACTTGAGAAAAGTTGTTAGGTCCTCTGTGGTTGATAAAGACTTGAGGGGGATTTCTTCAGGCAAAAGTGACATAAGATAACAAGCAGATGATAATATGCTTTGAACCCGATGTGTTCCTCGATATTTGTATGGCAAAGAATGGCGATAAAATATGATATTTATTTCCATTGTAGCACCGAGAGCATCTGCTAGCATCTTATCATGATTTCTATGAACGAGCATTAACTTCAGAGATGTAAATTCTTCTTTCTTTTTACTGACAATGTGGGCTAATTCCTTCATAAGAGATCGAGACTCCCCAGACCCTGGACAATAAAAGACCTTGTCAGTCATCAGATTTGTGATAGCATATAAATTAGGGTAAAGGTTGAACAACACCAACTATAAGGATAATGGAGTAACAAATTTCATTGGTTTATGCAGGTTATTATCTTATATTATTGATAAGAAGAGGGGTACAAGTCTAAACACAACGACTTATGTAGACCTATTAGATATCGATTGGTAATAGGAAACAACCTATGGATTTATTTATTAACATTATTTTCTCCAAGTATTTGCCTATCCATATGGGATTTTTGGTTTGTTGTTGTGTAGTCCTGAATATTTAAAGAAAATAGTTCATGCAATCATATGAGTGGGATTGTTGGCTAAGAAGAATAGATCCTCCCTTGCAAGGGTAAGAAGTTGTGCATCCTCTTCCTCTTTGTTACCTTTCTCCTATTTGTGCATAATAGGATCCAATAAATTGTTTTACATTCTTGAAATACACGTGGGTATAGGATTTAGCACTGCATGTCATATTTGAATGCACCTACTCATGTTAAGTTAAGCACTTCCTCTAGTGCTAACTCGCATATGAGCTTAAAGAAGATCTCTTCCACATATAGCAGCATTCTTGGTTGCGCTCCAAACTTTCCCACGAAACTTGTGGTCATATATTCTAAATAATGGCAGTAAAAATTGATATATGAAAGATGATCTAAGTTGAAACATGCATTAGGAGGTGATTTTATATTTCTTGAGACATAAGCTACAAATATAAGGAGGGGAATTAGGTAGACAGGAAATGGATAAAGTAACCAACAATACAGCACTGACATAGTGTCATACTCATAATGTGTTGTTCCAGTCTCATTTAGTGTTCCTCCCTCTCTTTCCTTCTACAATCTCCTTCGCTCAACCTCAGCGCTAAAATAGGCCAAAATTATTCATACTCTGCAAGTCTTAAGATAGTTAGACTACCAAGTTAAGCCATCCCAATCTTCAACGATTGTAAATCCTAAGTGTATGCTTAAGTTGCCAGCATATCTTTTGCCAACAACAATAGGCAGCTGTCCTGCAACTCCTATATTGTAAATCACTTTACCTATTCATACTATAGGTCATCATATCAAAATGTTCTACTAGGAGGAGACTTAACTTCCGCATAGCAACGTTATGAATCACTGATCCCTCCTTTCACAAGATGACTCAGATTGTGCTTGTTTTCAACTTCAAAATCAATGTGGATTCTAACTCTTCCTTAACAATCTGATAACTGGTGTAACTCATAACTCAAATTCGTTTCGATAATCACTACGTTTAACGTCAAAAAAGTAGATGTATTCTTGTTTTTCCTTTGGATCCGACTATCAAACGCATATTTCCCACACAGAAATAGATGTTTCACACGATCGGAGTATAGAAATTTATGATGCCAATTTGTGTATGAAATGCAGGTTTTAAATCCAATAGCAAACAATTTCAATGGAGATTTAAAGAGAGAGAATTACATGGCACAGTGACGATGAGGAGGATATGAGGATTTAGACGGATTTGAGATGAAAAGTTGTTTTTCGTAAGAATTTGCCATTGAACTGGTTCCTCTCTGTTGCTGGTGTCGGATTTCGAACGAACCGAGTGGGTTGAAAATGATAAGGAGAGTACGAGGCAGAAAAGAAGCAGTGGAAGTAGCTCCGTTGATGAACAGCTGCGGAGACGCAAATTCAGAGCCGCCGCAGGATTTTTCATTACAAGGCAGAAAGAAAAAAAAATGTGACCAGAGTATTGCCCGACAAAGACCATCAGAGCGTGAATGCCCGTAAATTCGGTTGAATACGGAATCGGATCCCATCCGACCAACCCGAACCGAAACAAACTTTACCATTTCGTTTTCAATTTTTTTTTTAAATGCCTTTATATATATATATATATATATATATATATATATATATATATATATATATATATATATATATATATTAAGGGGGTGTTTGGATAAGGAAAAAATAGGCTACTTATTGTTTATTGCTTAATCCCACTGCAAAACAAATTTAAATGTTTGGATAAGAGTCTTTAAAAATCAGCTTATTGCGGTAAGAATAAGCTAAATAAGCTAATTTTAATAAGCAAATGGGGAATGTTTATTGCTTATTGGTCATTTACTCATATAAGCTGCTTTGTTTGTCAAACACATAAGATGTTTATTGTTTATTGCTTATTCCCACCACAATAAGCTAATCCAAACACATTTAAAAAAAGTGTTTATTCACACCGTAATAAGCAAATAAGCAATAAGCTAATAAGCTAAAAATTATTTATCCAAACACCCCTTAAAGAAGTGAAGCTTATGAACAGTCCCCCCCTTTTTTTGTCTATTTTGGTCCTTTAACTTTCTAATTTTGTCTCTTTTCTGCATTAGGTCATTTTATGTTATTATTTATATTGTTGGTGGGTTTCTTTTGCTTCCTCACAACTTGCTTACGTATACGTGCCCTCTTTTGATTTTCCACCATTTTCTTCTCCAATAAAAGGCTTACATAGCACCACCACCATACATTTCTCAATGGACTTCTCCCATTTTGCTTCCATTTACATTTGTGTTCTTCTGCTCTACTTCTTTGAGAAAACCACCACCACCTCTACGTCCATGTTATGCCCACCGCCCCTCCCTCCCAATCAGCTACTTCACCGCTATATCATAGTTTATAGCCTCGAATTCATCTCCACTCTCCACCCACCGATTGCTTGACAATCGAGCGCTCCCTTCGTCAGCCCTGCTAGCGACGTCTACCATGTCCACATCAACGTATTATGATTATCTTCTCGATTCTTCTGGTTTTTCTTCATCTAATTTCTTTTGCTTCATTCTTTTCTCAATCTTCTCTCAAGCGATGATGAAGCACACTACTATCGATTTTCAGACCGGGGTCGACGTCCTACCGGTGTATCTTAGAATCTTCAAATTATGTCACCGAAGGATGTGTATAATCACGCATTCGCCTTGTCGCGATCGCCATAAGTATCTGAAAAATAACACTTAAATCGTAAGCCAAAGCTTCATGAGTTTCCCCAAAATACGACCACACAACATATAACAATATGCATATTGGATCCACATCTATCTGGCTAGATTACCCCTAAGCCCATAGCATGAGTTTGGTTTACCCACCTGGCCCACAACTAATGTCTGGATTACTCCCGAACCCACAACATAAGTTTGGCTTGCCTTTCTGGCTCAAGGCTTATGTCTGGCTTGCTCCCAGGTGTATTGGCTTCCGCACAGAGCAATATTGCCTCAATCCAATCGTATTATGTCGACATGCGCAACAAATAAACATATAACGACCAAATAGATAATCATGTAGATCTAACAGATCACTACAGCATAACAACATCCTAAATATCAGGATACATAACCTAGTGGTTCGTGCATTGGTGCCTTCGACCCACAAGTACGATGAGGAAAACTTTCGGTTTGAAAGGGAAGGCCCCGGCTTGATCGTAGCACATCCACCCATGTTTCCGCATTATGATGATTTTGGGATTGTACTCTGATAATTGTTTTCTTATAAAGTACTTTTGAATATTTAGAAAAAAAAAAGGATATTGAATGTTGACTTAAAATATAATTAATGTTTTGGTTGAATTAAAAATAAAAATTTTATCTCATAATTTCGGGACGTTACAGAAAAGAGAGCACAAAACATAATTTATAACAAAAACACAAGTTGGTGATCCCATACTCCTCGTGTGGAGTTCCTGGCTTAATTTCCTGATAATACATGTTAAAATACGTCAACAAATTTGTTGGTGAGATCTATAGGTTTTGACTCCATATATAAAAATATATTTTTATATAAAGAAATAAGTATAAAAATGGGAATTTTTATATTTTACGAGACATAAAAATGACCGTGTTTCACCTCGAGAGTTTTTATTTCACTGTCGCGTAAATCATATAAGAACTAGCAACTAATAAGATTTTAGATCCCCAATTTGTCGTATGTTAATTATTATTGTTAATTATTGTATTAATTAGTTTGAAAACCAACGGGAGAGCAGTAAGGTAAATTTCTCTTATTTTCCTTAGCTCTTAACCGAATCGTGAGGGCAATTGATACGTGAGAGGATACTATTCCGATTTTCGTATAGTGTTGGGAATTTTCGGGATTATATAATGATTTATAACCAAACTCGTGACACTACACTTTTTGCACCAACACCAATATAGAGCAAGTTTATGTCATTTACCTCGTTATAATACGAGGTAATGTTCAATGGTACTAACGTCAACGCCAAAATTCATCTCGTCAAACGTAGTTGTAGCTAGCAACTCCAGACTGGCGGTCTAACCGTATAAGATCAATAGTGACACTTATACTTATCGTTAGTCGTTCTCTACGTATTTACGGTTGTAAATGGGAGGGTTTCTATCAGAAATTTGTGGTCGTGATTCTACCCAATAAAATTGTTCATCTTGGGATACCCAAATATGGTGGGTTCTAACGGTGAACCTAGGTATCCTAGTCTTAGAATTTCTTGTTAGGAATTTATCAAGTTATAATACTTATTTGTCGTTTAGGAAAACGACATTCTGTAATGTTAATAACTTCTAGGATTTAGTATACTTGTCGTATTTCAATGTCGTATTAGGGTAGTGACTAATTATAATAAATTTCTTGCTTGAATTTACTTGAAGCTTACAATCTCAATATTTTACATAACTTTTGCCAACGTATTATTAAGGCATTTAATTGAGGTAAATGACTTTTTCACATAATAATCATTGAGTTTTTATTTCTGATAAATCTTTATGCCATTAAAAATCAAGTTTTCATTAACGAAATTTAAGCATGTAGACACTTTGTGTTTTGATCCATATTTTCTAATACTAGTGAATATATATATATATATATATATATATATATATATATATATATATATATATATATCTTCCTAATAAAAGACTCTTTAAGGAGCCACATGTCTTCTTTATACACCTCCTTCATGCCACGTGTCATGTTTTAGTTCACCTTATGTTTTACATTCCCGCTCATTTTGAGTCTACCTTAAGATCAATCAAATCCCACAAAATTTGCATACATCCCTCAATTACCGATCAGAAATTGTTTATCTAAACAAATCAGGGAAAATAGTTTGAATTCTATTTATTAGCCAGATTTCATAAATCTTGATACATTCCAATTTTAAAATTCGATGGACTTCATATATACATCAAATCTCCTAATATAATGGATTATTTGCAGTTCCCTATTCATCGAAGATAGGGTTATCACATCAGAAAACCCTCATCCCATTTCAAGATTTGAATATTTTTGTGCCTATCGATGGAATTCGCTCCCCATATCTAAACAAACCCTAAGTCTTCGCCCACAGCCTCTCCCTTGCTCCGTCATGATCAGCACGACTGCTACACTTTTATAACTGCTATTTCACCATCACAACCATCCATCAAGGCCACCACCGAACAATCATCACAACCTACTCAAGAACAAAAAAACAAATGATGCTAAAATGAGGGAAGCGAAATCGATGACAATCTCTCTCTCTCTCTCTCTCATTTAGTTCAAAATCTTGAACCAAGTTCGATTTTTAGCCCTAAATAGATTTGTGTTATTTGAACTAGGTTCAATTTGTATGGAAACCGTCGTTTTTTTATAACCAGGTTCGTGGTCTTCATTTTTTTCCTGGTTTTCAATCAATTTCATGTAATAACGAGTTTTTTTGTGTAATTCCTTTTAGGGTTTTGAATATGTAAGGGTATTGATGTTTTTTTGTGGATAAAAGAAAGCAGAGGTTTTTCCTACAATGTTGGTTCCTAGGTTTTGTTTTTTGTATTCTGATTTCTGATCAGAAAATGTTTCCTTCAAGAACAGATTTCATAGCTTTCAATGAACCATCTGGATGTTTTTGTAAGTGTTGGTTCTCAGATCTGTTATCATTCGATTTGAGTATCTTGCTTTAGTTATTTTTTTTTAATTGCAAGTAAAAGATGTTTCATGTACCATTAACAATAAAACATTTAGATTTTTTTTTTTTGATTTTATTCATGTCAGGTTCTAGAGATGTTATGCAGGGATGAAAAAGGGTAGAAATGAAAATAGTTTGTACAATTTGCTTATTGAAAGAATCATCCCAAAGAAGTAAATAAAGGGTACCCCAATAACTGAAGGGTATAATCTATTTTTCCCTAAATGCTATCTTATTTCAGTTAACATGCATAGTTCTTTCACGGATTTCATCGAAGTTATGCCCTTTTTATGCTTAATCATTGTGTTTTCATTATTTGAAATCAAAATTGAAGTGTTTTATCACCATATTTGATTGTTTTTCATTCAAGCCTGTTTTTCATTAACAGATTTCTCTTATCTCCTGTGTCATATGCATACAAATATTTAGGCTTGTAAGGATTTGATATGAGTTTTTCCATCATTTGCTATAAGATAAAGTCATAACATCAACATTTACTCTTTTTCTAATTTTTGGTTCCAGGTTTCATTTAGTCTGTTGGTTACTTGGTGATTTGGGCAACCATGGTACAGGACGGCCTGATGCTATTTTCATATTGTCTTTTTTTTTCCTTCAAAATTTTGATCAACTGTTCAATTCTATTGAGATATTGATTTTTCATGATAAGTGGATAATGAATGCTCTCATGTTAAAAAGTGTTTTCTCAACAGATGGTGAATATTTTTTTTAGGTTGAATTTTAGAAAATGGTCATTTTACCTCTTTGTTTGGGGATAATTAAAAAAGAATAGATAATGGATAGTCCTATTGAGCAAATTGACCAGCTTTTTTTAGATTTAGTACATCAATAGTGCAATTACCTGGAGTGCTTTTAATCTTGATTTGCTTTTTAGCTCCAATAGACAATACTAATGATGGTTGGGAAGTTGTAGGATTGCATGGAGTGCAATTTAATGTTGATTTGCTTTTTTGTGCCTTATTAGGTTATAATTTGTTTGTTCTAAAAAGGTTTCTAAGGAAATTTTATAAGTTTAATTAACATAGATTGTTATATCAATTAAGGTAAAACCAATTAACCTTCTATTTTGTGAGAGTTGAGAAAACAAAAAGAATAATGAAAATAAATCCATAAACGTCATGAAGTATGAATTTATATAGATCTTACAAGTTCAATGAATAATTTGAGTTTCTATTGGTAAGAGATTAAAAAGGATGGTTGAAAGTTCAAGATTATATGGAAAAATACATTTATTTAGACTTTGAAGCCCAAAAAGTCATATTTCATGTACTGTTATCGAGCTTACTAAATAGTTGATCTTTACTAAATGCATTATTTTATGGATTAATGTCATAATTTTACTCTAGACTATAATAGTTATTGGTGTCAGAAGTTGCCTTTTTTGGTTTGGAACAAAAAGTACAGGTCTTTAATGGTGTGGGTAAATTAAAAAAATGATGAAAGCACAACTAGCCATTTTTTTGTATTTTCTCTGTAAGTTTCGAAAGGTGATGCTTTTGACTGCAAAAGTCAAAGTTGACTTGCATCCTTTTTGAGTGGTTGTCTATTAAAAAACTTATAGTATTAGTATTAGCTTTATGTTTTTATGATCTGTTCGTGATTTATCAATATATCTTCATTGATTTTCTTATTATAGCATCTTACTTTCAATTTTATAACATCGTCATAGGGCAAAATGGAAGTGGGATGTTTTTTTAGCACATAATTGAAACTTTTCATTGCTATTTTATCCTAACCGATACATAGTAACTTACTTTCATTGATTTGTTTATTATAGCATCTTACTTTCAACTCTACAAGGTTGTAATATAAAATAATGAATGTGATGCCTATTTTAACCAATTTTAAGTACATTTTTTAATTTAAAAATAGGAAGTTGCTTCCAATGATTTGTTTATTAAAGCATCTTACTTTCAGTTTTACAACATTGTAATAGAAAATACGAAAAGTGGAATGCTATTTTAAACACATAAGTGAAAATACATTACTATTTTAACCAATAAAAGCAAATGTATTTTGTAATTTAAAACAACTCTAATCTTCAACTATGTTTCACAGTGAGCTATTTTTTTTTTGTAGGGACCATGTTTCAGTTTGGGCAATAAGTGTTGGTTGAAGGAATGCTCAAAGGATGTTATCTATATTTTTAGGTGTTGAAGTTAATTTTGGTCACATGTGTTGTTATATTGAGTTGATTTATTAGGTTGTAGACTTGAAAACAAGTGCTAACTAATTTGTCAAGTATGTTATTTTACTTTGTAAACCGTGGTTTCCACGGGTTATAATCTAGTATATATATATATATATATATATATATATATTGAAGTTCGCGAGCCATTAACAATTACTACTTCATGTTGGTTAAGGGTTGAGCCCCACATTATATTTATCCGAGTATGTAATACCTCCATTTACTAAACATTCAACTTACTAAACCAAGTCTATAAGTACATATACGTGACAATCGTAAATTTTGGTCAAACAAAGTCAACAAAGATCAACCAGGTCAACTCAACTTGTATTAGAATTTTAGGTGAATTGTGATATTCTCTAATGCGACCAATGTACGATTGACAAGTTATAATACAAAGTATCACTCTTATTGGAAATTATTGAACATAAACCCTAAATAAGGTTAGTATCGTAACAATTCGATAATTCAATTTTATATTATTTCCGTATAAATAATATTCATAACAAGATGTAGTGGAATTCATAATCCTTATACTACATGACAAATTCATAACAAATGCTACAAATACAGATTTTTAGTGAATTCGTCACCGAATACGACAAATTTCTTACCCAGCCTAAAACGCCCAACTTTTAACAAAAAGAATTTAAAAATCAACCTAATTTTCATGTAACGTATTATTATTTTTTATAATAATGATTTTATTGACAATTTGAATTTTTATAATTCAGATTAAATATTTATACATCATTTATACCATATTTTCTTTGTAAAAATACCACACTTTTTATAAAATTAATACTCTTTTTATAAAAAAAATGCCAACATCTTTATAAAATATAACGAGTTGACTTTTTGTAACACTCTAAATTTTCAACCAAAATTTTCATTTTTAAAACATATAAAAACTCATGTCACATTTCTCAAAAACCACAATTGTCTCAAATGTCAAACACAAATCCACAAAATAACTGATAGTATCCCATAATCCTCAAACATAGTCTCGAACAGATGTGTACGATCAAGTCGGCGCCTTCCTGCGATACTGAGAAGTACCTGAAACACATATCACACAACACGGTAAGCACGAAGCTTAGTGAGTTCCCCAAAATACCACATACACAAATAATAAGCCTCTAATGGCTATAACTCGGCATGGACCCTCCGGTCTCATGCGTCTCGGTGAGAACCCTTCGGTCTCACAGCTCAGTGTGGACCCTCCGGTCATGTGTCTCAGTGAGGACCCTTCGGTCTCATAGCTCGGGTTGGACCCTCCAGTCCTATATCTCAGTGAAGACCATTCGGTCTCGCAACTCGGTTTGGACCCTCCGGTCCTGACGCAGTAAAGTATTGAATAATATAGCATATATCACAAAGACAAAATGCATAATATCACATAACTCGGTATAAGCACATAGGACCCTCCGGTCAATAATTCAAATAAGACCCTCCATTCACATTGTATTACCGCTCAGGTAAGTATAGTGAGAAGACTCACCTCAGAAGTAAGCAAGCAGATCTAGTACCCCACGAACAGTCTTAGACTCCGCCTACATAATATAATCATCTCTAATAAACAATTTGTAATATCCACTTCGAGATGCTAAGATAACTCCTCCACTAATTCTCAAAAAGGGTGAAAATACCATTTTACCCCTCCATGGTCTCCAAGGTCCACAGTTGGCCAAACCCTAAAAGTCAGTGAAAGTCAGCGTTCAAGTTAATAGTCCATGTTGACTAAACTCGTCGAGTGCATTTATGCGACTCGTCGAGTTCATTCGCTTTCTCTGAAGTATCGGGAAAATCCAACTCAACTCGTCGAGTTGTATCATCAACTCGCTGAGTTGTAGCGCGTCCAGTCTATCAGGGAAAACCCTAGCTAACTCGTCGAGTTGGATCATGCACTCGTCGAGTCCCTCTAGACCAATTATCCTTCAGACGATACCAAGCAGAAATAATGTCCCAAACTCTAGATCTAGTCTCCCAAGGCTGAAATACCACGTAAAGTTGCAAGCTTTACGTCCATGCATGGCATCTAGGTCTCGAAATGCCATAATAAGCTCTATATGGGGTTTAATGTATAAAAGCTTGTCACTAGCTTGATAAAGATTGGATCTTTGGACTCAAAGGACCTCATTCAGTCCATATCTGATGTTTCAACTTCATGTCATGCTCAATGACTCAATAACCAAAAGATGGATGATAGAAAGCCCTAAAACTCCCCAGAAAGAGATCTAACAAAAGAAATGATCAAGGTGGTAGTTTTTTACCTCCAAACAGAAGCTGAAGAACACTGGATCCGAAAGTCCCTCCTCGATCGAAGCCTTGTTGCTCTCCAACCCCCTTCCAAAAGTGTACTAAAACACACAATATTAGCCTCTCTTTCTCTCACACAAGGTTATAACTCGATTAGGGTTTCTAATAGAGTGTTATGGTGATAAGCGATGTGGAAATGGAGGCTTAATGTCCTTTAAATATGACAAAAACCCTGAAAATTAAGGTTTTCTCACTCAGCACCTACTCGTCAAGTTGGGATCCTCCAACTCGTCGAGTAGACTCTAAAAATCATGTCTCCATTAACTCCTCTACTCGGTGGTGTTCTTCAAGTGTTCTTCAACCATCTTCAAGTGTTCTAAGCTTGAGGATCTTCATCTTCATCTCTTTATCCACTAAGAAAGCCACTCAAGGTGAGTCCATACCCCTTCATTTTCGAGTTTTCCAAGTTTTAGGGGGGGGGGATACAAGTAAACAAATCCTATATGGATGATCTAAAGGCTCTGCAAACTAAAAATACAAGTTATGTCACTAAAACATATCTAAGCTTAAATATCAACTTTTTACAGAAAAGTTGTGGTCTGTTCACGGACTGTTTTACCTTGCTTAAACTTCATATATTTCAAAACTGTTCAATATGCAAATAGTTCAGTTCTATACCTTTTTAAGGACTACTCGCACGCGTTCATACGATTTCTACAATTTATGGTGATTTTTACAAAACTGCCTATCATTTCATAACATTTTCAGACCAGTCTGTGAAAATGAACGTTTTCACTCTGGTTAGGAACCACTTAAGGACAGGGAAAAATATTATGGACAAGGTAGACTCAAACAAGTCACAAATACCATGGATAAATAGAGGACTTTGAGAGAGAGAGAGAGAGAGAGGCTAGAACCACCAAAATCGGCTAGGGTTCTCTTAGAACCTTTGGGTGGTGAATTTGGAGCTAAGGGGTTACTTTTATAGTGTGGAATTCCTAGGGTTTCAACTTGTAAACCCTAATTCATTTACTGGGCCTTTAATCCAATAATCCATATGATAAGCCTTATGGACTAACACTTCATGGACTCTCACATAAACTTAGTCCATCACTAATCGATCATGGATTATTGGCCCAAACTATATGTATTACTGATTTACTTAATCAGTCCCCTTAATTTAATTAATCTCGTTTGATCACTGAATTAATTCCAAATTAATTCTTGACCAATATTAAGTAAATAATATGATTTCATAATTAATATATTATACTTATAATATATTAATAAATCACAAATAACCTCTTTCTCAGATATCCATCATGTCAAATTGTTCTGGTGAAGGCAACCCGAAATGGATCATGCTACTCTCGGGTCAAGTACATACCAATTATAGTTATGGGCTTAGACACCTAATCCAACAAGTTTATATGTTATAATCTTTTAAAACATCTAGACATGATAACTTACATGTATTTATACATTTGATTATATAAATGGACTTAACAAAACATTCATAATAAACTATAATTGGTATAGTTTATGGGTCACAAATACTACTTTATCATTTTGCACGAACCATATAATTATTTAAAGGTATAATTATTTTTACACTATGTAACCACTATGGAAGGGTAATACTTTCACTTGCAAAAAGGGTTTCCATTACACTAGATGTAAACTTGTTAATACAATTTTGTGAGACATAGCCTTCACCGTACCTACTTGAGTACATACTAAAGTTCCTGAATAATAACCAGAGTCTCGGTAAGAGTGTGTGATACTGTAACGCCCCGTTTATTTAAATAAATTAATAAACGTAACTCCCGGATTAATTTGTGAAGAATTTTGATAGTGGAGGGCTGTTTAGTAATTACAGAGTTGATTTGAGAAGAATTTTAGAAGCGGGGGTATGTTCGGTAATTATTAGGACTTATGATTAAAGAAAATTATGGAATAAGGTGCAAAAGGATAAATATTGGGTTTAAATTGAAAAGATCCCATGGGGAGGGACCAGAACTGTAATTATGGGAAAGTTTCTATTTGGTCGGGGTATATAGCTTGTGAAACCCTAACCCTAAGGCATGTGTTGCAACCGCCAACCCCCCTAAGCATCGATCGCCATTTCCCCACCCACCTCCTTCACCTCCGATCGTCGCTATCACTATCCCCTCAACCGCCGTGGGCATCACTGAGTTCGACAGCTCTCGTCTCCGCCTGCTGCTTCATCCGCGAAGGCCACCATTCCACCACCTGATGTCGCATGTTATGTCGTTTATGGTCGTAGATGGCCTGTGACCACCGCCCGCTTCGAAATTCGTCCCGCCGTCCGCCGTTGTTATTATCGTCATGGATTGTCATCGTGTTCCCTCATGTTCCGCCATGTCGCTGTAGCAGCCACTCCGAACGGCTGTTGCAGCTGGAATTCGTCTTCAACTACCTTGCACCACCATAAGGGTGGTTGAGGTCGGGGTACACTTTGTTGTTGGGTTCGCGATGACCTTGCTCGGGTGGTCGTGTGTTGATAGGCCGAGACTCAAGGAAACTCGCCACCACCGTGAGGTGGTGGCTGTCGATACAAATCGTCGCCACCCGTCGCTTCTATTTCCTCCTGTTGTCGCTGCCTTGTCTTGACAACACCAGCCGCCATGGTGGTGGCTATAAGTTGGTTGGGTGTGCGATTCTACTTGTAACGCCCCGATTCTCAGGTATTAATTAAATAAAAGGTTCTTTGGTTTTAAGTCCTACTCGACAAGTTGGTTGCCCTACTCGTCGAGTAGTATCGGGGTGGGATCACATGTTTAGTGACCTACTCGCCGAGTCCATGAAGGAACTCGACGAGTAGGAGCTGGCAGATGAAACCCTAAATCCCGGGGTTTGCACCCTATTTAAAGAGGCTTAAGCCTCCCTTGGCCTCTTTACAGTTCTTGAGAGCTCTTAGGAAACCCTAATTCATGTGGTGCCTTATTGTGTGAGTATTAAGCTTGGGAGGAAGATCTTTGGAGAGAAGGAACTTGGAAGGCAAGGGAATTGGACCGGACTCGGCGAGTGCACTAGGGCGACTCGGCGAGTCTATACGTGTCCACTGACTCTCTTGGATCCTCTCTTGACACACCGAGTACTTCTCTGACTCGACGAGTTCCACCTGGCATGAATCGCGAGGCCACCACGACTCAACTCGCCGAGTCTCAAGAACAACTCGGCGAGTTCCGGCTTGACTCAGTCCTCCCCCCCTCGACACTCCCTGACTCACTGAGTCGACCCCTCAACTCGACAAGACCACTCGCTGAGTGGTTACGGGCAAACTTCATGCTACTCGTCGAGTCTGTTCTTTAGACTCGGCGAGTTCATGCCATGCATAAACTCAAA
The DNA here is from genome assembly GCF_051521515.1 of Lactuca serriola. Classification (NCBI taxonomy): domain Eukaryota; kingdom Viridiplantae; phylum Streptophyta; class Magnoliopsida; order Asterales; family Asteraceae; genus Lactuca; species Lactuca serriola. The sequence goes on from NC_136410.1 coordinate 47,684,147, forward strand.
CTCACTTCTGAGGTCAGATCTATTCCATACAATCATAGATCTGGCCTCCCCAAGCATGATAATCACGTAAAGTCCAAACCTTGGTGCTCAAACAACTATTTGCTCCTATATGATGTTTTAGCCCCATATCTCATAACCCTTGGTCAAAACTCCCATGAATCCTCATAAAGCTTAAGGAATAAAGCTTCTCTGGACCTCTATGGATCCCATTTCAAGCCTCATCACAAATAGGGACGAAATGGACATCAAATCTAACCAACAAAGGGGTCAAGAAACCCTAAACCCCCATGTTCATCGTAATAACAGAAAAGGGAGCCAAAGTATACCTCCAAAATGATGCTCTGAGCTCCAAATTCGAAGGATGTCCACCTCCCTTGCCTCCTCTTGGCTCGAAACTCCTTTACCTTGCCAAACAAAGCTTCAAAGGTTAACAATGGCCTCCTCTCTCTCCCAAAACGCTCAAAATCTCTTTAGGGTTTCTCTCTGGGGTTGGTGGCCGCAAATGACGGCCATAAGCCCCTTTAAATAGGTCTTAAACCCTGGAAATTAGGGTTTCATTAAGCAGCGTGGACTCGCCGAGTCCACTTTTGGACTCGCCGAGTCCAGACGCGAACCCGCATGCAAAAACCGCGATCCTACTCGGCGAGTTTAGACTCCAACTCGCCGAGTCTCCTCACATCATTCAAAAATTAAAAGAATAAAAATAATACCTGGGAATCCGGGTGTTACAATTCTCCCCCACTAGAATCAGACTTCGCCCTCGAAGTCTCACTCTGCAAATAACTCCGGATGCTGCTCACGCATCTCACGCTCCGGCTCCCAAGTTAGCTCTGACCCTTTCCGATGCTGCCACTGGACCTGCACCAGTGGCACCTCTTTATTCCTCAGGACCTTGATCTTCCGATCTCTGATCGTCACTGGTCTCTCAGCGTAATTCAGGCTCGCATCCACCTAAATATCTTCTAGTGGCACTACTGCCGACTCGTCGGCTATGCACTTTCGCAACTGCGACATGTGAAAAGTGTCGTGAATCTGACCCAACTCTGCTGGTAACTCCAAACGATAGGCTACCCTGCCTACCCTCGCGACCACCCTGAAAGGACCAATATATCGGGGCCCCAACTTGCCCCTCTTCCTGAATCGAATCACTCCTTTCCAAGGAGAGACCTTCAGGAGCACAAAGTCGCCGACCTGAAACACAAGCTCGGATCGGCGTCTATCCGCATAACTTTTCTGACGACTCTGAGCGGTTAACAACCTCTGTCTGATCTGTTGGATCTGCTCTGTCGTCTGAAGCATGGTCTCGGTACTACCCATCACGCGCTGCCCTACTTCTCCCCAGCTGATAGGGGTCTGACATCTCCTCCCATACAACAGCTCAAAGGGCGGCATGCCAATGCTCGAATGATGACTGTTGTTGTAAGAGAACTCCGCCAAGGGCAAAAACGTGTCCCAACTTCCGCCGAAATCCAACACACATGCTCAGAGCATGTCCTCGAGCGTCTGAATCGTCCGCTTACTCTGCCCGTCGGTCTAGGGGTGGTACACAGTACTAAAATGCAGTTTCATTCCCAATTCCTCATGAAACTTCTTCTAGAATCTGGAAGTGAAACGTACATCTCGATCTGAGACAATCGAAATCGGCACTCCATGCCGTGATACCACCTCTCTCACGTACATCTCCGCCAACTTCTCCGTGGAAGAGCTCTCACTGATGGCCAGGAAATGAGCACTCTTTGTCAACCTATCCACAATCACCCAGATTGCATTGACACCCCTCGCGGTTCTTGGCAATTTGGTGATGAAGTCCATGGTAATCTGTTCCCATTTCCACTCGGGGATCTCTAATGGTTGCAACGTACCATGTGGACGCTGATGCGCGGCCTTAACCCTGCGACAGGTCAAGCATCTCTCTACAAACCATGCGACATCCCTCTTCATACAGGCCCACCAATAATCCTTTTTCAGGTCCAAAAACATCTTAGTGGCCCCAGGATGGATCGAGAATTTTGATCGATGAGCCTCCTCCATCAAAATGGTACGCATCCCGCCCACGGACGGTACCCAAATCCGACCCTGAAATGTCATAAGCCCCCGGCTATCGGTAACGAACTCCGATACCAGCCCAACAACTCGTTCCCTCTTCTGCCTCTCAGGCTGCACAATCTCAGCCTGGGCCCCACGAATAGCATCCAAAACCGGGGTCATCACTGTCAATCTCAAACATACATCTCGCAATGGGGCGCTCTCCGCCCTACGGCTCAGTGCATCGACTACAACATTAGCCTTGCCCGGGTGGTACAGGATCTCACAATCATAATCCTTGACCACGTCCAACCACCTCCTATGTCGCATGTTCAGACTGGGCTGATCCATCAAATACTTCAAGCTCTTGTGATCCGTGTATTGTTGGATTAGTGTCTAAGTCCATAACTATTTTGGTATATACTTGACCCGATGGTGCATGGTCCTTTTGGGTTGCCTTTACCAAAACAACTTGATTGGAGAAATAAATAGAGAGAGAGGTTATTATGATTTATTAATATGTTATAAGAATAATATATTAAAGGAGAAATCATATTTGTTTAATTAATATTGGTCAATAATTAATTAAGAATTAATTTTGTGATCAAGTGTAATTTATTAAACTAGAGGGGCTGAATTGTAATTATGTGATAGTTACAAAATAAGTTAAGGATTATCTTATATAGAGGGTGAACGAATTTAAGGTGATAATGCCTTAGAATTCGACTAGGATAAGGGTTTCTAAAACTTATCTTATGGTTGTTTGGTGGGCAAGCAACTAGATAAGGATAAGGACTAAAACCCTAATCTTTACACCTATATAAACCCCCTAAGGCTCATGAATTCGTCCAAGCCTTCCCAAGAAGTCCTAGGGACGAATTCTAACACTTCTCTTCTCTCTTTATACCTTCTCCATTTGCTCTTGGTGTTTGTAAGCCATTAGAGGAGTGACACTTGTGACTCTAAGCCTTCCAAAGTCAATTCAAGGAGGAATTAGGATTGTTATTGCTACATAACAATCAAGGTAATATCTTAAACCTAATTATATGTTAATATTGATTTCCATATGCTAGAATTAGGGTTTATAGTCTTGGATTCAAAGCATGTACAATAGAGAAACCTAGATCCAAGCATTAGGGTTTGTATGAGCACATAGGATGTCTTATGACCAAAACCCATCAGTGGTATCAGAGCCTAGCTTGGTTTCAATTGTATTGATGCATTGTATATCTAAAAAATTCGATTTTTGGTGTTTTGGGGGCTGGACTCGCCGAGTCCATAGCTGAACTCGCCGATTCCAAGGTGACTCGACGAGTCCAGGCTTGACTCGACGAGTCAACTCGTCAGATAGAGCTTATCTCGGGATTTCTTGTTGTTTTTGTATTGGGATAATTACCTTATCATGTTAGATCAATATTAATCCGATTATATGATATATTTGACTATATTTTTTTATCTAATTGAGGATATTTATCAATTAATAAGATAATGGTTTCCTTATAAGATAATTGATTAATTATTTTGAGTAAATTGATAAATTGTTTTGCAAGAAATCATTAAACAAATCAAATATGGATAATTATGTAATTAAATGTTAGTTTAGATTATTTGTTATTTGATCCTTGTTGTTATGAAAAGTTTCATATTTTGCCCTTTTGGTTTTATAGTTTAAATTTGAACCCAATAGTTTTGTAGTTTTGAAATTTAAATAGTTGAAACGCTAATGTGTTGAAATGTTTCAAAACTTACCCTCAAGTTTTGGAATTTAAAAATTAATTAAAAGTTTAATTAGGAATGTTAAATTCTAAAACTCTAGTATTGTTTTGAAAAAGTTCAAATCACACCCTTATGGTTTTGTTAATTAATTAAGATGTATAATTAAAAGAAGTTTAATAAATCCATAAAAGTTTAGGTGTACAATTTAATTGAATTAAAGGTATAATTGTTAAATTAGACCACCTAGTATTTTGAATGTATAAAATACACCCTATACTATATATAACATTAAAAGTCTAACATTATATATATGTATGAGTAAAAGTCAGTCTTACCGTTAGTAGGCCTCATTCACGAAGCTAGTCTATAAGGGGTGTTTAAGGAAATTGCCTATAAAATGGCGATTGAATGACTATCCACTCTTACCCACCGCACTCTTGACTAGTGGAGGGTCGTTAGCCGAACGGGTAGGATAGGACAAAACCTTCCATTATAAGTATAATGAAATATAAAAGTAACTAAATGTTTTCATAAAATTCCCAATCTTAGTTACTTAGGCAAAAGTGAATTGATGCAATTCCATGAAATTACACTTTGTGCCCTTGCGAAGACGTTAGTGGAGCGTGTGTGGTTTACCGGCACACTAAATGGTTCTAAGCAAAGGTAGCAAAGGGCGACTCAATGTTTGTCATAGTTCGGTGGAGCGTGTGTGGTTTACCGGCACATCGAATAGGTGACTGTAACATGTGAGGGCACCATGTAAGTTTGCATGGTTATTCACACCCGCTTTGTGATCCTCGGCATCCCAGTCACAAACAAGAGGGGCATATCGAGATTTAAACATGCCATTGAAATGTTCAATGAATCTCAAAGGATCTAGGAGTTTTCATATATTTAAAACTTAAATTTCTTTTTCGTTTTTCGTGGTGGAAATTAGTGAATCGTCATTCACTTACCTTCAAATATTCTGCAATTAGGGTTACGGCATCCCTCTCCCGAGTTGTGGAATATTGTGTTGGGTCCTAGCCTTAGTATTTCATTTGGGTGATTTACTAAGGACTCAATCTATCAACTAACTTGAATTTGTTTTTCTCCCGTTTTGTAGATGTCAAAGTTCGACAACTATGGTCTTCCCAAATCCCGTGGAACAAGCATTCCACAAGAAGATGGTATTCCACGATTTAATCGAGGAACGAGAAATCATGCTTCACTTCCTCCTCCTCCTCCTATTGTTCTCCCCAACCCACAAGATCGAAGAATTGAAAGGTTCAATATCACTAAAGCCCTATTGGAAATGAAACATGAAGATGGTAAACCCGTGTGTGCCCACGTTCTAGGAATGAAATCACACATTGATAGGTTGATAATGTTGGGTGTGTCATTCCCAGATGAGTTGGCTGTGAATTGGGTTTTGCAGTCACTTCCTGAATCATATAATGAGTTCAAAAGAAAGTATTATATGATGAATCATGACGACAACCTCATTGACCTAACTTACATGCTCATTGCTGCTGAATCAGAAATGATTTGGCGAAGCAATGGAGCGTATTTGTTGGAAAAGTCAACCGACCATGCTTCCGAGGACATTCTAGGAGAACCGACCTGCGTTTACTGCCAAAAGAAAGGGCGTTGGATACAAGTCTGCCCAAAGAGCCTGAAGAGTCCAGAAGATGGGAGAGTCAAAGAGTATGGCTACGCTTCAGGTAAAATCCACTATCTAACTCCATTAAGTTCCTATTCATTAATTCTTAATACATAATGTAATAAGATTGCATTTGAATGTTTTACAGGATCGGTGAAAAGAAAGGAAGCTTGGTGAAAGAGCAAGATGAATCTAATCACAAGGAATGGATCTTGATCGCATCGACTTGAAGATTAGATTTTGATCTTAGATAGTTATGATAGAGTTGTTAGAAAATTTTCTTTTGAAATACATAGTTTCCAATGGATTTTGCATTGTAAGGACAAATGTTTTCGCTGCTTCTATAAATAAATTAAATTTTCGTTTGACTTATTTATTTATTTGTTTATTTCCTTGCAATGAAACCGTTATGAAAATTGGTGTTTGCATATTTCTACAACAAATGGATTTGGTTCTTATTATATTATGGAAAGTCGAGAATTTACCAAATAGGGAGAGTTTCTCATCGCCCAAGTTTCAATTGGACAGAAACTTGGTGGATGCACGATGAATGAGAAATTTCGTATTTGGAAATTAGACTAATTCATTGACAAAGTGTCAAGTGAAGGACTAGGAGATCGAGTACACAAAGTTGTGTGTTGATCAAAGTCCACCATAAGAATAACAAGATATTCGAAATGATTTACTAAAGGTTTAGTAAATATGATTATACTTACAAGATTAAGTGTAATTCTGAATTGATTAAAGGGTTTAGATCAATAGCAGAACGAATAAGAAGAATCAAGTAGGCAGAAAGATAAAAGTTTCTCCATTCTAAGAAGATGGGAGAGTAACTTTTATGCTTTATGATAGGTCTTAATGATTAAGAACCATATCTCAATTGATCCTCTAAGTAAGTCTTGGTACAATTGTATGTCCAAGAAGAGGAATCAAAGATTGAAGAAATGGTAAAATCAAAAGGTCAATCATACTTCGTTCCAAAACAAGTCTTAGAGTTAAGATTGTGACAATGAGTGACAAGTATTAAGAAGGTTTATAACATTAATCAAATGTGGAAAGTTGTGATGTCTTGGATAAGACAAAGACCAACTAGTACCAATTTATGAAGAGTTTTGATAAAAGCTACACTAACTCTTGAATATTTGTTTGTCAAGAAATGTTTTGACAAGAGAGTCGTATATGTCAAGGAGTCAGTGGGAGTCTTAATAGTCTTGAAAGGCTTCAAGAACAAATCAAATAAACCTTATCGATCATCACTAGCACACGAGTTGAGGTTTACAACCTATCGTGAAGACATTATTTTGTTTCTGTGCCAATCCAATCGAGTTAATTATGCATGTGAGTCCTATGAGTTCTCATTTGAATGCATAAAAGGCAAGGACCTTGTTCAATTGAAAGTACATTGATAGGAAAAGGTGAGCTGCTTAACTACTTGGAAGACGTGGTGGGCAGCTGTGCTACCATAAGGCAAGAAATCAAGATTAAGAAAGTTCGATCCATATGAGTTTGAATTCGTCGTAAACTTTGGTTTTGACAAAGTCACATGGATAGGAACAAATACACCATTTAAATCTAAGTGTCATTAGATTTCCTCCTTCATGAAAATGATTGTGAGGAAATGCTTTCACTAAGAGAGATTTTAAGAAGATAGTGATTGTAAAATTGCATTCTCGAATTCGATTATGGTTACGGTATCCCTTTCCATAATTTGAATTGTGAGGTTTGGCAATTAGTCTTAATTGTCTAGACACACATATGAACTATCGAAGGCAAAGGTGTATAAGTTCAAAAAGCCTTGATAAAAGATTATCAAAGCACTAAGTATTAGAAACATGAACTTAATAAATTCAATAAGTATTGTCTTTCTGGAAGTTGAGATGTTTATGAATACATGTCGAAGCTAGTGGGAGCATAAGTGTTATGTTTTACAATAATCATCATGATAGTGGGAGCATAAATGTTATGATTGTATGATTATTAAGGCACGTATTGCAAAGTTGGCAATATTAATTATAGAAAACAAGAGTTAAACCTTGCAAAGTAGTAAGGGTTATAAAGTTGTTTTGCTATAATTAAGGGAGAGAATATTAGGCTTCATTGCAAATCTAAAGGATTAGGTTGAGAAATGTTAATAAATTTAGTCAAGGGTACATAGTGTGTTCTTAAAATTTCGATTATGATTATGGCATCCCTCTTCACAATTCGAATTTTGAGAACATAGCAAATAAAATATTATGCGTCGTGTCCCATACGCTTCGGGTATAGGATCGATTGCAAATGCTTTAATGTTTGACAATTCTAAAATTTTCCAAATGTCTAGCGCATTTAGAGGGAAAAAGGACTAGAATCGGTTTTGACTAAAATAATTAAACAACTATCAAAGGACAATCCAAAGTTCGACGATGATTGGTTGCTTGTGAGTAGTTGGAAGCATGGTATTGAATGGACCATATCGACATTATTATGAATAGATGAGATTCTATTAAGAATAAGTTGTCATATGGAAAATGTGGAAATGTATCTATATTGGGAATTGAATATTAAAAAAAAATCTATGTCTAGATTAGAAACCTTTATGCAAAAGGATGTTCAAAGGAATGTACTTTGAGTGAGAGACATCATATCTAAGGAATTGTCTTGTAACAATATCCGATAGAGGACTTTGTAATATCATTGGCAATAGTCTTTGTGACTTTGGTACAGTGACATTACGAAAGGATAGTTGCATAGAATGTTAGAATCTAGCATATTCTATAAGTAGCAAGAATTTGATACTCTTTCACTTATGGAAAAGGATTTGGAGTTGTGAAATGAGAAAGATTGGAAATGTGTTCAATTTGATCTATTTCACAAAGTAAGAACCATAGGTAAACATTGTGTACATGCTAGGAGCATGGGACAAGTGTAATAATTCAAGTAAGAAGTTGATTAACCGAAACGACAAATAATGAGTAATCAATATGGTGATAAATAAAAGGTGTTTTATTTATGCTCAAGGGTTTGAGGCCATATGGGATTAGTATTATTCTTGTGTTTCATATTTGCATGTTTTGACTTCCAGAATAATTGAATTTATTAAGAATAATTGAATTATTCAAACGGGCCACAGTCGTTCATATGTTGGAAGTAGATATGAATGAAGACTGTCGTGAATTGGTGTGTGGATTGTCTAAAGAGCATTAGACATAAGCAAATGGTTGCTACAACATTCATGAGTGCTTATGAATATGAATTTGAGCATTGGATTAAACCCACGCTCACTTGGATCACTCCATGAATTGTATCACGAGTGATTGGTGAGACGATAACATCTTATATTCTTGAAACCGAGATGTGTGAGTTGTATCTTGCAAATCGGTTGCACATTGATAATATGTAAACGCACTAGTAACTTGGTGTTATAAAACATATTGTTGTGTGTGATTTGGTTAGTAAGTGCAAGTAAGCATTGTATCAAAGTTTATCCGTTCCTTTTATTCAAAATAGGATAAAAGCGATATCTTTGGGCCCCTCGATGGTTTAGTGATGACAAACGTAAATGCTCGGCCAGGCTAGGGCTAATTTGATTTGTTCAATTAGTCTGTTGTCATAAATCAGAAATCGAGAAGTAGTACAAAGAGAATGATTTGAAATCATATATCATATGATATCTAGAATGGAGTAATATATGATCCCTTATCTAAGGACACGCGTATTTGATATGATCATAGTTATCAGCGGCTTTGGAAAGCTACGATTGCAGATCGGGATCCGAATTCATACGCATAATAGTTGTTAGACTTATCCAAGTGGGAGACCGTTGGATTAGTGTCTAAGTCCATAACTATTTTGCTATGTACTTGACCCGATGGTGCATGGTCCTTTTGGGTTGCCTTCACCAAAGCAACTTGATTGGAGAAATAAATAGAGAAAGAGGTTATTATGATTTATTAATATGTTATAAGAATAATATATTAAAGGAGAAATCATATTTGTTTAATTAATATTGGTCAGTAATTAATTAAGAATTAATTTTGTGATCAAGTGTAATTTATTAAACTAGAGGGGCTGAATTGTAATCATGTGATAGTTACAAAATAAGGTAAGGATTATCTTATATAGAGGGTGAACGAATTTAAGGTGATAATGCCTTAGAATTCGACTAGGATAAGGGTTTCTAAAACTTATCTTATGGTTGCTTGGTGGGCAAGCAACTAGATAACGATAATGACTAAAACCCTAATCTTTACACCTATATAAACCCCCTAAGGCTCATGAATTCGTCCAAGCCTTCCCAAGAAGTCCTAGGGACGAATTCTAACACTTCTCTTCTCTCTTTATACCTTCTCCATTTGCTCTTGGTGTTTGTAAGCCATTAGAGGAGTGACACTTGTGACTCTAAGCCTTCCAAAGTCAATTCAAGGAGGAATTAGGATTGTTATTGCTACATAACAATCAAGGTAATATCTTAAACCTAATTATATGTTAATATTGATTTCCATATGCTAGAATTAGGGTTTATAGTCTTGGATTCAAAGCATGTACAATAGAGAAACCTAGATCCAAGCATTAGGGTTTGTATGAGCACATAGGATGTCTTATGACCAAAACCCATCATGTATATCGTACATCGAACCTCGTACAAGTAGTGTCGCCAGATCTTGAGAGCGAACACTACCGCCCCCAGCTCCAAATCATGCGTGGTATATCTCGACTCGTGAGGGTTAAGCTGCCTCGATGCATATGCTATCACATGCCCTCTCTACATAAGCACCGCTCTCAATCCGGATATCGATGCGTCACAATAAACCACAAAATCCTCCATCCCTTCCGGAAGGGCTAACACTGGGGCTTCACATAACTTCCTACAAAGTGTCTCGAACGAGGTCTGCTGCTCCGGACCCCAAGAAAATATAACACCCTTCCGGGTCAACTTGGTGAGGGGCACAGCGATCTTGGAGAAATCCTTAATAAATCTCCGATAATAGCCGGCCAATCCCAGAAAACTCCTAATCTCGGTGGGTGATCTCGGCACCTCCCACCTCATAACCGCCTCAATCTTGGCCGGGTCGACTAAAATCCCCTTCTGGTTAACGAGATGCCCCAAAAACTGGACCTCTCGTAACCAAAACTCACATTTGGAGAACTTGGCATAAAGCCTCTCCGATCTCAAAACTCCGAGGATTTCCCTCAAATGCTCCTCATGCTGCTCTCTAGATCTCGAATACACCAGAATGTCGTCGATGAACACGATCACCGAGCGATCCAACATTGGTCTACACACCATGTTCATGAGATCCATGAACACCGCTGGTGCATTTGTGAGTCCGAAAGGCATCACCACGAATTCATAATGCCCATAACGAGTCCGGAAGGCTGTCTTTTGTACGTCCTCCTCCCGCACCCTCACCTGATGATACCCAGACCTCAAATCGATCTTGGAGAACCAAGATGCTCCCTGCAGCTGATCAAACAAATCATCGATTCTTGGCAACGGGTAACGGTTCTTGATCGTTAGCTTATTCGGCTCACGATAATCGATGCACATCCGGAGCGAGCCATCCTTCTTCTTGACAAAAAGGATAGGCGCTCCCCAAGGCGAACTGCTCGGCCTGATAAGCCCCTTCCCCAGCAGTTCTTGAAGTTGCGAGGACAACTCCTGCATCTCCGGAGGCGCAAGGCGATACGGCGCCTTAGCGATAGGCGCAACTCCTGGAACCAACTCAATACCGAACTCTACCTGCCTCTTCGGAGGCACACCCGGCAAGTCCTCTGGGAACACATCTGGAAACTCACGCACTATCGGAACCTCATCAACTGACCTCGGTCTCTCAATATCAGCCCTCGCATCCATCACATATGCCATAAAACCCCTACAGCCCTGCTGTAGACTGTGTCTCGCTCTGGCGGCCAAACAAAATGTTGACCCTGAACGTGTACCCTCGCCGTACACCGAAATAACTCCCCCACTAGGGTCTCGAATCGACACCAATTGACGCTTGTAGTCTATCACAGCTCCATAACGGCTCAGCCAATCCATACCCACTATCACACACACGTCCCCCATCGCGATCGGTACCAGATCTATCGGAAACTCCACACCGAAGATCTCAAGGACACATCCTCTAATCACATCCGATGCATACACAGCTCGCTCATCAGGTATGGAAACTCGCAGAGGCCGATCCAATGCCTCTCGACGGGTACTAATATGCTGACTAAATGCTATGGAAATAAACGACCGACTTGCACCTGAGTCAAATAACACCAATGCAGGCACATAATTCACAAGAAAAGTACCTACGCATATGATCATATAAGCATAAAATCTCAACTCAAATAAAAGATGAAAAGAAAAATACATACCAGCCACAACATCAGGCACTGCGCGGACCTCCTCCGCGGTTAACTGAAACGCTCTCCCACGAGCCCTCGGGGCCTCGGCCTTCACCGGCCGAGTCTCGGTAACCCTAGCAGCAGGCGCAGATCCCTGCGCTGATCCCTGTAGAAGCTGCGGGCACTCGGCCTTCCGATGGACGGTTTGGTTGCAATGAAAGCAAACCGAGAATCCCTTGGGGCATTCCCTCGCGATATGCCCCTCCTTCCCACACTTGTAACATACTCCAGCCCTGCAAGACCCCTCATGACTCTTACCGCACTTCCCACAAGTGCGACCCTTCGCGCCCCAGATCTCGAATCAGCGGTTCTAGCCCGCTTGGCTGCCGGCTGAGACTGGGCCGGCCGCCGATCCATCCTCTGAGACTCGGCCTCCTCCCTGGCCTGAGTCTCCAGCTCGATCTCCCTCTTCCGGGCATTTTCCTGGAGCTCAGCAAATGTCCGGTAAGTTGAGTTCGCCATGAACTCCCGTATATCTCTCCTCAGAACACCCAGATAACGGCTCATACGAGCCTGCTCCGTCGACACCTACTCAGGGCAAAACATCGCCCTCTCATGGAACTTCTTGGTGAAGACAGTCACTAAATCAGTACCCTGCTTGAGGGTCAAGAACTCCTGGATCAACCGTTCCCTCTCTACCGAGGGAACATACTCCTCTCGGAACATAGCGGTGAACCTCTCCCAGGTCACCTCAGAAATCTCAGCCAAAGTAAAGTTCGCCGTCACAAACTTCCACCAATCCTTCGCTCCCAAGCGGAGCTGGTTCAAGGCGAACCGAACCCTCAAGTGCTTTGGACAAGAGAACGTATAGAAACATCCCTCGATGTCAGAAGTCCACCTCATAGCGGCAATCGGGTCCTGCGTCACGTTGAACTCTGGTGGCTTCGTGTTGTTGAACTCCCGGAACAACAACGAGTCACCTCCCTGAGGTCTGGCAGCAGCAGTAGCTGCAGCTGCAGCAGCCTCAGTCACCGCGGCGTACCGCTCATCAAAAGTCTCGATCAACGTGGTCTTGATGTCTCCAAACATCTCAGGAATCTCAGCCCCGATGGTAGCAGCCACCTCCTCATGAATCATCCAACGGATCTCCTCGTCGCTGACACCACTGGTCTCAGGTGTGTGTCGAGTCCCAACCATGATGTCTTTGAAATACAACAAAAATTATCAGAGATTTGATCGAACATGCTCATACTGGATGACGCAACCCTACTTGTCCTCCGTCGTCCAAAAGATTCTTACTTGAAATGTCCACTAATCCGGTGTCTTTAGTAGTACGGGCCCAATACTACTGACCACACCGCACCAGCATTCACTTCAAGTCCTCTTCCTTGGGTCTTCGATTATAAGTACTCTATTCTCATGAGCTCCTAACTGCTATCACTCGCTCTCAAAGCATCTCAGCAGCAAAAAACTCCTAGGCTAAGGCATCACAAATCAGGCCACTCTAGTCCTAATATGTATACTTAGCCTACTCTAGCATGCATAATATAACATATCTCATAACACATAAAGTAAGGGTACTTTTGGGGAATTCGTCGCTCGGGCGCTGGCTGATCGTACACACGGCTCTGCTCTATTTGTCTCAAAACTCTGTTACTCTTTTCAAAAAAATTATTTTATCATAAAAATTCTCCTCAATTCCTCAGTTTAAGTTCAGACACGCCAGAAGATGCATCCGAATCCCTCAAACCAAGGCTCTGATACCAACTTGTAACAACGTAAATTTTCAAAACAAAATTTTCATTTTTAAAACCTTCATTTTTCACAAAATAACATCAACATATTGTTTCAAATGTATTTATCACAAAACATCTCCCCAAAATCCAAAACATAAACTCCACAAGTGTGTACGGATCATGTCAGCGCCTTCCCGCGCTCATCACTGGTACCTGAAACACATCACACAACAACTGTAATCATAAATGCTTAGTGAGTTCCCCCAAAATACCACATACAACACATACGCCACTCAAGGCTATAATACGACCCTCCAATCGATGTGTCTCAGCGGGACCCTCCAGTCTCGTAGCTCGTTGGACCCTCTGGTCCGGTCATAGCTCGTTGGGCCCTCCGGCCCGGTCTGTATCGTTGGACCTTTCGGCCCGGTCTATAACAACATACAACATACACATAGCACATAGCACATAATCTCATACATAACACATAAGACCCTCTGGTCTACACAATATACCACTCTAGGTAAGTATAGTGAGAAGACTCACCTCAATGTCTCGGTAAATATTTGTCTCGGAATAAATGTGATCTAGCCTCCGCCTAATCACACAAAGTAATACACTCATAAATACAACTGCACTCAACCCTAAAGGTCAACAAGGTCAACGGTTAACTTTGACCGGACTCGGCGAGTGCACTAGGGCGACTCGATGAGTCTATACGTGTCCACTGACTCTCTTGGATCCTCTCTTGACACGTCGAGTACTTCTCTGACTCGACGAGTTCCACCTGGCATGAATCGCGGGACCACCACGACTCAACTCGCCGAGTCTCAAGAACAACTCGGCGAGTTCCGGCTTGACTCAGTCCCCCCCCCCCCGACTCTCCCTGACTCACTGAGTCGACCCCTCAACTCGACAAGACCACTCGCTGAGTGGTTACGGGCAAACTTCATGCTACTCGCCGAGTCTGTTCTTCAGACTTGGCGAGTTCATGCCATGCATAAACTCAAACTCACTTATGAGGTCAGATCTATTCCATACAATCATAGATCTGGCCTCCCCAAGCATGATAATCACGTAAAGTCCAAACCTTGGTGCTCAAACAACAACTATTTGCTCCTATATGACGTTTTATCCCCATATATCATAACCCTTGGTCAAAACTCCCATGAATCCTCATAAAGCTTAAGGAATAAAGCTTCTCTGGACCTCTATGGATCCCATTTCAAGCCTCATCACAAATAGGGACGAAATGGACATCAAATCTAACCAACAAAGGGGTCAAGAAACCCTAAACCCCCATGTTCATCATAATAACAGAAAAGGGAACCAAAATATACCTCCAAAATGATGCTCTGAGCTCCAAATTCGAAGGATGTCCACCTCCCTTGCCTCCTCTTCGCTAGAAACTCCTTTGCTTTGCCAAACAAAGCTTCAAAGGTTAACAATGGCCTCCTCTCTCTCCCAAAATGCTCAAAATCTCTTTAGGGTTTCTCTCTGGGGTTGGTGGCCGCAAATGATGGCCATAAGCCCCTTTAAATAGGTCTCAAACCCTGGAAATTAGGGTTTCATTAAACAACGTGGACCCGCCGAGTCCACTTTTGGACTCGCTGAGTCCAGACGCGAACCCGCGTGCAAAAACCGCGATCCTACTCGGCGAGTTTAGACTCCAACTCGCTGAGTCTCCTCACATCATTCAAAAATTAAAAGAATAAAAATAATACCTGGGAATCTGGGTGTTACACTAAGGCACCAAGACCTGCCCTTTAGTTGTTATGGTTATGATATGATGTATGCAATTATGATCTAATAGATTGAAATCAGGATAAACAGTATGTTATGATTTATGATCCTTAGGGATTGGTATGTTAGTGGCCTGTTGGGCCTGTGCTCTAGTTATGAGAGATGGCTATGATTGATGATCCGTAAGATACATATGTTTGATGTCTGTACATGCCAATATATGTTAGTTATGCGCACATGATTGTTTGTTTGTTGGTTGGGTTGAGGCGGTCATGCTTTGTGTTGTAGGCCAACATACCCTATGAGCGGGCCGGGGAGACTGTAGGCCCACGTGGCGGTCCAGTCATGCCGAAGGCTCGGTATAGATTCAGTTAGATTGTAGGCCCTATAGGGCGGTCCAGTCGGGCCAATGGCCTAGTATGCATATTGATTGATTGATTATTACTGATATGATATTATTAGTGTGATATTGGTATTTTGGGGGTAGCTCACTAATCCCTTGGGCTTACAGTTTCCAGTTATTGTTTCAGGTACTTCAGGAGATCGTGGCAAGGCGAAGGCGTGACCGTACCGCTCCTCATCCTTACGATCTGTTTTTGGGACACTCTGATGAATAATTATTTGAAAACAGTTTGTAAACAAACACTATTTGGGTTTTTAATTCTGATTGAAAATTTTTAAATTTGGCGTAAAATTTATGGATGTTACAAGTTGGTATCAGAGCCTTGGTTTGAGTGAATTAGGGGAAACAAGTTGGATTAGTGTCTAAGTCCATAACTATTTTGGTATGTACTTGACCCGATGGTGCATGGTCTTTTTGGGTTGCCTTCACCAAAGCAACTTGATTGGAGAAATTAATAGAGAGAGAGGTTATTATGATTTATTAATATGTTATAAGAATAATATATTAAAGGAGAAATCATATTTGTTTAATTAATATTGGTCAATAATTAATTAAGAATTAATTTTGTGATCAAGTGTAATTAATTAAACTAGAGGGGCTGAATTGTAATTATGTGATAGTTACAAAATAAGGTAAGGATTATCTTAAATATAGGGTGAACGAATTTAAGGTGATAATGCCTTAGAATTCGACTAGGATAAGGGTTTTTAAGACTTATCTTATGGTTGCTTGGTGGGCAAGCAACTAGATAAGGATAAGGACTAAAACCCTAATCTTTACACCTATATAAACCCCATAAGGCTCATGAATTCGTCTAAGCCTTACTAAGAAGTCCTAAGGACGAATTCCTACCTCTCTCCTCTCTCTTTATACCTTCTCCATTTGCTCTTGGTGTTTGTAAGCCATTAGAGGAGTGACACTTGTGACTCTAAGCCTTCCAAAGTCAATTCAAGGAGGAATTGGGATTGTTATTGCTACATAACAATCAAGGTAATATCATAAACCTAATTATATGTTAATATTGATTTCCATATGCTAGAATTAGGGTTTATAGTCTTGGATTCAAAGCATGTACAATAGAGAAACCTAGATCCAAGCATTAGGGTTTGTATGAGCACATAGGATGTCTTATGACCAAAACCCATCAAAACACACATGTGAACCGAGTCTCAAATCAAGGAAATTTTCGAAATAAATTCTAAAATGGTTTTCAAAATAAAGGATGGAGGATGCAGAGGATACGATCAGCCGGAGCTTGTAAGTGAGCCTTAAAATAACATACAGTTATTTGATGTTTTGATATGTTAGAACAGCATGCTAGTGCTAGGCTAGGGATCTTCAGGAATCGCATGGTAGATTTGCCTGATTATATGATGCCTATTAGCCTAGGGTTTCTTGTATATGGAATTGACATCATAACTGTAGATGTTTAGTGTATGCATCATGACTGTGCATAATAAAGACATTATAGCCTGAGAATGTTGATTCGGCCATCGAGTATGATTGGATATTCGAAAGTCTATCGGGTCCAGCGTTATGCGCAACTAGCATGCACTAGTGCTGCAGGGGATGATGAAAGTTTCATGGATGTGTGAGTCGTGAGAAGTGGTGAGACTAGATGTGAGATAGTTGATATTCCTCTAGAAGTGATGGTTGAGCGCATTTATATGTTGATAATATTGTTAGGGCGTTGTGGTGATACTTGAGACAAATATGGGTAGGTGTGGAAGGTAGTATGGACCCATACTACTGAAAGCAAAGGACCCATACGCGTAGCAAGGAAATCACAACCCCTAGGATTTGTAAGGATTGGCCTCTCGATATTATGATTGTTTACCTGTCGTCTTGGGTATATTTTCAGTATGGTGGTGAAGAGATGATTTGCTGCTGGATCCGGGTCGGGATCTGGGTCAGGATCGGGGACGGGAGACGTAGGGTCGGAGGTGCCAGTAGCATCTGAGCCCGTGGTTCAGATTGGGATAGAGGAGTTGGATGCCAGGATCCGGGAGATCCCACATGACGAGACTGTTGCGGTGTTCCGAGCGCAGCTACCAGAGATGTTTGGGTCGATTAAGACCGTGATGGTTGAGTACTTTTATGAGTGATATGCAGCTCTGGTAGAGACAGCGGCCGTTGCAGCCACATCGGATGTAAACACGACAGGGGTTAGAGGAGGATCCAGCAGGGTTTTTCAGTACCGGGACTTCGATAACACGAAGCCCCCGACGTTTGATGATACACAGGATCCGATTAGGGCTATGCGGTGGTTATCTGACGTGGAGGGATGTTTCTTCACGTGCTCATGTCCTGCTGACCAGAAGGTCAGGTGTGCCCTGAACCTGCTGAGGCTTGGGGCAAAGGACTGGTGGAGGTTGACGAATGGGTCATACACTGATGATCAGCGGGCTGCTGTTACTTGGGAGCAGTTCAAGGATATGTTCCGCACCCACTACGTTCCACGCGTTGAGCGGGAGCGGCTTGCTCAGGAGTTTTTGACATTGAGACAGGATGGGGAGTCTGTGATGGAGATTACCCGTATGTTCACGGAGAGGGCTATGTTTTTCCCGAAGTTTGCTTCAGAGCAGTCTCAGATGACTCGTTATCTGAGTATGCTCAAGACTGATATTCGACAGTTTGTGTCTACACAACGGTGTGATACCCTCCTGGACCTTCAGGAAACCGCGAGGCGGCGTGAGTTGGAGATAGAGCTGCAGTTGAAGGAGCAGCGTCAGGCATCGACACAGTCTCAACCGGTGCCTAAGCGATCTAAGACCTCTGATACTCGGTCTGGGAGTTAGCAGAGCCACACTTGTGGAAAGTGTGGCAGGGGGTCATTCGGGAGTTTGTCGAGCAGGAGGTGTTGGATAAGGTGTCTAAGTCCATAACTTATTTGGTATATACTTGACCCGACCCGGCATGGTCCATTTGGGTTGCATTTCATCCAAACTATTTATGGATAATTTTATGAGAGTTATACACATATGTTTATTAATATATTATAAGTTATAATATATTAATATGAAGCCATGTTATTTAATTAGTCTTAGTCTTAAATTAATTATGAATTAATTTAGAGATTAAACGGAAGACCAATTAGATTGTGGGCTATTGTTTTATATGGTGTGGGCTAACACTCATTTGTTAATGGGCTAGGCTTATATGGAAGTCCACAGATGATCCATGGAGCTTTTAACCCATGGATCCTTGGAAAAGGAAAGGCCATGGGTTATTAGGGTTTCACCCTAATCATGTACACTATATAAGCATGCTTATGTTGCATGAAATAGCCACTAGTGTGACTAGTGTTACTAGAGTATGTGTGTTAGTGTGTGGCCGACTTTATAAGTGTGTATACACTCTCTCAAAGTTTTCCATGAGTTTGTGGTGATTTGTGATTCCATTTGAGGCATTCACACTATTGGTGTTTGGCCCTCAAACTCCTTAAGAATCAAGCTCATCAAAAAGGTATGTAATCTCATCTAATTCTTTTATGTTTTAAAAGTACCCCATGCCATGTTAGATAGGTTATGAACCTTGGAAAATTATTATTTTGTATGTATTTAGACAAACATAGATCCAAGGTTTATTAGGGTTGCATGCACACTTAGGAAGTGTTAGATTGCTCAAAACCCAACAGTGGTATCAGAGCCTAGGCTTGCTTGTTTGATACTTGATGCAAAATAGTGAAAAAGGTTGAAATTGTTGATGTCTGGCTGATGGACTCGCCGAGTCCATGGGGGGACTCGCCGAGTTCAAGGCAAAATTCATCCTACTCGGCGAGTAGGTTCGTGCACTCGGCGAGTAGAATGATCAGAATGCAGAATTTCGACTTTTGCTGCTGGAAATGGACTAGAAACATTACCCTAAACTGTTTTGGTGTTTTAAAACTTGTTTTAGTTGGTGTGATGGTTGTTCTAATCCATTTACAATAGCATATATCAAAATTCCATGATTTTATGTGTTCATATAATTCTTGAAATTTTGATGATCATGTTCATGTTCTTATGAATTTAGAAGATGATAGGAATTATTTGCTGAATTGTTTAGAATTAATTCTTGATCATTTATGTGTTTTAATGGAGTCCATAATTTGTCCTCAAGTTATGGATATCCAAAGGTCACTTTTCTTTAACACACATTTAAACACATAAGTTACATGAAAATGAAAAGTCTTCATTTTTATGAACCTTTAATTCATAAGTTATGAAATGAAAAGTTTTGGATAGTTACAAAACTTGCCCTCAAGTTTTGGAATTTGTAAAGTTTCACACACTTTAATAAACTTTAATTCCACATCCTAGAGTTTTAAAAGTTAAAATTCTACCCTTATACTATTTATAACATTAATGGTTAATTATTATATATATGTATAAGAACAAGTCGTTTTACCGTTAGTAGGCCTCATTCACGAAGCCGGTCTATAAGGTGGGTATAAGGTTGTTGCCTATAAAATGGCGACTTAATGGGTGTCCACTCTCACCCACCGCTTGCTTGATCGGTGGAGGGCCGTTAGCCGAACGGGTAGGACAATGACTTTAAATTCTCATTAAAAGTATAATGATTATTATAAAGTAACTAAATTTTTTTTATTTAATTCCCAATCTTAGTTACTTTAGGAAAAATGTGAATTTGGTGCTAGCCCATGGAATTCACACTTTGTACCTTACCAAGTCGTTGGTGGAGCGTGTGTGGTTAACCGACACACTAACTTGGACTAGTAAGGATCACGAAGGGTGACTTAATGTTTTTCATAGATCAATGGAGCGTGTGTGGTTAACCGGCACATTTATTGGGTGACAATATTAAGGGTACCAAGTGAATTGGTATGGTTATTCACACCTTGTTTTGTGATCCTCGGCATCCCAGTCATAAAATTTGAGAGGGCACACTCGAGATTGAAACATGCCATTGAAAAGTTCAATGAATCTCAAAAGATCTAGGAATTTCGAATCCAATTAAAACCTAATAAATTATTTCGTTTTTCATGGTGGAAATTGGTGAATCGTCATTCGCCTACCTTCAAATATTTTATAGCTTGGATTACGGCATCCCTCTTCCAAATTATAAAATATTGTGTTGGGTCCTAGCCTTAATATTTCATATTGGGTGTTATATTAAGGACTTTGAATCAACTAACTTGATTTTCTCCCATTATAGATGTCTAGTTCAGACAACTATGATCTTCCCAAATCTCTTGAAGATGGTGTCCCTCAACATCATGCTTCACTTCCTCCACCTCCTCCAATTATTCTCCCTCACCCACAAGTTCTTGAAAAGTTTAAAGTCACTCGATCCCTATTGGCAAGCATAGTCTATGTGTGCTCACATCTTGGAGATAAAGTCACATATTGACAAGCCGGGAGAGTTGGGTGTCAAAGTCTCGTGAAGGTTGGATGTTCAATCACTCTCTTAGTAACATAGTGAGTCTCTTTGGGACTACTATGAGACAGACTATGACATGACCCTTAATAATCTTATCTATTTGCTTAGTGTTGTGGAATCAGCAATGATTTGGAACACCAGTAAAGCAAATTTGATTAAAAGAACAACTTCCCAAGTCTTAAATGGACATTGACAATGGTAGCATTGGATATCTAGAAAAGCATTTCTCTTCCCAATGGAAAGGGATTGGCCATAGTCAACTCGGTTGACCAAATGGTAAAGACAAAGGATAAGTCTAAGATAGTCTCATGTGCCATTACCAAAGGGTCCATGTGTTTTGTTGCCAAAGGAAGGGGCATTGGTTGCGAAGCTGCCCTATTCACCTGAAAGGTCATAAGGTTGATCAAGTCAAGAGGTTTGACTCTACTTTGGGTAAAGTCCACTGTCTAACTCTATTAAGTTCCTATTTGGAGATTCTTATTACATAATGTGAATGGGTCGCATGTTGATGTTTTTAAGAATCAAAGAAAAGATAGGAAGCTTAAAGTAAGTATATGTTGATTCTGATTGCAAAGGTGGGTTTCGATCGCATGGTTCAGTAATCAGAATTTTGAGTTGTTGCTTAAGAGTTATAATATATTGCTTATGAATAGATAACAACAAGGTTTTCATGTGGATTGTAAGGATAAGTTTTTCCGCAAAGTTTTAAAATAAAAGAAAAAAGGGTTTTAATTTTATTTATTTTAAAAATATCCTTACAATGGCATCTGTGGAAAATTGTTGCTTATATGTTTCCAGTAATAGCAATATTGGAAAGTGGATTTGATTCCTTCATTTGTGGTAGTGTCTGAATTTACCAAATGAAGAAAGTTTTTCATCACCCAAGTTTCAATTGGACAGAAACTTGGAATCATACAAGTTGTATTGTATGATGAATGAGAACTTTCATCTTTGAAAATTAAGACTAATTCTTTGATCACATGTATATGTGAGTCAATTGAAGGACAAAAGGAATTAGGTACACTGGGTATGCGCTAGTCAAGGTCCACCACAAAGATTGATTTGTCATGATTTACTAAAGATTAGTAATTATGATTATACTTATAAGGTTAAGTATAATTTTGTAACATTGGAAAGGTTACAATGTATGACAAAACAAATGAGAAGAATCAAATTAGGCAGAAAGATAAAAGTTTCTCAAATCTGAAAGGATGGGAGAGTACTTTAGTATCGTATTTCATGATCATCTTAATGATTATGAAACCATATCACAAATTCATACTCTAAGGACGTCTTATGGCTAAGAAGAGAGGTCATGAATTGTTGGATTGGTTAAAATCAAGAAGATGAGTCATACTTCGTTCCAAAACAATTCTTAGAGTCATACTCCAAGATTGTAACATTGAGTGACATAAAGTAAGGTTTAAAACACTTATCAAATATAGTGTAGAATGTTTTTACCCTTGTACATTTGAGATTGGTAAGTTGTGATGTCTTGGATGAGACAAAGACCAACTAAGACCAATTGTGTGAAGTGTTAGTCTTGATAAGAATCCGGACTATCCCTTAAATATTTGTTTTGTCAAGGAATGGTTCTTGACTGGGGAAACTTATATGTCAAGGGGATAGTGGGAGCCTTAAAGATCCTGAAAGAGTTTCAAGATTTAATCAAGAGTAAAACCTGTAATTTATCACTAGCACACAACTTAAGGTTTGCAACCTATCGTGTTGACATAATTCTTATTTCTGTACCTACTTCAAATAAGTTGAATTTGCATGTGAGTTATCAGAGTTCAACTTGGAAGCATTGGTGGGCCTTGTGCTACCAAGGTGACAAGAAACTAAGACTGAACAAGTTTAATCCATGTAAGGCTGAATTTGTCACTAACCTTATCTTGTGATTATGGTTTTGACAAATTCACATGGATAGGAACTCATACACTATAAAATCTAAGTGTCATAAGGTTTCTCTCCGATTCATGAAAATGATGGTGAGGAAACGCTTTCACTAAGTAGATTTTACGTAGATATCAATTGTGTTATTTGCATTTTCAAAAGTCGTTAGTGGAGCATGTGTGGTTAACCGGCACACTAACATGGACTTGTGAGAAATGGCAAAGGTCTAAGAAATTAAGACTATGATTACGGTATCCCTTTTCATAGTTCTGAAAATTGTTTAGACACACATGTGAGCTATCTAAGAAAGGGTGTATGAATCTAAATTTCAGAAGTCCAGCAGATTTCTGGAAATATGTCAGAGCTAGTGGGAGCATAAGTGTTATGCTGATAATCATCATGTTAGTGGGAGCATGATTATTACGTTTAGTATTGCAAGTTAGCAATGTTAATTATAGAAAACAAAGTTTCAATTCGTGAAGTTGCAGGGGTTGAAAAGTTGTTTTGCTATAATTAAGGGAGAGGAAATTATACTTCATTTCAATTCTAAAGATTAGATTGAGATTTTAATCATCTTTAGTCAAGAATATATATATATATATATATATATATATATATATATATATGAATTTTATGTTGGAATGGTTCAACTTGAAGAAATTCTATATATATTGCGTTTTCAAAATTCGATTATGATTACGGCATCCCTCTTCATAGTTAAATTTTGAAAACATGGCAAATAAAAAATATTGTAGCAAAAGACTGGTCTAGTATCATGTCTTTATGTCAAACATCATGAATCGTGTCCCATATGCTTCGGATACAGGATCGATTGCATGTGCTATAATATTCATCTTTTCTAAATTTTCCAAATGCTTAAGGCATTGAGAAGGGAAAAGTCTAGAACTGGATATGACTAAAGTGATTAAGCAATTGTCGAGGACAATCTGAGGTTCGCCAAAGATTGGTTGCTTAGGGAAAGATGGAAGTATGATGTAAGTTGTCGGAAAGGACCATATTGACATATTTTGAAAAGAAGTAACTCTTGTTCGGAAGTGATAGTCAAAATGGGACTATGGAAATGTCTCCATAGGATGTTCAAAGCAATGTACTTTGAATATGAGACTTCCGTTCCATAGAAGTTGACCTTCTTTGGAATACTCTGTAATGACTGGTGACAAGGTTTTGGTGACTTTGTGCATAATCATTACAAGAGGAACATTGCATAAAAGTTTAAAATCCAACAGTTTTTTTGGTAAATGATAGGAATCGGGGATTCTCACATTTACAATAAGGATTTGGATTTGGGATTGTGAAATGAGTATCATTGGAATCATGTTCAATTGATCTACATCACAATGTAAGGATCATAGACAAACATAGTGTGCATACTTGGAGTATGGCATAACTATTATTTAGAAAAACAAAGTGTACATGCTAGGAGCATGGGACGACTGTTGTTTTTATTCAAGTCTTAAGTTGATTGTTTGAAACATTATACAATGAATAATGTGTAATCAATATGGTGATAAATAAAAGGTGGTTCTATTTATATTCAAAAGGGTTCTGAGACCATATTGGATTCGATTATTATTGTGTTTCACTTTGCATGTTTTGACTTCCAAAATAGCTAGGTTATTCTTTTCGAATGACTAAGTTATTTAAACACTCCACAGTCGTTCATATGTTGGAAGTAGGTATAAATCAAGACTGTCATGAATCGAGTTTGTAGATGGCTAAATGGGTTTAGTCATAGCAATGGTTGCTACAACATTCATGAGTGCTCATAAGTTATGAGTATTGGAATAAACCCACGCTCACTTGTATCACTTCATGGAATTTATCTCGAGTGATCGTGAGACGGTAATATCATATAAATCTTCAAACCTAGAGATATGAGTTGTTACCTATGAGTTGGTTGTGCATTGATTGCACGTAAACGCATCAGTAACTTGATGTTATAAAACGTGCCAT
The DNA here is from genome assembly GCF_051521515.1 of Lactuca serriola. Taxonomy (NCBI): domain Eukaryota; kingdom Viridiplantae; phylum Streptophyta; class Magnoliopsida; order Asterales; family Asteraceae; genus Lactuca; species Lactuca serriola. Next base: position 47,708,979 of record NC_136410.1, read on the forward strand.
TGTGTACAATTCAACAAGTGGTAGAACAAGCATATGAGTCGAAGTTTATTTGTTCCTTCTAGAAATAAAAGCGATATTTGGGCCCCTCGATGATTTTGTTGTGACCTATGTACCGGCCGGTCAGAACTAAAATTGATGTGTTCGATTAAGTTCTTTGTCAAACAAATCGAAAATCGGGAAACAAACTACTGGACAATAAGTACGACGTTGTTCCATGTATTTGTCCGGCTGATATCATGAGAACAGAGGATTATACGATCACTTATCTAAAATGGCGCTTCATAGTTCAACAGAGTTTTTGAGAGCTACGATTGCTGGTTGGTTCCTGAAGTAACATACGCAAATATAGTTATTAGACTTATCCAAGTGGGAGTCTGTTGGATAAGGTGTCTAAGTCCATAACTTATTTGGTATATACTTGACCCGACCTGGCATGGTCCATTTGGGTTGCATTTCATCCAAACTATTTATGGATAATTTTATGAGAGTTATACACATATGTTTATTAATATATTATAAGTTATAATATATTAATATGAAGTCATGTTGTTTAATTAGTCTTAGTCTTAAATTAATTATGAATTAATTTAGAGATTAAACGGAAGACCAATTAGATTGTGGGCTATTGTTTTATATGGTGTGGGCTAACACTCATTTGTTAATGGGCTAGGCTTATATGGAAGTCCAAGGATGATCCATGGAGCTTTTAACCCATGGATCCTTGGAAAAGGAAAGGTCATGGGTTATTAGGGTTTCACCCTAATCATGTACACTATATAAGCATGCTTATGTTGCATGAAATAGCCACTAGTGTGACTAGTGTTACTAGAGTATGTGTGTTAGTGTGTGGCCGACTTTATAAGTGTGTATACACTCTCTCAAAGTTTTCCATGAGTTTGTGGTGATTTGTGATTCCATTTGAGGCATTCACACTATTGGTGCTTGGCCCTCAAACTCCTTAAGAATCAAGCTCATCAAAAAGGTATGTAATCTCATCTAATTCTTTTATGTTTTAAAAGTACCCCATGCCATGTTAGATAGGTTATGAACCTTGGAAAATTATTATTTTGCATGTATTTAGACAAACATAGATCCAAGGTTTATTAGGGTTGCATGCACACTTAGGAAGTGTTAGATTGCTCAAAACCCAACAGGAGGTGGGTGCCACAAATGTGGCAAGGAGGGGCACTATGTCAGGGACTATCGTCAGTCCGCCCCTCCAGCAGATATGAGGATTTGTTACCATTGTCATCAGGTTGGTCATGTGAAGACCAACTGTCTGCAGCTCGCCTCCAAGCTGGCGCATGGTCACGTGCCAGCTACTGTGAGAATTGGAGATGGGAGGCCAGTCAAGGTGAAGCCTCCGAAGGCTCAGGGTCGCGCCTTCCAGCTCACGGCCGAGGAGGCCAAGGCAGCACCGGATGTGGTTGCTGGTATGTTACTACTCTCTGTCTCAGTTATTGTATTTGCGATATGCTTATTGGTCGTACCTGTGATTAGGTACGTTTTAGTGAATTCTTTGTCTACTTTGGTTTTATTTGACTCAGGGGTGAGTCGGTCGTTCGTATCTCATACTTTCAGTAGAGGGTTTAGTGTGCCGGCGGATGAGCTTGAGTGCCCGCTGCGAGTTTCGATCGCCAACGAGCACATGGTTTCTGCTTCTTCGGTCTACCGGGGATGCGAGTTGGAGATTTTCGGGGTGCCCTTCCCGATAGATTTGATTCCTATCCCCATGGGGGAAGTATGTGTGATCGTAGGGATGGATTGGCTCGGTCGATTTGGTGCCATGATCGACTGTGAGGGGCAGCGAGTGGTAGTTCGAACCCCAAGTGGGGGAGAACTGGTGGTATATGGCGAGGGCACCAGGATGGGATCAGGGTTTTGTTTGGTGGCTAGGGCTCGATAGTATATACATCATGGGTGTGCCGGTTATTTAGCTTACGTGGTGGATATGCGGGTTAGGGATCAGCCCTCAGTTTCGGAGATCCCTGTAGTTAGAGAGTTTGCTGACGTGTTTCCGGAGGAGTTACCCGGAGTGCCTCTGTAGAGGAAGGTTGAGTTCAGGATTGATCTAGTGTCGGGTGTGGCCTCTATCGCTAAGGCGCCGTACCAACTGGCACCGCCAGAGATGCAGGAGTTGTCATCTCAGTTGCAGGATCTGTTGGGTAAGCAGTTTATTCGTACGAGTAGTTCACCTTGGGGAGCACCGATCCTTTTCGTCAGGAAGAAGGACGGTTCACACAGGATGTGCATTGACTATAGGGAGCTGAACAAGTTAACGGTGAAGAACTGTTATCCACTCCCGAGGATAAATGATCTTTTCGATCAACTGCAGGGTGCATCTTGGTTTTCCAAGATTGATTTGAGGTCAGGATATCACCAGGTCAGGGTGAGGGAGTATGACGTAGAGAATATCGCTTTTCGGACTCGTTATGGTCATTACGAGTTCGTGGTGATGCCGTTTGGGCTCACCAATGCGCCAGCAGTGTTCATGGATTTGATGAACTGAGTCTGCAGACCGATGCTCGATTGATCGGTCATTGTGTTCATAGATGATATCTTGGTGTATTCCAAGACCTGAGAGCAGCACGAGGAGCATCTCAGGGCGCTGCTGGAGGTCCTGCGGCGAGAACGGCTGTATGCCAAGTTCTGGAAGTGTGAGTTTTGGTTACGAGAGGTTCAGTTCCTCGAACATCTCGTTAACCAGGAGGGGATTTTGGTCGGTCCGACCAAGGTGGAGGCGGTTATGCAGTGGGAGACTCTGAAATCTCCCTCAGACATCAGGAGTTTCTTGGGCTTAGCAGGGTACTACCGGATATTTATTCGAGACTTCTCCAAGATCGAAGTACCCCTCACTCGTCTTTACGAGGAAGGGGGTAGATTTCCGGTGGGGCCCTGAGCAGCAGAGGGCAATTGAGACCCTCCGACAGTGTTTATGTGAGGCGCCAGTGTTGACACTCCCCAAGGGAGTCGAGGACTTTGTAGTGTTTTGTGATGCGTCCATCACGGGCTTGGGGGCAGTCCTCATGCAGAGAGGACGGGTGGTAACCTATGCATCGCGACAACTGAAGCTGCATGAGACGAGATACCCTACGCACGACCTGGAGTTTGGAGTGGTGGTGTTCGCTCTCAAGATTTGGAGGCATTATTTGTACGGTGTTCGTTGCACTATATCTACGGATCACAAGAGTTTGAGACACATCATGGATCAGCCGAACCTGAACATGAGGCAGCGCAGGTGGCTGGATGTGGTCAAGGACTATGATTGTGAGATCCTTTACCATCCTGGTAAAGCGAATGTGGTTGCGGATGCTTTGAGTCGCAATTTAGCTGGGTCTTCTACCTCAACAAGGTGTATGAGGATAACGGTGGATTCCCCGCTTGTGATCTTGATTAGGGATGCTCAGGTTGAGGGCATGAGGCCGGAGAATTGGAAGTTGGAGAGAATTAAGGGCGAGAGCACCCGGTTTGTTCAGGATAGTCGCGGGTTATTGACCCGATACGGTCCGGTATGGGTTCCGATGTCTGGAGGGGTTCGGCAGACAGTGATGGAGGAGGCTCATAAGTCTCATTTTTCTATTCATCCGGGGGCCACCAAGATGTATTGTGATTTGAGTTTGAGTTATTGGTGGCCCGGAATGAAGCGAGAAATCGCTAGGTATGTTGAGAGGTGCTTGACCTGTAGGATGGTCAAGGCCGAGCATCAGAGGCCGCATGGGAAGCTGCAGCCTCTAGAGATCCCCATGTGGAAATGGGAGCAGATCACGATGGATTTCATTACAATGTTGCTGAGGACGGCGAAGGGGTTTGATGCTATTTGGTTCATCGTGGATCGGTTGACCAAGAGTGCCCATTTCTTGGCCATTCGGGAGAGTTCGTCGGCTGAGAAATTGGCTGAGATGTATGTCAGCGAGATTGTCTCTCGCAATGGGGTTCCAGTTTCTATCATTTCCGATCGGGATGCCAGGTTTACCTCCCATTTTTGGCAGAAGTTCCACGAGGAACTGGCTACGCGACTGCATTCTAGTACAACTTTCCATCCGCAGACAGATGGGCAGAGTGAGCAGACCATCCAGACCCTCGAGGATATGTTGAGGGTGTGCGTTATTGACTTTGGTGGGAGTTGGGATTCCCACCTACCGCTTGCAGAGTTTGCTTACAACAACAACTATCATTCCAGCATTGGCGCCCTACCTTTCGAGTTGTTATATGGTCGGGAGTGTAAAACCCCAATATGCTTGGGTGAGATTGGGCACAGGGTAATGGGGAGGACAGAGGTAGTTTTGCAGACTACCGACAAGATACAACAGATAAGACAACATTTGTAGACCGCTCAGAGTCGGCATAAGAGTTATGCCGACATACGCCGATCTGAGTTGGAATTTCAGGTGGGTGACATGGTACTTCTGTAAAGTCTCACCTTAGAAGGGTGTGATCCATTTCAGGAAGAAGGGAAAATTGGGTCCCCACTTTATTGGGCCGTTCAGGATCATTGCCAGGGTGGCAATGTGGCTTACAGGTTGGAGCTCCTGGAGGAGCTTATCCGGATCCATAGCACGTTCCATGTTCCGCAATTCCAGAAGTGTATTATAGACCAGGAGGCAGTGGTATCAATGGATGATATTCAGGTCGATGAACGTAGGGCTGACAATTCTCGACACGACCCGTGACACGACACGAAATAAATGGGTTTGGGTTGAGTTTTTCAACCCGCCAACCCGTCAACCCGTTTATTAAACGGGTCATATATGGGTTTCTCAAAAAATAAACGGGTTGACCCGCCAACCCGTTTATATTCTTAATAAAAAAAATTATTTTATTTTTAAATGTATTTATGTATCAAGTATTAATATTTAATAAGTATTATATAATATATACCATTTATTCATAGACCATTTGACTGTTTTGACATTATGACTCGTGGTGGATGGTCTAAGGTCATAAGTCGTAACCTATAAGGCTAAGCCTGTAACATGTCTATCAATGTTTTTAATTTTCATTTTGATGTTTAAGACTTAAATATCTAAAATTTGGACCCACGAACCAAATCTGACCCACGAACCCGCCAACTTGTGAACCTGTATAAATAAATGGGTTGGTGGGTCATATATGGGTTTATGTTCCAAACCCGCCAACCCGTGACCTGCCAACTCGTGATCTGTATATTTAAATGGGTCGTGTTTGGGTTGACATATTTTGACCCACCAACCCGCCAACCCGCGACACGCCAACCCGAACACGACATGATTGTCAGGCCTAGATGAACGCCTGAACTATGTGGAGAGGCCTGTGGCCATCATGGAAAAGAAGAAGAAGATTTTGCGGAACAAAGAAATACCTTTGGTGAAAGTGCAGTGGGAACATCAGAAGGGATCCGAGTGGACATGGGAGCTGGAGGCGGAGATGCGCGAGCATTACCCGACATTGTTTATCCCAGCGGACTTCGAAGGCGAAGTCTAGTTCAAGTGGGGGATAATTGTAACGCCCCTATTCTCAGGTATTAATTAAATAAAAGGTTCTTTGGTTTTAAGTCCTACTTGACGAGTTGGTTGCCCTACTCGTCGAGTAGCAGCGAGGTGGGATCGCGTGTTTATTGACCTACTCGCCGAATCCATGAAGGAACTCGAATACTAGGAGCTGGCAGATGAAACCCTAAACCTCGGGGTTTGCACCCTATTTAAAGAGGCTTAAGCCTCCTGTTGGGTCAAAATATGGTTTATACTTTGCTTTTCTGGGCAATTATATTTTTGTATAATATTTTTGGAGTTTACGGTCATGTTTACGGTTGAGTTTACGGCCGTAAACACCTTACGACCGTAAACCCATTCACGGCCCATGTTATTGTGTGTTAGGGTGAGGAGTAGAGATTGATGGACCCTAGAGAGTTTACGGCCAAAGAGACAGAAGAACTATTGTGTGTTAGTGTGTGTGTGAATCTCTTGTATCCGGATCATCATTCTATTCATTAATACATTGAGATTCATCATCTACTTCTTCTTCTTCTTCTCTTCAGTTTGATCTGACATCATCCGTTTGATTGAGATTCCACACCATCAAACGGATATGATTGATACACATGCAGATCAGGGCCTTACAATTGGTATCAGAGCCAAGTTGTATCAGTCAATTTTGTCAGATTTGGGGCATTATTTGATCTTATTTTCGAAATATTTTTGCGTTTTTGGATAGATCTCGCAAAATTAAGGGGGGTTTGTTCTTCGTTTTTTTCATAAAAAATGGTTTTTGATCGAGTTTTGGAGCAAAAAAGTCGAAAAATTGGTGTTTTTGGTCGTAATCAGCGAGGGGGTGGCGGCCAGCAGCTAGGGTTTCCGAAGTGTTTGCGGTCCGAGGAGTTCACGGCCTCGGTTTGCGGTCCGAGGAGTTAACGGCCGATCCGAGCTTGCGGTCTTCGGTTTACGGGCTCGCACCTCGGCCTCGCAAGAAGCAGTCTTCGCAGCGTCTATTAAAAAAGAACAAAGGGGCGAACGGATTCGGAGGAGCTGGGGTTCGAACTCACAACCTCAAGATCATAACCTCAGCGCGCTTTACCAACTCAGTCATCCAACATCTTGTCTCTTACCTTCGAATTTTTAAACTTAACATCTCATTCTCGCATCCAAGTTTCGAAATTTGACAAAAGCAACCCAAAAATCAATTCCTTTTATTTTAAAATTCCATTTTCAACCCAAAATTTTTAGTTTTTATTTTTTGATTTTATTTTTAACTTTTGACTTTTATTTTTGACTTTTTACTTTAAAATTTTAACATTGACTTTTAAGTGTGACCTTTGACTTTAAACTTTGACTTTTTCATTTAACTTTTAAATTTTCAAATTTAGTTTTTCGGTTTGACTTTCAAGTTTGACTTTTGAGTTTGACCTTTTAAATTTGACTTTTAAGTTTTATTTTAAGTTCTAGTTGTGCTTTTAATAGTTTTTGAAGTTTACGAGGGAATTAAAAACATGAAAGAGAGTCGTCAAGAGATGTTAAGACAAAACTTCAACATGTTCGATTATATCTCTGGAGAAACCCTCGAAACTCAGTTGCAGCGATTTACTACACTCATTACTGAGATGAATATAGCTAGGATCTTCTTGTCCAAATCTGAGATAAACAAAAGGCTATTGAATTCACTTCCGAAATCGTGGGATATGAACGTGGCCATCATCAAGAAGACAAAAGATCTCAATCATCTTAGTCTTGCTGATATAATTGAAGAACTTGATGCTTTGAAGTGGGGAAATACAATGAGTTCTGTAAACAACTCGGTCAATGAAGTTTCAGGTTCTCAATCATGTGAAGTTTCATGTACACTATCTAGTGAAGATACGATTAAATTTCTTCGGGAACAAATTGATTTATTAGAAAGAGAAGTTGAGGACCTGAGATATGAAGGATATCAACTCAGGAAACGACAGAAACCCCTGAAGGCTGAGTTAGAAGCAAAAACCAAGGACTTTAGGAAACTTCAGGAAGAGTATAGAAACAAGTGTGAAAATTATGATTATGTTAAGAGACAACTTGCTGCTGTAACTGAAGAACCTGACGTTTTAAAAATTAAGTGTGGAAAAACTGATATCAGTTGCAAAAATTATATTGTGTCAAGTCAGACAGTCGAGTCCTTATATGAAACCCAATTAAAATTCAAAGAAAATCAAAACAAGGGTCTAGGGTATGATAGTGTACCTCCTCCTTATAATCATGACTACACATCCATCCCTATGACACAGGATGAAACTGACAGAGAGCCACATCTTCGATATGGAAAACGAGCTGGATTTGTGTCAGGAGGAGTTATTACTGTTGAAAATACTAATGTTTCTACTTCATGTGCAGGTAAAGTAGCAGAGGATGAGAACAAGGAGAGTTCTTCTGAACAAACAAACGACCCCTTAAACTCTAAATCTGTTTCTTCTAATCAACCTACCGTTGGTAAATACAAGCCACCATTTCAAGCTAAACAGAGTGCTTGTTGCAACTGTGCGTGTGGGAAAAATAAGAGACAAGGAAAGGATACGCCACCAGGGGCAGGAATAAATAACTTCACAGTGAAGAAAAAGACTTGTTTTCACTGTGGAACACCTGGACACATTGCCAGAAACTGTCCAAATCACGCATACGTTCCCTACTGCGCATAAGGATGGAAAAACGCACCAAGTGGGAGATACTTCAAAAGAAACCATTCCAGGTCACATTCAGACAATGGTGACTGGAACGCGTAGAAGGCCAAGTATCAAACCCACAAGGCAAAGAATCCGAATCCCAATGGCAAGAAGGAAATGTCTGCCAAGAAGACAAATCCAAGAGGTGCTCCAGTGAAACAAAGACCGGCTAAGTCAAAGTCATCTCGAAGATCGGCTTCAAGTTCCAAAGCAAGTGCCGAGGCACCCATCGGATCGAAAAAGAAATGGGTTAAACCCAACTACAAATGGGTATCAAAGGTTCAATCTCCCAAATCAACTAACGACTCTAATATTTCTACATCTTCTGTTTGTGATAAACAGGACATGTCATGGGAGAAAGTACCATGCAAGGATGACAAAGGTCGATCCGGTTTCAAAATGGACTGGGTTCCAAAGACCAACTGATCCCGCTCTGTGCTGGAACAGCTTTGGAGGCATATCATCAGACTTCGGTTTGTTGGTAGTGGCTGCTCCTGGCATATGATTAGGGACATCTCTCAACTGTACAACACTCATAACATTATTTGAGAGTATGTGTCCTTTGCGGGAAGGGAAGAAAGGAAGGGATCACTCATGGGGTTAGTGCTTAATGATATGAAGAATTTTCGGATCTGTTTTGAGATTATGCTTGCTGTTCTCAGACCTTCTGAATGCAGATTCAATCGGTGAATTACGGTTTGCGTTTTCTTCTCTATACTCCTGAATTTTTCTTAAGTTGATTCGCTTTAAAGACTAATTTTTGTTTTAGGATAGTTTAAATTTGTGCATTTACTTTCGTTTCTCTCTTATGCACAAATTTAGGGGGAGAAATAAAAACAAAAATTAGAAAATTTTTAAAAATCCAAAAACATTAGAAAATAAAAAAAATGCTGGTTATAAAATGTGCTTGAGGGAGATGTTCTGGGAAGTGATATTATTAAGTGATAACATGCAATCTGAGTCTGCGTAACGTACCCAAAGTTGAAGGGTCTATGCTCTGGTTTGATGCGTCGGTAGGCACGAAAGATTCTAAATGGACTTGACTAGGTAGAGTTGAACATAGGAAATTTATAGACTTGACAAATCTTGACCTAGTTAGATCCATTCAGCCTGACAATACGATGCTCGGATAGGTTGAGCAAGGAGATATATATGGGAATCTACTCGTCACATTAATTGAACCCGTACTTGGAACCGTGGTTTAACTTTTCCTCGATGTGCGAATTCTGTCCTTAATTCCGGTTGGATGGGGGTACTGGTAAATTCCGATAAATTAGGTCTGTAGAATATCATTTTCTTTCTTTCCATCTGTTAGTCATATGTTGTCTCCTTTGCGTGACTTCCAATCCGACCTGGTACACAACATATGCAACTCTATTTCTCTGTTTGTTATATATGTGAAATACCTCTTATCTGTTAGCCATATGTTGTCTCCTTTGCGTGACTTCTAATCCGACCTGCTACACAACATATGCAACCTTCTTCTTCTCAACCCCTCTGAAGTAATAAGTAATAGAATTCTGAATCTATCCTCTCTCTGAATGGTTGTCTGCTCACCCGGTGTAAGGAGTACTCTGGAAGTTCTTGATGGCTGGGGCATATCAGGAAGCGGGAAACACATTCTAGTACACTTAAAATTGAATACATACAGATTGTCTGTAGATCTCGCTGCTCAATTTAGGTGGACAACAATATCCCTGGTCGTCGTCAGATGAATGGTCCTTAAGATATAGTATCTAAGGAATTAGGATCAGATATAATTTTTAGGAACTTAAGTTCACCTTGTCTTGTAACAAATAGTATGTCCTAAATTGTCACAATTTTTCGTATTTAAGTGGACAACAATACCGGCGATCGACCAGACAAAGACGTGAAGATAGAAGGTACCGACAAGTGGATAATGGCTGTCTAAAAACTTTGATCCCAAATCAATCTTAAAGTTAGATATCATTTTTATTTTTGTTAAATTTGGCATAGTTTCTTCTAATTTAAATATTAGGGGAGAATTAAAAATGAAAAATAATATAAAAAAAATCAGAAAAAATTAAAAAAAAAATTAAAAATAATAAAAAAAATTCAAAAAAAATCAAAATCAAAGAAAAATCAGAAAAATTAAAAATCCAAAAATAGTCTTATTTCTGTTTTATTTCTTGTTCAGAAAAATAAAAAAAATCCAAAAATATTTTTGTTTCTGTTTTAATTTGTGTGCTAAGTTTTCTTTTAGTTTTCTTTTGTCTTGAAAAGTGATTTCAGGTATAGATAAGACTCATGGAGTTTGTGTTGAAGATTTCTGAGCCAAAGCCTCGTCTATGAGCATCGAAGAATTCGCATTCGAAGGAGAAAGAAATGAAGATTATTCTTTCAACATTCAATCCTTCAACCCCAGAAGAAAGGTCAAGGTGATTTGAAGAATATGTGACAGATTGCATTGAAGCCTCCTCAATCAGTCAGTTGCTATCTTTGTACCTGCTGAAGTGATCCAGAAGATTTGTTCTCTCTGAAGTTCTCTCTAAAGATTCTCAAGCTGAAAGCATCATCTTTCAAGAATCAGTACATCAAGCATCCTCACCCAATGTGCGTTCAATTCCAAATCTTGAAGAATTGCCCAAGTGCCCAAGATGAAGTCATTCATTGAAGTTAAATGCTGAAGCCAATCTCCCAATGAAGATCAACAAGAAGAGCCAGCTACTTTTTACGGGGAGCTTGTTGGGTCATTTAAGAAAAGAAAGCTATAAACCAAGGGGGAGATTGTTGGGTCAAAATATGGTTTATACTTTGCTTTTCTGGGCAATTATATTTTTCTGTAATATTTTTGGAGTTTACGGTCATGTTTACGGTTGAGTTTACGGCCGTAAACCCATTTACGGCCCATGTTATCCAAGTATAAATATAGGTGTTAGGGTGAGGAGTAGAGATTGATGAACCCTAGAGAGTTTACGGCCAGAGAGATAGAAGAACTATTGTGTGTTAATGTGTGTGTGAATCTCTTGTATCCGGATCATCATTCTATTCATTAATACATTGAGATTCATCATCTACTTCTTCTTCTTCTCTTCTATTTGATCTGACATCATCCGTTTGATTGGGATTCCGCACCATCAAACGGATCTGATTGATACACAGACAAATTAGGGACTTACACCTCCCTTGGCCTCTTTACAGTTCTTGAGAGCTCTTAGGAAACCCTAATTCGTGTGGTGCCTTATTGCATGAGTATTAAGCTTGGGAGGAAGATCTTTGGAGAGAAGGAACTTGGAAGGCAAGGGAATTGGAGCAAGGAAAGTGTGGGAATCGGAATCCACCTCAGTTAGCATCTTCTAGAGGTACCAAGTCACCACCTTTTCTTCTTTTCCTTTCTAGATCTCTTTTTGGGTTGAGTTTTGGGGATTTTATGGATCCTTGAGTTGATAAGGTGGACTATGGGTTGGATCTGAAGTTGTAACTTCAGATCTGGACCCTTCTCAAGTTCTAGAATCATAAAGTTTCTGTTTTGGTCGTGGTTGAGGCCCTCCTTGTGCATGAAACCCCATTAAGAGCTTAGATTTGACATTAAGAACCTTTTTAGTCATGCATACACGTAAAGTTTGCAACTTAACGTGAAAAGCATGTCCTAGAAGCTTGGATTTGTAATTTAGAGCTATTACATGGCTTAAATAAGTCTGTATGGCTTAAGGATTGAAGGAACTCGACGAGTCACAAGGTTGACTCGACGAGTCATATGAAGATGACCATTGAACTCGACGAGTTGTATGAACAACTCGGCGAGTTTTCCCCGAGTTATGATTGCGTGTGTAGCCGACATGTTGCAAGAAGGAAACTCGACGAGTGGCCTTAGGGTTTCGATCGAAAATCGTAAGAACTCGACGAGTCACCCGGTGACTCGGCGAGTGGGAAAGAACGTCAAAGAACTCGGCGAGTAGCCGAGGGTACCTAGTGAGTGTCAATAGCGACTGTTGACCTTGACTAAGGACTTTGACTTTGACCTGGGGTTGACTGGTTGGTTTATGGAGTACTTGTGAGGTTTGGGATTTATGCGTATACTTGTACTATGGTAATAGGTGGTGGAGTCCTTAGCGAGTGATCCGAGAGTTGGGATTTATCTACCGAGTCGACATCTGCGAGGCGAGTTATCCTCACTGTGTCAAAAGGGTCTAAGGCACCAAGACCAGCCCTTTAGTTGTTATGGTTATGATATGATGTATGCGATTATGATCTGATATATTGAAATCAGGATAGACGGTATGTTATGATTTATGATCCTTATGGATTGGTATGTTAGTGGCCTGCTGGGCCTGTGCTCTAGTTATGAGAGATCGCTATGATTGATGATCCGTAAGATAAATATGTTTGATGTTTGTACATGCCAGTATATGTTAGTTATGCACACATGATTATTTGTTTGTTGGTTGGGTTGAGGCGGTTCTACTTTGTGTTGAAGGCCAACATACCCTATGAGCGGGCCTGGGAGACTGTAGGCCCACGTAGCGGTCCAGTCATGCCGAAGGCTCGGTATAGATTCAGTTAGATTGTAGGTCCTGTACGGCGGTCCAGTCGGGCCAATGGCCTAGTATGCATATGGATTGATTGATTATTACTGATATGATATTATTAGTGTGGTATTGGTATTTTGGGGGTAGCTCTTTAAGCCCTTGGGCTTACAGTTTCCAGTTATTGTTTCAGGTACTTCAGGAGATCGTGGCAAGGCGAAGGCGTGACCGTATCGCTCCTCATCCTTACGATCTGTTTTTGGGACACTCTAATGAATAATTATTTGAAAACAATTTGTAAACAAATAATATTTGGGTTTTTAGTTGTGATTGGAAAAGTTTAAATTTGACGTAAACTTTACGGATGTTTGTGTGTGGTTATTTTAGTGAAACGGAGTAGTTGTTTGGCCGGAATTCCCAAGAACAAACACTGCCACCACGAGCCACCGTCAACCACCGCTACGGAGGTTGTGTGTGTGTGTAATTTTAGATTAAAGCCTTGTAACTGTAATTGTAATTAGCAATAATAATAAAAATAATAGTAAACAACACCATAAGGTGGTGGCCGCCGCCGTGTGTCGCCGTTGACCACCACTACCCAAGGTGGTAGTGGGTGGTGCCCTACTAGCAAAACCCTAATGGGCTTAAAGATTCATTTTTTGGGCCTATTGGGCCATGGTTGAGTGAAAATCCTAATTAGGGTTTGGAAAACCCTAATTATGTGCATTTGGGCCTTAGACTTATTGGACCCACCTTTGGGCTATTGGGATTGGATTGTGTATTAAGCCTAAATTACTCCATATCATTTATCTAGTAGAGTAAAGGACTTAATGGATTAAGTCCTTAATGGGTTAAGTAAGAAACACTTAACCCTCTCTTTAAAAAAAAAACACTTGACCCTGATCATCAATGTATGTGAAACCCTAATTTCACTTGGGCTTTGTGTTGGACCATCCAAGAACAAGCAAATGGACTAGAACAAATTAATGGGATTTAGGGTAAGGCCCATAAGAGGGTTTAGGCCCAATTTGGAAAATTGGGCCATAGTTTGGGCCTAGATGGTTGTATGATATCGGGCCTTTAGAATGAGACATGTTGGGCTGGACTGAACAATTGGGCCTCAAGGGAAGGCCATGTAGAGATATGTGCCCAATTTGGAAAATTGGGCCATATGTTGTGCTTTAAGCCATAGTTGGACTTTTGGGCCTTTGGATTGGGCCGTGGGCTTGAATAAGCTAAGCTTGGGGTAATGTAGTAATTATCCAAAGTATGTATTTATAGTTATGTAGTGGAACCCAATTATTAATTGGGTGTTATTTTGATGTTGACAAATTCGGGAATTTGTCATCCAGCAGTTATGGTTTTGTCAGCAGGACTACAGCAGTGTGAGGTGAGTTTCCTTCCAGTAGAAGCGGGTCTACGGCCACAATGCAGACCCATTTAGATGATAGTAGTTCCAAACTGTGGTCCGATGTCGGGGTAGTCTCGAGAAGTAGTTTTGTATGGTTGATGTCTTTGTGATTCATGCATGTATAAGTGATTATGTTATATGTTTACGATCATGTTTATGTTATGTTCAGTTTATTTTGGACTTCGGTCCGATGCAGCGGGCAAGACCCTAATTATTCCGGACTTCGGTCCGATGTAGTGGGTGAGGCCTTAGTTAGTCCGGATTTCGGTCCGATGTAGTGAGCAAGGCCCTAGTTATTCCGGACTTCGGTCCGATGTAGTGGGCGAGGCCCTAGTAAGTCCAGACTTCGGTCCGATGCAGCGGGCAAGGCCCTAGTTATTTCAGAATTTGGTCTGATGTAGTGGGTGAGGCCTTAGTTATTCCGGACTTCGGTCCGATACAGTGGGCAAGGCCCAATATTTGATTTATATATTATTGTATGGTATGTGGTAGTTTGGGGGAGCTCACTAAGCTTCGTGCTTACAGTTTCAGTTTTGGTTTTAGGTACTCAGTTTTCGAAAGAGGAGCTCGGGAAGATTACAGTGCACACACCATCTGTTCAGCCTGGGATGTTTATACTCTAATATTTTGACAATTGTTACGATATTTTGAGATACACTGTTTATGATTTTTATATGATGTTCGATGACTATGGTTTTATTATTAAATTAAAAAAATTAGACTATATTTTTGGGATGTTACAGACACTTATGTATAGATCTATATAGGACTGACAACCCCGCACCCAAGCTGTTAGCTACAGTTAGACCGACAGGTCTAGGGTGACAAATATCTAAAATTCCGACGCCTGAAGAACGTCGTAGTAGGCCACTAGTCGCTAGCACAGTTATAATAACTCACATCGGATATTAACAATACATTTGGTTTACGGGGATAATATACATTCAATTAAGTTTATATAATGATAAAACTTCATAATACTATTTTCCAGTACAACACTACTTACATTTTTGGGTCTTTGGGTTTAAGACTTACAACTCATTTTTAAAGAAAGCATTGGATTTTCTGAAAGCGCACTCTATATTTTTACAAGGAAAATTTACCGATTTCTCTCATACAAAACTCTTATGAACTCACCAACTTAATTGTTGACACTTTTTCAAAACCACTTGTATTCTCAAGAAATCAGTAGAAAAGTAACCAAAAAGGTTTTGAGGATGGGGCGTCGCAGCGTCATGTCATTTACTTTTGTCATATGTATTTGGTATCAAATAAACAATGTTTTGGGTACAACATAAACTTCTTAATTATCAATATGATGGTTGTATGGCTTTGATCACTATTATTCATTATGTTATGATACTGTACATGAAGTCATTCACCCTCATACGTTTCCGCCGTTCTAGTTTCGGGGTGTGACAATATATATATATATATATATATATATATATATATATATATGTATATATAATCAATTTTAGAGTTAGAATCTAGATACTACTAGTTCTACTTATATTTAGTTAGACATAATCTTGTAGTTTTTCATCACCAATAAGCGTCACGTCATTTACTTTTGTCATATGTATTTGGTATCAAAACAATGTTTTGGATACAATGTAAATTTCTTAATTATCAGTATGATGGTTGTATGGCTTGTATTTGGTATCAAAACAATGTTTTGGATACAATGTAAATTTCTTAATTATCAATATGATGGTTGTATGGCTTTGATCACTATTATTCATTATGTTATGATATTGTACATGAAGTCATCCACCCTCAGACGTTTACGTTTAGGGGTGTGACAATATAATATATATATATATATATATATATATATATATATATATATACACACACATGATTTTCGAGTTACAATCTAGATATTACTAGTTCTACTTATAGTTAGTTAGACATAATCTTGTACTTTTTTCATCACCAACAACATTTACATTACTTCACAGAGTATAGTTTATAAAACTTGCATTTTTCTTATTATCTTACCATTGTTAAAAAAGAAAAACGTTAGTTTCTTGACTTAACTAATCTACAAGTTTTTAAAGGTTTTGACAAGTTTAAAAAAATGCTTTATAACTTAATCATACTTCAAATTTATAAATTCAACATCAAACATAAATGTATTCTCCTCCAAAGGTGTAAAAATCATAAAGATGGGCCGTAGAAGCTCACCCTAGATGCGCGTGAGTCGGGATTGTCGGGATTTTCACGAACTTGAGCACGAAATGAGTTTTTGCAATGGGAGTTCTTGAGTTTGATCTAAACATCATCAAAATAGAAAGGAGGTTGAAAAAAACACTACATGAACTGGTTAGGACCGAAAACCATCGTCTGGAACCACCTTGTCGGAGCTGTACACGCCGTCGACCATGGTGGCGCGTGGCGGATTGCATGGTAGTCTTTATAGCTAGGCTGAATTCGAAGAGAGAGAGGAGAGGTTCTCACCTGTAACTTGTTGAATGAAGTAGAAGGTAATGAAGGAGTTGCTTGTGTGTCGAAACAAATGAGGAAAATGGGAGAACCGACGATGCTTGTTGGCTCTTTTTCTCCGACCGTCAGTCTGCAGATGAAAAGCAATGCTAAAGTGCAATCTTGTACCCAGTTCCTTGTGGAATCTCTACCAAAATCTAGAAGTGAACCGAACATCCTGATCATGTAAAATGGAAACTGGAACACCATGTTGAGCGACAATCTCGTGCACATACACATCAGCCGATTTCTCGGCCAGGGAGTTTTCCCAGATAGCTAGAAAGTGGGCACTCTTTGTCAAACGGTCCACAATAACCCATATTGCATCAAATCCCTTAGCCGTCTGATGTATCTTGGTGATCTGTTCCAATTTCCATATAGGAACCTCTAAAGGTTGTATCTTGTTGTACGACATCTGGTGCTCGGTCTTGACCATCCGACAGGTCAAGCATCTCTAAACGTACCAGGCTATCTCCCCCTTCATTCACGACCACCAATAACTAAGTCTCTAATCCTAGTACATCTTGGGTAGCTCTAGGGTGTATCAAAAATATGTACTTATGTGCCTCTTCCAACTAGTCTGCCTGACCCCGCTAAAATTCGGTACCCAAACCCGACCTCATCGAGTCAACAATCCGCGACTATCGGTAGAAATCCTGTCAATCTCACCCCTGATTCTCTCTTGCTTCTAATTTTCCTTCTTGACTCCTTCAACATGAGCCTCCCTAATCATATCCAGAAGCGAATAGTTGATAGAAAACCTCATACATAAGCTCCTAACAGAAGAACTAGACGACTTGCGGCTCAAAGCATCAACAACTACATTCACGTTCCCCGGGTGATAAAGAATCTCGTAGTCATAATCCTTGACCACGTCAAGTCATCTACGTTGTCTCATATTCAGATTTAGTTGATCCTTGAGGTACCTCAAACTCTTGTGATCTGTGCAGATGGTACAACGGACCCTATAAAGATAATGATGCTAAATCTTGAGGGTAAACACTACCACCCCCAACTCCAAATCATGTGTCGGATACCGAACCTCATGCGACTTTAGCTGCCTAGAAGCACACGCAATAACCTTTCCTCGCTACATAAGTACTGCCCCCAAATTGGTGATAGAAACATCACAATAAACAACAAAATCCTCCACACCCTCCGGGAGGGTCAACACCGGGGCCTTACATAATTTCAACCACAACGTCTTAAACGCAATCTGCTGCTCGGGCCCCCAACGGAAATCCACGCCATTCCTTGTCAAGCATGTGAGAGGTACAAAAACTAATCAAATGCCACTGAGCATCAAAAATAGATATTCCAAGATACAAGAAGTTGTTATTGGTAGCAATGTTAAAACATAACATTTATCGAACTTTCACTATCTATGTAAGTTTGATATTTTTTGTATGTACCCCATCATTACTTGAACCAACATAGGGATGTCAAAAAGTCCCGTGGGACCTCGATCACATATGGGGGATATTTGTTAAAAAACCAGGGGCAGGGGGGCATGGTTAACCCCCGTCTTAATTTCGGGGGCGGGGATGGGGGTGGACAGTCCTTTATCGTATCCCCCATCGGGTCCCCATTACTATATATATATATATATATATATATATATATATATATATATATATATATATATATATATATATATATTAATGATTTTGAGCTTCCAAAATTCAACAAAAAATTATGTTTTTAAGTTGTTAGTATAATGTTTTTGAGATGCGATAACATTTTTGGTTTTAACATGTAAAATTATGTTATAAATAACTATTTTTAAGTCCAAAAAACAATTTCTTTTAGCCCAATAAAAAATATCCCAAAATCAATTGGGATATATATATATATATATATATATATATATATATATATATATATATATATATATATATATATATATATATCAATGATTTTGAGCTTCCAAAATTCAACAAACAATCATATTTTTAAGTTGTTAGTATAACGTTTTTGAGATGCGATAACATTTTTGGTTTTAACATGTAAAATTATGTTATAAATAACTATTTTTAAGTCCAAAAAACAATTTATGTTAGCCCAATAAAAAATATCCCAAAATCAATCGGGGGTGGGGTAGGGAGGTTGGGAATTTTGGGGGCAAGGGCGGGGCGCGAGGGTTGCAGTCTCCGTCCCATTTTCCCTCATTGACATCCCTAAACCAACATGAGTCCATCGCCGTGGAAATATTAAGGTATGAGATCGTCATCTTAAAATAAGAGGTCGACCAGTTGAATGTTGTATACAAATTGTTGGAAGAATTAGGGTTTATGTTGGAGATCTAGATACCCCTTCGATCGTGTGAATACTTTCCGAACTAATACTTCTATCCTAAGCCTGGGTTGCAAGAAATTCGACTTAGGATAATCCAATAGGATACTTACGAATCTAGGCACAAAAATCGTAATCCAAATTGCCAGAAGGATTCTATGTTTATTTGAAGAAAAGAGAGCTAATCGTTTTTTTGTGTCTTCTCAAAGAGAAGAGCCGTTTATATATAATAAACGAGGTTAGGGTTTGCCTCTTAAGGTTGGCTGTCATGGGTTGCTTTGGAAGCAAGTCAGGAAATCCCGAATTTAATGAGGAAATAAAGGGGGTTTCCAAAACTGACGAATTTCGTGAGTTTTACCATAATCACCCAGCCAGGGTAGGGATGGCAAAAAAGCCCGAACCCGACGGGGAAACCCGAAACCCGATCACTTCAGGTCAGGTAACGGGTCGTTATCGGGTTCGGGGCAGGGAGTGGGTTCTCCTCGCCCCGACCCGCCTCGCCTCGAATATATATATATATATATATATATATATATATATATATATATATATATATATATATACACACACACACACACGAATCTTTTTGATGTTAATTGCACGCATTCAAAGATAAAATACTTACTGTGGACAATCTTTTTAGTTTTTAAAAATATGGTGTGAATGATCATTTTTTATGTTTTGACATATTACACTAAACTTAAATCAAATAATATTTTTAGTTATTAACAATTATTTATGTTTTGACGTATTATACTAAACTTAAATCAAATAATTTTTAATATAACGTCTAGTTTATTTTATTAAAGTGATGCATCATATTATTAATTTAAAAGGGAGGCTAGAACATGTATTTTTTATAAGACATCGGAGTACCCTAAAATAGAATAAAGATTTTGTTATGAATTGTTATAAACCCGATAAGATACCCAAAACCCGAAACTCAATGGGGCGCCCCGATAAGATACCCGAAAAATATTGGGGCGAGTTTAGGAAACCATGCCCCACCCCGAACCCGCCGTTGCCATTCCTAAGCCAGGGGCTCTGCCCCTTGGACCCGGCTAGGGGCACTGCCCCTAAACCCCATGAAAGGGGCGTTACCCCTTTGGAAACCCTAGACCCAACTACCCACGGACCCCTGACTTGTCGTCGAACCGACTTCTAATTCGATCTTATACATGTGTGCACTCCGCACAAACCTATACACATATTAGAGTACAAATTATGAAGCCCCTTAGCTCACATATTAGCTCCAATTACATAAAATGACATGGTAGCACTAAAATCACAAACACTAATTCATGGCTAAGTTGTTACATAACTATTGGTCGCTAAGATCTCAACCCCACACAGGGCCACCACATCATATGCATGGTTTATCTTTAGATGACGACAAGCAATTTGGTCGATGTAAGGCTACAAATGAAATCATCCCTTCCATGTTATTGTTTTCTCTAGTTGAGCTCCTTCTTCAGGATAATAAATTTGGTTACAGTACGTTCCATTGAGATAACGATATTTTGTATTGTTACTTGGAAGCTGATAGTCTTTTTGTCCCCCAAACAAGCTTTAAGCATCAATCCACTTTTATTTTTATTATGGAGTTTTAAGAGTTTTAATTTAATCTAGTTGAACTCTAGTTGAACGCTAATTATGTCATTCAAAGTTAGGTTATATATATTTTTTGGCATATTTCAACTTGTACAAAGAAACTAAAACCGGTATGGATAATCAGTAGCGATGCAATATATCTCAAAGGTTGGTCATTTGACCCACGTCTTTTTTTTTTCTCTATTTTTTTTTCTTTTCTAATAGATTATGTATAAATAAATATTATGAACTACCTTAAATATTTGAATTGAACTATTTTAATGTTTTTTGCAATGTGTGTGTTGTGTGTGTGTGTGTGTATATATATATATATATCAAGATTTTTAAAGTCCATCTTTGTGTTGTCATTTTCTATAAGGGACTGTTTGATAACTGTTTACCGAATCATATTTGACTGAGTAACGGTCTGATTGGGTCTGCATATGCAGGTCTGCCTCTGACTGAAATTATGTTGTTTGTTAATGTATCTGCTAGTTGTGTTGATTGGGTCTGTTTGATAACTGTTTACCATTCTGTTTCATTTTGTGTCGAATAAAATATGTATGTTTGATAAAATATTTGAATAAAATTAATTTATTGTTATACAAAAATATCATACGAAATCCAAATTAAACATAAATAATTACAAAAAACTCTCATCTCGATCATCGATATCTAAAGTCAAAAGTTATATAATAAACCTGATATATGGTTATTAATTGATTCTACCCAGAATATTTCACTCAAGACATTTCATCTACATTTATTAGCAAAGGATCATGGGGTTGGTTATGTGAATCGTATAAACATCATAAATCATACCAAATAACAGGAAATCAATAAGATTTGTGGCGAGATGGAAACCAACGAGCCATATGAATTTCAAAACCTACCTAAAACAAACGATGTATGATAGTAGTTGTGGGATCACGGCCGGGAGAGATGAGAGTGAGAGTGGTTGCGATTAGGCAATTAGAATACAAATTGGAGTTGAAACCGTCCGAATCGAGAGTTGAAAGTGAGAAAAGGGCGTCAATGTATGTTGCGAACCTCATTAAGGGGAAGCGTTGTTAAGGAAAAGTGAAGGTGAACGATAATGTGTTTAGGGCAAGGCTTGGAAATTGTTCCGGTCTGCAACATTTGAAATATTACAGGATTAGAGGCATAAGGACCGAATAAGAGGCATAAGTTATGACATCAAATACATTGATTCGGACCGAGTTAGATGTGACCTCTTACGACCCAATAAAAGACATATCAAACATGCCCAAAGTTTGTTTAAATAGAGAATCATGTGGTTTTAAGTTCAAGACTCGAAGGTTGTATTAAAACGAAGACAAAAAGAAGCTGGAATCAAACCATGTATTCTAAAACATAATGCATGCCTATATATAGGTACACCATCAACTTGAAATATAAATGCAAATACCATATAGTAATGTATATCTATATTCGTATATATGGCCATATGGGTACACATCAACTTGAAATATAAATACAAATACCATATATAGTAATGCATATCTATATTCCTATAAATTGTATAAAACATTAGGAACTAGAAGCTAGGAAAAAAGAAAATGTTAATTATATAAAAAAAAGCAATAAAAGTCTAAAAAAAGAATCTAAAATCAAGAACGAAGAGCGCGTCGACGGGTTTTCCGAACACTCTCTAGTATGTGTATCCATCCATTCACACTCGTCGTGAAATTGGTTCAAAAGCCACAACGAATCAATGCTCTGACAACTGTATAAGTTTTCCCCTCCTTTTTTTTTTAGCGATAACTCAGTCGGAGATTCGGCAGTCGACTACTTTCCCCCAGCCATTGTGTTGTCTCCCATTTCCTCAATAGAAGAATTCTTCTTACTGAAAACTCTCACGCCGTACTAAAATCCAAAGAGCGTGGTGGGGAGTGGCCGAGTGGGGCGTCTCGGCAAGCAACGACGATCGCATTTCATAATTCCATGGCCCTGGAGAATAAGTATGTAAGATATTTCACGATTATGCCGAATTTCCATAGCGTTTTTAGTACTACTCTCTTCGTGCCAAAAAATTAGGAACTATACGCTTCACATTCCATGTAAAATCTTCGCATTCTATAAATACAACATTGATATGTTTTACAACAATTTTGAGGAAAAATGATCAACTACGTTAAACTTCATCTAGTGGTTTGATAGGATAATATTGGCGACCAATTGCAATACATTTCATAACAGTCTTGCATTTGAAGAGTATTAGGTTTGACATCAATAATCAAAACATGACTCAATTTTGGGAATCCAAGGCAGTTGATGCTTATGAAATGTAAGGAGGTTTGATACAAAAAAGTAAAGTGCTAAATGGAGTTAGTTTCTCTTTGTAATCCCTGTAGCATTGTGGCTGTGTAAGTTATTTGAATTTTGGTCTGTGTAGTATGGGATATATATATGTATATTGAATTTTGAGGTTGATTTTTCTTGTTATACTTTGGAAGATGCTTGGACATGAGATCAGGAAAGGAGCATATGGTCGAGTATGCAAAGGTTTGGATTTGGAGAATGGCGATTTTGTTGCAATAGAACAAGTTCCTTTGCAGAGTAGTGCACAGGAGGATCTTAACATCATCATGGTACAAATTTAATTCTTTTTTTTTTTTTTTGAGGTTAACAATCTTCCCTTCCCCCACCAGGTGTTATTACCTCTGATTCTGAAGAAGATAATTCTTGCTCTATTTAATCTTGTTCATTCCGTTTCATCATTTCTATTGTCTATTATCTGTCTATAATCCTTAAGCAAGAAACATGATTACTTTATTTCCATGGGCTTATATATTTAAATGGCTACTTTATTTCATATTTACACGTTTGTTGCTTTCTGTATGAACAATTTTGAACCTGTGGAACGTGTTTTCAGCGACAAATCAATTTACATAAGGTCAATCTCTTGTTCCAACTCTGTAATCATCTTTATATTTATTAGTGGAAATTAAATTATGTGCACACATTTACCATCAGTTGGATTCCACTAGTTCTCAATCTATAAACCGTTTAAGTTGTACGATTGTTATTCGTTGAACTCATAAAATTTGTTATTTTTTATTATAGATTTGTCTTAAACCAAAGATAAAGATCAAGTCAAAAAAGATATAGTCGACAATTATACATATAAGTATATAACTATTTAATTAAAATCAAACATCACATTTTCTATTTAAAACTATATAGATACCATTTATATACTATGTTGTTTATACATACTTATTCTAATGCAACAAAATTTATATCGAAAATTCAAAAGTTCACATATTGTAAAGCGTGGAATATGTTTAAGAATATTTTGATATTTTAATATTGTTGATTTTTCTATTTTTATTTCTCTCAATGTAAACTTTTAGTTTCTATAAATAAACTATAAAGTATTACTCACTGTAACATAACATTTGTGAGCATATATTATTTATTTTGACTTAATGAACTTTAATATATAAAAATCAACTAGTTATATATAGTACAACAAATGATAACAAGGACACTAAAAACATTAGATGTCATATTTTCAAACTGTATGGTAAGAGAATAAATTATTTTAACATTTGATCTTTAAAATCAACGCACCATTCATTATTACTTATAAAAGTTTGCACGTATAGATTTCCGTTTTTTTTTAAATGATTTTTGAATCTTATAATAATATGTTTTTGATGTAGGATTTGAACCAGAAAAATATAATAAAATATCTTGGATTCTTTATGACAGAGACCCATCTTCACATAGTTCTTGAGTAAGTATATGCTAGGTTTAATAATCTATATAACATGTTTATCAAAAGTATCAATTTAGAAACCAGTTTCTAATTAGTTTGTTAAGCTATTAGGTATGTGGATAATGAGTCACTTGCAAACATCATCAACCCAAATAATTTTGGGCCATTACCTGAACCATTGGTGGCGTTTTATGTAGCACAGGTGGGTTTGTATTTTGTAACTGACATTAACTAAATTTCTTGACCTTCACCAAATTTGGTATACTGACAATATTGAGCATTGAAAATGTGAAACAGGTGTTGGAAGGCTTGGTTTATTTACATGAACAAGGGATTATTCATCGGGATATTAAGGGTGCAAATATTTTGACTACTAAAGAGGTTAAGTATTATTAGTATTACATTTCCTTTTGGGCATCCTGAAGTATGAATGAAATTTATGATTTCATTCCTTTTTCCAGGGTGTTGTTAAATTGGTGGATTTTGGGGTTGCCATGAAGCTAACAGAGGCAGATGTTGATATGCATTTTGTTGTTGGCTCACCTTACTGGATGGCTCCCGAGGTTTTTTTTTTTTTTTTTTTAATATTCTTATTTTTTCATGTCATATAATTTTTTAATGGGTTTTTAATTTTTTAATTTTTTTCAGGTGATAGAAATGACAGGTGTTTGTGGTGCATCTGATATATGGAGTGTTGGTTGTACTGTGATTGAGCTATTTACTGGGGTGCCTCCTTACAACGATCTTCATCCTATGCAAGCTCTTTTTAGGATCGTTCAGGTCTCCTGTTTTCTGATTTTTTTTTTTAACATATTTTATAATGACATTTTATTTGTCATAAAGAAAGCTGAATTCCCTAAATTGTCCTTCAGGATGAAATCCCTCCAATACCAGATAGCTTGTCACCTGGTGTCACGGATTTTTTGCGCCAGTGCTTTAACAAGGTACGTAGGGTGTAAATAAAACATAAAAAGTTAAAAACAACTTTCCATTTTTACATTCTTTTAAAAAAATGATCTATGTAAAAGTAAGAAGTTATATATGGTCTCTTTTAACACAATAATTTTCATATTCAAAGGATGCTAGGCTGAGACCTGATGCAAAGACACTGCTTTCTCACCCTTGGTTACAAAGTTGGAAGAGACGTGTTGTATTGCAATCTTCAGGCTAGTTATGTGTAATAAATAATAATAATGTAGGGACAATGTTATAAAACAGGAACAAAGCGTCATGTATGTTCAACCTACAAGTTTTTTCAAGAAGGGGTTTAGTTCCATTATTATAGAATGTATGTCATTCTTTATTGGGCTTTTTCAAAATTTATAATTTCTTTGATATTCATTCTCTTTTTTACTATGAGATGACATTTAACAAATTAACAAACTTTTTAAGTAATGGCGTTTTGAATGGTTCTCACATCTCAGAGACAGAGAGCTTCAAAAGAAAGTTCCCCATTAGAAATTATGGATTTTGTAATAGATTGAATTAATTACGTGATATATGAATATGTATTTCTCTATAACAAATTTCTTTATTTTTTAAAGTATAAGTTAAAGATTTTTTTTACAACGGGGCCTATTCAAAATGTCATTTAGCAATCACAAAACTCCATTATGAAATTGTCATAATGAACAAAGAACTAAAAATATGATTATTTTGTTAAATTTCAGTCCTAAAATGTTTCTTCTTGTGATTTTTGTTTTCTCGTATTAATTTAGCAAAATCACTTATGCCGTTTGTTTCTTAGCTTTAACTTAAATTATAATTTTATTTGCTGTATGTTATAGTATTATATTTGCTGCATGTTATAGTATTATATTATTCGTTTTTCGGTTGTGACACTTTTGGACCCTAAGAAAAAATGACGTTTGTTTAAACCCTCCACTTTGGTCAACTTTCAATTTCATCATTCCATGTGATTTCTTTTAAAACGACGAAAAATTACATAACACACATGATCTGATCTAATAGTATTAATTAACTATTTGTGAATATTTAAATCTGATCTAATGGTACTAATTAACTATTTATAAACATGACAAAACGGAGTTGGATTTAGTTTGATTAATATAGGTTATATAATTGAAAGTAAAAATGGTTTAATTTACACATGTCAATGTGATGAGTATTGCTCATTCTCATGTGCCAACCATGTTCCGCTGGTACCTAGTTAGTAAATAACCTTTTTTTAACGACATATATATTAAAAACAGAACTAGCAAGAAGCTAGCACAAATTACAAAGTACAAACAAAAAACAGAGAAATAGACCAATCTGACCAACATCTGTTTCTAAACACCGATCTATTCTTAAACCAATTAAATGATGACAACTGGATTTCATCTGCCGCCTTAAGAGAGGAATTTATCTTATTGTTGAAGACCAAAGCATTATGAGTTTTCCAAATAACCCACATCACCAAGTATAAAAGCGTCAACTTCAGGTTTTTTCCTCTTTTTACTTCCCACCGGAATCTTCAATATAGAGATCAGGTCCTCAATACAGTCTGGAGCAGTAACAAAAAGGCCACTCTAGGCTCCAAACCAAATCCAAATATGCACAGAAAAAGAGCAATTAAAAAAATACATGCTCCATGGACTCCATCTCACTGCCACACCATTTGCAAGACAGCTCATTAATCACAACCCCTCTAAGTGATACATTATAAGCAATTGGGATCTTGTTACAAAGTAACCTCCAAACGAAACAATTAACTTTGATGGGGACCCAACTCACCCATTGAAAGTCAGCCATGTTGCCCATTTGCATCAAGATTTAACGCCATCAAACCTCTAAGAGAAGAAACCGAGAACAGCCGCGAAGAACTACCCTTCCACACCCGCGTATCATTAGAAATGGGCAGATTTGTACCTACCACAACAACTTCTAAACCCTCAAGCTCAGCCATCTCTTTACCCTTCCTTGGTAGCCTCTTCCAATCTGTAAGCAAAACAGATCCGTCTCTACCTTCCAACCTGTCTGAAACCTTGCAATTTTTATTTGAATCAATTTTGTATAACTCCGGAAAAATATCTTTTAACGTTATATCTTTGCACCATTTGTCCTTCCAGAAATGAGTTCGATTTCCAGCCTCTAGTTTTCTGCAAAAAAAGATCATCAAGACAAATATTTCACTCATCCAACTCCCAAATGCTATGATATATCGTAAGCCACATCCCGGGAATACCACATTTAGCCAAAGGCTTTCCATCAATACAAGAGGACCAAAGAGTATTATATTCCACTTTTAACCTCCACAACCATTTCGCAAGAAGAGCAAGATTCATCGATCTAAGGCACCCCACTCCAAAACCTCCTAATTTATTGGGTTAAGTAACCACATCCCAAGCCACCCAATGAATTTTCCTTCTATTCTCATTACCTCCCCACAAAAACCTCCTCTGAATACCTTCTAGCAACTCAATAACCTTCTTTGGAGCTTTAAAAATTAAGAAATAGTACAAGGGCAAGCTACTTAAAACAAATTTCGCAAGAGTGAGTCTTCCTCCGAACGAGAGAGATCTAGCCTCCATAACGATAGCTTGGCTTTGAATTCTCCACAATGGGATTCCAATTCCTAGTAAGCTTCATATTAGCCCCAATAGGAAGACAAATATAGGAAAAGGGGAAAAAAGCGGGTTCACAATGCAAAATACTAGCAAGCCTAGCAATATCAATATCATCCACCCCGATACCAAAGACTAGGCCTGTCGAAAAAACCCGAAACCCGTTCTACCCACCCGACCCGTTCCGAATTCGGGTAGAATGGGTCGGGTAGAACGGGTAACGGGTATGAACATTCGGGTAATAGGTTAACCCGATAATAATATAGGTCGGGTTTTAGGTATGAATATTTATTTTCGGGTATATACCCGAATACTCGAATTTGTTTTTTAAATAATACCAAATATACAATGCAGTCACGTACGCACACTTTAAATAAAACAGCAAAACCCTTCGTTTTCTTCGTATGAACGACAACTCGACAGTCGACGCAAACTTGCAAAGAGAATACAACGCTGAAGCTGAAGTCCTGAACCGTCATCACAATTCCCAGTTTCTCACTATCGCACGAAATGAAATTTAAAAAGTACATAACATATTATAATGATTTGTATTGTTATTATATAATACTTGTTAATTGTATTGAGTATTTTCCTACCCGATAAAAACCTGACCCGACCTCAAACCCGAATACCTGAAACCCGAAAACCCGAATTACAATATAGGTCGGGTATCGGGTATTATTTTCTTAAGGAAATACCCGTTCTACCTGACCCGTTCTACCCGAAACCCAAAAATTTTACCCGTTCGACACCCCTACCAAAGACCTTACTTTTACAAAGATTCACCTTTAAACCCGAAGCAAAAAAAAAGCATCTAAGGATTCGATTTAAATTCAAGAAATTAATTTTGGACCACTCTCTCACAAACATAACATCGTCTACATACATAAGATGAGACAAGATATGCCCACCATGAGGTAAAGAAATACCTTGAAAGATATGTGTAACACCCAAAATCTGGAAGGCCAAGAAAGGAAAGAAAACCCTAATTTTTAGGGGCGACTCGGCGAGTCCGAGCAGGATCCGGGTCGAGGAGTAAGTGACCAACTCGGCGAGTCGGCCAAGTGGACTCGGCGAGTCTGGTCTGTGCGAGGAAAACCCTAAATTCAGGACTTGGAGCCTATTTAAACGTATCATTCTCTCCCCTAGGGTTCCTTTACTGCCTCTCTCACCCAAAATACGAACCCTAAGCCTCCATTGTTGTGCATTCAAGCTTCCAAGCCATTTTGGGTGATTTGAAGGAAGAAGAAAAAGGGGAATCAGTGAAGCTTCAAGAATTGGCTTTAGATCTGGAGTTTGTGGAGCCTTTCTGAGGCATTTGAAGGTATTAAGTCGTTTCCCTTCCTTTAGATCTATTTTGGTTGTGAGTTTTGGGGCTTTTTAGCCATGATTAGTTGCCCATTTGAGTTAGAAGCTGGATCTGGAGTTGCTACTCCAGATCTAAGCATATTATGGTCTTGAGAAGCATAAAGTATCTGCCCCTGAGTTGATTATGGAGCCTCTTTGCCTTAAACCATAGTTTATGGTGTATTTTGCCTAGATCTCCTTCTCTACACGTAAAGTTTGTTACTTTACGTGAGGAATAGGCTTGGGAAGGGTAGATCTACAGTTTGGAGTCCATGCATGACTCAAAAGTCCTCTGCATGTATGTAGACCTGAATGGACTCGTCGAGTAGCAAGAAGATGAGGAGGAACTCGACGAGTGGGATGAACAACTCGTCGAGTCAGATGAAGTTGGGCATGAACTCGGCGAATTGGAAGAACAACTCGGCGAGTTGGTTGAAGATTGCTTTGGACTCGGCGAGTCTGTTCTTGGACTCGGCGAGTCAGGTCGCAAAACCCCAAACCCTTCGAGTTGAGACTCGAATCAGTGAGTCGAGTGGAGACCCGGTGAGTGGAGCAGGTCAGGACTCGAAAATCGGTAGACTCGACGAGTCATGGACTGACTCAGCGAGTCAAGTCGTGATTGGAAGGACTTTGAGCACATGAACTCGGCGAGTCAGTAAGTAGACTCGGCAAGTAGGGTTGACCTGGAAGGTTGACTTTGACCAGGACTTTGACTTTGACTAGAGCTGACTTGGTTGTCTTTCGGGGGTCAATTAGACTAAGTGTTGCTTTGATATTGGTAGCTCGGGGAGCTAGTGGAGCAGGAGTTCAGAGAGTTGCCGGTCAGCAGCTAGTGGGATCATCAGCAAGTTTAGCCAGTGCAGGTGAGTTTCCCTTTGTATGAATGGGTCTACGGCCACAATGTCGGCCCATATAGTTATGAGTAGAAGACCCGGGGGTTAGCCCTAGGCACAGTATGCCAGTATGATATTCAGGATGAGGTCCAGTGATAGCGGGCGGGTGCCCAAGGAATGGTTTATGTGATAGTTTATACTTATGGTCTGTATGATACTTGTATGTGCCTGGTAGGGAGGTGAGTGTGGGCGAGGTCCCGTATCTCATCAATAGCAGGGTGTGGATGGTGGTTCACATCTCATTAGCAGCAGATCAGGGGCGAGGCCCAAGTTAGGGAAAGAGTGAGTGTGGGTTGGGCCCGTATCTCACTATCAGTAGGAGCATGGACGGGGTTCCATGACTCATCAGTAGAGTTCGGTTGTTAGGACCGAAGGGTAGTCAGACACCCCAGATACGTCTGACAGTATGTGATGTTATGTTTACCTGCTAGCATGATCTGTTATATGAGTTAGAGGAAGTAGGGGGAGATAGCCCCCCAGGCTACCGGTCGATAGGGCCGAAGGGGCGGTCATGCCCAGCCATGCTAGATAGATTATGTGAAATATGTGTTATGTGGTAGTAGTAGGGGTGAAATAGTCCCCAATACCCGATTGAGAGAGCCGAAGGGGAGGCAAGCTCCCATAAATGATAGTCAGTATCCGGTCGAGAGGACCGAAGGGGAGGCAAGCACCCAGATATGCTAGTCAGTATCCGATCGAGAGGACCGAAGGGGAGTCAAGCACCTAGATATGCTAGTCAGTATCCGGTCGAGAGGAACGAAGGGGAGGCAAGCTCCCAGATATATTGGTCAGTATCCGGTCGAGAGGACCGAAGGGGAGGCAAGCTCCCAGATATATTGGTCAGTATCCGGTCGAGAGGACCGAAGGGGTAGGTCGGGCACCCAGATATGTCTGACAATATATGTATGTTATGTGATTGTATGGTATGAGGTATGATGGGGGAACTCACTAAGCTTCGTGCTTACGGTTTTCAGTTTTGGTTTCAGGTACTTCCGGTAGCGGATGAAGGAGCTCGGGATGATCGCATGACACACACCATATATTAGTCAGCCTGGGAATGTTTCACTCTGATAACGTATATGTATTTTGGAAATTAATACCCTGATTATGTTTGGAATGGATGATTTTACTTTAAGTAATGTTTTATTAAAAAAAAAATTAGTCTTGAATTTTGGGACGTTACAATATGATGTTCACAAACTTCTTTCATAGAAACACTAAGCCCTTCCATGACAATGATGAATAAGAAAGGTGATAAAGGATCGCCTTGCCTCACACCTCTCTTTATGACAAACTATTTAATGGGGAACCATTCACTAAAATGGAAGCCTTTCCCGAAGTAAGACATCCTGAATCCAAGTTCTCCATTTAATGCCAAATTTCATTTGCTCCAAAATAGAATCCAAATAGCTCCAATTTAGCAAGTCAAATGCTTTGTCAAAGTCCACTTTGCAAATAAGCACTTGCTTTTTAATCATCTTTGCCCAAGATCAGAGCTTATTTACTACAAGTGGGCCATCTAGAATACTCTTACCTTCCACATAAGCCCATTGCTCCAAACCAATAACTTTCCATATAAACTTCTTTAATCTAAGAGCAAGTACTTTGGAGAGAATTTTGTACATACACCCAATGAGATTAACCAGTCTATAATAACTAACTAATGAGTTTTGGGTATTGGGTATTGTAATTATGATATTAATATTTTATAATTTAAATATTTATTACCGATCAAAATCTCAACAAAAAATGATTTGATTTTTTTTAATAATTATAGTTTCTAATAACATCACCAACGACGAGTTTAATATGTAACAAATTTTATATAGATATATAAAGTTTTAGTATCCGAAGTTCATGATAAACTAATTTAAATTATAACATAAATAATAAAAACAATATAATTAATTCTCATTATTAGATATTTTAGGTTAATATTATGAATTGCTATGTTAGTAGTAATTACACAACAAACTTTGTGTTAATAATATGACACATAATACTAATATATAATTTTAAGATCATATATATATATATATATATATATATATATATATATATATATATATATATATATATTAATAATAAAATTATAAATATTATAATAAAAACGGCTAGGATAGGGTAAATGTGATAGAGTCATTGGATTGGTGTAACCCTAATATCGTAATCATATCAAATTTGTAACTTTTATAGAAAAAATCACATAGCCGGTCCAATGATTTACCCAACCGAAAAAGTTCGGGTTCAATTTTTCCCATATGGTTCAAGTATTTTTGTCACTAATAGTCATACTACTTTAGTTCGATGATACAACAAAAATAATTTTGATTTCATGGTGTTGTCTGAAACCCAATACAAACATGTAAATTATATAAAATGAACAAAATAAAAAATGACAAAAGATTTTAACATTCTTTCAGCTAACAACAAAACTATAACTACTAAAATCTAATCATATATTACTTATTTATACATTATCAATGTATGTAGTTTGATTCAAATGTCACAAGTAGGTTCTTGCTTGGAACTAATGATCATACTAAAATGCCCGATTTAAATATTTTAAACTGATAACCTTTTAAAACATTTTAAATAGTTAATATTGTCAAAATTATGAGTTTAAGTGTTCTTAAAGATGTGTACACAGTTTTTATTAGTACAAAAATGCAAAATATATATGAAATAACAATTTACTTCTATTCCATTTTATTGGTACTCAAATTTTTATTGGTAAGAACATATTTTAATCCAACTTTCAACATACGAGCTTACATTTTTTATATAAAGCAACATACCTTTTTCATATTTATATATAACTTATTTTTGTTGCTTCCACCTATATTTCTATCATTCTCATTTCTTAACTATCTAGTTGAAGCCACACATATGGCAACATCAAACATTTTTTTTTGCAGATATTTAACATCAAGGAGATTAAGAGATAACATGCTAACCTGTCATGGCAAGCCGCATCGATGGCTATTTGATGTTCGAGATCAAATGCAACCATCTCTCAACTGCTTCCATTATTAACCACAATGATGGTATGTGATCTTAATCCTCTAGCTTTTATCAATTCCATTTTCATTAACCAACACCGTATAATTTTTCATTTTTCACCCCCAAAATCAAGCCAAATCTAACATCACTAATTTACCAATAAATTTTAAGTCATAAAACTTGATCATTTTGAATTAACTACAATCAAAACCAAACAACAATGGAACCACTATATGGAAAAACTTTGTTCCTTGCACTCTCACAAAAATGAAACCTCTTAAAAATTAAGAAATTGTCACTATCCAATCACTAATCTATATAAACAAATCAACTACTTGAAACTAAAATAAACTGTAACATCCCGAGTTCAGGAGTGCAAGTTCAGGATTCAAAGTGAAAATGTGGATGGTCAACTCGGCGAGTCCATGGGTAGACTCGGCGAGTAGGGTCGCGATTCTGGTCGCGTGTTGAGTGGCCAACTCGGCGAGTCGGTGGCTGGACTCGGGGAGTTGGTGCTGTGTGGAGAAAACCCTAATCCCAGGGATTGAGCCCTATATAAAGAACATAATACCCTCTTCCCAGCCTCTTTGCTCCCCCTTGAAGTCCAAAAACCCTATTTTTTTGTGTGTGAGAGAATTAGAGAGCATTTGAGTCTTGAAGGAGTGTTGGTTGAAGAAATCTTTGAAGATTAAGAGGTTTGGAGCAAGGGGCTTTGCAAGGATTTGGCTTATTCTTCTGTTGGAGTCTTCTTTGGAGGTAAGGATTCATTGCTTGAGCTGTTATCCATCTAGATCTATCATTTGTGGGATTTTTGGGAATTTATCTAGTGCTATCTTGAGTTTGGAGGTTGGATCTGAGGTTGCTACCTCAGATCTAGAGTAGTGATGATCCAAAAGAGCATAAAGTCCCTGTTCAAGAGCTGTTGATGAAGCCTTTTAGTCCCAAACCTTAGCCAAGAGTGTATTATGCTTAGATCTCCTTGGATTCACGTAAAGTTTGCTACTTTACGTGATGGATGGCTTGTATAAGAGTAGATCTATGGATTTGAGACACTGCATGGCTTGGAAAGCCTCTGTATGAGCTAAGAACTAGTGGTACTCGGCGAGTCACATGGGTGTACTCGGCGAGTTGCATGAAGATGGGCAGCAACTCGACGAGTTGGAAGAACAACTCGGCGAGTTGGTTGAAGATAGCCTTGGACTCGGCGAGTCTGTTCTTGGACTCGGCGAGTCTGGTCGAGAGGTCCTAACCTTTTCTGGTTAAGCTGTGAATCGGTGAGTCAAGGGATGACTCAGTGAGTTGAGTACAGTTAGACTCAGAGTTGTGGGACTCGGCGAGTTTTGGGGCGACTCGGCGAGTTGAGTCGTGTTATGGGAGTTTTAGAGCATGGGGACTCGACGAGTCAGCGGGTTGACTCGGCGGGTAGAGTAAGTCAGGAGGGTTGACTTTGACTGAGGACTTTGACTTTGACCAAGAGTTGACTTCCAGGGATATTTTGGTAATTATGGGTATTTATTGAGTTCAGTCTTTTGGTATTGATCAGTGGTGGAGTTCGTGTCGGAGGTTTGAGCAGCGTGATCTTATCCTTTTCAGTCAGCAGTTGCGAGGTGAGTTATCCTCACTATATCCACAGGGTCTAAGGCACCAAGGCCGGCCCTTTATCGGATTGTAATCCGAGTGTTGTTGTCATGTTATTGCTTTGCTATGTTTACATCCTGGTAGTTAGGATGGTATATGTTAGAGACCTGGTTAAGGTCGGTATCCTGTTATATAGGATGGTATATGCTAGTGACCGGTTAGGTCGGTATCCTGGTTAAAATGATGTTATGTTAAGTGATTTGATAGATCGGTTTGGTTGGATGCGTATTGTTATATGATTGTATATTTACGTGGACATGGTTGTTGGGTTGGAGTTGAGTTGAGGTGGGTCCTGCTTTGTGCTGTAGGCCAACATACCCAGGGCGGACCGGTTATCCCGTAGGCCCAGCGAGCGGTCTAGATAGGCTGTAGGCCCCACGAGGGCGGACCAGACGTGCCGAGGCTCGGAGAGTGGACCAGGCTGACTGAAGGCCCGGTGCGGGCGGACCAGTCATATTGTAGACTCAGAGAGCGGACCAGGTGGATTGAAGGCCCGGTGCGAGCGGACCAATCACACTGTAGACTCGATGTATATGGCTAGACTCAAAGGGTGGACCAGGTGGACTGTAGGCCGGTGCGGCGGACCAGTCACACAGTAGACCCAAAGTGCATGGTTGTTCTGTATCGATTATATGATATGGTTATGTTTGTATGACGTTGGTATTTTGGGGGTATCTCACTAAGCTTTCGGGCTTACAGCTGTGGTTTAAATGTTTCAAATACTTCAGGAGACCGTGGCAAGGCAAATGCATGATCGTACCGCTCCTTGAGTTTTTATGCGTTTACGATGTGGTTTCTGGGAAATACTCTGATAATAAATGTATTGAAAATCTTTTGTAATAACTTTATGAAATTGGGTTGTTTTTGAAAAGTTTAAATTGGTTGGAATTTTTAGAGTGTTACATAAAATCTAACAAATTTAAATTTATTAGTAGCAATTTGAATCATATTATAATCTTAATCAATAGAAAGTAAGCAAAAAAATCATGTTTTACTTATACAATTCACAATCATGATTAAATGGTGATGGTAGGGTTTTCGGAATCAATCACGATCAAAATTAATGCTTATGGTAGGGCCCAAGACATATGTGATATGTCCAACAACATAAAGCTCGTGTAATTTAGGGGGCCAAAATATTTTTAGTTACACTAGTATTAGTAACAGATTAGTGATGGATTAATAACGGATTACTGACATTTGACATAATAGTAACATATTGGTGACAAATTTTACTTTGATTAATTTTATAACAATTATTACTTAAGGGTCTATTTTTACTTTTTTCGTACAAAACATTAAAATCAACGGGTCCGGACAACAACCAGAGTAGACGATACAAAAAATAACTCTAATGGAAAGATATATATCAACCATATCAACCGCCAGACTAATATAGTTCAATACATATCGATGGAAGACAAACAGACAACAAGCTGCGCCGCTAGCCCTTTCTGGATGACAAAACTAATTCTTTTGAAAACACCATCTGTGGATCTAGGAGATATGACATTAGAATGCATGACCCATTGGACTCTGTTGAGGAGCTCCATTGCCTATGGTGTGGGAAAACCAAATGTATCGAATGCAAAAGGTATAAACACATGTTGATTTTCTATACATGCATTCTCATGTTTGGCTACTTTGCACGCAACGGTTTTCAAAGCGGCATGCCCAGTTGTGAAACCCCCGCCCCTCAAACCGACGAGAGGAGAGACTCCAGTAAGATTCACACACATGTGCTTCCCTCCTACACATCTAAAGACCAAAATGCCTGTCGGTCTAAGTGTGGATCTTCCATTCTGCGGGTCTGTCAAAAAGTTCACTGGTGCTTCTTTCCTCGCAGAAATAACAGCATGCCGACAAGCATCAAACATAACATCCCTAACCACATCATGTTTGTACTTGAAGCCAGAGAGCTCTCTACAATGAACCGCATGTTTCCCAAAGGTATCTAAACATGCCTTGCGGCAAACTGGACATATCTCGTCAATTGGGAATAGAGGAATCATGAGGCGGTAACGAAGGATAGTTCAGTACTCCACAGGAGACATATGCTGGCCAATGCCATCAATAGGGATAGTTAGTAGAAAATCCTGAGCATGAGGCGCCCGAAGACACTTAAAGACTGCTTTCTGTCTAACAGTCATATCGAAGTCAACTTCCATATATTTGACGATTTTTCTAAAAAGGGCACACGCCTATGCTTTTTGGGATTTAGGTGGGCGGTGTCCTTAATACATGATGATGATTTTATTAAGTAAGTCGTATGTTTAAATGAGATTAAATGTATTTTAATGCATTAACTCGTAAATATGTTAAACATAGGTTTGTATTTGTATAGTATGTCTTTCAAAATCCTGCGAGAAAGATTCCAAACAGTTTGGACAAACGATAAGCTTCCCTCTCTTTCTTCATATGTCTTTCACTCTGATAAATAACACGAATATCCAATGAGATTAACGAAAAGAAAGACAAAGGTAAAGTTAAGTTGTTGTAAGGCATGCAAACAAGTAATTTTGTCTCCGATGGATAAAAAGTGTCACTTGTAAATAGATAAGGGACGGTTTATGTAATCCACTGAAAAACAATAATATTAGGCTTTACAACAGACATCTTGACAGAAAGGACGACCAATTGGAGCAACCTAACAACAGTATTTTGCCCCTCTTCGATTTTTGACAATTCGTCGGAGATTTTGCAGCCGATCACTTTCCGGCGGGCCATTGTGTTGTCCCACATCTTCTTTTTTATCTTCTTCAAAATCGAAGGATTAGCGCTTTATTCCACTTGAATATACAATAATGGCAGAATTCTTCTTCTAGGGTTACTGAAAACCCTCCCCCTTACTGAATTCAAAGACACAGGGAGGGGAGAGAGATGTCTCGGCAAGCGACGACGACCGCCTTTCATAAGTCGAAGACCCTGGACAACAAATATGTAAGAAATGTTCTTGATTTCGCCTAATTTCTATAGGGTATTTCGTAGTCTTATCCCCTTCGTTTCAAAAATTGGAGCTATCTTTTTGACTTTGGATGTGAAATCTCGCACTCTATGAATATGAATTAATGTGGTTTTGAAGTTTTTGGAAAATTTCGGTTAACTACTCTAAATTTCTGAAGTAATTTGATGCAATAATGGTGATGTTATATTTGCATCACACTCCATAACTATTGCATTAAAAGAGTACGAGGTTTGACATCAGTACTCAAAAGACGGCTCTTCCATGGGAATCCAGTTGAGTTCATGTTCTAGACATGTAACGATGTTTGAGATTACAAAGAAGTTATGAGGGTTTTTTTTTTTTTTTTTTTTTGAAAGAAGAAGTTATGAGGTTGCTTATTGTCGTTATTTCTCTTTCCTATAGCTAGAAGTTTTTTGAATTTTAGTCCATCTTTTGGCAAACAGTAGCACTTCTCTAGACTTGTTTCATGATCGTAGCAATGTAGCTGTGTGAAATAATTTGTGTAGTTGGAAGTCAACCAGATGTAGCTTGAGATCTCATAGCTAGATTGGTTGGTACTATCATTTCTATTCTTGTAATGATGTTGGAAACTATTAGTAAAATACCAAATCAGTTGTGGGATTTATCCCCCTAGTGGAATGATATTTTTGTTATGATTTACTTTGGCATGCTGTATCGTCATACTGGATTTGAGTGTGCAATTTCTTTTATGTTTTGGAAGATGCTTGGAGATGAGATTGGGAAAGGAGCATATGGTCGAGTTTACAAGGGTTTAGACTTGGAGAATGGAGATTTTGTTGCAATAAAACAAGTTTCTTTGGAGAATATTGCTCAGGAGGACCTCAACATTATCATGGTACAGTTTATCTCCTTCTTTTTCCTTTTAATATTTCAAACATGCTGTAATGTGCTGTATTTTATATATGGTTGATTAGCATATGATACTCAACCACTTATATTCTGTATTAACACATTTGTTGCTTTCTATATGGATAAATTGTGAACCAATTGGACGTGGTAACTTCTCAGCAAGAAATTGACTTGCTTAAGGTACTACTTTTGGTCTTACTTTATAGTTATTTTTGTAACATTGCAGGAATATTCTAGATGATTTGTAAATCATATGATGCATTTCTTTTGATGCAGAATTTGAACCACAAAAATATAGTAAAGTATCTTGGATCCTTAAAGACAAAGACCCATCTTCATATAATTCTTGAGTAAGTGTGTTAAAATTTATTAACCTTAAATACATTTATCACTTGTATTAGTGTTGAAAGTGTGTTTAACTGGTGATAATCTTTTTAATCTAAGGTATGTGGAGAATGGTTCACTTGCAAACATTATCAAGCCAAACAAATTTGGGCCATTTCCTGAATCATTGGTGGCTGTTTATATAGCTCAGGTTGGTTTCTAACATTGACCTTATGTACCTGGTTCAAATTTTTGATATAAATATTTCTGACTTTAATGCATGAGCAGGTTTTGGAAGGCTTGGTTTATTTGCATGAACAGGGGGTTATTCATCGAGATATTAAGGGTGCCAATATTTTGACTACTAAAGAGGTAAGTATAAGAGTATTTTTTTTGTCTTTGCCCTTTTAGCTCCAAAATTTATTTTACCTTTTTACCTCTTTTGGCTTTTCTTTCCAGGGTCTTGTTAAGTTAGCAGATTTTGGGGTTGCAACAAAGCTAACAGAGGCGGATGTTAATACACATTCAGTTGTTGGCACACCTTACTGGATGGCTCCTGAGGTATTTATATTTATAGATTCTTATTCTTTTTAATAAAAACTTGATCTTGCCTGTCTAATTTTTTCTTCTTTAGGTGATTGAAATGTCAGGAGTTTGTGCTGCATCTGATATATGGAGTGTTGGTTGTACTGTAATCGAACTGCTTACTTGTGTGCCTCCTTACTATGATCTTCAACCCATGCCAGCTCTCTTTAGGATTGTTCAGGTATTCTATCATTGTTAATTTACCATGTCATGAAATCATTGTTACTGAATTTCCTAAATTGCCCTTCAGGATGAAAATCCTCCAATTCCAGATAGCTTGTCACCTGGTATCACAGATTTTTTACGCCAGTGCTTTAAAAAGGTAAAGTGTAAAATGACTGTCTGGTTTTATGCTTCCTTTTTTTACTTTTCTTGAAGTTATCTATTCTCTGTTTTAACATTAATTTTCATATTTCAGGATGCTAGACTGAGACCTGATGCAAAAACACTTCTTTCTCACCCTTGGATACAAAATTCAAGGCGTGTTGTATTGCAGTCTTCACTTCGCCATAGTGGTACACTCAGGTAATTGCTGCAAGGATAAAAATTATATATTTTTATATAAAAATCATGTTTTTATATTCGAAGAGCATCTCTTTTTTCAGAAACATAGAAGATGATGGCTCAGTGGGTGCTGCAAAAACTTCAAATGCAGATGATCTAACCACTGTTGAGAATCTCTCTGTGGAGAAAGTCAAAGTATTTATTTCCTTGTAATTAAAACTAATAAGTACAAAGTTTCAAACACACTGGTATTACAGTATATAATTTGTTTTTACTTATTGATGTTCCGAATTTCAGGAAGTTAAAACAGAGTTGCTATTGGCTGAAGCTACTCTTGCTGGCAAGTCATATGAGGAAAATGATTCAAGTAATGAAAAAGCAGATGTATCAGAAGACGATGTTGCAGTTGCCACTTTAGCTATTCATGAGAAATTACCATTAGAACCTTCATCTGTAAACAATGAAACTAATCAAGAACATGCCCATGCGAAGCTACTATCAGAATTAGGTGCCACTGAGGTAACGATAACAAATGGTGACTCGGAGTCAAAATCAAAAACCACAAAAGTCAAAGAAAACGGAAGTTCTGTTACTACTGAAACCAGTTCAACTACTTCTAGCCACAAAGGCCATGACAACACTTCTCAAAAGTCTACGAAAGCATCAAGAACAGTTGGAGGAAACAACGAACTGAGTAAATTCAGTGATACACCTGGCGATGCTTCATTGGACGATTTATTTCAACCAATGGATAAAACCTTTGAAGATCGGTCCGCTGAAGCTTCAACATCTGCTTCTTCATCACACATGAATAATAATAATAATAATAATAATCAAGGGAACACAGATACTGGAAGAGCTGATTTGGCAACACATTTAAGGGCTACAATTGCTCAAAAACAGTTGGAGAATGAACCAGGTGGACAGTCTAATGGAGGAGATATACTTCATCTTATGATGGGTGTTTTAAAAGAAGATGTGATTGGTATTGATGGTCTAGGGTTTGATGATAAACTACCTGCAGACAATCTTTTTCACCTGCAAGCTGTTGAATTTGGGAAATTAGTTTCTTCATTGAGACCAGAGGAATCAGAAGATGTGATTGTGTCATCGTGTCATAAGTTAACTGTTTTCTTTCAACATCGCCCTGAACAGAAACTTGTTTTTATGACCCAACATGGATTACTCCCTCTTCTGGAATTGCTTGAGGTTCCTAGGACACGGGTATGTTCAATTCAAAGTGGCTTACTACTTACTAAATCTTGTTCTTCTTCTATTATTATATTAAATATTTTAGTAATATATTTTAATGCTATTCTTTAGGTGCAGGTTATATGTTCCGTGCTTCATGTCTTGAATCAAATTATCAAGGATAACACTGACTTTCAGGAGAATGCTTGTCTTGTTGGACTTGTAAGTACTTGGGGGTTGTTTCTTTTTACTTAAGGGTAAAATGGTCATTTAGTCTCATTTTATTTACGAAAAACCTCCCTAGGTACCCGTTGTTATGGGGTTTGCAGTGCCTGATAGAACAAGAGAGGTTCGTATGGAAGCAGCTTACTTTTTGCAGCAACTTTGTCAGTCAAGGTATAAATTTTTCTCATTTTCTCTAAAATTTCTAATTTCTTTGTGTTTATACTATAAAAAGATGATCGTATTGAGGTGGAATCTTTTTGTTACAGCTCATTGACATTACAAATGTTTATAGCATGCCGTGGGATACCTGTTCTTGTGGGATTTCTGGAGGCTGATTATGCAAAATACAGGTTTTTAGTTCTTTTAACTTGTATAATTTCATACAGAACTGAAGCAATTATGATTACATTCTAGAATGTGAATGTTCTAATGAACCTTTTTCCAAATTCCAGGGAAATGGTCCATCTAGCTATTGATGGAATGTGGCAGGTATTTAAGCTTCAAAGATCAACACTTAGGAATGACTTTTGTCGAATAGCTGCAAAAAACGGAATATTACTGAGGCTCATAAACACCCTTTATAGCTTAAATGAAGCAACCAGGCTGGCTTCCATATCTGGTGGAGGTGGCTTTTCAATGGATGGTTTAGGTTTAGGTTTAGCCACCCGATCAAGATCCGGTCCATTAGATTCAAGTAGTAACACTTTCATGCAAACTGAAAGTGCAGCCAATGGGATGGATTATGTTGACCATGTCAAAGTCAAACACGGTGTAACAACAGATCAATCATCTTCTCATTCACCTGATTCAAGATTCTTCACTTTAGACATTGATAAACATCATCATCATCATCATCATCATCAATCAAGCAACACTAGTGCTGAAGCTCCATTTAATTCCAGATCACCAGATTCGAATACAGTGAAGGAGGAGAGAGGAGATGGTTCACACGATGTTGAACATAAACAGAGACTTTCTAATTTTGGAAGGCTGTCCACTGATAGGCCTAGGAAATCTATGGATGTTGTATCAAATGGGCAAGAAAATGTCCGCCCTCTGTTAAGTCTTTTGGAAAAAGAACCCCCTTCACGACACTTTTCTGGTCAACTTGAATATGTTCGCCATTTGACCGGATTAGAAAAACATGAAAGTATACTCCCACTTTTGCATACTTCTATTGAAAAGAAGAACAATGGGCTTGATTTCTTAATGGCTGAATTTGCTGGTAATTTTTGACTTCCTTTCTTTTGAGTAAATCACATTTTTGGTCCCATTTTTCAGTTTTGTTCCTTATTTGAGCTTCTTAATCTTTTTGGTCCTTGACTTTAGCTATTTTTTGCAATTTTGGTCCCAAAAACAGTCTCATTTTTATCTGGAATAAGGACAAAAAATGTTACAATACCAGCTATACTTATTTAGGGACCAAAGTGTAATTTTCATTTTGTTTGTTGAATTCAACAGAGGCTTCTAGTCGTGGAAGGGAAAATGCTAATAACAATGAGTCGATGCCTAAAACTCCACATAAATTAGTTAATAACAAAAAGACGGGGG
Source organism: Lactuca serriola (assembly GCF_051521515.1). NCBI lineage: Eukaryota > Viridiplantae > Streptophyta > Magnoliopsida > Asterales > Asteraceae > Lactuca > Lactuca serriola. Next base: position 47,751,814 of record NC_136410.1, read on the forward strand.
TGGTGGGGTCCAATGAGGGGGGCGGGGGTGGGGCGTCCACATCAGGAATTGCATCTCAAACAGCATCAGGTGTACTCTCGGGTTCCGGTGTTCTTAATGCTAGACCAGGGAGTGCCACGTCATCTGGACTTTTGTCCCACATGGTGTCCCCATGGAATGCTGACGTGGCGAGGGAATATCTTGAAAAAGTGGCGGATCTTTTACTTGAATTCGCGGGTGCTGACTCAACAGTGAAGTCGTACATGTGTAGCCAAAGTTTACTCAGCCGGTTATTCCAAATGTTCAATAAAATCGAACCCCCTATTCTATTAAAGCTCTTAAAATGCATCAATCTTTTGTCCACCGATCCACACTGTTTGGAACATCTACAAAGAGCTGATGCCATTAAACATCTTATCCCAAATCTTGACCTCAAAGATGGCCCTCTCGTTTCCCAAATTCATCATGAGGTAAGTGAAATTATATCTCATTAATTATGATTATTTGACCTTCTTTGAATAATAATAATAATAATGTTTATTATTATTTTTGTTGTTGTTTGAAGGTCTTGAACGCACTATTCAATCTATGCAAAATTAATAAACGGAGACAGGAACAGGCAGCAGAAAACGGAATAATTCCACATTTAATGCGTTTCATAATGTCGGATTCTCCATTAAGACAATACGCATTGCCTTTGTTATGTGATATGGCCCACGCGTCACGTAATTCAAGGGAACAGTTGAGAGCGCATGGTGGAATGGACGTCTACTTAAGCTTACTTGAAGACCAGCTTTGGTCTGTAACAGCTTTGGATTCAATTGCTGTGTGTTTGGCACATGACAATGACAACAAGAAAGTGGAACAAGCTTTGTTGAGAAAGGAATCTGTTCAGAAGTTGGTCAGATTCTTTCAGTGCTGTCCGGAACAATTTTTCCTTCACATCTTAGAGCCATTTTTGAAAATCATCACGTACGTTTTTATTCTTTAATTCATTAACCTTTTTTTTTTTTTTTTTTCAATCATAACAATACGTGTATAATCAATCCTTTCCTTATGTTGCCCCGCAGGAAATCAATTGAGATAAATAAAACACTGGCTGTTAACGGGTTGACACCGTTACTCATATCGAGACTTAACCACCAGGATGCTATAGCACGTCTCACTCTGCTAAAATTAATTAAGGTTGTAATTTGGAAAAGTGTTGCTTTTTTTTTCATTCTACATTAAGTCATTTTTATTTATTTATTTTGTTGTGTCAGGCTGTATATGAACATCATCCACGTCCAAAGCAGCTGATTGTAGAGAATGATTTGCCTCAAAAGTTACAAAACTTAATTGAAGAACGAAGAGATGGGCAAAGCTCTGGTGGTCAAGTTCTGGTGAAGCAAATGGCCACCTCACTGCTTAAAGCACTTCATATCAATACTGTTTTATGATTCATTTGATTCGGTCTTGAGTCTGTTTGACTTTTCACGTGTAAATATATAATTTTTGGTGTGTCATGGGATGTAATTATTTATTTTGATTTTTGTTTGTTGGAATCACGTTCTCGTGTTTTGGTTTGGTTTGTGTTTGATTTCATCTTGTGTAATCTGTACCCTAGCATGCTTCCTATGTATAACAAAGGTGTATAGATTATTATATTCTAACTGACTGCTGTGCTTTGCTGTTTTAAACGTGTACAAACCCAAGCCAACACACGCCAAGCAGCAAACTAACAAAACTAAATTGTATTTGTGCTGTGTCATTTTATACTTTATAATTTTTTAATAAAGTAATCTTTTAATATATTCAACAACGACAAACTCAAATAATCCATTTATAGTTGGTATGGGAGGCAGAAGCTAGGGGTGGAATTGGTATGGTATTGATCTTTTTTCCTCCAAACCGTTTACCGTACAAACTATAGTTGACAGAGTAATTTAGTTATCGGTACCGTACCAAAGTACATTTGGTACCAACTAATTTGGCTACCAACATATTTGGTTGGTACAAATATATACCAAATTTTTTAATTAATACAACTTGAAATTGCCGATTAGGGAAGAATTATGAGAATAAGAAAGTAAGGCAAAAACATCTTAAACTCGAATTTGAGATGAAGTTGTGGACTATGGTCGTTATTTCTTTTGGTATTACTTTTGCTTTTAGTGTAATATAATTCGTTTGGTATTACTCATCAAGTGCTCAAAAAATAATAAAGTATAAAAAGATCATCAAGTGCTCAAAAAATAATAAAGTATAAAAAGAATTGCTGATCACTCAATTATGTTAGTAATTCCCACTCAATTATGTTAGTAATTCCAAGAATGTTAGTTGTTATTCTAATTAAAACATGAAAATAATATATATATATATATATATATATATATATATATATATATATATATACGGTTAGGTTATTTTGTTTTCACTATCTATTATGTACATGTATGATTGATTCTGGACCAATCATTTTAGTTATTTTAAGAAACTAATTAATACATATTACATGTTGAAGATATAATGGATATTAATTACATCTTCAACATTTAATATGCATTAATTACTTTCTTAAAATAACTAAAATGATTGGTCCAGAATCAATCATACATGCACACAATAGATAGTGAAAACATTTGAACATAACTCTCTCTCTCTCTCTCTATATATATATATATATATATATATACACATATATATATATATATATATATATATATATATATATATATATATATATATAAAGATCATTACTAGCCCAATAGAACAAATATTATCTAGAAGACTTTAGCTTGTTCTATAATGCTCTAGAAGATTCTAGAACATTGTGGAAGACTATAGAAAACTTCGGAATATATCGGAAGAGTCTAGAATGACATGGAAGACCCTAGAAGGTTCTGCATCATTCTAGAAGACACTGGAACAACCTAGACCTCTCCAGAACATGGTAGAACATTCTAGAAACATATGGAAGCTTATAGAGTATGTTAGATAGTTCTAGAGTTATCTAGTAATTAGTTAGTATATACTAGTATCTAGAACCTTCCTATGAGGCCTATAAATAGGTGTGGAGCTCATTTGCTCCAAACCATCCAAGAAAGCCTCAAAGAAAGCAAAGTGTATAGTAGTCTCACAAAGTGTAAGTTCTTCTTAAGTGTCTTAATAAAAGTCTTGTTGTTTCCCATATAAAGAGTCGTCTTCAACATATATATATATATATATATATATATATATGGACAATATTATTCTATAAGAATTACTAAGAGAATAGGTTGTTTAATAATTTGAATACGTTCAACCTTGCACAACTATCGTCATATTCATTCATTCTCACTAATTTTTATTCATTTTTGTTCTCACACATCGTTTTTCACTCATTTTTATTCTTACAGAATACGATTCAATAAACATTCCGACAAAATGAGAATAATAATAATAAGTCTATAATAATCTTATAGACGATTTAATCAGTGAGAATATGTGATAATGACAATGTAAAATTGAACGTATTCATATTATTAAACAACAAATTTTCTGTCATTCTCACAGAATAATATTGTCCACACGTACGCAGAATAGATGTCAATTCGCATTTGAACCTAGCTCCCCCCACCCCCCCCTCTCTCTCTCTCTATATATATATATATATATATATATATATATATATATATTGGTTGGTAAAGTACAACCGTAGTATCCAAAATTTCATACCGTTACCATACAAAGACTTACTTAATTGGTATGATATTACCGCCCAAATATATTTGTTATCAAAAAAGTTGGCTATCAATTTTATTGGTTCGGTTGGTAATATATTGAAGAGGTCAAGTCTTCATACGTAGAAGAGGAACGTGTCACTTTGATGAGTTCCAGAATATTTTAAATATATTTATCCCAAATATTTTAAAAATGATCTATATATTAATAAAAAATAATATAATTAAGTGAAAACTTCAGTAAAATTCTTATATTTTGGTCTCAAACTAATATTTGTTTACGAAAAAACATGAATTACCAGTAAAAATGACGATTTAACCTATTTTTCCCGGTTTACCGGTTTTATTGCTTACCTGTTTAATTAAAGTCTCAACACTTCACCCGAATTTACGAATAAGTATCAAACTAAAATTTAGTGATGATTTAGCCATTTTCTCCATGTAACATATATTTTACCGGTTTCACTGCTGACCTGAACGCTTAGTCATTAAATGAGCTGATGAGATGAATATATTGGGTTATATAATGTTATGTTTACCATAAAACATAATATCTTGATATACTGTATATATTTTTGGAATATAAAATGCATCCAACGAAGACTGCAATAATTACAAAAACTAGTAACAACTGTCACATTTTTTTTACGTTTATAAGAAATTTCATATTGTATATCTAACTTTATGTAACCCAATATATCCATCTCATCAGACATCAGTTTTCCTGGAAATGCACATTTTATTGGTTTCATTGCTGACTTAGATACATAGTCATAAATGAGTCGATGACATAGATATCAAATTTTACAGTAAATGTAGTATTTTATAACCCATCTTATTCATCTTATTAGCAAATTTAATGACTAGGTGTCTAAATCAACCATGAAAGCGATAAAACGTATGTTAAATAGAGAAAATGGCTAAATCATCACTAAATTTTAGTTTGAGACTTACTCGTAAATTAGGGTAAAATAACGGAACTTTAATGAAACAAGTAAATAATGAAACCGGTAAACCGGGAAAAAGGGGTCAAATCGTCATTTTTACCGGTAATTCATGTTTTTTCGTAAACAAATTTTAGTTTGAGACTTTTTTTTTTGTAAATTAAGGTATTTTAGGAATTTTCTAAAGATTTTCCAAAACAAATAGAACTTGTGAAAATAAAAAATGATTATGGATTTGAAATTAGATAATATTGAAAGTAAAAAAAGCCTTATCTCATTCTCGAGTTTTTCTTAGGATAGAGGGGGAAGGAAAGGAGAGGATTTAGAAGGAGAGAGTAAGTTTTTTAAGGAGAAAAATACAAAGGAGAAAAGAGGATTGTGAGGAGGAGGGAATAAGAAAAAAGGGCTGTTGCCTTTCCGCTCATATTTGGATGGGATTAGGAAGGAAAAAAGAAAAAGTTTGATTTTGCACGAGTGTTTGGGATTGCTTTTTAGGCTAAAAAGTCATTTTTGACAAAATGAATTTTTACAAAAAAAGATTTTAAAATGTGTTTTGAGTTATCTTTTGAAGAGCTAAAAGCTAAAACTCAAAAGTCACAAAAAATCACTAATTCATTACTTTTGAAAGCTTATTTTTATTCTTACCAAAAATTGATCTAAAGCGACTTCTTAAAACATTTTTTTGATTTTTAGCTTTTTGAAAAAATCAAAAATTCAAAAATTCAAAAATTCATTTTAAAGGAATCCAAACACCCTACTTTGATTAATATATCTCATCGTGACTTGAATCTCACAGAACATGTTCTTCATGCCATTCAACTACTGTTTATTGTCTTCTCTCCTTCCTCTTCTCCCTCTTCTTCCTTTAATGAAGCATTGAAGCTGATGAACCCTAAACATAGGTAAAAACGTCATTTGACATTGAACTTTCTTTCCTTCCCCTTCAACTTGAAAATGCATCTATCTCCTCGTTCTCATTCCATCTTCTTCTTTTTCTTTCCCCTCCCCACCATTTCCTCCCCCCTCTTTAAAATTTAAACTCTAGAACACAATGCTTCATAGTTCATTATTTTAAACCCCAACGGTACAAAAAACCCCTAGCAAACAAGCAGAACTAAAAAAAACCATACCTTCCTATCACCCTTCACTTTCTTCTTTCAAGGTAAATAGGAATTTTGTGCTTGACGATTTTAGGTAGAAATATAGGGTTTTTTCAACTCTTGATAGGGTTTATTTTCACCAGGAAGCCATTGTCATTTGATTTTTTTTTTTCTTTTTTATTGTTGGAATGTTGTAATCCATTTGTCTAATAATCGATCGACGGTTTATGTGATACTTCATGGAACTTGTTTCTTGAGTTTGTTTTGATAACAATTATGTAATTGATAAAAACAACAAATTCATGTAAATGTACAACTTTTATTGCGTGATGTACTATGTTTTGGAGAGAGTAAATGGTCATCCAAGAAAAGTGACAGTTTGATTATTAGAATCGAAAATGACTGTTTGATTATTAGAATCGTGTTGTGAAGAAACGACTAAATTTTCAAACGTTTAGCATTGGATCAAGATTGTACAACTTACATTGTAGTTCTCTACAACCGAAGGCATGTTGGTAAGTTTTTATTGTTGATTGAAAATAGAGATGTACATCGGAAGCAGGCACCTACTTTAAGAACCAGAATTACTGGTTTTGAAAATGGAACTACCTTAAGCGGTTTCGGTTTCGGAAGTTTCAGAACCGCTTTAAGCGGTTCCGGTTTCAATTCTCATTTTTACAAAACCGTTACCGGCTGGATACCCGTCGGTTTCGGTTCAAATACCGGGTGCCCGGAACCGACGGTTAACCGGAACCGATACCGACGGGTATCCGCCCTTTTAAATAAAAATATATTTAACTTTTTATATTTTGATGATTTTATTTTTTAAAAAATAGGAAAAAAAAACTTATACCTCGTTGCTGACCTTAGTGGTTTTTAGGGTTAGTGATTCATTCTTACATTTAAACAAAAAAAAAAAAATGCCGCCACCCTACACTACTCTCTTTTCTTCTCGTTGTCACTCTCGTCAAAGTCAAAGCTTCAATCTGTTCAATCGAAACTTCAGGGGGTGTTTGGGATATCTTTTGAGTGGACAAAAGAACTTTTGGGAAAAGATAACAAACAAAAGATGTTTGAGGAAAGCTCCTTAAAAGCTCATTTTGGATTTTTTAAAGAAGGAAAACTGACTTTTTGGAAAAGTCAGGGAAACCTAGCTTTTTGGAACTTTTACCAAAAGATCTTTTGCCATCTGAAAAGATACCCCAAACACCCCCTCAATCTTCATGCGGTCACAATACCGATTAACCTATTCCTGTTATGTTCTATAATATGTAGTTCTCGTTTTTTTACTTGGTAAGATTCAATAACATGTTCTGTTCTCGATTTTTTTTCATCTGTTACTTCCCTCTTCATTTACAGTAATAGAAAGAAAGGAATTTTCCATTTGAATCCGTACATTTCTCTTTTTCATTCATATTACAGATCCTATTGTTACTCATTCGGAAGTGGATCTCTTGCGACTCCGTCGATCTATTTCAAGCACCCATCAACAAACATGTTCTTGAGGTCAGTACATATTGTTCTTAGGTTCATCATCTGATCTATTTGTTAAAAACCAGACCTACATTTTGACCTTGAAACTTCAATTGGTTTATTTTACTTTCAACTTGTTTTGTTTGGTGTTCATCTCTTTATTTGATAGTCGTTATATAATGTCCTATTCAATTTACATTCATTTGGCTGGTCAAGAACATTGCTGTAATTCTTATTAAAATCTGATAGAGGCCGACTTGTAAGAGTCCCTTATGTGTGAATTGTGCTTACTTGTTTGAACTTTCACTTACATTTCTTTCTAAATTTTGTACATGAAACCTTTTAGCCTTTAAAATTCTTGTGCATGTAAGTACAAAAATCGTTTCTAACATTCATCCATTCAGTTATTCGCTTAGCTACATCTCTATACTAATAAAAGAGTAGTCTTTTTGCCAAGTGTCATAATATTAGAACTCCTAATTAATATGATGCCACTTGTCATTCTATTAATTCTCTATTTTAAATTCATTAAACTTCCTAATTAATGTGATGTTATTTGTCAATCTATTTATTCTTTATTTTAAATTTAAATTTTAAATTTTATATTATTGTTTTCATTACTTCACAAATAAAAAGAGTCTAATATATATGATAAATTAATTCCACATATTTATTTGAATCAATAATTATAATTTTACATAACTAATAAAAAAATCTCTTAATTAATAATGTACTTAAAATTTTATATAAATAATTGATTAATAATTTTGAATTTTTTACTATGAATATTTAATTAATTTTGTAACCGTGGTTTCTACGGGTTATAAACTAGTTATTAAATATATGCCTGACATGCTACTATCTTATATGCATTTTACAGGTTCTTAACTTGAAGTGTTGAGAGTTAAATGTCTTCGTTCTGTTCACCGTCTCACAATATTCCATTATTCTACAATGGCTAAAGTTGGTGTTGTGCTTCCAACACCAGACAAAGTGGATACATCTGAATGATGCTATAATACACAAATTAATTAAAGTACATTGCTTTTAACCCCTATTTCTTATGAATTTCTCAATATCCGTTAAACATCACGTATCCGGACAATACAACTTAATAAAATAAAAAACACGGTCTAACCTCATTATTTTCAAAAAAACTGATGAAGGCTAGTTATGTGTCGATTTCAAATCCACACCCTTAAAACCCTTCTTTAGCCGTAGTCACGTAAATTATTGGTTGGACTTATAAAATACTGTAAATTACAGTTGCATCTTTAAAAAAACAAAAAAAATATAAGTGAAATCTTGATTACGTATTATAGCAAAATCCCTAACAATGTTGGGGTGTTGATCAGACACAATATGATTGATAATCTCTTTATGCGTTTGATTAACAATGTTGGGGTGTTGATCAGACACAATATGATTGATAATCTCTTTATGCGTTTGATTATGCTGCATATCACTGGCATCATGCTCCGTATCACTATTCACTATCCTTTTCACAGCAACATTCATCGACTCATACATCCTCTCGTATACGATGGTGTCATTACTACCCTCCTCGAGTATTGTATCAGAAACTCATAAGTTCCTAGCTTTGAGGTTTTTATTAACAACAAAACCAGAACCATTGTTGGTATGAGTTCCAATTAGATCACACAATGAATATATTACTCCATCTACTTTCATTTTTTTGGTTTATAACCACAACTTGTCATTTACTCTCCTTAAATATATATGTTAAAGTAAAATAATTTGCAGTTAATTTGTAAACCTCTCCTCCTATTACGTCTGCAAATCCATTTCAAAAATTGATAACCGAAATGCATTCTCTTTAAAGTTGGCAAAGTCAATTCCTGCCTCTAATATTTGACCACATCCCTATGAGGTATTTATTGTGATTTTAGGAATAAAAGCTTTTGTACCCAATTTCACAATTCTACCACGAGAACAACATAAAATCATAAGTTCAAACATAAAAAGTGTGCAATGGTTATGTAAGAATATTGACTTTACCTACTAGCTGCAACATATAAATCAACAGTGAACTCAATAGGATATTTTTCTAGGTCTTCTTATTCGACCACCACTATCTTCAAGATTTCCTTGTTTAAAGCTATCACAGGTTTACTCCCATCACGAGGGAGCATAGCCTGTGACGAGTCCAGAGCAGAAAGCAATGTGCTTCCTATTTTAGTGAAACCGAGAAAAATAAAATTGTTAAAAGTACTAGTAGTGGGTAAGATCGTATGTAGTGTTGTAAAACTCAGATAACTTGGTCGAGTACTTTAGAAATTACCTCCTAATTAGCATTGATCAGATGGTTCATGCAAGTGAATTGCATGATGCTTTTGACTTTTGAGTGTTCCCTCCCCACTCGACCTACCACCGTGTTTTGACTTATTCTTTATAAAATCATTTTGCCATCCTTGCCCCATTATTTATCTGAGATTAAAACTTTGATCAAAAGAAAATATAACAAATCATGTGAACTCAAATGCAGAGACTTATGATTTGAAATGAAATGGATCAAGAACATCAAGGACTTATATAACTGCTAATGATCTTAAAAGACCAATGATGATCATCAACAAAGAGGGTACTAAAAACGACAAAATGGTTATTCTGGACTGGTTTATAAATTGTTGAACAGATTTTGATTTTATTTATAATGTCTATTGACCTATATAATCTTGGCAATGTCAAATATGAGATTGACTTATGCTTGTGATAATGGAAAATGTGCAGGGAACCCACACCATTTGTCTAGGTGGTTTGGGCTTGGGCTAGGGTGACCCAAAAGTATTCCCCAAAATAATTGTCAAATATGAGATTACTTATGCTTGCGATCGTTACTAGTCTTTTAAGATCATTAGCAGTTATATAAGTCATTGATGTTCTTGAACCATTTCATTTAAAATCACAAGTCTTTGCATTTGACTTCACATGATTTTTTATGTTTTCTTTTGATCAAGGTCTTAATCTAAGTTGGATAATGGGTAAGGATGACAAAATGATTTTGTAAAGAAGTCAAAACACGGTGGTGGGTCGAGCGGGTGAGGCAACACTCAAAAGTCAAAACCACCATGCAACTATTTTGCATGAACCATTTGATCAATCCTAATTAGGAAGCAATTTTGGAGTACTAGGCCAAGTTATCCGAGTTTTACAACACTATATACGACCTTACCCACAACTAGTAATTTTAACAATTTTTTTTCTCGATTTCACTTAAATAGGAACCACATTGCTTTCTGCTCTAGACTCATCACGGGCTATGCCCCCTCGTGATGAGGGTGAACTTGTGGTGGCTTTAAACAAGAAAACCTTGAAGATAGTGGTAGTCAAATAAGAAAACCCGAAAAAATATGCTATTGAGTTCACTGTTGATGTATATGATGCTGCTAGCAGGTAAAGTCAATATTCTTACATAAACACTGCATAATTTTTATGTTTGAACTTATGATTTTATGTTTGTTATCGTGGCAGAATTATTCTTAGAATTGTGAAATTGGGTACAAAAGAAGATTTTATTTCTAAAATCACAGTTAATACCTGTAAATACCTTACATGGATGTGGTCAAATATTAGAGATAGGAATTGATTTTGCCAACTTTGAAGAAAAGGCATGTCAGTTATCAATTTTTGCAGTATGATTTGCAGGTGTAACAGGAGGAGAGGTTTACAAATGAACTATAAATTATTTTACTTTAGCATATTTATTTAAGGAGGAGGGTGAATGACAGGTTGTGGTTATAAGCCAAAAATGGGAGTAGATGGAGTAATATATTCATTGTGTGATCTAATTGGAACTCATACCAACAATGGTTCTGGTTTTGTTGTTAAAAACCTCAAAGTTGGGAACTTATGAGTTTTTGATATAATACTCGAGGAGGGTAGTAATGGCACCATCGTATACGAGAGGATGTATGAGCCGATGAATGTTGCTGTGAAAAGGATAGTGAATAGTGATACGGAGCATGATGTCAGTGATATGCAACATAATCTAACACATAAAGAGATCATCAAGCATAAAGTGTCTGATCAACACCTTAAAATACGTATCTTGCTATGGTGTGTAATCAAGATTTTACTTATATTTTTTTTATTATTTTTAGAGATGCAATTGTAGTTTACAGTATTTTGTAAGTCCAACCGGTAATTTACGTGACTACGGATAAAAAAGGGTTTTAAGGGTATGGATTTTAAAATCGACATATATTTGACCTTCATCAGTTTTCTTGAAACTAATGAGATTAGACCGTGTTTTTTATTTTATTAAGTTGTATGGTCCGGTGAAACATCCCAAAAACACAGTCTGAAAATTTTGTTTAATTTAATAATAAAAACCATAGTCGATAAACCTCATATAAAAATCATAAGCAATGTATCTCAAAATATTATAACAACTGTCATGTATATCAGAGTATAAACATCACAGGCTGAAACAAATGGTGTGTGCACTGCAATCTTCCTGAGCTCCTTTTTTGAAAATTGAGTACCTGAAACCAAAACTGAAAACTGTAAGCACGAAGCTTAGTGAGTCTCCCCAAACTACCACATACCACACAATAACACAGAAGCACATACTGGGCCTCACCCACTGCATCGGACCGGAGTCCGGAACTAACCAGGGCCTTGCCCTCTGCATCGGACCGAAGTCCGGAACTAACCAGGGCCTTGCCCTTTTCATCGAACCGAAGTCCGGAACTAATCAGGGCCTTGCCCTCTGCATCAGACCGAAGTCCGGAAACTGACTGAACATAGCATAACATAATCATAGCATATAACATGAACACATATACTGCATACTACATCGGACCGAAGTCCGGAACACATAACACAAGAACATGCTTGAATCACGAAGACATCAAGCACACTAAACTACTGCATCGGATCGAAGTTCGGAACTGCTAACATCTAACATGTAAGCTAAACCACATATCATATAACGTGTAAACTAAACCACTGCATCGGGCCCCGCCCGGCATCGGACTAGAGTCCGGTACTACTAATATCTAAACTGGTCGGCATCGTGGCCTTAGACCCGTTCCTACTAGAAGAGGACTCACCTCACACTGCTGAAGCCTCGAAGACACAATCCCACACTGCTGAAGTCCCACAGACTAAACCCCAGCTGCTGGATGACAGATTCCCGATCTGTCAATATCAAAACATCACCCAATTAATAATTGGGTTCCATTACAAAACTACACATACATACTTTGGATAATTACTACATTACCCCTAGCTAGGCTTTCCCAAGCCCAAGGTCCAATCCATAAGCCCAAAGTCAACTAGGGATCAAAGCCCAACACATGGCCCAACTTTCCAAATTGGGCCCAAACCTCTACATGGACTTCCTTTAAGGCCCACTTGTTCAGTCCACTCCAACATGTCTCATTCTAAGGGCCCAAACTATAGTCCATCTATGGCCTAATTTTCCAAATTGGGCCCAATCCTTCATATGGGCCTTGCCCTAAAGCCCAACTAATTACTCTAGTCCATTTGATTAACCTTTGATGGCCCAATAATAAATCAATTACCAAAGCCCAATCGAAAGGCCCAACTCAAGGCCCAAGTGAAACTAGGGTTTCACATAAAATGTCGATTAGGGTTAAGTGTTTCTTACTTAACCCATTAAGGACTTAATCCCTTAAGGACTTAATCCATTAAGTCCAATATTACTTAGATTAATCTTTGCCAATAATTATTATTTAATATTCCAAGTTATTAAATAACTCCAGTGTGTGTCCCGATTAATTCTCAAAATTAGGGTTTAATTGGCATTAGTGTTTTCCAACCCAAAGACTAGCCATTTATTAACTTGTTGGGCTTCTAGGTCAATTAGGGCTTTATTGGGCCTATTAGGCCCACTAGAATGTCATTAAGCCCATTAGGGTTTTATTAGGGTCCATTAAGGTTTTATTGGGCCCATTAGGGCTTCCTTGGGCCCATTAGGGTTTCAAACCCTCCAAACGAATCAACACAATCGAGACAAGGCACACCGCCACCCGACACGGCGACCGGTGGCGGCAGCCACCACCCTAAGGTGGTGGTTTTCAGTTTTTTTTCATTAATCCAAATTTTACAATTACAAAGAAATTACCAAAATAAACACACACTCACACACTAAACTAATCACACCCACAACCACCATATAGGGTGGTCGGCGGCGGTGCTTGGCGGTAGCCACCACCTCATGGTGGTGGCGATGACTTCTTTTCAGATTCCAACCAAAGATTCCTCACTCACACACTACATCACATACACACTAAAAATAAACACCCACCGGCAGCCCTTCATCGATCTTGAAAGAGGGAGTTGACGGTGACAGCAGCCACCATGGCCGACTGCCATGGTGGTTCCTCACGATGGTCTTCAGCTCCACGCAATATCGAGTGACGGCAGTAGGAGCGCTATCGACGACAGCAACGACCCAGTGACGACACAACAGGAACAAGGAAGGTGGCAGTGAAGCCACAAATCATCAAGGCAGCAGGCGGCGACCTTGTCGTCGTCGAAGGGCAGCAGCAACAACACTATCGACAACCGGGGTGGCTAAAGGTGGTAACGGCATCGACGACCGACAGATTGGGGCGTAGCACTGAAGAAACAATGATGAGACAGGAGGAGAGGAGATTGCGGCACACAAGACGACATGGTCGTCGGCTGATGACGATGGCTGACCGGTGCTTCGATGGGTTGTAAAAGAAGAAGGTCAGGTGGTCACTTTAAGCCGCAAACTGGTCGGAAAACGGGCATGGCAACGTCACCGGCGATGGAAGACATAAGGGTGGGGGAGTGATGGCTGACTGTAGAAGGTGGAGAGTGTTTGTGGCACATAAAAATTTTAACCTCCAACTTCTAAAATTCTTCACAAATTACCATTTAAGTCAAGAATAGTCCCTCCGCCTTACTTTTCTTTCAAATGGAATCCAAAAGTTACCATTTAAGTCCCTGCCCATAAAACTGTTTACAAGTTAAATCCGAAATTTACCAACAACCCCCTTAGTCTATAAAATCCCTTCAAATTAAGCCCCCAAAATTATCATTTAGCCCCTGCCTTCATAAATATTTACAAAACAAATCTGAGACTTACACTTTTAACCTCCAACTTCTAAAATTCTCCACAAATTAGTCTGGGACTTATATTCATTAATTTATTTAAATAACCGGGGCGTTACAACTCTCCCCCACTTAAATTAGATTTCGTCCTCGAAATCATTCCTTACTTTTCCTTGCCCGCTCACTTCTCAAGTAACATGGTCATAATCCTGGGTACACCCTAGTCTTCTCAGGGTAGCTGTGATCAATCTTCGTGAAGCCCTAAAATCTGCAGGCGAACTAATGCCTCGCAACAAGATCACATCTACTTAATCTTCAATCTGCTGTCTCGAGATGGTCTGAATCCCTGACAGACCACTCTTACTGAATCATCATATATGAATACAGTCCACTTGTCTCTCAGCTGCCTTCTCATCTCCTAATAACTCAAGGCTCCCACTAGAAAAACAGAATCACAGATCCTCTTATCCCTGTGATTCGCTTATACTTGGCCAAAACTCAGATAATCCCGCTATGAGTGACTTAACATAACCCAAGCTGTCTGTGACCCTAATCATACATGAAGGTCCAAAATATTATAACCGGTGGAGACCCAAAACTGTCTGAAACACTAGCTGCCTGAAAATACTAAAGTGCCTGAAACACTGATCTGCCTGAAATGTCTTAATACAGAAAAATGCTTCTTCTATTAGGGCAAAAATCTTATATATGGACATGAGCAAACTCCTATCTGCTGATAAATCTTCTTTAACCAAAACCACAACAGGCAAACCCTTTTATATTTTTCGTTATGAGAGATTACTAATATTTGAAGTGGGAGAATGCAAAAAAAGTAAATATAGTTTCCAATTGCTCTTTATTATATACTTTCAATATTATTCCTTATTTGAGCATTGTAGAAAAATTACCCATGTTAGCTATGAGATTGGAATTATGATGGCACGGCACAATATAGGATGTACATTCGTGATATTATGTTGACGTGGAAAAAAAAGTATTACGTTTTTTTATTATAAAGAATTGTCCATAATAAAGTTTTACCTAATATAAGAGGACAGTTTTTATAAAAATAATTATTGCTTTCATTTTATATGTCCATTCAATCAATGATAACACGTCACCAATATATTATACATGTGTACCTCCGAACTGGCATGTTGTAATAAGGAAAGAAAAAAGTACAATTCTTTAATAAGAAAAAAAAACTTTGCTATATCTTGCATTGTACTTTAATTAATTTGTGTATTATAGCATCCTTCTCATTTATTTATGGGGCGTGATATTTCTACTGGAGTTTTTTTATACATCCACTGAAAAAATAATTAATAGACAAATATACCCTCATTAATTCATTATTTATGTTACTTTCCTCCGCTCTTCTTGTTATTCCTCCCCCGCCTCCGCCTGTTTTCAGTTTTGGAGAACTGCATTACTTCCAATTTCAAATAAGAAATTTCTCACTTTGGGATTAGATCAAATCTATATAATCGATAATTTATATATTAGCTCAAATTTTGCTTGTTGCAACACTTATTGAAGTTTATCATAAAACACAATAGAGTTTATGGTTTCAAATCCAAGGAGAATCAAACATTAAGCTGCATATGATTTCAACCAATAAACAATAGATGATGGATAGAATCACTTTCATTTAGAACATAGATTGTTGTTTTTCCCTCAAGATGTCTACAATTGTATATAGATATGTAATTCCTAGAAATATGAACAATGACTTTTAGCATATAGAAAGGTGGAAGAATTGAGGAACAGTGAGTTTACTTGTTTGCAATGAAATTGGTGGATTATTTTAAATCCAAAGAGTTTTGGAACAAAGGATTCCCACATAAAATCCACCATCTCCTTCCTCTCTACACCACCATCTCCTTCTCCCTACCTGCCCTCCTCCGCCTCATCTCCCTCTTCCCTGAAATCCTTATAATCCCACTCTCATCCATCATCTCCACCATAACCTTCCTCCATCGAAAAGCCGATGTCCAGAGCTTCCACCTTCGACGAGGCATCTACCGCCGCCCAAGGCTCCTCGCCTCTGATGTCAAACTCACCTTTGCTCCACCCTCTACTTCCTTCAGTGCACAATTAGTATTTCAGAGATTAACAAACACACCCAACCCCCACAAATCGAATACTTCCATGAAAACATCGGTATCTCATGTTCTGACACGATGCAACGACGGCTGAATAACATCGTTGAAGGAGGAAGAAGGGTTTGTTTGTTTATGCATCATATGCGAGTCTTGCGTCCTCTGTAAACTAAAAATAGGACTGAGGGTATATTTGTCATTCACTATTTTCTTCAGTGGATGGATAAAAAGATACTGTGGCAAAATCATTACCCTTTATTTATATTACAATATCGTACTTTCATTTTTTGCTTATTAAAACTCATAATGAAAAATATAAAAGGCCTTGCTTGCTGTGTTTTGCTTAAAAAAAATTTATCAGCAGGTAGGCGTTAGTTGATGCCCATATCTGAGATTTTTGAGATTTTTACCCTAAATCGAAGAAGCATCTTTCTGTATTAAGACATTTCGAGGCTTTAGATCACGGTGAATGGTTCTAAGTTGATGTAAATGTGCGATTCTTTGACTATGTCCTGCAGTTTTTATCACCAAAAATATTGGTTAAAGTTAAACAGGTAAAGCTACATACGAGTGTTTCTATTTTACTTAATACATAAATAATGACTTAATAGAGAGCCAAAGAAATGAGGCCTTCCCCATTAAGTCCTTTCTTAAAAAAAATTCATTTGTTTTTGGGTTAAATGCAAGAAACAACAATGCACTTTAAGTTATTTGCTTTTCATTTCTTGTTATTACAACATTGTTCATTGAAAAATTGTAATGAATTATCAGAATAACAAGAAATGCATTAGCAACAGAAACTTTGATGAACAACAATGATAATAGAACAGGATAGTAGTAGCGATTCGAGAGGCTACGGTCTCCAATAGAAGAAACTTCTAAGAATAAAATCCAATACTAATCTCAGATTGTTCCCTCCTATAAAAAGACTAGAATGACAGCTACTGCCCTGAATTCCCAAATTGCCCTTGTTCTCCCACTACGTCTGCAGACCTGCTGGACAGGTTAGTGGATCTTCCTTCATGGGGAATCTTTTTCTTGTTATTCCTTCTCTTGTACGTGAATTTGAGTGGTGGGTGCACAACATTACCCCTTCCCCAAAGATCAACCTTGTCCTCAAGGTTGAATTCTGGGAACGATTCTGAAATTGTCACAAAGTCTTCCCAAGTGGATTCAAATTCTGGAACTTCCTTCCACTTGATAAGCACTTGTGTGTTTTGACCTTTTTCTCCCGGCTGCACACGCACTCCTAGCACAGATTCAGGAGTCCAATCCAGTTTCAAGTCTTCTGTCATTTGAGCTGGAAGGGTGGGAATTGCAATCTGATTCCCAATTGCTTTTTTAAGTTGGGACACGTGAAAGATAGGATGGATCTTGGCGGTTTCTGGTAATTGGATCTTGTAAGCCACCTTTCCCACCTTTTGTGTAATCAGAAAAGGTCCATAGAATTTTGCTGCTAACTTCTGAAAGGGTCGGTGGGCTAGGGACTGTTGCCTATATGGTTGCAGCTTAAGGAATACCCATTCCCCTTCTTTAAAATCGACGTTCTTTCGGTTCCTATCTGCCATCCCTTTCATTTTTTGCTGAGCTTGAAGTAGGTGTCCCTTCAAATCCTCCAAAATCGCATCTCGTTCCATGAGTTGGTCTTCTACAGCGGATACCGCTGTATCTCCCTTATGTACCTTTAGGACACGGGGCGGGTCACGACCATACAATGCCTTAAATGGAGTTGTTTTCCCTGCGGTATGGTAAGCTGTATTATGGCAGAATTCAGCCCAGGGTAGCCATTTGACCCACGTCTTTGGCTTTCCTTGAATGAAACAACGAAGATATAGTTCCACCGACTTGTTAACAATCTCGGTCTGACCATCCGTTTGTGGATGGTAGGCGGTACTCCTGAGCAAATGGGTGCCCTGTAGCTTGAAGAGCTCCTTCCAGAACAGGCTCATGAAAATTTTGTCCCTGTCCGACACTATTGAAGTCGGAACTCCATGTAGTCTCACCACTTCCTTGACAAAGATGGTTGCTAGGATTGTGGCTGTAACTGGGTGTTTGATAGCAATGAAATGGGTGTTTGATAGAAAATGTTGTGCACCCACCACTCAAATTCACTTACAAGAGAAGGAATAACAAGAAAAAGATTCCCCATGAAGGAAGATCCACTAACCTGTCCAGCAGGTCTGCAGACGTAGTGGGAGAACAAGGGCAATTTGGGAATTCAGGGCAGTAGCTGTCATTCTAGTCTTTTTATAGGAGGGAACAATCTGAGATTAGTATTGGATTTTATTCTTAGAAGTTTCTTCTATTGGAGACCGTAGCCTCTCGAATCGCTACTACTATCCTGTTCTATTATCATTGTTGTTCATCAAAGTTTCTGTTGCTAATGCATTTCTTGTTATTCTGATAATCCATTACAAATTGGTATCAGAGCATAACTTGGGATCATGGCGGGAGAGAAAGGAGGAGGAAAGGAGACAGGTGGAGCTCAACTCAAGAGGGTGGAATCGCTGGAGACGGAACTAGGGGTCTTGTATGACCGATTGGAACATCAGGGCAACCAGATCCAGAACCATGCGGACTCCATTGCTTCCATTCAGTCGAAGATGGATCAAAAGTTTGCAGAAGTCTTGAACGCCATATCCAAGAATCGTTCAACAGAAACCAAGGAGAAGAAGGCAGCGGAGGGGGAACCCAGCGGGACTTCCGTGGTGTCCTTGGTGGAGACACCGAGAGACTACAGCGGTGGCTCACGGGGTGATACGGGTGGTTCCCGAAACACCTACGGAGGAGGAGATGGGTCCAACGGTGGAAACAACTGGAGATATAGGAAGTTGGACATGCCGCTCTTTGATGGAGATAACCCTGATGGGTGGATACTAAGGAGCGAACGCTACTTCAATTTTTACAAATTGTCAGAAGGTGACAAACTAGAAGCAGCGATTGTGGCCCTTGAAGGGGATGCCCTACTTTGGTTTCAATGGGAGCACAGAAGAAGACCGATCACACGTTGGGATGAGCTGAAATCGCTCCTGCTTCGCCAATTCCGACCAATTTACGCAGGTACGCTATACCAACAGTGGTTAGCCCTAGTCCAGACTGGGACGGTCCATGAATATCAACGTTCTTTTATTGAATTGCTGGCCCCGCTGAGCAATATTGCGGAAGATGTTATATTGGGCCAGTTTGTTAATGGACTCCAAGAGGATATTAGGTCAGAGGTCCAACTCTTTGAGCCCATATCAATTGACCACGCTATGTCTATAGCCATCAAAGTGGAAGGGAAACTACGACCTCGCTCCAATCGTAAATCAAATTCCTCTCTCTCGACGCCCCAAAAAATCACCTCCATTCATCACACCCATTAAGACCACCGTTTACCCCTCAAGCAACCGACCAACTCAGATTCGAAGACTAACTGATCGAGAACTTCAAAGTAAGAAGGAAAAGGGGCTGTGCTACCGATGTGATGAAAAATGGAATCCTGGACACCGTTGCAAGAAGAAGGAACTTAGTGTGTTGTTGATCCACGAAGATGAGATTCAGGAGGAGGAATCACCACCAGAATTGGAGTCGGAACCTAGGATGGAGACACCTGAAGATACCATCTTATCAGGAATTTGTTTGAATTCCTTCATGGGTTCAACCAATCCAAAAACTCTCAAATTAAAAGGGCAAATGGCAGGGTCAGAGGTGGTGGTGCTCATTGATCCCGGGGCAACGCATAATTTTCTGTCAATAGAAACTATACAGCAACTTAACATACCGGTCACACCTACGGCTGGGTTTGGAGTCTCGTTGGGAACCGGGGAGGCAGTCAAAGGAAGCGGGAAATGCCAAGGGGTGCTGCTTCAATTACAAGGGATCTGCATCAAAGAAGAATTCCTTCCCCTGACACTAGGAAGCTCAGATGTTATACTGGGGGTGCAATGGCTGGAAACCCTTGGTCCGGTGACCACCAATTGGAAAACGCAACAAATGAGCTTTCAGCTAGATGGGCAATGGGTGACCTTGAAAGGCGACCCCTCCCTGGAGCGAGCCAAGGTATCCTTGAAGAATATGGTCAGAACGCTTGGGTCGGTGGGCAGAGGTCTTTGGGTTCAACTCAATCTCATCGAACCACTTCCATCCATTACCAAGTTACCGATATGTCCTGCATACTTAGAGCCCATAGTTAGCCAATTTGCATCGGTGTTTTTATGGAAGGGGGGATTACCTCCTGAGCGGAACCAACAACACTCCATACAGTTGAAAGAAGGAACAGAACCCGTGTCCGTGAGACCATTTAGATACACCCACGCGCAGAAAGAAGAAATTGAGAGGCTATTACAAGATATGCTCCAATCGGGTATCATTCAGCCTTCCAGGAGTCCTTTTTCGAGTCCAATTCTTTTGGTAAAGAAAAAAGATGGGTCATGGAGGTTCTGTGTGGACTATCGAAGCCTTAACAAAGTGACAGTCAAAAACAAATTTCCCATACCCATCATTGATGAGCTATTGGATGAACTTCATGGCTCTCGGGTATTCTCCAAATTAGACTTGAAGTCCGGATACCACCAGATCAGAATGAAGGAAGAAGACATACATAAAACAGCCTTCCGGTCCCACGAAGGACATTATGAATTTAGGGTCATGCCTTTCGGCCTTACTAATGCTCCAGCGACTTTTCAATCCGTGATGAACGAGGTATTCAAACCGTATCTTCGCAAGTTCGTATTGGTATTCTTTGACGATATTTTAGTGTACAGCCAAAACGAAGGTCAACATAGGGCACACCTAGAACTGGTTCTGAAAACACTTGACCAACACGAATTTTTCGCAAACCCAAATAAGTGTGAGTTGGGAAGGCTCCAGATAGCTTATCTGGGACATGTGATCTCGGAACAAGGGGTGGCAGTCGATGAGGAAAAGATCAAAGCCATCGAGGCTTGGCCAACTCCCACTAACTGGAAGGAGCTGCGAGGTTTCTTGGGCCTAGCTGGATATTACAGAAAATTCATTAAAGGATATGCAAGTATGGCGTCCCCACTAACAGACCAACTCAGGAAGGATAATTTCGGATGGAATGAGGCTGCCAAGAATGCCTTCCAGGTCCTGAAGTCAGCCCTTACATGCACTCCTATACTTGCTTTGCCAAATTTTGACAAGACATTTATTGTGGAAACCGATGCTTCCGGGATCGGGTTGGGAGCAGTTTTGATTCAGGAAGGTCACCCTATAGCGTATTACAGCCAAGTTTTGGGCGCAAGGAATCGACTCAAGTCAATTTATGAAAAAGAGTTGATGGCGATAGTGTTGGCTGTTAGAAGATGGAGGCATTACTTGTTGGGAAGACATTTCATAATCAGAACTGATCAACGGAGCTTAAGGTTCTTGATGGAACAAAAGGAAGTGGGACCTGAGTATCAGAAGTGGATGTGTAAGATCCTTGGATTTGATTTCGAGATCCAATACAAACCAGGAATCACAAACAAGGTGGCCGATGCTCTTTCTCGAACAGCCATAGAAGCAGAATTGCAATCCTTACAATCCTCGTGGACTGTACCAATGAAAGAATTAGAGATAGAGGTGGCTAATGACCCTTTTATTCAACAAATCATCGCTGATCTCAATACTGGAGAGAGAACTCATGTGGGTTACACCTGGGAGAATGGGAAACTATTGTACAAGGGTAGAATGGTCATTCCTCAAAAGTCAAAGTTTGTCCAGCTATTACTCAAGGAGTTTCATGACTCCCCAATGGGAGGCCACGAAGGAGAGTTCAGAACATATCAAAGGCTGGCGGCGGAGTGGTTTTGGGTCGGAATGAGAAAGGCGGTTCAAAAATACGTACAAGGGTGTCTCATTTGTCAAACCCAAAAATCTGCAAATACCCACCCGGCTGGTTTACTTCAGCCACTGCCGGTTCCAAATCAAGTTTGGGACGAGATCTCAATGGATTTCATCGAAGGCTTACCCAAATCTGAAGGTTACAGCTCCATTATGGTAGTGGTGGGTGCACAACAAAAATCTATCAAATTACAACAATGGCAAATACAAAACTGCTATAATTGAGTTAAATTTTCAAAGTACAATATCCAAATAAGAAGATAAAAATGTAAGTATAATGCTATAATTGGATAATTACTTTAAACGAACAATGTATTATTATGGAAACAAATGAAAGTATGATGTTCTAATAGAACACAATGAAAATGATGCTATAATACACAAATAAAAGAAAATACATTGCTTTTTTCCCATATTTGCTATGAATTTCAAAATGTCTTTTAAGCATTAGTATCCGATACAACTTAATGAAAGAAAAAAAATACTGCCTAACTTCATTAGTCTCAGCAAGATTCAGTGTTGTCAATAGTAATCATAGCGATCGCTATTGCGATTAGTGAAGCGAGGCGTTGGTGTGTCGCTATGGGGTTTATAGTGAGGTAATAGCGACGTAGCGATATAATGTTTTTTTTTTTAATTAAATCGATTTTTTTTATAAAATGGCAAAATTGATTGCTGGAACATGTTTTTGTTGATCGGAATTGGTCTAATTATTGATTGGGATTGCCAATTTTGCATTTGGGATCGCCAATTTGGTTTTTGGATCACCGATTTGGAGATTGGCATGAAATCAATCGATTGGAAAAAAAAAGTTGTGCTTCACCTCTTCGATTTGGTTTCTGAATTCTGATGTTATGATTAATGCTTCTAATACATTCAATTGATAATATATTCCATATTTCTATACTCCTACTCTACAATTCCTTCAATTGCCTATACCACAATTCCAATGTTACCACTTTTGTTCCAAATTGCTTCCCTGTTTGAAGTATTAGTTGCTGGAATTTTGGTTTGAAGTGTTAGAAATTCTGTTTTTAAGGAAACTTGAATTTTTGTTTTTATGTTAAATGTTATTAAAACAAATAGGAGCAAAGTTTTCTATGATTTATATAATTTGATGCCAAGTAGTGTGATAAAGGAAAGTTTTCTTGCACTGCTCCTTCTCTCCATATAAGCTTCAAAGGTTTTTGTTCTAGATTCTTGTACACTTCGTTTCTTCCTTTGTTGTACACCTATGTACTTACAATTTCTGTTCTTCTCAGTTATAATTTTGAATGCTTATTGTGAATTTAATATTCATGTTTTAGAACGTATTTGAGCCACTAGTATTGGTTTTTAGCTTATTTATTAGTTATAGTTGTTAAATTGGTGAAGGTAGTATAAATAGTATTAATTTTTTAATAGGCAATCGCTAAAATGAAATAGACGTCGCTATTCCATCGCTACCGCTACGTAGCATATAGGTAGGTTGTCGCTATCACCTCGTTATCGCTATCGATAACACTGGCATGATTGAATAGTTGATGTCATTTGAACTCCTATTAGTCTTTATTCATAGTTTCCGATGAACCGCTAAATTTTTAATCAAATTGCGGAGGCTGCATTCACATATCTACAAAGCGATACAGACAAAAGGTTGATCATATTCAACTCTATAACAACAACATTAGAATGTTGACCACCTACATTAAGATTTTGAAGTTTTTTCTTTGCAATATCAAGATACCTGTTCACAACCATTTTTACTGTCACAACTCTATGATGTCACAACTCTATGATGATACATCCCATGGAATATGATAGTTCCATTACTACCCTCCCTAAGTTTTGTTTTACAAAGTAACAAATTCTTAGTATATGTTATATTACCATCATCTGCATGGTCCTTAATATGATTTGAAAAACTTTCTTGTAACACATATCGTACTCTATCTAACAGTATCTGCTGGTGTGTAACAAGTCATCCATCCTTCAACTTTCTTACCACTGCAAGTGTTGATTCCACTCCGATATCAACTTTTGTCACTCCAATATCGACTTCTGGTGTGGTCAGAAAACCTGATGCTTCAATTTCTAACAAACATATTTGTCTTTCATTTACCAAAAATGAGGAACGGTCAATTTCATATCTGAATATTTGACCCCATCCATGTTAGCAATCTACTTCAATTTGAGGAATAAGGAACTGAATAGTATCATTACCATCCAATGGTGAAATTAAACGAAGGATAATTCTGCCACCAAAACATAAAACCACATATGATCAGTCAGTTCATAAAACACAATAAATATATTTAAAAACAAAGAGTTTACCTGCAGATGCAACATTAACATTGACATCCAAAGTGAACTCAATAATATGTTTATCCGAGTCTTCTTTTTTGTGCTTAATCTTCAACCTTTCTTTGTGAACTCTATTAATAGAGAAACATTGAAGATAAAGCACACTAATGAAGACTCAGATAAACACATTATTGAGTTCACTTTTGATGCTAATTCTGCATCTGACAGGTAAACTCTTTGTTCTTACATATATTTACTATATATTTACTGTGTTTTATGTGCTATGAACTAACCGATCATATGTAGTATTATGTTTTCTAACCGCACCAGAAGTCGATATTGGAGTGACAGAAGTTGATACTAGAGTGACAGTGAGAGACAAGTCGATACTAGAGTCGAATCAACTATTGCAGTCGTAAGAAAGTTGAAGGATGAATGACAAATAAAGGTTACACACCAGCAGATACTGTTAGATAGAGTACCATTCGTGCTGCATGAAAGTTTTCCAAATCATATTGATGATCATGAAGATTATGGTAATGTAAGCTCTATTAGGAATTTATTACTTTTTAAAACAAAACTTTAGGCAGATAATAACGGGACTATCGTATTCCATGGTGTGTATCATCATAGAGCTGCGACAATAAAAAGGTTGTGAACATGTATCTTGATATTGCAAAGAAAAAGCTTCAAAATCTTAATGTAGGTGGTCAATATTCTAATGTTGTTATTTGTTATAGAGTTGAATATGATCAACATTTCATCTATATCACTTTGAAGATATGTGAATGTAGCCTCCGTGATTTGATTAATAATTCAGAGGTTTAGCAAAAATTGAGAATATAGACTAATGGGAGTTCAAATGACATCAGTTATTCAATCATTTTGAGACCAATGAGGTTGGTCCATATTTTTTTTTCATTTCATTAAATTGTATTGGATAGTGAAGCGTAAAAGACATTTTGAAATTCATGGCAAATATGGAAAAAAAGGACAATGTATTTTCATTTATTTGTGTATTATAGCATCCTTTTCATTGCTTTTATTATATCATACTTTCATTTTTTCCAAAATAATACACTCTTCTTTTAAAGTAGTTACCCAATTATAACATTGTACTTACAATTTTTTTTCTTTTTATTTGGACATTGTATTTTGAAACTTAACTCAATTATAGCAGTTTTGTATTTGCCATCATTATAATTTGGTATATTTTTTAATGTACAATGCTATAATAGCAAGAAATAAAAAGCAAATAACTTAAAGTGCATTGTTTTTTCTTGCATTAACCCCAAAAAACAAACAAGATAATTTTTTTTAAGAACGTTAGGACTTAATGGGGAAGGCCTCATTTCCTTGGCTTTCTCTATTAAGTCGTTATTTCTGCATTAAGTAAAATAGAAACACTCATATATAGCTTACCCGCTTAACTTTAACCAATGTTTTTGGTGATATAAACTGTAGGGATGTAGTCAAAGAATCACACATTTACATGATCATAAAATCATTCAACGTGATCTAAAGCCTCAAAATGTCTTCATATAAAAAGATGCATCTTCTATTAGGGCAAAAATCTCATATATATCAGCGAACACCAACTTGCTGATAAAACTTTTTTAACCAAAATCACGACAGGCAAGCCCTTTTATATTTTTCGTTATGAGAGATTACTTTACTAATTATTCCAATTACTCTTTATTATTTAGTTTCAAAATTATTCCTTATTTGAGCATTGAACTCTAGAAAATTTACCCATGTTAGCAATGAGATTGGAATTATGATGGCATGACAACTGTCCATATTAGCTGATTTAAAAAAACTTTTACTCAAGATGAGAGCAATGGCAGTTTTTTATAAAAATAATTGTTACTTTCATTTGATATGTCCATTTCATCAATGATGATCTAAATCTCATCTTATATGGAAAGTTTAAAAGACTATAAACTTTTTGACACGTCACCAATATATTATACATGTGTAGGTCCAAAATGGCATGCTATAATAAGGAAATAAAAAATTACAATGTTTTAATAAGAAAAAATTAGGAACTAGTTTGCTATATCTTGTATGTCTTAAATAACTGTTTTTAATCTTTATGATATTCGCGGGTTTAGGTACAGGGAGTTCAGGGTGGCGAGCATCCGATGTACTAATGGTAAACACCCTTTTGGTGAGAATATACATACGCGTGACAAAAATATCTTTGAAGACGACAAAATTATAGATTCTATTGTGGTTCATATTAAGGAAGCTCTTGATATATCTTATCCATTCTCTTCTGCAAATATGATCCAAACCTCAGGTATGATCTGTGTAATGTATGGTGAAAGTAAAATTATTTCCAACATGATAAAGTATGGTGAAAGTAGCTATTTTTTGTTGGTCCAGACCCAAGAAAAACAATCATGCACACACCATTTCTCTGGATTATCTCTTACATAGAAAACAGAAAATATACGTACATACAAATGGAAGAAATTCTACTCTACTTATACTGGTAAACATGCTAAGAAACAGGAATAAACTATCAGCTAAGAACCACAAATGTAGGACTACTAAGTCCACGTTTTGAAACCCCTTCAAACTAGGTCATTATTAGACTAAGTCTGACCTATCCAACTTGTGCATATGGAAACCGACCCGACCCATTCGAACCCGTACCCGTGACCCAGCTTAACCCATCAAGATTACCCAACATTTTTTTGGTTTACTATTCAAATATGAATATAACTTGGAGTTGATAAACATATTTTTCTTATCCAGACCAACAGCCAAACAAGTAAAGATACACCCACTATTCTGGGACCCCAACAAATGTCTCTCCTTTCTCAAAGATGCACAAGACCGTGCAATTTCAGAAACCTGTCGTTCCAAACTACTAAATTCGATTGGAAATCTCCAAAAATACAAAAGTTGGGACAAAGAAGTGGACTCCACACCCTATCAAAGTGAGGATTATGGAAGCTACAATATACATAGTTTGTTACGAATGATAAGGAACTTATATGCTCACTATGAAGAGAAGTCAGAAGATTTGCAATAAGTGTTGGGGGTGGTCCCCAATGGTTTCTATGAATATTTCAAAACCAGGTTTCCCGGTCTTTTTATAGATTTGTATAATGCGGGCAAACCATAATCTTAGGAAGGAAAGCTTCTTTAGTATTTTGATTAATGTTGACAATCTCTTTTAAAATTTTACGTTTTTAATTTTTAACCATGAATTTGCCGAAAACGGCTATGTATTTTATTAAGTGCATGTGAAATCTGTAAAATTTTGAAAGTATGCTCATGGTATTATGTATATTGCCTTTTTTCAATACCGATGAAACTAAAGTGGTTTTTAGTTTTACCGGTAATTGAGCCCGTGCTTTGTCACGAGCTTTTACATGTTTTTGTTGCATATTAAAAATTATAATTAATTAAACTAGCGACATTTTACAAAATTTTAAGTTGATGGGTGAAAGTAATATTTAAAAAAATATAGGGTGGAAAATGTATTATATAAAGTAGATAAGAGAAAATCATATTATATATATATATATATATATATATATATATATATATATATACACACACACACACTACGGGGAACGAAAGATAAACACGAAAGTTAAGAAAATCAAAGGGTAAAAGTGATAGTTTTACAAAATTGAAGGTAGAAGAGGTGAAAGTAATAGTTTAAAAAAGTAATGGGTATGATTTTACAAAAAAGAGGGTTGTAACTGATTGATCATATACAGTTGAAGGGTTAAATTTGGAATTACAAAAAAGAGGCCAGTACATTATGCATGTGAGATGCACCCTTAGGTTCAAATGTTTCTCACATCTATTGTGTGTTAGAATGCACCAATAGGAATTTAGTATTAATTATATGTATATTAAATGTATTTTTATGGAAACTAATTAAATTTGTCATTAATAATGTCAACAATAATATTCTTTAAGAATGAATTAATATCTAGAAAAATTAGAGTGTATTCCAGCAGAATGAGGGTGTATTCTAGTAGAATACACTCTCGTTGATCATATTCCATGCAACTTTATTGTATTTTAAGTGAGTGAGTCATGTAACAAAATACGAACTCATATATAAAAACCTAGATGCGAATTCATTCGGAAAAAATGTTATTGCTGACATTAATGACGGATTTAATAAGTTTCCATAAAAAGAGAATTATAATTATGGATATTATTTATATACATATAATTTTGGAAATCATTTAATATCTATATTTATTTAATTAAATAATTATTTAATTTACTAAAATCCTATTGGTGCATTGTAGCACACAATAAATGTAATAAACAAAATAACCTAGCCGTGTATATATATATATATATATATATATATATAGAGAGAGAGAGAGAGAGAGAGAGAGAGAGGTGGGTTCAATTGAGAAAATAAAAAAGGTTGAGAATGAGGGAATCATTCTCAGCCACTCATTTAATCTAAGCATAAAAAGACACGGTGGCAAACTTGTAAATATGATAATAACCTTTAATCTCAAATACGTAACTGTATAAAAATTTCGATCGTTCATCATCCAAATTTCTCCTCTAACCTTCAACAATCATCCAGATTTCTTCGGTTAAACCATCATCAACATCATTCGGTGTTAATTAATCATCGATCTTCATCAATAACATGTTTATCAACACAATTCAACAGTTAACAACAAAAATTCGTTTTTGGTTCTTTTAATCAAGCCTTCAATTCTGCTTGAATACGATCAGATCTTCAACATCTACGATTAATTATACTTCCAGCGTTATTAGATCAACATCATCGATAATCAACAAAATATCCACTTCATATCATTCATTCAACATCGATTCTCAAATAAAACTTCAAAATTGTTGTTAGAAAAAGATCAAATCGTTTTTTTTTTTTTTTGAAAAATTTCATATAATTCTCTATCTATCTACTATTTTGTAAGATTTAAATAGCCAAAGTATCATGTTTTTAACATTTTTAAAAAAGTTAAATTGTATGCACTCCCACTGTTTGATGAAATACACAAACTAAATTACCACGTTATATTCATATATGAATATGTTTTCTCACCTGAATCCGTATATGATTATTAAAACAAAAAAACAAATAGCAAGTGAATAACATATAAAAATTATATATATTAGTGAAAACACATTGTAATATTCATATGTGAATATACTGTGTAATATTCATAAGTGAATATATCATCTAATATTCACAAGTGAATATACTATGTAATATTCGCATGTGATATACCATGTAATACTATGTAATATTCAGATATGAAAAAATTATCTAATATTCATAAGTGAATATATCATCTAATATTCACAAGTGAATATACTATGTAATATTCACAAGTGAATGTATCGTCTAATATTTAAATATGAATATACTATGTTTAGTATATGCTATATTCATATATGAATGATACTTAAATTGTAAAAAAAATTAATCATAGTTTTTATTCATAAGTGAATAATGAATGTACTGTAGTAAAAACCTGATTCATTTTTATTCACTTATGAATAACGATAGCTGAAAATATAATTTTTTTTTTATTTTATCTTAAAACTATATCAATATGGATGTCTATTTGTAGAG
The DNA here is from genome assembly GCF_051521515.1 of Lactuca serriola. NCBI lineage: Eukaryota > Viridiplantae > Streptophyta > Magnoliopsida > Asterales > Asteraceae > Lactuca > Lactuca serriola. Next base: position 47,781,892 of record NC_136410.1, read on the forward strand.
AATGAAAAATCATGAATTTTGGTATATTTAAAATCATTTTTCGATAAAAATAGCTTCTTAAAAATAAAAAAAAAAACGAAAAAACTATGTTTTTGTATATATTAAGGAAATGCTTAGCATAGTTTAAGGAAAATGTTTTGTTGGAAAACAATGTTTATTCCTTTCACATTTCCGTTGGTACGATGGAGACTTTTGCGGCAAAAATAAATGAGTGGTTGAGGATGATTCCCACATTCTCAACCTTTATATATAGTCAAGATCAAATAAGAAGAAAATTTTTGGTAGGAAGGTCAGAAATTTTTTTATATACATATTTTCTTAGCAAAAAATAAAATGAATCATTAGATGATTCAAAAGTAAGATGATTCATAAGAAAAAATTCTAAAAAAAAACAACTTCCTGATTCATTTTCAGGTAAATCAAGAAAAAAATTTCACTTTTATGACAATTTTAGTGAATATCAACAAAATCATCATAAAAATGAATCATCAAAATGTTTTTTCGGGATTTTTTTTTGGTGAGTCATGTTATTATTGATTCATTTGTTTTTTTCGCCAAAAAAATAAGTCGAAAAAAAATTTCTTACCTTCCTACCAAAAAAAATTTCTTACCGGATATATATATATATATATATATATATATATATATATATATATATATATATACTAAAAAATAGTTAATTCATTAAATTAATTAAATTGGGAAGGAAAATTATCCTTTTTTTTTCTCTTTTGTTAAAACTGGGTTAATAGAAAAATTGACATTTTAAACAATAAAATAGTATAATTGTGCAGTTACTACAAAAAAGAATAAAACAACTACATAGAGAAAACGGTGAGTGTAAGTTGTGCTTTTTTAAGTTCTACCATTCTTCAAATTCAGATAGTCACAAAAGCTACAAAAATATACAATTTTAGGACTCATAGATCTAGAAGACCATAAAACCAATTACATTATCCTAAAATCACTCGAACCACGAGCCCACAAGCCTAGATGACAAATGGGGCGAACAACTAGACAACATACCCCTAACCGACATCTGACATTACACAAAAATGATCTCGTAGATCTAGAAGACCATAAAACCATTTGTCAGCTCGTCACTCAAGAAAAACAAGTTCTCTACTCGTAACTTAACTCGTAAGAGTCATGATATTAAAAAAAAGTTACACGTAAATATAGAATACACACAAAAAACACTAGGAACTTGATAATTTTTTTTTTCTATATAATATTTTTCAAAAAAAAACATACAAAAATCACCATTTGCGAAATCTTTAACATTTCAAAAAAAAATTGAAAAAAAATATTTTGTTCATATGCATATGCACATTATTTTTTAAAATGCATGGGTATATGCACACAAAAAAATATTAATATACATAAAAAATATATTTCTGAAAAATTATTTTTTTATATATTAATTTTGAAACATATACAATATTTTCGTTGAATTCAAAATACATTATTTTTTTAGTTCTACAAATATTTTGTATATATTTTGAAATTAATATTTAAAAAAAGAATTTTTCTATAAAAAAAAATGCATTTTTGATGCATATTCAATTTTTTTTTGTGCATATGTATATTTTTTAAAAAAAAATGTTAGCTTACATTTCAACAACTTTAGTTCATATTTTACCATTGCACATGTGTTTATCAAAATTTTGATTACAGAATGATGTATTCTGCTATTATATTGTATTATTTGTTTCCAATAAGAATTTTTACTTGCATGTTACTCAAGGAATTAGATTTATTTATTACCAGTGACATAATTCATGAAGTTCCTGTCATTGTCATTTTATAGGGGGCTCATAAATATGAATGCTGATCTATCTGTATTCCATATGAATGCTAAGCTATCTAATCTTATTCTCTTTCTAATTTTTCAAGTCAATATTTATGAAAATTCTTTCATTTGATTTGATATGATATTTTATAATTAGAGACGATTTCCTATCACTAAGTTAATTTTCTATTTACTATTTGAAATTAGTCACTTTACAACGGTGTGCAAAAAAACCGAAACCAAACCAAAAAATAAAAATAAAAATAAAAACCGAAAAACCAAAACTAAAAAAACTGAACCATTTGAAAAACTGATTTTTTAGGTTAGGTTTGGTTTTTCTATATCTAGAAACCAAAAAAACCTGAAATACACAAAATGATGTCATTCCATCTATGAATATTACACCATTAGTAAAGTAATCTATACAATAATAAAAATTGATATTTTATAGTGTAGGTAAAGCGTGTATTGTTGGATATTTTGGGACCCCTAATAAATGCATATAAATAATATTATCATTAATTTTATATTATTATGGACATTATATAAAATTGTTGATGGACCGAATTTTATTAATAAATAAAGATATACATTTGTCATGTTTATCTTGTGGGTTGAGTTCTCAGTTTGACTTAAGATCTCCTAAACCCCTAATATCTCTCAAATTTGGTTATATCTCCATCTATATAAGTACGCGATGAGAAGCAAATTTACAATATACGGAAATACATACAAGAAATTCCATCTATATAAGTACGTATTGAGATCAACTAGAAAACTCAACCTTAGTTTTTCAGATCCAAAGACCATAATAAAACGAGGTATGTAATCGCTCTTTCATGTTTAAGTTTTTCTTTTAATCAGATTCGAAATTAAAGATCCAAAGTTTATGCTTTCGTATTTTATGTTTTGGTTATCAAAATTCAATAATTGGTATCAGAGCTAGCTTGAATCTGTTAGTAGAAACTTTTTTGTTGGTTTAAGATCTCTAAAATAATTTTAGTTGGTTTCAATCTCATAATTTAGTTTGCGAATTTCACATACGTGTTCGTTGCTCATTACGTTAATATGACTCTTTTCTTGGTTTTCATCAGGGCCGGCCCAAGGGCAGGGCGAGCTGGGCCACTGCCCAGGGCATCACAATGACACGGGCATCAAATCTGGTCCAGTTATTATAGGCCAAAGTCTTGATCCAAGGGAGTCGGCAAAAGAAAAACTGGTACAGAGCACCAGTTTCAAATTTTGGAAGACGAAGAGACGGTGTTGCTTCAAGTAGGTTCAAGAAACGAGGAGACTGACTGCTGCACGCAAGCAGACTCTGTCGACTGCCCCCGACTCAAATCCGATTATTCTAGCAGTCATAATTATAACCATCGCTCACATCGTCGATCCTTCCCCGCTCAAGGATTCTGATCTCCGGCTCCGGCGCCAGCTGTAGTTGTTTCCTTCTCTGATCCCTTCAACTGGTAAGTCCTGTTTTCTTTTTATGGTTTTGTAAACACATACTTATTTATTTTCTGGAATCGTTAGTGAACATGAATTTCTTGTTGGATTTCGAATCTATAGGTTAACTTCTGTCTCATTCCTAGTTTAATCGAATTCCTGATTTTGGATTTATTTTTAATCCTAATTTTTTTTTTATCGTGAATTGGTACACCTCTTTTGTTCAAGCAATTGATATCAATTGGACCGAGTTTTTTCAAGGGAACAAGGAAACAAAGGATCATAATCTGGAGTGTGTTCTCATGGTGATAGCTGAAGGGAAATTCATTGTTTGCTTCAATTTCGAGAAGAAGGCTCTCACGAATGGAATGAAACTTTGAAGATCGAAATGGAAGATTACTTCTGTAAGGAAAATCAATAAATGACACATAATATTTTATTTGTTATCAAGATTTAAGAGATGGTGTTCCTTTGTTCTTATGTCACTACATTAGAACAAGTATAGGTGTTTTTACCAAAACCAAAAAAAAGTCAATTTTACCCTCTGTGTTGGAAAGGATCGCCTGACCCTTTTGCCCATCTTGTTTTAGAGTCTTTGAATATGGTTGCTTAGTTTTTCTTTTGGCAGATGTTATTTGTTTTTTTTGCCTCTATTTTTGTTGCTTTAGTTAGTTTGTATTGTGACCTCCAGCTTCATGTTGGTTTTTTGGTTTATATATTTGCCTCTGGTGTTCAGAAAAAATATAATTGTATTAAAATCTTAATATAACCTGTAGTGGTTAATGTCTTTAGTGGCATTATAGTTATTACTATTTGTTATTTTTTTGGTTTTAATTGTTAAAACACGGTGTATATGTGTATATATATGTATGTTAGTATTTTTAATTACAAAAATGATTTCATTGTGATTGTATGGGCAATCAGTACAATCATAGGGCATCATTAAGCATTTTCGTCCTGGGCATCAAATACCATTGGACCGGCCCTTGGTTTTCATGATGTTTCTAAATCATGGATGAGGGAAGAAAAATAGCAAGAGTACATTTTAATAGGGTTTTCGTTATTCAACCTCTATGGTTTAATGTGAATTGTTACTTGTGAATTTAAAATATACAAATATATGTCGTATTTGTTTGTTTAAAAAAAAAGTCAATTTTGGTTAATGCCATTTGAAAACTCAAAGCAAGCATATGTATATCAGCTTTTGTTTGTACTACTGAATCATTATTTTACTTAAATCTTCAATTTGCTTGTACTATTTAGCAACTTTTCGTTTGAGTTGTCAACTATAGGGAAAATGACTTGTAAGGGTAACGAAGTATTAGACTTGTACAAAAAATACCATTGAACTTTTTTTTTACACATATCACCAATGAACTATAGCTTTTGTACACATATGACCATTAAACTTCACCTTTGTTCAAAAAATATCATTATGTTACCGGTAATAGTAGGTCATCAGCAACGTAACATGCCATGTGGCTGCTGACGTGGATTTTATTGTATATTATGTACACATTATACCATTAAACTATTTTTTGTACACATTATACCATTAAACTTTTTTTTTGTGTACATTTTACCATTAAACTTTTTGTACACATTTTACCATTAATCTTATATAATTTATTCAAAAAATATCATTTCAAAAAATACATATTTTTACATAAAATAGGTTTTCCATCACCTATTGTGACTCCTTAATTTTGTAAGGTTTGGGGGAAACGGTTTGTTTTTTACAATTATACTAAGGACTTTCTTTTACAACTACATTGTGAATTTATGTTGGTCATACATCAATTGAAACCTACAAGGTTTGAACTTGAGACTTTTATCTGGAGCGGCGAAGAAATACTCAATTGTTCATTATTTTAGCTAATGTCTAGTAAACATATTCTTATAAGTCATTTTCTTAGGAAACTACGTTTGAGACACACTTATAAACTCATGAAACATTTTGTACATGTTACCTTATTATAATCTCCCTCTTCTTGATTATGGTTGATGATTAAAAATATGCATTGAAATTATGTCGTTGTTTACCGATAGGAAAATGACTTATAATGATAAGCTTACTAAAATTTAGAAAATCAGTAAAATCCACATCAGGTGATGGGAAACCTACTTTTATGTAATGATATGTATTTTTTGAAATGATATTTTTTTCAATAAATTATATAACATTAATGGTAAAATATGTACAAAAAAAGTTTAATGGTATAATGTGTACAAAAAAAAAGTTTAATGGTATAATGTGTAAAAAAAATAGTTTAATGGTATAATGTGTACATAATAAACAGTAAAATCCACGTCAGCAGCCACATGACATGTCACGTGGCATGCTACGTGGCTAATGACCTATTATTATCGGTAATATAATGGTATTTTTTGAACAAATGTGAAGTTTAATGGTCATATGTGTACAAAAGCTATAGTTGATTGGTGATATGTGTACAAAAAAAAGTTCAATGAACAAAGGTGAAGTTTAATGGTCATATGTGTACAAAAGCTATAGTTGATTGGTGATATGTGTACAAAAAAAAGTTCAATGATATTTTTTTATACAAGTTTAATACTTTGTTACCCTTACAAGTCATTTTCCCTCAACTATAAATCGGCATGTTGGTTTTATTTTTCTTAAAATTCCAGTACGGCAGACGATTTGTATATATGGTGCATATTTGATGTAACTATCAAACTATGTGTGCCATTTTCCTTCTTTAATAAAGTACTGATAAGTTTTTATTTTTATTATTTCTTGTTACAGATATGAAATCAGGCTATATGAAAGGTATGTGAGATTCTCATTGTGGTTAAACTAAATGAATTAATTAATCATATATTTCTTGCTGATTAGCCATATATGTTTTTATGGCATTAGCAAATTTTGTTTCGTTTATTTTTCATAAGGATCAGTTTTTTTTAGCACATACAATTATATGGGGATTACATTATGATATATTTTGATTTTATTTTATTGTTGTCTTTTCTGAATAAAACTATGTTCATGTCATTATCTTCATAATCTAATTGGCCTCAAGTGTTTTCGGGCATTTAAGGAAATTATTTGATAACATCTTTTGTTATATTAATTTGACACCATTTCATGTACAATTGTTTTTTATTTTTGGTTATCAATAACTTAAAGATATGACATGCTATTTATTTTTAAAGTATATTAATTGACACAATACGTCACAAAAGTGATTTTTTTTGTGAAAATTAATTAGAGAACTTAAATGTTCGGGTATTTTTTTGTGTTAATTAATGCGAATATTAATCGACCCAAATGTAGGTTAATATTTGACGGGATAACACATTTTTGATGATAAATATGAGACAATTTTTAGGTTACATGTCATTAATAAGTCAATCCAAAGAAGGGCTTATTAATGGACATGATTTATTGTCAATTCTTATTATTAAATTTTATAGTTTATGTGTTTGTTAATTGGTCGACCAAAGGTAGGATGATACTTGAGGACGGAATTTCCTAGCCAAAAAGGCTAGTTGTGATAGTTAGGCTTCAAGAATCTATATCTAGTTCACCTTGAGGAGCTTCTGGAGGTATAAAGCTTTGATCTTGCCTTCTTTTTCTTTAGATCTAGTTAGGGTTTTCTTTATGGTCCCTTTTGTTGGTTTTGGACCTTCTCTTGAGAGTTGAGCAACTCCAGAGGCTAAAATGGTTAGATCTGAACCTTGTGAGCATGCTAGATGCATAAAGGTGCTATCTTGGTAAGTATCTAGACTCCATGCAAGAGTTTGGAGCCTTAAATGAAGTCCTAATGTGAAGAATGAAGTTTTTAAGTCCCATAGAGCATGCAAGGGTATAACATTGCCAACTTTATGCCCTAGGATGTCTTAATGAGCTCAGATCTGGTTTTGGACGTTAGAACATCGAGTATTAAGCACTTCATGGAAGAAAGTCCTTAATATGTTTGTACGTTGGGCATAAGTTAGTGTACGCCGCACGTACTGCCCAGTACGTTGCACACACCAGAGTGGTACGCCAGGCGTACGCACAACAGATGGACTTGGACTTGTTTTCGGCCTTTGAGATTTTGGGCCTTAGTTAGTCATTAGGCCTGGTCACATTTTGGGGTTAGTAGGCCAATTTATCTGTTTTGGGCCATGTATGTTATGATTAGGCTTTATTGGGCCATGGGGCCCATTAATGATTTTGGATGTGGACTTTGGTCTCATTAACTAAGGAAGACTTTTTGGGCCATTATGAAAGGACTTGGGGATTTGGGGTTCTCCACTTAGATGGGGTTTGATCCTAACATTAAGTAATGATATTATTGTTCAGTACGGGTGGTTACGGACAGTTAGGAGAGTAGCTTTCGGATTCTTCAGACAGAGGTGAGTCTTCTCACCATACCAATGGGTCTAAGGCACCAAGGCCGACCCATTTAATGTTATACAGATTGATAGTTGGTTATGTGATATATCGCTAGGACATTTGTATGAAAGACCCCGGGAGGTTACTGTGGCAGTAGATTAATACCATGAGGAGGTTCCCATGGCATCTAGTATAATTCCTTGGAGGGTTTCCTTGGATTCTTAGTATGTTTACTTATTTAGCTTGTATGATATTTTCATGACATGTGTAGACCGTATGGGTGTTCCCGCGGTAATTAGCAAAGACCACGTGGGGGTTCCAGTGGCGGATAGTAAAGACCACGTGGGGGTTTCCCGTGGCGCTTGGTATAAGACCTTGGAAGGTTTCCACAGCATCCTTATATGTCTATATGCACGACTTATGTAGTATATGTAGCTTTTATAGCTAATATGATATGCGTTATATGGATTGTGTATGGGGTATGCTCTGGGGGACTCACTAAGAATTAGCTTACAGTTTGTGGATTTGTTTTAGGTACATCCGAGCCCAATGGCAAGGGCAAGGCTTGATGGGGCGGTGTGCACTCTCTCAGGCGTTTATTGGGACACTCTGATGTTTTGAAATAAAAGTTGTAATTAATATGAGTTTTGAAAACAATTATATTTGGATTTCATGATTTATGGAGATGTGTTTGGTTAATCAAAAATGGAAATTTTCTTTTGAAAAATTAGGTCGTTACACTGGTTATGATGACAACGCAGAAATAGTAATGATCAATGTGAATCAAACATAATGGAAGAATACACAATGTAAATAAATATGGTTCTGCTCCATTAGAATATAAATAGTTTACAAAGTGGGTCTTCTAATGGTTTCTCTCTCTAAACCAAATCTCACATCAAATGGATTCTTACATCACACGGGAGCCACTTACTTCCTATTTATAGGAAAGGTTAAGCCCATTACACAATCAAAAATGGTACGTCACATCCAAGGAGACCTTTACACCCTAACATTCTCACCCTCAAAGTTAGGATTGGATGTCCCGGATTTAATTTCCAAACGAGCTCCAAGCGATCAAGACCAAGTCCCCCTCAAAGTAACACTGGTCTTCAAATCCTCTTTGCAAAATAATAGTCGGGAAGCTTCAAATACCCATTCTAAATCAAAGTTATATAGGTTCCTCGTTTTATTATGACATTCGAGGACTATTAACTTAATAATAAGAATTGGGTTCCTTATCTGGGTGGAACTCGGCATACTTTTATGGAGGAGGCTAATAAATCAAAGTTATTGATTCATCCTGGCGTGACAAAGATGTATATAGACCTAATATTGGATTATTAGTGGCCCTGCATGAAGCAGGAAAAATCTTGTATGTTGAGAGGTGCTTGACTTGTCAAAAAGTCAAGGTTGAACATCAAATACCTCATGGCAAGCTGCAACCATTGGACATTTCCATGTGGAAATTGGAGCAAAGGGTGCTCATTTCATCCCTATTCAGGAGAGTATTTACGCGAAGAAGTTGGTTGATATTTACATCAGGGAGGTAGTTGTGCATCATGGGGTGCCCATTTTTGTAGTCTTTGATCGATACATTCATTTCACTTCTAGGTTTTGGAAGAAATTTCATGAGGAATTAGATACTCAGTTGCATTTTAGTACAGCTTATCACCATTAGGTAGAAGGTCAAAGCGAGCAGATCATTCAGACTCTTGAGGACATGCTTAAAGCTTGCATGTTGGATTTTGGTGGGAGTTGGGATACCTATCTTCCTTTGGATGAGTTCTCCTACAACAATAGCTATCACGCCAGTGTTAACCGACCTCCCTTTAGGATGTTGTATGGGAGAAAGTGTCAGACCCATATTTTTTTAGGGTGAGGTTGGTCAGCGAGTTATGGGGAGCACTAAGGCGGTGCTCAAGACTATAGAGTTGATTCAACAGGTACATAGTAGGTTGCAAACCGCGCCGAGCAGACAGTAAAGTTATGTTGATCGACATTGTTCAGATCTTGAGCTTTAAGTTGGAAATTATGTGCTTCTGAAAGTGTCACCTTGGAAAGGTGTCATTCGATTTTGAAAGTGGGGTAAATTGGTCCCCATATTCATCGATCCTTTGAGGGTTGTAATCCGGGTGGGCAGTGTTGCTTATCGGTTGGGTCTTCCTAAGGAGCTTAGTCAGATCCATAATACGTTTCATGTTTCCCATCTGCAGATGTTTTTAGCTAATGATTCCACAGTGGTGCCCTTGGACAACATTCAGATCGATGGGTGTCTGAATATGCAGAGAGATCGTTTGTTATCCTCGACAGGAAGACGAATGCCTTACGCAACAATATGGTGGGTTTCATGAAGGTACAATGGCAACACTGCAAGAGTTTTGAATGAACTTGGGAACCTGAGGAGAAAATAAAAGAGCATTACCTTGAGTTGTTTGCAGCGGCAGATTTCGAGGACGAAATCTGACTAAAGAGGGAGAGAGTTGTAACATCCGAATTTTTAGGTATTATTCTATAAAGCTTCCCATGTGAATTAATTTGATTGTTGACTTTTGGCCTGACCATGACGTGGTAGTGCAATCCCCACCATGGCGAGGTAATCTATTTACCACTGTGTGACGCCGCTCTCTACATCAACTTCGTCATTTTTTAATCTTATAAGAAATTTCAAATTGTCTATCTAATATTGATATCCATCTCATCAGCTCATTTCTTGCCTTTTTATCCTAAAAACACACATTTTATCGGTTTCATTACTGACCAGGATACTTAGTCATAAATGAGTGGATGAGATAGATATCAACATTTGCGGTAAATGTAGCATTATATAACACGTCGTATCCATTTTATCATCTCATTTAATAACTAGGTGACCAAGTCAGCAATGAAACCAATAAAATGTATGTTACAGGGAGAAAAGAGTCATATCATCACTTAATTTTCGTTTGGAACTTATTCGTAAATTAATGTAAAATAATCGGACTTTGATGGAACCAGTTTAGTAATGAAACTGGTAAACCGGGGAAAATGGACCAAATCGTCATTTTTACCGATAATTCATGTTTTTTCGTAAACAAATTTTAGTTTGGAATTTTTTCGAATATTTAGGTAAAGTATTATGATTTTTCTGGTTCTATTCTTAGTCGGCTAATTTGAGCGTTGTGTTGTTTTAAACGTGTGCAAATTAACAAAACTAAATTGTATTTTTGTTATGTAATTTTATTGTTTAGATTTTTTTATCAACTAATCTTTCAATATATACAACAAACACTAACCCTAGGAATCAGTCTCTGAGGAAGAGGGCCATGTCACATGACTTCCGAAATATTTTAGATATATTTATACAAAATATTTTAAATATATTTATTGTAACATTTGTGCCCTGGTATGTACCTTATGTCCCTTCTATTTTGAAGTTATGCATTTTGGTCCCTAAAGTAGTATGTTGGGCGTACCACTTGGTACGCTTAGCGTACTGAGTTATTGGCGAGTCAGAACCCATGTCACGTATGTTGGGCATACGTATGCGTACGTTAGGAGTACGTGGACTTTAATGAAGCCCTAATTGAGAGTCTTGCATCCTATATAAGCCACCTTATTCTCTTGGACTGGCCTCTTTACCAGCATCTAAAGCCTCCAAAACCCTAAATCGAGTTGTAGCCTCCATTGATAAGCATCTGAGCCTTTGAAGAGAGTTTGGTGTTTATTTTGTGCATTATGAAGGAGTTATAAGATCTTGAAGTTGCTAAGCTTGGAGTGGAAGTCTTGGATCCAAAATCTCTACCAATTTTGCAAGGAGTTTGAGGTATCAAGTTCTTATCTTGATTACTAGTTGCTTAGATATCTTCTTGGGTTAAATTGTTATGTTTTAGCCATGGTTTGGGTGAATGATGGAATTAGGACGCCCCAAAGACTTATTTTTCACATCTATGGTTATCTTGGGCTCCTTAGGCATAAAGGTGCTAACTTTATGAAGTTTAGGGACTCGCGCATCCATTAAGTCTCTTATTAAGTCATTTTTGAGCTTTAGATCTTCATATAGCCATGCATGGATGTAAAGTTGGCAACTTTACGTGATAAACCAGCTCAAGGAGGTCAGATCTGCATTCTGGGGCGATGTTTTAATGGGTTGAGAGTTAAATCTAGAAGATGGTTGATCTGGATGAGTACGTTGAGCGTACAAGCCTGTACGCGCAACGTACAGGCCTTCGAGCAAGTACGCTTAGTGTACAAGCTGAGTACGCCCCACATACTCAGTCAGGTGGCATTTTAAAGTTAGGCCTCAGGTTTGGGCCACGTTTTGGGCTTAGAATGTTAGGGTTTAGTTGGGCCATTTTGATTTTGGGAGTTTTGGGCCAAAAATATTATTGGGCCTTGGGTTAAGGCCCATAAGAAGGAATTGGGCCCAATTTGGAAAATTGGTCCATAAGTGGGCCTTAAAGGATTTTGGATTTGGGCCTTAGTTTTGGATCAAGCTAAGCCAGGGGTAAAACGGTTATTTACCCCAAGTATGCATCATTAGTTATAGCATGGAACCCAAGTGTTAATTGGGTGTTATTTGTACTGATAGCTCGGGGAGTCGTCAGGACAGCAGCTAGGGATCTTCAGTGAGATCCAGCATTCGAGGTGAGTTTCCTTACCATGTATAGTGGGTCGAAGGCATCAATGCCGACCCATGATATGATTTGTTAGGATATTCATTGTTTGTGTGACACTAGTATGTGTATGTGCTTGTATGTTTTCTGGGCGGAGCCCAATGATTATCCAATATTTTATTAGCGGCTATATGATTTGTATGTGGGTGGGGCCCATTATGTGATTTAGGGTGGGGCCCATTATACTCACTGGGCGGGGCTCGTTATGCAAGTTAGGGCGGGGCGCGTTACACTCGTTGGGTGGGGCCCATTATGCGAGTTAGGGTGGGTCCCGTTATACTCAGTGGACGGGGCCCATTATATGTTATGTATGTTGGTATGTGGTACTTTGGGAAACTTATTAAGCTTTGTGCTTACGGTTTTTAGTTTATGTTTCAGGTACTTCCGATTACAAGGGGAAGAGCTCAAGTTGACTGCATCGCACACACCATATGGATTATGTTTATGGGACACACTCTGATTATTATGATGTTTGACATACTTATTTTATTAGGTTGTATGAACAATGTTTTGGAATATTGTTTTTACTTGAATGAAAAATGAAATTTTTGGGTCATATTTTTTGGTATGTTACAAGTTGGTATTAGAGCCTTGGTTTAAGGGATTTGGACACACCCTTGGGTGTGTCTGAACTAAAACTAAAGATTTAGTAAAGTTTTTCAAAAGAAACATAGCTTAAGAAAAGGGTTTTTCTAAAATAAGAAAAGGTGCGGTGCATGCGATCAGCCGAGCTCAAGTTTTCCTAAATTACCCATACATGTTATTTGATATGCTTGATCTGTGAATCTGTGAACCGCATGCTAGTCAGGGCTAAGGATTTGCTCAGTTTTTTGCATGATAGAATGCTAGGAGAGTTGCCTTTGTATGCCTGTTGTATGATCTTGTAGATTTGCATGCTAGTACTGATTAGTCAGTGATAGGATGGCTTGATTAGGTTATTCTTGGTTCTGATTACTTAATGCTCGAATGATGCTTGCTTTGTGCTTTAGGAGTTCTAACTAGCTTCAGCTAACTAATAAACGAATATGCTAAGTTACATATCATGGGAACTAAATAATTTTAGAGGGTTAGGTTTTAACTCTAGTGTGAAACCTCTCATTCGAAGAAATATCTCGTTTTTGTAATATGTAGTTGTATTCGTGAGCTATTTAGAGGAAGTTAGCGGGAGTTCCTTCTATAGATGATGGCGGAGAGTGGTGTGGAGTTTGCCCTAGGAAAACTTGGGATGAGATCTAGTGCTAGGAGCTTTATCTGTGAGGGGACTTGTTTAGGATATAAAGTAACTTGGATAAGTTAAGGAACTTCTTGAAGAAAGTACAGATAGATGTGGAAGGTAGTATGGGCCCGTACTACTGGAAGCAAAGGATATGTACTTGATTCAAGGAGGGTTGCGATGAAGCCAGGGTTCTTGTGGAGTTGTGATTCCCCGATGTTTATATTTCGATGTGTATTCTGATGGTTTTTATTGGCCTATTTTCAGTATGGTGGTATTTGCGAGGTAGACCAGTTGGCAGTTTCGGTGTTAGAGAGGGCTCGGGCTCAGGTTCTGGAGTCGGGCAGCTTGATAACCAGACGAGGGAGTTCATCTTGTCTGAGATTACGTATATTATCCTTGATTAGACTCTTGTGATCATTGGATCAGTCAAGGAGGGTATTCTATAGATTCTTGATGAGCGGTTGAGCGCCTTTCATGCTGAGATTTTGGCTTTAGTCGGGACGCGTTCTCTGACTTTCAAGGAGTTTCGAGAATGTGGAGTACCGGATTATCACAGGGAGAGGGACTAGATTGTGAGTCGGAGGTGGTTAGTATATGTTGCTAACGCCTTTCGTACTAGCCATTGTCCTGAGGGGGACAACGTCAGACTAGCTTCCTGCCTTTTGAAGGACATGGCACGGGACTGGTGGGAGGAGGTAGGTCATGTGGTGGGTGTTGATGTTGTGGATGTGATGACCTGGGATGATCTCTCGACTAGGTTTCGAGCCAAGTTTACACCAGTGATTGAGGTGTAGCAGTTGGCACGAGCGTTTCAGGATCTCCGCCAGACTACTGATACGGTGGCTGAGATTACTGCTATGTTCAGGAAGAGGGCGCTTCTGGTTCCGCAGTATGTGGCGGACGAGGAGATGAAGAAGGCCCAGTACCATGAGATGTTGAGGAGTGATATTTGGCAATTTGTGAGCCGATCCAGCTGAAAGACCCTGGAAGACATGATAGCGAGGTCTAGAGAGAGAGAGAGAGAGAGAGAGATTTGGAGATAGAGAGGAAGAGGAAGTCATATAAGGTTCAGGTATCATGAGGTTCGTGCAAGAGGCCCAAGGTTGTGGATACGAGGGGGAAGGTCCAGCAGGGTCGAGGCCGTTACGACAAGTGCGGCAGGTCGCACGAGGGGACGTGCAGAGTGGGTGGTTCTGGCTGCTTCAACTACGGTCGGACTGGTCATATCAGCAGGGATTGTACTGCTACTACCACTGTCATCCCGGTATCTGATCTGATCTGTTTTCAGTGAAATTAGAGGAGCCACAAGAAGGCCCACTGTCCGAGTTTGGATACAGCAGGACCGGTGTCAACACCCGCTCCTATGACTCTTAGGATTACTGATTGTTGTTAGGGTCGGGCAGTCACGCCTGCGACAAAAAGTAGGGCTTTCCAGCTGACGGCAGAGGAGGCATATGGAGATCCTGATGTTGTGTCAGGTATGTATCTTCTCCTTATCTCTTTATTTATATTTAATTCCAGCTTATGTATATGTGTTTGATTTTAGGATCGTTCCTTGTGAACGGTATCTCTGCTCTGGTATTATTTGATTTGAGGCTACACGATCCTTTGTATCGCTTACACTTAGCAAGAGATTTGTTGGAGCTCCGAGGTAGCTGGTTTGTCCTCTTAATGTTGAGATTGCTGATGATAAGACGGTCCGAGTTGCGAGGGTCCATCGAGGTTGTACTCTCCAGTTATTCAACAAGCAGTATTCGGTTAATCTAGTTCCCATTCCTCTGCGTGGGAACAAGGTTATCGTGGGCATGGATTGGTTGAGCCCTAATGGGGTAGTGATCAACTGTGATCAGCAATTAGTTCGGGTTCAGACCCCAAGTGGGGGAGAGTTGGTGATTCAGGTTGAGAGACCACGGCGTGGTCCAATTATGTGTTTTGCAGCGAGGGTCAGAAGTTATCTTCATTAGGGATGAGGATGTGCAGAAGACAGCTTTCCGGACTCGATAAGGTCATTATGAGTTTGTAGTGATGCCTTTTGGGCTCACCAATGCTCCGGTCGCGTTCATGGATCTCGAACCACGTATGCAGATTGATGTTGGATCGATCTGTGATAGTATTTATTGATGATATCTTGGTTTATTCAAGGACTCAGGAGCAGCATGAGGAGCACTTGAGGGAATTGCTAGAGACATTGAGGAGGGAGAGACTTTTCGCAAAGTTCTCCAAGTGTGAGTTCTAGTGATGCGAGGTGCAGTTTTTGGGGCACCTTGTCTACCACAAGGGTATTCTGGTGGATCCAGCCAAGCTTGAGGCCATGATGTAGTGGGAGGTTCCGAGGTCTCCATCTGAGATTTGAAGTTTTCTTGGTCTAGCTGGTTATTTTCAGAGATTCGTCCACGATTTCTCCAAGATCGTTATTCCCTTGACCCGACAGACCAAGAATTTGGTGACTTTTCACTGGGGGCCTAAGTAGCAAGCAGCCTTTGAGACTCTTCGGCAGCAATTGTGTGAGGCGTCGATTCTGACCCTGCCATAGGGTGTTGATGATTTTGTGGTTTATTGTGATGCTCCGATTACAGGTTTGGGGGCAGTGCCTATGCAGCGAGGTTGCGTGATCGCTTACGCTTCGAGGTAGCTGAAGCCTCATGAGGCAAACTATCTGACGCATGATTTAGAGTTGGGGTTCATGGTTTTCGCCCTCAATATTTGGCAGCATTACCTCTATCGGGTTCATTGTACTATTTACACGGATCACAAGAGTTTGAGGTACTTGATGGATCAGCCGAATCTAAATATGAGGCAGCATCGATGGTTGGATGTGGTGAAGGATTTTGATTGTGAGATCCTTTATCACCCGGGGAAGGCCAATGTGGTGTCCGATGCTCTCAGCCACAAGGCGGTCGTGGTTCCAATCAGAGATATATGTTTGAGAATGACCATGAGCGGATTCGTGAGGCTCAGGTCGAGGCAATGAAGGAAGAGCACCGGAAGAGTGAGCATAATGTGTGTCAGGTGGCTTCCTTCGATTATGATAGTCGCGGGTTGTTAACTTTGCATCAACAAGTTTGGGTGTCGTATTGGGGCGGTGTACGCCAGGTTATGATGGAGGAGGCCCACAAGTCGAGGTTCTCCATTCATCCCAGGGAAAGGAAGATGTATAGAGATCTTTGTCCTGATTATTGGTGGCACTGCATGAAGTGGGATGTGGAATGGTATTTTGAGCGGTGCCTGACTTGCAGGAATGTCAAGGTCGAGCATCAACATCCTCATGGCAAGATGCAGGCATTGGAGATTCCCATATGGAAATGGGAAGACATCACTATGGATTTTATCATAAGCTTCCCAGGATTGCGCATAAAATGGATATGATTTGGTTCATCGTGGATCATTTGACCAAGAGTGCGCATTTCATTCCTATTTAGGAGAAGATTTCTACCGAGAAGTTGGCCAAGATTTATATCAGGGAGGTGGTGGCACGTCATGGGGTGCCGGTATCAGTGGTTTCAGACATGGATGTCCGTTTTACTTCCAGGTTTTGAAAGTGGTTTCATGACGAGTTGCACACTCGTTTCCATTTTGGTACAACATTTCATCCGCAGACTGATGGTCAGAGCGAGCGAACCATTCAGACCCTTGAAGATATGATGCTTGCTTGTGTGTTTGACTTTGGAGGGAGTCAGGATACGTATCTTCTGTTAGCGAAATTTTTGTATAACAACAGTTATAATGCTAGCATTGCTCGACCTCTTTTTTAGATGCTCTAAGGGAGGAAATGCAGGACCCCGATTTGTTGGGCCAAGGTCAGTCATTAGGTTGTGGGGGGTACCGAAGTGGTGCTCAAGACCACAGAGTTGATTCAACAGGTTTAGAGTAAGCTCCAGACAGCTTAGAGTCTGCAGAATAGTTATGCCGAAAAGCACCGGTTTGACCTAGAGTTCCAGGTGGGAGATATGGTTCTCCTGAAGGTGTCACCTTGTAAAGGTGTCATCCGGTTTAGGAAGCGGGACAAGCTGGGCCCCAGATATAATGGTCCTTTCAGGGTTGTGGCTCGGGTGGGCTAGGTTGCTTATTGCTTGGATCTTCCAGAGGAGCTCAATCAGATTCATAACACGTTTCATGTCTCTTAGTTGCAGAAGTGTTTAGTGGATGATTCTGCAGTTGTACCATTTGAGGATATTCAGGTGGATAACCACCTAAATTATATTGAGAGACCGGTGGAGATTTTGGATCGGAAGACAAAGACCTTGAAGAACAAGGTTGTTAAGCTAGTGAAAGTGCCGCAAGGGGTCAAAGTGGACTTGGGAGCCCGATGATGAGATGAGGGAGCATTATCCTGAGTTGCCCGAAGCAGCGGACTTCGAGGACGAAGTCTGATTCAAGTGGGGGAGAATTGTAACACTTGTTCCATGGTATGTACCTTATGACCCTTCTATTTTGAAGTTACGCATTTTGGTCCATGAAGTAGTACGCGGGGCGTATGATAGTTTCATTTTATTACTTCTTCTCTTAGTTTATTTTTATTTCATTCCATCTCATTTTAGTCGATATTTATGCATAATTTCCCTTTTTGTTATTTTTCACCTTTATCGGGTACTTTCTAGTCTTTTGAGCTTAATTGCGGGATTTACCGAAGACTTTTCGTCATTGGAGGTGAGGAAGGAGTGTGGGACTTTTGGAGGCTTGCGGTTTGCTTGTGGACTTAAAGTGGTGTGATTGGGCTTGGTGTCAACATAAACAAGAAAGCGAGTTGGACTTAAATTTTGGGTGAGAATGATGACGAGGCGAAGAGTACTCGAGCTATAGAAGATTTAAGGAGCATTGGAGCATCTTTGAAGACTTTGGAAGGCATAATTGGGCTCTCAAGAATTTGTGAAAATGGTTTGAATCATTGATGAGAAGAGTAGGATGGTGTGCTAATTAAATGGGTCAAGGGACCCATTCAGTGAGACCCACGCGGTCTGCATGGATCGTGTTGTGAAGGATCCGGGTTTTTGGCATGAATCTCTACTTTGGGAAGGTTGGTGGAGTACTTTTGGCCAGCTTTTGGATCCGAAAATGGGACTCTTTTTACTGGATATTTTGAATAGAACTCAAGGGGGAACACATTGAACAACTCTTTTTGCTCTCAAGAGGGTTTTTGGAAGAATTTGAAGATTGGAGTAATTTTCTTTCATCTTGTAACTTGAATCATGTTTGGTACCTTTAAACTATCTTCCATTTCTTTTATTTTAGCCATGCTTGGCTAGACTTATATTTGATTGATTAGGTTTTAGCCCATGGATGATTGCTTGTTTTGAAGACTTTATGCTATCTTGTGTTTGAAGTTTATGGAGATGTTTTCTAGTCAAACATCTTCTTGTGTTTATTTATCATTGATCATGAGCTTTGATGAATGAATGCTTATTTTGTTGTCTAATTTCTTGGTTAAGTAATGGACCCTCAAATTAGTAAGCAACAAATCGTTTCTATGTTTGTTTTCATTTCATTTAAACCATGGAAATGTTCCTCCATAATGATAATGTAAGCATTTGATTATCTTTTGGACTTGGTAACTCTTAAAATTTAAAGCTAATTGATTTTCACAATATTATATGCTTTATTGATTTTGTGACTTTAATTAAGGGAATGTGTTGAGAGCTCCTCTAACCATTTTAATAACAAGAAGATTTGAGGTAATTTGTGCTTATGAATTGCTATAGCCAAGTTAAATTAATTCACAAGTGTAATTCCATTTAGTCTAATGATAAGTCGGCTATGTCATTAATGTGGTGTATTACAAAATCAACCAACTTTACTTCATTGAATTTAATCAAACCATCTACTTGTTTACTCGTTATATCTACATTCTAGCTTAGTTTTAATTTTCTCAAACAATCAAAAAGATTTAACCCCCCCCCCCCCATTTTACTTTTACTCTTGTTTTACAAGTACTTGAAAAAGTGATTTACATAGAGATTTAAATTGAACCAATCTCCGTGGATACAATCCCTTTACCAATATACACTATTTTAGTGTGTAATATTTAGGGTATTTATTTTGTTGGCCTCAATAACCACCGGCATACCACTTCGTTCGCTTAGAGTGCTGAGTTATTGGCGATTCGGGACCCAGGTCATGTATGCTAGGAGTACATATGCGTACGTTGGGTGTACATGGACTATAAAGAAACCCTAATTGAGGGTCTCGTTGTTGGATTAGTGTCTAAGTCCATAACTATTTTGGTATGTACTTGACCCGATGGTGCATGGTCCTTTTGGGTTGCCTTCACCAAAGCAACTTGATAGGATGAATTATGGAGAGAAAGGATTAATTATAATTTATTAATATATTATGAGAATAATATATTAAAGGAAAAATCATATTGTTTAATTAATATTAGTCAATAATTAATTAGGAATTAATTTTGTGGCTAAAAGACATTAATTAAACTTAAGGGACTAGAACTGTCAATTGTATGATAGTTGAATATTGAGCTAATGGACTCCATATTAGAGGGGTGGACGAATTCTATGGGGAAACCCATTAGAAATCGTCCTAGGGCTTTAAGGAAGGAGTCCATGGGTTGCTTAGGGTCTAAGCAGTCAAATTAGGGTTTCCTTGTGTGATAACCCTAATAGCCTCACTATTTAAGGGACCCTTGAGACTCAAAAACGTGTTGAACTAACTGATTAGGGTTTCCAGCCATTTTTGGGTGTCTCCTCTCTCCTTATTCTTCATCCTCTTGCTCTTGGTGTTTGTGAACCATTAGAGGAGTGACACTTGTGACTCTAAGCTTTGTAAAGTCATTACAAGGAGGATTTGAGATTGTTATTACTACATAACAATCAAGGTAAGATCTAAAAACCCTTTCTCATGTTAATATGAATAATTGTATGCTAGAACTAGGGTTTAAAGTCTTGGATGAATTGCATGTACAATAGAGAAACCTAGATCCAAGCATTAGGGTTTGCATGAGCACATAGGATGTTCTAATGGTTAAAACCCATTAGTGGTATCAGAGACTTGATTGGTTTCTATTGTATTGATGCCTAGTATATTCATTCATGTTGCAAGATCGAGTTTTTGGCCATCTGCCTGACAAACTCGTCGAGTTCCAATGTAGACTCGTCCAGTAGGGTGAACCTGGCGAGTCCATAAGGGGACTCGGCGAGTTTAGTTGTTAGACAGGCGGATTTTCGGGATTTTTACCTATTTTGACTTAGGATAATTGTCATAATTGTTTAAAATTAATAAAATTCGAATTTTATTGATTCCTTATGATTATCTCTGTCAAAATAAAAGATTTTGGTCATCTAATTAGATCATTGTTACCTTATTTGATAAATGTTAAATTATATGAATTATTTGATCATTATCTTGCAAGAATTTGAACTAGATCTAATTAGATAACCACCAATTAATTGTTAATTGCCTTATTTGAATTATGTGATCTAGAATATTCTTGACAAAATTTGGAAAAGTTTCAAATTAGTCCCTTTAGGTTTTATAGTTTAAATTAGAACTTAAAAGTTTTGGTTTTGAAATTTAAATAAGTTAAACCCTAATGTTTTGAAATGTTTCAAAACTTGCCCTCAAGTTTTGAAATTTAAAAGTTGATTAAAAGTTTAATTTAGAAATGTTAAATTCTAAAACCCTAGTATTGGTTTGAAAAGTTCAAATCACACCCTTATGGTTTTATTAATTAATTAAAGTGTATAATTATTAAATTAGACCACCTAGTATTTTAAAAAGTGTAAAATACACCCTATACTATATATATCATTAAAAGTCTAATATTATATATGTATGAGTAAAGTGTCAAGTCTTACCGTTAGTAGGCCTCATTCACGAAGCTGGTCTATAAGGGGTGTTTAAGGAAATTGCCTATAAAATGGCGATTGAATAGGTATCCACTCTTACTCACCGCACTCTTAACTAGTGGAGGGTCGTTAGCCGAACGGGTAGGATAGGACAGAAGCCTTCCATTATAAGTATAATAAAGTACAAAGGTAACTAAATGCTTTCATAAAATTCCCAATCATAGTTACTTTAGGCAAAAGTGAATTGATGCAATTCCATGAAATTACACTTTGTGCCCTTGCGAAGACGTTAGTGGAGCGTGTGTGGTTAACCGACACACTAAATGGTTCTAAGCAAAGGTAGCAAAGGGTGACTCAATGTTTTTCATAGTTCGGTGGAGCGTGTATGGTTAACCGGCACATCGAATAGGTGACTGTAACATGTGGGGGCCCCATGTAAGTCTGCATGGTTATTCACACCCGCTTTGTGATCCTCGATATCCCAGTCACAAACTAGAGGGGCATATCAAGATTTAAACATGTCATTGAAAAGTTCAATGAATCTCAAAAGATCTAGGAATTTTCAATAGATTTAAAACTTAAACTTCTTTTTTGTTTTTCATGGTGGAAATTAGTGAATCGTCATTCACTTACCTTCAAATATTCTGCAACTAGATTACGGCATCCCTTTTCTAGGTTGTAGAGTATTGTGTTGGGTCCTAGCCTTAATATCTCATTTGGGTGATTTATTAAGGACTCAATCAATCAACTAACTTGAATTTAATTTTTCTCCCATTTTGTAGATGTCAAAGTATGACAACTATGGTCTTCCCAAATCCCGTGGAACAAGTTTTTCACATGAAGATGATGTTCCACAATTCGATCGAGGAATACGAGATCATGCTTCACTTCCTCCACCTCCTCCTATTATTCTCCCTAACCCACAAGTTCAAAATATTGAAAAGTTCAAACTCACTCAAGCCCTTTTGGCAAGTAAACATGAAGAAGGAAAGTCAGTGTGTGCACACATCCTAGAGATGAAGTCACACATTGATAGATTAAGAATGTTAGGATCTATTGTCTGTGAGGAGATGGCTGTTGACTGGGTTCTTCAGTCACTTCTTGACTCATATAGTAAGTTCGTAAGAGAGTACTATATGATGAACCACGACGTAACCCTCATTGATCTCACCTATATGCTTATTGCTGCTGAATCAGCAATGATTTGGCGCACTGGAAAAGCAAAGTTGATTGGTGGATCGGCCTTCCAGACCTCTATGGATATAGGCAATGGCAACGAAAGGCATGCCATGATCGAAAAGTTTGATCATAAGAGAAAGGCAAAGTCAGAAGTAGTTCCGTGTGTTGTTCCAAAAGAGTCAATTTGCTTTTATTGCCAAGAGAAGGGGCATTGGAGACGAAGTTGCCCTATTTATCTAAGAGATGGGAGAGTCAAAAACGTATGGCTCTACTTTAGGTAAAATCCATTAACTAACTCTTTTAAGTTCCTATTCTAGATTCTTAATACATGATGTGATAAGATTACATTTCGATGTCTTGTAGGATCGAAGAAAAGAGATGAAGCTTAAGGGAAGAAGTGAGTGGAATCTAATCGTGAAGAAATGGATTACGATCGCATTATTTGAAGATTAGAATCTTAAGCTACTACTTGGAGTTAGAATAGATTGCTTAGGAATATGTAACAACATAGTTTTTCAGTTAAATTGCATTGTAAGGACAACTTTTTTCTGCAATAAAATAAATTTTGATTTTATATTATTTATTTATCCTTGCAATGGCGTGTATGAAAAACTTGATGTTTGAAAGTTTCTATTATTAGCAATAATGGATTTGATTCTTAATTATGTTATTTGTGGAAAGGTCAAGAAATTACCAAATAGGAAAAGTTTCTCATCGCCCAAGTTTCAATTGGATAGAAACTTGGAATCATACAACAAGTATTGCATGATGAATGAGAAATTTCATATTTGGAAATTAGACTAATTCGTTGACAAAGTGTCAAGTGAAGGACTAGGAGATCAAGTACACAAGTTTGTGTGTTGATTAAGTCCACCACAAGAGTGACAAAGATATTCGTCATGATTTACTAAAGGTTTAGTAGATATGATTATACTTATAAGATTAAGTGTAATTCCGAGTTGATTTGAAAGAGTTTAAATCAATAGCAGAACGAATAAGAAGAATCAAGTAGGCAGAAAGATAAAAGTTTCTCTATTCTAAGAAGAAGGGAGAGTACATTTTATTATGTTTTATGATAGGTCTTAATGATTAAGAACCATATCTCAATTGATCCTCTAAGTGAGTCTTAGTGCAATTGTATGTCTAAGAAGAGAAATCGAGAATTGAAGAAATGGTTAAATCAAGAAGCCAATCATACTTCGTTCCAAAACAAGTCTTAGAGTTAAGATTGTGACATTGAGTGACAAGTCTTAAGAAGGTTTATAACATTCATCAAATGTGGAATTTGAAAAAGGTTTTCTTATTACTGCACATTTGAAATTGGAAAGTTGTGATGTCTTGGGTAAGACAAAGACCAACTAGGACCAATTTTTTGAAATGTTTAGTCTTGATAAAAGCTACACTAACTCTTGAATATTTGTTTGTCGAGAAATGTTTATTGACAAGAGAATCTTATATGTCAAGGAGTCCGTGGGAGTCTTAATGGTTTTGAAAAGTTTCAAGAACTAATCAAGAATAAACCTTATCGATCATCACTAGCACACGACTTGAGGTTTACAACCTATCGTGTTGACACTATCTTGTTTCTGTGTCCTTCCAATTGAGTTAATTATGCATGTAAGCTCTATGAGTTCTCATTTGAACGCATAAAAGGCAAGCACCTTGATCAATGAAAAGTACATTGATAGGAAAGGGTGAGCTGCTTAACTACTTGGAAGACATGGTGGGCACCCGTGTTACCATAAGGCAAGAGATCAAGATTGAGAAGGTTCGGTCCATATGAATTTGGATTTGTTGCAAACTTTGGTTTTGACGAATTCACATGGATAGGAACACATACACCATTAAAATCTAAGTTTCATAAGATTTCCTCCTTCATGAAGATGACTGTGAGGAAATGCTTTCACTAAGAGAGATTTTAAGAAGATAGTGATTGTGAAATTGTATTCTCGAATTCGATTATGGTTACGGTATACCTTTCCATGATTCGAATCGTGAGATTTGGCAATTAGTTTGAATTGTTTAGACACACATATGAGCTATCTAAGGCAAAGGTGTATGAGTTTGAGAAACTTAGATAAAGGATTATCAAAGCATTAGGTATTAGAATTATGAACTTAAGAAATTCAATAAGTATTGTTTTCTGAAAGTTAAGCTATTTTTCTAAATACATGTCAAAGCTAGTGGGAGCATAAGTGTTATGTTTATATGATAATAATCATCATGATAGTGGGAGCATAAATGTTGTGCTTGTATGATTATTAAGGCAAGTATTGCAAGTTAGCAATATTAATTATAGAAAACAAGAGTTATACTTTGCAAAGTCGTAAGGGTTGAATAGTTGTTTTACTATAATTAAGGGAGAGAATATTATGCTTCATTTCAAATCTAAAGGCTTAGGTTGTGGAATGTTAATAAATTTAGTCAAGAGTACATAGTGCGTTCTCAAAATTTCGATTATGATTATGGCATCCCTCTTCATAGTTCGAATTGTGAGAATGTGACACATAAAATATTATGGCAAAAGATTGATAAAGTATCGTATATTTATGTAAGACATTATGCATCGTATCCCATACGCTTCGGGTAAAGGATCGATTATAGATGCTATAATTTTGACCATTCTAAAATTTTCCAAATCTCTAGTGCATTTAGAGGGAAAAAGGACAATAATCGGTTTTGACTAAGATAATTAAACAACTATCAAAGGACGATCCAAAGTTCGCTGAGGATTGGTCGCTTGTGAGTAGTTGGAAGTATGGTATTGGATAGACCATATCGACATTATTATGAATAGATAAGATTCTATTAAAGAATGAGTTGTCATATGGCAAATATGGAAATGTTTCCATATTGGGAGTTGGATATTGAGAATCTATATCTGGATTAGAAACTTTTATGCAAGAAGGATGTTCAAAGGAATCTACTTTGAGTGAGAGACATCATATCTATAGAATTGTTTCTGATAGAGATTAGCCAAGTTTTGATGATTTTGAGCTATGACTTTACGAAAGAATCATTGCATAAAATGTTAGAATCTAGCATAAGTAACAAGAATTTGATATTCTTATACTTATGATAAGGATTGGGAGTTGTGAAATGAGTATGATTGGAAATGTGTTCATTTGATCTATTTCACAAAGTAAGGACCGTAGGTAAACATTGTGTGCATGCTGAGAGCATGGGACAAGTATAGTAATAATTCAAGTAAGAAGTTGACTACCCGAAACGACAAATAATGAGTAATCAATATGGTGATTAAATTAAAATGTTTTATTTATACCCAGAGTTTGGGGCCATATGGGATTAGTATTATTTTTGTGTTTCACTTTGCATGTTTTGACTTCCTGAATAATTAAATTGGTTCATAACAATCAAATTATTCGAACGAACCACAGTCGTTCATATGTTGTAAGTAGGTATGAATGAAGACTATCGTGAATTGGTGTGTGGATTGTCTAAAGTGTATTAGACATGAGCAAATGTTTGCTGCAACGTTCCTAAATGCTTATGAATATGAGTTTGAGCACTGGATTAAACCGACACTCACTTGATCACTTCATGGATTTTATCACGAGTGATTGGTGAGACGATAACATCTTATATTCTTGAAACCGAGATGTGCGAGTTGTATCTTGTGAGTCAGTTACACATTGATAATATGTAAACGCACCAGTAACTTGGTGTCATAAAACATATTGTTGTATGTGATTCGGTGAGTGAGTGCAAGCAAGCATTGAATCAAAGTTTATCCGTTCCTTTTATCCAAGGTAGGATGAAAGCGATATCTGTGGGCCCCTCGATGATTTAGACACCTAAGCGCTTGGCCAAACCGGGACTAATGAGATGTGTTCAATTGTAGTCTGTTGTCAGTCGTCGTAAATCGGAAATCGAGAAACAACACATAGACAGAGAGAATGATTTAAATCCATACGATATCTAGAATGGAGGAATATATGATCCCTTATCTAAAGGACGCGTATCTGATAAGATCAGAGTTGACAACGGCTTTTGAAAGCTACGATTGCATATCAGGATCTGAAGTCATACACATAATAGTTATTAGACTTATCCAAGTGGGAGACTGTTGGATTAGTGTCTAAGTCTATAACTATTTTGGTATGTACTTGACCCGATGGTGCATGGTCCTTTTGGGTTGCCTTCACCAAAGCAACTTGATAGGATGAATTATGGAGAGAAAGGATTAATTATGATTTATTAATATATTATGAGAATAATATATTAAAGGAAAAATCATATTGTTTAATTAATATTAGTCAATAATTAATTAGGAATTAATTTTGTGGCTAAAAGACATTAATTAAAATTAAGGGACTATAACTGTCAATTGTATGATAGCTGAATATTGAGCTAATGGACTCCATATTAGAGGGGTGGACGAATTCTATGGGGAAACCCATTAGAAATCATCCTGGGCCTTTAAGGAAGGAGTCAATGGGTTGCTTAGGGCCTAAGCAGTCAAATTAGGGTTTCCTTGTGTGATAACCATAATAGCCTCACTATTTAAAGGACCCTTGAGACTCAAAAACGTGGTGAACTAATTGATTAGGGTTTCCAGCCGTTTTTGGGTGTCTCCTCTCTTCTTATTCTTCATCCTCTTGCTCTTGGTGTTTGTGAACCATTAAAGGAGTGACACTTGTGACTCTAAGCTTTGTAAAGTCATTACAAGGAGGATTTGAGATTGTTATTGCTACATAACAATCAAGGTAAGATCTAAAAACCCTTTCTCATGTTAATATGATTAATTATATGCTAGAACTAGGGTTTAAAGTCTTTGATGAATTGCATGTACAATAGAGAAACCTAGATCCAAGCATTAGGGTTTGCATGAGCACATAGGATGTTCTAATGGCTAAAACCCATCACTCGTATCCTATATAAACCACCTTATTCTCTAGGGTTGGCCTCTTTACCAGCATCCAAAGCCTCCAAAACCCTAAATTGAGTTGTAGCCTCCATTGTTAAGCATTTGAACCTTTGAAAAGAGTTTGGTGTTTATTTTGTGCATTGTGAAGGAGTTAGAAGATCTTGAAGTTGCTAAGCTTGGATTGGAAGTCTTGGATCCAGAATCACTACCCATTTTTCAAGGAGTTTGAGGTATCAAGTTCTTATCTTGATTACTAGTTGCTTAGATCTCATCTTGGGTTAAATTGTTATGTTTTAGCCATGGTTTGCATGAATGATGGAATTAGGATGTCCCAAACACTTATTCTTTCAGATCTATGGTTATCTTGGGCTCCTTAGGCATAAAGGTGCCAACTTTATCAAGTTTAGGAACTGTACATTTTTGAGCTTTAGATCTTCATATAGCCATGTATGGACGTAAAGTTGGCAACTTTACGTGATAACCCAGTTCAAGGAGGTCAGATCTGCATTCTGGGGCGATGTCTTAATGGGTTGAGAGCTAAATCTAGAAGATGGTTGATATGGATGAGTACGTTGGGCGTACAAGCCTATACGCACAATGTACAGGTCTTCGAGCAAGTACACTTAGCGTACATGTTGAGTATGCCCCGCGTACTCAATCAGGTGGCATTTTAAAGTTGGGCCTCAGGTTTGAGCCATGTTTTGGGCTTAGAAGGTTAGGGTTTAGTTGGGCCATTTGATTTTGGGAGTTTTGGGCCAGAAATATTATTGGGCCTTGGGCTAAGGCTCATAAGAAGGAATTGGGCCCAATTTGGAAAATTGGGCTATAAGTGGGCCTTAAAGGATTTTAGATTTGGGCCTTAGTCTTGGATCAAGCTATGCCAGGGGTAAAATGGTCATTTTACCCCAAGTACGAATCATTAGTTATAGTCTGGAACCCAAGTGTTAATTGGATGTTATTTTATATTGATAGCTCGAGAAGTCGTTGGGACAGCAGCTAGGGATCTTCAATGAGATTCAGCATTCGAGATGAGTTTCCCCACCATGTATAGCGGGTCGAAGGCACCGTTTCCGACCCATGATTTGATCTGTTAGGAGACCCATGTCTGTGTGACACTTTGCTTGTATGTTTTCTGGGCGGGGACCGTGACTATCCAGTATGTTATTAGTGGCTATATGATTTGTATGTGGGCGGAGCTCGTTATGCGAGTTAGGACAGGACCTGTTATACTCATTGGACGGGGTTCGTTATGCGAGTTATGGTGGGGTGTTATACTCATTGGGCGTGGCCCGTTATGCGAGTTAGGGTGGGGCTCGTTATGCGAGTTAGGGCAGGGCCCGTTATACTCATTAGGCGGGGCCCGTTATATGCTATGTATGTTGGTATGTAGTATTTTGGGGAACTTATTAAGTTTTGTGCTTACGGTTTTTAGTTTATGTTTCAGGTATTTTCGTTTCCAAGGGGAAGAGCTCTAGTCGACTGCATCGCATACACCATATGGATTCTGTTTATGTGACACACTCTAATTTTTATGATGTTTGACATGCTTATTTTATTGGGTTGTATGAACAATGTTTTGGAATACTGTTTTTACTTGAATGAAAAATGAAATTCTTGGGTCATATTTTTTTGATGTTACATTTAAACGAAATATTTTATAGTTTTGACTATGGGTGGCAAGCTGGGCAATAGTGTCATGTTTTTGTCTGACATGGCATAGCATGACAAGTCGTTATGTAACACGAGCACAACACGACACAATGTCGAGTTTTTTAAAATAACAATAAAACAAACCGATTAAAAACGGTAACTACGACACGACAAAGATAACATAAAATAACAATTAGTTTATTAATTAATATTTAATCTTACATAACACAAAAAAAACACACAAACAACTGTTAAATCATGTTGAGTTCGTGTTGAATTTTAAGCACGACACGACGTCGTGTTTTTATATTTGACACGAACACGAATTCGAATTTCAGTTTCGTCTCAATTTCGTTTCATGTATATTTTCGTGGTATGGTATCATCCATTCTCACCCCTAGTTTTGATTCTAAAGTGATAAATTTATATAAATGTGAAGCGTATATATGGATGTAGTTTATGAGACAACTTTTATTGTGTTGCATGTTTTTAGTCTTTGACGCAGGACCAATCATCCTTTAACAGATGAAGTTCAAGTTCAAATCTTTTTTGAGAATTTGACTTATACTTAATAAATTATACTAATACATACCAAAGAAACTAGTTCACTGTCATAGGACCTTTCAATCACAATCTATCAAGTAAAAAACGACCAAGGATAAAATCTCCCAAATTGACAACCTTAATTTATATATTCATGATTTCATACAAAAAAAAAAAAAAAAAAAAAAAAAAAAAAAGTCTAAAAACTTTGCTGATTACAAAATCTATCTGCTAAAATTCTCTCTGATCTGTAATCTGTAATTAATAATATACTTAAGTATGAGTGAAAAATGTGATGATGTAATAATATCAGATACCTAATCGCAACTCCTTGGCAGCCAAAAGTAACTCAGTTTTCACCCTATCATGTTCATCTTCCTCCACCTTCTGCTGCCCTGGTTGTACAACATTCTCCACCACCAAATTGCTTTCAGGTTTCTCCTCCGCCACCAATTGCCGCCACAGCAGCTCATCCCTGCCCATCAAAATCAAATCTTTTTCAAGTTTATGCTGCCTCATGTGTCCACCCAACGCCTGCCCAGTATCAAACTTCTTGGTGCACATCTTGCATTGATGTAACCTTAACATAGGAGAAGGAGCTATTTGCAGACTTAACATGCATACATCATCATCAATGGGTTTAAGTTTTCTGTGGGTTCCCTGGTGTCCACCAAGAGCTTGAAAAGTATCGAATTTCTTTCCACATGTCTTGCATTCATACCAACGATGCCCAGGAATATTATTAGGAAAAGTAGTAATTGAGGTTTCTGCCGGATTATTGTCCACCATCATCCTACGGTTGGCCACACCTTCGTTTTTGCTCAGTCTCTTCATATAGTGGTAGTGGGTGTTTTTACTGTGTGTTTAGATGTATGTGTGTTAAGGATGGTATTAGTATATATAATAAGCTTAAGACTTTAGACTTAAGATACGTGGTGTTTAGATATGGAAACTGGAGAATACTACTACTTCAAAAAGGAAACTAAATCTTTTTAAAATATCTGGTATATATTTATTTTTTCTTGCGTGGGAAGGAATATATATATATATATATATATATATATATATATATATATATATATATATATATATATAATGTTTTTCTTTATTTTTGGAAACAAACTTCACGTATAAATCCCATGCGCAAGATTTCCCTCTATTATAATTCTATAACGTTGGACGGTTGGATGATGATTTTTTTCCTGAAAAAAATAATTTTTTTTATATTGTCCAACCGTACTTCGATCTATGTAATGTTTGCAGGTCATATATCCAGAAGCAGTCTTTATATCTTTGGGTGTTGGTCCACCCGTTTTTTTAAGTCCGGGCAAGACAAAAAAGAAAAAAGAAAAGATATGAATTGAAATATTAAATAACAAGAAAAATACAAGTTTATTGTCAAAAATTGATAACAAAAAAGTCGTTGCAGAGACACCAATGTTGATACCTCTGTTACTGTAAATATTAAGATTTGGAACAACTGAAACCAAGAACGAAGCAATGCAACTTCTACCCTTTTTGCTTTATCATCTCTCGACTCCAACAGGTCCTTAATTGGTAAAGTCGGTGCTTTGAAACCACTTCTTGATCTTCTGGAAGAAGGCCATCCATTAGAAATGAAAGATGTTGTTTCTGCTATCTTTTAATGTATGTATCACCCACTAAGCAGTTATCGCGGTCGAAATTTCAATAGCGGTCACATGCCGCTATTTGAAATCGCGGTTATCACGGTGGTATAGTAGTGGTATAACGGTTTTTTAATATTATGTATAATTTTTATTATATATTTATACAAAATTTATATATTAGATTATTAATACTATATAGAATTAATATCATAAAAAATCGTATAAAAACATCACATAATCTACATATAATATTCTAATATAGTAATATGAAAACTAAAAAGTGTCAAAATGTCATCGCAACTTAACTCGTTCGTGGTTTCTAAGTACTAAAATAGACAAAAAAGGGAAGTCGTCATTTGTTGCTTTGTGGTTTGTAATTAATTATATTTGTTATTTGGACTTATTCAAACAAAAACTGTAGTGGACTAGTTAACAAAAACAAATATTTAATATTGAAATAACGTACAATCGTTTTTTTCATTGTCAAAGTAGCATAATATGTACAAAATTGTAAAAGCAGGTGTAGCGTCGCTATAGCGCTGATGAGGTTTGCGGTAAATAGCGGTCAATAGCGTCGCTAATAGCGTCACCGCTATTTGTAAATGCTATTTCAAAATAACGGTTCAGTAACACCGCAAAACCCTATAGTGCCGCTATAGCACGCTATTGATAGCATAGATCACCCATGAAAATAAATTTTGTAAAAGATGGTAGAGTGAGGACGCTTTTGAATAAAATCAAGAACAAGTTCCATGTAGGGGTGTTCGTTTGGATGGATCGGTTCGATCCGATCCAATTAAGTAAATCCAAATTGATTTCGGTTTTCAAAATATGGATCCAAATAATCCAAACTGAATTCAAATTCAATCCGATCCGATCCAATTACAATTCGGTTGGATCGGTTTTTATAATTTGGTTTTCAAAAACTAAAACATTTTAAAATGACATATAATTATATTATTATCCAATTTTTATAGAAGAAGCAAAAAAATATTTAGTTGTGTTTTAAAATTTATAAACTACTAAAAATATATATTATAGTTTAATATTCAATATATAAAGAACTTTTGAGAGAAAATGCATATTCATGTTTTTTATTAGATGAAACTTTTTGAACTTATTTGAAAAAATAAATTATAAAATTAATAAATAGTTATAGTTATATTAAAAATAAATAAATAATAAATTCTTATTGGGTTTTTTTGGATTATTCGGTTCATATTTTATAAACCAAAACCAATCCGAAATCCAAAATAGTAAATCGGTTTTGTTGAAAACCACTCCCAATATCCGAACCAAATAATTCAATCCAATTTGTCCAATTTGACTATTCGGTTTTATCCAAATAATGAACAGTTCTAGTTTCATGTGGATGGGTCAATGCTTTTTGATTATGTTAACTGGCATGGTTTGTTACAAAAATAAATGGTAAATGTTTTGATTATGTTTGGTAAATTTAATGACCCCTTTTATGTACTGATGTTGATTAAATTATGTTTGGTACTGAAATTAAATACATATTCTAAAAACAGTTTTAGACTCCGCAATCATCAGTCTTGTTCAACTAAATAATCAGGTTTTAAAACATTGCTGCCATCATCATTGTATATCATCTCACTTGAGAGAAGCAAAGATACATACATATTCTAGCACAACACAAACAAACGTGGAATTATGATGAAATAAAAGACCAACAGCAGATACACTTACTTATATTCACAATACAAATTCAGCATGACAAACCAAACTTTCCAGTTTCACCACCCTACAAGAAAGAATTCAAGATCTGTCCACAATTACAATCAAAACAATTCAAAAGTTTTACAGCAAGATCCACTCATTACTCAAAAAAAAAAAACACCAGTAAAAACTACAAACTCATTTCAGTTTACAACCATTATATCAAATCTGCCACATTCATTGGCATTTCATCAATTTGGGTACTGTAGTACTGCTCTATATCTCTTAAAATCTTGATATCATCCGTCTTCACGAAATTAATAGCAACACCCTGCAAAACATTCAAACTAATATATTACATACAACAGATAACAGACAACAGATAAGGAAACAAAAGATATAAAGTCTTTGTTACCTTTCGTCCAAATCGACCGGATCGACCAATACGATGAATATAAAGCTCTCGGTTATTTGGGAGGTCATAGTTAATCACCAAAGAAACCTAAAAAAAAACAAATCAGTTATAACACATGAGAAATGAAACAATAAGATAAAGATCTTCTTGAGTTTCACATTCACTTGCCTGTTGAACATCCAACCCCCTGGCCCACACATCTGTTGTAATCAAGACACGAGTAACACCAGATCGAAACTCTTCCATAATTGCATCTCTCTCCTTCTGAGGCATATCTCCATGCATAGCCGATACAGTAAAGTTATTCTCACGCATCTTCTCAGTTAGCCAATCCACCTACATAAGTACAATTAAAGTAAGAAAAAACTCAAGTTTTAAACCCTAGATTTACTACTAAAACACAAAATAATTCCACTACTTTACCTTTCGCTTTGTGTTACAGAAAATTACAGCCTGTGTGATTGTGAGAGTATCATACAGATCACACAGAGTATCAAACTTCCAGTTTTCTCTTTCTACAGCAACAAAGAATTGTTTTATTCCCTGTCATGGTCAAATAAAACAATTAATTATATCATATCTTGATAGAACAGCTAGGATATTTAATCTTTATGAAAGCAGAATGTCTTACCTCAAGAGTCAACTCATCACGTTTGACCAGGATTCGAACAGGATCAGTCATGAATTTACTGGTCATCTCCAATATTTCATTAGGAAGAGTAGCAGACACCAAACACACCTGAAGCTCTGGTGGAAGATAACGGTAGACATCATAAATTTGATCCTTAAACCCTCTGCTCAACATTTCATCAGATTCATCCTGTTGAAAATCAAGACATTCAAACACATCAATCTATGGGTTTACTTCAAGTTCAAGTCTTCTTCAAGATGGAAGTATTGATACTGGTTATAAAGGGAAGTTAGAAGATAGAAAACTCACGAGAATTAGTAGTTTAATGGCTCTTGTTCGCAATGTTCTTCTCTTGATCATGTCACAGACTCTCCCAGGTGTTCCAGAAACAACATGGACTCCATTTTCTAACTTTCTAATGTCCTCACCAACACTTTTTCCTCCAATGCATGCATGGGCTTGTATACTGATGAAATCGCCTATAGCCAATATCTGTTTCTCTGTCTGTGCTGCAAGCTCTCTTGTTGGTGACAAGATCAAAGCTTGGACCCTATAGATGAAGATGTAGAATCCATGTAAGAAACCATATGTCTAAGGAATAAAACAACTATAGGACTAAGGAAAATGAACAAGAAGAAATAATCAAATTTCCCAATGATGAGTGATGACATTAGCAAACAAAAGAGAAAAGTTTTACAAGCATAAAGTTGTAACATCGTCATTATCATCCAGTGATTGACAGATCCTAAGGTTCAATTTCAGATGCTACAATATGTGTAAATCAAAGAAAGTGGTGTTGGCCTATTGATGGATATGAGCGTACATCATTTTACATAATTTCATAAAGTGGTTTCTTGAATACATTTAGCAAAGTAGATGCCCTCATTGAAGCCATTGATAGATCTTCCTAATAAAAGGTGCTACAGTTTTCAAGTTGTAAACAAAGCTATTTGCCAAAGAAACAGCAACCCTATAGAGTTCCAAATCTTCAGTTTTGACTAGCGCGTTTGTTCAAAAACACGGACGGGAATATGTTTTGGGTGCTACCAGATAAAATAATTATTCGTTAAAAAGGGCAAAAATAAAACATTACACCGTGTATAAAGAGAAATTGCCAGCAAAAAAGGAGAGGCTTGAAAACTCACCCTATAACATAAATCTATGGTTTATTTTCGAATTAACTAGAAAAAGTTGAAATTGAATAAACAAATTGATGAATAACAGAACATACTCTCTTGAAGCTGTGTCGACAATCTGGCAAACAGTAAGCGCAATCATGGAGGTTTTTCCGGTACCAGATTGAGCCTGGGCAATGACATCTCGACCTTCAATGATAGGCCTAACAGCTCTCTGTTGAATTGCCGAGGGCTTCTCGAATCCGTGTTGGTAAATCCCACGGAGTAGATCGTCTTTGATTCCCATTTGGTCAAAGCTCATAATCGGCTCCACTCCGCGCGAGGTCTCAAAGACCAGCTTTTCGTCATCCACCATCGTGTTCCGCCGTCCTCTGTTCGCCGGTACCACTGACGTTCCCGCCATGAGAGATTTTTCGTAGTTCTTGTGGCTCGTATTTCCCCTGTTGTTGGTTTTAGGGTTCTTATGTGAACCAAGTGAAACCCTCGATAGAATTTCGAAAACCAAAACGTGGCCACTACGTTGATGTATATGTAGGCGAAATTAGGTTAGATCCGCTTATTGTCCCTCTTACGTTTTTTTTTTCAAAGGAATTATTTCTATTTTACCTTTAAAATCATAATCAATAATAATTCTACATATTAATGGATAGTTACGAATATGTTTTATAAACAATTTGTATAAACTAATACCATCTTCTCTTTCTATTCTAATAAAAGAGTAGTTTGTAATCTCTTTTTGACAAGTGTCTCCATATTAAGCCTCATAATTAATGCAAATTTTATTTTTCTTTTGCCATGTTTCACCTTATTATGTCTTATAATTAATACATACCAATTGTCTTTCAAATTTCAAATTTTAAATTTCTCATTCTAATTACATTATATTAACAACATTAGAATAAAAATTAAAATAAAATTAATACAAATTATAAATTGATATAACTTTACATAGTTATTTAAATCAATGATTATAATTTTATATAACTAAAAAACATCTTAATTAATAATTTATTTAAAATAAGTTATTAATAATTTTAAATTTTAACTATTAAAGTTTAATTAATTTTATAACCGTGGTTCCCACGGGTTATAAACTAGTGGTATTATGTTTAGTGGTGTCAAAAGAAAAAAATGCAAAACCAAATCAGTTTTGCTTGGCTTTAGAAAATTCAGATTAGTTATCCAAATAAAAATAATTTTATTTGATTTGATTTTGGTTAAGAGTGCTAAAGGGGTGGGTATTTGGACCTCTGCATCGGACCGGACTTGGACCGGTCTCATCCGGTCTAAAGTCTACTAATTTTTGCAAAATATGTTCGGTTCAAAAGTCAGTTTAGTCCAGGTTCGATTATGAATCTGGTCCAATCGTAATAGATAAACTAATTTTTGGTAAAACTTTAACGAGTTGTATCATATGCATCTAAAGTTGCACCGATTCAATGGGTATAAGAACTGAAAATCCTAGATCTGGACCCGAAGCTAGATCGGCCTTAACGAGTTCAGTCTAAAGTCCACCAATTTCTCCCAAATTGGTATGGTTCGATTCGATCCAAATGTTCACCCCTAATTATAACGATACAATTATCAATGTATTATTTGTATCTCTTCATTAATAATTGTACCGTTATAACTCTAGTCAAATCAATTAGGTTTTTATCAAATTAACTTTTTTATTTATTTATATGAAATTTAATTATTATATCCACACTCATTAAATTTTGTGTCATGTTGTTTTTGTTATTTATTGTCTTTTATTATTATTATTATTATTATTAAACTTTAGGGTTTAAATGATTAATATTACAAAACACAAAATCAACGATGCAAGATAATAATAGTCCAGGGGTCATTTTATAAATTGGATTCATATTTGACTACAAATTTTAGTGTTTATAATTTGATTGTTTTTTATGTAACGTTTCGAAAATTAAGACTAAAAATTTTAATTTTTAAAATAATAAATTATCATTCGGGACATGTTCATAAAACCATGATAAATTCAGAGTATGTCAATAAACATCCAAATATATCATAATCATATAAAATGTGGAACAATATGGTATGTGCAATGCAGTCAACCCAAACTCTTCATTTTGGAACTGAAAGTACTTGAAACATAAACTGAAAATCGTAAGCACGAAGCTTAGTGGATTCCCCAAAACACCACATACCATACATATCAAACATATAATGGGCCCTGCCCGGCATCGATATGTCAGTCATCAGACCCTGTCTGGCATCGGGCCCCCATCCGGTATACATACAAACATATAAACAAATGCAAAAATCACAAAGCTAAATAGCATACAATATAATCATCAGGCCCCGTCCGGTAAACATATCAAAAAACGTACATGCATAGTCACACATACAACTAACATCGTAATCATAATAAACGATGGGTCGACATTGGTGTCTTCGACCTGCTAAACACAGTGAGGAAACTCACCTCAAACCGCTGAAAATCAGATAAACGCTCAGACTGTTGATCCGGATAATCTC
Organism: Lactuca serriola; assembly: GCF_051521515.1. NCBI lineage: Eukaryota > Viridiplantae > Streptophyta > Magnoliopsida > Asterales > Asteraceae > Lactuca > Lactuca serriola. Next base: position 47,819,388 of record NC_136410.1, read on the forward strand.
CGCGCTAATCAATCAAATAAAACCCTAATTGATAATTGGGTCATAAACCATAACTAGGAATCTCATTCCTATGTCCAACTCCTAGGGTAAAAGACCTTTTTACCCTTTCCTCACTTAACCAAATAACCGAGGCCCAACCCAATGGTTCCAAAAAGCCCAATATGGCCCAAATTCCTAAATGATGGCCAAATCCCAACAATGACCCAAAGTCAGAAAGACTAATGGCCTAACAAGGCCCAAAACATTAATAGTCAAAATATGACCCAAATCGCAAAAATCAACAAAAGTCAATGGCAGATGAGTACACCCCGCATACTCATACTTATGCCCAGCGTACATTGTACGAGTTGGGTATGCCCAACGTACTCCGCAGCCAACCCCAAATTATAATTAAGTGCTTAATCGGTTAAGCCACTATGTCCAATTATCATATTTGATCCTAAATGATGTCTTAACACGTAAAGTTGGCAACTCTACTCCTTTGGTTTTACTAAACACTTTTGAGTGATGTTTTAATTAATATGAAAACAAAAAAATTGGTTTTGAATTTTGGGACGTTACAGACGGTGACGCACGGAAATAACGATTTTAGGCATTTTTTTACACTTATAAATACCCAATGCTTCTTAAACCTAAAGGGAAACTTTTTCCATTTCTCCCCGACGATTTTAGAGCATTTTGGAGGCATTCCAACATGCTCCAACTATCTTTATCATTCCAATCCGAATTCAAGGCGAGAAATCATCAAGTTCACAAGCAATCAACATTAGAAGACCATTCAACCGATCATCTCCATTACAACTCCAAAATTCCTTATTTGTTCCCCAATGTTTTATTGTTTCAAACTTTGATAATAATTATGTTACATTTTATGTATGATTGCAAGATTTTTTGTGGGTTATAATATACAATTCATTGTTTTTCTTCAAGTTACTGTTTTTATGATTTCAATGGAAGACTAAACCATTAGGTTACTTTCAGGGATGTTTAGGACTTTTGGATGAACACACTTGATTATTACTTGGTTTTGGTTAATTTCAATCGTTATTTTATGTTTCATATGATGATCTTTTGGTGATAACGATTGAAATTGGGTTATATGAGTTTGTTTGATTGCATAACTAAAATAATGCATTATAAACTCACCGATTGTTCCAGGTTCAAGTAGCTTAGGAACAAAGACAATTGGTTGAACCCAGGGGCGCACCTTTTTTGGGGCCAGTAGGGGTTGTGGCCCCCCTGAATTTTGGGCTATAAGTGAGTATACATGTGTAATTTTTGGAATTATAGGCCTAGCAATGTGAGTTTTGGGCTGTGGCCCCTCCTGAGTCCTGAGTGATCCAATGTTTGTTCAATTGTTTGCCAAGAAGCGATCCAAGACCAAGAGAGAGACCTCGATCGTTCAGTAAAGCTTCCGCCTTCCCCCCAATCTCCCAGGGCCCGTCCTCAATCTTCGCTCAATCGCGACTCCGCCAAATCGAAGCTAGTCGTCACCACTCACCTGCTCGTCGCTGCTGGACGCTGGCTGCTGCGGACCTACGGTGCTGCTACAGTGTTACCTGCTGCTGCCGGCTGACCTGCTGTTCTTCAATCTACACGATTGCGCAGCTGCAATTCTGTTGCAATCCCCAATTCCGTTCCTCAGGTATGCTTTCAGCTTTGAGTTTTCAAGTTTCAATTTGGTTGCTGACCTGCTGTTCAACCTGTTCTTGATTTCTTTCCTGTTGCAATTGTTTAGTTGTTGGATACTAAATTTGATCTTAAAAGAATTGAACATCCAATTATTGGTTAAACATATATAATTAGGAATAGAAGTAGGAATTTATGAAACAATTAAAGTTAGTATCATTTAAAAAAAGAAGGGAAGTTAACACCACCTTCCAGTTTCAAGTCCTTATTTACAGCCTGCAACTTATTTCAATTGGCTCTGTTTTGTTGGCTTTTATTAATGTATGCATGTGTGACCATATTAACATGTATAATTAGGAATAGAACTTCGATTCTTTTATGCACATACCTATTACTAATTGTCATTAGAAAGTTGGAATTTTTCTGACTTTTTTGCCTGTTTTGTTGTTATTGTCTAGAAGTCGATAATTGATGAATTCAAAGACCTTAAAGGTCATCGGGCTGAGTTGTAATTCTTTTTCTAGTTATTTTTTGTGTTTATTTGCAAAAACAAATTTGGTTTTTTTGTATGTGATAATTTTAGTTTATAATACTTTCTGCAAATTGCCCCCCCCCCCAAAAAAAAAAAAACAATTGTTCAAGCTCCACCCCTGGTTGAACCCACATGTGTTATTCCAACTTGTGATATTGAATGCTTAATATTGTAATAGGTAGTTGCAAGACATTCTATTTTCAATTCAATAATTGTTCCTAATCCAATTAGACCCAAGGAGTAAGACAACTAGTTGAATGAACATACGATTTACCCAAAACTATGTTTTACAGGATAATGAACCTTAATTGCATTTAAGGAATTGAACTAGGATTTTAGGGAAGAAAGCGTGTGAATTTGAACTGTCTAACAACTGAACTAGGAGTACCTTACTTTTCTCATTGAGAGCTTCATTTTAATTAATAAATTTCCAAGTTTATTGATTTACTATTTGTTAAAAAAAATGCGATGATTGTGAGTATTTGTTCTTTGTCATTGATTACTATAACATAAAGTTTGACCACAAACTCCTTATGGATTCGATCCGACTTACCCTATCTATGTAGGTTAGTTGGTTTATTTTTTATTAAGGCAACGACCTCGATCAATTATTCATCCTTTAGCTAACCCCGACATATAATCGTTAAATATGAAGTGAACGGGAATCCTCATCGTGGCGGGCGCAGGTGCCACCACTGCTCCTCCACCTCCCTGCAACCGCGGACAATCGGCCTTTTTATGGCCAGTTTGGTTGCAGTGGAAACAAATCATGCCCTTCTTGGGGCAATCCCTGCTCACGTGGCCCGGCTGACCACATGTATAACATACCGGGCCCGTCCCCCGACAAGTTCCACCATGAGATCTCCCACACTTGGCACACCGATCAAGACACTGTTGGCCCCTACTGGATGAATCTGAGGTCTTAGTCTTTTTAGCCTAACCTACTGATGTTTGTGCCTGCTCGGGCTTCTGCTTGGTGCGGAACTCCAACTCCATCTCCCGCTTACGAGCCTTATCTACCATCTCATTTAGGGTTTTACACCCTGTAAAACTCACAAAATCACAAATATCATCCCTCAAAATGGAATGATACCTCGTCCTCCTCATGTCCTCATCGGTAGCATACTGTAGGATCAATAATGCCCGTTCCCGAAACTTGGCGTTAATCTCCGCCACAATCTCGGTGGTATGCTGGAGCCCATGAAAGTGCCTCACCAATCGCTACACCTCAATAGATGGTGGAAACTCCAGATCAAATCGTCTAACAAACTCTGCCCACGTCATCTCAGCCACACTGGCTGCTCCCACATGGCTAGTCACCTCCCCCACCAATCCTGGGCTCGGTCCCTCAGCATACATGAAGCAAAGCCCACCTTTTCTGCATCAGGGCAAGAACTCGTGCGTTATGCGTTCTCTATGTCCACCACTCGGCGTCGGCTAACTATGGGGTCCATGACCCCAAAGAACTCCGGCGGCCTGTGTAACGCCCGTAGATCCGGGCTAGTCAATTTAGAGATAATAGGGGTCGAAAACGACTTTTTGACAAAATATTATTTATAATACATAATCTTAACCAAGTTTTAGAATACGTCTCTAGGGTTCCGTACATATAAAGAACGTTGAAATCCGAGTTAAAACGAAAAAGTTATGGTCCGTCGAAGTTTTACGGCAAAACAGACACGACACTTGGAGAAGTAAATAGTGAATTTACGATGGATGAATTTTTAGCCTTATAAATCTAAACAAAAGTTGTAGTATACGTTAAACCAAGAACATACAAAAAAAGAACGCCCAAATCTGACTTCATATGAGGAAGTTATGAATTTTCTAAGATTTGACTTAGCAGTGCACAGCCCGAAACTCGAATTTTAGATCGAGCGGTTTTTGGCCTATGCGAACTAAATGAGAATTGAAGATCTCATTAATAGGAACTCAACGATAAAAATACAGACGAAAACAGAGAACGTATGTAGAAGTTATGAATTTTACGCGGACATTTAACAATATAATCTCCTTGTACTGTTAAATTTAAGATCGGTCGAAAATTAGCCGACAGAGTCAAAATGAAAGTTGTAGATCTTATTTTTACCTACGCGTGGATATAAATAACATCAGAAACGGAGGTCGTATGTAAAAGTTACGGATTTTAGAAGTCGGAAGTGTGTTGTGAGAAAATAGGTGATGTGGCACAATCTTGGCCATTGCTTTCTCCCCAAGTCTTGCCACTAGATGGTGACATGTGTCACCAAGTTCAGCCATTTTTACCCTATAAATAGAACCTCTCTCACCCTCATTTTCTTCACACCTTTCCCACTATTTCTTCTCTTTACTCTCTCTCTCTCTCTAGAACCTCTCTCTAGCCCCGAAACCCCCTGAAAAGTCTAGGGAACCTCCCTAGCACGAGGTGGAAGCCCCGGAGTGCTTGACGGCTCCGAGAAGAAGAGCTTTTCGGCTCGGGAACGCTGCTCTAAGCAAAACCCTATTTTCTATAAAACCCGCTGTAAGTGAGCTACATCTACACTATTTTTAATATAGATTTTATTTAATTATAGTAACGTTATTAGGAACTTATAATAAGTACTTGGGCTATTATTATGGGTTATATAAGTATTGTTTAACGCTTATATAATAGTAATAATATCTAGACTATTAATTAGTCTCGGCGAATAATAGACTAAACTCTAGTGGTAATAATACTAGGTTTCGTCGAAGGAAATTATTTTTAAGAAGCGAAGCGCTGTCTGAGTTCAAAATCACCACCTTTTCATGTGAGTGCATGATCCCTTTCATCTTACACATAAATATGAAGTATTTAATATAAATTACGTGTTATGTGTGTATATTGTCTGAATACTTGTTGTCTATGTTGGGTGAAATATTTTTATACACGTTTTAAATGATTTAAACTGTATATGTATTTTATATCTACAAAATATGTTGGGTAAAACATAGGTAGATGTAATAGTTGTTGTGTGGCCAAATAAAATAATAAGAGGCCTCGATATAGATGTTATTGATGATCCAGTCATCTAGCGGAGTATAGATGACGACCACGGACTATTCTAGACAGTCCAATGGAACGCTAGCAAGCTCGCAACCTGTAGGTGTTTATTTGAACTGTGTGCTCACCAGCAGTACTCCATCCCCCACATGGTTGCCTTATTTGACATGAATTGCCGAGGAACCCCCGAAGCATGTGTTGTCACCCCGATGAAAGTCCTTAGACTAAGTCCCTTGTGTTAGATGTTTTAGGGACGTAAAGTGAGGATAACGGGAATGGGTAATCGGGTTTGTTTGGTTTGATAAAGTTAATAAACTTATTTATTGTGGGTTGAAAACCCTATGTGCTCACCAAGTTTCCCAACCTGACCCACTCAGTTTATTTATATCACATGTGTTGATATGAAGTCACGTTACACTAAGAGATTAAGGAGATATAAATCACTAGTGATAATGAATGTAAGTTCTGTTTATGCTTATGTTTCTGTATTGACGATGACATCCCAAACGTTTTAAAATGAATAAAAATATTTTTCTTTGGAAATTATTTGATAACGTATTTATCATGTTTTACTGGGAACAAATTCCGCAGCATTTTTATTAAAAGAGGTACTCTGAATTTTATAAAGCATAAACAAAATAGGCCTTTTCTAGCCGTGAAAATGGGGATGTCACAGCCTGCACGCCTTGAACTCCCAGAACGAGGGAGTTCGGGCCCCGACCTAGCCCGCAACAATCTTGACTCTGAATGCCCTAAGCCTCTCCTCTATGATCTCCATCATACCTTCCTTGACCGTCCCAAAAAACACTAGGGCAGCGTCAAGGATGCCCTTCGTAACCTCGGCTGCAATAAGCTCGCACAACCTCTCATCAATGGGCTCGGTAGTGTCACCCGACCCAGATCCATATCCTGATCCCCCTTCTCCAAACTGTGTCACCACCATACTGTACTGCAATACCACAAACATAATGATCAGGATGTCCAAAGAGGGGATCCTCCCACACCGGTTCTCCTTAGAGTTTCCGAGTCTAACGTTGGTTCGAGTATAGGTCATGTGCTTTCAGTAGTACGGGCCCAATACTACCTTCCACACCTACTTGTACCTTCACCAAGGCTCTACCTGGTAACTCCAATTCATCCCATAACAAATCATATCTCACATGCTACCACATAAATCAAATCCTAGGCTAACCTAAGATTTACTCCATCCATATCAAACCAGAAATTAATCATAACAGGTTGCCTTATGCATGCAAATTATACACATAACAGGATCAAATAGACTTTCGAATAACAGACCCTACCCTAAGACCACAACCATACAAGGAACAGAAAATAAGGCCAAATCAATCATTTTGTGGTTATAAGACCCTAACCGTATACAATTTTGGAAGCATACACATATCAAGATTCATACAATTATCATAACTCATATATCAGTATAACATGGCTAACTAATTGGGAAAACTACTTACTTGGCTCGGCCGATCATGCGCATTGCACTCTCCTCTTTTCCATTTTAAGAAATTTTAACTTTGATTTTTTTGAAAAAAAAATTACCATTTCCTTAGTTTGAGTCCTGACACACCCAAGAGTATGCCCGAATCCTCAAACCAAGGCTCTTATGCCAACTTGTAACTACCCAAATTTTTAGAAGAAATTTTTTATTTTTAATTAACCAAATCATTTTCACAAGATATGAAATATCAATGACAATTGTTTTCAAAATCCATAACACCAATATTTTACTTCAAATATCAGAGTGTCCTATCAAAAAAAATGTCGAAGAGTGCATTTCGTGCCATCAAGTCTTGCCCTTGCCCTTGGGCTCAGATGTACCTTAAACAAATCTACAAATTGTAAGTTAATGCTTAGTGAGTTCCCTAAAGCATACCCCATACAATCCACATAATCACATAATCCATAATAGCTATAAAATCTACATAAACCACATAAGCCATGCATATTAACCTATAAGGATGTCGTGAAAACCCTCCAAGGTCTTACTATGGGTGCCACTGGAACCCCTACGTGGTCTTAACCCACTACCATGGGAACCCCCACATGGTCTTAACTGCCTGCCATGGGAACCCCCACGTGGTCTTCCCTAACACATAAAATATCATATAACTAACCATTCAAACAAACTAGGATGTCATGGAAACCCTCCAAGGCCTTACATCGAATGCCATGGGAACCTCCACATGGTCTTAGTCTACTGCCACGGGAACCCCCCCGGGTCTTCCATACTAGTATCATAAAGATAACTATCATATCACATGTCACACAATCAACTAGTATTCCACATAACATATAATATGGTTCAGCCTTGGTGCCTTCGACCTATTGGTATGGTGAGGAGACTCACCTCTCAAAAATGTTGAACTAATAAGATGAGATTCGATAAGTCCCAACACGTAGCTCCAACTCAACTGCCTACAATCATCATGTGACCAGCTTGTCAAAATCCCGAAATACAAGAATTATCCTTATGGTCAAACTTGGTCGACCATGGTCAAAGTCAGGTCAACAGTCCATGTTGACCCAACTCATCGAGTGCATCTAGCAACTCGTCGAGTTCCTCTAGTGTCCAGAAAACCGGGACAAACCCAAGTCAACTCGTCGAGTTGCTTAATGTACAAAAGACCGAAAACTCATGTAGACCGAAAACTCTAATCTCTCACCAAAATCACTCAGAATCTCAAAAACGGGTAAACCCTACCCGACTCGTCGAGTTGGCTAAGCAACTCATAGAGTCCCTTCAGTCCTTCCAGTGGAATCCAAGACTCCAAATTATAGATCCAACCCGTTATGGTGTAGTTACCACGTAAAGTTGCAAACTTTACATGCATGTAAGGCCTCATAAGGCTAAAACACTAAGACTAAGGTTCCTACAAGGTTTTAGTGCATGGAAAGGGCCTAAGCTGGATAAAGTGGGCAACTTTATGTCATTGAAGACCTAGAGGTGTCTAGATCTGGAACCATATCCTTATGACAAGTCCAAATCCGAGTATGACACCCTTTTTGCACCAAAAGTGACATATTTTTCTATAAGATGAGATCTAAGTAAATAGAGATCAAGGTAGCAACTTTTTACCTCTAAATGTGTAATGCCGTAATTTTTCAAACAAAATTTTCATTTTTAAAATCACATAATTTTCATAAATAAAGTTCACAAATCTCCAAAATGACAATTTATCAAAAACACATGTTCATAAATTGTTTAAAACTCAATCCAGGGTCCTCAAACATATCTTCGTCCCGTGTGTACAATCAAGTCGGCGCCTTCCCGTGATCCTGAGAAGTACTTGAAACACATAACATATAACACGGTAAGCATGAAGCTTAGTGAGTTCCCCAAAATACCACACATATCTCATTAGCCTCTCATGGCTATCCTCGAATAAGACCCTCCGGTCAATATGTCTCAGTGGGACCCTCTAGTCCCACAACTCGGACCCTCCGGTCCTAACTCAGTAAGCTCAAATAATACACAACATAAATCACAAAGACATAATGCAGGATATCACAATACTAAATATAAGCACATAAGACTCTTCGGTCACACAAATATTACCTTTCTAGGTAAGTATAGTAAGAAGACTCACCTCGTAAGCAAACAAGCAAATAAACCTCGTACATGAATCACCGATCTAGCCTCCACCTAACGCATATGATAACTATCTCTAATTAATACTCCAATCACAACTCTAAATAAACCAAGTGCTATTTTTTCTCTCTAAATCTTGGGATGGGTAAAAGACCATTTTACCCCTCCATGGTCCCCAAAATCCCTGTCTTGACCAAACCCTAAAGTCAACAAAAGTCAACACTCAAGTCAACAATCTATGTTGACCCAACTCACTGAGTGCATCTATGTAACCCGTCGAGTCCCTTCGTTTCCACATAAAGGTCGCGAAAATCTAACTTAACTCGTCGAGTTATCTCACCAACTCGCCGAGTTACTCATGTCCAAACTCGTTAGGGAAAACCCTAACCGAATCGTCGAGTCAGCTCGTCGACTTGTCGAGTCCTTTCAGACTCTTTTCTCATTTAGACGTTTTAAGGCAGATTTACAACCCCAAACTCTAGATCTAGCCTCCCAAGGCTAAGATACCATGTAAAGCTGCAAGCTTTATGTCCATGCATGACACTTAGGGATTGAAATGCCAAAACAACTTCTAGTTATGGTCCAAGTAATAAAACTCCCCTCTAGTTGGATAAAGCTTGGACCTTTAAGCTTAAGGGACCTCACAAGGTTCATATTTGATGTCTTAAACGATTAGCAAGCTCAAGTCACTCAAAATCTCAAGGAAATATGGAAAAAGCCCTAAAAGCTTCCTATGAAAGGCCGGCAGGGCCTGAGTCAGTGCAGTGCATACGAGAAAGTACACGAGGGAGTTTGTCACTCCAAGGGTTTAGGCTACTACAGTTGTGGCAGGGTTGGTCATGTTTGCAGAAGGTGACCAGTATTTCCCCAAATGTTGCGAGTATGTCATCTTCTATTGCTACTAGATGGATGTTTGGGATACGTATCGCGTTGGAATTGTGAGTGAGTTTGGATAATTCAGACCTCGGGTCGGTTTTTCTGCTAGTGCTTGGGTTACCAAGGATCATATATGCCATCCTGCATGCTGAAAGGTCCTTGATGAACCCAAAGAGAGACGCGTCTTGAGAAGTGGGTTCCGCGCATACCGTTATCATTTCGAATCCTTGTCGGGATCTATGCAAGAGTATTATTTAGAGGATACTCGATCATGGTTAGAGTGATTGTTCTCCAATGAAGTCAGCGTTCAGAGGTTCTATCATTGTTCAGGTATGGTCGGAAATTGTTTATGGATGAACTTTGGAGTTCAAGGTACTACCGTTGCTAGGACGGAACTGATGATAGGAAGAGGGTAGTGTCAGTCGCGGATGTTAGATGCATAAGTGGTTGGTCACTGGATGATCAAGAGAATTGTATTTTCGCATGAGCTGTGTTCGGTTAGAGTTCAGTCGTACTGCAAGATTGGGAGTGGGAATGAGGATTCGTCAGCTAGAGTGAAGATTAAGGTCTTCAATTGACAACATGATAAATGGATTGAGGTGTCTGACTAGATTAGATTTCAAGAGTAATCATCGAGATTTATGAGGATGGGAGATCTCAAGGTTTAATCGGCGATTAAATTCTAGCATTGGCAGGCACAAGTTGTCATCAGCGGGATGTTAGAAAGCGAGAAGGATTGGGAATCCTTCAATTCTCAAGTAATGTGAAGGCTTAGTCGAATCTAAGTGGGGGAGAGACTTTTTATAAAGTTCTCCAAATGTGAGTTCTGGTTGCGCGGGGTGCAATCTCTTGGGCACCTTGTCAACCAGAAGAGTATTCTAGTTGATTCGGCCAAGATAGAGGCCATGATACAGTCGGAAATTCTGAGGTCTCCATCCGAGATTCATAGTTTCCTGGGTATAGCAGGTTATTACCGGAGATTTACAAGGGAATTCTCCGAGATTGAGGTTCCTTTAACCAGACTGACCAAGAAGTCGGTGGCCTTTCGTTGGGGGCCTGAGTAGCAGGCAACCTTCGACACTATTAGACAGCGGCTGTGCGAGGCATCAATTCTCACCCTGCCAGAGGGTGTAGATGATTTTGTGGTTTATTGTGATGCTTTGATCACGGGAATGGGTGCGATACGAATACAATGGGGTCACGTGATAGCAGGTTTTGGGAACCAGGTTAGAGTTCCGGTTAGGACTCAAGTTCAGTGGTGTGTTAGGTCGAGTGCGTGTTCGACCCGGGTTGGAAAGTGTTGTAATACTGCGGGGGTAGCCGTAGCATTCACTAGCGATCAGGTAGTATGGAAAGTGTTGTAAGACTGCGGGGGTAGCCGTAGCATTCACTAACTATCAGTTAGTATGGGAAGTGTTGTAAGACTGCGGGGGTAGCCGTAACATTCACCAGTGGTTAGTTAGCATGGGAAGTGTTGTAAGACTACGGGAGTGGCCGTAGCATTCACTAGCGGTCAGATAGTGATAGAGTGTCGTGAGACTGCGGGTGTAGCCATAACATTCACTAGGTTGATAGATGGCATGAGCGTGTTGTTAGAACGTGGAAGGAACAGTAGTACCCACCAGTTCGGGTGCAGTAGTGAGGATATGGAAACCCACATATTGGAATTCAGAATTTCCTAAACAAATTAGATCTGGTTGAGCCAGTGATACGACTGTAGGAGTGCCACTACAACTGTGGGATCAGGGAAGCAATGGACTGTATAAGATTGCTTGTGATATAAAGCTACCATTTGTTAGGTAGCAATCACTTTTAGCCTGTATTTGGTGACGTCAGGGTTTGACATATGGACCTGATCGGTTAGATTAAGAGAGTGTTAGAGTCAATATGTCAACTAGTGGCAACTAGTTCCAGAGAAGGATTTCGTTCAGAAGTTGTGTAAGACGACAAGGTGGGAGTCCTATTAACTCCGCAGCCGGGCTGGAACCTGATATTTCAGATGATGGGTGAACAAATTGAGACCAGGGAGGTCTCGGTAGATTTTGGAAGGCATTCTTGTGGCAACATACTGCTTCAGGCAGTTCAGTGTTCGGGCAGTTTCTGCGTTTGGGCAGTGTTAGTATTTATCACTCACAACGGGATCAGCTGAGCCTTGGCCAAGTATAAGTGATCTGCAGGGATAATTGGGTATGTGAACCTGTTTTATAGTGAGAACCTAAAGCTATCAGAAGTTGAGTAGCATGTTGATGGATGAACAAACTGGATTCAATGATAATGATTCAGTACGAGTGGTCTGTCGGGGAATCAGACCATCTCGAGATAGTAGATTCAAATGAAGTAGATGTGATCCTGTTGCGAGGAATTCATTCATATGAGGATAGTATGGCTTTACGAAGATTGGTCATAGCTATCGTGGGAAGGCTAGGGTGAGCCCAAGACGGTGATCATGCTACTAGAGTGGTTGGGCAAGCAAGGAATGGTAAGGAATGATTTCGAGGACGAAATCTAATTTAAGTGGGGGAGAGTTGTAACACCCGTTTATTTATTAGTTAAATAAATAAGTTAATGAGCGAATGGTGGTCTGAAATAAATCAATTAATGAATGGCTTGTAGCCCTAAAACAAATAATTATATATGAAAGGATGGTCTCGAAGAGCTAATTGTCACAATATTTATGAAGTCGGGGGCTGCAGGGTAACTATTAAGACTTGAATTTTAATGAATGATTTAAAATAAGGGTTATTTGGTAAATATTGGACTTGTTTTGAAAATTCTTTATGGAGGAGGGATCAAAAGTGGAAAAGGGGCTATAAGTTTGAAAGGAGCACGGGACTTAAAACCCGTCACTCCTTCCCTCCCGTTGAGACGCAAGTAACCCTAGCCTCACTCGTTCAAATCGGCCGCCATCTCCAATCTTATACCTCCCTCCAGCCGCCACCTCTTTACCCGTCGAAGTCGGAACACCAGCCATCAACCATCGAGAAGCACCGAAGCATCCGACACTATTATTGCTCCAAGCTGCCGGTCGAGTTCAAACATTTCGTCGCACGCCACCTCGCTGAAGAGCGTCGCCGCTGCATTTCTCGGTTGCTGCCGCTGCCCGGTTCCATCGAAGAGAAGACTTCGCCGACGTGGTTCGCAATAGCATCCCGCTGCTGCTGTTCCAAATGGCGAATATCCGCCGCCACCTCCAGTTCCCATCCTCCCTTCGCCATAGCAACCCAATCGTCGCTAGGTGCCGCCACATCGTTGTTGCTGGAAGCGAATGGGAAGCCGGAAAGTCGCTGTGAGAGGCCGCGATCGTCGCAGCCGCCGGCCATGGCCGTCAGATCCTGCTGTCGCTACTCCTTCGTCACTGAGGAACCACGACATTGCTGTTGTTGGGTTCTAGTCGGATGCTAGGCACATTTTGCTGTCATCGTTTGCTGCTGTCGTTCGGAAATCACTACACCCCGCCGACGCCTCCATAAGCCACCTGCCACCATGAAATGGTAGCTGGGTTAGTGGTCTCGTGAAACTGTGTGTGTGTTGCGATGTTGTGCACGAGTATTGGGATGGTTTAGAGCTACAAAAGCGTTTTCTGGCCGGAGATCCGAAGAAAACCCCACCACCACCACCGTGAGGTGGTGGCTGCCACCATTCGCCGCTGCCGGCCACCATAGGGTGGCTGTGCATGTTTAATTAGTGTAGTGTGTGTGTGTTTATTTGTGAGTTCATTGTAAATTGTAAAGCAATTGGAATAATGAAAGGAAAAAAAATCAAACCACCACCATAGGGTGGTGGCTGCCGCCTCCTGCCGCCACCGGCCGTCGTGTCGGGTGGCGGTGTGCTTTGATGGTGTTTGGACTCGTTTGGATGATTGGACAAGGGACTAAAACCCTAATGGGCCTTGAAACCCTAATGGTCCCAATGAAGCTTAATGGGCTCTAATGGGCCCAATAAAACCTTTATAGGCTTAATAATATTTTAATAGGCTTAATAGGCCCAATAAAGCCCTAATTAACATAAAAGGCCAACAAATTGATAAATGGGCTAATATTTGAATTAGAAAACCATAATGCCAATAAACCCTAATTTGGGGAATTAATCGGGACACACGGGAATTATTTAATAATTTGGAATATTAAATAATAATCAATGGTGGAAATTAATCTAAGCAATATTGGACTTAATGGATTAAGTAGGAAACTTAACCTTAATCATCATTTTATGTGAAACCCTAAATTCACTTGGGTTTATTGTTGGGCCTTTCTTTTGGGCCTTGATGATTGGATTATAAATGGGCCATCCAAGATCAAGCAAATGAACTAGAATAATTAATGGGCTTGGTGGTAAGGCCCATATGAGGAGTTGGGCCTAATTTGGAAAATTGGGCCATAGTTTGGGCCTTTATGATTATATGGTGTTGGGCCTTAGAATGAGATCATGTTTAGGCCTAGGCCCAATTTGGAAAATTGGGCCATGTGTTGGGCTTTGATTTCCTAGTTGACTTTGGGCCTACGGGTTGGGCCTTGGGCTTGAATAAGCCAAGCTTGGGGTAATGTAATTATCCAAAGTAAGTGTTTATGGTTATGTAGTGGGACCCAATTATTAATTGGGTGATGTTTTGATATTGACAGATCGGGAATCTGTCATCCAACAGCTGGGGTTGAGTCTGCGGGACTTCAGCAGTGTGGGATTGTATCTACGGGACTTCAGCAGTGTGAGGTGAGTTACCTCCCAGTAGAGGTGGGTCTACGGCCACAATGTCGGCCCACCAGTAGGAGTTGTTGTTAGATGATTGTCTTTGTGACAATTGTCTATGTTTGCTACTACCTGTTATGTGTATGTGCTAGCATGATATGATGTTATGTGATAGTGGTAGTAAGGGTGAAATGGTCCCCGGTTACCGGTCGATAGGGTTGAAGGGGTAGATTAGTACCCAACTATGCTAGACAGATTATGATATATATATGATATGATATTATGTGGTAGTAGTAGGGGGTGAAATAGTCCCCACTTACCGGTCGACAGGACCGAAGGGGTAGGCCAGCACCCAGATATGCTAGGCAGTATATGACTTATGTGTTTATGTTATGCTTTTATGTGGCAGTGTTAGGGGGTGAAATAGTCCCCGGTTACCGGTTGAAAGATACCGAAGGGGAGGCCAGCACCGAAATATGCTAGGCAGTATCCGGTCGAGAGGACCGAAGGGGAGCCCAGCAACCGGGTATGCTAGGCAGTATCCGGTCGAGAGGACCGAAGGGGAGGCTAGCACCCAGATATGCTAGACAGTATCCGGTCGAGAGGACCGAAGGGGTAGGTCGGGCACCCATATATGCCTAACAGTATATGTATGTTATATGATTGTGTGGTATGTGGTATGATGGGGGGAACTCACTAAGCTTCGTGCTTACGGTTTTCAGTTTTGGTTTCAGGTACTTCGTGTTTAAAGGAAAGGAGCCGGCTTGATCGCAGCGCATCACACTATGGTTTTCCGCACATGAGATCTTTGGGATTACACTCTGATATTGTTTTATGATAACATATTTGATTATTTCTACTTTTGTTTTGATATGACATGATATTACAAATGTTTTATTACACTGTTGGTTTTATAACGACGTATTTAAAAATGAAATTTTTGGCCTGTATTTTTGGGATGTTACAAAAGACAACCCAAGCAGTAGTATGGATTGAGGACAGTGTAAGTTAGAAGTTCGGAAAACTTGCCAACATTGAGATCGCGTTCTCTTGATACTTGATAGCAGACCTTGGGGGAACAGGTTTGGGTTCCAGGCATAACTCGAGTTCATCTTAGGCGTTTTGGGTTATGAGCAAAACAACAATCCTATAGTGCACATGCAAACACTAAGGCTTTGGATCTAGTTTTTCTATTTGTACATTAAATAATTATCCAAAGCTTATAAACCCTATGTATAGCATACAAAAACTCAAAAATCATAACCAAAACAAAGTTAGGAAATTACCTTTAAATTGTAGCTTGAAGATCCTTGAGCTTTTTGAGAACTTGACACCTCAAATGCGATGCCTCTAATAGATCACAAACACCAAAACAACTGGAGAATGTTGGAAAGAGAGGGGAAGGCTAAAATCGGCTCTTGAAATCCTTTTAGGGTTTCTGGTACCCGAATTCTAGTGCCAAAGGGTCCCTTATATAACTGCAGAGTTAGGGCTTCAGTCAAAGACCTAATCCGGTTGCTTAGGCTCTAAGCAGCCCACAAGATCCTTCTAGAATCCCTAGCTTTGACGATTTCTATATGGGCTCCCATATAAAATCGTCCATCCCTCTGTTAAGGGATCCACAACCCATATTACAACTATCTTATAATTACAACTTTAGTCCCCTTAATTCAATTAACCTCTTTTGACCACAAAATTAATTCTAAATTAATTCTTGACCAATGTTAATTAAACAATATTATTTCTCCTTTAATATATTATTCATAAAATATATTACTAAACCATAATAACCTCTTTATCCATTATTCTTTCAATCAAGTTGTTTTTGTGAAGGCAACCCAAAAGGACCATGCTAGCATCGGGTCAAGTACATACCAAATATAGTTATGGATTAGACCTAATCCAACAAGGCGTTCAATCGAGGGTGAGCTCGACTCTAGGTATGTTGTAACATCCTGACTCCTAGGTATTACATTTATTTATTTATTTATTTTTGGGATTTAATAAGTGACTAGACGAGTAGAGTTGGATTAGTTATGTGGGTTTAATGACCGACTCGACGAGTCAGAGAGCCGACTCGCCGAGTTGACGTTGTGTGAGGAAACCCTAAATCCTCGGGTTTGTGGCCTATTTAAGGGGCCTTAAGCCCTCATTTCCGCCTCACCAATCACCTTACATCCTTGAGAGAAACCCTAATCGTCCACTTGAGCTAAAGAGTGAAAGAGGAGCTAATCTTGTGATTATTAGTGCACTTTTGAAGGAGAAGAGGATATCATCAAAGCTTGGATCAAGAGGAGGCTTTGGATCTAGAGGTTCGTCAGGGTTTTGCTTCGGTTGGAGGTAAAAAGATGCCAACTTGATCATTTCCTTATGGGATCTTGGTTTAGGGAGTTTCTAGGGTTTTCTCGCACCCTTTTGAGTCATTTGAGTCCTTTGAGCATGGTTTGAGGTTGAAACCTCAGATCTAGATTGTAGGAGGTTTTGTGAGTCCAAATACCCGAACTTTATTGAGCTAGAAATAAGATCTTGTGCATTTAAACCTTGTTGGAGCTTACATTGGCATTATGGAGCAAATATGTCATGCATGGACGTAAAGATCGAAGCTTTACGTGACATTCGAGCCTTAAGTGACTAGATCTAAAGTTTGAAGTGGTGGATCTGCCTTAAAACGTTTGAATGAGAATACAAACTGAATGGACTCGCTGAGTCAATGAGCTGACTCGAGGAGTCGGGTAGGGTTTTCCCCGATGAGTCTGGACAGGAGTAACTCGACGAGTTGGTGAGATAACTCGATGAGTTAATTTGGGTTTTCACGATGTTCTGAAGGAATAAAGGGGGCTCGACGAGTCACATAGATGCACTCAGCGAGTCAGGTCAACATGGACAGTTGACTCGAGTGTTGACTTATGTTGACTTTTGGGTTGGTCAAGACAGGGATTATGGGGGGAGGCATGGAGGGGTAAAATGGTCTTTTACCCATTTCAAGAGTTTGAGATAAAGGATAACTTAGTTATTTAGAGTCGTGAATAAAATGTTAATTATAGATGATTATCTTATGTGATTAGGCGGAGGCTAGTTCAAGATTTGTGTACGAGATTATTTACTTGCGTGCTTACGGGGTGAGTCTTCTCACTATACTTTACCTAGAGTGGTAATCTTTGTGTGACTTGAGGGTCTTATGTGCTTGCATTGAGTATTATGATATCATGCATTATATCTTTGTGTTTTGTGCTGTGTTATTCTGAGCTTGCCGAGTTAGGACCGGAGGGTCCACCCGAGTTGTGGGACTGAAGGGTCCCACTGAGACACATTGACCAGAGGTTCCTATTTAAGTATAGCCATGAGAGGCTAATGAGATATGTGTGGTATTTTGGGAAACTCACTAAGCTTCGTGCTTACTGTGTTATGTGTTATGTGTTTCAGGTACCTCTCAGGATCACGGGAAGGCACCAACTTGATTGTACACACCCACACACACACATGAGTTGGAGATATGTTTTTGGAGGATCCTGGATTGTGATATAAACAATTTTTGGAACATGTGTTTTGATAACTTAATACCTTTTTGAGATTTTTTTGTGGTTGTGCTAATGAGATAAATGTGCTTTTAAAAATGAAAATTTTTGTGGAAAATTTATGTTGTTACATATGTTTTATTGTCAAATTAGCGGAGGGCATTGGGCTGCGAGTTCAGTTGGTGGAAGTGTTGTAAGACTGTTGGGTAGCCGTAGCATTCACTAGTTAGCAGTTAGCAGAAGTTTTGTAAGACTGCGGGGTGGTCGTAACATTCACTAGTTAGCGGTTAGTGGAAGTGTTGTAAGACTGCAGGGTGGTCTGTAGCATTCACTAGTTGGCAGTTAGTGATAAGTGTTGTAAGACTACGGGGTGACCTGTAGCATTCACTAGTTAGCAGTTAGTGATAAGTATTGTAAGACTATGGCCTAAAAATCATAACCACCACCACCGTGAACCCCCGTTGAGCACTACCACTCGAGGTGGTAGTGGGTGGTGCCTGACTTATTTAACAATAATTAACCTAAAATTTTAACCATCGGAATAATTGGCACACGATTGGGTTGGAAACCCTAATTAGCGTTTATAAAACCTTAATTTTGGATATGTTAGTTTTGGAGTTGTCTGGACCTGTACTTTGGACCATTGGAATTGAATTATGAATTACGTCCGACCACACCGTATGATTGACCTAGTAGAATGATGGACTTAATGGATTAAGTTCTTAATGGGTTAAGTGTTTTTAATTAACCATAATCGTCATGTGAAAACCCTAATTTTTGTTTGGGCTTGAGTTGGGCCTTCCTTTTGGGCTTAGGTGTTTGGGTTCTTATTGGGCCATCTGAGAACATGTGTATGGACTAGGATAAGTGTATGGGCTTCAGGGTAAGGCCCATGTAATGGGTTGGGCCCAATTTGGAAATTTGGGCCATATATTGGGCCTTGATTGATTATTTGGCTTTTGGGCCTCCAGAGTTTGAGTTTGAGCCTTAGTTTTGGACCAAGTTAGGTTAGGGGTAAAATAGTCTCTTTACCCCAAGTATGGAGTTATGGTTATGCATTGGAACCTAATTATTAATTGAGTGTTGTTTTGATGTTGACAGTTCGGGGATCAGTTGGTCAGCGACCAGATTTTATCCACGGGACTTCAGCAGTATGAGGTGAGAGTCATCACTGTTTGTATGGGTCGAAGGCACCCATGCCGGCCCATTTGGTTTATGTATTGTAGGAAGACCCGAGGGTTAGCCCTAGGCATTATGTATGAAAGACCAGGAGGTGGTTCCTGGCACACTTTATGCTATTATGTATTGTAGGAAGACCCGGAGGTTAGCCCTATGCATTATGTATAAAAGACCAGGAGGTGGCTCCTAGCACACTGTATGCTAATTAGATAAGTAGAGTAGTATGTATGCTAGTTATCTTTGTGATGCTTGCATGGAAGACCAGGAGGTGGCTCTTGGCACTTGTCTGTTAGACCAAGGGGGTGACCCCCGACTTGGCAAGAAAGACCACGAGGCGACCCGTGGCATAATGACAAGACCATGTGCGACACATAACACCTTTATTGATTATGATATATATGCATGTCTCATGGTTATGTCTGGCATGTATGGATCAGTTGATATGTATGGTATGCGGTATTTGGGGAACTCACTAAGCTTCGTGCTTGCGTTTTTCAGTTTTGGTTTCAAGTACCTCTAGTTTTCAAATAAAGGAGCTCGGGACAATCGTAGCGCATACACCTATGTTTTCCGCAATATGTGATTTCTGGGAATGAACTCTGATAAATGTTTTATTTAAAATGCTTTTCAATGTGTGAACAAAGTTACAATAGTGTTTTAGTTAAACTAAAAATGAAATTTTTACCCTAAAATTTTGGGATGTTACACCCCTCTCGCAAATCCCTCTTTGGCAGCCGCTAATCCCAAGTACCTCCAGTTTTCAAATAAAGGAGCTCGGGACAATCGCAACGCATACACCTATGTTTTCCGCAATATGTGATTTCTGGGAGTGAACTCTGATAAATGTTTTATTTAAAATGCTTTTCAATGTGTGAACAAAGTTACAATAGTGTTTTAGTTAAACTAAAAATGAAATTTTTACCCTGAAATTTTAGGATGTTACACCCTCTCGCAAATCCCTCTTTGGCAGCCGCTAATCCCAATCTGTACTTCAACATTTTGCTCTCAACTCCCTGTCTGCTGTATTATCTAGTTCTCCCATTATCTTACCGAAAATTAATTTGCATGTCTCATTTGTAGGTTTCATCATCTCTTCGTTGTTGTTTTTTTTTTTTTTTTTTTTTTTTTTTTTTTTTTTTTTTAGGGGAAGGGTTTTAACAATATCACGAAAATTAGCTCTAAGTCACATCTGAAATTGCACCAGGAGATCAAAAACACCAAAATGAAGCCATACCTGTCGTGACCAACTTTAATCCTCCAATAACTTCTGTAATTTGAGGAACCTCGATTATAACCTTGTGAAAATCACCTATTCGATCAGAGTTGTGCTCGATTTAGGCTAGACGGTGTTCAAAGATACAGAAAGCAACGTAAACATGGGAACCCTTATCGACCGTAATCAGAGTTATCTCTGATGCACACCATTGGAACTGGAATCACCGATTTGATCTTAGTCAATCTCAGAGAAGAAACTCGAGGTGAAGAAACACGAAGGGAAGAAGCGTGAGGTGATCATATTGAAATTTCTTCATGAAGTGAAGTATTTGCGATGTCGTGTCTCTGATTTGTGGAAGATACAACAAGATGGGTTGAAGATGAAGGGTAGAGAGAAGATCTGAATAGAAAAGGTTGTGTGTATGTATGTGAGAGAAAGAGAACGGTGAGTGGAGTGGGGATAATTTTTTTTCTTTTTTCTTTATTATTTAATTAAATAGTATTACAATAATTAAAAAAAAAATACAAAAAAGAAAATAAAAGGTTATAGTCGTCTTTTCAAGTTTTTTTTGACAAAAATCACAAAAATGTTTTGATTTTGGACCTTCCATGCAGATTGGAAACTTTTTGGATCCTATCCAAAGTTTTTAAATACCACATGGACCAATGTTAGAGTTTTGTCCACTAAATATATTTTAAGAAAAGTGCCATCATTTCCAACAACCTTCTTACAAAATCCAAGAAATAAATACCTTTATCCTCCATATCAATGTCAAAAAAATTTAACCATACACCTTTTATGCATTTGTTAGCAAGAGTTTTACCATCAACGAGAGTTATTTTAGTATTATACTTTATACAAGAGTTAGGGTCGGCTCTATGTTGAGTTTTTTTAAGAAAGGGTTTAGGGCCCTCAATTCTAAGGGGCCCCATATTCTCCAAAATCCAAAAGTTTAGTCCATTAAAAAATCTAATTCGGTAACTACAAAATAAATGAAACAGAAGAATAAACCAATGATCGTTGCATTCATGAAACTAAAATGAGATTGCATTCTTCTACTGATTTTGATTTTTGCGACATATTCATCTTCCGAGTATAGCGAAGGCCAAAAGGCCCCAAATTTTTGGCTCGCTTTGAGCCTCCAAAATGATTGAACCGCCCATGACAAAGAGTTATCTTTAACCATACACCTACCACATTCTCAAGAAGGAACCACCGGTCCGGGCTGGACCTTGGCCGTGTCGCGTGTTGGATGGTGAATTTTAGATCTGTGTGCGGGTGGGTTTCCGAATATTGGTGCAACACTGTAACCCCTAAACGTTTTTCCCCCTTATCTCCTACTTTTTGTGCACCTTTCTGAATAGTCACTCTCCTCTTCGTGTGTTGCATTCCTGGATGACTCTGCACTGCTAACTAAAACCCTCTCCCCTATTTTACCTTCTCACTCATGAAGCCAATGGTTCTTGGTGAATGAGGTGAGAGTCCTACCTTCTCTTCTTCAATGAATTCTACATTCACTTCCCAAATCACTTCCCCAAACCCCTTCACACCTTTCCTCAAGACACCCTCCTTCAATTTCTGTTCATTCCCACAAACACAACATCATAATCACCGCCGTCGGCGATGGCGGTCTCATACACCTTTAACTGTTATCTCCTTACATAATAATAAAGCCGATGTTCCCTTACAACTACCCACCAGTGCCGGCATTCAATCCACAGAGAAACGTCAGGATAAAGTATTGTTATCTAATGTAATTACGCGAATTTCAAAGCCGATTGTTTTTACGGTTTTCTGGATCGTAATTGGGTTATGTCCAAGTCGAGGGTTTCACCAAGCACCTGCAATTGCCGCCCCAGTGACCAGTGAGGCGTTGAAGACGAGGAAAAGCAAAAGTAAGCAAGGAGTGAGCAACTGGAAAGATCATGAGTTTTCTGATTATACAAGGAGGTTACTTGAGACTGTTTCTAGGCTAGTTAGGATTATAGAGGAAGTTAGGTCAGGCAATGGGGACTTGAAGAATGTGGAAGCAGCATTAAAGGATGTGAAATTGAAGAAAAAGGAATTGCAAGATGAGATTATGACTAGACTTTATGCAGAGTTAAGTGTTTTGAGGGGAAAGAAAATGGAACTGGATAGAAAGTCAGGGGACATTCTTGATTCCATGATGAAGTCTAAGAGAGAGAAAGATAGGGTTCTGGAAAGAGGTGGGAAAAAGACGACCAAGGAGCAGGTGCTGGCGGAGTTGGATGAGTCTATTAGCTACAAAGAGAAGGAGTTTATGGAGACTTCAGAGGAAACAGATGAGATTGAGGATCAAATGTTGAGGAGAGAGACCATGACCTTGAGCATTGGTGTTAGGGAACTTTGTTTTATAGAGAGGGAAAGCATCACCCTGGTTGAGAATTTTATTCGGCAAATGAAGCAGAAAGATTCCGACAGGTAAATATTTTATAATGTTTTTATGTATGTATGTATATGTATATCCGTATATGTATTATGTATATATGTATGTTTTTGGTGCTTAAGATTACTGATTATGTGCTTGCAGGGTGCCTAAAAGCTCTAATACCAACCTTTCTAGACCTGAAATCAAGAAAGAGCTGCAAACTGCACAAAAACAATTATGGGAGCTAATGGTTCTCCCAAATGTTGTGGGCAATGAGGATTTTGAATATCCATTTGATCAAAATTCCATTGACTTCAGTCAACGCATCAAGCAATCACTTGCAGAGTCAAGAGAAATGCAGAAGAATCTGGAGGCTAATATAAGAAAAAAGATGAGGAAGTTCGGTGATGAAAAGCGTGTTATTTTAAACACCCCAGTTGATGAGATTGTGAAGGGTTATCCAGAAGTTGAAATGAAATGGATGTTTGGAGCTAAAGAGGTTGTGGCTCCAAAAGCTGCTCGTGCTCATTTGTTCCATGGATGGAAAAAATGGCGGGATGAAGCTAAGACAGATCTTAAAACAAAACTGTTGGAAGATGTTGAATTTGGTAAAGAATATGTTGCTCAGAAACAGGTAATGATTTCCTAAAAGAATATTCATATTTGCACTTTGTATTTTGATTTATAGATCTTTACCATAAAAAATTGTAGGAAAGAATCCTTTTGGATCGTGATAGAGTGTCATCAAGAACTTGGTATAATGAAGAAAGAAAAAGGTGGGAAATTCAACCTATAGCTATCCCATATGCTGTGTCCAGAAAACTAGTAGAAAATGCAAGAATCAGACATGACTGGGCTGCAATGTATTTAACACTAAAGGGAGATGACAAGGAGTTTTATGTCAATTTGAAGGTTATTCTACTTTCTCTATATATCTTGATCATACATCATTGTAGAATCTGACATTTCAAGATTCTGATTCAAAATTTTTATGTCAGGAATTTGACATGATGTTTGAAGATTTTGGAGGAGTTGATGGGTTGTATCTAAAGATGCTTGCCTCAAATGTTCCAACTGATATTCAGTTGATGTGGATCCCTTTTTCAGAGTTGGATATCCGCCAACAATTCCTCTTGCCAATACGTCTCTCTCGCCAGCTGTTAATTTGGTTAGGAAAATTTAATCTTAGAGATTTATCCGCTGTGAACATGGTCATTGACTGGGTGCATAACATGAACAAAGAGATTATGGCTATAATCGTATTTCCTATTCTGGATTTTCTAATTCCTTACCAGGTAATCCTTATAAGTTATAACATCTTGCATGAATTTATATAATATGGTGTTACTGTTAATTAAGTTTATTTAATGCTCTGTTTTTTCATACAATTGGAACAGACATGGTTGGATTTAAGTAGGTATACAGCCATGAAAAAGTTTCTGAATTGGAAGATAAAGGCAGAGCGGGAAGTTAAATCCCTAAATGAAGGAGAGGAGTTCAATTGGTATTTTTTGTTTGCAGTTAGGACTTTTATATATGGATATATTTTATACCAAATATTCCGATTTATAAAAAGAAAAACACCCAAGATTGGATTTTGGCCAAAACGCAAAAGTGTGAACATGCAGAAGCTACGAAGGCTGGTATGATTCTTTCTTCTAGAAGTTTCTCTACATCTAACCACATACTTTTTAAACTTTCTTAATCAAGATCACATATTCATGATCTTTATGTTGCTATGCAGAAATACTTTTTCCGGGCTAGATTGCAGAGAGCAAAAGCTAAAAAGAAGGAAGGTGTTGACCCTATCACCCATGCTTTTGACCAGATGAAGGTTGATACTTGAACCCAAAACACATGATGATGATGATGATGATACTTTCTTTTCTCTTATTTATTCACATGAGTACATGACACTTTCTTTCTTGTTATTTAGAGAGTGAAAAACCCTCCTATACGTTTGAAAGACTTTGCAAGTGTCGAGTTCATGAAGGAAGAAATAAATGAAGTTGTGGCATTTTTACAAAACCCTCGTGCCTTTCAAGAAATGGGTGCTCGTGCCCCTAGGGTATGTAATGTAGCAATGTATGTTGTTTTCTGTTTCTGAAAATTGTTATATACATACTGGTTTATTATAGAAAATGGTGTTATGTGGTTGAATTGCAGGGAGTTTTGATTGTAGGTGAGAGGGGAACAGGTAAGACTGCACTGGCTTTGGCTATAGCTGCAGAGGCTAAGGTTCCGGTTGTTGAGGTGAAGGCCCAACAATTGGAGGCTGGTTTATGGGTCGGGCAGAGTGCATCCAATGTTAGAGAACTCTTCCAAACTGCCCGAGATCTGGTAATACTTTTTGTGTTCATTGTTTCTTTTATGCCTTTTATGAAAATATTTGGACCAATATGAATGTATTTGTAGGCACCTGTGATCATATTTGTGGAAGATTTTGACCGGTTTGCTGGTGTGCGTGGCAAGTTTATACATACTATGAAACAGGATCATGAGGCTTTTATCAATCAACTGCTTGTGGAACTTGATGGGTAACTTCTTGTGGAACTTAATTAATTTCTGATTCCATTCAAGAATTCCCCTTCTGATCATGCAGGTTTGAGAAACAAGATGGGGTTGTTTTAATGGCCACAACACGAAACCTGAAACAAATTGATGAAGCTTTACAGCGTCCTGGTCGAATGGACAGAATATTCAATCTTCAAAGACCAACACAAACTGAAAGGGAGAAAATACTTCAAATTGCTGCAAAAGAAACCATGGACCCCCAACTCATTGACTTTGTTGACTGGCAGAAGGTATAAGTAACTCACATCTAATGACATCAATTTTTTTTTTCCTAACACCTTTCTACCTTTTTGTGTTCAGGTGGCTGAAAAAACTGCTTTTCTACGTCCTGTTGAACTCAAACTTGTTCCCATGTCCTTGGAAGGCGCTGCCTTTAGGACTAAAGTCCTTGACACAGATGAACTCATGAGCTATACTAGCTTGATTGCAGTAAGAAAATATTCCAGCTTTAATCATTTATGTGCATACTTTTTCTCTTTGTGCTGACTATCTCTCACAGACTTTCAGTGGTAGTATTCCCACATGGTTAAGGAAGACAAAACTCGCAAAGGCAATGGGCAACATGGTGGTTAATCATCTTGGGTTAACATTGACCAAGGAGGATTTGCA
Source organism: Lactuca serriola (assembly GCF_051521515.1). NCBI lineage: Eukaryota > Viridiplantae > Streptophyta > Magnoliopsida > Asterales > Asteraceae > Lactuca > Lactuca serriola. Next base: position 47,845,201 of record NC_136410.1, read on the forward strand.
AAATGTGGTTGACTTAATGGAGCCATATGGTCAGATAAGCAATGGGATCGAGTATCTAACCCCTTCCATTGATGTAAGTATATTCCTATTTGCTAGTTCTATTAGTCAGTTTGAATGTTATTTATTTATATGGATTTTTCTGTTTTAGTGGACAAGAGAGACAAAGTTTCCACATGCTGTTTGGGTTGCGGGCCGTGGACTTATAGCTGCTCTTTTACCAAACTATGATGTGGTTGATAACTTATGGTTAGAGCCTTTGTCTTGGGAGGTATGGATTTTATTTATTTTTAATTCTTGTACGCATTTACTTTTTTGTATTTGTTTATAAGTAAAGAGTAAAGAGTAGTGGTTTTGATTCAGGGAATTGGGTGCACGAAGATTACAAAGGCTAAAACAGAAGGTTCCAGGTTTGGAAATGTTGAGTCCAGATCATATCTTGAAAAGAAGCTTGTGTTTTGCTTTGGGTCGTATGTTGCATCCCAGATGTTGCTTCCATTTGGAGAAGAAAATATTCTTTCTTTATCTGAATTGAAACAGGCACAGGAGGTAAAGTTTTATGCCTTTTTTTTAATCTTTTACTACATGATATCTGTCAACCAAATAGTTTGATAATATATGGCATTCCACTCTACTTAAAAACAGATAGCTACAAGAATGGTGATTCAGTATGGGTGGGGTCCGGGCCCTGACGACAGTCCAACAGTTTATCACCATGGGAATGCAGTGACCGGTTTAAACATGGGGGACAATCATGAATATGAAATGGCAGCTAAAGTTGAAAAGGTAAGTAAAATCTTTCATCTTTGTGATGAATGATTGTTAAAAAGTTAGATTAGATGTCTAAGGTTGACATGATGGATGGGATATGTTGGTGTTTTGTGCAGATGTATGACTTGGCTTATGAGAAAGCAAAAACGATTCTTTGGAGTAACCGGAATGTTCTAGAGAAGATTGTTGAGGAATTGCTGGAGTTTGAGATCTTGACAGGGAAGGTAATGAATGTGGTTTGGTTTCAAAATCTATCAAAAGTTATGTAAAAGGCTATGATTGATTGTTATGTTTATGTTCATGTTCATGTCCGTGTTAGGATCTTGAAAGGATCATTTCAGTAAATGGTGGGATTCGAGAAAAAGAGCCATTTTACCTTGAGAAGTTCCATAATGAAGAGGTGCGAATACAATGCTCTCTAATATATTTAATATTATTATAGTTGGTCAGAGTTAATTTGGTTTAATTTGTATGGCAGCCTGTGTTTGGGAGCTTGCTTGAAGATGGGAATGGCCCACAAAATGCCCTTCTATCTGCAGCAGCAAATTAGGGCTATTATTATTTTTTGTTGTTTATAAATTATAATGGTGTATGTATATTAAGGTCTTAAGGTTGAGGTGAGTTTTGATGATGGTCACAGACTGTATGGTCTAATAGTGTAGTTGTATTGTATGGTAGAGAGATAGAGGTGTAGTGGCATTATGAAGGCGAGAGAAAGGCACTCATTTTCATTTTTCTAAATATTTTATACAGATTTTAGTTAACAATTTTGATAATCCTTATGGGCCTTGTTTTCTTCATTTTATCTATGACATGGATAGAGCAAATGGGAGGAAGAATAGGTTGATATTATCCCGGAATAAAGTGGCATTGGGCTTTCTCTTATCCTTTCATTATGAAATTGACTATCTGTGCTAACTAATTGAATTATATTTAGATAAAAATGATATAATTTATATGATTGTTATTGATGTTGAGCATATTGATGAAGCAACCTAGCTGGAAACATTGATTCATGGGTAAGTGCAAAAATGACAAACAGGACCAAAAGAAGTCCACCTTCAAACATCCATTAGTTTTGATCTATCCGACAAAACAAAAGGTCTCAATGGACCAAAAGCTTCTAACAAATAGCCCAAGGTGGGTTGCCACACATCATCTCCAAATATGACCGTTCAGACACTCGATGTACGACTCATTTCCAATTTTTGATTTATTCCATTTTAGTGACATTGTTGATTTCTATTGTTCCATGATTGTTTTAAAAACAAGAAACTAATCGGTACACTTTACCATATACATTCAGTTGAAATACCCGAGAAAATGAAAATCAGCATGCAGGCATAATCAAAACGACCAAAAGATGGTTTTAAAAACAAAAAGAATACATACGAACACGTGTAATGAATGAAAAGAGAAGGCGTGCTAACGAGTTATGGTCTCTATAAACAAGTCAACATTATCATTCATATCCTTAGATAAGAACTTCATGCAAATCGGGGGGCTGACCTTGGCCAAAGCCAATATAGACTTTGGCACAGACCAGAGCCCCTCACCACATATCAAACCAGAAGCCACCGCCGGTCCAAAAGCCTCGGAATCTGCTTTGTTCTTGGTCTCCCATATAAAAAGTATGAGACTCCCGAGACACATATCAATGGCGACAGAGGATCCAGTCATGTAGAAAGGAATGGCTATAGCCATTGGAACCGGAATGAACCGGGCCCACTTCTTGGGGGCAATGTCTCGGGCCACGTTTATAAGTATCGCAACTGAGAAAAACCCGCAGCAAAGCGACAAACAGTGTTTTGGGAGCGACCCGAATCCTTCAACCCCCAAAATCGCAAGGTTTCTAAACACGGTGGCGGTTGGAGCAGGGTATTCAGACCCTGCAACCCCGAGATCCGGGAAAGCTTGGTAGTAGATCCAGAACACACATGGAGCAATCACACACCCCATTGCGGTTCCAATCACTTGGCTCACAAACATAGACCGGGGTGAAGCCAGGGTCATGTAACCCGTCTTGAAATCCTGGATCAGGTCCGAAGCCGTTGACACAATATTCAACATCACACCACAAGCAGCCAGCCCAGCTAAGACACCACCCTGCATCTTCCCAGCCCATTCCCCGATCACAAAAATCGCCAATTTCCCGTAAGTAGATGCCAACGACCAGTCAGTAAGCCCGCACCCATACGCATTACAAAACGCTAATGCAGGGGCAAATGCGTAAATCAAAAGCACGTGGTACCATTTCAGTGGTTTGAATATTTGAGGGAGGGTAACTGTGGCAATTGCAGCTATGCCCAGATACCCTACCACAGCCAACCATGTTGGAATCTGATCCTTCATAAACACCTCTTTTCTACGTTGATCATCGAACGAGATTTCCTTGTCATCGGGTCCCACGGGAAGAACTGCACATGATTTTTTGTTCTGGATCTGGTTATATAACTTGTGGAAAGTGTTTCCGAGTACTTTCAAAAAGTTGTAGAGTCCATCTCCAAGGATTAGGGCTATGGCAGTGAAAACCTGCAACAACAACATTATTGCTTGGTCATGAAATCAATGGTGAAGAAGAATTAATTACGTACCCTGTAACCCTGGATGCCATGGAAGTTACCGGGCTCGAGACCTGATTCGTACCAGTCGCCTTCTTTGGTCTCGATGATGGGCCACAGGATCCCCCATGAAAGGAATGTACCAAGCAACAAGGAGATATTTATAAGGTATGGACAGATCATCCCTACCCCAATATACATAGTTGAGAAATCAAAGAAAAACCTAAAGAAAAAAAAAAATCAACCAAAAAGAAACAGTTACAAACATTATTTCTAAAAGTTTGGACACATTCAACATTATTTTTTGTCTTAAAAATATATCAATATTGATATATACAAGAATAAAAAATTACTACTTTATCAATATTGATCTTTTTAATGGTAAAGAATAAACTTCTTATTATAATTAATTTTTTTTGATTTTAAACAAGCGTTGAAATTGGTTGTCAATGTTCCTAGGTTTTTTGTGTTTCTCATTTAAACAACTGTTAAAAAAAATCGTTAGACTGGGTTATCGATATATTTTTCATACACAAAACAAAAGAGTAAAAGAGTAATTACATGTTATCGTAAGCTTTGAGTCCAAAAACAGGGAAGCTCTGAAAGCCACAATGATCCCCAGAGGTGAAGAACCATTGAAAGAAACTCCATAAGAAGCTGATAGAGAAGAATCTCCCTAATTCCCTCACTTGTTGCCTATCATCAAGAAATTTTTATTAATATATTCATGCCCGTTGCTTTTTCTTCAAGAAAATTTTGTTATGTTAGGGATATTTTGGATGACTGAGAATTGAAAAGGTCATAAAAACATCGGATCCGGATATTAAAATTAAAAATGAAAGGAAAGAATTGAAAGAGGTTGATTACTTGGCAAGCTTGGCACCCTGGGGAGTGTGGAAGCTGTTAATGAGGTGAGCAGTTGCAGTTCCACTGGGGTATATGAGCTTGAAGTCAATGATCATGATCTGTAAAATTAAACCATGCATCCATGCATCAAATTAATTAATATCTTTTAAAATTAATCTTGCTTTTTTGTTATCGTCCCTCATGATCAAGAGAAGTCAAAAGTTACGTAGAAACTATTCAAAACATAGACGTACGTGTGTTTGATAAAATAGTAATGCGTAATTGGATTTAATTTAATTTACCTTTCTGAGAGGAACGACAGAGCAAAGGCCGATGAAACTAACGATCAACAGAAAACAGATCATCCAACCTAAACCCGGGTTCTTCACGTTCATATCTCGTTGAGGGGAGTTAGCATCAGATGATTGTGCTGCAACAGTATCACTCATTCCAAATAGATAACTCCCAAATCCACCTGCACCCATGCAACAACGTACAATTAAAACTAATTTCACATATTAGTTACTTAATATGCACTTTTGATAGAAAAAAATGTAGTAATTAATAACGTGCATGTTAGTTGTATAAGTACGTACGTACCACTAAATGCAATCCCACAAGTGGCAACGACACACGTCTGAATAATGGTGTTCTCCTGCCTTGTAAACGTATCATCCTTCAACATTCCAGACTGCTCCAACACCTTTGTCCATGCCTTCACCATGAAAAACCCTAACAAACCCGCAGCTACATTTAGCGATGGGATGATCCCTGTCGTCAGATTCAGCTTCATCACTATAAAACTAAACATGATGCCCAACATCGCACTCACCACAAATGCCCTTAACGTCAACTGCTCCTTCCACGGTGGAATCGCTGTGTCCTTAAACATCATCTCTACCGAATCCATTTCCTTTCCCTTATTTGATTCATCATCGTCTGTTTCCGCTTCCGTATCCAGCAAATATTGCTCGTTGCTTTTTCCCATTTTGTCCCCAATTTCAAGCTCACCACTTTTCTTCATGCACGCCATCTTGACTTTAATTGATGTATATATCACTTCTTCTATATGATTGGATTCATCTTTTGAATGCGTATATATAAGAACATACCATGATTTCTAGGTGTCGTAATAGAATTTACATTATATGCATGTGCTAATTAATTTTTTTTGTCAATTGATATCCAGATTTGGGATGGGTGTCAATGATCTGATTGAAACCTGTCAGAAAGGTCTCTCATACCCAAACACCAGATTTGAAGAAAAAATACAACTTTTATGGACGCAATCTCTCGAACAGCGGAACAAATATATATATAGATCCAACAACGTACTGAATAACACGATCAGTGGTTAGCTATGTATATTGAAATCAACGAACAAAGCGAAGACATTACAATGATGCGGTGAGATGAAGAATAATGAGAAAACCTTTGACGTCGTTCCCTGCTCTCTCTCCTCTCTAAAGCTTTTCAACAAAAAATATGTGAATTAAATTAATTCACTTTACAATAAAGCCCTTTTTTCGCAAGTTACAAACTGCATCCTTGCACTTTGCTTAATAGCTACCTCCGCCTATGCAGTCCAAGAAAGCTTTAACAACCACTTTAAGCCCAACAACATTCCTCTATTGCACAACTAGCCCATGATAACATAAATAAACATGTTGAATCAGTTTCAAAAAGGCTATTAAGTATTAACTCAGAGTATGTTCTTTATTGAGCTAGGAGAGGGCTTTATATAGCCTAAATTACAACTGAAAAGACGCAGGAAAGTTTGGTTCTCAAAATGATTATGGAAGTAGTGTAATATATATGTCAAAGGAATTCGGATATGGATGAATTGGAATCGGTTATGTGTTTTAAACACCGACTGAAATCTATCTTATGTTTACTTCGCAGATTTGTTATAGGAATTTAAAGGTAAACAATGTAATATTAATTACCAAAATACATTTTTATTGGTGTGGGTGTGGATGTAGATTTGGGTATGGGTGAATTGTTGGCATGGATGTTGGTGTGAGGGTGGGGAGGTTTTTGTAAAGGGAAAATACCAAAAAAGTTCAAAGTATTATACAATTTGGTTGGCAAAACTCTTAATTTTTTTGGTAGATAAAAATCATAAGTTTTCGGAAAATCTTTCATTTTTAACTTTTTATCCGGTAATCAATGGGTCATCCATTTTTTTTTAAATGAAACGTTTTCTAAAAATTTATGGTTTTTACCTAAAAAAGTTAGGGTTTTTGCCAATATACCAAACTGTAGCATCCAGAAACTTGGAGGTATTTAAACTAATGTATTTTGGTTTTTGGGCAGTACCGCGTCATGGTGAAGGCATTCCATAACGTGGTGATGGGCATTGTGTCATGGATTTTAAATGGCCGCCACAACGTGACAGCCTATAGTCATGACGTGACAACTATTTAATGAGAAACCTTAATATTCGGAGTTTGCGCCTTATTTAAAGGAATGTGATGGTTAGGGTTGCTCACCCTCAGCTTCCATCACACTCTCTCAACCTCCAAGAAAACCTTAACCTCCATTGTTGCTCTCTAAGCTTTTTGTGTTGATTTTTTTGGGATTTGAAGAAGAAGGAGGTGACTTATAGACTTGGATTCAACAAGCAACTCATTTCACCATCTTATTGTGCACCTTCTAGACTCTTTTAAGTCCCCAAGTTCCAAGCTTTTTGATTATAAAGTGCTAGATCTTGTATTTTGTCCCATTTTCTTCTTGATCTTGTTAGAAGAGATGGAGAGATTTCATAAAGGTTGCAACTTTATGAATCCCTGGATCCTTTGGAGTAGTTCATAGTTTGGATCTGAAGTTTGATAGTTGGTTTGTTCCATGCAAAAGATTTTGGTTATAAAATCCCATTTTTAACCTAAGTTGAGTCCAAGGCTTGCATTGGACATGCAAGTCTATAAAACATCAATCTTTAGGATGGTTTTGGTGTTATAAGCTCTTGTGGAGAAAATGAGCTTGTGAATTAAAGGATTAAGTGCTTCTTGATTAAGTCCATGTCATTTCTTAGCCTTTTTGGATCTAGGACTTGAGATCTAAACCTCTTGGTACAAGATATGGTTTTCACATTTGTTCTGATTTGCAAGAACTAAAAGAAAGTGATCTTCACCTATTACCAATATTGGAACTTATAGTCTAGTGCTTAGTAGTGATTTTAGGATTGATTTGTTGAATTATTGTTATTCGTCAGAAATGACACGAAACATTATTTCTTTTCATGCATTGTTCAAACAAGGTTTTCAATATTATTTTTATGATTTGAATGGATTGATTTTAGCTTATAAAAATGGTGTTTTTATGTTTAAAGCTTTACCTTGTGATGGTTTGTGTTAAATAGCGAGTTGTGTTGATAACTTGGGCAATAGTGTATTTCACATTGATTCGTCTAATGGTGTAGACAAAGCATGCTTTTGATATTGTCGTCTTGGAAACATTAACAAGAAACACATCACCCAACTCCAAAATGATGGAGTATTAGAATCGTTTGACCTAAGGTTAGATGATGAGTGTGAGTCTTGTCTTTTGGGCAAGATGACAAAATCACCTTTCATTGTGTGTGGACCCTTCAGATCTACCACAAGGGATGCTAATCGATTCTAGGTTATGTTTACGAATGATTATAGCAGATATGGATATATCTACTTAATCAAACATAAATTAGAAACCTTTGAAAAGTTCAAAGAGTTTAAACACGAGGTTGAGAATCAATTGGGAAGGAAGATAAAGATGTTCCAATCACATATAGGCGAAGAATATCTTAGTATCGAGTTCCACAACTATCTTAAGGAATGTGGAATAGTTTCACAATTGACTCCTCCTAGGACACCACAACTTAATGGTGTGGCATAGTGGCTTAACTGTACCTTGTTAGACATGGTTCTTTCCATGATGATTCGAGCTTCTATTCCTATTTCTTACTGGGAGTATACCTTAGAGACAACCGAACATATCCTAATATTGTCCCTACCAAGAAGGTTTCCAAAACACCTCACGAGATGTGGATAGGGAAAGCTCCCTTGCTTGCCCATATCAAGGTCTGCGGTTGTGCAACTTTCATTATACGAGAGACTCATGACACGCTAGAACCTAGAAGTGAGAGGTTTATTCTCATTGGTTACCCACAAAAGTCTTTTGGATACTTGTTCTACAAACCTAGTGAGAACGTGGTCTTTGTTGCTCGAAGAGAAGACTTTATTGAGAAAGAGCTCATATTCAAAGAGGATAGTGGGAGTGCAATTGACCTTGAAGAAATTTAGGAGTCAACCAGTGAAGGAACCTTAGAAGACACTAGCTCTCAACCAAAGGATGAGATTCTTGTTGAGCCCATTGAAAATTCATTACCTCTTCGTCGATCTACTAGGGTTAGAATGCCACATTCGTTCTATGGTTTTCATATAATGTCAGATTGTGACACATTTATCAAGGATGGTACACTGATAAATTTGGATGAGCCAACTAACTACAAGGAAACAATGACGAGCCTTGAGGATGCTAAGTAGAATGGGGCAACAAACAGCGAGATTAAGTCCATGTATGGTAACCAAGTTTGGAATTTGGTTGGTCATGTACCAGGTCGAAAGACACTTGGGTGCAAATGGATCTTCAATAAGAAGACCGAAATGGATGGAAAGGCATACACTTTCAAGGCATGACTCGTTGCGAAGGGCTTTACTCAAACTCAAGGGATTGACTATGATTAGACATTCTCACCAGTCGCTAAGATAAAGTCTATCAGGATAATGCTTTCCATAGCTGCATTTTATGATTACGAAACATGAAAAATGGATATAAAAACTTCTTTCCTAAATGGGAAGTTGGCTGAGGATGTTTACATGAGCTAGTTAGAGGGTTTTGTACATTCAAAATTTCCTAATAAAGTGTGTAGGCTTAAGAAATCCATTTATAGATTGAAACACACATCTCGTAGCTGGAATATTTCATGAGAAAGTCAAAGAGTTTGGTTTCTCTAGGAGTGAGGATGGGTCATGTATGTATGTCAAAGCTAGTGGGAGCATCATGACTTTCTTGGTATTGTATGTTGATGACATACTCCTTATGGAAAACGACATTCTGACCTTGTAAGAAGTGAAATCTTGGCTTGGAAAGTGTTTCGTCATGAAGGATCTAGGGAAAGAAACTTATATTCTTAGGATAAGGATTATGATGGATAGAAAGAAAAGACTTATTGGTCTTAGTCAGAGTATATACATGGACAAGGTACTAAAACGGTTTAGTATGGAAAATTCCAAGAAAAAGGAACTAACCATTCATAGTATTGTTAAGTTGAGTAAGACTTAAATCCCCAATACTGATGAAGAGATAGCTGACATGAGTCGAGTCCCATATGCATTGGCTATAGGCTCAATCATGTATACTGTGACATGTACTCTCCTTGATGTGTCTTATTCTTTGAGCATGGTTAGTTGACTTCAAGGAAATCTTGGCAAAGCTCATTGGACTGTAGTGAAGAACATTCTTAATTATTTGCGAAGGACAAAGGAAATGTGTCTAGTCCTTTATGGCAGTGATACATTGAGAATGATTGGATATAGTAACGCCAACTTTCAGACATATCAAGACAACTTCTATTCTCATTCGGATTGGATGTTTTTGTTAAAAGGTGGAGCGGTTACTTAGAAAATTCCAAATATTGGTTGATTCTACTTGTGAATCATAGTACATCGCAGTGAGTGAAGTGTCAAAGGAAGAGGCTTGGTTGAAGAAATTTATCGGTGATCTCGGAGTAGTCCCGACCCTTCAAGAGCCAATGAAACTTTTCTATGATAATGAAGGCGCGGTTTTTTGACCAAAGAACCCAATGATGAAGGTAGATCCAAGCATATCGACAGAAAGTACCATTACATTAGACATAAGGTTAAAGAAGGTCACTTCCCGGTGAAGAGAGTATCTTCAAAAGATAATCCCGCAGATCCTTTCACAAAGGCTCTGAGTAGGTCTAAGCATAACCAACATGCTATGAGAAAAGGGTTAAGAGGTAATATTAGTTTTAGTAGTTAGTTGATAGTTTGAAACTTGTAACAAAATAAATGTAATTGATTTTGGTGATTAAATAATAGAGATTATTTATGAAATTATGAGTATGGTTACTGCCTTTTTCAAATTTTTATTCTGTGTTTCACTTTGCATGTTTTACTTCCTGAATGATTTGATTATTCGAAATTCCACAGTCGCTCTTAATTTAGGGAGTAAGTAGTGAATCAAGACTGTCATGAATTGAATTGTAGATTATCTATGGGGATTAGACATTGCAATAAGATTGCTACAATGTTCATGAGTACTTAGAAAATGAGGATTTTGAGTATTGTATAAACCTATGCTCATAAAATTACTTCATGGATTATATCATGAGTAATACTAAGACGCTAATATCTTTTATTCTTAAAACATAGATATATTAGTTGTAATTTACAAGTCGGTTGTGCATTGGTATTACGAAAACGCATCAGTAACATGATGTTATAAAACGTCGTGTCATGCATGATTTGGTGAGTAAAAGATACAAGAATATAAGTCGAAGTTTATACATTCCTTTTGCCCTAACGGGAAAAAGTGATATCTTTGGGCCCCTCAGTGATTTGGTGTTGACATTATAGTGTTGGTCCTAACCAGGACTAAATTGATGTGTTCAATTAGTAGTCTAATGAGGTCATCACAAATCGCGAAACAAAATTTTGGACAAAAAATTAGTTGTAATCCATGTCTCATGTCCATACGATATATTTAAGAACAAAGGAATATTTGATTACTTATCTTAGGGTCGACGTCTGATCAGATCAAAGTCCGACAGTTGCTTTAGAAAGCACGCTTTACTGTTTAGTTTAGAAGTTATACTTGCAATTGTAGTTATAAAGTTATCCAAGTGGGAGACTATTGTATTAGGTGTCTAAGCCAATAAAAAAATTGGTATATACTTGACTTAAAAGCAAAGTCTTTTTTATGTTGCCCTCAAAACTAGTAATTGACGGAAATGACTTTTGAAGAGATGATGATTTATTGGTATATTATATGATTAATATATAGAAATAAAAAATTTGTTAATATATTATGAGATTAATAAATTAAATAGAAATAATATTATTTAATTAACAATTAATCAGAAATTAATTGGAATTAATTTTAGGATTAATTTGATTAATTAAAAGTATAAGGACTAAAGATGACAATGTTCAAAAGTTGAGCAAAGGAAAGCTTTTAGAACCTCCCTAGAAGTGATGGTTTTGTGGGAGCTCTCTAGGGCTTCTAGAATGCCTTGGGGAGTAAGGAATGGGTAAAAGGAAACCGCCTTATTTGAGATTTTAATTTAATATTCAAATTAGGGTTTCCTTAGGATACCTTAATCACCTATAAATACCCCCTTAATGGTCTCATGATTTCATCCCCTTCTCTAAGAGTGTTAGAGCCGAAATTTCATACTCTCTCCTTTCTCCTCTAAAGTATTTCATTGCCAGGGTTTGGGTACAAGCCATTAGAGACATCATAATTTTGGTGTTAGCTTTCCAAGGGAATTGAAGAAAAGAATTTTTAATTATCTACTAAAATAATCAAGAGGTATGTAAACCCTAATCCTTGTTATTTTCGATAATAGTAGGATGCCTTAGGGTTCTTGATGTTCAATTATTTATTGCTTTCAATAAATAAAACTTAGATCCAAAGTAGGTTGCATCTGAACTTAAGGGTTAAATTTTAAACTTTAAAACCAAGGGTGTATTTTTAAAACTTTTCAAAAATACTAGGTTAATTTTTTAATAATTAAATTAACAAATTAATTTTATCTTTACCAAAAACTTTAACAATCACGAATTCATGATAATGATACAAAATTACTGATTAAAATATCCAATTTTAAACAATTAAAATGAATTTAAGGTAATTATCTTAATCAATCCATGAGACAATTATCAAAACCGAAAATTTAGGATCTGACAGTCCAACTCGTCGAGTTTGGGAAATGCACTCGTCGAGTTGATGTCAACTTGTCGAGTTCCAATATGAACTCGTCGAGTTCGATGAACATAATGACGATTATGTTCCCTTATCCTTTGAATAATTCACAATCAGTGGCGGACCTATGTGGAGAATTGGGGGTCCCGGGCCACTGCTCAATTTCCAGCTTGTAGTGTATTTTTTTTTTCTATTAGGTGCACCCGCTTGAAGTATGAGGGACACCCCTACTAAAATAGTCTGCGTCCGCCACTGTTCACAATTGCATCTTATTCAACAGAAAACTAATCTTAGGCTCTGATATCATTGATGCGTTTTGAGCATAACAACAATTCCTAAGTGTACATGCAACCCTAATGCTTTGGATATAGGTTTTCTCTATTGAACATGCAAACTTGAACACAAAAGGAGAAACCCTAGGAGAGGTATACTATTTTTGAAATTCATACAAAACTAGGGTTGGGTTACATACCTTGATTGTTATGTTGTAATAACGATGAATCCCTTGTATATTCAAGCTTGAGAATTTAGTGTCATAAGTGTAATACCTCTAATGGCTCACAAACACACAATGCAAGAGAATGATATGAGAGAGGAGGAGAGATCAAATTTTCGGCTCTAGCTTCTACCAAAAAGTAGCCAAAAATTATAACCTTAAGGTTCTTTATATAATGCACAAAGGATGCTATGAATTAACCCTAATTTCAAATATGATAATTATCCACCTCCTTTGGTTATCCATATATGATAAGATATTCTAGAAACTCTAGAATAATCTTCCATATACCATAATAAAACCGTCCACCCTTCCCTAGGAAGGCTCTGGGCCCTTTTGCTCAACTATTAAACAGTTACACTTTTAGTCCCTACACTATTAATTAATTTCTTTAATCCCAAAATTAATTTCTGATTAAATTTAACTAATAACAGGATTACTAATTAATATATTATTTCCACAACATATTAATAAATCATTAATTCCAATTTATTAATCAAATCAATTAATTCTTCCTCTTCCTCAATTAATCATCATGTCTAGTTGCACGTGTGAAGGCAACCAAAAAGGACCATGCCACTATCAATTCAAGTACATACCAATTATAGTTATGGGCTTAGACACCTAATCCAACAAAGAAGAGGGCAGTTGCATACGTATGGCGTACCGTAGGGTACGTTACGCCTACGCAAATACGGCTCCAATTAGGGATGTCAAAAAGTCTCGTGGGACCCCGTTCCCATGAGGGCCCCGTCCTGTTTGGGGGATTTTTTTTTTAAAAAAAAACTGGGGGCAGGGGCAAGGTTAACCCCCGTTTTAATTTCGGGGGCGGGGGTGGGGGTAGGCAATCCCGTCCCGAAACCCCTATGAGGACCCCGTTAATAAATTACACATATATTTACATATATTAATTATATAAATATAATAAACAATAACATGATTTAGAGCTTTCAAAATTCATCAAAAAACATGTTTTTAAGTTGTTAGTATAATGTTTTTAAGATGCCAAAACTTTTTTATTTTTAACATGTAAAATTATGCTATAAATAATTATTTGTTACCTAAGAAATAACTTCTTTTAGCTTAAATAACAACTTCTTTTAGCCCAAAAAAAGGTAGGCCAAAATCAATCGGGAGCGGGGGAACAGGGGCGGGGACGGGGGTAGGAAGGCTAAACATTTCGGGGGCGGGGGAACTGGAAAATTTTGGGGGCGGGGGCAGTGGATGCACTCCCCGTCCCGTTTGCCCCCGTTGACATCCCAAGCCCCGATGCCTCAGACGCTTGTACACCCCACGTATGAAGCCTGATTCACCTCGCTTGAGTTGACTCGGCTGTGTTGACCCGTTAACTTTAACTTTGACCAAGTTTGACCTAAGGGTATTTTGGGTATTTTGGATTGTGTTTAAGAATTGGTCATTTGGATGGATAGGTGATAGTTAGAGTTGAGATTCAGAGTCGTGACCTCATCAACTATTGTTCAAACTGTGAGGTGAGTTTCCTCACTGTACTTTTGAGTCGAAGGGACCAATTGTAACGCCCGTAGATCCGGGCTAGTCAATTTAGAGGCAATAAGTGTCGAAAACGACTTTTCGGCAAAAGATTATTTATAATAAATAGTCTTAACCAAGTTGTATAATATGTCTCAAGGTTTCCGTACATATAAAGAACGCCAAAATCCGAGTTATAACGAAGAAGTTATGACCCGTCGAAGTTTCGCGACAGAACCGGCACGATACCGGAAAGCGTAAATAGTGAATTTACGATAGAGTGAGATTTAGCCTTAGCACTCTAAACGAAAGTCGTAGAATATGTTAAACCGAGAAAATCCATAAAAAGAACGCCCAAATCTGACTTGGTATGAAGAAGTTAAGATTTTTCAAAGATTCGACTTAGCAGTGCACGACCCGAAACTTGAATTTTAGGAACTCAACGGTAAAAAGATAGATGAAAACGAAGTCCGTATGAAGGAGTTACGAATTCTTCGTGGTCATTTAACAGTCTAAACGCCTCCTATTGTTAAATTTGAGATCGGTCGAGAATTAGTCGACGGAGTCTAAAAGAAATTTGTAGATTTTGTTTTTACCTACGCGTGGAAAAAAAAAGAACGTAAAAAACAGAACCCGTATGCGAGAGTTATGATTTTTCTAAGTTTGAAGGCTGATACGCGATAGGGGGTGACGTGGCACCACCAGAATTGGACACGTGGCACCACCAGAAGGCCACCACATGCACCAACTCGGCGAGTAGGTCCCCCTACTCGGCGAGTCCATCAGATATTTTCACTATAAATAGAGGTGTCGGGTCTAGCCTCTTCTTCACACCTCCTAAACCTTCTTTCTCTCTCTACACACTCTCTCTAAGCCTCCTTAAGCCCCCTAAAGCCTAGGTAAACCCCCTAGCATCCGAAGGAAGCCCCGAGGCTCCCGGAGCGCCTGACGGCTCCGACGAGAAGAGCCTCCAGCTCAGAAACTCTGCTCTGGCGGAGCCCGGTTTCGAAGGAAACCCGCTGTAAGTGAGCTACGCCTAACCTATCTTTAGTTTAGCTTATGTTTTAATATAGTAATGTTATTAGGACCTTATAATAAGTACTTGGGCTATTATTATGGGTTATATAAGTATCTTTTAACGCTTATATAATAGTAATAATAACTAGACTATTAATTAGTCATGGTTAACGTCAGACTAAACCCTAGTGGTATTGATACTAGGTTTTATCGAGGGATAATTGTTTTGAGATAACGAAGCGCTGCTCGAAGGCAGAATCACCACCTTTTTCAGGTGAGTGCATAGTTACTTTCAGCTTACACATAGATATGAAGTATTTTATATAAATTACGTGCTATGTGTGCATATTATCTGAATACTTGCTATCTATGCCGGATGAACATTGTTTTACATGTTTTCAATGATTTAAACTGTATATGTATTTCATATCTACGAAAATGTTGGGGTAAAACATGGGTAGATGTATTAGTTGCTGTGTGATATAATGAAATAATGAGAGGCCTCGTTATAGATGATATTGGTGATCCAGTCATCTAGCGGAGTATAGATGACGACCATGGATTATTCTAGACAGTCCAGTGGAACACTAGCAGGCTCGCAACCTGTAGGTGTTTATTCGAACTGTGTGTTTATTTGAACTGTGTGCTCACCAGATGTACTCCATCCCCCACATGGTTGCCTTAAGGACATTTATTGCTGAGGAATCCCCTTAGCAGTAGTGTCCATCCCGATGATAGTCCTTAGACTAGGTCCCTTGTGTTAGATGTTTTAGGGACGTAAAGTGAGGATAACGGGAACGGGTAATCGGGTTTGTTTGGTTTGATAAAGCTAATAAACTTATTTATTGTGGGTTGAAAACCCTATGTGCTCACCAGGCTCCCAAGTCTGACCCACTCAGTTTCTTGTATTACAGGTAGTGGCGCATGAGCATAGATGTGATGTCTTGGGATGAGAGATTAAGGGATTTTAGGCCTGTAAATACAGAATAATGTAGTAAGGCCTATGTTGTATTGTTTATGCTTATGATCTGTATCGAACATGACATTCCGAGTCTTTTTAATGAAATACATTTCTACGGAAATGCTTTTGATAAATCTTTATCATATTTTGTTTTGGGACAAATTCCGTAACAGTTTTATTTAAAATGTTACTCTGATTTTTAAACAAAGCATAAACAAAATTGGTCTTTTCTGGCTGTGAAAATGGGGATGTCACAGTTGGTATCAGAGCATTAGTTTAAGCGAACTAGGAATTTGTAGGATTTCTAGACTTAAACTTAGAATGCTAAGCGATGATCGTGAGGTGTGAGCACTAGATTATTTTAGGAATTATGCCTAAAATGCTTTTATGTGCTAAATGCTTTGTGCCTGACATGCTATTATTTGTTCGGATCTATGGTCTGTTGCCGATCGGATCTGGAAACCTTATGTGTTTAGGATTCTAAAAGAACGACTACGATATTAGAACTAGCATGTAAACGTTTTCGGAGAGATAAGGATGATTTGAACATCAGTCCTAAATAAAGATCTAAATTCATCTTATTCGGTGTATAGATCAAGATGGCAAGGACCCGTAGCGGAAACGTGAATGCAAATGGGAACAGAAACCAACCCCAGTGATTGAGCAAATACCGGTTATGGAAGCCGCTGTTGAGCCAATAACGATGGCCGGAGTACAAGCGACGATCCAGGCAATGTTGGCTCGTCAAATGGAGGAAACCAGACGTTTGCTCCAGCAAAATCGAGAGGAAGCGACTATTCGGATCGAACAGCCTGAGTTGAACGAAGGGCAGACTGAGGAGGGAGACTACAGTGGAACTGTTGGTCAAGTCAACCCACCAATAGTTCAACAAAACAACCAAGATGACGGAGTCGAGAGAAATGGATGCAAGTACAAGGATTTTCTGACTTGCAAGCCATTGACTTTCACTGGAAAAGAAGATCCAATCGGGGTCATGGATTGGATCTTAGAAATGGAGTTAGCCTTCATGACGTGTGGTTGCAGAGGAAAACTACAGACCACGTTTGCAGTGCGTCAGTTTCGAGGAGGCGCTGTACGTTAGTGGAATACCTTGGGGAAGACTTTAAGCCCCAACAAGCCCCTGCAACTGACATGGGCAGAATTTCTGGTGCAATTCAAATGAAAGTACTGCTCAGCTCAAAACCTGCTCGAGCTAGAGAACCAGTTTCTAACCCTGAAGAAGGGAAGCATGTCAATCGGTGAATACACAAACAACTTCACAGAAAAGATGGAGTTTGCCTTGCGTCTTGTTCCGAATGAGCTAAAAAAGACCGACAAGTACGCTAAGGGACTCCCATCGGAGTATGCAGTGCCAGTGCGTCAGGAACCTACTCTGGAGGCAGCTATCTGGGCTGCCAAGTTTGTGGATGATATGATTAAAGGAAGAGCTGCCAGCAAAGTTGAGGTTGGCGAGAAGAGGAAATTTGAAGGGTCTGCTAAACCCAACAAAAAGAGCAAGTTCGGTTCAAAGAAGCTCGGGGGAGGAGGAAATGAATTGAAATGGTGCGAGAAATGCAAGAAGAAGCACTTGGGAAAATGTAGCGAGGAAGTAACCTGCTACAAGTGTGGGAAAACGGGGCACTATGCCAATAAGTGCACCATCAACAAGAGGGTGTGCTATGAGTGCCGTGAAGAAGGGCATATTGCTAAGGATTGCCCAAAGAAGAAAGATGCGGCAAGACCAAACATTCCACCAAAACTGAAGGCAAGATCGTTCCATATGATCCTTGACGAAGAAGATGGAAATGAAAGGAATCTGGAATGAGGATCTATGAAGTAATCGTGTGGTGTAGCCTATTAGATGCATAGTATAGGTTGAACTTGAACATCTATGTAATCGTTTCAAGGAATAATATAAAACCTTCGTTTTGATATTTGATGTGTTAAGTTTTTACGTGATTTTCTTGTATGGTGACTTGGAAAACTGCGGGACAATACTTGGGACGAGTATGAGTAGGTGTGAATGGTAGTAGAGGCCTATACTACCGGAAGCACAGGACTCACACTTGGATCAGGGAAAGTCACAAGGTTACCAAGAAGCTAGTAATTGATACTGTTTTATTCAAATATGTCGTTACCATTGTTTCCGTAATGACTAAGAAGATGATTCTTGTTCCGACCCGAGTGGTCATATCGAATTGAGTCCGACTACGATGAGTATGCTACGTGGTTCAGAGAACCAAGTTCGATGTAGCACCGACCTAAGCCGGAATAATTAATCAAAGCGATCACTAGAAGTATCGCGATGGTTGCTAGAAATTCTACCTTTTAAGATGTGATTAGAACATGAAGGAAGGTATAGTCTGTTCCGGAATTTGACTCTAAACGACATGAGTCCAAGAAATGCATCGTACAATGATAGGTCATTAGAATATGACACCTCGTTCCACTGTAGTAATAAAATAACTCATCTTAAGTTCATATCAACTGAGGATTGACATTGTGACTTGAAGGTCATAATTTGGAGTCTAACGTGAGATAGAGAGCGGATGCAAGATCGAGCACCGCCTGTAGTCAAGGAGTCTAAGAGTTAGATACTCGTTCGAAGAAACATCGAAGTTATGACTTAGGATGAAGAGATAACGTATGGAGTCATAATGTGAGCCTTGTTTCGTTGATGATTCCGGGACGTAATCATCCTAAGGGGGAGATAATTGTAACGCCCGTAGATCCGGGCTAGTCAATTTAGAGGCAATAAGTGTCGAAAACGACTTTTTGGAAAAAGATTATTTATAATAAATAGTATTAACCAAGTTGTAGAATATGTATCAAGGTTTCCGTACATATAAATGATGGGTTTTGGTCCTAAGAACATCCTATGTGCTCATACAAACCCTAATGCTTGGATCTAGGTTTCTCTATTGTACATGCAAGTTATCCAAGACTATAAACCCTAATTCTAGCATACAAGTAATCATATTAACATGAGAATAGGTTTATAATATTACCTTGATTGTTATGTAGCAATAACAATCCCAAATCTCCTTGTATTGACTTTGGAAGTCTTAGAGTCACAAGTGTCACTCCGCTAATGGTTCACAAACACCATAAGCAAGAGGATGAAGAGGAGAGAGGTTAGAGGCTGCCCAAAAACGTGTGAAACCCTAGGAGAAGTCTTAGCCATGTTTTTGGTCATAAGGGATCTCTTTATATAGGAGGCAATTAGGGTTATGTAACAAGGAAACCCTAATTTGGATGCTTAAGCCCTAAGCAACCCATGGAGCCCTTTCCTTAAGGCCTTGGACGATTTCATATGGGCTTCCCCCATAGAATTCGTTCACCTTATGATAAAAGGCAATCCATGGCCCAAATTGCAATTATCTTATAATTACAATTCCAGTCCCTTAAGTTTAATTAATCTCTTTTAGTCACAAAACTAATTACCAATTAATTATTGACTAATATTAATTAAACAATATGATTTCTCCTTTAATATATTATTCCCATAATATATTAATAAATCATATTTAATCCTTTCTCTCCATAATTCATCCTATCAAGTTGCTTTGGTGAAGGCAACCCAAAAGGACCATGCACCATCGGGTCAAGTACATACCAAAATAGTTATGGACTTAGACACTAATCCAACAGTCTCCCACTTGGATAAGTCTAATAACTATTATGCGTATGACTTCAGATCCTGATCTGCAATCGTAGCTTTCCAAAGCCGCTGTCAACTCTGATCCTATTAGATACGTGTGTCCTTAGATAAGGGATCATATATTCCTCCATTCTAGATATCATATGAGATATGATTTCAAATCATTCTCTTTGTACTATATCTCGATTTCCGATTTATGACGACTGACTAATTGAACAAATCAAATTAGCCCTTGCCCGACCGAGCATTTACGTTTGTTATCACTAAATCATCGAGGGGCCCAAAGATATCGCTTTTATCCTACTTTGGATAAAAGGAATGGATAAACTTTGATACAATGCTTGCTTGCACTCACTCACCTAATCACACACAACAATATGTTTTATAACACCAAGTTACTAGTGCGTTTACATATTATCAATGTGCAACCGATTCGCAAGATACAACTCACACATATCGGTTTCAAGAATATAAGATGTTATCGTCTCACCAATCACTCGTGACACAATCCATGGAGTGATCCAAGTGAGCGTGGGTTTAATCCAATGCTCAAATCATATTCATAAGCCCTCATGAACGTTGCAACAAACATTTGCTTATGTCTAATACTCTTTTAGACAATCCACACACCAATTCATGACAGTCTTCACTCATATCTACTTCCAACATATGAACGACTGTGGCCCGTTCGAATAATTTGACTGTTCTTAACCAATTAAATTATTCTGGAAGTCAAAACATGCAAATGTGAAACACAAGAATAATACTAATCCCATATGGCCTCAAACCTTTGAGTATAAATAAAACTCCTTTTGTTTATCACCATATCGATTACTCATTATTTGTCGTTTCGGGTAATCAACTTCTTACTTGAATTATTACACTTGTCCCATGCTCCTAGCATGCACACAATGTTTACCTATGGTTCTTACTTTGTGAAATAGACCAAATTGAGCACATTTCCAATCATTCTCATTTCACAACTCCAAATCCTTTTTCATAAGTGTGAGAATATCAAATTCTTGTTACTTATAAAATATGCTAGATTCTAACATTCTATGCAATGATCCTTTTGTAATGTCATTGCACCAAAGTCACAAAGACTATTGCCAATGATATTACAAAGTCCTCTATCGGAGATTGTTACAAGACAATTCCATAGACGTGATGTCTCTCACTCAAAGTACATTCTTTGAACATCCTTTTGCATAAAGGTTTCTAATCTAGTCATAGATTTTCAATATTCAATTCCCAATATGGACACGCTTCCATATTTTCCATATGACAACTCATTCTTAATAGAATCTTATCTATTCGTAATGATGTCGATATGGTCCATCCAATATGGAAACATTTCCATAATTTCCATATGACAACTCATTCTTAATATAATCCTTTCTATTCATAATGTCGATATGGTCCATCTAATACCATGCTTCCAACTACCCACAAGCGACCAATCCTCGTCAAACTTTGGATTGTCCTTTGATAGTTGTTTAATTGTTTTAGTCAAAACCAATTCTAGTCCCTTTTCCCTCTAAATGCGCTCGACATTTGGAAAATTTTAGAATGGTCAAACATTAAAGCATTTGCAATCGATCCTATACCCGAAGCGTATGGGACACGACACATAATGTTTTATTTGCTATGTTCTCAAAATTCGAATTGTGAAGAGGAATGCCGTAATCATAATCGAAATTTTAAGAACACACTATGTACCCTTGACTAAATTTATTAACATTTCTCAACCTAATCCTTTAGATTCTAAATGAAGCATAATATTCTCTCCCTTAATTATAGCAAAACAACTTTACAACCCTTACGACTTTGCAAGGTATAACTCTTGTTTTCTATAATTAATATTGCCAACTTGCAATACGTGCCTTAATAATCATACAATCATAACATTTATGCTCCCACTATCATGATGATTATTATAAAACATAAACGTCTTAACTTTCAGAAAAACAATACCTATTGAATTTGTTAAGTCCATGTTTCTAATACTTAATGCTTTGATAATCTTTTATCAAGGCTTCTTGAACTTATACACCTTTGCCTTAGATAGTTCATATGTGTGTCTAAACAATTAAGACTAATTGCCAAACCTCACAATTCAAATTATGGAAAGGGATACCGTAACCATAATCGAATTCGAGAATGCAATTTTACAATCATTATCTTCTTAAAATCTTTCTTAGTGAAAGCATTTCCTCACAATCATTTTCATGAAGGAGGAAATCTTATGACACTTAGATTTAAATGGTGTATTTGTTCCTATCCATGTGAATTTGTCAAAACCAAAGTTTACGACAAATTCAAACTCATATGGATCGAACTTTCTTAATCTCGATTTCTTGCCTTATCGTAGCACAGCTGCCCACCACGTCTTCCAAGTATTTAAGCAGCTCACCTTTTCTTATCAATGTAATTTCCATTGATCAAGGTCCTTGCCTTTCATGCATTCAAATGAGAACTCATAGAAATCATATGCATAATTAACTCAATTGGAACGGCATAGAAACAAAATGATGTCAACACGATAGGTTGTAAACCTCAACTCGTGTGCTAGTGATGATCGATAAGGTTTATTTGATTTGTTCTTGAAACCTTTCAAGATCATTAAGACTCCCACTGACTCCTTGACATGTAAGATTCTTTTGTCAATAAACATTTCTTGACAAACAAATATTCAAGAGTTAGTGTAGTTTTTATCAAAACACTTCATAAATTGGTCCTAGTTGGTCTTTGTCTTATCACAACTTTCCACATTTGATGAATGTTATAAACCTTATTAATACTTTTCCACTCAATGTCACAATCTTAACTCTAAGACTTGTTATTGGAACGAAGTATGATTGACTTCTTGATTTAACCATTTCTTCAATCCTTGATTCCTCTTCTTAGACATAAAATTGTACTAAGACTCACTTAGAGGATCAATTGAGATATGGTTCTTAATCATTAAGTCCTATCATAAAGCATAAAAGCTACTCTCCCTTCTTCTTAGAATGGAGAAACTTTTATCTTTCTGCCTACTTGATTCTTCTTATGCGTTCTGCTATTGATTTAAACATTTTCAATTAATTCAGAATTACACTTAATCTTATAAGTATAATCATATTTACTAAACCTTTAGTAAATCATGACGAATATCATTGTTACTCTTATGGTGGACTTGATCAACACGCAACTTTGTGTGTTCGATCTCCTAGTCCTTCACTTGACACTTTGTCAATGAATTTGTCTAATTTCCAAATATGAAATTTCTCATTCATCGTGCAACCAAGTTGCATGATTCCAAGTTTTTGTCCAATTGAAATTTGGGCGATGAGAAACTCTCCCTATTTGGTAAATTCTCGACTTTCCATAAATAACATAATAAGAACCAAATCCATTATTGTTAATAATAGAAACATTTTAACATCAATTTTTCATACACGCCATTGTAAGGATAAATAAATAAAATTTAAAATCAAAATTTTTTTTTTCTGCGGAAAAAATTGTCCTTACAATGCAATTCATTGAAAAACTATGCTAATACATCTTTCTTAGCAATCTAATTCTAACTCTAAGTAGTAGCTCAAGAATCTAATCTTCTAGAAATGCGATCGAAATCCATTCTTTCACGGTTAGATTCTGCTCACTTCTTCCCTTAAGCTTCCTTTCTTTTCTTCGATCCTACAAAACATCAATTGTAATTTTATCACATTATGTATTAAGAATCTAGAATAGGAGCTTAAAAGAGTTAGTCAATGGATTTTACCTAAAGCAGAGCCATACGTTTTGACTCTCCGATCTCTTAGATCTCTTAGGTAGATAGGGCAGCTTCGTCTCCAATGCCCCTTCTCTTGGCAATAAAAGCAAATTGACTCTTTTGGAACAGGCCATGGAACTACTTCAGACATTGCCTTTCTCTTATGATCAAACTTTTCGATCATAACATGTCTTTCGTTGCCATTGTCTATATCCGTAGAGGTCTTGAAGGCAGATTCACCAATCAACTTTGCTTTTCTTTTGCGCCAAATCATTGCTGATTCAGCAGCAATAAGCATATAGGTGAGATCTATAAGGGTCACGTTGCAGTTCATCATATAGTACTCTCTTACGAACTCACTATATGAGTTAGGAAGTGACTGAAGAACCCAATCAATAGCCATCTCCTCACAGACAACGGATCCCAACATTCTTTACCTATCAATGTGTGACTTCATCCCTAGAACGTGTGCACACACCGACTTTCTTTCTTTATGTTTACTTGACAAAAGGGCTTGAGTGAGCTTGAACTTTTCATGCCTTCGAACTTGTGGGTTAGGGAGAATAATTGGAGGAGGAGGAGGAGGAAGTGAAACATGATCTCTTGTTCCTCGATTGAATCGTGGAATATCATCTTCATGTAGAATGTTTGTTCCACGAGATTTGGGAAGACCATAGTTGTCGAACTTTGACATCTACAAAACAGGAGAAAACGAATTCAAGTTAGTTGATTGATTGAGTCCTTAGTAAATCACCCAAATGAGATACTAAGGCTAGGACCCAACACAATACGCTACAACCTAGAAAAGGGATGCCATAATCTAGTTGCAGAATATTGAAGGTAAGTGAATGACGATTCACTAATTTCCACCACGAAAAACGAAAAGGAAATTTAAGTTTTAAATTTATGAAAACTCCTAGATCCTTTGAGATTCATTTAACATTTCAATGGCATGTTTAAATCTCGATATGCCCCTCTAGTTTGTGACTGGGATGCCGAGGATCACAAAGCGGGTGAATAACCATGCAAACCTACATGGTGCCCTCACATGTTACAGTCACCTATTCGATGTGCCGGTAAACCACACACGCTCCACCGAACTATGACTAACATTGAGTCATCCTTTGCTACCTTTGCTTAGAACCATTTAGTGTGCCGGTAAACCACACACGCTCCACTAACGTCTTCGCAAGGGCACAAAGTGTAATTTCATGGAATTGCATCAATTCACTTTTGCCTAAGTAACTAAGATTAGGAATTTGTAAAACATTTAGTTACTTTTGTATATCATTATACTTATAATGGAAGGTTTTGTCCTATCCTACCCGTTCGGCTAACAACCCTCCACTAGTCAAGAGTGCGGTGGGTAAGAGTGGATACCCATTCAATCGCCATTTTATAGACAATTTCCTTAAACACCCCTTATAGACCAGCTTCGTGAATGAGGCCTACTAACGGTAAGACTGACTTTTACTCATACATATATAATGTTAGAATTTTAATGTTATATATAGTATAGGGTGTATTTTACACTTTTAAAATATTAGGTGGTCAAATTTAACAATTATATTTTTAATTCAATTAAATTTTAAACCAAAAAATTTATGGATTTATTAAACCTATTTTAATTATACACCTTAATTAATTAATAAAACCATAAGGGTGTAATTTGAACTTTTTCAAAACAATACTAGGGTTTTTAGAATTTAACATTCCTAATTAAACTTTTAATCAACTTTTAAATTCCAAAACTTGAGGACAAGTTTTGAAACATTTCAAAACATTAGGGTTTAGAATTTAAATATACATCAATATTAAACTATTTAATCAAAATTCAAATTCCAAAACTTGAGGGCAAGTTTTGAAACCTTTTTCAAAACATTAAGGTTTTAACTATTTAAATTTCAAAACAACAAAACTATTGGGTTCAAATTTAAACTATAAAACCTAAAAGGGAAAATATGAAACATTTCATAACACAAGGATCAAATAACAAATAATCTAAAATTAACATTTAATGACATAATTATCCATATTTGATTTATTTAATGATTTCTTGCAAAACAATTTATCAATTTAATCAAAATAATTAATCAATTATCACATAAGGAAACAAAAATTTTATTAATTGATAAATATCTTCAATTAGATCAAGAATATAGTCAAATATATCATAAAATTGGATTTATATTGATCTAATATGATAAGGTAACTATCCCAAAGCAAAAACAGCAAGAAATCCCGAGATATGCTACATCTGACGAGTTGACTCGTCGAGTCTGCATGGACTCGGTGAGTCCAGCCTCCAGAAACCAAAAAAACGAGTTTTTTAAACATATCAAGCATCAATACAATAGAAACCAGGCTAGACTTTGATACCACTGATGGGTTTTGGTCCTAAGAACATCCTATGTGCTCATACAAACCCTAATGTTTGGATCTAGGTTTCTCAATTGTACATGCAAGTTATCCAAGACTATAAACCCTAATTCTAGCATACAAGTAATCATATTAACATGAGAATAGGTTTATAATATTACCTTGATTGTTATGTAGCAATAACAATCCCAAATCTCCTTGTATTGACTTTGGAAGTCTTAGAGTCACAAGTGTCACTCCGCTAATGGTTCACAAACACCATAAGCAAGAGGATGAAGAGGAGAGAGGTTAGAGGCTGCCCAAAAACGTGTGAAACCCTAGGAGAAGTCTTAGCCACGTTT
Organism: Lactuca serriola; assembly: GCF_051521515.1. Classification (NCBI taxonomy): domain Eukaryota; kingdom Viridiplantae; phylum Streptophyta; class Magnoliopsida; order Asterales; family Asteraceae; genus Lactuca; species Lactuca serriola. The sequence continues at coordinate 47,871,462 of NC_136410.1, forward strand.
TTGGTCATAAGGGATCTCTTTATATAGGAGGCAATTAGGGTTATGTAACAAGGAAACCCTAATTTGGATGCTTAAGCCCTAAGCAACCCATGGAGCCCTTTCCTTAAGGCCTTGGACGATTTCATATGGGCTTCCCCCATAGAATTCGTTCACCTTATGATAAAAGGCAATCCATGGCCCAAATTGCAATTATCTTATAATTACAATTCCAATCCCTTAAGTTTAATTAATCTCTTTTAGTCACAAAACTAATTACCAATTAATTATTGATTAATATTAATTAAACAATATGATTTCTCCTTTAATATATTATTCCCATAATATATTAATAAATCATATTTAATCCTTTCTCTCCATAATTCATCCTATCAAGTTGCTTTGGTGAAGGCAACCCAAAAGGACCATGCACCATCGGGTCAAGTACATACCAAAATAATTATGGACTTAGATACTAATCCAACAATAAAGAATGCTAAAATCCGAGTTATAACGAAGAAGTTATGACCCGTCGAAGTTTCGCGACAAAACCGACACGATACCGGAAAGCGTAAATAGTGAATTTATGATAGAGCGAGATTTAGCCTTAGCACTCTAAACGAAAGTCGTAGAATATGTTAAACCGAGAAAATCCATAAAAAGAACGCCCAAATCTGACTTGGTATGAAGAAGTTAAGATTTTTCAAAGATTCGGCTTAGCAGTGCACGACCCGAAACTTGAATTTTAGTTCGAACCGTTTTTGGCTTATGCAACCTAAATGAGAGTTGAAGATCTCATTAATAGGAACTCAACGGTAAAAAGATAGACGAAAATGGAGTCCGTATGAAGGAGTTACGAATTCTTCGCGGTCATTTAACAGTCTAAACACCTCCTACTGTTAAATTTGAGATCGGTCGAGAATTAGCCGACGGAGTCTAAAAGAAACTTGTAGATCTTGTTTTTACCTACGCGTGGAAAAAAGAATGTCAAAAACGGAGCTCGTATGCGAGAGTTATGAGTTTTCTAAGTTTGAAGGCTGATACGCGATAGGGGTGACGTGGCACCACTAGAATTGGACACGTGGCACCACCAGAAGTCCACCACATGCACCAAATCGGCGAGTAGGTCCCCCTACTAGGTGTTTCCATCAGATATTTTCACTATAAGTAGAGGTGTCGGGTCTAGCCTCTTCTTCACACCTCCCAAACCTTCTTTCTCTCTCTACACTCTCTCTCTAGGCCTCCTTAAACCCCCTATAGCCTAGGTAAACCACCTAGCACCCGAAGGAAGCCCCGAGGCTCCAGGAGCGCCTGACGGCTTTGACGAGAAGAGCCTCCGGCTCAAAAACTCTGCTCCGGCGGAGCCCGGTTTCGAAGGAAACCTGCTGTAAGTGAGCTACGCCTAACCTATCTTTAGTTTAGCTTATGTTTTAATATAGTAATGTTATTAGGACCTTATAATAAGCACTTGGGCTATTATTATGGGTTATATAAGTATCGTTTAACACTTATATAATAGTAATAATAGCTAGACTATTAATTAGTCACGATTAACGTTAGACTAAACCCTAGTGGTATTGATACTAGGTTTTATCGAGGGATAATTGTTTTGAGATAACGAAGCGCTGCTCGAAGGTAGAATCACCACCTTTTTCAGGTGAGTGCATAGTTACTTTTAACTTACACATAGATATGAAGTATTTTATATAAATTACGTGCTATGTGTGCATATTATCTGAATACTTGCCATCTATGCCGGATGAACATTGTTTTACATGTTTTCAATGATTTAAACTGTATATGTATTTCATATCTACGAAAATGTTTGGGGTAAAACATGGGTAGATGTATTAGTTGCTGTGTGATATAATGAAATAATGAGAGGCCTCGTTATAGATGATATTGGTGATCCAGTCATCTAGCGGAGTATAGATGACGACCACGGATTATTCTAGACAATCCAGTGGAACACTAGCAGGCTCGCAACCTGTAGGTGTTTATTTGAACTGTGTGCTCACCAGATGTACTCCATCCCCCACATGGTTGCCTTAAGGACATTTATTGCTGAGGAATCCCCTTAGCAGTAGTGTCCATCCCGATGATAGTCCTTAGACTAGGTCCCTTGTGTTAGATGTTTTAGGGACGTAAAGTGAGGATAACGGGAACGAGTAATTGGGTTTGTTTGGTTTGATAAAGCTAATAAACTTATTTATTGTGGGTTGAAAACCCTATGTGCTCACCAGGCTCCCAAGCCTGACCCACTCAGTTTCTTGTATTACAGGTAGTGGCGCATGAGCATAAATGTGATGTCTTAGGACGAGAGATTAAGGGATTTTAGGCCTGTAAATACAGAATAATGTAGTAAGGCCTATGTTGTATTGTTTATGCTTATGATTTGTATCGAACATGACATCCTGAGTCTTTTTAATGAAATACATTTCTACGGAAATGCTTTTGATAAATCTTTATCATATTTTGTTTTGGGACAAATTCCGCAACAATTTTATTTAAAATGTTACTCTGATTTTTAAACAAAGCATAAACAAAATCGGTCTTTTCTGGCTGTGAAAATGGGGATGTCACACCAATGTTGGCCCATTGGATTGATATCCTAGTTTACCGTATGTTGCTATGTTGTAGTGATCTTCTAGATCTGTATCATAGTTTATAGGATGTTGCTATTGATGAGTTTTAGCCATAAGAACATCCTATGTGCTCATGCAAACCCTAAAGCTTGGATCTAGGTTTCTCTATTGTACATGCAATTCATCCAATACTTCAAACCCTAGATCCAGCATGTGATAATCAATATTAACATAAGGATAGGGTTTAGATCTTACCTTGATTGTTATGTAGCAATAACAGTCTCAAATCCTCCTTGTAATGGCTTTAGAAAGCATAGAGTCACAAATGTCACTCCTCTAATGGTTCACAAACACCAAGAGCAAGAGGATGAAGAATGAAAAGAGAGGAGGCACCCAAAAACGTGTTGAAACCCTAAGGAATCACATTACCACGTTTTTGAGTCTCAAGGGTCCTTTAAATAGTGAGGCTATTAGGGTTATCTAACAAGGAAACCCTAATTTGACTGCTTAGGCCCTAAGCAGCCCATGGACTCCCTTCTTAGAGGCCTTGGACGATTTCTAATGGGTTTCCCCATAGAATTCGTCCACTCCATTCTCTATGGAGTCCATTAGCCCAATATTCAACTATCACACAATTGACAGTTCCAGTCCCCTTTATTTAATTAATGTCTTTTAGCCACAAAATTAATTCTTAATTAATTATTGACTAATATTAATTAAACAATATGATTTCTCCTTTAATATATTATTCTTATAATATATTAATAAATCATAATTAATCCTCTCTCTCCATAATTCATCCTATCAAGTTGCTTTGGTGAAGGCAACCCAAAAGGACCATGCACCATCGGGTCAAGTACATACCAAAATAGTTATGGACTTAGACACTAATCTAACAGTCTCCCACTTGGATAAGTCTAATAACTATTATGCGCATGACTTCAGATCCTGATCCGCAATCGTAGCTTTCAAAAGCCGCTGTTAACTCTGATCCTATCAAAAGCTTGTCCTTTAGATAAGGGATCATATATTCCTCCATTATAGATATCGTATAGACTGAGACATAGATTTAAATCATTCTCACTGTCTATGTGTTGTTTCCTGATTTCCGATTTATGACGACTGGCAATAGACTACAAGTGAACACATCAACTTAGTCTCGGCTTGGCCAAGCGCTTAGGTGTCATCACTAAATCATCGAGGGGCCCACATATATCGCTTTCATCCCACTTTGGATAAAAGGAACAGATAAACTTTGATTCAATGCTTGCTTGCACTCACTCACTGAATCACACACAACAATATGTTTTATAACACCAAGTTACTGGTGCGTTTACATATTATCAATGTGTAACTGACTCATAAGATACAACTCACACATCTTGGTTTCAAGAATATAAGATATTATCGTCTCACCAATCACTCATGATAAAATCCATGAAGTGATCCAAGTGAGCGTGGGTTTATTCCAATGCTCAAATCATATTCATAAGCACTCATGAACGTTGCAACAAACATTTGTTTATGTCTAATACACTTTAGAAAATCCACACACCAATTCACGACAGTCTTCGTTCATACCTACTTCCAACATATGAACGACTGTGGACCGTTTGAATAATTTGATTATTCTAAAATAATTTAATTATTCAGGAAGTCAAAACATGCAAAGTGAAGTACAAGAATAATACTAATCCCATATGGCCCCAAACTCTGGGTATAAATAAAACATTTTATTTAATCACCATATTGATTACTCATTGTTTGTTGTTTCGGGTAATCAACTTCTTACTTGAATTATAACAACAATTGTCCCATGCTCTTAGCATGCACACTATCTTTACCTATGGTTCTTACTTTGTGAAATGGTATCACTGGATAACATTTTCAATCACACTCATTTCACAATTCCTAATCCATTAGTGTAAGAATACAAAATTCTCGCCACTACTAGAATAGGTTAGATTCTAACATTTTATGCAATGATCATTTCGTAATGTCACGGCACAAAAGTCACCATGACTCGGCCAACGAAATTACAAAAATACTCTAATGGAAGACAATTCCATAGTGATGAAGTCTCACATTCAAAGTACATTCCTTTGAACATCCTTCTTGCATCAAAGTTTCTAATCTAGACATTGATTCTCGATATCCAACTCCCAATATGGAAATATTTCCATATTTTTCATATGACAACTCATTCTAAATAGAATCTTATCTATTCATAATAATGTCAATATGTTCCATCCATGACTATACTTTCAACTGTCCGCAAGCGACCGATCCTTGGCGAACCTTAGATTGTCCTTGGCAGTTGTTTAATTATTTTAGTCAAAACCGGTTCTATTTCCTTTTTCCCTCTAAATGCCCCAGACATATGGAAAATTTTAGAATAGTCGAATATTATAGCATATGCAATTAATCCTATACCCGAAGCGTATGGGATGCATTAAAAACATGATACTTTACCAGTTTTTTACTATAATCTCGTCATAATATTTCTATTTGCCGTGTTCTCAAAATTCAAACTATGAAGAGGGATGTCGTAATCATAATCGTATTTTGAGAATGCAAATAATAAATATACACTTGACTAAATACAATTAAATTTCTCGGCCTAAGCTTTTAGATTGAAAATGAAGTATAACATTCTCTCCCTTAATTATAGGAAAAACATCTCTTCAACCCCTGCAACCTTGCAAAGTGAAACTTTTTTTTCTATAATTAATATTGCCAACTTGCAATACTTAAATAATAATCATGCTCTCACTAATATGACGATTATATTCATTCCAGCATAACCCTTACGCTCCCACTAGCTTTGACACATATTTAGGAACCAGCTAAACTTCTAGGAATCAATTCTTATAGACTTCCAAAGTTCATTGTTTCTAATACGATATGCTTCGATAAGCCTTTATCTAAGCTTCTCAAAATCACACACCTTTCCTTAGATAGCTTATATGTGTGTCTAAACTAATTCAGAACTTATCTTACTAAGTCCTAAATGTTCAAACTAATTGCCAATTTTCACAATTCGAACTATGAAAAGGGATGCCGTAATCATAATCCAATTTGAGAATGCAATTTACATAGTTGCTATCTCCTTAAAATCTCTCTTAGTGAAATCGTTTCCTCACAATCATTTTCATGAAGGAGATAAACCTTATGACACTTAGATTTTATGGTGTATGTATTCCTATCCTTGTGAATTTGCCATTACCATAATCGAAAGATAATGTCTGTGGCAAATTCAAACTATTATGGATAGAACTTGTTCATTCTTAATTTCTTGCCATCAAGGGTCCCACCATTGCTTCCAAGTTATCTAGCAGCTCACCTATGCCAATCAATGTACTTTCATTGAACAAGGTGTTTGCCTTATGCAGTCTATTGAGAACTCGTAGAACTCATATGCATAATCACTCAACTAGATTAGCACAAAAATAGAATTTTGTCAACACGATAGGTTACAAACCTCAAGTCGTGCGCTAGTGTTTACTCTTGATTAATACTTGAATCCTTTCAAGATCTTCATACTCCCACTGACCTCGTGACATATTAGATTCTCTTATCAAGAACATTTCTTGATAAACAAATATCTAAGAGTTAGTGTGTGTCTATATCAACACAAAACATTACACACATTTGGTCTTAGTTGGTCTTTGGCTTCTTCAAGACATCACAACATACCAAATTCAAATGTGTAAGAGTAGGAAAAAAAATTTCTACTTCACATTTGATGAATGTGTATCACTCAATTCACAATCTTGGAGTACGATTCTAAGACTTGATTTTGGAACGAAGTATATCTCATCCTTTTGATTTAACCATTTCAACAATTTCTGATTTCTCTTCTTAGCCATACCAGTGTACTAAGATGTCCTTAGAGGATCAATTGTGATATGGTTCTTAATCATTAAGACGATCATAAAATTTGATACAAGCGTACTCTCCCTTCTTCTTAGATTGGAGAAACTTTTATCTTTCTGCCTTCATTGATTCTTCTTATTTGTTCTGCTATTCATTGAAACTTTTCAATGATTCTGAATTACACTTAATCTTGTAAGTATAAACACATTTACTAGACTTTTAGTAAATTATGACGAATAGTCTTATTGTTATTAGTGGTGGACTTGACTAGTGCACAACATTGTGTTCTATTCCTTTAGTCCTTTACTTGACTCACATACTTGTGTGATCAAGGAATTAGTCTTAATTTCCTAAGTACCAAGATTTCCATACATCACATGATCCAAATCATATGATTCCAAGTTTCTGTCCAATTAAAACTTGGGTGATGGGAATCTTTCCTTACTTAGAAAATTACGACACAACCATAAATAACATAACTAAGAATCACATCCATTTATAGAAATACATAAACATCAATTTTTCACAACGATTTCATTGCAAGGATATACGTAAATAAGATAATTCAAAAAATTTATTTTATTCATAAAAGCAGCGGAAAACATGTCCTTACAATGCAAAATCAACTGAAAAACTATGCAATCAAATATTCCTAACAACTCTATTATAACTTTCTAAGCTCAAAATCTGATCTTTGATTTCATGTGATCATGATCCATTTCTTCGTGATCAAAATCATATTGCTTTTCCATCAATCTTCCTCTCTTTTCACTGATCCTGCAAAACATTCAAATGTAATCTTATCACATTATGTATTGAGAATCAATGAATAGGAACTTAATGAAGTTAGATAGTGGATTTTACCTGAAGTAGAACCAAACGTCTTGACTCTCCCATCTCTTAGATCTCTCAAGTATACTGGGCAGCTTTGTCTCCAATGCCCCTTCTCTTGGCAATAAAAGCAAATTGACTCTTTTAAAAATGCACACGGAACCACTTCAGACTTTGCCTTTCTCTTATAATCAAACTTTTCGACCATGGCATGCCTTACATTGCCATTACCTATACCCATAGAGGTCTGAAAGGCAGATCCACCAATCAACTTTGCTTTTCCAGTGCACCAAATCATTTCTGATTCAGCAGCAATAAGCATATAGGTGAGATCAATGAGGGCCACGTCGTGGTTCATCACATAGTACTTTCTTACGAACTCACTATATGAGTCAGGAAGCGACTAAAGAACACAGTCAACAACCAGCTCCTCATAGACAACGGATCCCAACATTCTTAACCTATCAATGTGTGACTTCATCTCTAAGATGTGTGCACACACTGACTGTAGCACATGGTTCTTGGTACGTATTCTTTTGTCTTATACTTTGCATTTTGGCCTTGGACTCGGTGAGTTGAAGGTCCGACTCGCCGAGTAGAAGCGGGAAGGGACGCGGGACTTGAGCGATCAACTCGGAGAGTCGGGTCCCAAACTCGGCGAGTAGACCCTGTTTGGACAAAAACCCTAACACGGGTGTTTGCACCTTATTTAAACGCTCTAACTTGGCCTCCTATGTCCCTAACACTTCCAGAGAGCTGTAGAGCGAAACCCTAGCCCCCATATTGTTCTTGTGAGTGATCTTGGCCTTGTGAAGGAAGTTTGGAGCTTAGTAGAAGAAGGAGGAGGTTGAAGAGTGCAAGAAGGGGAAGTAGATCCAAAATCTACACTATGGGAAGCTTCCATTCAGGTAGAAAAGTTCCTATCTTGATCACTAGTTCATTAGATCCCCTTTTTGTCCCTAATTGGTGGTTTTCAAGCCCTAAAACCTCAACCTCCATGTGTTCATGCTCTATGTTCTGAAAGGACTTCGGATCTGGACCTCATGGACATCTTGGAAGTGTAAAGTCTCTGTGGTAGAAGTGATTAAGATCCCTATTGAGTGTATGACCTCATAAAGAGCTTGGAATTGCCTTTTGGAGCTCATAGGGCCATGCATGCCCGTAAAGTTTGCAACTTTACGTGATAAGCATGCCCTAGGAGCTTAGATCTATGGTTTGGAACCGTTGCATGTCTCAAATTTGGTATGTATGGGAGGAGAGTTGAAAGGACTAGACGAGTTCCAAAGTGGAATCGGCGGGTTCTATGAAGATGGTCTTAGACTCGACGAGTTGGATGAACAACTCGGCGAGTCCTATGAAGATTGCCTGGAACTCGACGAGTTGTTCTTCAAACTCGGCGAGTCATATGAGTTGTTACTGAGTTAAGAAGGGTTTAAGTGTAGAAGGTCCAACCCTTCGTAGTTGCACGCAGAGTTAGCAATTTAGCGTGTAGCAATAGTCCCAAAAACCAAATCCTCAAGATGGATGCTATAGTGAGGATTTGGAAGCGAGTAGGAGATCTGCTCGTGGGACTCGGCGAGTTGTTCTTGGACTCGGCGAGTCGGATCGCGAGTTAGTCTAATCGTCCATAGAAGTAAGTTAAGGGTGACTCAGTGAGTGGGAAGAGGGACTTGATGAGTAGAACTGGGATAGTAGGAGAGCGACTCGGCGAGTCCAGTCAAATGGAAGTTGACTTTGACCAAGGAGTTGACCTTGGACTATAGGTAGGTTAGTCATTTGACCTAAGGGTATTTATGAGTAACTAATCTATGTTTATGGATTTATAGCCGGAGGATTACCGGTACAGCAGTCAAACGTCTAGCAGGCAGACTTTCGGTAGCTACTTTTCGAGGTACCTCTTCAGCTAGGGGGAAGGAGCTGGCGCGGTAGCGGCATATCACACACACACACTCTTGTTTTCCGCATTATGGATTTTTCTGGGATGTGCTCTGACATATTATTATGATGTGGCTGGTTTTCAGACATGAAGCTTTATTATGAAACTTTTATATCGAAGTTTTTATGAGTTGACCTATTTAAAAAAAATGAAATGAAATTTTTGGCCTGTATTTTTGGGATGTTACAAGTTGGTATCAGGGCCCTGGTTTGAGGGATTCAGACACACCCTCGGGAGTGTTTGGACTCAAATCGAGGGAATAAAAGAATTTTCTAAGAAAATGATTTTTCTGAAAAGGTAAACTAAAGAGTTTTGGGAAGAGTGCGAAGTGTGTGATGTGCGCGACCGGCCGAGCTCGAGTAAGTATTCCCCAAATTACCCATACGATATATGTTATGATTATCAGTTTCAATAGAACAGCATGCTAGTATATGACTAAGGATCTAGTAATGATGCCTTATGTTCCTGCTATATGTGTTTCTGCTTATGAAAATTTCATGCTAGTATTGAGTAGACAGCAGTAGGGTAGCTTGTATAGGTTATGCCTGATAGTGTGATCTTAGCATTGTATGCTAGTATAGTTTCCTGCTTTGTGGATGTGATTGTTGATATCGTCCCCTCTTTGTCTGAATGTTGCTTGCTTTGTGCTTTGAGGGACTTCGGGTGATGGGGGTTAGCTATCAGGTGGATACATTAGATCACATACAATCAGGGTCAGATAATCTCAGAGTGAGGGGTTTGACTTTATTTCGTAGCTCTTGTTTGAGTCCTAACCATGGTAGGGGTGGGTCCCTTACTCGAAGTATTATCCGAGCCTCGTTGCATGTGATTGTATTCAGGTGATGGCTAAGCACCATCACATAGAGACCTTCGGCAGCTGAGGACTGATTAGGGTAGGGTTGGGAGTTCCCTAGGCAAGCCTAGGATGAGGATAGCAGAGAGCAGTAGTGATGAAGGGACTTGGTGGAGTCGAAGTAGTCCTTGAGGAAAACACGGATAGATGTGGAAGGTAGTATGGGCTCGTACTACTGAAAGCAGAGGATCCATACTCGAGTCAAGGAAGGCTTAGGCAAGACCAAGGAACTTGTGGTAGATGTAATCCCTCTAGTGTGTTAGTATCGCTGATGATTATTATGGTGTATTGCAGAATGGTGGTACTACGTCCGAGGCTAGCAGTTGGCAGTTCAGGAGAGGGATCGGGTTCGGGTTCAGGGTTCGAGCCAGTTGATGAGAGCCTACGCGAGTTCATCGCATCAGAGATCACTAGAGGCATACTTGAGTCAACCCCTATCATCTTCGGGTCGATCAAGGAAGGGATAGTCGAGCTGATGGAGGATCGCCTTAGGGCGTTCAGGAGTGATATGGCGTCAGGCCAATCAGGATCCCGCACACTGTCCTTTAAGGACTTCAGGGGCAGTGGTGCACCAGATTTCCATAGAGCGAAGCATCCCATTGCGGCCATACGATGGATTGTAGACATTGAGTCTGCGCAGTTGATTAGCTTCTGCCCTGAGGGGTCGAAGGTGAGGTATGCAGCAGGGTGTTTACGAGACCGAGCTAGAGATTGGTGGGAGTCCGTCGGTGACTCGTTGGGAGCTTCGACTGTTGAAGCTATGACCTGGTCGGACTTTGTGACCTGGTTCAGGACAGAGTTCGCGCCGGCTGTCGAGCTTCAGCAGCTGGCCAGGGAGTTTTTAGATACGAGACAAACGACGGAGATCACCACTAAGTTTCGAGAGAGGGCGTTGTTAGTGCCCCAGTATGCAAGTGATGAGGATATGAGGAGGACCCGCTACCACGACATGCTACGGGCAGACATCCGAGAGCATGTTAGCTTTTCAGCTTGCCCTACCCTGGAGTCCATGATTGTCAGGGCAAGGGAGAGGGAGATTGATTTGGAGCATATCCGGAAGCGGAAGGCAGAGGCGGGGCAGGTAGTTGGGGCTTCGGGGAAGAAGCCAAGGGATCAGATGGTAGGCTGAAAGGCCAAGGAGGACCGGGCCGTTGTGGGAAATGCGGCAGGTCGCACGAGGGAACATGTAGATTGGGATCGTCGGGCTGCTACAAGTGCGGCAAGACAGGACACTTTAGCAGGGATTGTACTGCCCCTGCTTCGGTTGTTTAGACATCTGAGTTGCTGTGTTTCCACTGCAACCAGAGGGGCCACAAGAGGGCCAATTGCCCTCAGTTGACAGCAGCAGCAGCGCCGGTGAAGGCTCCAGCCCTAGCGACCTTGCGGATCACAGATGGCCGGCAGGTCAAGTTGGAGGCTCCAGTGGTGAGGATCCGGGCCTTTCAGCTGACTACAGAGGAGGCACGTGCCACACCCGATGTGGTGACGGGTATAATTTCTTATCTATGCTTTTGTTTTATGCTGCTGTGATTTTGATATGTTACATGTTTGTGCCTTGTTTAGGACCGTTCCATGTGAACAGTATCCCAGTTCAGGTGTTGTTTGATTCGAGGGCTACCCGATCATTTGTTTCTCTTGCGCTTAGCAAGAAGTTTCCTGAGTCCTCGGGCATGTTCGATTGCCCTCTAGAGGTTGAGATTGCGGACGACCGGTCGGTGCAAACATCAGAGGTCTTCCGGGATTGTGTATTGAGATTGTTTGAAGAACGGTATCTGGTCGACCTGGTTCCCATTCTGTTGCGGGGAAATAAGGTCATTATTGGTATAGATTGGCTGAGCCCCAATGGGGCAGTGATAGACTGCACGCAACAGCTAGTGCGAGTCAGAGCCCCAAGTGGGGGAGAGTTGGTGATTCAGGGTGAGAGACCACAACGAGGGCCAGCCTTATGCTCGGCGGCGAGAGCGAGGCGTTACCTTCAGCAGGGTTGCGCAGGATATGTCGCCTATGTCATGGACACCTGAGAGGCGGGTAAGACGACAGTGGACGATGTGCCCGTGGTTCGAGAGTTTGCGGATGTATTCCCCGAGGAGTTGCCTGGGATACCTCTGGAGCGACAGGTGGAGTTCGGGATCGACCTAGTCCCTGGTGCGGCTCCGATAGCCAAGGCACCGTATCGGTGGGCTCCTCCCGAGATGTAGGAGTTGTCTACACAGCTGCAGGAGCTGATGGACAAGGGATTCATTAGACCGAGTAGTTCACCCTGGGGAGCCCCGATTCTGTTTGTGAAAAAGAAGGACAGGTCGCACCGGATGTGTATAGATTACCGAGAGCTGAATAAGGTGACGGTGAAGAACCGTTACCCACTCCCGAGGATTGATTACCTCTTCGACCAGCTGCAGGGAGCATCTTGGTTCTCCAAGATTGATCTGCATTCGGGGTACCATCAGATGAGGGTCAGAGAGGAGGATGTGCAGAAGACCGCGTTTCGGACGCGCTATGGCCATTATGAGTTCGTGGTGATGCTGTTTGGGCTCACCAATGCTCCTGCCGCATTCATGGACCTCATGAACCGCGTGTGCAGACCGATGCTGGACCGGTCTGTGATAGTTTTCATTGATGACATCTTGGTTTATTCCAAGACGCAGGAGGAGCACGAGGGGCATCTGCGAGAGGTGTTGGAGACCCTGAGGAGGGAGAGCTTATATGCTAAGTTCTCCAAGTGTGAGTTTTGGTTGCACGAGGTGCAGTTTCTCGGGCACCTTGTCAACCAGGACGGTATTTCGGTGGATCCGGCCAAGGTGGAGGCCGTGATGAGGTAGGAGGTTCCGAAGTCTCCATCTGAGATTCGGAGTTTCCTAGGATTGGCAGGGTACTATCGGAGATTCATCCAGGATTTCTCCAAGATAGTTGTACCCTTGACGCGGCTAACGAGGAAGGTCGTAGTCTTCCGATGGGGGCTTGAGCAGCAGGCGGTGAGATGTTGAGGCAGAGATTGTGTGAGGCGCCAATCTTAGCCCTGGCAGAGGGCGTGGAGGATTTCGTTGTTTATTGCGACGCGTCTATCTCGGGCCTGGGCGTTGTATTGATTCAGAGAGGGCATGTCATTGCTTACGCCTCGATGCAGCTGAAGCCTCACGAGGCGAACTACCCGACGCATGATTTAGAGCTGGGGGTTGTGGTGTTCGCCCTCAAGATTTGACGTAATTACCTCTACGGGGTTCGCTGTACGATTTACACGGACCATAAGAGCTTGAGGTACCTTATGGATCAGCCGAATCTGAACATGAGACAGCGTCGGTGGCTTGATGCGGTGAAGGATTATGATTGTGAGATCCTTTACCACCCGGGGAAGGCCAATGTGGTGGTCGATGCGCTTAGCCGCAAGGCAGCACCGATCAGGGATGTCTGTCTGAGGATGACAGTAGTGACTCCGCTGCTGGAGCAGATTCGAGAGGCTCATCAGGAGGCGAGGAAGGAAGAGCATCGGAAGAGTGAGAGGATTGTGGGTCAGATTTCCTCTTTCGACTATGACAGTCAAGGATTGTTGACACTACACCGTAGGGTGTGGGTGCCGTACCATGGAGGCGTGCGCCAGGTTCTGATGGGAGAGGCACACAAGTCTAGTTTCTCCATTCATCCTGGGGCAACAAAGATGTATAGGGATCTTCGTTTGGATTATTGGTGGCCCTGCATGAAGCGGGATATAGCCTGGTACGTGGAACGATGCTTGACCTGCAGGAAGGTCAAGGCCGAGCACCAAAGACCACACGGTAAGATGCAGTTGTTGGATATCCCGTTATGGAAATGGGAAGATATTACGATGGATTTCATCACGAAGCGTCCTAGGATCGTCCTCCCTTCGAGATGTTGTATGGGAGGAGGTGCAGGACCCCGATATGTTGGTGAGAGGTTGGCCAGAGGATGACAGTAGTGACTCCGCTGCTGGAGCAGATTCGAGAGGCTCATCAGGAGGCGAGGAAGGAGGAGCATCGGAAGAGTGAGAGGATTGTGGGTCAGATTTCCTCTTTCGACTATGACAGTCAAGGATTGTTGACACTACACCGTAGGGTGTGGGTGCCGTACCATGGAGGCGTGCGCCAGGTTCTGATGGGAGAGGCACACAAGTCTAGTTTCTCCATTCATCCTGGGGCAACGAAGATGTATAGGGATCTTCGTTTGGATTATTGGTGGCCCTGCATGAAGCGGGATATAGCCTGGTACGTGGAGCGATGCTTGACCTGCAGGAAGGTCAAGGCCGAGCACCAAAGACCACAAGGTAAGATGAAGTTGTTGGATATCCCGTTGTGGAAATGGGAAGATATTACGATGGATTTCATCATGAAGCGTCCCAGGACCGTCCTCCCTTCGAGATGTTGTATGGGAGGAGGTGCAGGACCCCGATATGTTGGGGAGAGGTTGGCCAGAGGGTCATGGGAAGCACCGAAGTGGTGCTCAAGACGACAGAGAAGATTCAGCAGGTCCGGAGCAGGCTTCAAACTGCTCAGAGTCGGCAGAAAAGTTATGCCGATAAGCATCGATCAGACCTGGAGTTCCAGGTCGGAGATATGGTCCTCCTGAAAGTTTCGCTTTGGAAAGGCATCATTCGATTCAGGAAGCGGGGCAAGTTGGGCCCAAGGTATATTGGACCGTTCAGGGTTATAGCCCGGGTGGGCAAGGTGGCATATAGGCTGGATTTGCCAGCCGAACTCAGTCAGATACACAAAACTTTCCATGTCTTTCAGCTGCGAAAGTGTCTGGTGGACGACTCATGTCACAACTAGAAATTTTGTGTCTTGTAATCACAATACTTAAGTAAAATGTTGAATCAAAAACTTAAGAGCATGTGTGATACCTATTATTATGACATCAAAAACTTCAATCAAATACATCATACAAATACTACAAATAGTCATTAAGCAATTGGAAACCCTAGAAGTTCTTGTTTAGGTCCATTTTGGGCTAGGACTTCCTTATTGGACTTAATGGCCCAATAAGCTTCCAATTTGACTATCATGGGCTTAGAACCCTTAAATGGGCTCTAATTGGACCCACATTAATTTAATCCAACATTTTGGGGCCATTTTGGGCCTAGAATGAAATGAATTAAAAGCTTTGATCCATGAATAACCTAAACTAGTCCAACAAAAATGTAAAAATCATATTATATTTCTTTTAGGTTAAAACTCACCCAAACTAACTCTAATATTGGGCTTAGGGGCAAAAAGCCCAAATTTTCCTTTTTCCTTCAAAATTCTCGGCCCAAGGCCCAAGTCCAAGAAGAAATGGAGAAGTGTTGACTATTTGCATGCCACCTCACTTATATCCAACATGTTTCCATGCACATCTCATACTTCTAGGAACACATCACTTCAAACATCATTTCTTCTTTCCCTCTCTCACTCTCGGCCGAAACACACACACACACAAATCTCTCACAAACTCTCTCTAGATTACTCAAGAAGCCATCCTCCCTCTCCATCTAAAATCTCAAAATTTGGCTTGTGTTTCAAGAGGATTTTTGCATAAAAACCATCATCTAAGGTAAGATATCTCTTAGATCCTTAAACTATCTACTTCATTTCATCCAAAAATCACCTCTTAATCCATTCAAACTCATGATCTAGCACCTAAGAAGTGTTCAAGTTCGAAATCTTCCAAGGAAGGTTGCTAAGGCCGAATTTCTTCCATCTTTTCTCCAAAAACCGAAACTACACCCTAAGGTGAGCTTCATACTCCCTATTTTTCTGTTTTATAAGTTTTATGGGGGGGGGGAATACAAGTGAAAGTGTAGATCTATATGTATTTTGTATGCCTTGTATGATTTCTATGCTTATATGTGTGTTTTTGTGTGATTATGATGTTGGATCTAGTCATAAGCCCCTAAAAATCGAGATATACTTTATGTAAAATGATACTAGCATCAATCATAGTTCTATGTAAAAAGTATTTCAAGAAAAATAGTTAAGTGGCTTAATAACATCTTCTTTGGGCTAAAAACTCAATTTTTGGACACAAAATGTTAAAAATATAAAGTTTAAGGGCCCAAAATGACATATTACGAATTCTGATGGATGAGGAGTGTCAAAACAGTTTCAATAAACTATTTTCTGGAAATATACTCATTTGGAGGATTAAAAACATAAATTTCAAGCTTAATGGGCTAAAAATGACAATTTCGGCCCAATAGGGCCCAATATGTGAAATATTTTGTTTTGAAGGGTCAAAATTGTGTTTTTCTGTAAAACAGTGGACTACTAGTGTTCCAAGTCCTTTTCTAAGGTTTAAAATGCTTTTCAAAATTTAAAAGGACCAAAGTTGCAAAAATTTTCCAATTTGGGCCAAAATTGTAAAAACTACGAAAAAGAGGGGTTACAACCGAGAAAACTGTATTTTCAGGGACTAAAACTGTTTTCAACTAAAAATGTGCTGAAAAATATCAATTCCAATAAGTTTTGATGTTAAAATGCCAAGAAAAATAGTTTAAGGACTAAACCGGAAATTTATTTATGCAAAGGGTTGAAAAAGTAAATTTACAAAATAAAGAGGGGCTGAAAACAGAAAATTTTCAAGGCTAATTCAATACACCCATCGTGATCAAATAATGGCACCGCGACTACCGACAAAATACAATACACAACAATACCAAAAATCGTTGTTAAACGAATTGATTCGGTCTCGAATCAATAACAACCCGAAACTACTAACACGACGATAACTCGATTCACTCAAGTAACATTTGGGAATTCAATACACACGTGAGAGTGCACAGACGTCGATGCACCATCTTTGGGCCCCAAAGTGTAAAATCTTGTTTGTTGGGCCTAGCTAGCCCAATGACCTGATCTTTAGGCCCGAAGACTTCAACCTTACGAGTTGTTGGGTCTTACATGATCTAATACAGCGTAAAAGGACTTTCAATGGCTTTTATACTATTGGTCCCCAAGGGTCCTTTGGTACTGCTAGTAAAGTCGGTTATTTTAATGCGAGTCGGGTCAAGGGCCCTTCGCACTCTTTTTTTTATCCCCAACCGGCTAACGGAGTTATCGAGGTCTTCGTGCCCTCTTTCTCTTCGGATGTGGGACTACTAGAAGTCAGGGCTGTTGGATTACGTGAATAGTACGGACGACGCCTACGGGATCGTTAGTATAGTTGTAAACTGGTCGTTTGTGTAACGCGTGTTTATAGCAATTCACCATGCGCAATAATCCGACGTCGCCTGGAATCAATGACTTCACACGCCGCGATGGTACTACAACTACATGGAATTCAAAGTGTTAGGAAAACATCAGGTTTTCCTAGGGTTTTTCAATACATACGGTTTCGAAACGCATACAAGTTAATGAACAATTTTTACAACTATAGAAACAAACAAGCATACTTATGGATCTTCACAAACTTTTTCATAAACTCTTTTCAGAAAATATCGGATTTTCTGGTAGTTTTTCAAAACAATACAAAACATTGCTTTTCAAATACCGCTTATGAACTCACCAACATTTCATATGTTGACGTTTTTCAAAATACTTGTATTCTCAGGTAACAAGTAAACCGAAGGAAAAATGTACTCAGTGATGGCTTGCAGTTTGTTTATTTATGAACCGAACAATTTATTTTTGGGAATGTAATGTTAAAACAATGTACTCAGTGTAAACTTATTCAGTTGTACTATATTAGTGCATGGTGATGAATGATGTTATGTTTCATATATATGCAATGTTATGGTATTCAATTAAGTCACGACAGCCCTCGGATGTTTCCGCCGCCTGGTTCGGGGGTGTGACAACTCAGCAGTGGTACCCTTCGAGGACATTCAGGTTGATGACAGCTTGAATTACATCGAGCGACCTGTAGCGATCCTTGACCGGAAGTCGAAGGAGCTGAGGAAGAAAAGAGTGGAACTCGTGAAGGTGCAATGACAGCACCAGAAGGGGTCGGAGTGGACTTAGGAGCCGGTGGATGAGATGATGGAACATTACCCCGAGCTGTTTCAGTATCGAGCAGCAGACTTCGAGGACGAAGTCTAAAATAAGCGGGGGAGATTTGTAGCACCTGGTTCTTGGTACGTATTCTTTTGTCTTATACTTTGCATTTTGGCCTTGGACTCGGCGAGTTGAAGGTCCGACTCGCCGAGTAGAAGCGGGAAGGGACACAGGACTCGAGCGATCAACTCGGCGAGTAGACCATGTTTGGACAAAAACCCTAAGTCGGGTGTTTGCACCTTATTTAAACGCTCTAACTTGGCCTCCTTTGTCCCTAACACTTCCAGAGAGCTATAGAGCGAAACCCTAGCCCCCATATTGTTCTTGTGAGTGATCTTGGCCTTGTGAAGGAAGTTTGGAGCTTAGTAGAAGAAAGAGGAGGTTGAAGGGTGAAAGAAGGGGAAGTAGATCCGAAATCTACACTGTGGGAAGCTTCCATTCAGGTAGAAAAGTTCCTATCTTGATCAGTAGTTCATTAGATCCCCTTTTTGTCCCTAATTGGTGGTTTTCAAGCCCTAAAACCTCAACCTCCATGTGTTCATGCTCTATGTTATGAAAGGACTTCGGATCTGGACCTCATGGACATCTTGGAAGTGTAAAGTCTCTGTGGTAGAAGTGATTGAGGTCCCTATTGATTGTATGACCTCATAAAGAGCTTGGAATTGCCTTTTGGAGCTCATAGGGCCATGCATGCACGTAAAGTTTTCAACTTTACGTCATAAGCATGCCCTAGGAGTTTAGATCTATGGTTTGGAACCGTTGCATGTCTCAGATTTGGTCTGTATGGGTGGAGAGTTGAAAGGACTCGACGAGTTCCAAAGTGGACTCAGCGGGTTTTATGAAGATGGTCTTAGACTCGACGAGTTGGATGAACAACTCGGTGAGTCCTATGAAGATTGCCTGGAACTCGACGAGTTTTTCTTCAAACTCGACGAGTCATATGAGCTGTTACTGAGTTAAGAAGGGTTTAAGTGTAGAAGGTCGAACCCTTCGTAGTTGCACGCGGAGTTAGCAATTTAGCATGTAGCAATAGTCCCAGAAACCAAATCCTCAAGATGGATGCTCTGGTGAGGATTTGTAAGCGAGTAGGAGATCTGCTCGTGGGACTCGGCGAGTCAGTCTAATCATCCCTAGAAGTAAGTTAAGGGTGACTCAGTGAGTGGGAAGAGGGACTTGATGAGTAGAACTGGGATAGTAGGAGAGGGACTCAGCGAGTCTGTGCCATGACTCGGCGAGTCCAGTCAACTGGAAGTTGACTTTAACCAAGGAGTTGACCTTTAACCAGAGGTAGGACAGTCATTTGACCTAAGGGTATTTATGAATAACTAATCTATGTTTATGGATTTATAGTCGGAGGATTACCGGTACAGCAGTCAGACGTCTAGCATGTAGACTTTATGTAGCTACTTTTCGAGGTACCTCTTCAGCTAGGGGGAAGGAGCTGGCGCGATAGCGGCATATCACACACACACACACACTTGTTTTCCGCATTATGGAGTTTTCTGGGATGTACTCTGACATATTATTATGATGTGGTTGGTTTTCAGACATGAAGCTTTATTATGAAACTTTTATATCGAAGTTTTTATAAGTTGACCTTTTTAAAAAAAATGAAATTAAATTTTTGGCCTGTATTTTTGGGATGTTATACTGACTTTCCTTCGTCATGTATACTTGCCAAAAGGGCTTGAGTGAGCTTGAACTTTTCAAGACTTTGAACTTGTGGGTTAGGGAGAACAATAGGAGGAGGTGGAGGAAGTGAAGCATGATCTCGTGTTCCTCGATCAAATCGTGGAATATCATCTTCATGTGGAAATCTTGTTCCACGGGATTTGGGAAGACCATAGTTGTCATACTTTGATATCTACAAAACAGGAGAAAATTCAAGTTAGTTGATTGATCGAGTCCTTAATAAATCACCCAAATGAGATATAAAGGCTAGGACCCAACACAATATTCCACAACTTGGGAGAGGGATGACGTAACCCAAATTGCAGAACATTTGAAGGTAAGTGAATGACGATTCACTAATTTTCCACCATGAAAAACGAAAAAGAGATTAGGTTTTAAATGTATTGAAAAACTCCTATATCCTTTGAGATTCATTTAACTTTTCAATGGCATGTTTAAATCTCGATATGCCCCTCAATTTGTGACTGGGAAGCCGAGGATCACAAAACAGGGTGTGAATAACCATCAAACTTACATGGTGCCCCCAATGTTACAGTCACCTATTCAATGTGCCGGTTAACCACACACGCTCCACCGAACTATGACAAACATTGAGTCACCCTTTGCTACCTTTGCTTACAACCATTTAGTGTGCTGGTTAACCACACACGCTCCACTACCGTCTTCACAAGGGTACAAAGTGTAATTTCATGGAATTGCATCAAATTCACTTTTGCCTAAAGTAACTAAGATTGGGAATTTTGTATAAAACATTTAGTTACTTTATACTTCATTATACTTTTAATGGAAAAGGTTTGCCCTATCCTACCCGTTTGGCTAACGACCCTCCACCAATCAAGGAAGCGGTAGGTGAGAGTGGACACCCATTAAACGACCATTGTATAGACCATAGCCTTATACCCCCTTATAGATCGGCTTCGTGAATGAGGCCTACTAACGGTAAGACTAGCAGTTTAAGTTATACATATATAATATTAGACTTTTAATGTTATATATAGTATAAGGGTGTATTTTACACTTTTAAAATACTAGGTGGTCTAACTTAATAAATTACACTTTTAATTTAATTACATGTAAACCATATCACTATGGATTTATTAACTTTCTTTTAATTATACACTTAATTAATTTAATAAAAACATAGGGTGCAATTTGAATTTTTTTCAAAACTTAGGGTTTTAGAATTCAACATTTTAAAATTAAACTTTTAATTAAAATTTAAATTCCAAAACTTTAGGGAAATTTTTGAAACATTTCAAATCATTAGGGTTTAGAATTTAAATATTTCAAAATTAAACTTTTTAATCAAAAAATTAAATTCCAAAACTTGAGGGCAAGTTTTGAAACCTTTCAAAACTATTAGATCAAAATACAAATAAGGCAATTAAACAATTAATTGGTGATTATCTAATTATGACCTAATTCAATTTCATGCAAGATAATGATCAAATAATTCAAATAATTTAACATTTATCAAATAAAGTAACAATTATCTAATTAGATGACCAAAATCTTTTATTTTGACAAAGATAATCATAAGGAATCAATAAAATTCGTATTTTTATTAATTTTAAACAATTATGGAAATTATCCTAAGTCAAAATAGGCAAAAATCCCGAAAATCCGTCTGTCTGACAGCTAAACTCGCCGAGTCCCCATATGGACTTGCCGAGTTCATCCTACTCGACGAATCCACATTGGGACTCGACAAGTTTGTCAGGCAGATGGCCAAAAACTCAATTTTACAGCAAGAATGAATATACTAGGCATCAATACAATAGAAACCAATCAAGGCTCTGATACCACTGATGGGTTTTAGCCATAAGAACATCCTATGTGCTCATGCAAACCCTAAAGCTTGGATCTAGGTTTCTTTATTGTACATGCAATTCATCCAAGACTTCAAACCCTAGATCCAGCATGTGATAATCAATATTAACATAAGGATAGAGTTTAGATCTTACCTTGATTGTTATGTAGCAATAACAATCTCAAATCCTCCTTGTAATGGCTTTAGAAAGCATAGAGTCACAAGTGTCACTCCTCTAATGGCTCACAAACACCAAGAGCAAGAGGATGAAGAATGAGAAGAGAGGAGGCACCCAAAAACGTGTTGAAACCCTAAGGAATCACATTACCACGTTTTTGAGTCTCAAGGGTCCTTTAAATAGTGAGGCTATTAGGGTTATCTAACAAGGAAACCCTAATTTGACTGCTTAGGCCCTAAGCAACCCATGGACTCCCTCCTTAGAGGCCTTGGACGAATTCTAAAGGGTTTCCCCATAGAATTCGTCTACTCCATTCTCTATGGAGTCCATTAGCCCAATATTCAACTATCACACAATTGATAGTTCCAGTCCCCTTTATTTAGTTAATGTCTTTTAGCCACATAATTAATTCTTAATTAATTATTGACTAATATTAATTAAACAGTATGATTTCTCCTTTAATATATTATTCTCATAATATATTAATAAATCATAATTAATCCTCTCTCTCCATAATTCATCCTATCAAGTTGCTTTGGTGAAGGCAACCCAAAAGGACCATGCACCATCGGGTCAAGTACATACCAAAATAGTTATGGACTTAGACACTAATCCAACAGCTATGTGGTGGTGATCTGTCGATCTTCTTGTTTTCCTGTTGGCTGATTGTATGTTTATCTTTTATGTATATGTCGACATATTGTGTTGGTTTGAGGTTGTATTGCTTTGTGTTGTAGCCAACAAACCTAGGAGCATTCTAGATATGATTTGAGGGCCAATTGGCATGCCAGACTCAAAGTCAGGGCTCGGGAGCATTCCAGATATGAGTTGAGGGCCGGTTGGTAGGCCAGACTTGTACTAAGGGCTCGAGGGTATTCCAGTCTGATGACTGAGTGGACCCGTTGTATGTTAGCATTCCAGTCCGATGACTGATTGGGCCAGGGGTAATCCAGACTGATGGCTGTGGACCCAGGGGTATTCCAGTCCGATGACTGATTGGACTCAGCATGCTTGTTCGATTATGTTATGTATTTTGCTTGGTGGTACTTTGCAGGAAACTCATTAAGTTGGCTTATAGTTTTTAGTTATGGTTTCAGATACTTCCAAGGATCGTGGAAAGGCGAAAGCATGACCGTACATATCCTGATTTTATGTTGTTTATCTTGTGAAACTCTATTTTAAACTATGTTTTGGAAACAATGACTTTGTAAACACTTTCATTAGTAAATGGGTTGATTTGAAAAGTTTAAATTGGCTGTGATTTTTGAGATATTATAATATATAAGGGCTATATTGTATATAAACTAGATACATATGATTTATAAATGAAGAAAAAATTACACGAATCGTCCCTCGTGCAGGTGCCAAAAGGCACGTTAAGTCTCTATTTTCAAAAATTAACTCGGACCGTCCCTCGTTAGTTTAAAACTTACACGCTTCATCCCTCAAGACATAAAAAGACTATTTTGCCCTTATTTATTTCTTTTTTGGATTTATTTATCAATTTTTAATTATTAATCTATTATAAGAAATTGTTTAATTAAATATGTGGTTCCTTCCCTATTACCATTGACCAAAACCACCACCGACGTCCACCATCACCAATAACCTCTTAACCACTGTCTCTGCCACCAGAATAAACTATCACCACTTCTGCCATCGGAAATAAATAATCCGCCACCACCATCTCTATCATTGGAAAAGCATCAATTAATGTTCAAAATCAGAAAAAAAAAAAAAAAAAAAAAAAAAAAAAAAAAAAAAAACATAGCCCATAATTTCATTCAATTGAGGTATCAAAACCAATTCAAACCCAGAAAGAAACAAAGATGGAGATGGAGGTCTGTGACACTTTTATGGCAAAATATTGTCCCCAGATCCATCTTTCGGTGAGAAAGGTTTCATTAGATCCATTCCCAAAACTGGGAACACCACCAAAAATCGTACGTTTTCATTGCCATCATCACCTGTATGAAGACGTTTCAAATCTAAAGCGCATACATCAACGGATTCTTCGTCAATCTCGAAACCTTAGCAGATGAAGCTTGATGGTGTTCAGTGCTTCGGTGGTGCTGGAAAGGTAGTGGTGGGTTAGTGATTTTTTGTGAACTGAATAATGAAAATGAGAGATAATGGAAGGCTGGGTTGGATTTAGTTGAAATTTATTTTTCTATTTTTAAAAATACAAAATAAATTATAATTAAAATAAAAATAGTATAGGGAGGGTAATATAGTCATTTGAAGTTTGATAAAGGATGCAATGTGTAAATATTAACTAACGAGGGATGAAGGGTGCATGTTTTAAACTAAAGAAGGACGGTCTGAATTAATTTTTGAAATTAGGGACTGAACGTGCCTTTTGGCACCTGCATGAGGGACGATTCGTGTAATTGACTCAAAAGTCAATTAGTCTTCCAATTTAAAAGACAAATTGTAAAGACTAGTTATGAGAACTAGTTAATGGTCTTCATGCTTATCGTAATGAAAGGAGCATGTTTTAGAAGCATGTGTTCTTTTAATAATTAAAGCATAAAACACAAGAAAAGTAATGCATGAACGATATGAGGCTTACACTTCCATGCATGATGGATACTTTCTTTTTGTAACAAAATCGTATGCATGTAATGTGGACATAAATTTGAAGCTTTTGATTAGTTTATTCCATATACCATGCTTTAGAAGTATTAGTACTTTATGTCATAAATCATGGGTCTTAAAGTATTAAGACCCATGGGTTAAGGACTAGTAAAAAAGGAGATAAAATCTTGGAAACTAGCTTCCTTTCTTCTTTGATCATTTTCATGACTTGCTCTTTTTCCCTACTTTCTCTCTAGTTTTATTAAGGAGTAAACCACATGCATGAAAGAAGGTGATACTTACTTTAGCTCTCATTTAGAACAAAATCTTTGTTTTGTTCTTAAATTCTTAAGAGATTTATTACTTCAAGAAGGACTAGCATCCATATCAAGTTGATTTATTGTTGGTGGATATCTCTAGAGAACTTATACTTGGAGTTTTAAGGCCATCTTCATCAACTTCCTAATTGCAAAAAGGAACCAAAGTCTTCAAAGGCCAAAATTATCATTGTTGGGTACAAATGGTTTTAGTTTATTCAAACAAAAATGCTACCGTTGCTAATTACATCAAATTTTAGAATATAATTAAACTATTTTTGAATAATAACCCAACAATTACTTGAACTTAAAAGTTAAAAGACATTTACATACTTCATTGAAGTCTCACTTTACTCAATAACACCTTATTTCTTGCTTTAGGTCACTTAACCCTTGGAAGCTTGATTAAACACTCATAATGCATCAAACTTCCAAGTTAAGCGTCATCTTCTTATTGTATTGATTTTTTTTCCAAAAATAGACTTTAATTACCTTTAATTATTCAAACCGTGACCCATATGAGTTTCAAATATTTACAAAAGATTGTTACATGAGCATTTGTGGTTCATAGGTGATGATATTATATTGATTTTGTTTTCTAAAAATATTGTTGCCTTTAATTTATTAAATAATGACCCAAATAAGCTTCAAATCATTTACAAAATATTGTTACATGAAATTTGTGGTTCATAGGTGGTGATTCAACATTTTGCATGACCAAAATCCATCTAGTTTCAAATACAGATCATTTGAGTTTTCATTTCCTATCATTACATTGATAAAAAAAATCATCGTCATTTGAGTTCACTACGACATGATGAATCAACCCCATATGTTTTCACAATTTTGTTTACATTTTAAAAAAAGATAGATCAACACTTAGTTCACCTCAACCTAGAAACACCAAATGAAAGTGAAATTTCACATATAGCTTCCTAGATTAAATTTCCAATCAATTTATGGATTCCTTAGCTCCAATTTTAGTTGTAAAACATCATTTATGTTTCATCTTGTCATTTAATTCATAGATTAAAGCTAGAATCCAAAACCCACCATTGATAAGTTTGGAGCTTTTCAAAATTTATTATAACTCAAAAGTTGACCCATGAATGAGTAATAAAATATTACACTTATGATCTATAAGTTGAAACTCACTAGAATTAAAAAGTAAACATCCATATTATGATGATTTTTGGATTTAGAGTTTTCACCCAAACCCTAGATCAAAATGATGATGGAGACAAGGAGATTATACATGTCCAAGCTTCCTAGTGCACTTCCTAGTTTCTCCACTTCGAATAATCTTTAGTTGTGGCTCTAATTATCTTCTCTGACCCTATACATCTGTTGGATTAGGTGTCTAAGCCCATAACTATAATTGGTATGTACTTGAATTGATAGCAGCACAGTCCTTTTGGGTTGCCCTCAAACCTAGCAACCGGACAAGGAAATTATGAAAGGAGAGATATTGATTTATTATAAGATTAATAAATTAATATAAATGATTTATTAATATGTTAAAAGATTAATATATTGATTAGAAATTATAATGTATAATTAATAGTTAGCCAGAAATTAATTAGAGTTAATTTTGGGGTTAACTGTATTAATTATAAAGTGCAGGGACTAGTTTGCAATTATCTAATAGTTGAGTGGAAGGCTCCAGAACCCCCTTGGAAGAGGGTGGACGAAATCTATAGGGGAAACCCTAATGATTTCGTCCATGGGGGCTTGGATAAGGCCCTTGGGTTTGCTTAGGCCCTAAGCAAGGAGCATTAGGGTTTTTCCCTAAACCCTAGATCCCTCAACTATATAAGGAGCCTCCTGGCTCACATTTTGGGCACTCCTTCTTTTGAAGAAACACTAGGCCGAGAATTGCATACTCCCTCCCTCTCTCTCCTTCTAATTTCCTTCTTGCTAGTTCTTGGGTGTGATTCCATTAGAGGCATTACATTTGTGGTGCTAAGCTTCCAAGAAGATCAAGATCAAGATCAAGAGGATTATCAATTGTTTACTATAACAATTGAAAGATATGTAACTCTTAAACCCTAGTTTGTTATTTTCGAAAAATAGTCTCTCTCCTCTAGGGCTCTTGTTTTGCAATTCAAAGTTATATGTTCAATAGTTAAAACATGGATCCGAAGTAGGTTGCATGTGAACTTAGGAATTGTTTTTCTAGTTTATTTGTTTTACCTAAAACCCATCAACATCAACATTTCTCTATTCTTTCTCTCCAAAATAAACTTGGATGAGTTTGGGGAAGAAGAAGAGAGTTTAAGTAGTTATGCTCTTTCTAAATTTACATATTAAACCATCAACTCCTTAAATTTTGACATAATGCCCTAACAATGAAATAACCACCAACATTTTTTTTAACATGATTAACTTATGGTTCTACTCCACCACAATCTATGACATTTAAGTCCTCTTCACCTAACTTGCTTAACTCATCGTTTATCAAGTTGCCAAGTTTAACCCCTTTTTCCCCAAATGTTATTTTAAACATACATTGTTACTTTGATTTTATTTTAATAATTAATGTAATATTATATACTATTTTTATTAGTCAGTTTATTTATTAATTAAATTATTTTCAAGATTTTAATTTTTTTTTACTAAAAATGGTCAAAAGCTATTAGACCCAAAATGTGGATATTACAATTATCCACCCCTTAGGAATGATTATATCCTCAAAATCATCATGAGAATTAAAGGTATTAGTATTTCAAACATAATACTCTATTATAGATTGAAACATGGAATTTTATATAATTTCAAGCTTCGATTCCTATCATAATGCTAAGTCTTAGGAAATTTTAACACGTCATAACTAATCTGTCTTTCGATCCAATAACTAAGTAATACTATAATATCAAAACTAGTTCTTTCTAGTTATTCATAAGGTACGTAAAGGGTGTTAAGACCAAAATCTATAATCATGTTAATCCTTTTCTCAAAACTCATCGCATATACTTGAATCAAACAAGAGTGATGCAAGTAATAAGTTTACTAATCATGTTAATCCTTTTCTCAAATAAGCCTTCTTGAAGTATTGCAAACAAGCATAACATCATGAAGTGATGGAAACAAACTAATTAAGGGTATGAATCGAGGGTGAGAATGAACAAACTATAATCAAATGTGCCTTCATTACGAACGACATTACATTTTCGATTTTCTTTCAACTATTCTGATTTCATTTTTATGTCCAAATGTGAGTGCATTCCTAACTCTTAATTTTAAATGTAATATTGTTAGTGATTTAGTGTTATCAACATATTTTAGTGTAATTATAATTACTATCAAGACAAGTTGAGTTTGGTTTACTATTTGATACTGGATGAGTGAGATGCACACTTGGAGTGCAAAATGTGAATTCAGAAATATGGGGATCTAGGGGTAGCCCCTTGGATACGGGGTTCCAAGGGGCAAAGCCCTTGGTGGGGTCTAGGGACCTGAAACCTAAACATATATCTATAATAGGAAATGTTCCAACCATCCATTTCCCGAGAAAATCAATTATGACATCATTATGATATCATAGTTATGTCTTATAACCATCCTCAACCAACCTTATTTTGGTGTATAACCACCATGTAACGCCCGTAGATCAGGGCTAGTCAATTTAGAGACGATAAGCATCAAAAATGACTTTTTAATAGAAGATTATTTAGGATGAATAATCTTAACTAAGTTGTAGTATATGTTACAAGGATTCCGTACATATAAAGAACGCCGAAATCCGAGTTATAACGAAGAAGTTATGACATGTCGAAGTTTCGCGACAGAACCGACACGACGCTGAATGACGTAAAAAGTGAATTTACGTTAGAGTGATATTTAGTCTTAGCGATCTAAATGAAAGTCGTAGAGTTCGTTAAACCATGAGCGCGCATAAAAAGAACGTCCAAATCTGACTTCGTATGAGGAAGTTATGATTTTTCGACTTAGCGGTATGCAGCCCGAATACTCGATTTGAGACCGAGCGGTTTTAGCCGAAACAATCTAAATGAGAATCGAAGATCTCATTAATTGTAGTAAAACGATAAAAAGATAGGTGAAAACGGACTTCGGATGAAGAAGTTATGATTTTATAACGGAGTTTTCTTGTCCCGGCCTACTAAAAATAAATTCAAAATTAGCCGACAGAGTCTAAATGATAGTTGTAGAGCATAGTCTCACCTACGCGGGGATATAAAGAACGTCGAAAACGGAGTTCGTATGAGGAAGATATGAATTTTTGAAGTTTATTAAATATTTTCGAAATTAAATTTAAATATAAATTTTCGATATTATCCAAGGGGGGAGTCATCGGGCTTATCCAGGTTACGCCCAGCGTAACCTAAGATTACACCCAACGTAATTCAAAGTTCCAGACCCTGTAAAAGGGAGTCGAGTGCATCCGATTCATTTGCTCATTTCTCTTCTTTCTCTCGCGTTTTTGCATCGTTTTTCGTGCAAGAAATATCCCGAAGCCCCGGTATCATTCCCGAGCCCCGAAGCAAGTCCCGAGGCCCCGAAGATCCCGAGAAGTGAAATTCCCGAGCCGAAGCTCTGCCCGCGAGGTGCCCGGTTTTTGTGAAGATCTTCCAGATCTACCGAAGAATACTACTTCTACAAGCCGTAGTGATGTCCGATCATCTTCTAATCAAGTGAGTGTGTAGTTACTTTCTTCTAACACATAAATATGAAGTATTTGCTATGAAATACGTGCTATGTGTTTATATATTATTTGTCTATTTGAGATGGGCGTGGAATTGATGTTTTATACAAGTGTTAAATGATTTAAACTGTGTAAGTATTTATATCTACGAAAATGTTAGGTAGAACTTTGGTAGATGGGATAGTTGGTGACTATGGAGTTAGCGCCTATTGTATAAACCTTGGCGACGATGTGACTTCGTGCCTATTTGATGAACCTTGGCGACTATGGAGTTAGCGCACATTGAGTAAACCTTGGCGACTATGGAGTTAGCGCTTGTTGAGTAAGCCTTGGCGACTATGGAGTTAGCGCTTGTTAAGTGAACCTTGGTGACTATGGAGTTAGCGCCTGATAGCTATGGATTTAGTACTTGATAAATAAACTTTGGCATCAATGGATTTCGTGTCAATTCCTTAGGAATAAATGAATGAAGGATAGTTGGTTCTTAGGGTAAAACCTTAAGAAGATAATAGGGATGGGTAATTGGGTTGATTGTTTGCTGATTAAATATAATAATTATATTATTGTGGGTTGAAAACCCTATATGCTCACCAGGCTCCCAAGCCTGACCCACTCAGTTTTCTTTTCATTACAGGTAATGGCACAAGGGTATAAGTTGGTGGACTTGACGAGAGATTTTGGATTATAGATCAGTAGTTATAAATAACTATTGTAAGGTCTATTTTATATTGTTTATGCTTTTGGGCTGTATCGAACATGACATCCCAAGGTTTTATTATTTAATGAAAATACATTCTCTTTGAGAAATGTTTGGATAAATGGTTATCATTTTTTTGTTTTTGGGAACAAATTCCGCAACATTTTTCTTTAAACGATTACTCTGATTTTAAAAACAAAGCATAAACAAATCGGTCTTTTCTGACCGTGAAATTGGGGATGTCACACACCATCCTAACCAACTTTTTGGCGCCATGAAGGAAGTAATTAACTTCAAACCACCATCTTCCTTATATAAAACCAAGATGGATGTTTCATGCAAAGGATACAATCCATACATACTTAAAAATTGATTCTTTGCATTTATGTCTCTCTAAAAACACATAAAAGGAAAGTTATTATATGTTTCTTGATTCAAATTAGGCCTATAATTCGAATTGGTTTTGTTTTTGGATTATTATACGCCAGGTAATAAGGATGAATTGCAAATTTCAAAAAGTGTTGAAACCACGATCCTAGAAATTATTCAAGTGTATATTGTTATTCGTGTACCCTTAAAATCTAACAAATGTTTTGGGCCGTTTACAAAACCGATGGAGTGGTGGAGTAACCCCAAATCACCTTATATTTTGTTTATGTGAGGCTACTATGAGCAATTGTTTTGAACATAAAAGGGAAAGAAAGGGTCTTAGAGAGGAATTACAAAACGAGAAAAGGGAAAACCCTACTTTGTGAGCGTGAAAAACTCAGTCCGCAAGGTGAGATTTCATTCTTGTTGAAGCGAGCAAGGGAAACTAAAAACAAAGATAATGAAGTAAGAGACTACACTCAAAGATGACATACAAATATGATGAAATGTACTCCATGTTTTTTTCCTAGTTATGACATTAAAACATGACATACATAGTTGTTTGTCATTAATATTATTAAAAAATGACGCTGGTTTATGACATTCATCTTTGTGTATCGTAAAACTGACAGCTTTTTTTATTTAAAAAATGACATTTATTTATGACATACATTGTTTTGTCAAAAATTAATGCATATCATAGTTTGTGTGTTATTAAAGACTTGTTTTCAAGTAGTGTTGACAACTAGCTAGTAGTATGTTTAATGAACCATTGCGACACAAACCAATAAACATTCATTTCTTAATTAGATACAATTTTTGAAATACAAGTTCACAAAAGTACATTATATTTTGGTACAATTTTACCTATATAAACTACATACTTACTTGATATATTCATACATCGGTTCAAATACCTTTTTTTGAAATGAAACATAGTCAAAACAACCAAAATATGATTTTCAAAACATATGAACCGTTTCCAAACATGACCAATAAAAAGATAATGTGCCATAAGAAGCTAACGACTTAGCGTGGATATAAAATCATCAACTTTAACGTTCATGCCCTTAGACAAGAACTTCATGCAAATAGGGGGGTTCACCTTGACCAAAGCCAATATGGACTTAGGCACAGACCAAAGTCCTTCACCACATATCAAACCAGAAGCCACCGCTGGTCCGAAAGCTTTTGCTTCTTTTTTATTCCTCTTCTCCCATATGAAAAGTATTAAGCTCCCGAGACACATATCGATGGCGAATGGCTTTTGAATGTAAAATGGAATCGCTATTGCCATTGGAATCGGAATGAATCGTGCCCATTTCTTGGGAGCAGTGTCTCGAGCCACATTTATGAGTATCGCCGCCGCAAAAAAACCGTAGCAAAGCGACAAGCAGTGTTTGGGGAGCGAGCCAAATCCTTCGACACCTAAGATGGCAAGGTTTCTATAAACGAGAGCATATGGTGCAGGGTATTCGGACCCTTGAACCCCCATATCCGGGAAAGCTTGGTAGAAGATCCAGAACACACATGGTGCAATGACACAGCCCATTGCAGTTCCGATCACTTGGCTCACGAACATGGACCGGGGTGAAGCCAGGGTCATGTAACCCGTCTTGAAATCCTGCATTAGGTCAGAAGCTGTTGAGACAATATTCATCATCACACCACATGCAGCTAGTCCAGCCAAGACACCACCTTGCGACTTCCCAGCCCACGCCCCAATAACAAAAATGGCTAACTTCCCATACGTTGAAGCCAATGACCAGTCTGTGAGCCCGCACCCGTACGCATTACAAAATGCTAATGCAGGTGCGAAGACATAAATCACAAGCACATAATACCATTCTAGTTGTTCGAAAATTTGAGGGAGGGTAGTCGTGGCAATTGCAGCTATGGCGACATATCCCCCTACAGCTAACCATGTCGGGATCCGATCCTTCAAAAACACTTGCTTCCTGCATTTGTCATCGAATGAGGTCACTAAGTCTTCTGAGGTTGCCTTGCCATCTGGACCCACAGGAAGAACGGTGCGTGACTCTTTGTTCTTGAGTTGTTTATACAACGCAATCGAAGTGTTTCCAAGTACTTTAAGGAAGTTATAGAGTCCATCTCCTAGGATCAGGGCGATGGCAGTGAACACCTACAATATTCAACGATGAATAAAGATGGACAAACATCATGTTTTGAAGAAGAATTAGGGTTTATGATAATTACCCTGTAACCTTGGATGCCATGGAAGTTACTGGATTTAAGACCTGCTTCATACCAGTCGCCTTCTTTCTTCTCGATGAGGGGCCACATTATCCCCCATGAAAGGATTGTTCCAAGCAACAAGGAGATGTTTATAAGGTGTGGACATATCATCCCTACCCCAACATACATAGTTGAAAAATCAAAGTAAAACCTGAAGTTTTACAAAACGAAAAATCATTAGATTTAATGATAAGTATAAACAATTAAGAAGGTAAAAGAGTATCTACATGTTCTGGTAAGCTTTGAGGCCAAAAGTAGGGAAGTTTTCAAAGCCACAATCATCCTCAGAAACGAAGAACCACTGAAAGAAACTCCATAAGAAGCTGAATGAGAAGAACTTCCCTAGTGCCGTCACTTGTTTCCTGTTATCAAATCAAATGCATCAATCATAATCAGTAAAACGATGTCAGCATGCATGAAAAATGAAAGAGGTGATTCTCTATACGTACTTTGCAAGTTTAGCACCCTGGGGAGTGTGAAAGCTGTTAATGAGGTGAGCAGTTGCAGTCCCACTTGGGTAAGTGAGCTTGAAGTCGATAATCATGATCTGTTATTAAAACCCATCATCAAATATATATATATATATATATGTTATAAAACCTCGATTTGATCAATTTACTCGGGCGAAATATAATATTTGGATTTATTTTGCTACCTTTCGGAGAGGAACTACGGAGCAAAGGCCGATGAAACTAACAATGAAGAGAAAACCGATCATCCAGCTCAAACTTGGGTTCTTGATGTTCATATCTCGTGTTGGTGAATTTGCATCGGATGATTGTGCCGCGATTGTATCACTCATTCCAAATAGATAACTCCCAAAACCACCTGCCAGATTCCGACAACGTCGTCAATCATTAAAAAACAATCCATTAAAGATCCAACTTAGAAATATATTTCCTTTTTTGTTTCAGCCGGCCTAGGTGTAGATGTTGATGTGGTTTTATAGATGTTAATTTTAGTTCATGATTAAACGAGAAGCTAAAACTTTCTGAAAAAGTACCACGTACAGACTAATAACATACATACCACTAAACGCAATCCCTGAAGTGGCAACGACACAAGTTTGGATAACAGTATTCTCCTGCCTGGTAAATGGATGCTTCAACAACCCGCACTGCTCAAGTACCTTCGTCCATGTCTTCACGAAGAAAAACCCTAATAAACCCGCAGCCACATTTAGAGACGGGATGATCCCTGTCGTTAGATTCAACTTCATTACTATGAAACTAAACACGACACCCAATATCGCGCTCACCACGAAAGCCCTCACTGTCAACTGCCCCTTCCATGATGGCACCACCGTGTCCCTAAATATCATCTCTACCGACTCTATTTCTTTTCCCTTATTAGCTTCATCGTCCGCTTCTTCTGCTTCCTTCTCCAGAAAATTCTGGTCGCTTCTCGTTGTTCCATCGCCATTTTCGAGCTCATGACTGTTCTCCAAGGCCATCTTTGAGTTGTAATGATTAAATTCATCTTTTGAATGACTATATATAGAATTAAATAGAATATATATATTACACTAATTGAATTATTGTCTGTATGGAGGTTGTCAATATCAAGAGTTGGGTCGGGTCGGTTCACGATCTGATTTAAATGGATTGTTAATCATCTCATGGTGTGAACTGGTTAATAGGTCGTTATCTAATGCGACTATAGTATAACTAATTTTCAAATACAGTCCATTGACAACCTGAGTGTGGAATATATTGTTGATAAGCTTTGTGGTTAACGCCATGAATGCTCCAATAAGTCAATTAGGAACGGATGACACACGGCAAGTTGGCCCAACAATGACTTCTCTTGGCATTATGCTTATTACATTCATTAATTAATATCGACGACAAATCTTGTTTTACATCGTTTATAAATAAAAATTACTGAATTTTCAAAACGTATTAAAATGATATGTTATACGTAGGTTCAATGGTGGATCCAGATTTTGATTGTGAGGATATTACCGGTTAATATTATGATAAAGTTTGGGCAATATAATTTTTTATTACATAAAAACTAAACTTTCATTCGTATCAATCATTGTATCAAGAATGAAAACCAAAAACTCCATGCGTGCCCTCTACATATAACATGTGAAGGTTAAGCTGGTAGGTTTGAGCAACATATGTTATTACATTCAAAATTTGTCACATCACCATGATAGTCATAAATAAATGATGTTATAACACCAACTGTGGAAATGAACAACACTAAATAACATGTCATAACACCCCTTATTTTCTATTTCTTTTTGTTGATTTTTTTAATTTCCATTTTTCCAATTTGTTTTTTTTTATTTCACAATATTTATGAAAAACATATAAATTAATAACACATGTGTAACACTCGGTTGGATTTGCTTCTTTACTCGGGGCTGCGGCCCAATCTTCAGTGGTCATGAGACCTAAGGCTTTGGAAAAAGAAGAATTTGGCCCTTCTCGGGTGTGGGTGTTATGATCTAAGTGATCCAAGTGTTCAATTGTGTCTTCAGAGGTCAAAGGTATAATCATAATTTGGTATTTCAGGTCTTTTATGGATTTTGGGTTTTGTTCCGGAGGTTTTAAGGCTTGGGTGTGTTGTTAGGAGCGTAGGGCTTCTCGCCACCTTTCCGTGGATATAAGGTTCGTTGGAAACGGACCAAAGACGAAGAAGTTAGAGCCAAGTCAGTTTAGGGTTTTAGGGGTTCAATGAGTACATACGTGGGCGGGGCGTACTCATTAAGAACGTGGGGCGTAGAAGGTTAAATGGTCGTGGGTGGTTTGTGAGTACGTCGGGCGTACTAAGTGGTATGCGAGGCGTACTCCCTATAGAGAAAAACCCTAATTTCGGGGTTCCTACCCTATATAAACAACATTATACCACCCTTTTGGTAATTTTAAGTCAGCCACCACCTCTTTTGACATACACAAAACCATAGAGTTCCTTCGGTAAGGCTTGGAGCTTGAAAAAAGGTTCTTGGAGCTTGAAAAAGTAGGAGGATGGTTGAAAGGGGAGCGTTCACAAGTATTAGGCGTATTTGGCTTTAATTGATGAAAACATTTCAATTATTCAATTATATGGCGAATAATGAACTTGGTTGTTTATTTGCACTTGGTTAATGTAGTAGTTTTTGTTAGGGATGGAAATTTCACCCGACCCGGTGGGGAACCCGGTTGACCCGCCCCAATCGGGAACGGGTATTCCCCGCCAAAACAGGTACGAGGTTGGGGATCCCCATTATGCCAAAACCAGGGATGGGGTCGGGGCCGGGCATAACAATCCCCAACCCGCCCCGCCCCCGATTTGATGACTATATATATATATACACACATACAAGGTTCTAAAAGGCGTGAGGCGTGGCGTGGCGGCAAGGCTAAGCCTCAAGCTTAACGAGTTATGGCGAGCCATGACGTTTTTCAAGGCGTGATGTAAGGCGGCGATTTTGTATTCATTTATAATTATATTACCGCATAAATATAAATTTATATCAAATATACCTAGTTTTTAGAAATGTTATATCAACAACTAATAACAGAAAGTTAATAAAAAACACAATACTTGTATGTCCGATTAGAAAAGGTATAAAAAGAGCAAAATAACGTGTCTTAAACGAAAAAACACGCGCCATAACACGCCATAACGCGCCATGGCACGCCATATCATGCCTTGCCACGCGTCACGCCTAACAGCAACGTTATGAAGCTTTTCGTAACGGCGACGCCGCGCCTCACGCCATAGCGCACCTTTTAGAACACTGTATATATATATATATATATATATATATATATATATATATATATATATATATTATTGAATTTTAATTAAGTCCACTAAAATGAATTGATCTATATTAGACCATCAGAGATAGAGTCTATATACCAAATTAAGTTCCCAATTCCAAGAGTTCATCAATCATCACTTTGTTCGAAGATATGTATACAAAATCATCACTTTTCGTTTTGATGTTTGTTAAACATTACGATTGATGTAAGCAGAATCTAATTATGACATATGGTTTTGATCATTTATTAAACTTGTTTTTTTTTTAAGTTGAGTTTATTATGTTGATAGATTGGGGATGGATTTGTGATAGGTTGGGGATGGGTCGGGGATGGGATGGTGAAAAGCCCAAAATACAAAGTGGAAAGGATTTGATTCCCCGCATCCGTCGGGGATGGGGATGGGGATGGGGACAAGGATGGTCAACCCCACCCCAAACCTGCCTCATTTTCATCCCTAGTTTTTGTGACATGATTATTCACTTTTGTTATTGTTATAGGATTGAGATATAAATGGATTAAATATAAAGACAATCATTTTTGTCAACAAAAATACATATTTGATAGCTTAAATTCAAATTTTATTTTTTATATTTTTTTTTTATATTCATGTAAATAAATAACGTTTGCTCAATTAGTTTTTTTTTAATGTACTTACTTGAGATAAATTTTAAGCAAACGTTAATTTGCTTCCATCAATTTAAAATTGACAATTCATTTTAGACTATTAATTAATGATTTAGTTTATAAATGGTAAACGAGAAATGTTGAGACAACTATAACAATAAAGATTTCTTTTTTACATTGTTGTTTTTTTTTCTTCACAAAAAATAATAAATAATGTAAATTTAGTTTTTGATAAAAAAAATTACAATTCACATAAATGAAATTAAGGAACATGTCAGTAATTTCCCAACATGAAACTATTTTCATTGTTTGGTCTTTGTAATATAACATTTTTCCCAAACAAACTATTTTGAGGTATCTTGGCTAATAACATGATTAAAGAGAACAATTTACCCTCAATTTAAAATTCATTTCAGTCCTGAAAATGACTCACTTTGCAACATCCAAAAACAAAAGAGTGTTACTAAACTACTTTGTCTTGCAAAAGTAATCATTTGGGGTGAATCATTGATGGCTAAGAGACACGTGACAAGTAAATTATTTGCGCAAAATAATTAATCGTCTCTACTAACTAAGTTCTGAAAAAGCTATTCGTACATATCGCTTGGCGCGAGTAAACGGCTAACATATATACACACACACACTAAGTTAGAGACCCGTGTAATACATGAGCTGATTAAAAAAATAATAAATACGACATAAACATTATAAAAATGAAATTTTTTAATAATATATGCCCTTAAGCAATTCAACTATTTAAAGTAATTTTGACTTAGGACCTTCTAGTGGTGTACAAAAAAACTGTGTCAAGATCCGAACCGGTCAACTGGTTTATGTCCACAGTGAATCGAACCGGTTTGAGAACCGAATCATCGGTTTACACCCGTTCGATATGTTAGTCATTGAAACCGGTTTATATCGTGTGAACCGGTTTGGAACCGGTTTAGATAGGTTCGACTAATTTTTTGAGTGAACCGGTTTGAGGTTGAACCGGTTTTGCTTGGCTAGGTAGTGAACCAAACCAGTTTAAAGAATCGGTTCGATTTGAAAAATGAACCGGTTTGTGCACCAGTAGGACCTTCTATGCCAAGTAATTTATATTCAATAGTCCAACAAAGCTGTTTAATCCCAAAACATGCCTTAGCCCTTAGCCCAATTTAAGAACTTAAGCTTAGCGCAGAGATTGATGTTTAAGCCTACTTAAAAATAACTTGCCAAATTGTGCCCTATTTCTTGTGTACTCTTTTACCTACAGCCATCAAAACACAGGAACACTCCTTTCTTTCTTCTTATTTCTTTTCTATTTTCTCTCGATTGTGAGGGCAGGTGGTAAATTCGTTTGGTAATCCAAGGTGGTATAAGGTTCTTTTCGTCGTTTTTTAAAATTTTGGTGTAACTCGTTTATTAATTTGTATGACCATCGAGGGGTTTTTTTTACCGATTTCATTTATTCGACTAGAGTTTTTTTGAACTCTAAGTTTAGCTATAATTGTGGTCCATAAAAAAATGAACCAATTATTTAAATCAATTTGGGCTTGGATTTTTTCTAATTTTTCTATTTTTTGTTTATAGTCTGGAAAATTAGGATCTATTTTAGGTTCATATTCTCGAGAATTAGGATAGGGAAGAAGGCTATACTGAGTTTTATTTAGTTCATATGTTTTTGCGCAATTTTCTATCGAAATTTGATTTATGATTAAAGATGAAAACAATTTATTGATTCTTCCACGATACATCCCAGTCAAAAAGGGATCATCCAGGTGAAAGCAGGTGATGAAGGTTTAGGTATTTCCCGTAGGTTGAGGACTTGAGGTGGTGATTGGTTCCCAGTAAAACAGGGCTGGAAGAGGTCTAGGTAGATGGTGTTTCCGGCAGGTGGTTTTGGGTGTTCACAGAGGTGGCAGCAGGTACGCGTGGTGGTAGATTTTGACAGAGGAGGTGAAACAAATGTGGCACACAAAAAGAAACACACACTCCTTACTTCTTTTTTGGTTCGAATAACAGGTGGTGAGTTTGAATGTTAAGTTGGACGGGGTCGTGGGTGGCTATGACTTTCGACTTCTCGTTTTTTCGGTGGTATAAGGTGTTGACGATGGTTTCGGCTGTGAAGGTGGTGAATGGTTTACGGAGGAAGGTGGTGAGAAAAAAGAAACCTCAACATTGGAGAAAAAATGGAACAAAGATTAGAGAAGAAAACAACTGCTACGGGAAATCATGAGAAATCTAAAATCATTTGAATAATAGGAAGAATATCAATCATTTTATAGGTTGTAAATGTTAAAATTTGATCCCACAAAAATTGGGAGCTTACCGATCAGCGGAAGACCTTTCATACGCACTACTACAAAAAGGGACATAGGACACGCTATATGGGACCCGTTTTTTGAAAACACCGGGTTATATTATAAAGAAACCGGGTTCTATGACATAAATCTTAAACGACCCGGTTTAAAATAAGAAACCGGGTTTTATGCTCGAATAAATGACCCACTCTCTTTGTTACGATCGAGTCCTAAGTATATAACACCCATTTCAGCGGATTTCCCTCTTATGGCGGTCAAAAAATTCTAATCTCCCCCCAAACCTAATTGCCTCGCTTTCAAAAAATTCTAATCTCCCACCGACGTAGGTTTCCCTCCCATTGGAAAATTCAGTGACTGAAATCGAACCGGACCCTCAAAGGTATTTGGCTTCATCAACCATTCATATTCCTACACTAAATTCAGTTATTGGTTATCTCTATCGCATCTGATGAAACCACTAAATTCTTGGCTTCTTCTTCTTCTTCATAAATGAGAATTTACTCCTAACACTTCATTGTCATCTCTTTTACTTCGACTAATTTTCTCCCTAGTGCAAAACCCTAATTATCCCCATCCTTGTAGCGGTAGATTTTAGGGTGCCAGGATTCAGTGTTAAAATGAAACGCAATCCAGTCTATCTTTATGACATCCCCAAAATCACGGCCAGAAAAGTTCGGTTTCATTTATGCTTTTAAAATAATTTCATAGTAAATCCATTGATTTAAAAGAGTTGCGGAATTTGTCCCCAAAACAAAACATGATAAAATAAAGTTTATCAAAGCATTTCTTAAAGAAATGTATTTTCATTATATATCAAAACTCGGGATGTCATGTTCCGATACAGACACAAAAACATAAACAATAAAACATAGACCTTACACAGTTTTATACAACTACTGGTCTATAAACAAAAACATCTTCACAAGTTCTCCAACTTATGCACTCGCACCACTACCTGTAATACAAAGAAACTGAGTGGGTCAGGCTTAGGAGCCTGGTGAGCATATAAGGTTTTCAACTCACAATAAATAATTATATTTAATTTCACCAACCAACAATAACCCGATTACCCATTTCCGTTATCCTCACTTTACGTCCCTATGACAACAACTATTACAAGGGACCTAATCTAGGATTTTCATCGGGACAGACACTACTGCAGAGGGGTTTCCTCAACAATGAATGTCCTAAGGCAACCATGAGGGGGGTAGAATACAGCAAATGAACACCCAAGTTCACCAACACCTACAAGTTATGAGCCTGCCAGCATTCCACAGGACAGTCTAAAAAGAGTTCGTGGTCGTCATCCATATTCTGCTGAATGAGTAGATCACAATCACATCGAGGCCTCTCATCAGTTTATCACACATCAACTATCTACCCAAGTTCTACCCAACATTTTTGTAGATAACAACATACATATGCATTCATATGCAACTTAAAAACTGATAAGATACTCATTCAATACTCATCCCAAATAAACAGATAACATATATATACACGTATATTTATACACACGTAACACGTATTCTAAAGTAGATACTTCATATCTATGTGTTAGAAGAAAGGGAATATACACTCACTTGATAAGAAGATGATCGGACAGCACCTCGTCTATTAAAATAATCTTTTCCGACGAAACCGGGCTTCACGCTGGCAGAGCTTCGGCTCGGGAATCTTACTTCTAGGGATCTTCGGGACTTACTTCGGCTCTCGGGGATGATACCGGGGCTTCGGGATATTTCTTGCACGAAAAACGATGCAAAATGGGGGAGAGAGAGAGAGAGAGAGAGAGAGAGAAGAGAAAATGAGCAAGAAGGTCGGCTGCCCTCGCACCCTTTATATAGGGCCTGAACCCACGCATTACGCTGGGCGTAGCTCGAATTCGTCACTACTTACATCATCGGAGCACTCGAGTTCGAGGCGGTTCATGCATCGGGGTACGCTGGGCGTACTCAACTATGCTGGGCATAGTTCGGATCAGATCAATGACTCCTTCGGATATCTATCCAAATTAAAGATTAAATAAATAGATATTAATTATTTAAAAAATACATAAATTCATATCTTCCTCATACGAACTCCGTTTTCGACGTTCTTTATATCCACGCGTAGGTGAGACTAAACTCTACAACTTTCGTTTATACTCTGTCGGCTGATTTCGACTTATTTTTATTATATTATTTTTAGTAGGCTGGGACAGGAAAACTTCGTTATAAATTCATAACTTCTTCATCTGACGTCCGTTTTCGTCTGTCTTTTTATCGTCGCACTACTAATAACGAGATCTTCGATTCTCATCTAGATTGCTTCGGCTAGAAATTACTCGATCTCGTAATCGAACTTCGGGATGCATACTGTTAAGCTGAAACTTAGAAAAATCATGACTTCCTCATACGAAGTCAGATATGGGCATTCTTTTTATGCACGCTCTCAGTTTAACGAACTCTACGACTTTCGTTTAGATCACTAAGGCTAAATATCGCTCCATCGTAAATTCATTTTTTTACGTCATTCAACGTCGTGTCGG
The DNA here is from genome assembly GCF_051521515.1 of Lactuca serriola. Taxonomy (NCBI): domain Eukaryota; kingdom Viridiplantae; phylum Streptophyta; class Magnoliopsida; order Asterales; family Asteraceae; genus Lactuca; species Lactuca serriola. The sequence goes on from NC_136410.1 coordinate 47,913,275, forward strand.
TTCTGTCGCATAACTTCGACATATCATAACTTCTTCGTTATAACTTGGATTTCGACATTCTTTATATATTCAGAAACCTCATTTCAACTACTACAACATTATCCATAGATATCGGTTTTATCTAACATTTCATTTTGACGCTTATTTTCATACTTAATTCAGTTAAGTCACACAGTTAAGCACAAAACACATAATACTCAAATAATACACTTATATTATTTCAAAACGGGTTACAAAGGTTAACCTAGACTATTACATCAACATTAATGACAAGCCCAGAAACACAGGCGTTACAATCTTACACCTTCTGCATCAGCTTCTTCCTACTACACTATTTTTTTCTAAAAAGGCAATGGAAGGTACGTAATCATTCATCACATTAACTATTCAATTAAAGAGCATTATTCGATTTGGTGTTTTTTTTCGATTTCATTGAGTATAGTTCAAATAATCATGTTTTGTGTTGTTTTTCTTTTATTTAAACCGGGATTTGTATGAATTTTCAAGGAGGACTGGTGGATATGCGAAAAGTGATTCAGCGTGAACATAATAGTAGAGAAAGTGGAGCAATTTTACATTTAGGAAGCATAAGCGGATGGAAATAATGATGGGAAGAGAGATGATGGCAATGAAGAGAGGATGAGTTTGATCAAGAAGATTAGTGCACATCTGAGCGTGGTTTACTAGAACATCTTCTGTAGGAAAGAAATATCAAGCTAAAGTGGCAGATTTAACAACCAAAAGATCTAAAAAGCCATGAAGTCTGTTGAGAAATCATCTGAATTTGTTCCAAATGTTTCAAAAGATGGCAAGAAAACACCACCACTATCGTTATTAGCTATTGCCCATTCAAGTGAGATTTAAAAGAAGAAAATAGAGGGTAGATGTCTTATATTTAACGTGAGTCCATCAAGTAAGATTGATTTAGAGAAGCACCTTGCAGGGAAGAATTACAAGGAAAAAGTAGCAATCATAAGAAAAGGAAATGATAAGCATGTTATGTTTTATATAGTATTTGAGTTTTCTAATTCTTACATATACTTAAAAAAAATTTAAAAATCTGATGTTTTCACCATTTTTTAGTTATTTCCATTCACATGGATGTGCAGATTGATGGAAAAACACTAATCATGAGTTATTTGTGTGCTGAACAATTGGGTGAGTTTAGGTGCCAACTTGGTTCCCTTACTCAGGTTAGTTAGTTCATTTGTTGTTAATTTTTTTCTTAACTAGTTAGTTGTAAATCTAACGGGGATGTGTTTTTTCGACTTATAGGATATCATTAATGAATTTTGGGTTGCTTTTGAGGATATTGATAAAGCCCCGACAGGTGTAAAATCCATCTAGTTACCTTTGCTATTGGATGCTAGTTCATTCTTAACATGTCATGGGGTGGTTTCTTGTAGATGATTCCTTAAAGTAGAAAATAATAAGTATACTGTATTTATTATTGTAGTGTATACAACTGATTCCTATAAGGATACACTTTGAGTCATTTTCCACTATATGCAAGCAATAAGGGTTAGTGAAAGCTTTAGCTTTTTTTAAGGTATCAAGCTCAAGATTAGATGCATCCTCTATGACAGCAGGTATGTGATTACATGTCTATAGTTAGTTGGTATTTTGTGATTTATTTATTTATCTTTCTGTGCTGGTACTGATAGGTATCTTTTGAAGTGGGACAAGAGAATTATTGGTTGTGGTTTTCAGTCTGTGGGTGAAAGGAGGTTAAGTAATTTGCATCTATCAGGAGGTTTTAATAAACTTTTTCTCTTCTTTCTTCCCTTGTTTATTATATATCTAAATTTCTTGATTTATTAATATTATGTTGTTTTGTAGGTTGTTGATGTTTTTGCATCTTTTTCAAGCTCAGTAGAAACACAAATGAAAATTATGAGAGATGGCAGAGATTTGGGGAATACCAAATGAATTGTAATCATAATGTATTGGGATTACAAGTTTAATGAAAAAAATACAAAAAAATTAAAAACAATAAAAGGACCCGGTTGTATGCTACAGAACCGGGCTACATGACCACACAAAAATGCTTGTTTTTAGTAAGAAAGGACCCCGTTTTGTTAATAGGAACTGGGATATATTACATTAATAAGTCCCGGTTGTTAAACCGGGTTTTATTGTTTTTTTCAAATAGGACTCGCCCCACATAAAACCCGGTTGAAAACGGGTTCTTTTAGTCATTTTGTGGTAGTGACGGTTCAAAATTCAAACAAGTGTGTACCGGCTTAAAGCATGTAATCCGAGATTTTTAAAAGGTATTTGGATTATTTTTTATGGTAAAAAAATCATTAAGTTAAAAAGTGTATGACTGAAAAAATGCTTTTTGAATTTATTTTGGTTAAAAAACCATAAAAAAAATTTAAAAACCCAAATTTTACATCCTTATTAAAAAGTATTTTTTTGAATGTTATGAAAAACTATTTTGAAAAGTATTTTTGAGTTTGCCAAACATTTTTTTTATTTATTAACTTTTCAAAAAGCTAATAAACTGTTGTGGAAAGTAATTTCAAACATCCCCTTAGGCTACATGGAGTGGGCATCGCTAATGAGGTCGCTAAGGACCCTGAACACCACCCCCTGGCTTGCGCCAAGGGGGTCGCCAGCGAAGCCTCACCAGCATCTTAGCGAGAAGAGAAAGAGAGGAGTAAAGGTGGTGTTCAATCATTCATTGTGGTAACTTCCATCCCGGGTTTTGGTTCATCTTTTTTACATCTCAATTTATTTTGCTATTCCATTATGCATCACCATTATTTCTATTTTGTTCTTCATATTTCAATGAATTATCAACTCATATACTCTATTTTTTTTTTATTTTTGTGTTTGATTTCTGCAATTTTCCGTTGTCTTTCCATGGTGTTTAGATGAATACCAAGTGCTCGATGGAATTTCTCAATGAAATTCCTCTGATTTCATTTATTCTATATGTAACACAAAGACCAATTCATGATGATTTTTTCTTTCGGTGGTTGCCAAAGTTGTTTTCTAAAATAATTATATTGCTATTTGTGAATCTAGTAATTAAATTTTCTTTCCATTGTGTTTAGATGAATACCAAGTGCTCGACGAAATTTCTCAATGAAATTCCTCAAATATCATTTATTCTATATGTAGCATAAAGACCGGTTCATGATGATTTTTCTTTCGGTGGTTATCGAAGCTGTTTTTTGAAAATAATTATATTGCTATTTGTGAATCTAGTAATTAGATTTTCTCCTATCATCAAATAATTCGGATCAATTTTAAAGCATTAGAATTTTCTAATGGGATTCAAAACCATTTGCTTCTTGAGATCAATTGTTCATAAAATCATAATCATAAAACCGTAAATTCATACACTTTCATGATGTATGCAGCTTGCTCTGGCCCTTCTTTATATTGTTGGTGGTGTTTTTGTTGCTAGTTAGATATGTACATATTCTTATCTACTTTTATTTATCTGTCATTTTCACACTCATTTTGTAATCACTCTTCCATTCAGAGGTTTCATGTTGGATTCTTACTGGAGAAAGACACACAGTTGTTATTAGGTCTAGATATGTCCAAGTACTTCTAAATCAAGATATGAGTTTCTTCGACACATGTGGCAACAATAGCAACATTGTGAGTCTCGTATTAAGTGATATATTGATTATCCAATTTGCACTTAGTGAAAAAGTAGGTTCTTTCCTCATCAAATTTTGTTTATTGTAATTAATATGTAACAGTTTCGTTAACATTATCCATCATTATCATTAATGCAGGTTAGTAATTATATCCATAACATGGTTCTTTCCTCATCAAATTTTGTTTATTGTAATTAATATGTAGCAATTTCGTTAACATTATCCATCATTATCATTAATGCAGGTTAGTAATTATATCCATAACATGATTACATTCTTCATTGGGGTTACAATTAGATTCCTTAATTGTTGGCTGACTTTATTAATTGGCCTCTTTATTGTGGCTACAAGAGGAATATCAAATATATTTCTTCATAAACTTATGAGATGGACATTTGCCTTAAATTTCCAAGATGCATTGCAATTTGTAAATGTTACCTGAATTTAATCCTAAGTATTATTATTTTGGTTTTCTTAATTAAAATTAAAGGTAGAAAATTAGAACTTACCAAATGCAGTTTGCTATATATTTGGTAGAGCTTTGATTTGTTTGGACTAAGTTCATTTTCGATGAATGTATTTCAAATTTTCCTAACAAAATCAAAAAAATAAAATTTGTTTAACATTTGTTCACAAAAAATGTTTGTCTATTAAAATAAGGTAATTTAATTAAATTAGAAAAAAATAGAGTGTTAGAAATATTACCACTTCTTACCAAATGCTAAGATTAGGTGTTAAATGTCCAAAAATGAGGTGGCATCCAAATATCTGACGTGGCAAGATGTTAAGAGTGTTACCACTTCCTTTAACCTTATTATCATGTGTCAGTTGAAAAATAAAGGAAAAAACTATTAAGTCTTACAAAACTGAAAAATAACATGTGACATAAAAGTATATATATATATATGTGTGTGTGTGTATGTGAAAAGCTAAGCTAAATACAATGTGATGCATGGAATAAACATGTAAAAAGTGAATTGTAAAAACCTAAAACCTACAACCACATTATGGGCGTGTTTAGCACGTAGTGTTTGGGAGCTTCTGACTTCTAGCTTTTAAGAAAACATTAGTAAAAAGGAAAAAACCTCGTTCGGCGACATTAGCGTTTAACTTTTAACCTAAACAAAATGCTTCAAAATCAAAAGCTACATGGAGTATCTTTCAATAAAACACCAGCTACCCGCTACTCGCTACTCGCTACCCGCTACCAATTAGTTTTGTCGAACACGCCCTATATGATAAATTTGATATGAAACCTTAAAAATGCAGACATTTCATTAATAGAGTTGGTCATTAAATATGATCATAATTCATACATACAAAAAACCACTTATATTCAACTTTTTTAAACTGAAATTCAAAAAAGTGGTAAAGAAAATTTGCTTTCTCTCATTCAAATCATGTTTTCACTCCATTCATGTTCTCTACAATTTCCCAAACTATGACTCTATAACCTCAGTTTCAACATTCTTTTATCTACCATTGAGGCATATTCAATGTCATGATTTTTTGTGCTAGTTATCGTTGTCTTCTTTTTCTTCATAATGTCATTTCTTTATGGATGGCTCCCTTAGAAGATGTTTTCATCTTTCTATACTTTGCTTCTATGGCAAGTATAATGCTTTTTCATCACATGAGGCTTCATACAAGGGTTGAACTCATTGGAGAAGCAAAAAATATAGTTAGATTCAAGGGCGAATTTCAACTAATCGGAGCATCATACAAGGGTTGAGCTCATTGGGTGATGATGTATCAACAACGTGTTTTGGATCCGTTAAATTGTAATGGCGTGCAGAGAGAATATAATGACTTAAGACTTTTTTAATATATCTTGTTTTCTTTGAAATTATTTTTTTATTATATATAGTAGGTGTGAAACCCGAGTATTACACGAGTTTATTAAAAAAAGTTTTGGTAACCACAAAGACCATGTTCATAAAAAATAAATAATGATTGAGTTTGTGACATTTTGATAAACCGCATGTACTATTTATATAATTTGGTCTTAGTTAATCTATACTAATAAAATTAATTAATATGAATTCACAAATGGAATTTACTATCTACATTAATATACATATACATTAATTAATATATTAATAGAAAGAGGAATTCAAAAATAGAAAGTAATTATGTATATTAATGAATCTATTTATAAAATTAATTAATATGAGGAGGCATTTGAGATTTGAATAAAAAATAAAAAAACTATAAAAATGACAAGTGGATATTAAATAATTCAAAAAAATCTAGAAAATAACAAGTGTCAAAATGAAGGAAAAGAGGACATGTGGCAAAAATTATTCTTATTTATTAGAGTAGACTAGGTGTGAGACCCGTGTATTACACGGATTGATTTAAAAAAAAATAAACACTAAAGTGTAAATTTTTAATACTTTTTAATGTACAACTTTAAAATAAGAAACGAATAAATATATTTATTAATATTATATATATATATATATATATATATATTAAATTGCAATAAATATATTTCTTCGTTTCTTATTTTAAAGTTGTACATTAAAAAGTATTTAATATATATATATATATATATATATATATATATATATATATGATATTTAATATTTTACATATATAGTATATGACTTTAATTTTAAAAATTAAAACAAACCAAAAATTGACAAGTGGATAATATTTCTTTCAAAAATACCACAAAATGACAAGTGTCAAAACTCATGAGAGAATAACAAGTGGATAATATTTCTTTCAAAAATACCACAAAATGACAAGTGTCAAAACTCATGAGAGAATGACATGTAGCAAAAAAAACATTTATTTATTAAGGAGGACTTATTTATTAGAATAGATTAAATTTTATGTTTGCGTAAACTTATATGTTTAAATATCCTAAATTTTATGCTTGCGTTAACTTCAATCTATGTTTAAATATCCTATTTCTTTTTTTTCTAAATTATTTTAGCTCAGCATGGAAGCTAAGAACTTGATTTGTATATCAACAACAAAATAACGTATTTAAAATTTAAAACAGAAAAATTAAATAGAATTACGATTCTCCAAAATTCAAAATAGTAAGCACTAAGCAGTTTAGAATCTAATTTATATGTCCGAAATATCTATTCTGATATTCAGAAACAGGTGATTATTTTCTTAAATGGCGAAAAAAATGATCAAATCCTAATTCTAATAAATAAGTAGAATTCTACCACGTGTCACTCTCTAAGGACCCCCAAAATCGAGTTTTCCCGCTCATTTATTCATCTATATTTACGTAAATGCCATTGAATTCAAATTGAATCAAAATTCAAACTAATGCAATAAATCCGGAAATTTTAGCTGTCAACTGCATTCAAAATATTCAAGCATTAATTTTAAATGAATAAAGATTATGGAAATAATTTGAAAAAATATGTTAATTTTATACGATCTCCTTCCTAACATATAGGATTACACAGCTGGATTTTGAATTTCAAAAATGATATCCCAAGAAATCAGCAAATTAGGATATAATCCTTCATAATCGCTTCCACCATTGTCGAAGAAATTATATCTGATTTATGATTCTTATTCCCCCAAATCATTAACTTTATTCTCTCTTTCGATTATTTGTCGTCTCAGGATATAATTCTTTCTAGGGTTTTTTCTTATATTTTGTTTACGTTTGTGTACTTATATTTCTACATTGTAGATGTCGAGGAGCGAAGGCGATGATGAACATAATCCTAGGTACGTGTGATTTGATTCCCAACTTCCAAACCCCGCATACCCAACGCTTTCTCGGTATGTTTATAAGGTTTACATGCTTTCAGTTACCATTTTCTAATCATTTTTGGTTGGTGGGGCATTGATTGTTATTAGGTTGCAGTCACTAGATTGCTTTAAAATAATCGCATTCCCCTCCGTTCTCTTTTTTATACGACGATTCTCCTCAAAACCAAAAAAAACCTAATCTAATGTTCAATAATTTGGGTTTTCGCTTTAGAAATATCCATCAATGTAAAGGATTACAGGAGCTGAAAAGGATGAAATCAAAAACATTGCTAAGTAGTAACTGAACCATAACAAACAAGATAAATGCTTGGTCTTAGACATTGGAACATAGAGTAATGTTAGTTCAGTTTTTTACTGCATAGATTAATGATAATAATACGTTAGTTGTGTATAGTCTTATACATTTTTTATTGTAGGAATTTATTTTGAGATTTTATTCAAAATGTTTCACAATTCTCAACCTACTGTTATATGTGAGTTTTAGCTTCAAGATGAGGATGTATGTGTTTAATAAAATATATTGATAAATGCATCAAATGGGGTTTTGTCAGCTTATTTATGTTCAAGATCGATTTTGCTGCTAAATTTGACTATTGAATAAGGTAATTCATTATTACCATTTTCTATATTTTTGCTAATATTTTTGAATTCCTGATCATGTTTTGTGTTGCTTGTTTTTAGTATAAGCTTAAAGGGAAGGCTGATTGTATTATGCTCTTTTGACTACCCGGTGATATAGGAAAAATAACTTTTCAACCGGTCATATTTCAACCCTTGGAATTGTTATTTTTCTATATTCTGCTTTAGGTGATTAGGCACAAAGGAGATGAATTAGGCGCATGGGAATTATTTGACCATGGCTTTTTGCAACTCATGTGATTTTTTTTGTAGATGTTACAATTCATGTATATTTTTATTGACTTTACTAAGAACATCAATTTTTTAATTTTTTTTAACCATGTAGTAGTTCTCGCAAATCTGTTTTTCAGGTCCGTCCATGATATCTTGGTAAACAGTTTGAGTTCTATTTCTTTTTGAATAAAGTTATTTTTGAGGCGAGTACTATAAAGTTATTTTTGAGGCGAGTACTTTATTTTTGCAATGTGTACTAAAATGTTTGAACTTTGGATGTAGTTGGAGTTGGAGAAATGAATGATGAACCTCTGAGCACTAACATTTTTTAACTTATCACGATGTCCAAGCTTTGGGGTGTTGAGTTAAAAGGTAAAATTTAAGGGTTTTTTATGTAATTGTATTTGAAATTACAGGTGTCGACTAACTTGATGGTGGTTGGTTTTGTAGGTCAAAGCTGGTGGATTTGATTATCAAGGTTTATGTTTCTGGTATGAACCAAAGAAGTTTTATTTCATTTTGTGGCTTTGGTGGATCTCTTTTTTGAGTATCAAAATGGAAGTAACTTTTGATCCTTTTTTAGATAATATAATTGATTTCTCCATTCTATGTGAATTAATTACATGCCTTTTAATGATTATTTTATTTATTTGTAGACATATTTAGCTTCTAGCTTTTGTGTCCCCCGACCAATTGTGAATTCCTTTAATGTATATCTAAGATCTACATGTGTGCATTAGAAAAACCTGATAAGTTTTATTTATTTATTTATTTTTGTAGATTAAACATTGGTTTCTACATTTTCTTTATGTTGCAAGGCATTTAGCTCAAGGAATTTCAATGGTACACATTTGCGTATTTGTTTTAAATTGTAGATGGTATGCTTGTATTTTAAAGTAGTAATTATTGAAATTTAGTATGAAATATAATTGTTTTGTCATATAAATCAAATGATCATGTGATTTTAATTCTTTTTCAGGTGGTCTGTGATGCCATTATGTATGAAATACTTGTAGGGTATTCATAATCTCAACATTGCATTTAGAAGAGTAATCGAACATTTTGAATTACATTAAAAAAAACTCTAAATCATACATTCAACTATTTTATGTATTTATAAACAATCGTATTTTATTTTGAGCATTATAAGAAACAATTTTTCATGATTTTTTTTATTTCCTATCTATGAAGGCTGATATAAATGTTTTTAGCATGTATTTGAAATGATTAATTGTTTCATTGCAGTTTGGCTTAATGATTAGAGAAACTAAAATGGTTACTGTCACTAATATGTGCAAACAAAAAAAAAGAGAATTCTAAATATACATCTTCTTCTAACGGTTGATTATGATGTTTGACGGGTTATGTTATCATTTACACTGGTATTGCTAAACATGGATACAAATATGTAAATATATGTATGTAACTACATTATTATCGGTCTTAGTTTCTCTATCTTTATATTGGTTGTTGCTTCGATTATAACTAATTTGGAAATCCAGCTAATTGTAGATAATTGCAAGTATAAATCAAGTCATGATCAGTCATCAATATGTTTACATATTTTTTTAGTGTTTCTAAACGAGCTTTGCATAAGATGGGTTGATTGATTTTCATTTGTAAAAAATTGGGTTGAAAAAAGTGACGAATACAGTAACAATTTCTATTAATCTTACCAAATTATTGTGTAATTAAATACATATAAATCACAAAGTTATTAAAAAAAATACAATATTACAATTCATAAGTTTCCTAAATTAATGATATATTATTTTATTATATAATTAATTTTTTAATTCTATTTAAAATTAACACCGGTGAGTTCCACGGGTTTTAACCAGGTATAGATATTCAAATAGTATCTTTGCGACCTTTTTTTTTTTATCGAATATAACGATTTATGTTTATGGACCTTTATCCCTGTGCTTCACACTCACCGGAACAAAAAAAAAACAAAAGGATGCCGTATACAACCTCTGATGCACAAAGCAATCATCTGCAAACCCTGTTGGAATCGGCGCGGCCCTTTCTCCGGGGACAATTGGAGAACGTCGACGTCAAACTTCCATCCCTAGTCGCGGTCTTGAAATCCGTCGGAGCTGGCGAGTGCTGGCACAAGCACGGCAGCTTCCTCGACCACCTCGTCGACATCTACCGGATCCTTAAACTATGGGGTGCTCCTGATGCAGTATGTCTCTGCGGCCTCTTCCATTCTGCTTACTCTAATTCTTACGTCAACCTCGCCATCTTCGATCCTTCGACTGGCCGCGACATCGTTCGTGGACACGTCGGCGAGGCGGCGGAGCGGTTGATCCACTTGTTCTGTGTCGTGCCTCGCCAACAGCTTATCCATGATGACCTGCTGTTCCAGTACTCCAACGAATCGGAGCTTGTGCAACACCTAAAGGACTCCGAGAGATCGTTGACTAATGCACGGAAAGGTGCTTTGGAGATCGGAGATGAAGAGTGGAGGAAGAAACTTCAATCAATTTTGCCTGCCGATGGAATCGTGTTGAAGCATATAAAAACAGGCGAAGATGTGCATCTATCGAGGAGAGTAGTAGCGACCTTCCTGCTAATGACAATTGCCGATTTCAGCGATCAACTGTTCAGTTTTCAGGATGTATTGTTCGATAATTCAGATGGGATGCTCAAATTTTCCGGTAATGATTGGGCCACCGCGATGTGGCCGGGGGATGGAAAGCCAGGACTATGGATGAACTCCATATCAAGGATGGGAGCAATTTACACACTGATCGTTAGAGAAGAAGAATTGTACTCAATTGAACAACCTCAATCATCCAATAAAAACCGAGATGAAGAAATCGAGCTTGTGACGCCATCAATTCTTGAAAATTGCACCAAAGTGTTGAGCGCCAAGGATCAGATAGAAGCAAGAGATATGTACTGGGAAGGTGTTTGTAACGTGTCAAAGAGAGGATTGGATGGGTGTGAAGATGTGTTGAAAAGGAGTCTGGAGAAGAACCCATTTGTTGGGGAACCACATGTGGTTTTGGCGCAGATTTATTTGAGCCAAGGGAGGTTCGAAGAGGCAGAGAAAGAGAGTGAAGAAGGGTTGAAGCTTCTTCTCCAATGGGGAAGTCCATGGGATAAGAGAATGTCATGGGAAGGTTGGATCTCATGGTGTAGAGTTTTGGTGATGAAATCCAAGGAGAAATCATGGCCACAGACTTCTTGGGGGATCCTCAATTTGGGACTTGTTCGATAGAGTCAAAATTGGGCAATAATGACCGAGGTTTGTCTTCCTAAATAAAATAAGACTTGCATTTGTGTAATATTCTCTACATTCACATTCACTAAAGAAACCCATTATCATGGGATGTATCAAGTAAGATTCAGGGCTTATGAACATAATGGAAATTTTATAAAGAAATAGTCTTCATTAGGTGCTATGTATCTATATTCTATCATCTTTAACAGTTTGTATTACTAGAATACAAAATATCATATCTTCCTGATGCAACTCTTTAAGTACAAAGATTTACAATATGATGCCAAGAAAAATATCTGAGAAAACTCATCAAAAGCCGAATGGTGATTTTCTTTCCATTTTCTGAGTTCGTTCATCATAAGCAACAGATGGATATCATTGCCCTCAGTAAGTCGCTTTAAAGAGAAAGACTGAAGAAGAATACAAGTACTGGTTGCAATTAATGGATATCTAGTCATATATAATAGCAACATACTTCCATTGACACGTCATCTCTTCACCTGATTCACCATGTTCATCATCTGACTCATTTTCTGAGTTATCTTCACCAAAATCCTGCAACAATTAACCACCAAAACCACAATGATTTCTAGAATCAAAAAGGTAGAAAACAATTGCAGGTGCCCAGAACATCTAAACTTACATAAGGAGCTAAAAAGCTACTGCCATGTCAACGTCTTGTCACTAAGCCATTCCCTTTGATCTTGTCTGCATCATGGTGATTCACATCCTTCTTGATATTTTCTTTTCCAATACTACCCTTATCAGACTTCAAAGCATCTTTCTTTCAACGACGCATGTTTGTCTTCACTAGCGTTTCTTCCATCACCCTCTGAGCTATAGAAACGAAGTACTAAAGTGTCAATCCCAGTTATCATAGTATCATTGAGTTAAACAGATGCTTACACCAAAAAATAGACTCCGTCTTCCTTTCAAGTCTCAGTGAAGAAAAGACATTCAACCTGATACCATATAACTATCTTCTGCTCATGCTTCTTTTAGCTACTCCCCATGTCCTTAGACAAGTTCATGGAATGGGCTCATTGCTTAGCTTCATATCCTAAAAAGATTTGTTTTGTTGTATATTACGAAACTAGGTGTAAAACCCGTGTATTACACGGCTTGATTAAAAAAATTAAATATTAACATGTAAACATTAAATATTTTTTTAAATAAAATTTTAAAATAAGGAAAGAAGAAACGTATTAATTAGAATTACTATCATATTTATTATATTAAATACTTTACATATATAAATATATAAGTATTATGTGACTTTTTTAATTTTAAAATTTGAAAAAACTTAGATATTGACATATGGATATTATTTATTTCAAAAATATCATAAAATTACAAGTGTCAAAACTCATGAGAGATTGACATGTGATAAAATTGATCTTCATTTATTATAGTTGATAGGATTTCCATTAAGAGATAGATAGTACATTCTCAAACTAGAAAAACAAAACATACATACCAAATTTGAACATTTTAATCTTTTGTAAGGATGGAGAGAGACTGTAATAAACATACGACATTGACATCCGTAGAGAAAAAGGAGGGAAGAGCAAACATGCAATTTGAATCGATAGTAAGTATATGAAATCCGAAAGAAAGACAGACCTTTAATTCATTTACCTACGCTGCGACAGAAGTAAAGATAATCTCAACTTAAGACGAGACTGCGTTGCCATTGAAATATACAGGAGGAGGTAGACAGGGTTGGTATCGAACAAAAAATAAACTGAAAGAAAATTCATTGTGTTTGTTGGTTTAACCTAGGGAGATAGATTTATTAAGGTAATTAACTTTTCAGTTTGTTCACATCTGAGTAACTATCTTTTTTTGTACACATATGGGTAACGAATTTTTTGGAAGTGTTCACATATGACCGGTTATGACCGGATGTAAAAAGTTTGTTACATAGATGTGTATAAAAAAAATAGTTACCCAGATGTGAACAAACCGAAAAAGTAAAAGTAAATTACACGAACGATCCTGTGGTTTTGGTAATTTGCGTGTTTGGTCCATAAGTTATTTTTTAACTCGGATGATTCCTACTATTTATTTTTGTTGTGTGTTTGGTCATGTCTTACCTCAAAAAACTATTGTGTATTTTTTAATTAATTTTCTTATTTATGTATTTATTTTTTATATATTAAAAAAAATTAATAGACCCTACATATCTGTATTTCCTCACCTATAACCCACTGTCTCTTCATTTAATTTTCCACCACTACAACCCAATAGAAGGGTTGTGGTGTTGGTTCGTCGGAGTTGAAGGACCAAAAAAATGGATGGTGAAAACATCGATGTCACTAAAGATTAAATGAAATAGAAGCTAGGAGGATGAGAGATGAAATGGTTACCAACTTAAATTTCTCAAATGTGGTTTCAGGTTTAGGGTGAGAAGATACAAAAATATGTAAAATCTATTAATTTTTTTAAATATATAAAAGTAAATACATAAATAAGAAAATTAATTAAAAATTAAATTAAAAAGGGTACAATAGTCTTTTGAGGTAAGACAGGGACCAAACGCATAACAAAAATAAACAGTAGGTATCATCCAAGTTAAAAAAAATAAGTTATGGACCAAACGCACAAATTACCCAAACCACAAGGACCAATGATGTAATTTACTCTTACTTTTTTGGTTTGTTCACATCTGGGTAACTCTCTTTTTTTTGTACACATCTAGGTAAAAACCTTTTGGAAGTGTTCACATATGACCATTATAATCGGTTATGACCGGATGTAACCTGCTACAGCCAGTCATAATGGTCATATGTGAACACTTTCAAAAAGTTCGTTACCTTGATATGTAAAAAAAAAAAAAAAAAAAAAAAAAAAAAAAAAGATAGATACCTAGATGTGAACAAACAAAAAAGTCAATTACCTTAATAAGTCTATTTCCCTTTAACCTATAAGGAGACATTGGTTCTATATTGCTCCAAGTCTAAACGACAAAAGGCGTTTGTGTTTTAGGTTGTGGCGTAGGTCTTGGGTGGCGGGTGAAAAACAGAGTGTAGGGTGTTCTAACAGATATTTTTCGTAACGTTTGAATGTGGTGTACGATTCATAGATAAATCAATTAATTCTATTTATTAATCTTTTAAACGAAAATATCAATTTATCCCTATAATTTTTTCCATTTGTTTTAAATAGTTATTATTTTTTTTGTATTCTATAGGTAATAAATAGATGTTTATGTCTTAATTTAATCCCTTTAACCTTTATAATGAGTTTGTATTGTCGTGTGTTCACCAGTTGTTTATATGGATGCTACAATGGCAGCTGACTCAGTGCTACTGTAGCACCCTTGGTCCCCAAGTTTGTCACATAAGGTATCGGTCCCCTCTATACAAACAACGAGAACCTTAAATGATATAAATCCTTCGACTTGTTACTGTTCGATTAGTTTCTAAGCCCGTAACTATATTTGGTATGTACTTGACCCGGTTGTGCATGGTCCTTTTGGGTTGTCTTCACCAAAGCAACTTGACATGGTGATTTTATGGAGAGAGAGAGAGAGAGAGAGAGGTTATTATTGTTTATTAATATATTATATGAATAATATATTAAAATAGAAATCATATAGTTTAATTAATATTAGACAAGAATTAATTATGTAGCTAAAAGACATTAATCAAATAAAAGGGACTTAAACTCTCAAATGTGTGATAGTTAATATTGGGCTGAGAAGCCTTATAGAATAGGAATGGACGAAATTAGGGATGTGTCCATCCTAATTTCGTCCATAAAGGCCCTATTCCAAAAGGTTCCTTGGACTGCTTAAGACCTAAGCTGTCCATTAGGGTTTTGACTAAAACCCTAGCAGCACGAGTATTGTAACACCCGGATTCCCAGGTATGATATTTGTTCCTTTATTTTTTGGGTTTTATGGGGGAACTCGGCGAGTTGGCGTCTAGACTCGCCGAGTAGAGTCGCGGATTCGTATGCGAGTTCACAGCTGGACTCGGCGAGTCCACGTTGTTTAATGAAACCCTAATTTCCAGGGTTTGAGACCTATTTAAAGGGCCTTATGGCCGTCGTTTGCGGCCACCAACCCCCAGAGAGAAACCCTAAAGAGATCTAGAGCGTTTGTGAGGTAGGAGTGGCCAATCTTGAACTTTTGTGGGTGTTTTTGCAAGAAGGAAGTGTGCAAGGCAAGAGGAGGCTGAGGAGGTGCGATCTTGGTGGTTTTTGAGCTCTTAGAGGTTGCATTGAGGTATTATTCTCGAACCTTCTTCAGTTTTTGGTGTTATTCTTAGTGTTAGGGTTTTCTAACCCTTTTAGAGGTTGATTTAGTGGAGTGGTTGGTCCCTTCTCGAGTTTGTGTTCTGGATCTGGACCCAAAGAGGTCCAGAGACCTTAACCCTTGGAGCTTTATGAGTCATTTTGGGAGTATTGAGCTTGGAATGTCATTTTTGGGGCTAAATCACCATTTTGGACCATTTAGATGTTATATGTGTGTCAAGGTCCGAACTTTACGTGATTATCATGCTTGGGGAGGCCAGATCTATGATTGTATGGAACAGATCTAACCTCAAAAGTCGTTTTGAGTTTGTGCATGGCATGAACTCGTCGAGTCCGAAGAACAAACTCGGCGAGTAGTATGAAGGTGGCCCGTTAATCACTCAGTGAGTGGACTTTTCGAGTTAGGGGAATGACTCGGTGAGTCAGGGAGAGTCAGGGGTCTGAGTTCAAGTTGGAACTCGCCGAGTTGTTCTTGAGACTCAGCGAGTTGAGTTGGGGTGGCCCCGCGATTCATGCCAGGTGGAACTCGTCGAGTTGAGGGAAATACTCGACGTGCCAAGATAGGGTCTAAGAGAGTCAGTGGACACGTGTAGACTCGTCGAGTTGCCCTAGTGCACTCGACGAGTCGGGTCAAAGTTTGACCGTTGACCTTGTTGACTTTTAGGGTCGAGTTCGGTTGTATTTATGAGAGTATTACTTTATGTGATTAGGCGGAGGCTAGATCACACTTCTTCCGAGTCAGATATTACCGAGACATTGAGGTGAGTCTTCTCACTATACATTACCTAGAGTGGTACTATGCGATGACAAGAGGGTCTTATGTGTTATGTATGAGATTATGTGCTATGTGATATTTCTATGTTGTATGATGATATAGACCGGACCGGAGGGTCCAACGAGCTATGACCGGACCTAAGGGTCCAACGAGCTACGGGACTGGAGGGTCCCGATGAGACAGATCGACCGGAGGGTCGTATTATAGCCTCGAGTGGCGTATGTGTTGTATGTGGTATTTTGGGGAACTCACTAAGCATTATGCTTACAGTTGTTGTGTTATGTGTTTCAGGTACTAGTGATGAGCGCGGGAAGGTGTTGGCATGATTCGTACACACACACACATATTGGAGTTTATGTTTGAGATTCTGGGGAGATGTTTAGTGATGATAATATTTGATACAATATGTTTTGACATTATTTTATGAGAAAATGTATGTTTTTTTTAAAAAAAATTGTTTTGAAAATTTACGTTGTTACAAGTATAAATAAACCCCTAAAGCATCAGATTTCGGGACTAGAAACCCTAGAAGAGTTCATAGCCGAAATTGTGCCTCATCCCCTCTCTCCAATATCATCATCTTGCTTGTGTGGTGTTTATAAGTCATTAGAGGAGTGACATTTGTGACTCTAAGCTTCAAGACAATAAGATTCAAGCCATTGTTGAATAGGTAATTAACATTGATCTGTTTTCATATGATAATTTCGAAATATGTATGCTAGATCTAGGGTTCATAAGTCTTGGATGAATTGCATGTATAATAGAGAAACCTAGTGTAACGCCCGTAGATCAGGGCTAGTCAATTTAGAGACAATAAGCGTCAAAAATGACTTTTTGATAGAAGATTATTTAGGGTGAATAATCCGAACTAAGTTGTAGTATATGTTACAAGGTTTCCGTGCATATAAAGAACGCCAAAATCCGAGTTATAACAAAGAAGTTATGACCTGTCGAAGTTTCGCGACAGAACCGACACGACACAGCGCGACGTAAAAAGTGAATTTACGTGAGAGCGATATTTAGCCTTAGCAATCTAAACAAGAATCGAAGATCTCGTTGTTGGTATCGAAGCGATAAAAAGTTAGGCGAAAACGGACGTCAGACGAAGAAGTTATGAATTTATAACGAAATTTTCTGTCCCGACCTATTAAAAATAAATAATAAAAATAAAAGTCAAAATTAGCCGACGGAGTCTAAACGAAAGTCGTAGAGCGTAGTCTCACCTACGCGTGGATATAAAGAACGTCGAAAACGGAGTTCGTATGAAGAAGATATGAATTTTCGAAGTTTATTAATGAATTAATAATTAAATTTAATTATTAAATCCCGGTATTATCCGAAGGCGAGTCATCGGACTCATCCGAAGTACGCCCCGCGTACAGCGAAGCATGATGACCTTCGCACTCGAGTTCTTCGGATGACGCATGCAGTGACGAATTCGGACGCGTACGCCCCGTGTACTCCGAGGCTCCAGCCTCCTATAAATAGGATGCGAGGGCAGCCGGTTCTTTTGTTCATTTTCCCTCTTCTCTCTCCCGTTTTTGCATCGATTTGCGTGCCATAAATACCCCGAAGCCCCGGTATTATTCTCAAGCCCCGAAGCAAGTCCCGAAGATCCCGAGAAGTGCGGTTCCCGAGCAGAAGCTCTGCCCGCGAGAAGTTCGATTTTTGTGGAGATCTTCCAGATCTACCGAAGAATACTACTTCTGCAAGTCGTAATGTTGTCCGATCATCTTTTGATCAAGTGAGTGTATACTACCTTTCATAAACACGATAATAATACAAGTATGGGTTGAGTGTATTAAGTATATTGTTGTTTATATGTGTGAGTGTGTAGTTACTTTCTTCTAACATATAAAGATGAAGTATTTGCTATGAAATACGTACTATGTGTTTATATGTTATTTGTCTATTTGAGATGGGCATGGAAATTGGAGTTTTATACAGGTGTTAAATGATTTAAACTGTGTAAGTATTTATATCTATAAAATTGTTGGGTAGAACATAGGTAGATGGAATAGTTGGTGACTATGGAGTTAGCGCCTATTGTATAAACCTTGGCGACGATGTGACTTCGTGCCTATTTGATAAACCTTGGTGACTATGGAGTTAGCGTCTATTGTAAGTAAACATTGGCGACTATGGAGTTAGCGCCTATTGTTGAGTAAACCTTGGTGACTATGGAGTTAGCGCCTATTGTAAGTGAACCTTGGTGACTATGGAGTTAGCGCCTATTGTTGAGTAAACCTTGGTGACTATGGAGTTAGCGCTTATTGTTAAGTGAACATTGGTGACTATGGAGTTAGCGCCTATTGTAAGTAAACCTTGGTGACTATGGAGTTAGCGCCTATTGTTGAGTAAACCTTGGCAACTATGGAGTTAGCGCTTGTTATGTGAACCTTGGTGACTATGGAGTTAGCGTCAGATAACTATGGATTTAGTACTTGATAAATAAGCTTTGGCAGCAATGGAATTCGTGCCAAATTTCTTACGAATAAATGAATGAAGGATAGTTGGTTCTTAGGGTAAAACCTTAAGAAGATAATGGGGATGGGTAATTGGGTTGATTGTTTGCTGATTAAATATAATAATTATATTATTGTGGGTTGAAAACCCTATATGCTCACCAGGCTCCCAAGTCTGACCCATTCAGTTTTCTTTTCATTACAGGTAATGGCACAAGGGTATAAGTTGGTGGACTTGACGAGAGATTTTGGATTATAGATCAGTAGTTAAATAACTATTGTAAGGTCTATTTTATATTGTTTATGCTTTTGGTCTGTATCGAATATGACATCCCAAGGTTTTATTATTTAATGAAAATACATTCTCTTTGAGAAATGTTTGGATAAATGGTTATCATATTTTTGTTTTTGGGAACAAATTCCACAACAGTTTTCTTTAAACGATTACTCTGATTTTAAAAACAAAGCATAAACAAATCGGTCTTTTCTGGCCGTGAAATTAGGGATGTCACACCTAGATCCAAGCTTTAGGGTTTGCATGAGCACACAAGATGTTCTTTTGGCTCAAACCCATCAGTGGTATCAGAGCCAGGTTGGTTTTTATTGTATTTGATGCTTGGTATTTCATTCATGCTTTAAAAATTCGTTTTTTTGGCCCTCTAACTGACGAACTCGTCGAGTCCCAATGTGAACTCGACGAGTTGGATGAACTCGACGAGTCCACATTGGGAATTCGGCGAGTCGGGCTGTCAGATAGAGGATATCTCGGGATTTCTTGTTGTTTTGCTGAAGGATAATTACCAAAACTATTTTTGACTAATAAAATGTGGTTTTTATTATTATTATTATTATTATTATTATTATTATGTGATTATCCTTACCAAAACAAAAGATAATTACCAATTAATTGAATAATAAACTCCTTATGTGATAAAACTTGATTATTTAAATTATTTGATGAATTATCTTGTAAATAAGATGAAGAGGTCAAATTTAGATAATCATTAAATTAAATGTTTAATTTTAAATTATTTGCTATTTGATCCTATGTGTTTTGAAAAGTTCAAAACTTGCCCCTCAAGTTTTGGAATTTTAAATTTTTAATTAAAAGTTTAATTTTTAAATTATTAAATTCCAAACATTGGAATTTTACAAGTTTAAAATTTACCCTATACTATTATAATATCATAAGAATATTTATTATATATGTATAACTTAAATGCTAGTCTTACAGTTAGTAGGCCTCATTCACGAAGCCGATCCATAAGAGGGGTATAAGGTTATCACCTATAAAATGGTTGTTTAATGGGTGTCCACTCTCGCCCACGACTTCCTTGATTGGTGGAGGGTCGTTAGCCGAACGGGTAGGTTAAGACAACCCTTTCCTCATTAAAAGTATAATAAATTTATACAGTAACTAAATGTTTTTCCAAAAAATTCTCAATCTTAGTTACTTTAGGCAAAAATGAATTGATGTAATTCCATGAAATTACACTTTGTACCCTTGCTAAGACGTTAGTGGAGTGTGTGTGGTTAACCGGCACACTAATTGGGCTCTAAGAAAAGGTAGCAAAGGGTGATTCGATGTTTGTCATAATTCGATGGAGCGTGTGTGGTTAACCGGCACGTCGAATAGGTGACTGGAACATTGAGGGCACCATGTATATTTACATGGTTATTCACACCCGCTTTGTGATCCCCGACATCTCAATCACAAACTTGAGGGGCATATCGAGATTTAAACCTGTCATTGAAAAGTTCAATGAATCTCAAAAGATCTAGGAGTTTTCAATACATTTAAAACATAATTTTAATTTGTTTTTCATGGTGGAAAATTAGTGAAAAGCCATTCACTTACCTTCAAACTATTTGCATTTTAGATTACGGCATCCACTTCTAATTTGTAAATAATGTTGTTGGATCTTAGCCCTAATTTCTTATTTGGGTGTTTAATTGGGGATTTGTTTCTAATCAAACTTTTCTCTTTTCTATTTCAGATGTCGAACGCGAACAACAACACTTATGGTTCCTCATACTCGTTCTCACTCATGAACTTGTGTGGGAGAGTGATCTTTGACAGGTCCAATTTCAATGATTGGATCCACAACATTCGAATGGTCACTCGTTATGAGGACAAGGAGTATGTCCTCGATGAAAAGCTGAAGGAAATCAACATCAACACTGCCTCTGTTGAAGAAATCGCTGCCTTTGAGGCCCATGAGCGTGATGTTACGAAAGTCCATTGCATCATGTTGGCGACTATGACTGTATAACTCTAGAAGTCCTATGAGGACATGTATCCCTATGAGATGCATCAAGATCTATTGGACCGGTATCACCAAAGCGTTAGGCAAGAGGGGTACAAGATCATCACTTCGATGATCACTGCCAAAATGGGTAACAGAGAGTCCCTTACTGCTCATCTGCAAAAGATGTAGAGATATGTAGATCGCCTGCTAAAGTTGAATGACAACTTTGATGAAGAGTTGGCAATTGACATCATCCTTCACTCCTTGCCTCCCTGTTACAACCAGTCCCAAATGAACAAGGAGGAGGTCACTTTGAGCAAGCTTCAAGGTTTGCTGAGGACTGTTGAGAGCAACCTCAAAGACAAATATGTTGCATCAACTCCTACTCCTGTTGTTGTCCCAGTCTTGGCAATTGGGCAAGGGATGGGTAAGAAGAGGAAGGCTCCCTCAAAGAGTCACCATAAGGGAAAGTCCCATGATGGAACCTCTTCTAGTGGAACCAAGGCTGGTTCTGCTAAACCCAACTCTAACCCAAGGAGGCAGGGTGCCACCACTGCCACAAAATAGGGCATTAGAAACGAAGTTGCCTAAAATATTTGCAAGATATCAAGGATGGAAAGATCAAGCCGTTCTATGCATGTATTTACACTAGTAAATCTAATGATTCATCACATGTTATTTCTTGGGTACTTGATACAGGATGTGGTTTTCACATTTGTTCTGGTTTGCAGGGCCTACGAAGAAATAGGGATGTGGAGCATGGGAAGATAAACTTGATCATGGGGAATAGAAGATCATCGCCTGTCACCAAGATTGGAGTTTACTCTTTAGTGCTTAGTAATGGATTTGGATTATATTTAAGTAATTGTTGCTATTCGCCAGATATGGCAAGAAACATCATTTCTTTTCATGGTTTGTATAGACAATGCTTTAGATATTCATTTGATAATGAAAAGGGTTCTTTTAATGCTTATCTTAATGGTGGTTTCTATTTTGAAGCATTGTCTTGTAATGGAATATATGAAACTGTGATGGTTGTAGATAATTTAGGAAATGATGTGTTGTGTATTGATTCTTCCAATGGTTTGGTTAAAGCATGCTTGTGACATTGTCGTCTTGGACATGTCAACAAGAAACACATAGTCCAACTCCAAATGGATGGAGTGTTGTAGTCATTCGACCTTAGGGACGATGACGTGTGTGTCTTGTTTACTTGGAAAGATGACCAAGTCACCCTTCACTGGCACTTGTGAAATGGGGTTAGGGTTTATTTGATCTCATACACACTGATGTGTGTGGGCCCTTTAGATCCACCACAAGGGATGCGGGCCGCTTCTATGTGACTTTCATCGATGATTATAACAGATATGGGTATGTCTACTTAATCAAGCACAAGTCATACACCTTTGAAAAGTTCAAAGAGTTTAAACAAGAAGTGGAGAATCAATTGGGCAGGAAAATCAAGATGCTTCGATCCGATCAAGGTGGAGAGTACCTAAGTCTTGAATTCTACGACTACCTCAAGGAATGCATAATCATTTCGCAATTGACACCACCTAGGACACCGCAGTTGAATGGTGTGGCTGAGAGACATAATCGAACCTTGCTAGACATGGTTTGTTCCATGATGAGTCATGTTTCGCTACCTATCTCGTTATGGGGGTATTCCTTAGAGACTGCCTCCCATATCCTTAACTTAGTCCCTGTAAAGAAGGTTGCCAAAACACCTCACGAGATGTGGACAGAGAAAGCTCCCTCATTAGCACATATCAAGAGTTGGGGTTGAGAGGCTTTTGTAAGACAAGAGACTCACGACAAGCTCGAGCCTCGTAGTGAGCGGTGTATTTTCATCGGCTACCTGCAGAAGTCCTTTGGATATCTCTTCTATAGACCGAGTGACAATGTTGTCCTCGTTGTGAGGAGAGGGGTTTTCCGAGAATGAGAACTCATAAGCCAAGGCGACAGTGGGAGGCAAATCAATCTTGAAGAGATTCAAGAGTCGAGCGATGAAGGAACCTCTAACGATGGCGCTCAGCCCGAGGAGGAAACTCCGGTTGAACCGATTGACGAGTCCTTACCTCTTAGACGTTTCGAAAGAGTTAGGGTTCAATCCCAGTTTTATGGTTTTCATATTACTACAGAAAGGGATACGTTCATTAGTGATAGTAAACTAGTGAACTTAGATGAACCTAACAACTATAAGGAAGCCATGGCAGTCCCGGAGTCTGCAAAGTGGAAAGAGGCGATGGACAGTGAGATTCAACCCATGTATGATAACCAAGTTTGGAGCTTGGTTGATAATGTGTCAGGTCGTAAGATGGTCGGGTGCAAGTGGATCTTCAAGAAGAAGACCGACATGGATTGGTTGCGAAGGGCTTTACTCAAACTCCCAAAGTTGACTATGATGAGACATTCTCATCGGTTGCGAAGATAAAGTCTATTAGCGTGATGTTGGACATTGCTGCATTTCATGACTATGAAATACGGCAGATGGATGTCAAAACTGCTTTCCTTAACGGAAAGTTGGTTGAGGATGTTTACATGAATCAACCATAGGGTTTTGTCAATGCAAAACACCCCAATAGAGTGTGCAAGCTTGAAAAATCCATTTATGGATTGAAGCAAACGTCTCGCAGATGGAATCTTTGTTTTGACGAGAAAGTCAAAGAGTTTGGCTTTCTGTGAAGCGAAGATGAATCATGTGTATATGTCAAAGTTAGTGGGAGTATAGTTAGCTTCCTCGTACTGTATGTTGACGACATATTACTCATAGGAAACGACATCCCGACGTTGCAGGAAGTCAAGTCCTGGCTTGGGAAATGCTTCACTATGAAGGACCTCGGAGAGGCTGCCTATATTTTGGGAATAAGGATAGTGAGAAACAGAAGTAAAACACTAATAGGACTTAGTCAGAATACTTACTTGGACAAAGTACTAAATCACTTTAGTATGGAGAATTCTAAGAAGGGGGAGTTACCAATCTAAAGTAATGCCAAGTTAAGTAAGACTCAAAGCCCGAGTACCGAAGTCGAGATAGCAGAGATGAGTCGAGTACCTTACGCTTCCGCGGTTGGCTCAATTATGTATGCTATGAATTATACTCGCCATGATGTGACATTCGTTTTGAGCATGGTCAGAAGATATCAAGGGAACCCTGGCAAAGCACATTGGACCGCAGTCAAGAATATTTCTTAAGTACCTTCGGAGGACCAAGGAATGGTTTCTAGTCCTTGGTGGGAGTGATGACTTAAGGGTGCGAGGGTATAATGACGCCAGTTTTCAAACCGATAGGGACAACTACCGTTCGCAGTCAGGCTGGGTCTTTACCTTGAATGGAGGAGCAGTGACTTGGAAAAGTTCCAAGCAGGAGGCTGTAGCTGATTCAACGTGCGAATTAGAGTATATAGCTGCGAGCGAAGCATCAAAGGAGGCGATATGGTTGAAGAACTTCATCAGAGACCTTGGAGTTGTGCCAGCCATAAAGGATCCCATGGAAATTTTCTGTGATAATGAAGGAGTGGTTTCCTTGACCAAGGAACCGAGGGATCATGGTAGATCTCGACATATCGACAGAAAATATCACTTTATCCGACATCGGGTGGAAGAATGTGTCACACCCCGAAACCAGGAGGGCGGAATTGTTCCGGGGTGGAGGGCATCATGTTTAGCATCACAATCATTGTACAATAGCAATCATAGTAACACAACCATTACAATGAATATATATATATATATATATATATATATATATATATATATGAAAATGTTTACATCAGTCTGAAACTTGTTTCAATTACACCAAAAGTATGTAGAATATAAAAAACATGACTCTTATTGCTCCAACTCCTCTAAATCCAAGAAGTATCTGTCTACTGATTTTCTAAGAATACAAGCAGTTTGAAAGAATATCAGCATAAAGCTGGTGAGTTCATAAGCATTTAGTTTTGGTGGAAAAATGTTTTTTGATTCTTTTGAAAAGTGTTCCTCAAGAAAATCTTATATTTTCTTATGAAAAGTAGTGCTGAAAGAGTATCTATTAGTAGAAAATAAACCATCAGTTTTAGAAATGTCGATGTTATCCTGGGAAAAATCCCATATTTTCCCTAAAAACAGGTTATCCGTCCTAGAGGTAGAGATGCAAGTTTAGAAATCCCTGATTACTATCAGTGTATTTATGAAAATAGTTTTATTTCTTAAAATAAAACAATGAAGAGTAGAGTCCATAAACCAAAGTTAGTTTATACTTACTTAAAGTTAGTTTATACTTGATATGACCTAGAGACCTTTACAATGTTCTTCAGGCGTTAAGCTAAATGACATTTGTTCACCCCAGGCTGCCTGCCTAACTGTAGCTAGCATTTCAGGTGTGGGATTGTCAGTCCAGAATAGATATATTCACAAATCTCACGCTCTCCTCCAGGAGACCCTGGTTATACTAAAAGGATTTATCCCTGTACACCTAAGGGTACAATATTAAAGTAGAGCCTCACAATTATGTATAATCTAGTTTACAAGCTAGAGACAGTATAAACAGTAATTATCCTTGAATAAATGTATTTTATACTCCTGAGGAAATATATAACATAAACTAAATTTGCCATAGTTTATACATATTCATCCATGAAATCTGATTTGGTAGAAACTGTCTAGAGGGTTATCCTAAACTATACCCATTATAGTTTATTAGAGTTGATATGGAAAATGCTTTGTAAAAACGTTTCTGAAAGTATTGAAGCTAGATTTCCAAATTAAAAGTTTCCCTTATGCTCAACATATTACAAAAAGGGATAAAATATCTAAATATGTTATTAAACGTGGAAATCGTTGGAATGTATTAATAAGTTTAAAACTTAATAAAATACTTTGAGTTTGACTTGTATTCTCCCCTTAAAACATTAAAAACACGAAAAATTATAGGGGTATGAACTCACCTCGGGTAAATGGTTTAACTGAAGGATCGATACGGAAAGTTGGGTGTTCAAGTGAAGCCTTGAACACAATTTGATCCTAATTAACGCGTAATGACACATAAAAGAGTCAAATGAAGGTATTTCACCACTAGATGTGATGGAAAGCCACTCTAGAGACTTGGAACTACTTGCACTAAGTGATAGGACCTTGTAGGGTTGCATGAGGGGAGTGTATGGCCATCTTGAGTGTGTATGTGTCCATGGGTGTGCGGCCGTACACTCATGAAAGATGGTACTTTTGAAGTGTTCTCAAGGTCCATACTTGTATCCACGAAGTGTTCTAGGTCTATACTCAATTGCAGTGCATGTTAAGGGTTCTAGAAGCGGGTTTGCAGCCCTAGGATGAGTGTGTGGTCGCACACGGGAGTGTGCTGCAACACAAGGGTGTGTGCGGCCATACACAGGTGTGTACAGTCGTACACCCCACATAAAGATGTCTAAATGTCAATTCCAATGTGCAATAAGGCTAAGGTCATGTCTATCTCGAGTATGTAAGTCAAACTCTCACTTTGGAGGGTGTTTTAAGAGTGTGCGGCCACCTTAAAGGGGGTGTGTGGCCGCACTCACTTCCAAATATGAAGAACATGATGAATATTGCACACTTATGGCTTAGATAAAGTGGTCTTTCGTGGATATCAAGTTAGAGGATGAATTACTCACGTTCTTGAAGCTTTGGAGGATTTGTGGTTGAAGAAGCTTGAGAGAAATGGTGTTGTGTGCTGCCAAGGTGTTAAAGGAATGAAAAGAAAGGGGTATACCCTTTATATAGGGGTGGGTGTGCTGCCTAGAAGGGAGTGTGTGGTCAAGAGGTGAGTGTGTGGCCGCACACCCATGTGTATACCCGTACACCCCCCTAAGGTTGTGTATGGCCCGGTTTTGTCACCCTATGGCTTGCTGACTCATTCCTAAACTCAACCTTGGTCTTACTCAAGCTTAGAACTCTCAATTGAACCCTTAAACAACACGAGAAGTCAACAGAACAAGTTTAACATTGATTGAATTGGCTACCTGTTACAAGATAAAAGTTTCGGGTTGTCACAGAATGACTCCTCGTAGTGAAGAGGGTATCGTCGGAGGAGAACCCATCAGATCCCCTTACGAAGGGACTGAGTAGGGTTAAGCACTTGCAGCACGCTAGGAACATTGGGTTGAAGGACGATATTAGTTTAGATTAGATAGCTTTGAAACGTGTAATGGATAAATGTAATTGTCATCTGCTGATTAAATAAAGGGGTATTATTTATAAGTAAAGTTATTATCTTATGTTGATTATTTACCTATTGTTTCACTTTGCATGTTTTGACTTCCTCAATAATAAGATTATTCGAACGTTCCACAGTCACTCATACTTTCGGAGTAGGTATGAAAGAAGATTGTCATGAATTGGTTTGTAGATTGTCTAAAGTGTATTAGACATAGCAAAGGTTTGCTGCAACGTTCATGAGTTCTTATGAATTTGATTTGAGCATTGGATTAAACCCATGCTTGCTAGTATCACTTCATGAAATTTATCACGAGTGATCGCAAGATGATAATATCATATGGTCTTAAAACCTAGATATATGGTTTATCATTTGCGAGTTGGTTGTGCATTGATAATGCGTAAATGCATCAATAACTTGATGTTATAAAACACATTGTTGTGCATGATTTGATGAGTGAATGGCAAATGCATATAAGTCAAAGTTTATCTGTTCCTTTTATCCTAAGAGGGTAAAAGCGATATATGGGCTCTTCGATGATTTGGTTTGACTTATGTGTCGGGCCCGGTCAAGACCGAATTGATGTGTTCAATTAAGTTCTATGTCAGATGAATCAGAGATCGAGAAACAAACTGCTGGACAATAAGTATGACCGTGTTCCATGTAATTGTCCGCACGATATTTAGAACGGAGGACTATACGATCCCTTATCTAAAGGACAAGTTACTGATAAAATCAGAGTTCGACAACGTCTTTGAGAGCTACGATTGTTAATCGGATTGTACTTACATTTGTGGTTACTAGACTTATCCAAGTGGGAGACTATTGGATTAATGTCTAAGTCCGTAACTATATTTGGTATGTACTTGACCCGGTTGTGCATGATCCTTTTGGGTTGCCTTCACCAGAGCAACTTGACAAGGTGATTTATGGAGAGGGAGAGAGAGTTTATTATGGTTTATTAATATATTATGAATAATATATTAAAAGAGAAATCATATAGTTTAATTAATATTAGACAAAAATTAATTAAGAATTAATTTTGTGGCTAAAAGACATTAATCAAATAAAGGGGACGTAAACTGTCAAATGTGTGATAGTTGAATATTGGGCTGAGAAGCCTTATGAATTAGGCATGGACGAAATTAAGGATGTGTCCAACCTAATTTCGGCCATAGAGGCTCTATTCCAGAAGGTTCCTTGAACCGCTAAAGGCCTAAGCTGTCCATTAGGGTTTTGACTGAAACCCTAGCAACACAAGTATAAATAAACCCCTAGGGCATCAGATTTCGGGACTGGAAACCATAGAAGAGTTCATAGTCGAAATTGTGTCTCCTCCCCTCTCTCCAATATCTTCCTCTTGCTTGTGTGGTGTTTGTAAGTCATTAAAGGAGTGACATTTGTGACTCTAAGCTCCAAGACAAGAATATTCAAGCCATTGTTGGAGACGTAATCATCTAGATCTGTTTTCATATGATAATTTCGAAATATGTATGCTAGATCTAGGATTCATAAGTCTTGGATGAATTGCATGTATAATAGAGAAACTTAGATCCAAGCTTTAGGATTTACATGAGCACATATGATGTTCTTTTGGCTCAAACCCATCAGTTACCCTAATAAAAAATTTCTTCCACATTGCTATCGATCGTTTTTTTTACTACTATAAGATGCATGCTTCAAAACCAATTACTCTTATGATGGTTTCCGAGAGTTGTACTTATAAATTCTCACTGATTATGAGCTACTAGCCATGGAAACTTAGGTTGAGCTGGAGCAAATGAAGGCTGACATGCAAACGCAACTGGCGGAGTTGGAAGGCACAAATTGATGTTATAATGCATATTATGATGGTGATGTCAGCGATTGGAAATACAATATGGTTTGGGGAAGATAACGATTTTAGTGTTTTGGGGTTGGAATAACAGTGGTGTTGTTTGTGTTTTTTACTAATTTTGCCATCATAGTATTAATTGTTCTTACTAATTTCGGGATTGTTTGTGTTAGGTCAGTGATTGTTTATGTTAGGTCAGGTTCATACGGTGGTATGTTTTTATTTTGGGTAAAAAACAATCTTTTTGGGGGTTCTTAATCATTTTTTGGGGGGTTTTGCAAAGATGAAAACCATGTTACATATGTATGTATGGCCACTGTGTATTACATTTTGATGAATGGAAATGATTGTTTCTTCTTAATGCAATGTACTTTGTTAAAAATTGTTTCTTATTATGCAATGTACTTTCATTAAAAATGTTTCTTATTATGTAATGTACTCTCATTAAAAATGTTTCTTATTAATACAATGTACTTTGATTAAAAAAATTTGTTTCTTATTAATGCAATGTATTTTGATGAAAAATGTTTCTTATTAATGCAATGTAGTTTGATTACAAAACTGTTTCTTATTGATGCAATGTACTTTGATTATAAAAATTTCTTATTAATGTAATGCACTTTGATTAAAAAAGTTTATTTCTTATTAATGCAATGTACTTTGATTGGTGGTTATTATTTATTGTGTTTAATTGTTTTTGGCTAAAGACAAGAAAATAACAATGTACTTCCTTTTGATTGACCGTTGTAACACCCGTTTTCCAGGATGCATTGATTTAGGGCTTCAAGGAGTCAAAATTTTGATTTTTTTTTGAAGAAATGGGGTCTCACGGTGTGATCTTTGAGTGGTCATGGTGTGAGGAGGGTTAATATGTAAATTTTGTTCCGAACAGATCTCACAGCGTGAGACATAGAGGCTCACGACGTGAGAATTGATGCAGCCCAATCCCATGGTCTTTTAGGGTTTCCTTTGTATTCAAGCCCCTCTAAACCCATTTTAGGGTTCATTATTAACCTCCAAACCCCCTTTCACCTCAGAAAATCCTAAGTTTCATCCCTTGCTTGGTTTGTAACGCCCTGTTCCGAATCGCCTTCCTAATTCAGGACTATAGCCTGAAGATAGGTTATCATAAGGTCTAGGGCCTTTGGAAAAGAGAGGTATAGACCCATTTAGGTACGAATAATATAATTAAGGTGATCCGGGAGTTTGGGTCGTGTCTTGGAGCCAAGGGGTATATCGGAAAGTGGTTGTTCGAGCTCTTTATGAATTTTGGATTTTTATTTGGGATGTTTTGAGGTGAGGATAAGATGATATATACATAGAGCTTCTCGCCAGTCGCCACTTTTTCATGGATATAAAGAACGTCGAAAACGGAGTTGAAACGAAGAAGTTATGGTCGTTTGAAGTTGAAGTGGTTCAGATGAGTGATCTTTGACTTGTTGACCAAACTCACTTAAGAATCACGACGTGAGCATGAAGTGCTATATGTAACTTTTCCTGTGTCACAAGTAAAAAAGGTTTAAATATATTCATATGTGACGAGGAAGATCGTTCAACTAATAAAACAATTTTTTTTTTGTCTATAAAGAACTCCTTCAATGACTATATATTTACAATATCTATTTACAATATCTATTTACATTTCAATAATACTAATAATTATTTTTTTTATAATTATTTTACAATATCTATTTACATTTGTATTTTATTTATGTGTTAAAGGTGGGCTTAATTTATGTATTTTATTTATGTATTTTAGTAATAAGAAATCATTTAATTTATTCGTTTATTTCATCACCAAAAATTTAGTAGTTTTGTTTGGGCAACGCTCCTTGGATAGTCTGCGATTAAAACTTCTGCCGTCACGTTGTACAAACGGAAAGGGCCGCACGTTAATTAGAAGGAAAACCTAAAACTAACGTCGTTAAACCATCGCAAATATCTACATATCAGACCTCACGCTCACTATATATTCACTAACGTTCTCCATCTTCCAGCCTACTCGTTCTCTAAAACCCTAATACATTCTCTTCTAGGGTTTTTGTAGTTGCTCTTCTCCGCAGCAGCTACATCGAGACCTGCCTCCCTCACTCAAGAACCCTACTTTGATTTTTCTTTTCTTCGATTCTTCATATGGGGAAATCAGCAAAGAAGTCTGCCACCAAGGTACCCCTTTTCCCAGTTTCCAGTTTGTTATACTTGTTCGTGTATATGTGTCTCTTTCAAATTCTGATTACGCACTTGTGTTTCGTTTGTTTCAGGTCGAGGCAACTCCTGCTGTTGTTGCACAGGAGACCAAATCAATGAAAAAAGGTAGCTTCCTCGGTCTTTCGATGTTACGTTTACAAGTTTATTCATTTTTTGAGGGTTGTTTATGAACTACGGTTTTTTATTTTGACTGTGTATACATATGTGTGTGTGCGATGAATATTTTCATATATTTCAATCGTTAGGTTTTGTATTCAGGAATCGTTTTTTGATGTAGACAAAACGGCAAAAACCAACACTTGTATGTTTGTTCTTGAAAATTGACAGCCTTTTATTTTCTTGGTTTTGTTTGGTATTTAGTTTTTTGTTCGTATACATGTGGTTTATTTTATTTGACATCTCTATTAAATATCAGGTTGTTTTGATTTGCATCTTGAAAGCTGTAATAATTGGTTAAGTGATTATAAGAATATTAGATATTAAAAGTGTCGAAGTAACACTTTGCAACTAAAAGCTCCCAAAAGCACATTTAAAGCTATTAATTACATCTCTTAGAATGTTTTTTTTTGTTTTAATGATTTTTTATCGAATTTAGGCAAGAGAGACGCAGAAGAGATTGTTGAGAAGAAAGTGGTGAGTAGTAAGAAACAGAAGGTAGTCAACGGTGGTGTAACTCAGGCTGTTGAGAAAAAGAAGGTTGAAACTAAGACCCAAAAGAAGAACGTTAAGAAACAGGAAAGCAGCTCTTCTGAAGAAAGTTCATCAGAGTCTGATGAAGAACCAAAGAAGGTATAAGCTTATACATATTTGCATATATTTGTTTTACCATTCTAAAACACGTAATAATGTTTACAATGGTAAAATTAAAGGTTGTGGCTCCAGCCAAGAAGGCAGCCCCTGTGGTAAAGAAGCCTGTTAAGGAGTCAAGCAGCAGTGATGATTCTGATTCTTCTGATGATGTAAGTCATTGTCGCATGTTGCAAAACATTCGTTTATTTTATTCTTCACCCTTCTACAAGCCTTTTTAACGTGTTGCAGGAACCTAAACCTAAGAAACAGTCCGCTCCTACAGCTAAAATTGGATCGAATAAAAAACCTGTTAGTAAACCTGAAAGTAGTTCGGATGAATCTGAATCTGAATCTGAATCATCAGATGATAGTGATTCCTCAGATGAAGAAGTGAGTCAGAGTTTGTAAATCTCTTGACACTTGGATACAGTTTGTCTAATTTCACATTAATTTCGTCACTTTTTAGCAGCATACTCTACATGATACGTGTTGTACCCCACTTTTCTAAGTATTCTTTTTATCTAATTTAGGAGGCGCCAAAGAAGCCAGCTGCTGTTGCCAAGAATGGTGCTGCTGCAGCCACCAAGAAAGCCGAGTCAAGTGATGAGTCTGATTCAGATGACAGTTCAGATGAAGTAAGAGAGCTTTTTGGTTTTGTGAATCATTTTTTCTGAGTAAAGTCTTGTCATCTTTTTGAACTAATTCATTCACACTTACAGGAGGATGCCAAGGCAGCAAAGAAGCCTGCTGTTGTTAAGAATGGAGCTGCTGCTACTTCTGCAAAGAAAGCAGAAAGTTCTGATGACAGCAGCTCTGAAGAAAGCGATTCTGAAGAAGAGGTTAAGGCTGCCCCTGCTAAGAAACCTGCAGCAGCTGCTGCTGCAACCAAGGTGTGTATTCAATGCATGGTTTTGTCTTTCTATATACTTTGCTTGTTTTGTATGTTGTTCAAAGATGTTGATTCTTCTTGTTTCTTATGTGTACAGAAGGCTGATTCTGATGATGAAAGCTCTGAAGAGGAGAGTTCATCTGATGATGAGGAACCTCAGAAGAAGAAGAGTAAGCCAACTGAGACAAAAGCTGCTGCTAAACCAGTAGCAAAGAAAGAAGAGAGCTCATCTGATGAGGAAGAGGAAAGCTCTGATGAAGAGCCAGCAAAGCCTCAAGCTGCTAAAAAGGTAGCTGCAAAGAAAGATAGCAGCTCTGATGAAGAGTCTGAAGAAGGTGATGAGGAAGAAAGTTCTGATGAAGATGAGAAAATGGTTGATGCTCCATCAGCCAAGAAAGCTGTAAGTGCTTTTACATGTTTCACTTTCATACCCTGTTTATTTGTAATCTATATGTTTGCATTATTCTGATAATACAATGTAAAATTGCAGCCTCAAACCCCGGCGACTCCTCAAGCTACTGGATCAAAAACTTTGTTTATGGGAAATTTGAGTTTCCAAATTGAAGAAAAAGATGTGTATGTGGTTTTTGCCCTCGAGTCTTTCAATCTCATTTTCCATGATCAGTTTTATGACAAGTAGTTGTTGTCTTTGCAGAGTTAATTTCTTCAAATCTGCTGGTGAAGTTGTTGAAGTGAGATTTGCCATGAGGGATGACCGTTTTGCAGGCTATGGACATGTTGAATTTGCAACTCCTCAAGAGGCACAAGAGGTATATTTCCCTTTTTTGGTGTATCTTTTCTTAATGCTTGTTTTTTCATCCCTTTAGGCTAATAAACATAATAATTCTATTTTCAGGCTCTCAAACTTAACGAAGAGCCATTACTTGATCGCCCTGTGAGGCTTGATTTAGCAAAGGAAAGGGGTGCATTCACTCCAGGGAGTGGAGGGTATGCCATTTATTTGTCAATGTGTTTGGATTTTTTTTATATGTAATTTTAATAAAATCTATATTGGATCACTGACTCACATTTATAATATGTAGAAACGAGAGGTCTTTCCAAAAGAGTGGAGGACAGGGTCAAGGACAATCTATATTCATAAGAGGATTTGCTTCTGATGATTTTGACACTGTATGTTTTTCTCAACTCTATAAACTATAAATTATCCCCCATTTCTGGTTTAAAAATCATTTGATGATTGCTTTGTGTTACAGATTCGTTCTTCTCTTGAGGAACACTTTGGTCAATGTGGAGAGATTGCACGCTTGTCTATCCCAAAAGACTATGAATCCGGGGCTCCTAAAGGGTGTGTGTTTTTACTTTTTAATATGTATATTGGACGATTGATTTGTTGTTTTTACTTTTTACAAGTATTGAACATAAAGTTAAACATGCTGTTGTTTTTTTTTCAGGGTTGCTTTCATTGACTTTAATGATAGTGCTTCCTTCAATAAAGCTTTGGAATTGAGTGGAACTGAAGTTGCAGGAGGTACGATAACTGTGGAGGAAGCTAAGCCAAGAGGTGATGGTGGTGGTGGATCTGGACGTGGTGGAGGTCGTGGCTTTGATGGTGGCAGGAGCGGTGGACGTGGTGGTAGGTTTGGTGGGAGAGATGGTGGTGGATTCAGCGGTGGACGTGGTGGCAGGTTTAGTGGTGGACGTGGTGGAAGAGATGGTGGCCGTGGAGGACGTGGTGGTAGAGGAGGCCGTGGACCTAACAGGCCAAGCATGGCTACCCCTGGTACAGGTGTGTGTTCTTTCAATTAATTTTTTCTTGAAATTTATGGAAGTGATAAATAAAGATTCTTACAAAATCTGTTGTGTTGCAGGAAAGAAGACGACCTTTGATTAAGACCAAGGAGTTAAGAGTGAGGGGTTTTGGTTGGAGGTTTTAGGATATTGTTAAAGTTATGGGTTTCATTTTTCTTTGTTATGTGATGAGATTTTTTTTCTTATGTGGTAGTTCTGTCTGAAGCTAGCTTATTGACATGTTATGTAATATTTTTGGCAAGTTATATGTTTTATTTACAATCAAAAATTGAAATACAATTTTCTGTCTTCTCTTTGTTCCAACTGCTGTCGGATGATGCAACACCTGAGATTTTAGATCAACTAGATTAAAAGTATCAACATTCTAATGGTGCAAAACTTTATTAACTGCAAAAGAGTTGAGGGAACAGTTAATGAAACTCATATTTAACTAGCTATTTCACTCATATAAAGTGGTGTTGGAAAGATTCTTGCTCAGTTTAAGGACACTCATTAACGGCTTATCCGCAAACAAATAATTCTCTAAGTTTCTAATCAAAGATGATATGACGCAATTGAAAATCGTTTGCAATCTAGTAGTATTATGTTTTCTTAGATATCGTGTTTGCTTGTTGCATGACCTTTTTAACAAGAAACATTTGTTGTTGGATAATTTTGGGACCACTTAATATATATATATATATATATATATATATATATATATATATATATATATATATATATATACTATGCTGTCACTAATTTGGATTTCCTAAAGAACTTATTTAAAATTGTTGATGACCGATTTTATCAATTAATGAGGACAAATAATTACCGTGTTATTTCACATCTAGTTATATTTCCATCTATATAAACACGTGATGGGAAGCAGATATGATATACGAAAATAAATTGTTAAATTCGTTGGTCTTTTGTTGATGGTTATAGAAGAGAGTTTTGAGATCAACTGAAAATCCCACTCTACCCATCATATTTAGAAAACTCAATGGATTGAGGTATGTATATTGGTTGGGATAACTAACATCAATCTCGTTTGTATTTTGGATAGCCGTTTAACCATCAAAGGCTGTTGAAGTGGCTAATTCTTGGAAATTGGGAAGCATTGAGAACAAATAATTTGTTGGAGTTATCATTTCTCTTTAGTACCAATAAGTTTGATGTTAAAAAATGATCTCTTGCAGGAAGGTTGACCGGATATTTCTTGTAAAAACATTGGCCTTACTCAGTACCTAATGATAAGATTTTTTGTTTAAGTTTTCTTATATGTTCAGTTGTTAAAAATAACCAACATTTGGTCCATGGTAACCTCTCTGATGGACTCAATTTACTGTGTTTTAAGAGTCCACCATAGTTTGATCTTCCTCACCATGTCACATTTCCTTCTCAATATACTTCTACTATTAAGAGTCATGAAGTTTATAATCATCTCAACAACAATTTGTCTTGTAAAGTTTGGCATCAAAGACATGGTCATTTGCCTTCATACAAACTCAAACATATTTCTGTTTTTCCTAATAGTGATGTTAGTAAAATTATTATTTGCACAAGTTGTAATCAAGCAAGGCAATATAATCTCTCTTTTTCTCATAGCATTATTCATGTTTCTAAAATTTTAAGCTTGTTCATGTCGATGTTTGAGGCATGACAATACACCAACTTATAATGGTTATTGCTAATTTCTCACCATTATGGATGATTTTAGTTGAACCACCATGAGGACACACCTATTGAGTACCAAAAGTAATGCTCTTCCCACCATGCAACACTTTAAGACAATGCTTGAAACACATTTTAAACTAAAATCAAGACATCATCTTCCAATAATACGCCCACGTTAGTATCCAAACAAAAGAGTGCTTAATTATATATTTCTAAAGACATACCTCACCAACCTAGCATAGTTGAAACGCCTCAATAGTGAAGAGAAAAACACAAACATCTACTTAAAAACTCAAGGACCTTATTATTCGAATATAAGTTATCTATTAAAATTTAAGGAGATTGTGTGTTAAATGCCACATATCTAATAAACAAGTGCCTCACTAAATTACTCATAATAAAACACCTTCTGAAATTCTATTTGGAACTGCTCCATCTCATGCCCATCTAAGAAACGTTGGCTATCTCTATTATGATTGTACTCTTATTTAACAGGGTGTTAAATATGATTTGAGAATTGAAGACCATCTTGGCTGCCATACCATCAATTGGTTGACATACCATCAATTGACCAATAGCTAGTAAACAATCAACCGGTAAATCATTAATTTGACTGTTGATTAGCTAGTGGAATGCAGAAACAACTCGATTTAGCTAGGGTTTACATTGTACTTTGCCTATATATAATGGTTGATAGCTAGTGCTTCAATGTTACAATGACTATATTGTAATATCATTTTCAATTTTGTGAATAAAAATAATCTCTCACGTTTGTGGACGCTGGTCATATTGACCGAACCATGTAAATATTGTGTCTTCGTGTGTGTATGTGTGTTTATTCTCATTTTTCCTAATACAAGGTGTATGTAATTTCATCCTAAAGCCTTGCCTTTCTTTTTCGTGGATTATCCTCTCGGAAAGAAAGCCTATAAGTTATATAACCTTCATACATCTAAATTGTAACTTTTTAAGAATTTCATGTTCCTTAAACATTCCCTCATCTCAATCACTCTAACGACACCACCATTTTACTTTATTTGTAACAAATTGACAATTTTTTTGGTTATCCTCACTGCCTTCTGTTCCATCAGCTACCCACTCCACTATCGACCACATGAACCCTCATTGTTTTTTTCTCTAACTTCAAGTCTTTCACCATCTTATAATCCACTCATTAGCTCCCATACAGCCTTCTTTCATTGTGCGAAGATCTTCTCAACCTCATTTTCTAGCTCTTTGTGTCCATATACTATCGTGGTAACTTTTTGTGTGCATTCTCACAAACTTTTATGTACTATCTCATCTCTAAATAAGCAAATTCTGGACAACCTCAAACAAAAGAAGGAACCTAGTTGCTATGGGAAATTAAGACACCTCTCAACCTTTTTGGCAAGCTACATTGATGAAAGAAATTGAAGTTTTGGAAAGTAACAACTCATGGGTTGTTACCGACTTGGCCAAAAGGATTAAGGAATAAACCCAACAATTGTTATCGATAAGCATAAGACACCTTCAACTTTTTCAATATACCAAATTGTGACAACCCCAAAGTTTATTCCGTTATTATGCCCCGTTACCGTTAAAGGAATATTCTGTTTTATAAAAGTTCCGTTAATTTGGGGTCGACAAATAAATAAATGTTTTATTTATTTATATGTCATGTTATTATCGTCGTGGTAAAATAAATAAAATCACGTAAAATATCAATTCCATTTAGTGGGAAAAAGTTATTTTTATTTACGACCATTTAACCGGGTAAAAAGTTTAAAGCCTCGGTTAACATCAGTATCGGGTAGAATTCCACTGTGTCTCAACTCCAACCTATATTTAAAGTGGTTTAAGCCTCATTTGAACCCTTCTTCACTCTCTCGCTAACCTCTCTCCTCAATCCAAGATCTAGGTCCAAAAATCACTCATTTCAAGCTTCAAATCACCAAGGTAACTATCCTAGCTTCTAGTATAACATCCTTAGCCTTCATTTTCGTGTTCAAATCATGGAATAGGACCATAAACATGTGTTTACGGCCCTAGAACACTCTTGGTCCGTGAACACATATAAAGGGGGTTTTTGAGCCTTAAAACCCTTCCAAACCACCATTGGAGCTTAGATATGGCTTAAGGACTTATTGGATTGGACTTAGAACACCTTAAAATCAACATTTGGGGAGTAAACATGAGTTTACTGCCCAAGAACATGCTTGGGCCTTAAAAACCCTTTCATGGGTAGTAAACTCATCAAATGGTCCATATGTTTGATTAAGTCCCTTTCTAATGCCCTAGAACCAAACCTAGCATCACCCCTCAAATGATATAAGACCATTTAGCACTTAAGAACACCATCCATGAGTTTACGGCCGTAAACTCATGGGGATGTGGTGTTTAGGGCCGAAAACTCTTCTAAGAGTTTACTCTTGAAGAGTAAACTCCATACCCAAGCCATACATGCCCATAAATGTCACCCGGGTCACTCCAAACACTTGAATTGAAGTGTTTTCGCGACTAGAAGTGTATACCCTCTATTAATTAGTGATTTAAATCTAATTAGATACATTTGTGTATCAATTAATATTACATAGGAACCTCGTACGTTTTCAAGCCTCGATCCGACGTTTAGCATCCTAGTCGGCACATTTCTAGTCTGGTGAGTTCATACCCCTTAATGAACCTTTTTAAATGTTTTTACATGTTTTAGGGGGAGGGGATACAAGTATAAACTCTACAAATTTTATTATTAAATCATATGTGATTCACAAATTATCATCTACAAAAGGGATTTTCTACACTTTTAACTGCTTTCCAATAAAACTGTTTTAATGGATTAACAAAGGCATTTTAAGATTAAATTGTATTAAACTGCTTTTAAAACTATGTTTGAATTACTTTTCTTTTTAAAATATATCTACACTAATATATTTATATAAGTAAGACTTGAAGGACTTAGGACCGATAGCTCGCCTTATTTCATGTTCTTGTTTGATGTGGTCCTAGGGTATCTGTTATCCGTCCGACTGTCGTTGATTTCTTAGTTATATATCATATATATATTAGTGTTAGATATGAAAGTCTTCATCCCATACAATACCTTTATTATTCAAAGGCCGGAAATCATACACTCTAGTTAGCTATAATAGGTATAGCTAAGACTACTACTTGTTACCTCTACTACTGCTATACTCACTATAACGGCTATTACGACAAGTTAATACACGTATAAGAGAACACTCTAAGAACTATACAAAAGACTATTATACTATAATACCGAAGAGTACACGAATCCAGAGTATAACACACTATCCCTCTAAAAGACACTCTACTACGCTTACACTATGTGACCAGGGCTTTCCGGATGGAAGGCATCACTACACGTATAGATCTATACGGGACTGACACTAATACATCCCGACTGCTAGCTACAGTCCGAGCCGACTAGGCTCAGGGGTGGCACTACATCACTACACTACGCATGACTGGGAAGGTCATCGGGTTCTCTATTATCACTTCGGTCTGGTCACCTGAAGGGTTACACCTTTAACCAACATAATACACTAAGACTTAAGTCTAAGCTAACATCCCGAGGTAAGTAAATATCTATTACTAATGGAAGTTTTGCACCACTACTACTGTTAACAGGCATAACTTTTCTTCACCTATGCTACTCACATGAGATTTATTACTATACTTTTACGACCGAAGGTTTTCAATGATAATGCTTATACACAACTCAAATGACTTAACTTACAAAGTACTTTTCTGGAAAATATAAGATTTTCTAGGGATATCTACTACTTATAAACATAAATTTCAGTTTTATTCTACAAGTTTGAAAACACTTTTTTACAACAAAGACACTAAATTCTTATGAACTCACAAGCTTTATGCTGATACTCGTTTTCAAAATAACTTGTATCCTCAGGTCAAAGATAGACAGGTACTGGTGCAGCATTTTGGAGAAGATGGAGCATGCAAGACCCATCTCTTATTTTTGAATTATTTTTGGTGTCTATTGAAACTTTACAGAACATGCTTGTAATTAAACTCACTATGCAAATGAAATGGTTGTTGTCTCTTGTGTTTACTATTATGCAATTGTTATGATACTGTACATGATATCCTCCACCCCGGAACGTATTCCGCCGTTACCGGTTTTGGGGTGTGACACAAATGATGTAATTTTTTCCTTGTAGGTGAACGTCGCACCATAAAAATAACCATGATTAAACAAATGTAACCAACCAAAACATAATTTAAGAATTCTATGTACATGGAATTGAGACAATTAACACAACCCTAAGCCTTGGTTCAATGCAATTTCATTATTGTAAATTGTTTTCTAGAAATTGAGTATAAGAAAAATCGGGACAATTTCATGAAAAGGTGTCACCAAACAACAAATGCTATTATAAAATCGTTATAAATATTGAAAGTTATAACTGCTGAAAAGATTACCAAACGATGGCAGATAACTCACAACCATTTCTGGTCAATTGTTTGAATTTCATTATATTATTCTTATAAATTTATTT
This sequence comes from Lactuca serriola, assembly GCF_051521515.1. NCBI lineage: Eukaryota > Viridiplantae > Streptophyta > Magnoliopsida > Asterales > Asteraceae > Lactuca > Lactuca serriola. The sequence continues at coordinate 47,954,325 of NC_136410.1, forward strand.
CTTAAATTGTGCTGAAATCTTCTACAGTTAAAATGAACAGAAAGTGATATTCATATGACTAAATAAATGAGAAGATATAAATATATAACTAAAAATGTATAAAGTATATTATTTTCCAATCATGTACAAACGTTTTTAATGTGGCAGTGACTGGGTGGAACTGGAAACGCATGGTCCATTAATGGCATTGCATGAGAACGATGTCGTTATGGCGCCAGCTAGCACCCCCCCCTTGGCCCCTTGCCCTCTCAATCCATCGTTCAAATCGGACAATCGCTCCATATTCTCTCTTTGCAACTAGGACTCACTGTCACTGACCTCTCCTTACTCTCTCTCATCGACGATAAAGCAGAATTCGGTACCTCTCTCTTTCTCTCTCTCACACACACACACACGCACGCACTTACTTTCCATCTCTCTCTACATTCAAATGGGTGGAAGGTTTCCTGAAGCTTTTGTTTTTGTTTAATTTGTGTTTCGTCTTATTGTGCAAGTAGATTAGGTTTTCGTTACTCAGTTTTACTCTCTAGTACGTCTTCGTTCCCCAAAGTAGCATAGAGTTATATATTGATGGTTCGACATAGTACTTTGTGAAACACAAATTGATATATTATTTGACTTTCCAGATGTGGATTTTGTTATAAAATCAACTCATCGGCTGCTATTATTAATAGCTTTTGGTTGATCTATTGAACTTTTTCCAAATATTAGGTTTAATGAGATCAATTTTGTTTAATCTGTTAGTATTGGTAAGAACTAAAAATGCTTCAGTTCCACGATTGACTTGAAGTTGACGAAGAATTTTGCTTAATATCCAGAGTCAAGCGAGTTTTCTTATAATCAAATGTGTAATTTGTTAACCCGAGTAAGGTTCACCTCAGATCTTCACCTTTTCTTTTTAAGGGATAGAGAGATGTTTCTTTTTCTTTCTTTTTTTATTTGGGGAAGGGGCTCTTGTCAAACCTAATTTTGACTTGAAAAGTCAACCGTTTAAAGTCTAAAGTTACCAATGATGGAATACTTTTGAGTTTTGGCTTTAGTACACAATCTAAAAGTAATTTAATCTTTATCAACAAACACTTTTTGTTAAATTCAAAATTATAAGTAGCAAATTAACAATTAGCGTTGCTCATTTTTTAATTTTCCAACCACAGGAGCCATGCCTGAGGGTATAACATCTGAAAATCTCATGAACAACATCATGGATACACTCTCTGATAAGCTCCAGAAGCAGAATTCTGGCTCATTCTTCGTTGAAGAAAAGTCACACTCACACACAGTCTCTTCTCAGTTCAATAAGCTCTTTGGGAGACAGAAGCCCATTCATCACATTTTAGGGGGTGGCAAATGTAAGCTTCATCTCTTCATTCTTTATTAACCTTACACTAATGGTATCTGTTTCCTTTTTTCTTTCTTTCTTTCTAAAATGACATTATCTTCTTTTGTAGCTGCTGATGTGCTCTTATGGAGGAACAAAAAGATATCAGCAGGTGTCTTATGTGGTGCAACTGCAGTTTGGGTGCTCTTTGAATGGCTTGACTACAATTTCCTTCCTCTTGTCTGTTTTGGTCTGGTTATCTGTATCATTGGTCAGTTTATCTGGTCAAACCTATTGAACAGGGCCCCACCCCGTGTTACTCTGCCAGATGAGCTATTTGTGAACATTGCTAGAATAGTAGGTGATGAAGTGAATCGTACTCTGGGTTACCTTCAGTATGTTGGTTCTAGAGGGGATATCAAACAACTTGCACTGGTATGTCTACCACACTATTATTTTAAATATTGACAATTTTCTGATTTTTTTTTTCCAAATTGTGTTTAGGTTGTTGGGGGATTGTTAACTGCAGCAATAATTGGAACCTGGTGTAACTTTTGGACTGTTATTTACATAGGTAAGATCTTCCTTTTGTCTTTTTAGCTTCCTTATGAGATGTATTGTTCATTTATTTATTCATTTATTTAGGTTTTGTGGCTGCTCACACTTTGCCTGTTGTGTATGAGAAGTATGATGACCAAATTGATAGTGCTGTGTACAATCTGTTTGGAAAGGTTCAGAACCACTACAGTAAGCTGGATACTAGTTTGCTAAGCAGAATTCCCAAGGCAAAAGCGAAGAAGTTTGCATAATTGTATTTGAACATGTTGCAAATGTTATGTAAGTGTAACTCTTGCCATTTAGACTGCTTATGGTGTGTACTTATCAGTAGTTTTGCTAATAAATCAGTGTCATTGTGATGCTTAGACTGTAGATATTGCTTAGAGGCTGTTTTTTTTTTTTTTTTTCTTTCCCATTAAGTCTTGTATAGCTGTTTGAATTGAGTGCTTAACCCATAAAGGGATAACAATATGATAACTAGAATATGCACCATTTCATCATTCCTCATATTAAATACATATTTTTAAAAATAAATGTCAAAAATAGAAGGTTTCCTGGTAGATTACAGTTGTTGAATATGAAAGGGAAGTGAACGTTGATGGGGTTGACTTTTATGTAGTCAGTGGTAAGATTGAATTGAGACCTTAGCTTGTGGGCCACCTTGAACATACACAAAACTGCACTCAGAGCTAGGTTTGATGACCTTACTCCATTGTGGAAGCTCGTATACATTCTTAGTCAGGGTTGGAGTCAATCCCCAAAGAGAGCCTGATAAGTTTTCAATTACCAACTTCAAATCCGTGATTGGTTTTTCTGATGTGTTCTTGATTATCACCTTGTGCCTGTAGTATTCAATTCCCCCAACTGTCCATGAGTTCGTGATCGAGTGCAAAAATTCAACTGGCGCTCCATATGGTTTCGTAGGTGCTTTAGCATGGGAGTCTACAACAAAAATATGAATTTTAGAATTTATAATATTTTTGTTAGTAGAAAAACTAAAGGTTAGTTTCGGTATTTCACTCACATGAACCGGGGTGTCCCTTGGTTGGGGAAGGTGATGTGGTGGGTTTTGGACCGAGGTTGAGGCTATGTAACTTTGAGAAGAGTCCCACAAGAGGGGCAGTCCCGGAAAGTGTTGGCTCGGTTTGTTCGTAATTTGATCGATCATCATCGAAATTGTCGTTACGGTCTGGACCACCGACCAGCCCACCGTGGATCACGTTTGGGTTAGCCGCTGGGCGGTGGTACCATGCATCGAACCCTTGTACGCACCCGACCACTGAGTGGACTACAGATATAGAGGCGATTGAAGCACCCCTGTGGTGGACATGAATCGGGTAGTTTTGCCCGTATCCAACAATGTAACTCATGGATTTTGGATTTTTCCCAAGGATATAATCAGCCTGCATGATAAGCCTTTCGTTAATTAAATGAATCAAGTGTTGACTTTTTTTTTTTTTTAATAATAAAAAAAGCGGATTGAAATTACTAAATTAGACATGCCTGAGATTGAGCGAAAGTAAGGAGTTGGTGAGGTTGAACATTGGCATCGGGACACGTGAGAACCGACTTAGCTGCTGTGAGATAGTCCGAATAGACTGCGAGAAGAAATGCAGCGGAGGCGGCGTATTGCATGTTGTTCCATTGGTGCAAGTAGAGCAAGCCACCTGCATTGAAATAAATATATAATAAGCATAAAATAAAACAGGTTGTACTGCGTCCGACTTGAACTGGACTGTGTGTGACCGAAGTGGAAGATAAGTTTTAGCGACGAACCAGGAGTCATGGGTGCGTTGTATCCATCATTCTTTTGATGACAAGCACATGCAAAGTAGTCGGCTTTTGCCTTATATTGTTTCAACGTGGCGGTATACGCACCACCGTGTCCATCCAACAACACCTTGGACAGGAGAATCTGGACACCGGCGTATTTGTTATCCCATGAAAATTCCTTTGTTGCCCACCCAGTGCCGCCCATGGAGGCAGCATTGTCCACCACGTATTTCAAGTACGACTCATCATTGGTTGCCCGGTACAACCATGTAGCCGCCCACAAAAGCTCATCTTCAAACCCAGATGACGTGTAAAACTCCTTGGCACATGGGATTGAATCCGTGAACAGTCCCCGAAACCGATCCGCAAACCAAAAAAGCTGTGAAACAAAACATAAAGTTTAATATTGACTCGTCTAATTAACAACTCTGAAAGTGATCGGAGTGCATGATTCCATTCCAACCTGTTTAGCGTGAACCAAGAGTAAATCAGAGTAAGATGAATTGTAAGGCCTAAACGCCATGGAGGCGGCAGCCATGGCGGCTGCGGTTTCTCCGGCGAGATCGGATCCCGGATGTTCAGTGTCTAATTTATACGCGGTTCTCGGTGTAGTCATATCCTCTGCCCTCTCCCAACAGTAGTGATCCGAGTCTCCATCACCTACCTGTAACCACAAGTTTCCACTCTTTAGGTGACCAAATTTTATATTTCTTAAATATACATATAGTTGTGGTAGGAGGGAAAATATCAAATAAACATTCAAGTTATCTGCGATGGTTAAAACCGTTAATTCATACCTGTCCCCAAAGAACATTAGGTTGTGAATGAGCTTTGATGAAGTAATCAGTACCCCATTTAATGGCATCCAAAACATGCCCCATTTGATTAAGATCCATCATATTTCTATGATACTCTATTGCGCCCCATGACAGCATTGTCACTGTATATGCCATTGGTAGTCCAAACTTCACATGGTCACCAGCATCATAGTATCCTCCCACCAAGTTCACCTACATTCCACATCATAATTAGGTCTATGTAGGTGTACAACCCAAAATAGGATAAAGTACAAGCTTACGAAGCAAGAATGATAGACTCACCTTTTGTTGGTAACCATCAGTGAGACCGGAATCGCCTCGCCAATTCACTCGTTGAGTCCGTGGTAACTTTCCGGACCTTTGTGCCTCGAAAAACAGCAAGCTTTTGTCAAGAGCTTGACCGTAGTCGAAAGCTGATGATGCATTCATGATGGTCAAAATTAAGAATGTGGCAAAAACATGTCTTGAGTTGACCATGGTGATCGATTGTGGTATGGATCAGTTGAAGAAGGAAGCCGATGAAGAAGAAATGATGTGTTTGTGTGTATATATAGAGACAAAGTATGTATAGATATATCGAGAGAGAGAAAGAGAGTGAGATAGAAGATATGGAAGAAATGTAAGAAAAGGTGGTCGGGTTCACGTTGATCATAAAGAATCGAGGTTAAGGTTAGAGCTCCCCACGTTGTATTTAGTACTTCATCCTTATGATTGCTCGGAGGGTAGGATAGAATTAATAATCTTTGTTTGGTTTGACTTAACTTTTAGCCAAAATTACATAATTGGTCCCTGTAGTGTTATATCTATCAATTTATGGATAACGTCCCCGATATATGTATTTTTTTCCTCGGATCTAGACCTGTCGAAAAAACTCGAAACCCGTTCTACCCACCCGACCCGTTTTGAATTCGGGTAGAATGGGTCGGGTAGAACGGGTGACGGGTATGAACATTTGGGTAATTGGTTAACCCGATAATAATATAGGTCGGGTTTTAGGTATGAATATTTATTTTCGGGTATACCCGAATACCCGAATTCGTCTTTTACATAATACCAAATATACATTGCAGTCACGTACACACACTTTAAATAAAACAAAACCCTTCGTTTCCTTCTTATGAACGACGGCTCGACAGTCGACGCAAATTTGCAAAGGGTATTCACGACGTTGAAGCTGAAGTCCTGAACCGTCATCACAATTCTCAGTTTCTCACTATCGCACGGAGTGGAATTAAAAAAGTACATAACATATTATAATGATTTGTATTGTTATTATATATGTACTTGTTAATTGTATGGAGTATTTTCCTACCCGATTCTTTATTAAACCAACTAATATGTAAAAAAAATTATCAATAAGTGTCATTTAAGAAATTTTCGGGTATACCCGATAATTACCCGACCCGACCTCAAACCCGAATACCCGAAACCCGAAAACCCGAATTACAATATAGGTCGGGTATCGGATATTATTTTCTTAAGAAAATACCCGTTCTACCCAAAACCCGAAATTTTACCTGTTCGACACCCCTACTCGGATCTTCCATGTGTGTTCTTTTTTTACCAATGGTACCCGCCCCGCGTTAGATTTTAGATGCCGTTGACGGCCCGATGTTAATTTGGCATGAAATTACCATTTTATCCTTTGTGTTAAATTTATTTTTAGATTATTTTAATTATCAGTGTGGGCAACACACCCACCCAGTCACTCCCATAAAATTTCCACACTTGTCTCACCTTTCTTCTATATCGTTTCCTCTTGGCAGTGATTGTTGATATTTTAGTGTCACCATGTCATTTTATGTAATTGGAACTAACATGTGAGCTAAGGGGTTTCATAACTTGTACTCTAATATATGTACGGGGTTTGTGCGTAGTGCACACATGAATAAGATCGAATTAGAAGTTTGTTCGATGACAAGTCGGGGATCTGGGGGCAGTGCCCTCGGGTCCGGGGTTTCCAAAGGGGCGGCGCCCCTTTGGCGAGGTCTAGGGGCAACTCCCCTAACAGGGTCCAAGGGGCAGATCCCCTGGCTGGGAACATAGTGAAAAATTTAGATTTTTGAAGGTGATTATGGTAAAACTAACGAAACTCGTTAGTTTTGGATACCCTAAATCATCATTAAAATCTGGATTACCCTGACTTGCTTCCAAAGCAACTCATGAAGGCCCAACCCTAATGAAACTCTAATCTCGTTTATTATATAAACGACTCTTTACTTTGAGAAGAAACACATAAAAATTAGCTCTCGTTTTTCTTCAAACACTCACAAAATCTTTCTAGCAATTTGGCTTACGATTTCTGTGCCTAGAATTGTAAGTGTCCTCTTGGATTATCCTAAGTTGAATTTCTTGTAACCTAGACATAGTGTAAAAATATCAGTTCAGAAAGTTTTCACACGTTCCAAGTTAGTATCCAGATCTCCCTCCTATTTCTAACAATGATGATCCTACCTACCTCACCATTAGAAAACACCTCATCCCAACCCTTTTGTCCATTTGAACCCAAACTCCGGGGAAACCTCGTAGACCATCAAACCTAACCATTTCCATCTCAATTGTTTTGTAAAGCCACATGTTTTGTTGAGATCTTGGTTTATATCGAATCATTTCCAACTTCCAATTATGTTTGAGTGGGCCAAATTTACTTGATATATGGAAAAACCCTACGAAGCTAATGGAAATATATATAATATGGGTAAAAAATCTCATTTTTAATGATATCCATGCCGATGGACAATGGATGCAATACAAAAACCATAAAGTTGCGGTGAATCCTTGATACCTTAGGTCAAGCCAATGGTAGAGATTTAAGATCACCATGGAACATAATTAATCTTGAAAGTGTTGTTTTTTGACACATCTCCATTTATTTGTCATTTTTCTAGTCAGTCAACGATATAATAAATCATGGTTTGAGTTATAAAAAATAGTTTGGCAGAATAGATCTCATAAAAGCACAAACTAAATTCAAATAAGAACCACAAAAATTATTATTATGAGCAGTGAGGACTGATAATTGACGAGGACTGATAATTGACAGTTGGATGTTTTTATGTTTTTTTCTTTATTTTCAATGCTTGGTTGTTATCTTAAAACACATTAAACTTAATAACAATTTATAATTAGACAAAAACAAATTATATTACAACATATATAGTCAAATGAGAAATTATGATCTTAAACTGTGAATGTTGTGTTGAGGTGCAAACTCAATCCCACACCGGTAAAATAAGAAACTTGATGCTAACATATAAGGCAATGATTAATCTTTTCTATCACTAATTGGTTTTAGAAAAAGGAACCTCATTGTTCTTCTATGTTGAACATGATTGAGCTAGTAGCGATCCTAACAAGTGGTATCAAAGCTACGGTCGTAGCCCGGAAGATGTGGTCAGCGTAGGTGGCACAGTCCCTGGTAAAGCCGTGTATCGAAAGTCTTCCTAATGGCCCAACTTAGGTGTGCGTGTCCCGAGAGTATCCGCGATATGGAAAAGGATTGGATCTGATGAACAATTGTTGGGGTGCAAACAACGATCCTAACATGTTGTAATTAGTATTTCTTTTATTTTGAAATATATCAATATTAATATTTAATTGTAATAACAAATTATTAATTTTCATATGGTTGGTTAACATGTTGAAATTAGTATTTCTTTTATTTTGAAATATATCAATATTAATATTTAATTGTAATAACAAATTATTAATTTTCATATGGTTGGTTATTTTTGTAGGCATGGTTGATTAGGAGATTTAGGTGCTGTTTGTTTTTTCGAAGCGAAAATTCATGAAGTCTGTGGACCACCTCTGCAATCCTCTGTAGCAGAAGAGGCGGAACAAATGGCTGCAACCTATAATAAGAAGCATGTTTGTTTTTTAACATCTGCAGACTGCTGCAGTAAACTGAAATTTAAATAAACTAATTTTATAAACTGAAAATAGTTTTCAACACCGAAATTTAATAATTCTAGTTTTAAAACATTAAAATAATAATAAAAAGAACATGTAAAAAAACAAAAATATAAATTTTTTTAAAAAAAAAAATGTAAAAGAAGCTAATAGTTTTATTCTAGAAAAAAAACTAATTTTAAAAAACATTAAAAAAGAATATAATAAAAAAATTAAGAAAGTATTGCAAACATTGTCTACAAAGTTCGTAAAAAATTACACACGTTAAAAAAGATGCAAATGAAATTGAAAATATTATTAATAAAACGGTAAAAAATATTAAAAAAATCATGTTTAAAAAAATCTTGGAAATTATAAAAATAAATTGTGTCACATCCGTAAATAAAAATTTAAGAAAATCAAAGTTTAAAAAAAAAATTAAAAAAAAAAGTTATACAAAAATTCTTAAAAAAACACTTAGAAAAAATGAAAGCTGAAGAGGTTAGAAGAGACAAGTCAAGTGCTGCGCCACACAGCACACGCGCAGATGTTTTGTAGTCTGAAGTCTTCCAAAAAACAAACTGTTGCGAGAGGGAAAATGTTGCGCGTGTGCTGCGCAGCGCAACAATAAGTGGTTTGAAGAAGTTTTTATAGAAAAACAAAGAGCACCTTACACCCTTTCATACACTTATTTCATTTCATGTAATTCCATAAAAAGTCAAATATAAATGATTTTGAATGTGAAAAGGTTATATTATTTTAGAAGGAAAATACGGACAAAAGTTATTGATTATTGATAGGTAGGTGATGATGCATGAAAAGTATGATGCAAAACCCATTGATTCTAGACATTCCAACTCATCATCAAGCATTTGGAAAGGGTGCAGGTGTCATTTATTTATATAAATCAAATAGATAAAATGGAAAAAAAATATATTAGTTTAATGGAAAAAAACAAGTGAAACGAAACACCAATCTCCAAACACGAGAATACATCAACCACCACATGTAAAACTAAGTTTCAAAATTAAAATAAACGCACATCCACGATCCACCAATCTCCAATGTTATTTATTTATTTATTTATTTTTTAACACCGATCTCCAATGGTAATTTGGCAATTTTATACGTAGTATTCTACTTTTACACCATGTGAGAAATAACTCATTCACATCAATTTATGGAATCGCATGGTATTCAGCGACACAACACACTGAAAAGGATTCATCGATGCATAAATGTCAATGACGAACAAATTATAACGGGGAATGCTACAAGTGCACTGCACATGTGAAAAAAACATCATTTTCTAAATTCATCATTCTTTATAACAGTTATAGCAAATCATAGAATATGAGATTTTATTTACTAACACGTGTCTTTTTATCGGTAGAGCAAACATACACGTAGCAATTTAGTTGGTTTGATATTTAGGTTAAACACATAGAAAAAAAAATGGTAAACCGTATTATCTGAGTGACTCACGTCAATCTATCCTAAGGTCCACGTGAAAGGTCAATCACAGAACACTAATAATATTTTTGGGTGTGAATTAATTTGAACCAGAGACTCGAGATTTTATTCCTCAACTATTAGACTTCCATCATAAGACATTTAAACACATATAAGACAATATCTAACAAAAATAACAAACAAAAGGATAATAAAAGAAAGAAAAATCTAAATCTAAGTATGCCCATGTCAATTCAAATTCAAAATGACCATGTGAATAACCTATTATGAAATATAAATAGCCAATGCATTCTTGATATGATGTATGGAATAAAGAAAACTCTTTCACATTTTTTATCTATTTTTTTACTTATTAGATCAAGATAAATGTCAAAACAAAGAAAAAAAATTAAAAAAAATTAAAAGATTTCATATGTCATTATTTATATGAATATGAAGATAAATATAAATAAAAGATAGAATAATATTTATTTTTTATGCAATTAAATACGAGTTCATCAATAAAGTAGGTTTAAGCTTTTGTCCCTTCTTCATTTTTATACAAAGTTTGTTTCATTTTGCCAAAAGGTAAATTCTTTGTTTTTGACATTTCTTAATTATGCGTTAAAACATTTAATGAGAGTTATTATTGTTATTATTATTATTATTATTATTATTATTGAGTGAGCAATGTTATTGGACGATATAACTTATTTGGTTTTTTATTTTATTTAATGTTTATTTAATATTCAATATACTTTCACTTAATAAATCTAACCCCTCATCCATTAATCATATTTCATTTTACCCTTAAATATTTTTTAGTTTTAAATATGTTGTTTTTTTACTATTTAATTCATTCTATTATATATGTAATGACAATTCATTTATGAAATATAAATTTTAGTTTGAGCTTAAAGTTAATTAAAAAAAATTGGAATAAGTTAACTATTGAAGAAGTTATTTAGTTTGAGCTTAAAGTTAATGCAAAGATAAATTGATAATTTTTAAATCATAACATAAATTAACCACTAAAAATACTTTTAATACTAGTTTTTTCTAACCACAAACATAAGACATAGAGGTTATGCTAAAGTAAAACTTTGTACTTTTTGTTTGTGAATGATGCAAATTCAAAAATTGGGACTAAGAGTCATGTCATAAAAATGTTATTATTATTCAAATAAAGTATATATATATATATATATATATATATATATATATATATATATATATATATATATATATATATATATATATATATATATATATAGGGAGTGGTTCAAATGAGAATCAAAAAAGGTTAATAAACCGTAAGAACCTCTAACTTTAGATGTTTATAAAAGGTTTAAGGTAACCCTAAACCCTAAACCCTAACCCCTAACCCTTTATAAACACCTTAAACCCTAAACCCTTTATAAACATCTAAAATTAGAGGTTCTTACGGTTCTTAACTTTTTTTGGTTCTCATTTGAACCTTTACCTATATATATATATATATATATATATATATATATATATATATATATATATATATATATATATATATATATATATATATATATTACACTTTATGTAACCTTACCTCATGATGATAATATCTTCCTTTTAGGAAATAGTGTGAAATTTGAAAACAATGAATTCTTGCTTTAAACTATACAGTTTGGTGAAATGGTAGTGTGGTAATGTAGCGAACACCACATGACCGATGGTGCTGTGTTCACCCCACAGAAGAAACCCTTCTAACACATTTTCTCCTCTTTTTTTTCTTCTTTTAATTTATTATTTAATCGTATATATTTTAAAAAATTATATAAAAATTATCAAAAACGATGGTTTTTAATTCCCATATATATATATATATATATATATATATATATATATATATATATATATATATATATATATATATATATATATATATAAATAAAGTGAGGTTCAATAGAGAACCATTATTAACAAAGAAACCAATGAACCAATCGTGAATGTCGAAATTTAAAGCGATCAACGGCCAAGGATATGAGTGTACACTTGTAACCCATCTTTTACCAAAAAACCTACCTCTTTTTTTTTCGTTTAATTTTTTTTAAGTCACGTCTTTTATCGGAAAAAAACCGAATATGCCATTGTTCACGACTTTTCGTCATTTTTCCGTAGAGATCCATTTTGATATTTAAAAAATAAACCTTTTTTGTCGAAAAAACACACTTCGTTTTATTGTTGTTGTTTTTTTCAATATTTACGTTTATTTTTATTCAAGAAAAGCTAATTATACCAAAAATTTCAATTTTTGTCATCCATTAACTAACATTAACATTGATTAACAAAACCTCAATCAATTCAGATTCACAGTGTAAATATTTCAATTTTAACATTTACAATGTGAATTTGACTTACTATTAATCACATTGTGCATCTGCTCAGATTCACAATGTGAATCTATATTGAAATTTCATTTTTTTTACATCAATTTGAATTGATGTTTAAAGAGTAGAGTACCGAAAAATTATGAATTTTGATATATTTATTAAATTTTTTCGATAAAAAATAGGCCTTAAGTTTTCAAAAAACAAAGAAATGAAGTGGATTTAAAAAAAAAAATCATTTTTTGGATATCAATATAGATGTCTATGGAAAAAGAACGAAAAATCATGAACAATTGTATATTCAGATTTTTTTTTTTCCGATAAACAAATGGCCTAAAAAAATTAAACGAAAAAAGAAGTGAGTTTTGTTATAAACTGGTGCATGCATGTCCATTGTAAAAGTCTACAACCCTTCCTTTTTATGTTTACCATTTTAAATTCCGACGTTTAGATTGGTTTTTTTGTTCGTTGATTAATAATGGTTCTCTATTTTATATATATATATATATATATATATATATATATATAGAGAGAGAGAGAGAGAGAGAGAGAGAGAGGGATAGAGCTATGTTCAAATATTTCTAGCAAATATTGTGTTCCTCAATGTTCCAACCAAAAATTAGCAAATATTAAATAATTATTAAATTATTAATAGTAATACTTACCATATTTAATTTTAGTAATTATTAATATCCCTTTATTTTCGGAATAAGTTTTTTATCTACCCTATTAAAATATACCTTCATCAAACGTCTGCAAGCACTTCCATCGACCAAAGAGGCCGCTTGAACCACTTGCTGCCATCGACACCATCACCATCGTCAGAGCAATCTTCACCAAGAAAACTCGTTGATTTTAATACCCACCATCAACGACACCACTTAATCTCTTTAAACCCTAGAACCAAAAAACCCCTAATTTGTTTCCATCTTTCGATTTCGATCTGTTGGTCTCCAATGATTGAATATTTCACTGGTAGATTGACGAATTGGGTTTCATCGGATGGACCTTCAATCGCCGTCCTCTTATCCACCGGTGAAAAATAGCTTGAAGAAAGTCTTAAAAACATGGTGATTTCATTACTTTTTTGACTTTTGGTTGTTGTTTATATGATGATTTTGAGAAAATGATCTGGGTTTATTGTAACCAATTAATCAATACGACCAAGAACAAGCACATAATCAAGATGTGTTGAAGTTTTCACCTTTCTTCAAAGCCCAAGAAAGCTTGGGGACGAAAGATTGGCTATAATCTAATGCACAAGTGAGTATCTTTTCTTTTTCACCTTTCAAATGCTTTTTACCCAGGTTATTGTCACAACACAAATCCTCTCCTAGGTTTCATCATGTATACTTTGTATTTGTTGTTTTAGCTTTTCGAACTGATGATCTATAAAAGATCATAAATGTGCTTTGTTGCAATATGTATGTTTTAATTTATGCTAAGAAGCTTTTGGTAACAGTCTTCAGTTTCAGTTTATTATGACATTGCATAAGATGAACTGAATCGTTCATATTTTATCTACTGTAAGGTGAAAGAATATCATGATGAAAAGACGTGGATCACTTGTTGGATGTTTGTTTTTTATACTTTGCGCTTTGATTCTCTATTACCTATATATGTTGCACGAAAGGTGTTTGTGGAGATGCCTAAAAGAGAATCTGTTTATGTGGTATGTATTCTGTCAAAACTCTTAGAATGTGTATTATTCTGACAGAATTCGATTTCAATCTCCTTATTTGTCAAAATAGGAAAAGTAAAAAACATTGCAAGATAGGAAAAATGAAATACATTCTGTTAGAATATGCTATCATTCTCTATTATAGAGTTTCTATTAAATAAGTAATGTTTGTATTCTGTCAGAATTTATTTATATAAATGCATCATGTTAGAATGTCTTTGAGAATGTTTGTTAACAACAAGTACATTAGCTTCACTGGTAATACTAACGGGTAATGCATGTTATTCTTTCAGAATGGCTTGAAGAAGGAATTCAATATTTGATCATACAAGAGAAAGATTTGGAATCGATTTTAACAACAAGTATATTTTGCGAAGAATTACATTCTTACAATAATACATCACATTTTCGTCATAGTTTGAATCAAGTGGATTATTTGGACCATTGATGAAGATCAAGTGTATTTGCTGAATAATTGTATATTTAAGAATGTTATTTCTTAATATTTTTATTCATTGTTGATGATATTCTGTTAGAATATGTATAACTATATTAAATTGTTTAAGACTTTTAGTTTGTAAGAATATGTATGATTTTGTATTAAGGTTCGGATGTATATAAAGAATATATGTTGAATTCTTAAACCAGGTTAATTATAAAAAACATATGCATTGCAAATATATTCCGTAAGAATAAAAAAGAAAATATCTTTACTAATTAATGTTTGACATTCTGACAGAATAAAATCGGATTTTTAAATTTGAATTAATTTAAGTTTTAAAATATTCAGATTTTTAAAAATAAATGAATTAATTATCCCTAAAAATCCGAAAATTTTCTTTTTTATTATAGGTTAATGGACTAAAATGCCCTTATGCTGGAATTTGTGTGATTATGTGGTACATGTTACCCTATTATGATATCATAGACTCTCAGATCATGATCTTTGATTTTATTTCATCTAGTGGTCCAGATTTGTACATATATATATATATATATATACACACACACACACACCTAAGAAAATAATCTAAACTTATATATATATATATATATATATATATATATATATATATATATATACACACACACACCCCTAAGACGACATTTGGTTAAAACGTGACATCGAGTACAAACCTTAAAACCACGAAACGTAATAACAAACATTTTAGAACCTTGAATTAATACTAGATGTTTTTGTTAGAGTTTTTTTCATAAAAAAATAAATTAGATGAAAAAGTTAATTTGTCTTTGCAATAGAAAAACTTTTTCAATTATCTTATTCGTAGGACCCTTATTACGTGTAATTGTCAATTTCTAATCGGTAGAAAAACTATTAGGACTCATCAATTGATGCTCTTAATTAACATTTGTAATCATTTACTAGTTTTCAGGTAACAATTTTTTTTTGTTATTTATAATAAAATTGAAAATATTTTGTTTTTATAGGTAATAAAAATACAAGTATATTGCTATTACAAATAAAAAGTACATTGGCAATATTTGTAGTGAGAGCCATTTGCCGGGATTTTCCCTTATTTAGTTGTATACTTTACGAAACCTATTAATTATCAAAATCACTTGCTATTCTCATAATCATATTACTTACTAGGCGAATGCCCACGCGTTGCGCAGAAGTATCTATATAACTGAAATCTTTACATGTTTTTTTTAAATATAAAAATGATGTTATTGTTAAATTTGATATAATAATTCGTATATAAGGAGATATAATATATTGATTATTTTGAAGAGTAAGTTACACGAATGGTCCCTATGGTTTGGGGTGATTTGCGCTTGGTCTCTAACTTATTTTTTTTAACTCGTAAGGTCCCTACTATATTTTTTTGTTATGCGCTTTGCCCCTACTGTTTGTTTTTGTTACACGTTTGGTCTCTGTCTTACCAAAAAAAAACTATTATTTAAACAGGAAAAATTTGTGGGGTAGGTAAGGTAAGGTGAATGGGTGGGTTTGGGGGTGTGTTTATTTGAATAAATTAGAAAATCAAGGAAAAAAAATAGTCTTTTTAGGTAAGACATGGACCAAGTGCGTAACAAAAACAAATAGTAGGGACTTTCCGAGTTAAAAAAATAAGTCAGGGACCAAACACGCAAATTAATCTAAACAATAGGGACCATTCATGTAATTTACTCTATTTTGAATTATATGATAATATATACATCTATTAAAACTGCATAATCTCAATCTTTTGATTGACATCTACCTGCAGGTTACTCATGAATAAAATAAAATATAATATATAGTTTAATGTTATTTATAGTTGTAGTTATTATTAATTAATTTTTTAAAATTTATTTGCTTAACGTTTTAATTTCTATCTTTGTAATTATTTAAAACATCAAACAAATTTTTTTGATTTTAAAGGTAACAATATAATCATTTATATAGAGTTATTTTTAACTATTGTTATTGTAAGTTATTTTAAGCTAATTATTTGAAAACTTTTAACGATTATAAAAATATATTTAGGAAATATTTTATTTAAGGGATAATGACTTGAAAGGGTAACGAACTTTCGACTTTTGTCACATTTAGTCACTAAACTTTTTTTCGTTATCTATTTGCCATTGAACTATTGAAACTGTTCACATTTTACCCTTATGACCGGCTGTTGCCGGTCATAAGGGTAAAATGTGAACAGTTTCAATAGTTCAATGACAAATACATAAAGAAAAAAAGTTTAGTGACTAAATATGAACAAAATTGAAAGTTCGTTCTCCTCTAAAAAGTTCAATGACTAAATGTGAACAAACTTTCTCTTGTATTACGTTTTAGCAAATTATTTATTTTTGTTAAATTGTAGCAACATTTGTTGATGAAGAAATCTATGAAATTAAAAAAAAAAAAAAAAAAAAAAAAACCCTGAAAATATATTTAAAAAAAACACAAAAAACCAAAACCGAAATAAAAAACCAATGGTTTGACATTTTCCAAAATAAAAAATCAAAATTTCTAATCTGATTTTGGTTTTACAAAAAAATGAACTATTCTCACTGATGTGAATTATGACCATTGGTTTGGCATGCAGAATTTGTGACATCCCATGAATATGTAGTTACAACATCGTCTGAACTCGTAATTCATAGTAAGGGGTTAGAGTATCATCGCATGAATACGTAGTTACAACATCGCGTGAACTCGTAATTCATCACCTACAGGTTATGGGCCTGCTGATGTTTCCACTGGGTTGTCTAGAATAGTCTGTGATCGCCATCTATACTCTGGTGGATGACTACATCGCCACATTGCCGGTTAAGGTTATGGTATCTCCTTTCATCCTACATCACATATTCATCATCATCTATTTACCTAATTATCATCACCTTTTTATCATCACCTATCTCTCATCATTTTATTTCATCACACACCAACTATTTCATCTACCCATGTTTCATCCGCAACATATTTGTAGATATAAAATAAATATATCATTTAAATCTTTTAAAACATGTATAAAATCGTTCATCCAGCATACACAATAAGTATTCAAATAATATGCACACATAACACGTAATTTATATAAAATACTTCATATCTACGTATAAGATGAAAATAACTATATATACCATAAAAATCCCATAAATGCTTCTTAACTTCGAACCCCAAGGTTTACTCTACTAAAGCTTCATATTCTCGACTCTCTGGACCTAGAAGGGTCCAGATCTATCACACCAAAAAGCTCAAGATAGGTCTTCCTCTCACTTTACACACTCAAGCTCGCTAGGGTTCTCACTTATGGGAAAGGTAGTCGCAATTGAAGGCCATAAGTGCCTTTAAATATGGCTCGGGCCCAAAGATTTAGGGTTTCTGCCAACAGCGCGGACTCGTCGAGTCGCCTCACCGACTCGTCGAGTCCATTCATTAATCCGAGTCATCAGTCGCGACCTTACTCGACGAGTTGAGGCGTCAACTCGTCGAGTCTCTCTTCTTAAATCAAAAGAAAAATACTTAAATTATGATACCTGGAAATCCGGATGTTACATTTTGTTCTTTTATTTCATAGATTTCTTCATCAACAAATGTTGCTACAATTAAACAAAAATAAATAATTTGCTAAAACATAATACAATAGAAGTTTGTTCAAATTTAGTCATTGAACTTTTTAGAGGGAAACGAACTTTCGATTTTGTTCAAATTTAGTCACTAAACTTTTTTTCGTTATCTATTTGCCACTAAACTATTGAAACTGTTCACATTTTACCCTTATGACCGGTAACAGCCGGTCATAAGGGTAAAATATGAACAGTTTCAATAGTTCAATGGCAAATAGATAACGAAAAAAAGTTTAGTGACTAAATGTGACAAAAGTCGAAAGTTCATTACCCTTTCAAGTCATTATCCCTTTATTTAAATTGATATTACAATTTAGTTTTTGCATTTAGCACTACAATTTATCATTTTTATCAATTCACAAAATATTCTTTGGGTTTTTTAAGTGGAACTAAAATTTATATTGAAGTTGACATTGTAATGTTATATTTAAATTAACAATTTAAGTATTTTGTCCAAACTGTTCAAAAGTTGTAGTTTTAAATTAATAATGGTTTACATACAACAACATATTAAATCTAATAAATTAAGTATAATATGTTAAAAGTTAAAGACATAACTTTATAGGTAGAAGTAAAAATATTATTTTAATATTGAAATTTAGTTTATTTATAATTACACTTTAGGTTTGATATTTATTTAACCTTATTAACCAACTTATAATCATTATTAGAAAGACACTACAATTTATCACTTTTAAATATTTTTTAGGTTGTTAAGTTGAACTAAAATTTATATTTAAGTTGATCCTGTAAAGTTATATTTAAATTAACAATTTAAGTATTTTATATAAATTGTTCAAAAGTTGTAGCTTTAAAATGATAATGGTTTACATATAACAACATATTAGACTTAATAAATTAAGTATAATATTTTAAAAGTTAAAAACATAAATTTATAAGTAAAAGAAAATATATATTCTTTTAATATTGAAATTTAGTTTATATATGATTACACTTTAGGTTTTATATATATTTAGCCTTATTAACCAACTTGTAATCATTATTAGAAAGAAATTGATAAGTCATGGGAGTTTCAAATGAATGTGGTGAAAGAAAAAAATGAATGGGAGTTTCAAATGAATGTGGTGAAAGAAAAAATGCTAGCTTTATAAGTATATAATGATATCATTTCGCCCCATTTGAATTAAATCTACTCTAATAAATGAAGGTTTTTTTTGCCACATGTCACACTGTTATTCAATTTGCCAAATGTCATTTTGTGGTTATTTTGAATTAATTTCTTTTCCACATGTCATTTTATAGGTTTTTCTATTTTAATAAATTCCATATAATACTTTAATGTAATAATTACAATAAATGTGGTAATAAATGAATATCAATTTCATTAATGACTTACATTCTTATTTTAAAATTTCCAAATTAAAGTTCATTAGTTTATTTTGTTTATTTATTTAAATTTAAAAGATAAAAAAACAATTTTAATAATTTATTATTTTTTTTATTTTCTTATAAACCCAAAGTTCTTAAATATTTAGACTTTTATATTTAATTTTTTTAAATAACTCATGTAATACATGAGTCTTACACCTAGTTAACTATGATAAAAAGAATACTTTTAGACAATACAATAAGTGGAAAAACAACTTAAAGTCCATAATACAAATTGTTCTAAAGATATAATCATTAATAATTATATTAGGTAATTTGATTAAATTTTGACAAAGATGATATAGTTTATGTTTGTATAAGAATATATATAACGATCCATACCAATGATATTCCAATTACTTAATTCGAATCAGCCTTCTTTACATATTATTATCACCGTACAAAATCGCTATCACAAATTGGGTTAATTTTGTTAGTGATTTGTTATCATCAATGTTATTTAAGTGTAATGAGATTACTTTGATGACCAAAAGTGATCTTGATAAATATTAAACAAGTAAGGAATGTGTAGAGTACATACTTGTTTAAGTTTGATCAAGTTTCAAAATACACTGTCATTTAGGGGCGAAGCCCCTAAACGAACGGGGTTTGGGGGCAACGCCCCTGGGAGCGGGGTCCAAGGGGCAGAGCCCCTGGCTAGGATTTCTGGTACATACCCAAATATCATCAAACACTCTCTGTTATTGTCTCTCTGAGTCTTATCCAATTGAGGATTTGGGAGTACCACACAAATACTTCGATTTGAAAGTGATAATCACGATTCTCAGAATTTCTAAGCCTTTTTATACCCAAATTTCTAACAAATTCAAAACAGAGAAAATAGAAAACGTAGAGTACATTCCCATAATATTATATAAGTTATAAGTTGTAACTCAATTGTGATACACAAGAAAGTGTATAATTTGAAGTTGTCAAGATACCGGTTTCAAAATGAACATCTTGCAAGCATGAGAAGCTACAGTAACGCTCAGGTTCCCCACAGGTGTTTGCCTCAATGCCTTGTGCTGCATTTGGAAAACCAGTTTAAAAAAAAGCATAAGTCAAACGAAATAAACAGTACCAATATGATAAACTATAGCAAAACATTATCAATATCAGTAACAGTAGAAAAGTGATCTGAGATTTACAAGCCAAAGATCTCTTGCAATGACGGTGGTGTTTGGAGGGAGTCCTATATCATCCCAATGGGCTGTCATCAGAGAGGTTGCTGGACCACGGTTCACCATCAGCACCACCACTCTGTATTTGGAAAGGGGTCCCGCCCACACCTGCGAATTAATTAAAATGGCACAAAAATCTCAAGATCTTGGTGCATAAAAACGAGCACATGGTTAATTTAAACTATTAATTAAAAGATGGATTCAGTTCAGTAAAGTAAGTACCTCAAGATCACCTTCCATTCTCACCTTTTTGGCCTGAACACCAAGTCTATCTGTATGTGGAGATAATTATAATAAGCATTTCAACATTTTTAGTTTGACGTTTAAATCTCTAATAACTTAATGGTTGGATTTTCAAGTTGTGATAAGTTTGACCTTTAAAAGTCAAATTTAGTTACCTTGGTTGACACCAATGACCTCCATGTTTCCTAAGATATCAAGGGTTTCTTTTGTCACATTTCTAACATCACAACCAATAAGAAGGGGAGCCTGCAATGCAATGATTCGGGGCCTTAAATTTTCCAAATGGACAATCAATGTATCCTTTTATTTTTTTTAAACATTAACAAGATTGGTCAAAATGGCAACGTACTTTGGAGATGGCCCATATGCTAAAATGGACAATGTATTCGTCTTTTGTCATCCCTCCATTTCCAACTTCAAGCATGTCTGGATCTGTGACTCCAAAAGTATGAATCTTTTTATGTCAAAACAAATTACTAAAATAAATTAACAAAAGAATAAAAACATACCATTCCAGCCACCAGGTCTTGCATAATCTGCATAGTACTCATTCATATCTGCTATATACATCATGCTGTATACAATTTCAAACAACAATTAACTTAACTGAAATAAAACAAGTTGTGATTAAACATAAATGTGATGACATATATATACTAGAATTACCTAAGCCAAGTATCCGTAATGTCATTAGTGGTTCTCCAACTATTTCCTATCTTAGAACCCCACAAAGCAGGATGCATATCTCCCCTACGTACCAATTGAAATTGAAGGAATTTAGACTGACAATTTGATTTCATATATTATATATAGAAAGTAATATTGAGTGTAACTGGTTGAAAAAAAAAACAAATTAAGTCACCATTCACATAGTGAGAAGAAGATAGGACGGCCCGCGTTCATGAGAGCTCTAGTCATTATCGGGTATCTGCATTTATTAAGAAAGAATATGATCATGTTATTACCAAAACATAAAGCTAGAAAACAATGTTTGTGTACTAATTAAATTCATGGGGGGGTACTAACCTAATAGTTGGCTTTATCCCTTCATTGTTACAGTTATCATACTTCAAGTAATCGATACCCTACAAAACAAGGCATATATAATAAATTGTCATACTTCAACAACTCAAATTCTCATATACAAAAGGAAGGTTATATAAGAAACCATTTGCAATCATACCCAAGAAGCGAACATTTTGGCATCCTGTTCCTCATAACCAAGTGAACCAGGCATGGTCTTGCTACAAGTCATGGAACTGGAAAAAAAAAGCGATTATGGTATATGTTGCTTAATTAAGAAGAAGCTTGTAAAGAAATCATATATAGTTTGATCATCTTACCCTGAATCGCTATATATACCAAGCTTAAGACCTTTGTTATGGACATAGTCTGCAAGGGCTTTGATGCCAGATGGGAACGTTGATTTCCTAGCCACAAAGTTACCCTAAAATTGATTACATGTACGTTTAGATTTCATACCTTTTAGATCAAAACTCGTTCAAAAATCAGAAACACTGTGCAAACCTGTTGATCACGAGTATATTCAGCCCAGCAATCATCTACAGTGATGAAGAATTGAATTTTCAGGTTTGTTAGTTGCGTATTTCTAAAACAGGAGTAAATTAAGCAAGGATCTGTAATGGTGAATACTGAATAGTAATGTAGTCACATATATATACGTACCTATATTTACATAGGTGTATCCAAGTTTCGCGAGACCAGTAGAAACAATAGCATCAGCTGTAGTAGAACAAATTAGTTAATGGTTAAAAGAAAAAATACATTTGGAATGATCTGTTTTGTAATTATATGCCAAATTAGCAAGGCGGGCGCACCGGTTTCTCTAATCATGGATTCACTGATGTTGCAGCCGAAGTGATTCCAACTATTCCACCTGAACAAATTAAATCAAATACATGAAGTAGTATTTAGTTAGATCTGATTAGATTAACGGCTAGCTATATATGAATTAAGAAGATGGAGATAAGACGAACCCCATGGGTGGAGTATCTGCAAGGCCATTGGCAAGAAGATTACGTCTCTCCGCCTCCGGAGAAATATTCTTGTAAATGCGCCCTTGTCCTTGTCCTTCTCCGGCAGACGCCTCCACTAGTAGTATCAGCATCAATAGTAATGCCGATGATAGAATCAGAACTGTTCTTCTGTTTCCTCCTCCCACCATGGTCATTGGTATCGATCCTTTGTGTTCTCAGAATCTCAATCAGCACACTAGCTACACGGCTGCTACGTACGTACAAATTAAGTAGAGAGGGAGAGGGAGAGGGAGAGGGAGAGAGAGAGAAATCTTATTCTTATTCTTATAGTGTAATCCAAAATAGCGATAAGGACTGCCACAAAGAAATGACCAATGGCATGATGCAGCAAGGACCAGTCTAGAAAGTAGAAACACGTGAATTAATTCTAGATTTACGTACGTATAAAAGTAACATATTTTCTTTTCAAACCGTCAAACGCTCATACACCCTTCCAGTCACGCCTTTAACTTTAACCAACTCGATCCAACCTTTATCCAATAATATTTTACTTCCAACTTGATATCTATCAACATTTTTAAGTATTTAAATTTGGTTTTAGAGTTATCAGAATTTGTCCATGCTCATCGACAACATTTCTTTTATGTTTTTTCTAGAATATATATTTATTTAGATACCTTTATAAATGCTTTCGTTTTGTATATCTTCTCAAAATTAAGCACCATAATAAAAGGAATCAACTTTTGAAAAAAAATAAAATAAAATTTACAAACATTATGTTAGTGCATCTCATATCGATGCCACATGATCAAATAAATATCTATATATGTTGAAGTCTTCATTCTCTCAATAAGAATTCTTTTAAAGAGTTAATATAAGACTACATATATCTTACACCTTGAAAATAATAGTTATAAATTTGTTGAAAGACAGGCCTCAGCATATACTTTGTTTTTATTAAAAGATGATATTTATAAAAAGAGGTTGTAGAAAAGTGTTTAAAAGTTGTAGAAAATTTATACAATAGTTTTTTTAAAGCTTGAAGAAAAGTAAAAAGAGTTGTCTGAAAAAAAAATATATGTAATAAAGTTTAAAATTTGGATCAAATTCATAACAAAATTTAAAAGGTGGGCCAAAACAAAAAATGAAGGCTGAAATGTTGAACCTATTTCAGGTGGAAATCATAAAAATAATTATTCATTACTCTTTGATATAATAAAATGCATTTGTTTGTCATTTGAAGACAATATAGATAGCTCTTTTTCTAAAAATAGTTTTATATCTCAATCTTTTATATTATAATACTACTAATATAATAATTTGGTACAACAAATTCAACTCCTTCAAAATCATAAAAATATTATCCAATTGAAGTTAAACATCAATGAATGATGATATTTGATTTTAACATCTTGTTCAGTATAAACATACTAAAGATAAATAACTTCATTTTAGTCTAAAAATGATTTAATTGATCGTCCATAGCAAAATCATTCAACCGTATAAATATGTAATTTTTTTACTATATATGTTATATTTTCAAAATGCATGTATAATATTTAACTTTTTTTTTTGAAAGAGATATATAATTTTAATTACATGTGTGTTAAATGTAATTTTGTTTCATTAATTAAAATTGTTGTTTTAATAACATGGTATTTAATTATACAAGAATATGTTATTTTGGTTAAAATTGTTTAATAATATAATTCATTAAGTCCTTGTAATAAAAAGATACAAGTCAAGTTTGTAAAATACTAGTAAATATAACAATTAGTTTTTTAAAATATATAAAAATTAAAAAAGAAAAAGGAAAAAAAAAAAAAAAAAGAACATATCTAAGATATTCTTTTTAGTGTTAGAATTTGTATTAATGGGTTATAGATGATTTAGTGTTTGTGCTAAATTTTTACAACAATTTTACCAATGTTATGTAAAAAATGGTGTTATGAGTTGGATACCTTTTTATCGCATCTACAATGAATAACTTAATGAGAGAGTTGAATGAGGTGAATGAATAAAATGTCATCTTGACGTTTAATGGATTTAGAGTTTAATAGCCACTGAACATTTGAACCCTTTAATAGGAAAAATGAAACATTTTTAACTCTTAAATAAATATTTAAATATGTTCGATTGAACTCAACAAAGTTTTGACTATCTATTAAACTCTATGAAATAGAAAAAAATTGATAGAATTGTATGGAATATAAAATAATGATATGACAATTTGTTGAAGTCTATGAAGTTCGATATATTATTGATGCCTTTATGTAAGATGAGAGTATATGTGGCTGATCAGAATTTTTATAAAATAAACAAATATAAGAGTTGAATTTCGGATATCCGAATCCGTATACGAAAATTTTGCTATCCGGTTTTAAATACCCGTATCTATAATTATATAAAGCAAAACAACACAATCACCACATTTTCTTAGCATTAAAAATGGTTAAAGGGTCATTTATTTTAGGATAGGAAATCTTGCTTTCAACACAGCATGAACACATGAAATGACATTTTTAAATTAAACATAAACATGATTGAATTTTTCTTTCTTCAGTTCAAACATATGATTGGTTTTCCGAATGCTCTTACATCACCATTCCTCCATCAATGGTAATCACCTGCAAAACATAATTCATAATTCTATGTTTACTTTGAGGTTTCAGGGGCATGGGAACCTACTTAATCTAGTTAGGTTTTGTAAGAAGAGTGGGGTACCTGTCCAGTCATGTAAGCAGCTGCTGGATTAAGAACCAAAAATTCTACAAGCCCAGCAACTTCTTCAGGTTGCCCATACCTTCCTGCATGTATATCAAATTATTAAACAAAACAAAGAAAAAGAAAAAGGCAAGAAATAGAAAATCTCACTCTCACCCAAGGGGATTGTCTCCAACAGCTTTTTCTTGATGTCTTCCCCAAGATTAGCAATTATATCCGTTGAAATAAATCCAGGGGCAACAGCATTCACCTGTAATATTTACTATAAATAAGAAATTGATTTGAGATTTGAGTGGTAAAAAGATCCAGATTAGAAACTGACATTTATGCCCCTGTTGGAGTATTCCTTTGCCACAGTTTTGGTAAACCCGATTACTCCAGCTTTTGCAGCACTGTAGTTGGCTTGCCCAACATTGCCACTCAGACCAACAACAGATGTTATATTGATTATTCTCCCCTGAATTCAAATAATTTTAACATACATACATACATACATACAAATAAAATACTAAATACACTAGATCTACGTGGGAGTGGGACTACCTTTTTCTTCTTCATCATAATCTTGGCAGCAGCCTGAAATCAAATATATAAAGATTTAATTAGTAAAAAAATATTAATATTTGAGAATAATCATTAATCAAGAATCATATATACCTACCTGTGTACATAGGAATACACCAGTGAGATTCAAATCAATAACTTCCTGCCATTGAGATGTCTTCATCCTCATCAACAAACCATCCTTTATAATCCCTGTATGTATCATTGCACTGATTGAGATTGAACTAAAAGGGTTTAGGGTTTAGGGAGAGATTGGAGATAGAATTTTGTAACCTGCATTGTTGACCAATACATCAACAGTCCCCCACGCATCAACTGCCTGTAATAATTATAATGTCAAGAAAATTCTAAATCTTTTTTCTAGACAGAGAATGAATTAAGTGGTGAAGAATGAATTATGGGTCACGGTTTTGATCATAGATGCAACATCTGATTCTTTTGAAACATCTCCTTTAAATGTAAGTGCCTGACCACCTGCTTCCTCGATCTGGATCAGAAAGGAAATAGTCACTTCCATTATATGCGATTGCGTTCACAATTTACAATTTATTAGAAGAGAAATTAAGCTATCGATTCACCTGTTTACAAACTTGTTCTGCTTCGTTAGACGATCTTGCATAATTAACCAAAACCTTACAACCAGCTTTGCCTAAAGCTAGGGCAACCGCTTTCCCGATACCTCTAGACGCTCCGGTGACAATAACAACAGGAGCTTCAGCTTCTATAATGTCTTTTGCTTCTTCTTTGATAGTCACCACCTCAGATTTTGATTTTACACATGCAACTCCAATAACTATTATATATATGTATGAATTGTGCAAGTTAAGATATCAAATCATATTCATATCGTATAAAAGATGGGCAAAACAGTCGTCTAACTTACCCTGTTATGATGATATGAATTGAATGAAGAAATATTGAAATTTGAAAGAGAGGATTCTCATTTCACCGATTGAAAAAACTATACGATACAGGAGAATAACAAACATATATATACATGCCAACTAACATACTACTCTCTAACAAGAAACACAAAATGTAACTAACTTAGCTAACACGGAGGTGTAACAAAAACAGGCCATCAAAAAGACTGGACTGAAAAACAATATTGATTTCATCCATCTCGTCGTACAGATTACAGAATAACAATAATTTGTCAAAATCCGTTAAAACCTCAAATCAATAATAATGTATCCTGTTCCTGTCCCGAATTTCAGATTTTACATTCGCAAGGGGGTGATTGATAATCAAATGAAAATTAGAAGAAAGTCATACCAGATGAAACAAATGACGATCTAGATACGCATTTCAAGTAATTGAAGCTACGCTGGAACTGAACTGAAAATACATTGTTGGCGGGAAAAGAAACTCTGTGATCACGGCTTGTGGTTCCAGACATGTGTGACATTCCACTGAATTTGAAAGAAGCAGATGCAGCCATGGAAATACAGAAACTGAGAGAGAGAGAGAGAGAGAGGGAGAGAGAGAGAGAGATGGATGAAGTTGAATAAATAAAAGCTCTGCCTCTCTGGTTATATATGAGGGGTTTTTGGTGTTGTGGTGAGTGGTGAGTATGACTTCGTTTTTTTTCCTTTTTTCTCTTAAATTCTCCCCCTTCAATTTCTTCTATTTTCTTCTTTGAGGTGCTTCTCTTAAATTGTCTTAAAGAAATAGTTTGCTTTTTTACAATTGTATTATTTAGAAACATTGAATGCAAATGATAAGAATTAGCAACACATTTTTATCATCAAACATATTGATTCATTTGATTGTATTGTATCTTACTAGTTGTGAAACCCGTATATTATACGGGTTAATTAAAACATAATATTAAACAAGAGCAATTAAATGAAAAGTTTATTTGAATTTGAAATATGAAATAAGTGAAAATTATGAAAAAAAAAACATGCAAAAAATAAATTAATTAAAATTATGTGTTTAATTGTTAGACCCGTATACTAAACGATTTATTATTATAAAATGTTAAATACAAATGTTTAAAGTGTAAATTTATTTGAAATTAAAATTTCAAATTTCAAATTTGAAATTAATAGTTATTATAGTATGTTTAATTTATGAAAACTAAATTAATGATATAGTGGAAATGAATAATGAAGTAATTGACAAGTGGAAAATAAATATATTTCAAAATTATGACAAAATGACGCGTGGCCAAATAAATAAGAGAATGACAAGTGGCAATAACATTTTTATTTATTAGGGTAGAAGATTTTTCATTCAAAATAATAATATACTTGATTTTTTTATTACTTATAATAAAAACATATTTACATTATTTACAGTAATATCAATTTGTAATCGTGATAGCGATATGTTTATACTTTTAATACTCAATAGCAATATATTTAAATTAGTTACTTATAATAGATTATTTATCAATAATATAAAAAACGTATATAGTTTCCATATTGGTAACGAAATTCAAAAACACAACCTCGTGACTAACAAAATATAAATATGTTGCTACTATAGGTAAAGCGTAATTATCAATAATGATAACAGTAAAAACATTGCTAATATTTGTAATGTGCTCAATCTCATTAATGAGTTTGTGCTTTCCGTCTCCTATACATACATGGATGCACTTGGAACATGTATCTATACATATAAATGTAATGAATTTACCTAATATTTACACTTATAACAGCAAACATTTTTGTGCATCAATAATATAAGTTAAAAGATAGACGCCAAAAAATAATATACATAGTCCATATGTCATTTACGTTCTCTTGTTGATTTTTTAAGAGAGATTTGAGAGAAAGAAAGAGTTAGGTGCTGTTTGGCAAAATCATAATGATTCAATTTTAAATGATTAGGAGGTTATTCTCTAATTCGCATCCATTTTTGAAAATAAGGGATATGATGATTAGTTTGTCATTTATTTAACAAAACTGTTATGTAAAACTCTTCAATTTTTGTATTTTCCCTGGTTGATTTGATTTAAAACTTTAAACCCACAATGTCAAGGAACATAACATGGCACACAGACTCAAAATGCATCACCTCGAATACAATTAGAAAAATACAAACCTCTTGTGTGTTTTTGTTTAATTGAAATTTTTTGACAACTCTACAAATACTATTATCTTGGGGTTGGGCAACTAATTATTTTGTAGCTATCTCAAGTCAAGGCAAAATATATATGCCTCCATAAGCTTTTGGTGCAGCTCTCACATCACCATTCCTCCATCAATGGTAAGCACCTGCAGCCAACATACAATCAATCACTATTATATTCAATATTTTCTCGCTCAAATAAAAGAAAAGGAAATATTAATTAATTAATGCTACAATTAAGTTGTGTAAGAAGAGGTGGGTTACCTGTCCAGTCATGTAAGCAGCTGCAGGATTAAGAGCCAAAAATTCTACAAGCCCGGCAACTTCTTCGGGTTTCCCATACCTTCCTGCATGTATATCAAATTGTTAATAAAAAAATAAAAAATAAATAAATACAAGTTACTGCTTTAAGGACAAGGCTAGAAAGAAAAAACTCACCCAAGGGGATCGTCTCCAAGATCTTTTTCTCAATGTCTTCCCCAAGCTTAGCAGTCATATCTGATGCAATAAATCCAGGAGCAATAGCATTCACCTGTAACTCACAAAGAAACCTATTTATTTACAATTATACCCCCAGACAGTTTGAGTAATAACAACTACCAAAAAAAAAAAAAAAAACTCACATTTATGTTTCTGCTTGAGTATTCCTTTGCCACAGTTTTAGTAAAACCAATTACTCCAGCTTTTGCAGCACTGTAGTTGGCTTGTCCAACATTGCCAACCAAACCAACAACAGATGCTATATTGATTATTCTTCCCTGAGAATAATACACAATAAAAAAATAAAAGCCAAAAACAAACAAATTTATACAGTTTCTCCGTTTATATATTTAACAGAAACATGCAAGTTCCTCAAAAAGAGCAAGAGACAAGATACTAAAAGTACCTTTTTCTTCTTCATCATAATTTTGGCAGCTGCCTGAAAACAGATAAAGATTAAGTAAAAAACTATACCCAAATATGTCAAACAAATATTTGAGATTTTTCAAGAATCATATATACCTACCTGTGTACATAGGAATACACCAGTGAGATTCAAATCAATAACTTCCTGCCATTGAGATGTCTTCATCCTCATCAACAAACCATCTCTTGTGATTCCTGTATATTAGGTTGAGATTGCATTAAAAACCAAATATGTCATACAGAAAAGAAAAAAAAAAGGGTAGAATTAGGTAACCTGCATTGTTGACCAATACATCCACAGTCCCCCATGCATCAACTGCCTGTAATGATTGTAAAGTCAAAAAACTTCCAACTAATAAATAAATAAAGAATAAAGATATGACAGAAGTTTTGCTCACAGTTTTGATCATGGATGCTACATCTGCTTCTTTTGAGACATCTCCCCCAAATGTAAGTGCTTCACCACCCACCGACTCAATCTGAGAGGAAATAGTCACTTTCATTATATGCAATCAAACTCTTTGTACATCAGTTACAAGAATCATTTGAAAAACCAGAACATGAGCATCATATCAAGAAATATTAGGGATATGTTGAGAATATACCTCCTTACAAACTTCTTCTGCCTCCTTAGAAGACCTTGCATAATTAACCAAAACCTGCAAGATTAAGCCATATGTGCCATGAGAATTGAGGTTTATGGTATTTGATATTCACAGTTTAACAAATTTATCTGACCTTACAACCAGCTTTGCCTAAAGCCAGTGCAACTGCCTTGCCAATACCTCTAGAGGCTCCAGTCACAATAACAACAGGAGCTTCCACCTTTGGTGTTGCGTCAACACTTGCTTGTTCAATGGTAGCCACCTGAGCTTTTACACCTGCAAGTCTCATTACAATCAAGAATTCAGCTTTATATTGTACAAGCTGTTTAGATCATATCATATAAAGATCTCCTTTTATGCCAAACTGAAGGCCTTTTATGATTTAGCCATTCAAACATCTACCAAGGTTTATAGAAGGATTTTCATCAGCAGTTTTTGTAAAGCCCTGATTTAAACTAATTTAATTTAAAGGATTTCTTATTTGAAAAAACCTAAACAGCTCACATGAACAAAGAACTCCATACACAATTTTAACTAAATCCTAAAAGGAACAATAATTTTACGCAAAGAGGAGTACTGAAAGTGAGAAATATGTGCAATTATATAACATAAGCGTCGAATCTAGTTAAAAGCTAAAATATATATAGGAATCATTATCCCCCGAAGCCACACGTCCCATATTCCAGATTCTCCAGTACAAAAGTGTGATATTCAAATGAAAATGAGAAGAACGGCATACCGGATGAAGCGAACGACATCTTAGATCGGCAATGCGAATAGTTGAAGCCCCGCTGGAGCTGAACTGACGAAGCATTCTTGAGGAAAAGAGAAACTCTCCCATGGCCAGACTTGTCTGAGATTCCGGTGGATTTGAAAGCGGCGACAGCCGATCCGGCGAAAGAAGCAGAAGCAGCCATGAGTGATGGGAATACGGAAAGTGAAGAGAGAGAATATCGAAGCGAAGCTATTGTAGGGGTCGCCACAAATGAAATTGAAGGAAGAAGTTTGGCGTCGCTTTATAAGATGTTGGTGATAGAGGGTTTTCGTCTTGGAAGCTCCGACGATGGCGATATGGTCGAAGTTGGAAAACGTTGGAGTGTCAAACAGTGTGACTACAGTTTCTCTCTTAAACCCCCCTTTCTCGAGTCTTGAGTTAACGAACCATGTTGGTGGGTTGGGTTCGGGTCTAACGAGTTCATATTTGGGTTCAAGGTTGAAATTAATTATTAAATTTTTTTTTTTTAATTTTTATTTGGTTATTTGGGTCTTCTTTTTTTTTGTTTGTTTGTTTGTCTCTTTTGTATGAGGTGGAATGATGAATTGTTTGGAGAGTATTTGTTTTTTAGAAGACCGCAAACGTTTTATGTCCTCTTATCCTAAAAGTCATGGATAAGACTCTTCTTAAGTCTACAAAACTATTCAAATCAAAATAAAAACGTGTTTGATTTCTAGGCCTCAAAAAACAAAAATTACGCTCATATTCCTTCCATCGTCTTTCCTTCTTCTTGTTGCTTCATAGGCGACAAACACTTTTCCCGAGTGCTCATTCATGACACACATCTGTTCTCGACGGTCATTACTTCACCGGCCATCATTTATGTCACTGCCTCCATCGATCCCCGAACCTCCATTGTAGCGTCCGAATTGCCAAGTAAAAACTTTTGCTAATTGTTCGATTATTTTAATGGACCAGACGTAAGTATGTTGGGCGTATATAAGGTACGCACGACGTACTCCTATGCATGCATGAAGCAGTGTGTCCCCTACGTATGATGGACGTACCCATGCATACATAAGCTAGTGGTAAACCCTAATTTTTAGGGTTTGCACCATATTTAAGCTCATTAAGCCCTTCAAGTCCTTTACCTACTCAACCTCTATTGCCCTTTTGAGCTAACCTCAAAACCCTAATCCATTTTCCAAAGAGATTGAGCTTGTATGTGTGTTTTGGGTGTATGGTGCTTAGTGAAGAAGAAGAAGACTAGTGGAGAAACATTGGGCAAGAGGAAGCTTGTAGATCCAGAAGTTATTCACCATTTCAATCTTGTTAGAGGTAAAAAGTTTCTACCTTGATGACTTAATGTGTTAGTTCTAGTTTAGGGTTTATTTCTTCATAAAATGGTCCTTAAGGTGTTTCTTGAGAATATGAGCTACTCCAGAAGGTTATAATGATAGATCCTAGGGTTTCTAATGTCCCTTGAGCATAAAAATAGAGTCTTGATGAGTTAAGTTCAACCATGCAAGGGTTGAAGGTGGTTTCATGAAGTTAGTGTAATAAAGTCCAAGATTTGACCTTTTTAAGACATGCAAAAGCATAAAGTTTGCAACTTTATGGGTTAATAGATTTTAAGGAGCCTAGATCTGAAGTTAGACGTTAGGCCATAACTGATTAAGACTTCAAAAAGGGAATTTGACCATTTGGAGCGTACGCGGGGCGTACGCATATGTACGTTGAGCATACACGCTTGGAGTCCTGACGATGCAAAGCTTCCGAGTACGTCGGGTGTACTGATGGTATGCTTAGTGTACGCATTAGAAAGGACTTAGGCTTTACTTCAGTCAATTTTTAGGGGCTTTGGTACTTTGGGCTCTTGTTGGTCCGTGAGCTTTTCTGTGATGGGTCTTTGGACTTAGGCCCATTTTGGACATGGTATATCTTTTGGGCTTTAGGACTAAGTGTATTTGGGCCTTCGTGGGTTAGGCTAAATAAGGCAAGGATTAAGTAGCCTTTTCCCTTAAAGCCAAGATTTAGGGTGTGGACTCTCGGGATGGGTTATTGACCTAATTTCTAATTAGGGTTTTATTACTTGTGATTTAGAGTGAGAGGATTTCACAAGTCGGCAGCTCAAGTGTGATTTGATATTTTCAGTTTGAGGTGAGTTTCCTTCACTGTAGTCGTGAGTCGAAGACACCAATGCCGGCCCACTAGATTATGTTTGTAGTATGATGATTGTCTTCGACAATTACCTGTTGTGCATGTATCTGCTTGATGTCTTTGTAACTCTTATTGTTATGATTATATGTGTAGTGGTAGGGGTGAAATAGACCCGATATTGGTTGAAAGATATTGAATGGGAGTGAAATAGACCCAGTACTGGTTGAAAGATACCGAAAGGGGTGGAATAGACCAAGTACCGGTTGAAAGATACTGAAAGGGGTAAAATGGACCTAGTACCGGTTGAAAGATACCGAAGGGGGTCAAATAAACCCAATATGTTTGACTGTTATATATATATATATATATATATATATATATATATATATATATATATATATATATATGGGGTATTTTAGGAGAACTCACTAAGCTTTGTACTTACGGTTTTTAGTTTATGTTTCAAGTACTTCCAGCTCGAAAAGGAAGGGCTCGGCCTGATCGCACTGCATCCGCCTATGTTTTTTCCGCACCACGTGATTTTAGGATTTGTACTCTGATAATATTTTACTAGGATATACTTTCGACTCTTTGATGTGATTATCGTATGGTTGGAATTAATTTAAAAATGAGAATTTTATCTGAATTTTTGAGATGTTACATCCATCGTCGCCTCCTCCTCCTCATGTAACGTTCTCACATATGTCTCTCTTCTCTCTCCCTCTCAAAAATATGAATTTAGTCTTGTTTCCATTTTATCCTCTAGTGAATTTGTTTAATTTCTTCTTTCGAATTTATTGGAAGAAATATGTTCTCTCGATTTTCTTCTATATAATATGTCGTCTTTTTTTCATTGATAAAAAATATTAATTAAATATTTGATAAACATTTTCTTTAGAAAATTATCATCTTACACACTTTTTTACACACAATGTTGTATTTAAGCATCGACATGCCTACGATCTTGACAAACCATAAACTTATAAAGTCCATTTGTAAAGATAATAAACATTATCAAAATCAAATCAATGGCATGTCATCTCATATCTACAAAACCTTGGACGACTTTAACTTGAAGGTGCATTTATTGAGAGATGTTAATGCTTTGCCTAGACTCTCCAATCACTTTGACTGCAAAAATTTTTCTTGTCAAGTTAATAACAATTGATAATGATCTTATTTTATTTGAAATATTTTTTGGAATACATAATTAAGACAAATATGGCTTTCCTTGCTGAGTTGATGAGAGAATAAATGGTTCATTTAGAGTTTTTTGGCTTGTTTTCTTGAATGCTTTCTTACTTTGTTTCTTTTTTTGGTTAAATATGTTTTTTTTTAATATTTAAGGTTTAGCGTCTTAAAATTTTCAATTTTTCTTTAATATATAAAATATTCATATTTATGTTTATGTTACTAATGATAAACCATTGTAAATTGACAAAGAGAGAACTAGTGAGTTCATGTGTTATTGTTTTTTGGTATCTTCTTGGCAGGTTCTCAAAATTTTGGGACATATATTACGCGTTGCACACCGGAAACGTGCTACGCCATGTGCACTGAACATACGTGGTGTAACATCCTCTTTTCATGTATTCATTTTCAAATTTAACCATTTTTTATTAAGTCTT
This sequence comes from Lactuca serriola, assembly GCF_051521515.1. Lineage (NCBI taxonomy): Eukaryota > Viridiplantae > Streptophyta > Magnoliopsida > Asterales > Asteraceae > Lactuca > Lactuca serriola. The sequence continues at coordinate 47,989,449 of NC_136410.1, forward strand.
AGTCTAGGCCACGGTGTGGCATTCACTGTTGAGGAACGTGCATCTGTGCGATGCCACGACGTGGCAGTATGTTGTCACGGCGTGGCAACAAGTTTGGGCCAAAAACCTATTTTTTGGGATTGGTGTCCTATTTAAAGGCACTAACTCCTAGGTTTGCCTTATTTGGCAGCCTCCACCCTCTGAGATCAAATCCCTTCCAAACCCTAGCCTCCATATGTTTGTTTTGAGTGTGTGAAACCACTTTTGTGAAGGATGAAAGAAGAATGAGTCCATTTTGGTGCTTATGTGCTTGGTTCTAGCTTAGATCTTGCATCTTCATCACATTCTTGGTCTTTTGGAGGTATAAAGTTTTCATCTTGCTCATTAGATCTCTAGATCTAGTTCTAGGTCATTTTATGAGCCTTTTGGTCAATATCTTCTTGTTCTTGGAGTTTGAGTGAACTCCAATACCTTTGGGTGCATTATTTGGTTTCTAGACCATAATGGTGGTTAGAAAGAGGGTTTGTATGACTTAGTTGGGTGTCCATGCTTTTAGTGCAAGCATTAACAACTTAAGATTTGAGATCTTGGCTTACTGGGATGTCTAAATTTGGAAACTTTATCCATCTTGACCATGAGAAGATTCAGATCTAAGATTTGGGGTTCATGGGGTTAAGGGCTAAGAGCTTAATCCGTTAAGTTGAGAGAGCCCAGTTATCACAACATGTGGGTCTAGATGCCACGACGTGGAGACTGGTGTCACCACGATTGTTTTGTTGTGTAGCTGCCAAGACGTGGCCTATGGGTGACCACGACGTGGAGGTCAAACTTGGAGAGATGTTGAGCTATAGTCTGAGGTTTAGTGATACGTAATTATTATACCTACTTGTGAGTTTTACCAACTATTTAAATAACTATTACGCTTTTAGGCAGTGTACCTTTTTGCAAATAATGTAGCACTAACAGTCGGGTATCGAACACATGGAACGGATTTAATTAACTAATTTAACTACTAAAAAGTAACCTAAAATAAGCAAAAGTTAATTGGGGTTTTTATCTGATTTTGCAATTTCAGACAAGCTTAATCACTTAACTATCAAATTCAATCAATTACTAAAAACACTTCCATTTAATTCGAAACTTTGAATTCACTTCTTCTTTTATGGTTAGCTACTAATTATGGATTATTAAAGTTGGTTACCAAATTTTATATTATTAGTAATTTAAGTCCAAATTTACTAACGTTTCACTAATTCATGTGAAACTATGTATGGTCACACACAATCAAACACAAAATCAGTATTGGATTATGAATGGGGCTATGTAAGATTTATTTAACAAACACAATTATGGTCATAATTTATGTTCTCCAGCATAGCTAAATTTAATTACTTCAATTAATTATCTAAGATTAGGTCGATCCTAGCTCTAGCAATTCAATGGTCACTAAATCACTAGGTGTTAAGTTCATGTAATTTAATGGTCACTAAGCTACATAGAACATGAATTCAAGCAATTAAAGTATCAAATATTAACATGCTAGGTGGTAATAATCAAACACAAGCACATAACCAACTTTTAAATCCATAATAAATTTAACCAATACATAGAGTTAAAGCTTTATCTAGCTAAACAGAAGCAACTAGATTCAACTACTCATGGCTGGAAACACACTCAAATTCAATTATGAAAGACATGATTAAATGCACCAAACTAAAGTGATGACTATAATCTTCAATCTCTAGATCTTCAATCAATTCTCCTTCCTTGAATGTGTAACAGCCCGGATTCCCAGGTATTATTTATTCTTCTTAATTTTGGTGTTTTGTGAAGAGACTCGGCGAGTTGGAGCTCAAACTCGTCGAGTATGATCGCGGTTTGGGAAAGGGTTCGCGTCCGGACTCGGCGAGTCCACGCTGTTTAATGAAACCCTAAATTTCAGGGTATGAGACCTATTTAAAGGGGCTTATGGCCGTCATTTGCGGCCACCAACCCCAGAGAGAATCCTAAAAGAGTCCTTGAGCGTTTTGTGAGAGAAAAGAGGAAGATCCTTGATTATTTGTGGGTGATTTTGCATATAGAAGAGGATCAAGGCAAGAGGAGAACAAAGAAGGTGCTAATCCAGTGATTCCTGAGTCCAGAGACTTCATTTGAGGTAACCATTCATTCCTTTCTCAACCCTTGGTGTAAATCTTAGAGTTAGGGCTTCTTTGTGGAATGATTCATGGAGTAATTGGCCTCTTTTTGTGTTGATGCTTTAGATTTGGACCCAAATAGGTCCACAGACTCTTTTCCCTCAAGCTTTATGAGTGTTAATGGAGGCCATGAGCCTAGAATAGCATTCTAGAGACCATATCATCAAATAAGGCCTTTGGACCATTGCATGAGCACCAAGATTGTAACTTTACGTGATAAATGTGCTTGGAAGGACTGGATCTATGAGTTACTGGAACGGATCTGACCTCAGGAGTGAGTTTGAGTTCATGCATGGCTTAGACTCGTCGAGTCCGAAGAACAGACTCGGCGAGTAGCATGAAGATTGTCCATAACCACTCAGCGAGTGGTCTTACCGAGTTGAGGGTTGACTCGGTGATCCATGGAGAGTCAGAGAGGGTTGACAGGTGGACTGAGTCAAGCTGGAACTCGCCGAGTTGTTCTTGAGACTCGGTGAGTTGAGTCGTGGTGGCCCCGCGATTCATGCCAGGTGGAACTCGTCGAGTCAGGGAAGTACTCGACGTGTCAAGAAAGGATCCTAGGGAGTCATTGAACACGTATAGACTCGCCGAGTCGCTCTAGTGTACTCGCCGAGTCCGATCAAAGTTGACCGTTGACCGTTGACCAGACTTGACCAGTGTTGACTTGATAGGGGTAGTCAACCTTAGTTGTGAAAGTGTTAATTAGGGATATATTATGTTATAGGAGGATTATAGCTCGGAGGATCGAGCGCGAGTGATTTCCGGGATTTGCGAGTTATCGAGATACGCGAGGTGAGTCTTCTCACTATACTTTACCTTGAGTAGGTAACCAGAGTTATGTGACAGAGTATTTGTATGCTATGTGTTGTACTGCATTATTTCTATGTGATTTATGTTGTGCATGTTTACAGAGTTAGAACCGGAAGGTTCACAGAGTTAGAACCAGAGGGTTCATAGAGTAGGGTCCACGGACCCACAGAGTTATAGCCTCGAGTGGCTAATATGTGTTATGTGTGGTATTTTGGGGAACTCACTAAGCTTCGTGCTTACAGTGTTTTGTGTTATGTGTTTCAGCTTTCTCTCAGGATCACGGGACGACACTGGATCGATTGTACACACCAGAGAAAGAGTCATGTTTTGAGGATCCTGGTTTATTATGCAAGTGAAAATGGAATTATGTTTTGTAATTCGATTATGAATGAGATTTTAAGCAAAGTGTTTTTAAGAATTAAACGATTATTTTTAAATGAAAAATTGTTTTGAAATTTCCGGTGTTACAAGTTGGTATCAGAGCCTTGGTTTGAGGGATTTGGATGCGCCTTCGGGTAAATCTGGACTCAAACTGAGGAAGTAAGAAAGGTTTTCAAAGAAATAATTTTCTAAAGCGAATAAGAGTTCAAAGAGAAAGCGAGAAAGAGCAGTGTGTACAATCAGCCAGAGCCCGAACGGTGATTTCCCAAAATACCTTTATTTTTGTGTTATGAGATATTTATGATGCACTTTATGAGATATTATTGCATGCTAGAGACAGGCTAGGTATTCCATATCTTAGGACTAGAGTGGCCTGATTTGGGGGTAAAACCCTGCAGGTTGTCATTGATGATGATTTTCCATCAGAGTATCAGGTAGCATGTGTGCTGCGAGACAGTGATTTACCATAAGCAGATAGTCAGATGGGACTGAGATAGTCGAGGACCACGTTACACCTATTTGAGTATAGTAGGGCGTATTGTAGAGGTATTAGTGGGGAGTCCAGTCGAGTTAATCAGTGCAGTGGTTTTTCTATTTATGTTGGGTATTGAATATAGGAGTGGGTCCCTGTTCTTGGGATGATCCATGTGTTGGAATGTCGGTTGATGAGTCGAGGTGGGGGAATATGATGATTTCGTGGTCTAGTTTATGAGTCAGTGATGTTATTGGACAGTTGAGTTGTTTGGTATTGGATTGGTACGAGACTTGGAACGACTAGAGGCATTCGTGACGAGAAGTTCTTGAGGATTCCATTTGAGGTTCAGAGTTATGAGATCGATTGATTTCCTTAAAGGGGATTATCGGGCGTTGCGTAGCACTTTCCAGGGGCAGGTGCGTTATTGCTGGTGAAAATAGTTCGTGAGGTTGTTGATGTGTCAGATAGTGATGGTTCGAACCCTAAGTGGGGGAGAACCGGGTGGTTTATTGAGAGAACCGGAGATTTGTGCAAGAGCGGTTAGGGGTTGGATGCAGAAACCTGCGGCTTGAATTCATGAGATCAGGGTCATTGGTGATCAAGGAAAGGTGTAGGGCGAGATAATGCATGTGGTATATGTCTGAAAGAAGGATGGGTGTCTCCACGGCGGGTGGTCAATGGTCAGGAATCTGGTGGTGGTCAGAGTCGTCTCAAGTAGAAGACTCGTAATGATGGTATGGGCAGTTGAGAACTTCTGGGTTGAAATATGGGTAGAAGATTGTCGAGTAGCCAACTCCCGGGCTGGGATGTGTATTCTCGCTTGGATTTTGAGCAGTAGTGGAAAGGGTTTCGGAAGATCATCAGTGTGTTCTGAAGGGTTAGCGCCTTCCTTGTATTCCAATTGAGTGTTTGGATGCACAGAAGTTGCGCATCGAGTGATATAAGAAATTATTATGGGATTTAGAGGAAATGTATTGTTGTATGTGTATGGTGTTGGGAGTAAGGGAATCAGTGGTAGAGGCAGGACATTGTGATGCTCTGTTAGGGTGTTCTGTGGTTTCCGCGTATAGCGTCCCGATTTCAGAGTTATTTAGAGTCTTGGGTTTAAGATGACTAGTGATGTATCATGTATCCACGGTTCCAGTGGGAGCCCTTCGTGTAATGTCATCAAGAGGGATTATTTAAGGAAGTGGATCTCCGTAGAGATAGGTTATGTGTTATGGCGGTTGCCGCCAGAGTCTGTAATGCATATCGGGGCAAGTGTGTGTGTGTAACTATCTATGATAGTCTTCGGTGCATGAGTTAGTGAACATAATGTGGCGTTGTAATAAGAATGAGAGTATAGGGTGAAGCTACGGGGAGTCGTAGTATTCACCAGTCAGAGGGTGTTGTGATGCTACGGGGAGCCGTAGTATTTGCCATTCAGAGGGTGTTGTGATGCTACGGGGAGCCGTAGTACTCACAAGTCAGAGAGAGAGAGAGAGAGAGTCGTGATGCTACGGGGAGCCGTAGTATTTGCCAGTCAGAGGGTGTTGTGATGCTACGGGGAGCCGTAGTACTCACAAGTCAGAGGGAGGGAGTCGTGGTACTACGGGGAGCCGTAGTACTCACTAGTTAGTTGGCGTTGTGATACTACGGGGAGCCGTAGTACTCACTAGTCAGAGGCTGTCGTAATGTTGCGGGAAGCCATAGTACCCACTAGACGGCAAGAGAGTGTGATGATGGAGTGTTCTCCGATAAGTGCATGATGCAGAAGAGTTTTAGGCTTGAGTAGCCCTAGTGTTGAGTTTTTGAAGCCTAGTGGTTAAACTGGGGCGAGACTGGGGTCTCCGTCTCTGTCGGGAGGGTCAGCAAGGCGCACGGGAAAATATGCGCAGCAGACACCAGAGGTTAGAGCTGAGTCGATCTTCGATTGGATTGCATTTTTTTTATGAGGAAAAGGGAATTTCGTGTCTTGCGTGTCATTGGGCCGTGACAGTGGTCACGGGGAGGAAGTTAGTGAGATGTTTTGGATCATGTTATGTGTGACCTTTGGGGGTTCAGCTGTGGGGCCAAAAGCTGACCTGGTGCTCGGTATCGAAGATGAATACGAGAAATGAGCTAGAGTTTACCATGGTGATGTCTGCGGACACTTCAGAGCGAGCGAACGATTCGGATGCTCGAGGATATATTTTGGGCATGTGTATTAGATTTCGGGGGGAAATTGTGGCCCGTATTCGCCCTTGGCAGAGTTTTCCTACAACAACAACCATCATTAGTGCATCAGTATGCCACCCTTTGAGTTGTTGTAGGGAAGGGGGTATCAGACCCCATTTGTGGGGGAGAGGTAGAGCAACGTGTGATGGGAAGTACAGAGATCGTGCTTCAGACGTCAGAGCAGATACAACAGGTTAGGCAGAGGTTGTTGACCGCTCAGAGTCGCCAGAAGAGTTATGCGGACAGGCGCCGGTTCGAGCTCGAATTTTTGTTCGGTGACTTTGTACTCCTGAAGGTCTCTCCTTGGAAAGGAGTGATTCGATTCAGGAAGAGGGGCAAGTTGGGGCCCCGATATATTGGTCTATTCCGAGTGATCGCGAGGGTAGGCTGGGTAGCCTATCGTTTGGATTTGTCAGCAGAGTTGGGGCAGATTCACGACACTTTTCATGTGTCGCAACGGAGGAAATGTTTAGCCGATGAGTCGGTAGTGGTTCCATTAGAGGATATTCAGGTGGATGCGAGCCTGAATTATGCTGAGAGACCAGTGGCAATCAGAGATCGGAAAATCATGGTTCTGAGGAACAAGGAGATACCCTTGGTTTTGGTTCAGTGGCGGCATTGTAAGGGGTCCGAGATGACTTGGGAGCCGGAGCTTGAGATGCGTGAGCAGCATCCGGAGTTATTTGCAGAGCGAGACTTCGAGGGCGAAGTCTAGTTCTAGTGGGGGAGAATTGTAACAGCTCGGATTCCCAGGTATTATTTATTCTTCTTAATTTTGGTGTTTTGTGAAGAGACTCGGCGAGTTGGAGCTCAAACTTGTCGAGTATGATCGCGGTTTGGGAAAGGGTTCGCGTCCGGACTCGGCGAGTCCACGATGTTTAATGAAACCCTAAATTTCAAGGTATGAGACCTATTTAAAGGGGCTTATGGCCGTCATTTGCGGCCACCAACCCCAGAGAGAACCCTAAAAGAGTCCTTGAGCGTTTTGTGAGAGAAAAGAGGAAGATCCTTGATTATTTGTGGGTGATTTTGCATATAGAAGAGGATCAAGGCAAGAGGAGACCAAAGAAGGTGCTAATCCAGTGATTCCTGAGTCCAGAGACTTCATTTGAGGTAACCATTCATTCCTTTCTCAGCCCTTGGTGTAAATCTTAGAGTTAGGGCTTCTTTGTGGAATGATTCATGGAGTAATTGGCCTCTTTTTGTGTTGATGCTTTAGATCTAGACCCAAAGAGGTCCACAGACTCTTTTCCCTCAAGCTTTATGAGTGTTAATGGAGGCCATGAGCCTAGAATAGCATTCTAGAGACCATATCATCAAATAAGGCCTTTGGACCATTGCATGAGCACCAAGATTGTAACTTTACGTGATAAATGTGCTTGGAAGGACTGGATCTATGAGTTACTGGAACGGATCTGAACTCAGGAGTGAGTTTGAGTTCATGCATGGCTTAGACTCGCCGAGTCCGAAGAACAGACTCGACGAGTAGCATGAAGATTGTCCATAACCACTCAGCGAGTGGTCTTACCGAGTTGTGGGTTGACTCGGTGATTCAGGGAGAGTCAGATAGGGTTGACAGGTGGACTGAGTCAAGCTGGAACTCGCCGAGTTGTTCTTGAGACTCGGCGAGTTGAGTCGTGGTGGCCCCGCGATTCATGCCAGGTGGAACTCTTCGAGTCAGGGAAGTACTCGACGTGTCAAGAAAGGATCCTAGGGAGTCATTGAACACGTATAGACTCGCCGAGTCGCTCTAGTGCACTCGCCGAGTCCGGTCAAAGTTGACCGTTGACCGTTGACCAGACTTGACCAGTGTTGACTTGATAGGGGTAGTCAACCTTAGTTGTGAAAGTGTTAATTAGAGATATATTATGTTATAGGAGGATTATAGCTCGGAGGATCGAGCGCGAGTGATTTCCGGGATTTGCGAGTTATCGAGAAACGCGAGGTGAGTCTTCTCACTATACTTTACCTTGAGTAGGTAACCAGAGTTATGTGACAGAGTATTTGTATGCTATGTGTTGTACTGCATTATTTCTATGTGATTTATGTTGTGCATGTTTACAGAGTTAGAACCGGAAGGTTCACAGAGTTAGAACCAGAGGGTTCATAGAGTAGGGTCCACGGACCCACAGAGTTATAGCCTCGAGTGGCTAATATGTGTTATGTGTGGTATTTTGGGGAACTCACTAAGCTTCGTGCTTACAGTGTTTTGTGTTATGTGTTTCAGCTTTCTCTCAAGATCACGGGACGACGCCGGCTCGATTGTACACACCAGAGAAAGAGTCATGTTTTGAGGATCCTGGTTTATTATGCAAGTGAAAATGGAATTATGTTTTGTAATTCGATTATGAATGAGATTTTAAGCAAAGTGTTTTTAAGAATTAAACGATTATTTTTAAATGAAAAATTGTTTTGAAATTTTTGGTGTTACAGAATACTTAGACTTGGTTTCTCTGATTAAATTTCATCTAGAAATCTCTTTCTCAACCTTCCAAGTCTCTCCCCAAAACTCCTCCATTCATAAGTGTCAAAGATTATATATAGTTTTGGTAATTACACCTCTCACATCGTGAGATAAGGCATCTCACATCGTGAGCTTGGTTGTTATCTGTTTCGAACACGGACTCTGACCTCCGAATGTCAATCTTCTAGAATCTCGAGGCTCACGTTGTGAGAAGTGATTCCTCACGTCGTGAGATTGACTTTTCAGCTAGATTTTTCTCCTTTTAAGCTCCAACCCTCCAAAGTTCCAATTGCTTTTTATCTTCAAGATTGTTCCTTTTGGCTGCAAAATGTAATTCAATCTTATAAGTACCATATATTTTTGCAAATACCAAAATATTGATCAAAATGTATTAGAATATTGCCTAAAAATATGTATCAATATGACATTATCATTTAGCTTTTGATTGGTTTAGGAGGTTCGTGTATTTGATTTTGTGGGACTTTATGTAATGGATTTCAAATCTTCGTCCAGGTGAGTCTTCTCACTATGTTTACATGTGTGGTAGTGTATACATGCTGGCCAACTGGGTCTTATTTGTTGATTGTTGTTATATGTGAACTGAGTTGTTGATAACTCCTGGACTGTTGTGAGTTCATGGGGCTGGTGATAGCCCCCAAGGTTGTCGATAACTCATGAGGTGTGTTGTTAATCCACAATGTGTGTTGTTAGCCTACTGGAACTGTTGATAGTCCCTAGGTTGCTAATAACCCATATTTGTTTATATTGTTCTGTTGTGTATGATATTCAGGATTGTTGAGAGTCTCAATGTTGCTGATAACCCATAGTTGTTTATATTATTGTGATATGTGTGATATTCAGGACTGCTGATAGTCACAGGGTTGCTGATAACCCATAGTTGATTATTATGTTGTGGTGTATGTGATATTTTGGGGAAATCACTAAGCTTTGTGTTTACAGTTGTTGATTAAATATTTTTCAGGTACTTATCGGATTACGAAGGCGGGACTATACACATATCAACGGTTTTATTATTTGAGATTTCAACATTGTCTTCTTATAACTCTAATATCTGAATAATGGTTTAGGAACAAATAGTTTGACCTGAATGTAACTTTATTAAAAATGGATGTTTATTCTATTTAAAAATGAAAAACTTATTATGGAATTTGGGACGTTACACGCGGTGTCCAATGCATCGAACACAATTGGTGCTAATAAAATTAAATCATCACTTGCTATAAATTTATATGTACATTGAACATATTATATGTGTTGTTCATCGTGTCGTGGCCAGCACCCCACCGCACTGTTGTAAACATTCATAACAACTTAATTCAGTAAGCTCTTAACCCATAACCTCCAAAGCTCAAGAGCTTAAAAGCTCATATATGATTCTTCTAAGGGTCTTAATGGATAAAATTTCCAACTTTATCCATTATCATATCCAATTTCTTCAAAACTCAAACCTAACTCACAAATGGTCAAACCTCTTGTATGGCTCAAAGGAAAAGCATGCACAACCATTTTATAGGTTATCTATGGCATTCTGTCTGGATGAATATCTTGATCAAATTTGATGTTATATGATCAAATTTGATCAGCTCTTTCATGGTGATTCAATCTCTTCTTAGGATGTCGATATTTATCGTTTGAAACTTGTATGGTCAAAGTGACTTTATATGATCAAAGTAGTTGTTCTATTATTAGATGTTTATAAAAAGTTGTTTGTAATGTCCGGTATGACTAAATATGATTATGACATAATGCATCCTTGTTAATTGTTATTTAGATCTTGGATAACATGTCATCAATTGTATCATAAAATATATGGTTACGACAAAATGTGTAACAAAAAAGATTCCTTTATGAGTGCACAATCTTCGATCCCTATAAATAACATCATCATTAATGGATGTTTAACGAAACTTGATACACTCACACACTATACTAAATTTATGAACAATTTTCTTATGGAAATTTTTTTTTATCATTGTTTAGATCATTATCTTAGGAACATGAAATGTGTTCTTCAATTTTTATGAGATAATTTCACCATTATAATTTCTAAGTTTAGTTTAAGAAATATACTACACAAAACTTGTGTTTCTATTTTTAGACGATGTTTTTTAAATTGTTTGATTGTATTAGAGCAAAGTTTAATTCATTTTTTGTCAAAACAAATGGTATTAGATCATATATGTATTTATGTTCAAAAAATCCTACTCAACATGCTATTTTTCTTATTATAGACCAATATTGATATCATTTACTCTCTCATTTGATTAAATCATCGGTTGCTATAAATTTACATGTACATTGAACATACTATATATGTTGTTCACCGAACATATGCTACACCATCTGCATCCAAGATATGTGGTGCCCAATGCACATAATACAATTGGTGCTACAAGCATATCTATGTGGAGCTACAAAATGTTATGCATTATATAACAACTATTGTGCTTGAATTTATCTAAGGTTGTTGAGGTAAAATTCATATTGTTTGTTTCAACAATTTTCGAAACACGACTTTTAAAAACCTATTTGTAAAATCAATATCTTTGTATCCATATTTACACATTCTTACAACTTGGTGATAATAATAATAAATAAAACATATTACATGTTAATTGAAGCAATTAGAATGTTTGTGAATGTGTATACAATAATTTCTATGTCAAACATTCTATACAACATTTTACGGTTTTAGGCTAGTATATTTAATGTTAAATCTAATGCTTTCCTTTTGGAAATGAATTAGTTACACTCTTGGTCCTTTTAATTTCCAGGTAGACAAAATGATCTCTACACTAAATTGATATTTAATAGTGACCCATTTATTTTCCAAAAAGGTCTATATATAAGACATAGTTACAGTAACGATCCCTACTTAAGAGAAAGTTACAATAATAGTACCAATGCAAGGTCTATATATAAGACATAGTTACAGTAACGGTTCCTACATAAGAGAACAATAATAATACTGATGTAAGAGAATTTCAATTAGGCAGGATGGTCCTCAAAGTAAATAAATATGACAAAAATAATCTCTATTGAATAGTAAACTTGCATATATTGGATTAATAAACCGTAACGACACACGAATGAATCCCCACTAGTTAATACACATTCGCCATCATAACCAATCTAGCTAATATTTTCATAATTTTGAAGCGCAAAATGAATTCATATATATATATATATATATATATATTCTAAAAAACAATAATACAGAATTGGAATAATGCACCTGTTTATTCAATACGCCAAAAATGACTTTATATAGGTTACAAAGAGATAAATAAATAATAAACTAATGACAGTTAATAACAGCTAATAAAGTAATCTAGATAAACTACTGACAGCTAATAAACTATATCCAATACTCCCCCTCAAGATGAAGCGTGCAAGTCAATAACGCCCATCTTGTCAAGTAAAAAGTGAAATTGATTTGAACCAAGGCCTTTAGTGAGTAAATCAGCAACTTGTAATTTGCTATCAATCTTTAAAGTCATTATTTCCTTAGAAAGAACACGCTCACGGACAAAGAAACAGTCCATCTCAACATGTTTCGTCCTTTCATGGAACACAGGGTTGTTGGCAATGTGTCGGGCTGCCTGATTGTCACAAAACAAATCTGTAGGAGATGTAATGTGAACTTGTAAATCCTTTAAAAGCCAACGAATCCAAAGTATTTCACTAACTGTAGATGCCATAGCTCGATATTCTGCCTCTGCAGATGACCGTGAAACCACTGACTGCTTCTTCGTTTTCCATGAAATAGGAGCTCCGCCAAGCATAATGAGATAACCGGTACGGGAGCGCCTTGTGTAAGGACAACCAAGCCAATCAGAGTCGCAAAAGGCCATCAAATGTGGATGTCCAGCTTTAGGGAAGAGCACTCCCTGTCCAACAGTACCTTTTAAGTAGCGTAGGACTCGATGTAGAGCATCCAAATGGTTATGTCTTGGATCAGCAACAAATTGACTCAGAATATTCACCGAATAAGTGATATCCGGTCTCGTAGCTTGAAGATATAACAACCTACCTACAAGCCGTCGATATTGTCTTGAATCAACCTTTTCTTCATTCTCACCCCGGTCAAGCTTCACATTCTGTTCAATAGGAAATTTGCTTGGTTTGCAACCAAGCATGCCACTATCTTGAAGAATATCGAGCACATACTTCCTTTGGCTCAAAACGAGCCCATTTTCAGTCTTAGCAACTTCTATGCCAAGGAAATACTTTAATTGGCCCAAATCTTTGATACTGAAAGCATTATCTAATTGAGCCTTAATTTGCTGAATTCGTTCAATATTGTTTCCGGTAATTATAACATCATCCACATAAATGAGGATAGCAATGTAAGTACCATTTTTGTCCCAAATGAACAAAGAATGGTCGGCTTTTAACTGAGAGAACCCAATACTTAACAAAAAAAACGTGAATTTGTGATACCAATTTCGTGAAGCCTGTTTAAGCCCGTAAAGAGACCTTTTGAGATGGCATACACGAGTGTCGTTTTCTGTAGCAAACCCTTGCGGAAGCTTCATATAGACCTCCTCATCCAAATCGCCATGCAAGAAAGCATTGTTCACATCAAGCTGATGAATGAACCAATCTTTCTTAGTCGCAACAGCCAAGAGAGTACGAATAGTTACGAGTTTTGCTACCGGAGCAAAAGTGTCGTGATAGTCGATTCCCTCCATTTGTTTGAACCCTTTTGCAACTAGCCGCGCTTTGTACCTTTCCACGGTCCCGTCAGGATTGAATTTGATCTTGTAAACCCACTTGCAATCAATCGCCCTTTTTCCTTTTGGTAGTTCCACCAATTCCCAAGTATTATTGGATGTAAGTGCTTTTATTTCGGTCTTCATAGCATCACGCCATCGAGGATCTTTAGCAGCTTGAGAAAAGGAAACAGGCTCATTGTTTGAACTTTGAAGTAATGGCCGCAAGGAAACATTTATGTTTGTTAGAGAAATTTTTATAAGAAATAAAATTTGATATAGGATGTACCGTGGAGGATTCTTGATTGGTGTCGGGTTGTTGGTGACTAACCGAAGGGGGAAGATTCACGAGAAAATCTTTAAATCTTTGGGGTTGCACTCGAGTTCGTGTGGACCTGGCTGGAGTCTCCAACTCGTTTTGCAAGTTTTCGATAATTGGGCTCATGCTTTCATGCTGTTCTGGGCCTTCAGATGGGTTCTGATTGATTATTGCAGGTGGACTCGAGGGGACTGGGTTGGTCGGAACTGATGAGCCTATTGCATTTGGACTCCCATGATCTGATGCACTTTGATCTTGAGTAGCCGAGTCTATATTAACTCCCCTTTCTTGGCTCAAATTTAATTCAGGTTCATCAGTGTGTATAAGCTCACAAAGATCATTCAATATTCTAGTTGGCTCGCCAATTTCTAGCTGAGGTCCCGAATGAATGTTTTGGAATGGAAATTTGTTTTCATCAAAAATCACATCCCGACTAACTATTATTTTCTTGGACTCTATATCATAAATTTTGTACCCTTTTGTACCCTGTGGATATCCCATAAATACACCTGGTTTTCCTCTTTGCTCAAATTTATCCCCCTTTGTATTTGTATTTTTATGATATGCAAGACAGCCAAACACTTTCATGTGGTCATATGGGGGTTTTGTATTCCAAATAATTTCGTAAGGTGTCTTATTTTTGATAGTTTTTGAAGGTAACCTATTAATTATATAAGCAGCTGTAAGAATGCACTCACCCCAAAATTTCTTTGAAACATTTGCTTGGAACCTAATTGCCCGAGCTGTTTCCAACAAATGTCGGTGTTTTCTCTCCACAACACCATTTTGTTGTGGTGTGTGTGGGCAAGTAGTTTCAAGTAGAATACCTTCTTTGTTGTAAAATTCGCGCATAAAGTTGGAAGTGAACTCACCTCCATTGTCACAACGAAACCTTTTAATGTTTTTATCAAACTGGACTTTCACCATTTTATGAAAATTAATCAAGCATGCATTAGCATCATTCTTGTGCTTAATAAGAAAAACCCAAACAGCCCGACTGTAGTCATCTACTAAAGTAGGAAAATAATTTGCATTCGTGTATGAAGGTATTCTGTAACCTCCCCAAATGTCACAATGAACTAGCTCAAAAATATGATTGGTTTTATTACGACTAATAGGAAAAGGTGTTCTGACTAATTTAGCCTTAGCACAAGAATCACAAATCTTTTCACTCAAACTAACTGAATTGTTCTTAAGAAAATCAATTCTTGCAATCTTTTCTTTTGAGGCATGGCCTAACCTTCTGTGCCAAGTGTCCGTCATGGTTGTCATGGCTCTTCTGTCTTGAGTCATCCCCATCTGGTAAAGTCCCCCTTGGCGTCTACCCGCACCAATCAAGTTCCCTGTGTTGAGCTTCTGCATAACACAAAAATCAGGGAAAAAGGTTACAGCACATTGTAAATCATTGCTAATACGACTAACAGAGAGGAGATTGCACTTGAAATCTGGGACACATAAAACCCCACTAATTTTTACTCCCCCTGGGAGGATACAGTCTCCCTTTTCTTTAACAGGTATAGAGTCCCCATTAGGTATAAAGACAGGTGGTTCAAAGGGAGTAGCAATTTTGTTTGTAAGTAATTGAGGAGTGTGAGTAATGTGTTCCGTACAACCTGAATCAACAACCCAGTCAGCCTTACCAGCCATGTTAGCACTTCGAATTGTCTCATCATCAACCTTTGAGGAACTGAAATGTTTCACGAACATTTGGTACTGTTCTTTAGTTAACTTAGGTATTGGACTTTTTTCTATTCCTGTATGAGCCACCATGGTTTTGGGTTTGTCTGTTGTTTTCTTACCAGGCCACCAATTCGGGTATCCCACCAATCTGAAACAACCATCTCGCTTGTGACCACTCTTGTTGCAGAAGGTACAATACTCGTCCTTTTTATCTTTCACTTCCTTGTTCGCCCATTTGGGATTCGTTTCTTTATTCATCAATTTAGGGTTACCTCCCTTCTGAAAAGTCTTGAACGCAGCCGGTTCAGGTGGGGTTTTCTTGTCATCAGATAGAGCCCTCTGTCTTTCATCCTCGGCGACTAGGTGATACACCACCCCCATCGACGGGATGGGTTTTGTTGCAAGAATCTGTGTTTTAATTACCGAAAATTGTGAATCTAAACCCATTAGAAATTGATACAAACGTTCCTTTTCTTGGAATTCAACTAATTGTTTACCAATTTCACAGGAGCAATCTTTACAGGAACATTTTGGAAAATGGAGAATTGAGGATATTTCATCCCACAGTGTACGTAATTTTGTGTAATAAACTGAAACAGAGTTACCATCTTGACGTGTAACTGCAATCTTCTGTTTCAACTCATATGCTCTTGGCGAACTTTCTTTTCCAAAACGTTCATGAAGGTCGTTCCAGATTTGTGCAGCCGTGTTAGCATATTTCACACTATCGCGTATGCCCTTCTCCATTGCAGTGGTGAGCCAGCCCTTGATCATAGCGTCACATCGCATCCAAGGCATGTATTCTTTCGTTCCCTTTTCTGGTTTCTGAATTGTACCATCAACGAATTCAAATTTATTTTTGGCAAACAGGAAATTCTCCATCTCCTGCCTCCAATCGGAATAGTTTGCGTCGGTAAGTACTTCATTGACATGAAGCTGTTTCAGTATGTCGGATGGATGAAGATAAAAGGGAGAGCTGTGATCGAACCCGCTGCTGGATCCATCTCCATTCTTGTCTTTGTCTTTTGGTTCTCCCGTCATGTTTTAACGAAAGCAGGTACGATTTAGGGTTGTAAACAACCGCTCTGATACCATCTAAAAAACAATAATACAGAATTGGAATAATGCACCTGTTTATTCAATACGCCAAAAATGACTTTATATAGGTTACAAAGAGATAAATAAATAATAAACTAATGACAGCTAATGACAGCTAATAAACTATATCCAATATATATATATATATATATATATATATATATATATATATATGGCTAGGTTATAATGTGGATGGACAACTTTTGTACGGACGTGTGGACAATGCTATTTTATTAGAATTCCTACGAGAATAGGTTGTTTGCTAATGTGAATACGTTCAACCTTACACAATTATCATCATTTTCATGCATTCTCATTAATTCTTATTCATTTTTGTTCTCACACATCGTTTTTTACTCATTTTCATTTTTACAGAATACGACTCAATAAACATTTTAACAGAATGAGAATAATAAAAAAAATTCTATAATAACCTTATAGATGATTTAATTAGTGAGAATGCGTGACAATGACAATAGTTATGTAAGATTGAACGTATTCACATTACCAAACAACATATTTTCTTTGTCATTCTCACAGAATAGGACTGTCCACACGTCCGCACAATAGATGTCAATCCACATCTAACTCTCTCTCTCTCTCTCTCCATATATATATATATATATATATATATATATATATATATATATATATATATATATATATATATATATATATATATACTAGCCATTTACCCGCACAAAGCGGCGGTTGACAAATAGTTTGTTTCGACAATTAATTTCTTTTCGATGGAGAATGATTATTTTCAATTCAATCATTAGTTTGTTTTAGGAAACATGTTATATTAAAAATAAAGAAAATTCATGAAATGACCAAATTATAGGGTGTTGAGTATTTATTTGGATGAAAAAAGATCTGGTCAAAACCTTGGAAGAGAAGATTTATAGGAGTTTGTTTAAATTTTAATATTATTTTATTAGTGATTAGTTGTACAATTAGCTTAATGATTTGGACGTCTTAAAAAATATTATTATTTTATTCAATCTATTTTTAGAAATAGTGAGATTTGTTTTATAAGATAGTATATATATATATATATATATATATATATATATATATATATATATATATATATATATATATATATATATATAATGACCAAATTCGAACATCTACGATGCTTAGAAGCTAAATAAAGGTATAACCTTTAAAAGTTGAATATTTCTTATGGGATATATATCAATCAAAACTCATACATTTGTTCGTTAATAATCACATAAAAACATCAGGTAGTGTTTGGTATGTTGTAATGGAAGAATAATGGAATGAAACCTTACCATGTAAGGTAAAATTCTTGTTTGTTTGCCATAAAAAATGGAATGAAATGTTCCTTATGCAATGTGATTTTTCTTCGGGACTAATTTACATTATATACGATGGAGTGTTTTTTTTTCATTCCTTACGGAATGATACATTACAATTATAAAATACCTTCCATTTAAGGTTTCATGATAATTAATTTTTTAATGGTTTATATAATTCTTTTTTAACTACTTAAAATACATTGAACATATATTTTAAATGAAATGAAATATGTTTATATTTAATTTGTTTAACCATATACCTTTTTATTTAAAGTTTGGTATATAAAATAATATATATTTTTTTTGTTTATTAATCAATTTACATATATTCAGTTTACTATTTATACATACCAACATACATGTTTAATTCCGTTCTTTCGAACCAACTAACCGTGTCAAATGAATATAATTGATCCATGACATTACATATATGATACAATTATGTTATGATTCCATTTCATCCTACGAAACACGCCCTAACAAAAAACTGACTGTCATCTCTAACTTACATCAAATTTATCATTTTATCTTGCTAGAGATTATTACAAGTATTTAACTATTAGTAAAAACAATTATTGAACTAAACATCGAAACAAAAACTATATTTTTTAAAGCCAACACAAATTTGCCAGTAGTTAGGTGAACTCTCATTAAGATGAAAACCACAAGACAAGGTTTCCAAAAAGTATATGAAAACCCAAAGGTAAATCGCTTTTGATCCAACAACACCAAAAGAAGAATTAAGACACCATAAAAGAATATTTAAATTGTTGTGTCATTGTTGAATTCATTTACAAACAATTGCAACAAAGTCGGGTGGCTCAGTAAATACATCATAAATTCAATATAAAAGAATTTATTTTATCCGTGCTATCCCGATTATGTATATGGTACTTTTTTCGCATTACAAAATTACAAGTTTTGTCAAAACCTGCATCAAGTTCACAAAGTTTTCATGCACAAAGTCAGATTCTCTGCTAACAGTGTACTTTCATCATTTTATCGATTTAGCTGCTTATCTATATTTTACAGACTTGTTATTATATTAAATAATGCAAAGTGGAACAACTTAAAGACAAGGGAAAACAACAATATCCAAGGGGTTCAAATGCTAAGACCAATTTTGGAGTTTAACTCAAGCTACTTCCTTTTTAAGTAATTAGGGCTATATTATTTTCAGAGTTTTATTTTAAAGTTTAATCTTTTTCAGAAATCATCTTCTAACTAGATAACCTCTTTAGGATTTATATTAGAGAATCAGACCAATATAGCCATATTTATATAAGGCTTTTCACAAAATAACCAAAATATTTCCATTTTCTACAAAATAACCACCCAATTTCCCAATGGACCACTGCCAAATTGGGCCACATATCAAAACCAGGAAAAATGGTTTTTTTAAACAATAAAACGAAGTATAATGGTTTAAACACTATAAAATATAGTAAAGTGGCTAAATCGATTATATGAAGAAAGTCAAGTGTATTTGTGTATGTGTATGTGTATGTGTATGTTTCCCAAGATGTAACAACCAAACAAATTACATACCATGAATTCAACCAAGATACTTTAGCAAGACTCCATCATTTCCTAGCACGAATCCTTGTCTATCATTGATAAACCTACACCAGATACACAAGAGAAGAGGATGTTAAGGCATAACAAAATGTATATTTTAAAAAACATCAAGAATGGTCATGTGAAGGGTGTTATATTATAGAAAAAAACTCACTTTACTGAGTAAAGATTAGCAGCAATATTATCAGCTGCTTTATCACGACTCCATGACTTTCCACTGTTGGTGGTTTTCAAAAGAACTCCACTTCCTCCAGCAGCCCAAGCTTCTTCCTGTACATTATCATCCGGCTTTCAGAAATATTTGATACAATTATGACTTACTTAAATAAAATCGAATGATACCAAATCAAGCAACAAGGTTAATAATATTTACCTTTGATTTGTAACCAACATCAAGAATACCAAATCCACGACTCTGTACAGGAATTTCTTCAAACTCTTCTGTTATCTGGGGGGATAACAGTATAAAACTTCAGGTCGTTAGACCAAAATGGTTAAATGAAAGAAATAGCAATGTGATTTCATTCATTTGCATCATACTTTCATTTCTTCTTAATACAACATTATATTTCTTGCATTTAGCACCAAGCTAAATGTCAATGGAATGAAGAAAAAGCTTTTCTTACCCCTGTGCCTTTGCTGAGATAAAGACCACCACCACGTACAAGAAGCCAAAGACCACCATCTGCTCTCCAACCCATGTTTTGAATTCTTCTTGCAACTGCCCTATTATGGGGTTGCCAGTATGGCTACAATTTTTACAATTCTCCAAGGTTATTATCGTCAAAAAGCTAAATAGTTACTAAAAATATATCATCAAAAAAGAGTTTAACCTGTCCTGGTTCCCAAGTGAGGTAAAAGTTACCACGACTAGAAACAGCAACATAGTTTCCTTCAGGGGAACGATTCACTGTGTTGAAGGTGCCTGTATAGTAACTAGCCCCACTAATACCACTAGAAACTGTTCTGCAATTGAATTACACCATTTTAACTGTTAGTTTGCATAAAGTTACAAATCATGGTTAAATCAACATGATAATCATGTTAATAGAAAAGGGATATTGAATAGATCACCTGTTAAGAGTAGCCGAAACAGTTTCTTGCACTGCTGCTTTCCAGTTGTAACCTCTGTTTGATGTAACATATATTGCACCTTCATCGGTTACCATTTCTGCACTGTTTTCTTCAGTTGCCTTTATATATACCTGCAATTTTATAAAAATGTAGAGTTTTAGCTTCTTTTTAACCGAGTATCATGAAAAAAGTATTAAGGATATGATTATAAAGTGGATTAGGTTTAGGGATTACTATGTCCCCTGGGAGTTCAGCACTTAATGGTATGCGTTCCCAACTATCTCCAGAGTCTGATGTATGTAAAAGAATTGCAGGCTTTCCAACAATCCACCCTTCTTTTCCCTTGAAACTTATGGAATTAAACCTGTAATTAAAATCTTCATCTTCTGCTGAAGATATTGAGCGAGACACCCATGTGCTTCCACCATCTTTAGTCTCTAAAAGAGTTTGTCTTGTCCCCAACAAAAAACCTACCAAAAAACACCATTCAAATCAAATGATCATCAAAATTATGTCAAAAAATTCACAAGGGACAAGAGCGACTAGGGAAGAATAATTTGATAGAGCAAACTGCTGATGATCTATGTTCGGTGATTTCATCTAAGTTGAACTGTTTGTATAATTACAGAAGTGACCAAACATGTGGTAAGATTCGAACTTAAAGGAAGAATGAAATACTATTACTATTCATCTTCCTCCAAGAAATATCAAATTATGAATATGAAAATCCAAACATATACATTTTTCTTTTGTGAAATCTCTTATGTTATCAGTTTGGAATGACTAAATGTCTGCCACGTCTAATAAATTTGAATTAAGATATCATTGAACAATGCTTAAGCAACTAGAGCCCCATTCGTCTTCTCCATTTCTCCATCTAGCAATTGATATTATGAACTCAATTACCATAAAATTCGACATTAAATCACAATGTGAACTGTGAAGATGGAAACTAGCTAAAAGTATGTGTGTGTGTGTGCGTGAGAGAGAGAGAGAGAGAGAGAGAGAGAGGGAGGGAGGGAGGGAGGAGACCATGAGAAGGGTCTTCAGGGACAAAAGCGATGTCCAGAAGGACAACGCCAGGATCAATCGGAAGGTAAACTCTCTCCCATTCAGAAAGGTCATCAGCTTTGGCAACGGAGGTGGTATCCAGCCCAATCAATGGCGCAAGCGAAAGCGCAGCAGCGGCAGTGGCAGTGTCGGCAATGAAGTCCCGACGGTTCAGCGCAGAAGCTCTGATGGTAGTTAAACTCCGAGGAGGTTGTTGAAAGTTTCGAGAATGGCAAAAGGCACCAATAGGAGTAGGATGGCGATGATTGAACAAAGAATTGAGTAGAGACGAAGGCTTTATCGCTGTAATTGCATTTGAACAATCAGGTACCAGCTTCGCAGCCACCATTTTTGTCCGGCTTCAACTTTTCACTCCCTCTCTCTTCCTCTCGCTCCCCGGCCTCTTATCCAAAATCTGGAAACCACCTTCGCGGGAGCGTTTATTAGTGGATAGAATTACTTAATACCTAATCTATTGTTTAGAAACTCTTCTGAAGAACAGTACCAACAACGGGGATGTAGCTCAGATGGTAGAGCGCTCGCTTAGCATGCGAGAGGTACGGGGATCGATACCCCGCATCTCCATAAGAAGCATACAAAAATATATTTTTTTCGTACATGTATTATCAACTGTTTACATATATGATCTAGTTAGACATCCACAGGAAATCAGTGCAAATGGGGATGTAGCTCAGATGGTAGAGCGCTCGCTTAGCATGCGAGAGGTACGGGGATCGATACCCCGCATCTCCATTTTTATATATCATTAAATGGTTACCTATTTGATCCAATTGTTGTTTTAAAAATAGTCAGGACGGAACACTCAAAATGGGGATGTAGCTCAGATGGTAGAGCGCTCGCTTAGCATGCGAGAGGTACGGGGATCGATACCCCGCATCTCCATATATTATTTTCAAACTTACTTTTTAGATGCCAAATTTGATCTGTTACTTTTCGTTTAAATCCAAGCTGAACATTTTTTTTGTAACTTATATCATCATCAATGCAATAAATATTTTGGCTTTTTTATAAATAAAAGAAAAGTTTAGATGTGACAAACATAGAACAAAGTATTTTTTGTACTTGGTTTCTCAAGCTATGATAAGTAAGTGTTGCGTATTCATAAACAGGCAAGACATTTTTTTAGCCAAAATGAGATCGTTTCGATGATTCTTTTTCGAATATATATGATACATATACGTACTAATAGTCTAATATCATACATGTTTGATTAAATAAACAAAAATAAATCCCATGTCAACAACTCAACATGATTTTACCATGAAAAAAAAATACATAAATATATTGGGTCAAAACAGACATATCAAACAATTTCTTGCTTCTAAACCTCAAATTCAAATATACAATATAGAAAGCCCCTGATGCTCATTTGCCTCCTTTCCTACTTGTGCTATCTAAATGTGTATATTATCCCTGCCCAAAAATTACAATCATGGTATATAAAATATAAATCCTCTTATTTCCCTATCACCGATTCTTCCTATTTTCTCATAATGGAAGATTCGATCGGATTTCATTTAAATAGATCCAAAAATACTAATCACGAGCCGGCTTCTTCTTCCGACCACTGGTAGGCTTTGGCAATCCATCAAACAGCGGACTTGTTATGGCTGCTTGAAGATCCATCGTGAAGTTCAACATAGACATTGGCCAAAAAGACGATGAAGATGGGCTACTGTTACTATTACTATTACTGTTACTGATACTGTTGCTGTTATTAGCAGCTTCTGAAAGTTGAAAAGTCGGTGCACTTGAAGACTTCCTCACCCCACTAAACGCCTGAACCACAGGCACCATGTTTACATCAGAAGCACCTTCTGATATTTTTGGCCGCAGTCCCAACCCTTTCACATAGGCTGCTGATGATGTCATCATCATGTCCGGGGTGTGGTTGTTAAGGTCAACCTCTGACTTTCTTCTTCTCACCAACTTCTCAATGCTTTTATCAGAACCAGCTTCTTTCACATCCGTTTTAGATATCTTGGAAAACCCGTTATTTTCGCTTTTTGACTTTCTGTGAAGACCAAGGGGCGTTTGAGTCATTTCAAAACCTTCTTTCACGCTGTTGTGATTGTTTGGTGTAAGTCTGTAATAGTCACGTAAAGAATCGATGGATGATGACATATTTCGCGGGGGTGAAGATGAAGATGATAATTTGAGTGATTTGAGTGAATTAATTGAATCGGAATATCTACGATTGGGTGGCGTCATCTCTGAGCTACTTTGTCTGCAAGAATATCTCACCAAAATAAGCAATCTTTAATTCTCTATACAACACATTTATGGTTCTTCATAAATATTCGATAGGAAGTGAAAGTACAAATATACCCTTGAGTGTCGTGTCCGTTTGAGATTATGGGAGATGGTGGATGCCTCCCTGGTAACGGTATCTTAAGCGACTTGCGGGAAAACATTTGTAAATCGGTTGTTAGGCCATTCATCTTCTTGATGTCAGCCACCTAAGAAAGAAAGTGGCATTACAAATTTACAATACTACATTACATATAAAACCAATGAAAGTTGTGATGGAGATCTGAATGCAACAATTAACATAAAGATACAACTAAAGAAGACAATATAACAACTTTTGATGATAACAAGCATATGAATCTTCGTATTACAAGTTTGACATCAAAAACAGAAACAAAATGCGGCTATTTTCAGACATGAGGGGGTAGTATGAATGTGGGGGAATCATATTCTTATCAAAATCATCAAGTTATACAAATTCATTGAACAAACAATCAAACAAGAATGAAGCAGTAAAACGAAATGGAAATGGAAGACATTACTTTCTGCAATTCCTACAATGAATTAAGAAACTACCTCAACGCCATATTTGATTGCGACGCCAGCAAGTGTATCGTATTTAGAGACAGTGTGTTGAATACAACCAAAAGCGCCGTTACCGACACCCGACCCACCGTTACCGTCATCGCCACCAGATGAAGAATGTTGCATTTTTAAGAGAGGGGAAGTATCGGATGACGAATGTGGCGTCGATTCCACTACTAAACCCCGATCTACTTAACAATTATCACAACAATCACCATTTTTCGCCTCTTAATCTGCACATCCCCCAATCAACACCGCGAAAAACTCTACCAAAACCCTAAATCAGAAACCCCCGCACATTATTTGATCAATCACAACTATTAACCAATCGTGATGAATCAAAAACAAACTCGAAACGATTGATGAACTGGTCAATCACAGAGCAAAAAGAATCAGAATCTATACTCGATCTGATTGATCAATCGTCGATCCCCGGGTTTGCTGATTGCAAAATGCCAGCAAAAAAGAGAAAGAGAGGAGAATAAGGAATAAGGGGTTGTGAATGATGACGATGATAGTGTATGTAGCTGCTTTGGGTTTGAAGAAGGGAAATTATATGGAGATAGATGGTGTAAAAGGAAGCGAAAGGTACTTGAGGAAAAGCAGAATATACAATCTCCGATAAAACGTTACCAGTTTGGATCTGTGAATAGTAAATCTTGAATGAATTGATGCCCATTTATTACGGAGCCGACGTCGACGATAAGATACGATACGATATCAGTGCCCGGCGAGAACGAGAAAAGAAAAAAACTTTAACAAGTCCATGAAAGGTAAAACGTAAAAGTAAGAATCTAGTGTTTTAACTTTTTAACATTCAATCTTTGTACTAAATAATAGGTAATTTAGTCGTATAATAATCGCGGAAAGTGATTCAAGTGTATTAGTTTATACTTTATAATGTTGCATTTGCTTAAAATTGCACAATGAGAGAGAGCAAAATCAGCTAATCTCGATATCCATATAATGGTTTTATACCCAGTCAACGGTTAATTGGGAATTTTAAGTTATAATACAGATAAGAAAACACACGTTGACTTTGATTGTTATATTCATTGCAATGGTTGTTAATGTTAAAGAATAAATCTATTCCATCTCACAAAGTCCATTAACATTAGTCTATATTAAGAATTTATCTCTTTGATTAGGTGTGTTGTGTATCAATTACTTTGATCCTAATCTTGATTATAGTACCAATTATAATATAAGTATTAAATAGGGTTCATGTACATTTGTTTAATGAGATATTAAATATCCTTTTTTTTGTCATCGTCCTATCATTTTTAGATAATGACAAAATATAATAAAAATTTATTAATTTTAAATATGACAAGTATCATAATTTTAAGTGCTTAGGAAAATAATATGAAAAAATAAAATGATATATGATTTCTCTTGTTTAATACAAAAATCATTCAAACCATCTCTTCTTATAGCTCATTCCTTGTTTTACAAGTAACTCATATATAAGTACAACGAAAGTGGACTTTATAAAGTTTAAACATAAAATGGAAATGTGGTGTTTGTCATTCCTTTCATCTTCAAGTGAGAAATATTTTGTGTATTTCATAATAAGGCCCTTTTACATGAACTTGCATGTATAACATAGGCATGTATTTTGTCATTAGAGACGTGTATTTCAGGGGAGTGCATAGATATGGGCACATAGTAGTATCTTATTAAACAAAAGTAAATGCTCTCAACCATGTAAAGGAAACAATCAAAACTAAAAACGAAAGAAAAAAAAGCATGAGGCTAAAACACCATTCATGAGCTATTCAATGCTTGATGAGCATCAAGACTTGGACTTTACGTGGTCAATAAGCTTAAGGAGTATGGATCTATGAGTTAGTGAAGCGGATCTGACCTCAGAAGGTCGTTTGGGGTTGTGCATGGAATGCACTCGCCGAGTCCATTCCCCAGACTCGGCGAGTTGGTGCGGGTTGTTCAACGATTATGAACCAGGGGTTGAGTAACCGAGTCGGGTGAGTGACTCGGTGAGTCGGAAGAGATTCAGAGGGATCGGGTTCCCGTAGGAACTCGGCGAGTCCACGCCAGACTCGGCGAGTCGGGTTGACCGCTGACCATTGACCGTTGACTAGTGTTGACTGGTTTGACTTCGTGGTATTAGTCAGCCAGAGTCGAGTAGTATTAAGTAGAAATACGCTTGTGTTGTAGGAGGACGATAGCTCGGGAGATCGAGCACTAGTGATTACGAGATTTACGAGTTACCGAGACACGCGAGGTGAGTCTTCTCACTATACATTACCTTGAGTGGTATTTCGAGTTGACCAGAGGGTCTTATGTGTTATGTATGAGATTATGTGTTGTCTTAGAGATTTCGTGCTATGTGTTATTTGTATGTTGTATGGTTAAATAGACCGGGCCGGAGGGCCCAACGATTCTGACTGGGCCAGAGGGCCGAATGATCTGTGACTGGACCGGAGGGTCCGACGAGCTGCGGGACTGGAGGGTCCCGCCGAGACATCTAGACCAGAGGGTCGGTTTTAGCCTTGAGTGGCGTATTTGTGGTATGTGGTATTTTGGGAACTCACTAAGCAATTATGCTTACAGTTGTTGTGTTTGATGTCTCAGGTGCCAGCGAGGACCGTGGGAAGGCGACGGCTTGACACGTACACCCTCACCGATGGAGTTTATTTTGTGTAGAGATCTTGGGATTTGTTTTGAAAACAATATTGATTATGGATTTGAAATTGTGATGTGATACATTATGTGATTTTGAAACGAAAAATTATTTTGAAAATTTACGGTGTTACAAGTTGGTATCAGAGCCTTGGTTTGAGGGATTCGGATGCACCTTCGGGTGTATTTGAACTCAAACCGAGGATTTGAGAAATTTCCAAATAAAACTAAAATTTTCTAAAAAGAAAAAGAGGTTTTGGAAACGAGCAGAGTGGAAGGTGTGTACGGTCAGCCAACACCCGAACGGTGAATCCCCAAAATACCCTTACATTATATGTTATGAGTTATGAGATATTATGTTGTGCATGTTAGAGAGGCTAGGTATTCCTATTAGGACTAAAGTGGGCCTGATTTGTGATGCCTTAGCTTAGGAGATCGCTGCTGCTATGAGATACTTTGAGAGTGAGTAGGTAGTAGTGAGGAGCTCAGGAGAGGGCTATTGAAGGTAGCCAGTGCATAGCGAGAGTAGAGTAATTGCGATTTGGGATCCTAGGAGGAGGACTTGGGTTGTATATCGATTCGGTGTGGACGATAGTATTGGGCCCGTACTATTGAAGACACCGGATTGGTGCGCAGTCCAAGTAAGAATCCTTGGGGTACCAGAAGTTGAGGATGATTGAGTTATCGAGTGTGAGTATACTCGAGAGTTTCCCTGATATTTCCTTATGTTGTATTTCAGAGGTTGATCATGGTCGGGACACGCCACAACCCCGAGAGCAGTGGGGTGAGCGACGAGGAGATCCGTCGGATCATCCATGAGGAGGTGGCTGCTGCCATCAGAGCCGAGATTCCGGAGATGTTTGGGTCTATTAAGACCACACTGATCGAGACATTTGACGAGCGTTATGCTGCCTTGACTGATGCTGCTGTTGCTGCAGCCACAACAGCTGTTGCTGCTGCAAGACCCTAGGGTGGTGATTCGTTGCTGTACTGAGAGTTCAGCAACACGAAACCACCAGAGTTCGATAGCACGCAGGACCCGATCGCCGCTATGAGGTGGATCTCAGACATGGAAGGGTGTTTCTATACGTGCTCGTGTCCGGAGCACTTGAGGGTGCGATTCGCACTCAACCAGCTTCGCTTGGGGGCGAAGGACTGGCGGAAATTCGTGACCACGAGCTATTCTACAGCTGAGCTGACTGCAGTGACCTGGGAGAGGTTTACTGCGATGTTTCGTGACGAGTATGTTCCCCAGGTGGAGAGGGAACGTTTAGCTCAGGAGTTTCTGACCCTCAAGCAGGGGACAGAGTCGGTGACAGTGATTACGAGGATGTTTCATGAGCGGGCGCTGTTTTGCCCGGAGTTGGTGTCCACTGAGCAGGCTCGCATGAGCCGTTATCTGAGTATTTTGAGGAGGGACATCCGTGAGTTCGTGGCGAACTCGACTTACCAGACATTTGCCGAGCTCCAGGCAAATGCCAAGAAGAGAGAGATCGAGCTTGAGACACAGGCGAGGGAGGAGACTGAGTTGCAGAGGGGTGATCGACGACCGACACAGTCGCAGCCGACCGCCAAGCGGGCAAAGCCCGCTGATTCGAGGACGGGCGGTTTGAGGGGCCGCACTTGTGGGAAGTGCGGCAAGAGCCATGATGGGCCGTGCAAGACTGGGGTATGCTACAAATGCGGGAAGGAAGGACATTTTGCGAGGGACTGTCCGAAGGGGTTCTCAGTTTGCTTCCATTGCAACCAGACCGGCCATCGGAAGGCTGAGTGCCCCCAGCTTCAAAGGTCAGCGCAGGGATCTGCACCTGCGGTTCGAGCTGCTGAGACCCGGCCAGTGAAGGCCGAAGCACCGAAGGCTAGGGGGAGAGCCTTCCAGCTGACTGCGGAGGAGGTCCGCGCAGCACCTGACGTCGTGGCGGGTATGTAATCTTTATCTTTTTTATGTTGAGTTTATGCTATTGTAATTGCTATATGTTATGCGTAGGTACTTTTCTTGTGAGTTCTGTACCTGCATTGGTTTTATTCGACTCGGGTGCAAGTCGGTCTTTCATATCTTTGGCTTTCAGTCGGCACATTAGTATTCCGAGGGAGGCGTTGAGTCGACCTCTGCGGGTTTCCATAGCAGATGAGCGTGAGGTATGTGCTACCGAGGTGATACGTGGATGCATGCTGGAGATCTTCGGGGTGGAGTTCCCGATTGATTTGATTCCGATCGCTATGGGGGATGTTTGTGTCATAGTAGGAATGGATTGGTTGAGCCGTTTTGGGGCTGTCATAGATTGCGAGCGTCAATTGGTGACGATCCGAGATCCTAGTGGGGGAGCGCTGACGGTTTACGGCGAGGGGACTCGTGGTGGTTCGGTTTTCTGTTCGGCCGCTAGAGCGAGGCGGAGTTTGCAGCAGGGCTGCAAGGGGTTCGTAGCCTATGTGACAGATGTGCGAGAGGCCGCTGGGAGGCCAAGTTCAGTGGATGAGGTGCCGATAGTGCATGAGTTCCCAGACGTGTTTCCCGAAGAGTTTCCGGGTGTGCCTCCCGAGAGGCAGGTGGAGTTTCGTATCGATTTGGTTCCCGGGGCTGCGCCTATCGCCAAGGCGCCGTATCGGCTAGCACCGCCAGAGATGCAGGAGTTATCCTCACAGCTACAAGAGCTGTTGGGGAAAGGGTTCATCCGTCCCAGTAGCTCTCCCTGGGGAGCGCCGATCCTTTTTGTCAAGAAAAAGGATGGTTCACACCGGATGTGCATTGATTACCGGGAGTTGAACAAGTTGACGATCAAGAACCGTTACCCATTACCGAGGATCGACGATCTATTCGATCAGTTGCAGGGGGCGTCTTGGTTCTCCAAGATAGAATTGAGATCGGGATATCACCATATGAGAGTTCGGGATGAGGATATCCAGAAGACGGCGTTTAGGACTCGTTACGGGAATTACGAGTTCGTGGTGATGCCATTCGGGCTCACCAATGCACCAGCGGCGTTCATGGATCTCATGAACAGGGTGTGTAGGCCGATGTTGGATCGTTCGGTGATTGTTTTCATTGATGACATCCTGGTGTATTCGAGGACCAGAGAGCAGCATGCGGAACATTTGAGGGAGCTCCTCGGAGTTCTGAGAGCGGAGAGGCTTTTCGCCAAATTCTCCAAGTGCGATTTTTGGTTACGGGAGGTCCAGTTCTTAGGGCATCTCGTTAATCAGAATGGGATTTTGGTTGACCCGGCCAAGATTGAGGCTGTGATGATTTGGGAGGTGTCGAGGTCACCTACGGAGATCAGGAGCTTCTTAGGGCTGGCAGGCTACTATCGGAGATTTATCAGAGATTTCTCCCAGATCGCCGTGCCACTTACCAAGTTGACCCGGAAGGGTGTTGCTTTCTCATGGGGTCCAGAGTAGCAGACCTCGTTTAAGACCCTTCGCCAGAGATTGTGCGAAGCTCCTGTACTCGCACTACCGGAAGGGATGGAGGATTTTGTGGTGTACTGTGACGCATCGATATCGGGGATGGGAGCGGTGTTGATGCAGATAGGGCATGTGATTGCGTATGCATCGAGGCAGTTAAAGCCTCATGAGATGAGATATCCCACCCACGATCTGGAATTAGGGGCTGTGGTGTTCACCCTCAAGATCTGGCGTCACTATCTGTATGGGGTTCGGTGTACGATATACACGGACCACAAGAGCTTGAAGTACTTGATGGATCAGCCCAACATGAACATGCGGCAGAGGAGATGGCTGGATGTGGTAAAGGATTATGATTGCAAGATCCTGTACCACTCGGGCAAGGCTAATGTGGTAGCCGACGCCCTGAGTCGTAGGGCAGAGGGTGCCCCGATGCGAGATATCTGTATGAGGTTGACGGTGATGACTCCGGTATTGGATACTATCAGAGAGGCCCAGGCCGAGGCGGTGAGACCGGAGAACCGTAAGAGAGAGCGAGTTATCGGGCAGGTGTCAGAGTTTGTTACTGATAGTCGTGGGCTTATGACCTTCTAGGGTCGGATTTGGGTACCGTTTGTGGGCGGGACGCGTACTATCTTGATGGAAGAGGCGCACAGATCGAAGTTTTCGATCCATCCTAGGGCCACTAAGATGTATCTGGATCTGAAGAGGGAGTATTGGTGGCCCTGCATGAAGAGAGATGTGGCGTGGTTCGTTGAGAGATGCCTAACCTGTCGTAGGGTTAAGGCCGAGCACCAGAAACCGCATGGTAAGTTGCAACCACTTGAGATTCCGGAGTGGAAGTGGGAGCAGATATCCATGGATTTCATCACCAAATTGCCGAGAACGGCAAGGGGTGTCGATGTGATTTGGGTGATAGTGGACCGATTGACGAAGAGCGCCCACTTTCTCGCTATTAGTGAGAGTTCTTCTGCGGAGAGGTTGGCAGAGCTGTACGTGAGGGAGGTGGTATCGCGACATGGCGTACCCATCTCGATTGTGTCAGACCGAGATGTGCGTTTCACTTCCAAATTCTGGAAGAAATTTCACGAGGAGTTGGGTACGAGGTTGCATTTTAGTACCGCATACCACCCACAGACCGATGGGCAGAGTGAGCGGACGATTCAGACGCTCGAGGACATGCTTCGAGCATGTCTGTTGGACTTCGGCAGGAGCTGGGACGCGTATTTGCCCTTGGCGGAGTTTTCCTACAACAACAACCATCATTCAAGCATCGGTATGCCACCCTTTGAGCTGTTGTATGGGAGGAGATGTCGTACCCTTATTTGCTGGGGTGAGGTAGGGCAACGCGTGATGGGTAGTACGGAGATAGTGCTTCAGACGACAGAGCAGATCCAGCAGGTCAGGCAGAGGTTGTTGACCGCTCAGAGTCGCTAGAAGAGTTATGTAGATAGACGTCGAACCGAGCTCGAGTTCCAAGTCGGTGATTATGTTCTCCTGAAGGTATCTCCTTGGAAGGGAGTGATCCGATTCAGGAAGAGGGGCAAGCTAGGGCCCCGGTATATTGGGTCGTTTCGAGTGATCGCGAGGGTAGGCAGGGTAGCATATCGCTTGGAGCTACCCGCGGAATTGGAGCGGATTCATAATACCTTCTATGTGTCTCAGTTGAGGAAGTGTATAGCCGACGAGTTGGCGGTAGTGCCG
This sequence comes from Lactuca serriola, assembly GCF_051521515.1. Taxonomy (NCBI): domain Eukaryota; kingdom Viridiplantae; phylum Streptophyta; class Magnoliopsida; order Asterales; family Asteraceae; genus Lactuca; species Lactuca serriola. Next base: position 48,021,414 of record NC_136410.1, read on the forward strand.
TTAGAGGACATTCAGGTGGATGCGAGCCTGAACTACACGGAGAGACCAGTTGCGATTGTGGATCGAAAGATCAAGGTTCTACGGAACAAGGAGGTACCCTTGGTTTTGGTTCAGTGGCAACATCGAAGGGGGTCCGAGATGACTTGGGAGCCGGAGCGTGAGATGCGTGAGCAGCATCCGGAGTTATTTGCAGAGCGAGACTTCGAGGGCGAAGTCTAGTTCTAGTGGGGGAGAATTGTAACAGCCCGGATTCCCTGGTATTATTCATTTATTTATTTTGGTGATTTGTGAGGAGACTCGGCGAGTTGGAGCCTAGACTCGCCGAGTATGATCGCGGATTTGGAGGCGGGTTCGCGTCCGGACTCGGCGAGTCCAAGAGTGGACTCGGCGAGTCCACGATGTTTAATGAAACCCTAATTTCTCGGGTTTGAGGCATATTTAAAGGGCCTTATGGCCGTCATTTGCACTCATCAGTCCCCAGAGTGAAACCCTAGAGCGATTGAGTGATTCAAGTGAGGGAAGGAGCCATTATTGATCTTGGAGTTGTTGTCTAGCAAGGAAAGAGGAGATCTAGCCAAGAGGAAGCAAGAGAGGGGTGGATTCTTGAAGATTTGAGGTCCAGAACATCACAACTGAGGTACAATCTCGAATCATTCTCTGTTATTGTGATGTTCATGTAGATTTAGGGCTTTTGAACCCATTTGTGGCTAGATCTAGTGTCCTCATGGTCCCTTAGCGAGTTAAGGTCCTGGATCTGGACCCATAGAGGTCCAGAGCACCTCTTTACCAAAGCTTTATATGCATCCATGGAGGTTTTGGCTTGGGATCAATGTATTTGAGGCTAAAACACCATTCATGAGCTATTCAATGCTTGATGAGCATCAAGACTTGGACTTTACGTGGTCAATAAGCTTAAGGAGTATGGATCTATGAGTTAGTGAAGCGGATCTGACCTCAGAAGGTCGTTTGGGGTTGTGCATGGAATGCACTCGCCGAGTCCATTCCCCAGACTCGGCGAGTTGGTGCGGGTTGTTCAACGATTATGAACCAGGGGTTGAGTAACCGAGTCGGGTGAGTGACTCGGTGAGTCGGAAGAGATTCAGAGGGATCGGGTTCCCGTAGGAACTTGGCGAGTCCACGCCAGACTCGGCGAGTCGGGTTGACCGTTGACTAGTGTTGACTGGTTTGACTTCATGGTATTAGTCAGCCAGAGTCGAGTAGTATTAAGTAGAAATACGCTTGTGTTGTAGGAGGACGATAGCTCGGGAGATCGAGCACTAGTGATTCGGAGATTTACGAGTTACCGAGACACGCGAGGTGAGTCTTCTCACTATACATTACCTTGAGTGGTATTTCGAGTTGACCAGAGGGTCTTATGTGTTATGTATGAGATTATGTGTTGTCTTAGAGATTTCGTGCTATGTGTTATTTGTATGTTGTATGGTTAAATAGACCGGGCCGGAGGGCCCAACGATTCTGACCGGGCCAGAGGGCCCAATGAGCTGTGACTGGACCGGAGGGTCCGACGAGCTGTGGGACTGGAGGGTCCCGCCGAGACATTTAGACCAGAGGGTCGGTTTTAGCCTTGAGTGGCGTATTTGTGGTATGTGGTATTTTGGGAACTCACTAAGCAATTATGCTTACAGTTGTTGTGTTTGATGTCTCAGGTGCCAGCGAGGACCGTGGGAAGGCGACGGCTTGACACGTACACCCTCACCGATGGAGTTTATTTTGTGTAGAGATCTTGGGATTTGTTTTGAAAACAATATTGATTATGGATTTGAAATTGTGATGTGATACATTATGTGATTTTGAAACGAAAAATTATTTTGAAAATTTATGGTGTTACAATAATTCATTCATTATTTATAAAAACATCATTGTTTAAAACTCAATTCATAACATATATCAATCCCAAGATCTCATAACATAAAAATCCCGTGTGTGTACTGATCAAGTCGGCGCCTTTCCTCGATCCTCACTAGTACCTGAAACACATAACACGAAACACTATAAGCACAAGCTTAGTGAGTTCCCCAAAATACCATATATAACACATATTAGCCACTCGAGGCTATAACTCTATGGGTCCATGCACCCCAACTCTGTGAACCCTCAGGTTCTATCTCTGTGAACCTTCAGGTTCTAACTCTGTAAACATGCACAACATAAATCACATAGAATAATGAAGTGCAACACATAACACATATATAGCATACAAACACTTTATCACATAACTCTGATTACCTACTAAAGGTAAAGTATAGTGAGAAGACTCACCTCGGATATCTCAGTAAATCTCTAACTCGGTAAACTCTAGTCTAGCCCCTGCCTAATCACATGAAATAAATACTCTAATTTATACAACCATCAGGGCTAGGCTAATCTTTCTCTCTCTATATATACATCCTCTAGGAAGGGTAAAAGACTATCCTACCGTTCCGATGACTCTAAGGTCCAAACATTGACTAACCCTAAAAGTCAACGAAGTCAACGGTCAACCTTGACCAAACTCGCCGAGTGCACAACTGTGACTCGGCGAGTCCACACGTTTTCTTCACTCTCCTAGTCCTCCTTTGACTTACTGAGTCAATCCTCAACTCTGCAAATCATCACAGATCACAATCTGTGAAATGTCCCGACCCAACTCGCCGAGTCCGGCTCCTGACTCGGTGAGTACCATCGTGCACTATGTCCTCTAGATTCCCTCTGACTCACCGAGTCACTTCCCCAACTCAGTGAGTCACCAACTGTGTGATTATCGGGAAAACCCTCGTCCTACTCGCCGAGTCGGCTATTGGAATCGGCGAGTTCATGCCATGCTCAAGTTGAACTGACCTCCTGAGGTCAGATCCGTTCCTCTAAACCGTAGATCCAGCTTCCCAAAGCATTATAATCACGTAAAGCTAACATCTTGGTGCTCATGCAAAGGCTCAAAGGCCTTATTTGAAGATATGACCTCTAAAATGACATCCAAAGCTCATAACCCCCATTAACACTCATAAAGCTCAAGGGAAAAGGGTCTCTGGACCTCTTTGGGTCCAGATCTACAGCACCAACACGAGAGGGGACCAATTACTCCATATAACCATCCTCTAAAGGGGCTAAAAAGCCCTAAGTCTAAGAATTATACCATAAACTGAAGAAGGGTCGAATGAATACCTCAAAATGAAGTCTTTGATCCCTGGAATCGCTGGATTAGCACCCTCTTCAGCCTCCTCTTGTGTTGGTCCTCTTCTATTTGCAAAACCACTAACAATGATCAAGAAATGACTCCTTTCCTCTCACAAACGCTCTAGCTCACTTAGGGTTTCTCTCTGGGGTCTGGTAGCCGCAAATGACGACCATAAGGCCCCTTAAATAGGCCCCAAACCCAAGGAATTAGGGTTTCATTAAACAGCGTGGACTCGCCGAGTCCTTGGGGCGACTCGCCGAGTCCAGCCATCCACCCGGATAATGATTCGCGTCTCTAAAACTTGAAATTCAACGAATAAATATAATACCTGAAATTCCGGATGTTACACAACTTTACGTGTAAATAAACACCAATGAGGGTTTTAGGGCTCAAAATGCACTAAAAGAGTAGATCTAGGGCTTTCATGCAATATGGCTCCATAAAGGCAGTAGATCCAAGCTCCTGGAGCTCAATCATGCCTAGATCTAGAGGCTAAACAACTTATTACAAACCTAATACACAATGAAGCTTGGGGAAAGGCTCAAGAAGGACTTTCATGGAGCTATAAGGGACTATAAACATGAAAACAGAGGGAAACTGAGTTATACCTCAAGGAAATCATTGAGGTAACACAAGGATGCCTGGCCTCCTTTTTCTCTTCTTGATCTACTCTTCCTTTTTCTCAAAATCTTCAAGAAACACACCAAAGCACTTCAATCTCACAAGGAATAAGGGTTTGAAGGATGTTGGGAGCTCTGAGGGTGAAGGGGGCGAGGTTGGGGCGCATAAGGTTGGTTTAAATAGGGTGCAAACCCTTGAAATTTAGGGTTTCATCAGACAGCGGGGACTCGTCGAGTCCAGAATGTGGACTCGCCGAGTCGCCAACTTAAACGTGCCCCCAAACCCGTCTCTACTCGGCGATCCGGGCCTACAACTCGCCGAGTCCAAGGCTAAGAATGAAAAATACTTAGATAGATTTTACGTACTAGGAACCAGGTGCTACAAATCTCCCCCACTTATTTTAGACTTCGTCCTCAAAGTCTGCTGTTCGATCCTGAAACAGCTCGGGGTAATGCTCCATCATTTCTTCCACCAGCTCCCAAGTCCATTCCGAACCCTTTTGGTGCTGCCATTGCACCTTTACTAATTCCACCCTCTTGTTCCTCAGATCCTTCGACTTCCGGTCAAGGATTGCAAATGGGCGCTCAATGTAATTCAAGTTATCATCAACCTGTATATCCTTTAGCAGCACCACCGCTGAATCATCCATTAGGCACTTCCGCAGCTGGGAGACATGGAAAGTGTTGTGGATCTGACTAAGCTCGGCTGGCAGATCTAGCCTATATGCCACCTTGTCTACCCGGGCTACAACCCTGAACGGACCAATGTATCTCGGGCCCAACTTGCCCCGCTTCCTTAATCGAATGACGCCTTTCCAAGGCGACACTTTCAGGAGAACCATATCCCCGACCTGGAACTCCAGGTCTGAACGACGCTTGTCGGCGTAACTTTTCTGCCGACTCTGCGCAGTCTGAAGCCTGCTTCGAACCTGCTGGATCCTCTCGGTCGTCTTGAGCACCACCTCGGTGCTCCCCGTGACCCTCTGGCCAACTTCGCCCCAACATATCGGGGTCCTGCACCTCCGTCTGTACAACATCTCGAATGAGGGACGGTCAATACTCGCGTGGTAGCTGTTGTTGTACAAGAACCCAGCCAAGGGAAGATAGGTATCCCAGCTACCACCAAAATCTAGCACGCATGCCCGCAACATATCCTCCAAGGTCTGGATGGTCCGCTCGCTCTGACCATCCATCTGCGGGTGAAAGGCGGTGCTAAAATGCAGATGAGTGCCCAACTCATCATGAAACTTCTTCCAAAACCTGGAAGTGAACCGCACATCTCGGTCTGATATCACTGACACTGGCACCCCGTGTCGCGCCACTATCTCCCTGATATAGATATCGACCAACTTTTCGGCCGAGATATTCTCCTGGATCGGAATAAAATGGGCGCTCTTGGTCAATCGATCCACGATGACCCAAATCGAATCTACCCCTCGTGCAGTCCTGGGAAGCTGCGTGATAAATCCATCGTAATATCTTCCCATTTCCACAACAGGATGTCCAACGGCTGTATCTTGCCGTGCGGTCTCTGATGCTCGGCCTTGACCTTCCTGCAGGTCAAGCACCGCTCGACGTACCACACCACATCCCGATTCATGCAGGGCCACCAATAGTCTAGATGAAGATCCCTATACATCTTCGTCGCCCCTGGATGAATAAAGAATCGAGATTTGTGCGCCTCCTCCATCAAGATCTGGTGCACACCTCCGTGATACGACACCCACACCCTACGGTGTAGTGTCAATAATCCTCAGCTATCATAATCAAAAGAGGTGACTTGGCCCACTATTCGCTCGCTCTTCCGATGTTCCTCCTTCATAGCCTCCTGCTGAGCTTCCCGAATCTGCTCTAACAGTGGAGTCACCACCGTCATCCTCATACACACATCCCTGATCGGTGTCGCCTTACGGCTAAGCGCATCAGCCACCACATTGGCCTTTCCCGGGTGGTAAACGATCTCGCAATCATAATCCTTCACCATTCCAACCACCGACGCTGCCTCATGTCCAGATTCGGCTGATCCATGAGGTACCTCAAACTCTTGTGGTCCGTGTAAATGGTACATTGAACCCCGTAGAGGTAATGCCACCAAATCTTGAGGGCGAAAACCACCACCCCAACTCTAAATCATGCGTCGGGTAGTTCGCCTCGTGAGGCTTCAGCTGCCTCGAGGCACAAGCAATGACATGTCCCATCTGCATCAATATTGCGCCTAAGCCCGAGATAGACGCGTCACAGTATACCACGAAATCCTCTACACTCTCCAGTAGGGCTAAGATTGGTGCCTCTGATGTGTGTAAATTCAACTAGTCTTATCCCTACTTTTTATTAATAATTTGAGCACACAAAGGCAGTGAACCTGTCTTTAAGTGGTATAGATTGATAAGTGAGGTATCGAACTTAGGGAACGGGTAATTAAACTAATAGCTAATTTTAACTAAAACAAATAATAAAAGTAAAGGGTTTTTCTCTAGTTTTGCAAGACTAGAAACTTAGACAAACTAAATTAACTAATTAACTAAAGCAACAACTATTCACCAAATTTGATAAAGATGTTTCTATTTAGGTTCAACCAATTCACTCCTATAGTTATTTAAGTTAAGATGGATTAATTGCTATTGATTACCAATTATAATAGTTAGGTTCATATTCATTACTCCTAACCCTTAGACAATTAACTAATTTAAGCGTTGATCAAGTGTTTAAACTAATTAATTCCCTAGATTAATTATTTGGATTAAATAAGATTTGTAATGGTTAATTAAGTTATTAATTCAATTAACCTCTTGTTGATGGTTTCTCAAACAAGCTCACACATTAATCTTCCTATTTTCTTATTAATCTTAGTTTCATAATCATTACTTCTAAGCATATGTTTTAGCATTCACATAGACATATGAGGTTAACAATTAAGTGATGTTCATGCAACCTAATTGCCTTCCAATTAACAGAAAATAGTAGTGATTAATACATAAGGTTCTTTAACAAACTTAATTTAATAAATCACCAATAGACAATTAAGCAAAAATTAATAATTAAACCATAGGAGTTCTTTGGTATTCCCCAAACAGAAACAAAAACGAATTTAGTTCATAGTTGCAGTAGAAACAAACACAAAAACAAAGTTTATTAGTGCAAACATGTTTAATTCCTAAGTCTAAGTGGTAGAATCAACCTAATTGCTTGAATTCTTCCAACTCTTGAAGCTTAGGGTTCCTTAGCGCCTTCTGAACCTTTTAGTCGCAACTGATCCTTCAAAAATCGCCAGGAATGAATTCCCATGGAATAAGGATTCGTCTTTTATAGATATCCCAAAACAGAGGGTACTCGGCGAGTAGCAGAATCAACTCGCCGAGTAGGGTCATACTTATCCGTCTTGAATTAGCAGTTGTAGTTATCTTCTGGCATATCGTCGTGCACTCGCCGAGTAGGGTCGATCTACTCGCCGAGTATATCTCCTTCTTTCACTCTTTAATCTTCACTTGCTTTCCTTTTCTCCTTTTTGCCTCCAAACATATCTTTTGGACTGAAAACACAATTCACAACATTTTAAGTACCTTTTGTCCACATTATTCTCATAATTAATCAAAAATAACTAAGAATATATGATAAATAATTAACTAATTATGCACATATCAAAATACCCCACACTTGACTTTTGCTTGCCCCCAAGCAAAACTAAATTTTAAACACATTAAAATCACATTAATAACTCCAATCCAACCCAACCATTATGCCAAGACCACAACGCATGCATTTGTGTCTAAAATTCCTAAAAACCCCCCATACTTCAAATACTCACAATCCTCATAAACATTTGCCCACTCACCCCGAACTATGCTCATTTTATGCAACCCTCCGAATCCATCCTCAGAAAATCTATTTACCCTCAAGGTATTTTTAATTGAGCAACCCAAGCATACATATTCTAGAATTACAACTTTTCGATACCACTATGGAATTCTTTGAATTCTTCACTTTCTTGATAATTTGATCTTTGATATCTTTGAATTCACCAACTTGTATTGACTTTTGGTATCTTCATCTTTTTGGATTTCTTGGAATTTTGATCTTTTGATCTTCACTTCATTTGCTCCAAAATTCTTACAACTTTTCTAGCAATTCTTTTTTTTTTCATGTATTTCTCAATATATTTTTTTCACTCAAATCCCTACATGCTTAAGCAGCGGCGCTCAATCTCAACCTTTATTGGCTAATGATAAAAACTTTCCTGGATACATTTCAGGTTTAGGCTGCTAAACATATTGCATCCCTCAGGCTGAGCAAGGTCGTGTTTTTGTCTCATGATTTCACTGAAATAAGGAAGCCACAAATGCACTAGAACGTGTATAGGCTCAACTAAACATTTGGGTTCTCATGCAATTATTAACACAATTCTAATATGGAATCCTAATTTTTACCAAAATTTTCTAATTTGAGACCTAAGCATTTTTGATATGCAACAAAAAATTTTTAAAAATTAGCCTACATTAAGATTCTAAATGTTCTAAGATGTGACTAACCCCCTACCCCACACTTATTTTATGCAATGCCCTCATTGCATATTATAACAACTAAAAATGCAAATAGAGAGAAAGTTGGAAGAAACTCCCCTGGGGTAGCAGTCGCTAGGTTGACACTTTCTTCTTCAACTCCTTCTTCTAGTGAGTTTAACCATGGAAACAGCTCATCCATGGCACGGGCGTCATACGTCTCGTGTGGTTGATAGCTCGAAAACTCCAAGGAAAAAGGGTTGCTGCACAATCCTCAGTAGTAATTCATAAAGAGTGTATGAATGGCGCAGAAAAACTAGCCAGAACAAATCAGAAACTCCTCTTGCAGCAGGCTACTCGGCGAGTAGGTGATCAAACTCGGTGAGTAGAACTCGATTGGGAAAGTAGTTCGTGCAAAAGCAGATGTACTCGCCGAGTAGTGTTAGTGCACTCGGCGAGTTGAGCATATATTTCAGAGTTTTATGAACCGCTGTCTCTCTTTACGCTAGTGTAAAAATGTACTCTCCTGTGAACTTCCTAAGCAGCAACACTTCAATAAACTCTCGGTTCGTACGGACTCAATCCTAGAAACAAGACTCCATAATCACTCATAAAGACTCTCATTCCTCTCTTGACCCTTCCTAAATAGCATGCTTCCTAGCTTCAATACCTGAAAAGAAAACTAAAAATAACACTAATATTCCAACCACATAGCCAAATGTAACATGTCCACAATTGTCTTAAAACAAACATCATAACCAAACGAAACAAAATAAAATAAACTCTTTATTCTTCCTCTTCCATCCCGGCTCCTCCAGCTCCACTACCTCCTTCTCCACCCCTTCTTCGCATCCTTTCGTCCCAATCCATAATGTAAGGGTATCCGGGTCCCGGTCGCGGTTCAATATGCATTTGTTGGAAAAGATACTCGAAGGATTGATTGGTGTAATTAACCCCTCGCCCTATATCATCCAAGTATTGTCGATACTCCACTTGGTTCCATCCCTCGTTATCCTCCACCGGAATAACCGGTGGATCTTCTCGTACCCGCTCGTTCCTTGGCCTAACCCGCCTTCCCGGCTCCTCGGGGACCGCTGGCTCATCCTCATTCGGAATAATAAAAGAATCACCAAATTTTTCAACTATCCGAGCCCTCCTATAAAGTGCAGTGTTGAACGGAGGAGGGTGGATAATCGTTAGCGTTTGAGCTTGCGGCAATTCCAAAATCCCAAATGATCTCGCAAGCCGAGTAATGAACATGCCCCCATTGATCTTCGAGTTTATCTTCTCCTTAACCGCTCCCTCCGCAAGAAATTTAGCAACGCAGTACGGGAGGTTGCAGAAGACATCGGGAGTGATGATACTCCACAAGTAAAAGACATCAAGGGTGGGAACTTTGTCCCAATCCTTCCGCATGTTGATCGTGCTTGCAACGAACCGGTGAATGAGTCGATGGATTGGAGAACGGATATGACCTTCTTGAGCAGTGGAAGGTATGTAGACCCGGTTAGCAATTGTACTCCACCATGTCGATGCCACCACCCCCTCGGGAAGTTCTTTGTAGGTATTCTCCAAGAAGGCTTCAAAGTAGTCCGTCATCGACATGTCTTGATCGTAGATGCCCAACCGCCAAGAGAACTCAACCATGCTGCATTGTCGCAGCTCTCCTCCCAAAGAAAACGAGATCGTGTTTGGATTGTAATACTCACTACCACCTCGGAATGAAATGGTAGCAAAGAATTCCCAGCACAACTCCGCGTATACTGGCTCTTGTATTTTAAACAATTGCAACCAACCATCACAAGTGATGTTGGCATAACCCAAGTTACAATCTTTCACCAAATATGGAGTAAGTTCCTCTTCCAAGCCGACATTGCCCATCCATCCCCAATCCACTGCATTGGGCAAGTGGATTTCTTTCTGTCGCAGCACCCCCAACCTTTTTAGGGCTCGAGTTTTGGAGGATTTGGAGGTGATTTGTTGAAAGGCTAACCATGGCATATCACCATGGCCTCCTCCACGTGATGACTGTCCTCTCCTTGCCATGCTATCTGCATAAACATACCAAGAACACAGCAACAAACAACATCCCATAATTAAAACAGGAAATTTTTTGATCTTACTGGGACCTACTCGCCGAGTACACGAACATACTCGCCGAGTAGTATGAACTTTTTGACAGATCGAGATCGGATCTGTGTAATCTGTGTAATAGTCCAATTTGTTCATAGGGTTTTGTTGTAATTACTTATCTAACCATAGATCTTGAAGAAATTACTCCAAACAACCTCTAATTCATGAGTAAATCAAAGCCCTAAAAATTGGGAAAAACTCCAAACAACCTCTAATCCGGAATCATAACAAATATGGGAAGATATGTGATAAAGATTGGTCCTTTCATAAAATTAAAGGGTAAAGATGTTACCTTGTTGCTTGAATGAAGAGAAAGAAGAAGAAAATTGGAGAGATCTTGAAGAACACTTAGGGATGCGGCTGAGAGGATATGCTCGGCGAGTGTGGGGATGAATTGGTGAGTAATAATAATTTTTACAGGTTTTAATTTACTGGGTTTTAATCGGCTACTCGCCGAGTAGAATGGATCTACTCGCTGAGTAGAATGGATCTACTCGCCGAGTAGATACGCGTCTTATCGACTTTTGGCTGTAAGTGAACATTTACTCGCCGAGTATGGTCGAAATACTCGCCGAGTAGATGTCTCAGGTTGAAAAAAAAATTTAAATTTGCCAATTTTATTGTATGAATTCCTTTGTTTAGCCCTTCCACCCCATACTCACAGTATAGCTTGTCCTCAAGCACTTAGAGAAATAGAATAAATGAAGAAGAATGAAAAAAACAATATGAAAAATAAAGAAAAGGAAAGAAAATGCAAACGTGAAACTCGGGTTGCCTCCCGAGAAGCGCTTCTTTTGATGGAGTCATTAGCTGGACTCCGCCCCGTCTACGTTTTTGCGATTCCGCATAGTAGCAGCTCCTCCAATCCTTCATTTCGGGGGACTCCTTCTTCATATTTCTTCACTCTATGACCATTGACTTTAAATGGTGTGCCGTCTCTTGAGATCAATTCTATAGCCCCGTGAGGAAACACCGTCTTGACCAAAAAGGGACCATCCCACCTTGATTTGAGTTTGCCCGAGAAAAGTTTGAATCGGGAATTAAAAAGTAGTACTTTTTGGCCTTCATGGATTTCTTTGCTTTTGATTCTTTTGTCATGCCATCTCTTGGTCTTTTCTTTATAGAGCCATGAACTAAAATAAGCCTCATTTCGGAGTTCTTCAAGGGCATTCATTTGCATTAGACGGTTGGCCTTCAATTCTTCCATGTCAAAGTTGCACCTCTTTAACGCCCAATATGCCTTATGCTCGATTTCAACCGGTAAATGACATTGCTTTCCATAAACTAACCTATATGGTGTAGTACCAATAGGTGTTTTGAAAGCGGTACGAAATGCCCATAGCGCGTCATCCAATTTATCTGACCATTCCTTGCGGTTGCTTCCCACCGACTTCTCTAAAATACGCTTCAAAGCTCGATTGGTCACTTCAGTTTGTCCACTCGTTTGCGGATGGTATGACGTGGAGAACTTATGGGTCACCCCATATTTCTTGAGCACCTTTTCCAATTGATCATTGGCAAAGTGTGTGCCACGGTCACTAATTAGGGCCTTCGGAACACCAAACCGGGAGAATAGTTTTTTTAAGAATCGTACCACTACCCGTCCGTCATTTGTAGGTAAAGCCTGCGCCTCCGCCCATTTCGAAACATAATCTACCGCCACTAGGATGTACTTGTTTCCTTTGGAAGTGGGAAAAGGTCCCATGAAGTCAATGCCCCACACGTCGAACACCTCACACACTTGAATGCTATGTTGTGGCATCTCATTTTGAGATGAAATGTTTCCCACCCTTTGACAAGCATCACATTCTTTGACATATTGGGCTGCATCTTTGAAGATTGTAGGCCAATAGAACCCAATGTCAAAGATCTTCCTTGCGGTATAGTGTGCTCCATGATGGCCTCCCGTGGGCCCGCTATGGCAGTGTTCAAGTATTCTTCGACTTTCCTTTCCGAACACACATCTTCTTATAATTCCATCCGCACAGCTTCGAAAGAGGTATGGATCGTCCCAAAAGTAATATTTGATCTCCGTAAAGAATTTCTTCTTTTGCTGACTACTATAATCCTTCGGAACGTAATTTGTAACTAAATAGTTAGCTATGTCTGCGAACCATGGCTCCTCTCCCACGAACACCATAATGTATTCATCCGGAAAGTCGTCTCCATCCTTATCTTCTTGCAATTTCGGGTTCTCGAGCCTAGATAAATGATCGGCCGCTACGTTCTCCATTCCTTTCTTGTCTCATATCTCTATATCGAATTCTTGAAGAAGCAGCACCCATCGTATTAGTCTTGGCTTGGCATCCTGTTTGGAAAACAAATACTTGATAGCCGAGTGGTCAGTAAAAACAGTGGTTTGAGATAAAACTAAGTAAGGGCGAAACTTGTCAAAAGCGTAAACCACGACTAACAGTTCTTTTTCAGTAGTAGTATAATTCTCTTGGGCAGGATTTAAGGTCTTGCTTGCATAATAGATGGGTTGAAAGTGCTTATCAACCCTTTGTCCAAGGACCGCTCCTAGTGCATAGTCACTAGCATCACACATGATCTCGAAGGGTAAGTTCCAATTTGGTGCTATAATGATCGGGGCATTAGTTAATTTTTCCTTTAGAAAGTCAAATGCCTCTAAACACTCTTTAGTAAAATTAAAGGGTGCATCTTTTAGTAATAATTGTGTTAGAGGTTTCGTGATTTTGGAAAAATCTTTTATAAAACGCCGGTAAAAACCTGCGTGTCCCAAAAAACTTCTAATGCCCTTCACATTAGTTGGTGGGGGTAATTTGGCAATGGTGTCTATCTTTGCCCGATCCACCTCAATTCCCTTTTTAGAGACTTTATGTCCCAAAACTATACCCTCCTTGACCATGAAGTGACACTTTTCCCAATTTAGGACCAAGTCGGTTTTCTCACATCTAGCAAGCATTGAGTCAAGATTTGTGAGGCAGTCATTGAAAGAAGATCCAAATACAGAAAAGTCATCCATAAAGACCTCCATGAATTTTTCCACCATATCATGGAATATGGCGGTCATGCACCTTTGAAATGTCGCAAGTGCATTGCATAGTCCAAATGGCATGCGTCTATAGGCGAAAGTCCCACTGGGGCATGTAAAGGTGGTCTTTTCTTGGTCCATATGGTCTATGGGTATTTGAAAATACCCTGAAAACCCATCTAAAAAGCAATAGTAGCTATGGCCCGATAGTCTCTCTAACATTTGATCTATGAAAGGAAGGGGGAAATGGTCTTTGCAAGTGGCATCGTTTAGCTTTCGATAATCGATGCACACTCGCCAACCGGTTACCGTTCGCGTTGGAATTAACTCGTTCTTTTCGTTGGTAATGACCGTCATTCCTCCTTTCTTGGGCACCACTTGGACCGGACTCACCCATGGACTATCGGAGATGGAGTAGATGATTCCTGCATCCAAAAGCTTGACCACCTCCTTCTTGACGACTTCTTGCATGTTCGGGTTTAATCGTCTTTGATGTTGCAGCACCGGCCCTGCTCCTTCTTCTAAATTGATTTTGTGAGAGCAGTAGGATGGACTTATTCCCTTGATGTCGGAGATGCTCCATGCGATGGCTCTTTTCCTTTTCTTCAACACGCGTACAAGCTCCTCCTTTTCCGTCTTGGATAGGTCCGAGGCTATGATCACAGGCTTCTGATTTCCTTCTTCCAGAAAGGCATACTCCAGATGATCAGGTAGTGTTTTGAGCTCCAATTTGTTGTGCATAGTGACGGACTCGCCGAGTGCAGGTTTGGTACTCGGCGAGTTGGTGGCTGCATTCACGACTTCTGGCTTTTCTTCAGATGTACTCGGCGAGTATATCGGGTCTACTCGGCGAGTAGTTCCTTCAGCTTGCTTCTTTATTTATTCATACTCCGCTTCTTCCAACAGTCTTTCAATCTCTAGTAAGTCCTTTTCTGGATCAAATACTTCATCCAAAGCTGCAAACTTGCTGGAATCTTTAGGTATGTCTTCTTCCAATATTTCTTCAAGCATGTCGATTGAGAAAGCCGTGTCGTCACTACTCCTTGAGTACTTCATGGCTTGGTCTACCCCGAATGTCACTGAATCGTCTCCAACTCGCAAAGTGAGCTTAGAATCTCTCATGTCTACGATAGCGCTAGCGGTGTTGAGGAAAGGCCTTCCAAGGATGATTGGCACTTGCGGATCCGCCTCCATGTCGAGAATGATGAAATCAGTCGGGAAGACAAATTTGTCTACTTTTACTAGCAAATCTTCACAAATGCCTCTTGGAAAAGTAACAGTCTTGTTTGCCAAATGAATTGCCATTCGAATTGGCCTTGGCTCCGGGAGGTCCAGCTTCTTAAAGAACGAGTATGGCATAAGGTTCACACTTGCTCCAGAATCAGCTAAGGCATGAATTGCAGCCAAGTTGCCAAATTGGCAAGGTAAAGTTAAGCTCCCCGGATCACCCTTCTTCTTTGGTAATTTGTTTAACATTGCGGCGGAGCAATTCTCATTAAGTACTACCTTCTGCACTTCCTCCATCTTTCTTCTGTTAGTGAGGAGTTCCTTAAGGAACTTTGCATACTTGGGCATTTGCATGACGGCTTCAATGAAAGGAATGTTGATTTGAAGAGTTTTAATATGCTCTAGAAACTTCTAATATTCCTCTTCCTGCTTCTCTTTCTTGGCTCGGGCTGGGTATGGCATTGGAGGCTGGTATGGTTTCAAGGGCAGCTGTTCATTTGTTTTAGTAGGGGTACTCGCCGAGTCCATCGGTCCTACTCGGCGAGTAGGACTCTCAGATTGTGAGTGTTGGTTTTCAACTTGTTCTTCCGTTCCTTCCTTCTGTGAGTCCTTGGTTGCTTCAGTTCGAATGGGGACCAGGGGAGTAATGATCTTCCCACTTCTTGTGGTAACAATATTTACTTGTGCGCCTCGTGGGTTGTTCTCGGTTTTGCTAGGAAGCTCACCCGGTGACCTTTGGTTTAGTTGTTGAGCAAGTTGCCCAAGCTGCGTTTCTATGTTGTGGATGGATGCTTGCTGGTTCCTGAGCATTGTTCTTGTTTCTTGGATAGCAGCATCATGGTCACTATGTCTTTTCTCGGAAGCGGCCACAAATTTAGTTAGCATATCTTCCAAGCTTGGCTTCCTCTCTTGCACCGGCTCCTCCTTTTGGTAAAAACCTCTTCCTTTTTGTCTGTACTTCTCCTCCTTGGCCTTTTGATACTCTTCGTAAGGCAGCCACTCCTTCTTTTGTTTGCGCCAGTCCTCATCATACCGGTCACCACTCGAATAACATACTTGTGCCTTTTTGTTGCCGTTCTCATCCAAATCGCAATCTCTAGTGAGGTGAGGTCCATTGCAGTTTTCACAACCCACCCGTATGGCATGGATAGTTTGATCCATTTTGTCCATTCTCCTATCCATGGTTTTTAACATGGCCATGACCGCGGATAAATCTTCAGTAGCAGCGTACGCGGCTCCCCTCGTGACATCATTCCTAGGGTTGTGGTATTCTCTAGAGTGTTTAGAGAATTCTTCAATCAATTCTTTAATCACCGGGGGTGGCTTCTTTGTAAGTGGGCCTTGTGAGTCTAGCAACTGCCGGGTTGTGACATTGACTCCATCATAAAAGATGGAAACTTCTTGCTGGTTGTTTAGATCATGGTGTGGGCAATTTCGTAACAGACTTTTGTACCTCTCCCATGCTTCATATAAAGACTCTCCAGCTTGCTGTTCAAAGTTTGCAATGGCCTTCTTGAGTTTGGCTATTTTGGATGGTGGGCAAAAGTGATCAATAAATTCTTCCTTCATTCTGGCCCAAGTAGTGACTGACCCGGGGGGAAGTGATTTGAGCCAGTCTTTAGCAGCACCCTTGAAGGTTACCGGAAGCATCCGAAGTAGTTGAGTTTCACGGGTTACATTTGGAATGTTGAAGTAATCAGCAACATCATTTACTTCATCCAAATGTTTGTAGGCATCTTCATGATCTTTCCCATGGAAAGGTATTTCCTTGAGCGCAGCTAGGATATGACCTTTTAGCTCGAAGGTAGCAATTGCGGGAATTGCGGGTTGCACAAGTCCCGGGCCATGGTCGTCGCGCATCCTCTTCTTCCATTCTCCCATGGGAATTTCATCAATGTTAGCCATAGTGAATGCTAACTCTTCCTCCAATTCGGTTTCTTGTTCGTACGTTGCCTCGTCTTCTTCCTCGGTCTCGTATCCAATATCTTCTTGAATTGGCTCCTCAATTGTCAAGGAAGCGCTAGAAGCTCCTGATTTACTGCTCTTCTTTTTCCCAAAAACAGTCTTCAAGCAGGCACATAAGGCATCACTCCTAGATCCTTAGTCCTATTCTAGCATGCTGTTCTACTGAAACTGATAAACATAACATAAGCTTGTATGGGTACTTTGGGGAATACTTACTTGAGCTTGGCCGGTCGAGCACATCAAACACTTTGTTCTTTCTTAAAACCCTTTACTTAGCCTTTTAGAAAACATTTTCTTTTTCAAAATCTTTTAATCCCTCGATTTGAGTTCAAACACCCCCGAAGGTGTGTCTGAATCCCTCAAACCAGGGCTCTGATACCAACTTGTAACATCCCAAAATACGAGCCAAAATTTTCATTTTTAAAACATGTATTTAGCAAAACATTCGAAATAAAACGTTCACCGATCATAACATTTCATAAAGATATTGCATGTCTGGAAAACATTTTCATAAAACATAATAATGTCAGAGTACAAATCCCCAGGAAGATCTCATAGTGCGGAATACGAGGCATGTGTGTGATGGGCCGCTACCGCTCCAGCTCTTTCCCCTTCGAAGAAGAGGTACCTGAAACCAAAACTGAAAACTATAAGCACGAAGCTTAGTGAGTTCCCCCAACATACCACATACCAAACAATCACATAACATATAATTATTGTCAGGCATATCTGGGCGCCCGACCTACCCCTTCGGTTCTCTCGACCGGATACTGTCTAGTATATCTGGGAGCTGGCCTCCCCTTTGGTCCTCTCGACCGGATACTGACCAGTATATTTGGGCGCTTGCCTCCCCTTCGGTCCTCTCGACTGGATACTGACTAGCATATATGGGTGCTGGTCTCCCCTTCGGTCCTCTCGACCGGACACTGGGGACCATTTCACCCCCTACTACTACCACATAGCACATATATCTCATAATCTATCTAGCATGACTGGGCATGACCGCCCCTTCGGCCCTATCGACCGGTATTCTGGGGGACTATCTCCCCCTACTGTCACTAGCACATAGCATAATATCATACTAGCATAATAACATACCACAGGTAGTAGCAACCCTAGATAAATATCACAAAGAAAAACATCTATCATACAATCCTATTGGTGGGCCGACATTGTGGTCGTAGACCCACCGCTACTGGAAGGTAACTCACCTCAAAGTAGCTGCTGATCGGTGTGGGATCTGAATGTCTTCTGCTGCTGCTGCTTCGGAAATCCTCCGGCTATAATTCCCACAAAACCCTTAGTCAAATACTGCTAACCGACCTCAGGGTAAAATGACCATTTACCCCTAACCAAACCAAGAGTCAAAGTCAAAGTCAACTGTCAGTTGACCCGACTCGCCGAGTCCCTATCCCTTTGTCTGACCATAAACCCGTCTCTACTCGTCGAGTTAAGCATTGACTCGACGAGTTTTCCTTGTAAACCAAAGGCCAATAGTCCTTCATCTTACTCGCCGAGTTGTATGAACAACTCGTCGAGTTCATCTTCATCCGAAGAACACTCTATGCTGAGACTCGCCGAGCTGTATGAACAACTCGCCGAGTCTGTTCTTGAGGCAAGAAGATTGCCTTGAACTCGCCGAGTCATGGCATTGACTCGCCGAGTTACTTCATGAGTGAGTCTAGCTTCCGACCCACTGAGTCACACCCCATGACTCACTACTCCAACCCGCAACACGAAAAGGGGGAAAACTCGGGGACTCGCGACTCGAGTCGCCGAGTCTGCCACATGCAAATACTATAAACCCGATTTTGCTTGAATCTAGCTCATGCCATACATAGATCTGGGTTTCTAGGGCTTGATTAACACGTAAAGTTTCCAACTTTACATGTAAATAAACACCAATGAAGGTTTTAGGGCTCAAAATTCACTAAAATAGTAGATATAGGGCTTTCATGCAATATGGCTCCATAAAGGCAATAGATCCAAGCTCCTGGAGCTCAATCATGCCTAGATCTAGAGGCTAAACAACTTATTACAAACCCTAATACACAATCAAGCTTGGGGAAAGGCTCAAGAAGGACTTTCATGGAGCTATAAGGGACTATAAGCATGAAAACAAAGGGAAATTGAGTTATACCTCAAGGAAATCATTGAGGTAACACAAGGATGCATGGCCTCCTTCTTCTCTTCTTGATCTACTCTTCCTTCTTCTCAAAATCTTCAAGAAACTCACCAAAGCACTTCAATCTCACAAGGAATAAGGGTTTGAACGATGTTGGGAGCTCTGAGGGTGAAGGGGGCGAGGTTGGGGCGCATAAGGTTGGTTTAAATAGGGTGCAAACCCTTGAAATTTAGGGTTTCATCAGACAGCGGGGACTCACCGAGTCCAGAATGTGGACTCGCTGAGTCGCCAACTTAAACGTGCCCCCAAACTCGTCTCTACTCGGTGAGTCGGGCCTACAACTCGCCGAGTCCAAGGCTAAGAATGAAAAATACTTAGATAGATTTTACGTACCTAGAACCAGGTGCTACACAACGACTTTCAATATAAAGAAGATGAGTGTTTTGTGATGGGTGTTATAGGTTATAAACAAAAATTCATGTGGAGGAAAAACTCTTAAACCCTTAAGTGCACATGCAACCTAGAAAGGATCTATGTTTTCTTTATTGATAGAAACTAACTATGAATATCAAGAAACCATAGGAACCCCTAGTAATTTTCGAAAATCACAAAAGTGTTTAAGGTTACATACCTTTTGGTTAATGTAGCAATTAATCAAGTAAAACCTCTTTTTTCTTCCTTGGAAAGCGACCACCAAAAGCTTGGATGCCTCTAATGGCTTGTACCCAAAACCTAGTAACTAGAAGACCTTTTAGGAGAGGGGAGGGGAGCTCAAAAATTCGGATCTTGTGAGGGATTTGGAGTGTACAAAAATGCTTAACCCTTAAGGGGTTTATATAGGGTAGTAAGAAGTCTTGGATAAGGCAGGTTTCCTTGGATAACCCTTATCCCTTGTCTTGCTCCCTAAGGCTCCTACAAACTCTAAGAAGCATCCTCCAAAACTATCCTCCCTATAGGAAGGTTCTGTAATTCTTCAATGCTCAACTTTTGAACATTGTCACCCTTAGTCCCTGTATTTTCAATTAATCTAATTAATCACAAAACTAATTCTAATTAATTTTCGATTAATTCTAAATTAATAAATATAATTTCTAACTAATATATTATTCATATAATATATATATATATATTAATAAATCATTTATTTTGATTTCTAATTAATTCATTAATCATATAATAAATGAATAAATCAGCTTCTCTCTCTAAAAGCCATTTTATTCAATTACCAGTTATTAGGGCAACCCAAAAAGGACTTTACTCTTAATTCAAGAATATATCAATTTAGTTATTGGCTTAGACACCTTAATCTAACAGTCTCCCACTTGGATAAGTCTGTAAAGAGTGCTTTCCAAATCCACTGCCAAACCTTCATTCAAATCAGTTATTGGCCCTAAGATAAATGATCAACTACTCCTTTGTTTTACAAGATATCATATGGACACGATACATGGATCAAAATCAATCTCATTGTCCAAGATTATGTTTCTCTATTTCCCAATTTGTAAAAACTTTACTAGACTTCAAATTGAACACGTCAATTAGTCCTGGTTGGACCCATCATTAAAAATAGTCAACATCAAATTATCGAGGGGTCCAATGATATCGCTTTTCCAATTAGGGAAAAAGGAACGAATTACTTTAACTACATAGTCATAAGATTCACATATCAAATCACACATGGAGTAACCCTTTATAGCATCCAGTTAAGATATGTGTTTGAGTCAACCAATGCATAATTGATCTGTAAACTATGAACTACATATCTCTATTGTAATGCCCCGATTCTCATGTATCGATTTTGTAAAAGAATTTCCTTGATTCAAGGCCTACTCGACGAGTTGGTTTCCCTACTCGTTGAGTAGGAGCGGGTTGGTCCACGTATTTTAGTGGTCTACTCGTCGAGTCCAAGAAGGGACTCGATGAGTAGGAGCTGGAAAATGAAACCCTAAATCCCAGGGTATTGCAACCTATTTAAAGGATCACTGGCCTTCCTCAGCCTCCCCTTACAGTTACTTGACACCCTCAAACCCTAATTTGTGTGAGCATACCCCCATTTGTGTTTTTAAGCTTGGGAAGAGGATTTTTGGTGGGAAGAAGCTTGGAAATCAAGTGGCTAAGGGCAAGGAACGTGTGGAACCAGAAATATACTTCGATTGGCATCCTTCCTAGAAGGTATTAAGCCGTTATCCTAACCCCTCTTCTTTCTAGATCTATGTTGGGCGGATTTTAGGGCTTTCCTATCTTAATAGTAAGCCTTTATTGTGTTTGAGCTAAGATCTGAGGTTGCAACTTCAGATCTGAACTCTCTTGGTTCTCTAAGTCCTTAAAGTTTTCAGTTTTTGCAAGAATGAGACTCTCCTAAGGTGTAGATCTCCATTGAAAGCTTGGATTGGTCATTTAGAGTCCCTAGGGCCTTGCATGCACGTAAAGTTTGCAACTTTAAGTGATAAGCATGCCCTAGGAGCTTAGATCTGCAATATGGAGTCGTTGCATTGCTTAAAAAGTACATGAATGGTTGAAGGTCTAGAGGGGGCTTGGCGAGTTGCATAGTCAACTCGGCGAGCCACATGAAGATGGTCCTGTACTCGACGAGTTGGATGAACAACTCGGCGAGTTCTTTGGAGATTGCCATAGAAACGACAAGTAAGTAGAATGACTCGGTGATTTGGTTAGGGTTTTCCCAACATTCGGACACGTCTGAGCTCGATGAGTTGTAAAGGGAAAATTCGACGAGTTAGCCAAGGAGTTACGACCGTTGACACTAGGAACTTGACGAGTTACCCAAGTGAATCGACGAGTTGGCGAGTCATTCCAGGAACTCAACGAGTAGCTAAGGGTACTCAATGAGTTGAGGTCAACATGGACTGTTGACCTTGAAGGTTGACCTGGACTTTGGCCGAGGGATGACTATTGGACTTCTGGGAGTATCTTGGGAATTTATGAACTTTGTGATGTGTTAGATATAGGTGGTAGAGTTTGTGGTGGTGATCCGAGAGTTGAGCTTTCTAGTTTCAGACGACAATTGTGAGGTGAGTTATCCTCACTATACTAAGGGGTCTAAGGCACCAAGGCCGGCCCACTGAATATGTTATCCTAGTAGTGTTAGAATGTTGAGTATGAGTAGTGTTGCATGTTAGTGGTTATGCCAGTTAGGTAGATCTGTATGGCTACCTGTGTTGTTATGTGATTATCTACATGCTTAGTGGTTATGTTATTTGTTGATGTGCTATGCGGGATGGGTTGAGCTGATACTGCTCCGTGCGGTAACCAACAAACCCAGGAGCATTTTAGATACGGGCTAAGGGAGACTCGTACTGTGGGCTTGATGGCAATCCAGATGTGATTTATGGGCCCGCAAGGCAATCCAGACTCACACTGTGGGCCCAAGGGTGATCCAGTTTGCAAAGCTGTGGACCCATGTTAGGTGCTATTTGTGCACCTTTTTGCACACCTTTTAGTCCTATTTCATGCATCTATTTGGCATAATTGTTCTTCCTTTTTCTTACATTTCATCATATTCATGATAGTCTCTAGAACAACCTTATTTGCACACTTTTATGTCTTCTTCAGGTAAACCGGAGGTTGGAACGCGCTTTCGGAAGTGCCGGGAAGAATTAGTGAAGATTTCGGGATGATCGGGCAAAGAACAAAAAAGTTGGAAAAATCAAGTTTGGAATTGGTGTCAGAGAGGTACACGGGGCGTGTTGAATTTACACTGAAAAGTGGGCACGGGGCGTGTTTGACCAAGAAGAAGCTGTTGACCATGCTGAACATGGGCCGTGTCAGTTTAGTGCAAATCAACACGGGTCGTGTTGGTTGCTGAACACGACCCGTGTCAGTTTAGCCTATTTTAACACGGGCTGTGTTCGACCCAAAAACCAACTTTTGGCAGTTTTTCCTATCTTTCATATTATGGGTTGAGGGCCATTTTTACATAAACAGAACATATCAGAGCACCATTGGAGAGGAGAAATTGAAGGGTTTTGCAAGGGTTTGTCCGTTAATCATTTGGAAACATTAATTCTCATTTTTGTAAGTTGTAATTACACTTAATTTCATCTTTTAGACTTGTGATCTTGTTCTAGCCATGTGTGGCTAGAACCCTAACTTCTCCAATTTCATGTTTTGACTTCTTGGTAGTGACTTCAATCATATGACCTGATGTTTGTTCTTAATTTCTATCTAGTGAATTTGATTTAGCTTTAATCGAATGTTTGATTCTAATTGTGATTCTTATTGGCCATTTGAATTAGGATTAGGTCATTCAAGTTATCTCTTTTACAAAATCCGTAATTGTTTTGTGAAATTGAACAAGTAACAAGCACTAAACTGATTTCCATTGAATGAATTTAGTGTAAATCTTATTCACACACTCTTACGCTCCCGAGCTTGTGAGGAGTATTGGGTGTTGTTGGGAACATTCACATAAAGTTTAATGCAATATTTCAACCTAATTCTAAGAGCGTGTTTAGATTAGGTTAGTAAGGTTAGGGTTAATCAAATAACTTGTTTTGGTTAATTAATGTGATGAATGGGAAGTGTTAGAGCTTGTTAACACTTTCAAGTACCAACTTAGATAGAATTAAGCAAATATCATGTTATCTTGGAATCACATTGCTAAGTTCTCATACATGAGGTTGGAGTCCTTACCATTTCTGAATTTAATTCACTCTTTTAGTTGATTACTTGTGTTTTTAAGTGTTTGTTTTAATTATTTTATTCTACCCCCCCCCCCCTCTTTACTTTTGGTGACCATAGTACCTTGCGCAAACAAGTATAGACTAATTATCCTGTGTCTCTGTGGATCAACCCTGCTTGCCTTGTACTACCTTTTAGTGCAATATAGGTGGATTCTTTTGGAGTATATCGTACCCTATTATTTGTTGGGTCTGACACGCCCAACAACCCAATACATTTTGTTGTTTATATATGTGTTATGTGAAGTGTATTGGTATTTTTGGGGGAACTCACTAAGCTTTCAGGCTTACAATTTTAGTTTATTGTTTCGGGTACATCAGGGGATCGCGACAAGGCGAAGGCATGATCATACAGATCCTCCTGTTCTGTTTATGGTTCTGGGAAAAACTCTGATATAAACTATTTTGGAAAACGAATTTGTAATCATTAATGGATCTTAAATGTTTTAAAAAGTTTAAATTTGGTCTGAAATTTTTGGGTGTTACAAGTTGGTATCAGAGCCTTTGTTTGAGTGAATTGGAGGAACATGCATGTGAATCCAGTCTCAAATCAAGGAAAGGTTTTCAAAATGATTTCTAAAATGGTTTTCAAAATAAGTAAGGGAGGATGCAGGGTGTACGATCAGCCGGAGCCAGTATGTAGACCCCAAAATACCATACAGTTATTTGGCTATGTGATATATTAGAACAACATGCTAGAGATAGGCTAGGGATCTTCAGGAATTGCATGATAGAATTGCCTGATTATATGATGCCTGCTAGCCTAGGGTTTTCCTTATATGAGATTGACATCATTACTGTAGTTGATTAGTGCATGCATCACGGTTACACATAAGTAAGATCTTATAGCCTGAGAATGTTGGGTTCGACCTTATGTTTTGTTCTCATTGATTAGGGCTTAGGGTAGGATCGGATATTCGAAAGTCTATAGGGTCCAGTGTTATGTATGGCTAGCATACACTAGTGCTATAGGGTTGGTGGAAGTTTCATGGGTGAATGGGTTATGAGATATCTAGCATTGCTCTAGGAGTGAGGATTGAGCGCTCGCTATGTTTATGTATTAGTAGGGTGTTGTGGTGATACTTGAGACAAATATGGATAGGTGTGGAAGGTAATATGGGCCCGTACTACTGAAAGCACAGGACCCATACACGTATCAAGGAAGTCACAACCCTAGGGTTTAGTCGGGAGTTGGCTCCTAGTTATTTATGTGGATTATCTGATATCTTGTGGTATGTTTCAGAATGGTGATGACGAGACGCTTTGTGACTGGATCTGGTCAGGATCAGGATCAGGAGATGGAGGCCAGGAGGGGCCAACAACACCTGAGCCCGTGGTGCAGATGGGTATAAAGGAGTTGGATGCCAGGATTCGGGAGATCCTGCATGACGAGGTTGTTGTTGCTTTCTAGGCAAATTGGTCGGTGATGTTTGGGTTCTATTAAGACTGCCATGGTCGAGTACTTCGACGACCGATACACAAACCTTGCAGAGACGGCTACCGCTGCAGTTGCATCGACTATAACAGCCGCAGGGGGAGGAGGAGCCACTCGGGGCTTCCAGTACAGGGACTTCGATAACACAAAGCCCCCACTTTTGATGGGACACAGGACCCCATCAAGGCTATGAGGTGGATCTCAGATGTGGAGGGGTGTTTCTTTACCTGCTCGTGCCCTACTGACAAAAAGGTCAGGTGTGCTCTGAACCTACTCAGGTCCGGGGCCAAGGACTGGTGGAGGTTGTGACTGGGCCGTACATTGATGATCAGAGAGTTGTTGTTACTTGGGAGCAGTTCAAGGATATGTTCCGTGCCCGATTCATTGCACGGGTCGAGCGGGAATGGTTGTCGCAGGAGTTTTTGAGTTTGAGACAGGATGGGGAGCAGTGACGGAGATCACCCACATGTTTATAGAGAGGGAGATGTTCTGACCAGAGTTCGCTTCCGAGCAGGCTCAGATGACTCGTTATCTAAGCATGCTCAAGGCTGACATCATTCAGTTTGTGTCTACCCAGCGATGTGATACTCTTTTGGAGTTGCAGGAGGCCGCTAGGCGGCGTGAGTTGGAGATTGAGCTGCAGCCGAGGGAGCAGTGGCAGGCCCCAGAACAGTCGCAGTCGGCGCTGAAGCGGTCTAAGACTGCTGATTCTAAGACCGGGGGTCAACAGAGCCGCACTTGTGGAAAGTGTGGCAATGGTCATTCTGGTATGTGTCGAGCTGGTAGTGGGTGCCACAAGTATGGCAAGGAGGGGCATTACGCGAAGGACTGTCTCTAGGCAGTCCCGGTTCAGGGTATGAGGTTATGTTATCACTGTGATCAGGTTGGCCACGTGAAGGCCAACTGTACGTTGCTTGCAGCCAAGCCGGCACAGGTTTCCGTGCCAGCTACATTGAGGAATTCCGATGGGAGGCCAGTTAAGGTAGAGCCTCCAAAGGCTCAGGGGCCTGCCTTCCAGCTTACAGTCGAGGAGGCCAAGGCAGCACCGGATGTGGTTGCTGGTATGTTTCTGTCTTTTATCTCATTTACTATATCTGTAGTGTGCTTATCTGTTGTACCTGTGATTAGGTACGTTTCTTGTGAATTCCTTACCTGCATTGGTTTTGTTTGACTCGGGGGCGAGTCGGTCTTTTGTATCTAGACATGTAGTAGGGAATACAGAGTGCCAGTAGGCGAACTAGAGTGTCCGTTGCGAGTCTCTATCGCTAACAAACACGGGGTTTCTGCTTCTTTGGTCTACCGAGGATGTGAGATGGAGATCTTCGGGATACCTTTTCCGATAGACTTGATCCCGATTCCCATGAGGGATGTATGCGTGATTGTGGGGATGGACTGGCTCAGTCGATTCGGTGCCATGATTGATTGCGAGAGTCAACGGATGGTGGTTCGAACCCCAAGTGGGGGAGAACTGTGAAGATGTGATGAATCAAGAATGTAACAAATCAGAGTAACTAAAATGTAATTGAACACACGATGTAAATATGATCTCGTTTCAGCTTTATTATGCTTTCAAATGTTACAAAGAGAAAATAGACAAGTTCGTACCAGACTCTTATCTAACTATAAGTAATGTCCCTATTTATAGTAAATATGAAAGCACACAAAAAAATTACAAGGACTAAAACAGTACGCTTCGTTACAAAAAATGGCTTGTAAAATAATCTTAAGTCTTTGACATATTACAACAGGTCTTCGACCCTTACAATCTCCACCGTTGTAATAATGTTGATTTTCTTCAATTCGATAGAATCTGTATAGCATACAACATTACCCTTTGTATTTCTGAGTACCATGAAAAATTTATCTTCAACTCTTTTGTTGGGTCAAAATATGGTTTATACTTTGCTTTTCTGGGCAATTGTATTTCTATGTAATATTTTTCGAGTTTACGGCCGTAAACACCTTACGGCCGTAAACCCATTTACGGCCCATGTTATCCGCCCCATGTTCTCCAAGTATAAATATAGGTGTTAGGGTGAGGAGTAGAGATTGATGAACCCTCGAGATTGTACGGCCAAGAGAGAGAGAGAGAGAGAGAGAGAGAGACAGAGGAAGAGAGAGTATATTGTGTGAGAGAATCTATTATAAGGAATTTCATTTTATATCATCAATACAATCAAGATTCTTAATATTCTTCTTCTCCTTCTCTTCTATTTGATCTGACATCATCCGTTTGATTGGGATTCTGCACCATCAAACGGATCTGACTGATACACAGGCAAATTAGGGACTTACAATTGGTATCAGAGCCAAGTTGTATCAGTCAATTTTGTTAGATTTGGGGAATTATTTGATCTTATTTTCGAAATATTCTTGCGTTTTTGGATAGATCTCTGAAAATTAAGGGGGGTTTGTTCTTCGTGTTTTTCATAAAAAAAGGGTTTTTGATCGAGTTTTGGAGCAAAAAAGGGCAAAAATCACTGTTTTTTGTCGTAACTTGCAAGGGGGTGGCGGCCAGCAGCTAGGGTTTCCGAGGAGTTCACAGCCCGAGGTTTGCGGCTCGGAGTTTGCGGCCTCGGCTCGGAGTATACGGCTCAGCAGTTTGCGGCTCGGTCTTGCACGTTTCCGGCTTCTGAGCTCTCGGCCTTGCACCTCGGCCTCGCAAGCGCAGCCTCACAAGAACCACCCTCGCTTCGCATTTAAAAAAAATCTGACGGGACTTTGGAGTTGCTGGGGGTCGAACACGCGACCTCCAGCTCGCATTCCTTCAGCGCCTTACCAACTCCTCTAGGCCACAAGTTGATACACACCTTCCCCATTTAATTCATAACCCGTCTTTTTCGCTTCAAGTTTCGCATTTTTTACACTTTCAGCCCAAAATTCAATTCCTTTTGATTCTAAATTCTTTTTTCATCCAAAATAAAAAAAATAATAAAAATAATAATAATAAATAAATAAATAATAAATTAAATTAAAATTCATAAATAAAATTATATTTTAATTTTTTTACTTTTATTTTTTTAACTTTTGACCTTAAATTTTGACTTTGACTTCCAAGTTTGACCTTTGACTTTAAACTTTGACTTTCTCGTTTGACTATTAAAATTTTCAAATTTAGCTTTTCGGTTTGACTTTTAAGTTTGACTTTTTCAAGTTTGACTTTTTTAAATCTGACTTTTAAGGTTGACTTTTGAGGTTTATAATCAAAGGGTTTGACTTTTAAGTTTTATTTTAGCTTCTAGTTGTGCTTTTAATTGATTTTAAGGTCTACGAGGGAGTTGAAAACATGAAAGAGAGCCGTCAGGATATGTTAAGACAAAATTTCAACATTTTCGATTATATCCCTGGAGAAACCCTCGAAACTCAGTTGCAGCGATTTACTACACTTACGACTGAGATGAATATAGCTAGGATCTTCTTGACTAAGTCTGAGATAAACAAAAAGCTATTGAATTCACTTCCGAAATCGTGGGATATGAACATGGCTATCATCAAGAAGACAAAAGATCTCAATCATCTTAGTGTTACTGATATAATTCAAGAACTTGATGCTTTAAAGTGTAGAAAAACAATGAGTTCTGAAAACATTCCGGTCACTGAAGTTACATGTACTCCAGTTTGTGAAACTACGATTAAATTTCTTCGGGAACAAATTGATTTGCTAAAAAGGGAAGTCGATGACCTGAGATATGAAGGATACCAACTCATGAAACGACAGAAATCCCTAAAGGCTGAGTTAGAAGCAAAAACCAAAGACTTTAGGAAACTTCAAGAAGAGTATAGCAACAAGTGTGAAAATTATGATTATATTAAGAGACAACTTGCTGCTGTAACTGAAGAACTTGACGCTTTAAAAATTAAGTGTGGAAAAACGAATGTCAGTTTCAAAAATCTTACTGCGTCAAGTCAGACAGTCGAGTCCTTATATGAAACCCAATTAAAATTCAAAGAAAATCAAAACAAGGGTCTAGGGTATGATAGTGTACCTCCTCCTTATAATCATAACTACACATCCATCCCTATGACACAGGACGAAACTGACAGGGAGCCACATCTTCGATATGGAAAACGAGCTGGATTTGTGTCAGGAGGAGTTATTAATGTTGAAAATACTGATGTTTTTGTGACATGTTGTTAGGGGTGTCAAACCCAACAAATAAAGGGGTACGATATACTCCAAAATAATCCCACTATATTGCACTAAAAGGTAGTACAAGGCAAGCAGGGTCGATCCACAGAGACACGGGATAATTAGTCTATACCTCTTTGCGCAAGGTACTATGGTCACCAACAGTGATAAGGGGGTTTAGAATGCAATAACTAAACAAAAAAATTTAAAACACGAGTATACAACTAAACGAATGAATTAAGTTCAGATTTTGTAAGGACTCCAACTCCATGTATGACAATTTAGCAATGTGACTCAAAGGTGACACAATATCCGTTCAATTCTATCTAAGTTGGTACTTGAAAGTACTAATAAGCTCTAACACTTCCTATTCACCATATTAATTAACCAAAACAAGCTATTTGATTAACCCTAACCTTATTAACCTAATCTAAACAAGCTCTTAGAATTAGATTATAAGATTGCATGAAGCTTTATGTGAATGTTCCCAACAACACCCAATACTCCTCATAAGCTTGGGAGTGTAAAAGTGTATGAATAAGATTTACACTAAATTCATTCAATAGAGATCAATTTAATGCTTGTTACTTATTCAATTTCACAAAACAATTACGAATTTTGTAAAAGAGGTAACTTGAATGACCTAACCCTAATTCAAATGGCCAATAAGAATCACAATTAGAATCAAACATTCGATTGAAGCAAAATCAAATTCATTAGATAGAAATTAAGAACAAACATCATGTCATATGATTGAAGTCACTACCAAGAAGTCAAAACATGAAATTGGAGAAGTTAGGGGTCTAGCCACACATGGCTAGAACAAGATCACAAGTCTAAAAGATGAAATTAAGTGTAATTACCACTTACACAAACAAGAAATAATGTTTCCAAATAATTAGCGGACAAACCCTTGCAAAAACCTTCGAATTCTCCTCTCCAATGGTGCTCTGATATGTTATGTGTCTGTAAAAATGACCCACAACCCGTAATATGAAAGATAGGAAAAACTGCCAAAAGTTGGTTTTTGGGTTGAACACGGCCCGTGTTAAAATAGGCTAAACTGACACGGGTCGTGTTCAACAACACACCCCGTGTTGATTAGCACTAAACTGACACGGGTCGTGTTCAGCAACACGCCCCGTGTTGATTTGCACTAAACTGACACGCCCCGTGTTCCTCTCTGACTCCAATTCCAAACTTGATTTTTCCAACTTTTTCGTTCTTCGCCCGATCATCCCTAAATCTTCACCAATGCTTCCCGACACTTCCCAAAGCGTGTTCCAAGCTCCGGTTTACCTGAAAAGACATGAAAGTGTGCAAATAAGGTTGTTCTAGAGACTAACATGAATATGATGAAATGCAAGAAAAATGAAGAACAATTGTGCTAAATAGATGCATGAAATGGGACTAAAAGGTGCACAAAAAGGTGCACAAATTGCACCTAACACATGTGCAGGTAAAGTAGCAGAAGATGAGAACAAGGAGAGCACTACTAAACAAACCAATGACTCTTTGAACTCAGAATCTGTTCCTCCTAACAAACCTGCCGTTGAGAAATACAGGCCTCCAATTCCAGCGCAACAGAGTGCCTGTTGCAATTGTGCATGTGGGAACAACAAGAGACAAGGCAAGGATACGCCACCAGGGGCAGGAAGAAACAACTTCATAGTGAAGAAAAAGACATGCTTTCACTGTGGAACACCTGGACACATTGCCAGAAATTGTCCTAATCACGCATAAGTTCCCTACTGCACACAAGGATGGTAGAACGCACCAAGAGGGAGATTTTTCAAAAGAAACCTCTCCAGGTCACGTTCAGACAATGGTGACTGGAACGCGTAGAAGGCCAAGAATCAAACCCACAAGGCAAAGAATCTGAATCCCAATGGCAAGAAGAAAATGCCTGTCAAGAAGCCAAATCCAAGAGATGCTCCAGTGAAACAAAGACCGACTAAGTCAAAGTCATCTCGAAGATCGGCTTCAAGTTCCAAAGCAAGTGCCGAGGCACCCATCGGATCGAACAAGAAATGGGTTAAACCCGAATATAGATGGGTACCAAAGGTGAAAACTCCAAAATCTCCTAATGCTTCTAATGTTTCTACCTCTTCTGTTTGTGATAAGCAGGATATGTCATGGGAGAGAGTACCGTGCAAGGATGAAAAGGGTCGACCCAGTTTTAAAATGGACCGGGTTCCAAAGACCAACTATTCCCGCTCTGTGTTGGAGCAGCTATGGAAGCATATCATCAGACTTCGGTTTGTTGGTAGTGGCTGCTCCTGGCATATGATTGGGAACATCTCTCAACTGTACAACATTCAGAACATTATTTGAGAGTATGTGTCCTTTTCGGGAAGGGAAGAAAGGAAGGGATCACTCATGGGGTTAGTGTTTAATGACGTAAAAAAATTTCGGATCTGTTCTGAGATTACGTGTGCTGTTCTCAGACCTTCTGAATGCAGATTCAATCGGTGAATTACGGTTTGCGTTTTCTTCTCTATACTACGGAGTTTTTCTTAAGCTAATTCGCTTTAAAGACTAATTTTTGTTTTAGCATAGTTTAAATTTGCACATTTACTTTTGTTTCTCTCCTATGCACAAATTTAGGGGGAGAAATAAAAACAAATCAAAAATTAGAAAATTTAAAAAAAATCCAAAAACATTAGAAAATCAGAAAATAAAAAAATGTGGTGTTAATGGAATGTGCTTGCAGGAGATGTTTTGGGAAATGAAATCAACAAGTGATAACGGGAAATCTGAATCGGCGTAACGTACCTAAGTTGAATCGTCTACGCTCTGTGCTCGATGCGCTGGTAGGCACGAAAGATTTTAAATGGACTTGACTAGGGAAAGTTGAACCTAATGAATTTAAGGACTTGACAAACTTTGACCTAGTTAGATCCGTTTAACCTGATGTCACGACGCTCGGATAGGTTGAGTAAGGAGATATACATGAGAATCTACCAGTCACATTAAATAACCCGTATCTAGAACTGTGGATTCACTTTTCCTCGATGTGCGGATTTTGTCCTTAATTCCGGTTGGATGGGGCGACTGGTAAATTCCGATAAATTAGGTCTGTAGAATATCATTTTCTTTCTTTCTGTCTGTTAGTCATATGTTGTCTCCTTTGCGTGACTTCCAATCTGACCTGGTACACAACATATGCAACTCTATTTCTCTGCAGGCTATATATATGAAATTCCTCTCATCTGTTAGCCATATGATGTCTCCTTTGCGTGACTTCTAATCCAACCTGGTACACAGCATGTGCAACCTTCTACTTCTCAACCCCTCTGAAACAATAAGTAATAGAATTATGAATCTATCCTCTCACTGAATGGTTGTCTACTCACCCGGTGTAAGGAGTACTCTGGAAGTTCTTGATGGCTGGGGCATATCAGGAAGCGGGAAACACGTTCTAGTACACTTAAAATTGAACACATACATATTTTCTGTAGATCTCGCTGCTCGATTTAGGTGGACAACAATATCCCTGCTTGTAGTCAGTTAAATGGTCTTAAGAAAAAAATATTTAAGAATTAGGGCCAATCATGATAATAAAGTTACAATTAGATATATGCATGTATCATGTCATTGGTAAATTGTCCAAAATTGTCACAAATTTTTCGTGTTTAAGTGGACCACAATATTGGTGATCGGTCATACGAAGATGTGAAGATAAGGGTACCAACAAGTGGAATAAGGTTGTCCAACAACTTTGATCCCAAATCACTCTTAAAGTTAGATATCATTTTATTTTTGTTAAGTTTGTTCATAGTGTTCTTCTAATTTAAATAAAAGGGAGAATTAAAAAAAATCAGAAAAAATTCAAAAATCAAAGAAAAATCAGAAAATAAAAAATAAAAAAAGGTGTTATTTTTGTTTTACTTTTGTTCTAAGTTTTCTTTTAGTTTTGTTTTGTCTTGAAAAGTGATTTTAGGTGAAGATGAAACTCATGGAGTTTGTGTTGAAGATTTCTGAGCCAAAGCCTCGTCCGTGAGCATCGAAGAATTCTCATTCGAAGGAGCAAGAAATGAAGATTATTCTTTCAAATTCAATCTTTTAACCCCAGAAGCAAGGTGAAGCTGAAATTGAAGATTATGTGACAGATTGCATTGAAGCCTTCTCAATCAGTTTGCTGCTATCGTTGTACCTGCTGAAGTGATCCAGAAAATTATTTCTCTTTGAAGTTCTCTCTGAAGATTCTCAAGCTGGAAGCGTCATCTTTTAAGAATCAGTACATCAAGCATCTTCACCCAATGTGCGTTCAATTACAAATATTGAAGAATTTCCCAAGTGCTCAAGATGAAGTCATTCATTGAAGATAAATGCTGAAGCCAAGCTCTCATTGAAGATTGACAAGAAGAGCCAGCTACTTTTTAGGGGGAGCTTGTTGGGTCAATTAAGAAAAGAAAGCTATAAACCAAGGGGGAGATTGTTGGGTCAAAATATGCTTTATACTTTGCTTTTCTGGGCAATTGTATTTCTATGTAATATTTTTCAAGTTTACGGTCATGTTTACGGTTGAGTTTACGGTCGTAAACCCATTTACGGCCCATGTTCTCCAAGTATAAATATAGGTGTTAGGGTGAGGAGTAGAGATTGATGAACCCTAGAGATTGTACGGCCAAGAGAGAGAGAGGAAGAGAGATCATATTGTGTGAGAGAATCTATTGTAAGGAATTTCATTTTATATCATCAATACAATCAAGATTCTTAATATTCTTCTTCTCCTTCTCTTCTATTTGATCTGACATCATCCGTTTGATTGGGATTCCGCACCATCAAATGGATCTAACTGATACACAGGCAAATTAGGGACTTACATATTTCTTGTCTCCTTCATTATTCTTTTTGCAGTTATTCATATAAACAATAAAGTTCGTATACTGGGAAGTAGTATATTTTTCTACTTCGCATGCCTGAAACAAAAATCTCTTGTCCTTCCCATTCTTATCCTTCCTTGCGAAGACCATTCCAAATGGATTCAAGAATATCTCCCCATCTGCATACTTCTTTAACTTAGCTTGGGGCTTCGTTGGTTCCATAGGAACTTTCACTTCCAATCCTTTCGCAGTTGCCAACTCCACGTCAGTTAATTCCAAACATTGATAGTAGTTATCTATGAATATTTTGATGTGAGCAACGCCACGATGAAAAACTTCTGGATCAGTTTCTCGAAGATATAAAGCATCTTTGTCTTTCAAAAGCAATGCAACTTGTATAAGATCATACAAGTTCATCAACGGAAAATCAGCCACTAAGAAATCACATAATTGACCATTAGCCCTTGCAACATGAAAACGAAAGTTTTGCATCATTTTCTCAAACAAAACATCCTTCTTAATGTTGATCACCATCTTTATTTTCACAAGAGACCACATTTCCTCTGGAAGTTTCCCAAGAACAGCATGAAACCTTAGTTTCATATATGTGTATTCATCATCATTGTCGAATTTCTCAGCAATCTTGTACTGAGCCATGATGAACATCATTTCGTTGATAGGAAAGTCAAGTTGAATCATATATGTATTCGAACAAACATAGCTCTGCTTTGGTTTCTTATCAAAAGCATACATATGATTATATGCAACTCTTGCTTCGATCGTTTCATAGTTGTAATGTTTTCTTGGATCACCTTTGTTCAATCTAGGAGGATCACTTGCACGTCCAATCATAATGCTCTGAACTAATCTCAGTTTCTCCACTTCAGCTTCAGCCTCAGCTTTCTTCTCCTCTTTTGACTCTTCAACTAAAATTGTTTTTCCTTTGTATTTGTGCGAAGAACTATCAATGGTATCCTTTGGCTTCGAACTACTACCACCTTCATCAGAAGAACCAATTATAATTCCTTTAGAAATTAGCCTTGGAATTAGCATTGTGGTAACAACCGTTGAAGTAACTGGCCCAGCACATGAAATAATTGGTTTTGTTGTTGGAATCTTTGTTGAATAGACTTTGAAATAATTCTGGACAATGGGGCCAACTGTTTATGCAAAACAGATTCAAATTGAGTGAACTTCTGAGACAATAACTCAGGTGTAATGATCGAAGATGAAACAGGCTTGACAAACAAGTCTTTCAGCTCCTTTAGCAAAGTAATAACCTCCACAAACTTCGTAACCACATCCGTAATAATATCAACCTTCTGATTAAGAGAAGCATAATCATGTTGTACTACTACAATTTCTTAGGTCATATCTTCACAAAGTTCTCTAATTTGCAAATTCACATCCTCCATCACCTTCTTTACATCTTGAACAAACAAGACATGTCATTCCTTAGCCAACTGTCAAAAATCTTTAACTTCGTACACAAAATGCGAAGATTAAGACTTTATCTATAACTCATTACATTTATCATTCTGATCCAACTTCCCCATTAAACGTGATTCAGAGTCTGAAATCAGTTCAGAACATTTATTAATCACCCTAGCCTTGACCGCTTTGAGCATACCATCGATTTTCATACTTGAGACAAATTGAATTCCCCCCATGTCAGCTTGAGACTGAATAATTGAATTCAACTTCCTATTCAGAATCTTGAATTGCTTCATGGACATCAACATATGATCAGGAAAATTCTCTTCCTCATCATCAAACTCCAAGTCTTCAAAAGTACCCCCCAAAACCTCCTTCATCAATATCAGTTGCAGATTCACCAACATCTTTGGGTGGATCAGTAGATTGAGATGAAAAAAGTGTGGTAAACGGATTTTGAATCACATCCTCAAAAGTAGGTGAGTGTGTGGTGTTCGAAACAGGGATGATATAAGGTTGCAAAGAAACAATAGTATCCGCTTGTGAGAAAATAGGAATACCTTGTGTGGATAATGGAGGCTCTGTATTCGAAACTCCTTCACCCATGTTGACATTTACACCCGTATCAGATACGTTTGTAGTGATGTCTGAAGTTCGAACCTCCTTAATTACTGATTCGGTTAATGAAACTTCGGGTGGTATGACCTCGGTCTTCTCAGGAGTTGATTCAAAAAGAGTAGCTTCGGGTGTCTCAGGAATTTTCTCACCTTCGGACGATTCTTCTTGAAGAACCAACTTACGTTTCTTTAGCTTCTTCTTAGAAATATATTTGGCCACGTCTTCAGCTCTTCGTTTCTTTGATGAAAGAGAAACAGTAGCTGGAACCTCACAGATAAGGAGCCCTTGGTGATTAAGATGCGGTTTACGAAGCATGGTAGGAGACTTTCGTGAACCACTAGACTTCTTCTTAAGTCTTCGAAAGACACCAAATTTTGATGGAATGGTTTTCTTTGCGTGTTCATCAACAACAGGTCCAACTGGTTTGATCAAAATAGTCGAAATATGTTCTTCTGGCTTCGTTTGTTTCTGTGGTGACTTCTGTTGCTTGGATTCTTGCACAGGCTTCTCAGGAGTACCCTTTGCATCCTTCTTCGAACATTTTAATTTCTTAGAAGGACCAGTGTCTTCTTTGGATAATAATTTTCCAGTTTCATCATCAGGATTGATGGTCTTCAAATACTCAACCAACATCATATTGGTTGGATCAACACGCTTCAACATCGCATCAGGGATCCTGGCAATGTGTGTGAACACCTTAACATCATCATAAACCTCCTTTGGAAGGTGATATTTCAGGAATTCAGCTTTCTCTTCATCAGCAGGCACCTTAATAGAAATAACAAAGAATCAAACTCCAATACCTTGCACACGAAATTCCTTGAACAACATTCGTGTTTTTGACACTCTTCTGAAACTCTTTCCACAACTGAGTTGAGTAATCCACTAAAATATCATAATACAAGCCAGCAACCATAGCATAAACTTCCATTCGACCTTTATCTAACCCAACATTACGACTAGTCAAGCAGCATAGAAATATTCCAAAAAGAAAATTCCAAACAGTCGGAAGTCCAGATTTCTTGAAATCATTGATCTTGGTGAGTGGGGGTTGATGACTCATCTCATTGAACATGTGGTTAACTTGAGCAAAAGAAAGATCAGTATAAGGTGGAGAATTAGGGATATCAAGAATCTGACAAAATAACTTCTTGGTCAATCGTATCTTCTTATCATTCGCTAGTTGAAAGGTAATAACATCCATTGCTTTGTTGTAAGTAGCACCGGATCCTGCTTGTGAAAGCCATGAAAGAGGAACATCAAACGAGTTGAACATAGCAGTTGACAGAACAGAACTTTTCAACGCAACAATCAACATCTTCAATTCTCCAGGATACAATGAAACATCCCATTCGACTTGATAATTTGTGCTTTGAATCTTCATAATCGGTTGGGAAGTGATGTCTTCAGTTGCTCTGGATGCAGAATCAGCACTAGCATGAGCAGCCATGATTAGGGTTTTGAAGCTTTGAAGAACAGAGACAATTTGGGAAATTTTCTTTTGCGAGCGTAAACGGACGAAGAACCCTTGAATCCCCTTTTATATGTAACCTTGGAATTTGAATTTAACGCGAGATAAACATTAAATGAGATCTGACGTAGCACCTTGAAAGTCTCATCAGTCTGCCAATAAAGTAGTCGTGCGTTAAAAAGTAATTGTGACATCACCTTGAAAGCCGGACTGAATACTAAACGTCTTATCACATAGTCTGTTCGAGTCTCCCCATAGAATTGTAACCGTCACCAACTTTTGGATGGAGGTAAAGCTCTTTCGTCTTTGGGTTTAGAGATGAAGTCATTTGCTAGACATTCAAAATCATCAGCCTGAGTTGGTAGTACTAAGAACCTCAAGGATTTCGTGAGTGCAGTGTGCCAAATATAAGATAAGAAGCAAATTAACAAAAATATGGAACTGTGATGTCGAAAAACAGATTTTCAACACAAAAGCAGATGAACCTCGGGCAAAGGCTTCTTCCTTAATTATCAAAAGATATAATCAACTGCTTGTGTATGTTCCCATGAATTTCAATCGAATACTTATAGAGAAGTATCGAAGGGCTTCTTTTGCAAGGCTTTGTGGGTGATTTACAGTTTCGTTACAAATCAACCTAAACATAAGGTGAGTAATTGTAACAGAAATTACCTGTTTTACCAGTGAAGTCAGGGACAAGTATGCTTTGAATGGGTTTTCATGTTACTTAAAAAGCAAATGAAACTCACACGAAAATCATATTCAAGAAAATAAAGTTTGTGTGCTAGATCTTGTTGGGTAACAAATATCGTGGGTTTCGAATATTTGATCAAGACCACTCAAACGAACTGAATATGATTTGGAGTTTCGAAAACTGGTACAGAAACACATGTTTCATTAAAACTGGAACTTGGTTCCATGTTAATTCCTTAAATGAGTTCGTAAGATTGGGTTTCACTTTCATCACTGTCTCATGATGTTAGATCATTAACATAGAAGTTTGATATGCCTAAGTCATGATTGGTTTGATCAATGACCTATTGGAAATATGTCATCGTGTGTGATATGTGTTAGAATTTTGGGATGAAAAATATTGTTTTTGAGAAATGAAATGTACCTCTGTTATATTCAGACCAAACAGAAAACTCTTAACTCAGTTGAGAATAGTAAGGTAGCTCATTTGACTAATGTGAATATAAGCCTGACTTGGCAAGAAATTTTTGTATGAAAATTTTCATTAAGGATTTCATAAACACACATTGAGTCTATGGAGGCTTAGGTCGACATGCTGCAACATGCTTCTAGGGACAGTCTAACTAGTACATAGTTTTCGAAATTATACGTTCCCATGGAAACACAAGCATGACCCTTGGAAAACGTTCATGTAATCTGCAAAAAGGAAAGACAAAGCACAAAATAACAAAAATCTTTTTGATATTTTTGATTTTTCGAACAGAAAGAAAATATTTTTGTGTTTTTGCAAGTTTTTCGAAAAGGAAAACAATGAACAAAAGAAAATCTTTTTGGAATTTTGGATTTTTCGAAAATAAAATGACAAAAAAAAAATCTTTTTGTAATTTTTGATTTTTTGAAAATAAAACTAAGATACAAACTAACTAAAGAAATTTTTTCAAACATTCGAAAATTTGTAAACTAACGAAAAGTTGATAAACTAACAAAAGGTTGTACCACAAAACCAACATGCGCATTTTGTCGAATTCGAAGCGTGGCGAAGCGTTGACTATGAACAGTAACCTCTGAATGAAGTATAATTGCCTCTGAATCAACACATTGTATAACACTCCTTTGTTATACATTCGAAATCACTCCTAGAACTGAACTTGCTTCGATTATTCCCAAACCTGTCAAAATTTGAACAAATGATTTTTTGTCCAAAGCTTTTGTAAAAATATCAGCAAGCTGATCAGTTGTTTTTACAAAATGGACTTCAATGTTGCCATCTTCCACATGATCTTTGATAAAATGATAATGAAGAGCAATATGTTTTATTTTCGAATGTTGTACTGGATTATGACAAATGCGTATAGCACTCTGTGAATCACAGTACAATAGAATCTTTTTCATATTAATCGCATAATCTCGCAACTGACTCTGGATCCAAATAATTTGTGAAGTACAAGTAGCAGCTACAACATATTCAGCTTCAGCAGTAAAAATCGAAACACACATCTGCTTCTTCAATTGCCAACTAACCAACTTTCCATCCAAAAATTGACAGCCACCACTTTGCTTTTTCGATCCAAAGTACACCCTCCTAGATCTACATCTGAAAATTCTTGAATAAAAAATCTTGCTTTCGAAGGATACCACAATCCTAACGAAATTGTTCCCTTGAGATAACGAAAGATATTCTTCACAGCAGTTAAATGTGGTTCTCGTGGATTTGCTTGATACCTAGCACAATTACATACAGAAAACATGATATCAGGTCTACTTGCGGTAAGATAAAGTAATGAACCTATCATGCTTCTGTATAATAAGATCAACCGCAGGCATTTCTAACGAAGGTGATAGCCTTGTGCCAACTGTCATTGATACTCTTAGCTTCGTGCTATTTTCCATTCCAAAATTTCCGAGAAAATTCCTTGTATATTTTTCCTGATTGATGAAAATGCCTTCTCTGCTTTGATAAATGTTTAAGCCAAGAAAATTATTGATTTTACCCATCATGCTCATTTCAAATTGGCTTTTCATTAAATTTTCAAATTCACTAGATAAAGCAGGGTCAGTAGAGCCAAAAATAATATCGTCAACATAAATTTGAACAAGCATTAGATGGTTCGCAACTTTCTTTTGAAATAATGTAGGATCAAGTGATCAACTGATCTTTGTTTAAATTTAGACTGTTTTAAGAAACTTGTAAGAGTTGCATACCATGCTCTTGGTGCTTGTTTTAACCCATATACAACTTTATCTAAAATGTACACATGATCAGGATGCATTTCTTTTACGAAACCTGGAGGTTGTTCAACGTAAATAGTTTCTTTGAGTTCACCATTGAGAAAAGCACATTTCACATCCATTTGATAGACATCGAAATCCTTATGAGCTGCATAAGCTAAAAATATTCAAATAGCCTCAAGTCTTGCGACAGGGGCAAAGGTTTCTTCATAATCAATACCTTCTTGTTGTGAATATCCTTTTACGACTAATCGTGATTTATTTCGTACAATATTTCCATCTTTGTCGGTTTTGTTTTTTAAAAATCCATTTTAACCTGACAATCAAAACATTTTCAGGTTTAGGAATTAATCTCCAAACCTTATTTCTTTCGAATTCAGCCAGTTTAGAATGCATTGCAACAACCCAATCTGAGTGTTCCATTGTAACCTTAACTATTTTTGGTTCAAATTTTGAGATGAAAACATTGAACATGCAAAATTCTTGATGAGTATTTAATACCTCATTCTTTGCACGAATCTGAGCTCTTGTTAATACTCCATCTTGAGAATTCCTAATGACTTGATCTTTCGGATGAGTCCTTGTCCATTTCTCTAACGGTGGATATGCAGGTTCAAATTCCAAAGGTGCATCTTCGTACATCACTTCATTTTCAGATCCTGCAATAGAAACATTATCATTTATTTCGTGAAATTCATCATTTTGATCAAGACTTATCATCTCATCATCATTATGACTACTTTCGACAGAATTACCATTCTGATGCTCCCCCTCAACAAGATGCTCCCCCTCAACATCTTCAACCATTCTCCCCCTCGAAAGAATGTTCCCCCTCAATTAGAGTATTCGAATCCAAGTGCTCCCCCTCCACTGGATTATTATGCATACTTTCGCCAACTTCTAGAGAATGCGTGCTTGAAATCCTATCAACAATAGTTTGCGTGGGTTCTGAGTTATCAATATGCTTCGAAGATTCAGATTATTGGTTATCATTCACACGAACTTCAGCATCCACAGCCCTATCAGGAACACCAAAAATTAAATCATAATCAAAATCATATGAATTCACAATTTCAGATTCATTTGTTGATTCATTAATAATCGGCTTTTGTTCGAAATGTTTTTCAACTTGTTTGACATAATAGTCATCAAAAGTAAGATTAAATGTCTCTTCGACTTTGCGTGTGCGTTTATTCAACACTCGGTATGCCACCGAGTTGTGCGAATATCC
Source organism: Lactuca serriola (assembly GCF_051521515.1). NCBI lineage: Eukaryota > Viridiplantae > Streptophyta > Magnoliopsida > Asterales > Asteraceae > Lactuca > Lactuca serriola. Next base: position 48,062,916 of record NC_136410.1, read on the forward strand.
CAAAAAGATTCATTCGTCAGCCTTTGCTTGAAATTTCGAAAGATTATCCTTGAGATGCATGATAAAGCACCTACATCCAAACACAAGAAAGAATTTAACATTTGGTTTTCGGTTATTGATAATTTCACACGGAGTGATGTTAAAACGTTGATGAATAAAAGAGAGATTATGAGTAAAACATGTTGTTGACACCGCTTTGGCCCATAGATATTGAGGAAGATTGGCATATGTTAACATTGTTATGGCTGCTTCACAAAGTGATCTATTTCTTCGTTCAACTACACCATTTTTTTGTGGTGTATATGGAGACGTAAAGTTATGCGAAATGCCTTTCTCAATTAAGTACGAATCCAACATATTGTTTTTGAACTCAGAGTTATTATCACTTTTGATTTTTCGAACATTCTTTTTCAAACTCATCTCAATTTTATTGATAAAATCAATCATTATTTGAGCGACTTTAGATTTTAACCTGAGAAAATACACCCAAGTGAATCGAGAAAAATCATCAACAATAACCAAAATGTATCGTTTCTGGTTGAGAGTTTCAGCAGTTGATGGTCCATAACGGTTCCACAATTTTTGAATCTATCACAATTGGATGTCCTTTCCTATGTTGTTTCCCTTGTTCACAAGTTGCACATAAGGTATCATTGTCAAATTTTAAAACTGGTAAGCCTCGAACAAGATCATCAAGTACCAACTAATTTAAATTGCGACAATTTAAATGTGATAAACGACGATGCCATAACCAGCTAACATCAGATGTGGCTTTCGAAAGTGAACAAACTGAAGGTTTCCCAACAATCAATTTTAGATCAAGAGTAAATGTATTGCCATAACGTTTTGACTTTAGCAACACTTCATTCAATTCAACCTTTGAGATAATACTCCCTTCTTCGTTAAATACAACTTGATTGCCAGTGCACACAACGAGTTGTGAAACACTTATCAAATTATGTTTCAGACCTTCGACATCAGCAACGCGATTTATAGTAAACTGTCCATTCGTTACATTCCCACATCCTTTTACTTGACATTTATCATTGTTTCCAAAATTCACAACACCTGCATTTTCAAAGCTTCTAAAATCTCTCAATTTTTCTTTTCGTCCAATCATGTGACGTGAGCACCCACTATCGATATACCATTTCTCATCATATTACTCGTCACATAACACCTACGATCATTGAAAGAATTTAGGCACCCAAGGCTATTTGGGTCCTTGGAAATTAGCTTTAAAAACATAATGAAATGCATAACCTTTAACCTAATCACAAACTTTAGTTTTGAGACTATCAATTAAGTCCACATGACTAGGTAAAGCAACATAAACATAAGTTTTTGTTAGTTTGGGATTGTCACTGACACATGCCTTCGTCTTTTTAGATTGAGTATGAAGACATTTTTCTTTCGAAACCGGTTGCCAAGTTTTTACCGAAACATTCGAATCTTTTGAAGATGAGCTTTCAGTTAACAAAGTATTCACATACTTCTCATAAGCTTCTTGAATTTGTTGTTGAGAGTATTTCCTTGATTGATACATTCTTCATTTTCCTTCAAGCCAATGATCAATGTTTTTGTGACGATACAACCCTTTTGTGTACAAAACATTAAAGATTTGTTTTCCTGAAGGATTTGAAAAATTCGGTTTTTGTGGAACGAAATCAACATTTGATTTAGGACGAAATGCCATTGTATATCGTCTTCCATCATTGTTTCCAATGCTTTTATTTTGAGAAAATCGATTGTGAAATTTTTGTTTGTGAGAAAATCTTGATTGTTGATTAGAAGAAAATTATTGTGTTGAGGGTTGATTTTGAAAACTCTTTGAGATATTTTTAATATTTGTTGAAAACTTTGTATTTTGATCTTTCGAAGAATTTGTTTTTGGATAAAATTCAGATTTTGTTTTCTTTGATTGAGCAAAATTTTCCTTTTGATCTGAATAAGATGTTAAATTTGAAGACTTGTTCTCAACAGATTTAGACTTTGTGATTTTAGACGTTTGCAATGTCAAACCATTTTGTTTCTTTCAAGACTCCATAGTTTGCCAAAAAAATCTTCTTTCGCGCTTGTCTTTTTGAAATTTCATTTTCTTTTGAAACTTGTCAATTTGTTCTTTAAATTCTTTTGAATTTAATTTGAAAACAATTTCATTTTCCATAACAACCTCTTTTGTAACTTCTCTCACAACATTAGAATTTTCAACCCATTTGCATTGTGGTTTTTGTCTTTGAAAAACATACAAATTCTTTGTTAGATTATTTTCGACAGTGCTCTTATTTGAAAAGAATCCTTCGTCTGTTATTTTCTTATTGTCATCTTTGACCATTTTGTTGATTTCTGGTTTAATGTTATCTACATTTCCAGTAGTGACAAACACTTGATTTGGAAAAACAACATCATTAGTACACTTAAAATTTGGATACACCACTTGATTTGTTTCCAAATAATGGGCTCCTTTTTCAGACAACACTTTGTCGAAATTTTCAGTGTCCCCAATCACTTGATCAACAACAACACGTGGAATTTCAGTTTCTTTCAAATCTTTGATTGATGAGACCTTTTTGTGCAAATTATCTTCATCATTATCATCATCACTACTATCCGTTTGACTATCTCGGATATCCACAAAATCAGGATCACAAACTTTCGAAGTTGAAGGTTTGTCAGTGTCAATCTTAACCATCAAATCCTTAAGTTTTTCTTTTCCTTTAGATTTTGATGCAATATTAGTGACAGAAAACTGAGAACAATCAACATCCTCAATATCACTAATTTCGCTAATATTGTCAAAGTTATCTTCAATATCGGCAAAATTAGATTGAGAATCAGATGTTGAATTCTCATTCTTTTTCAAAATTTTGATTTGTTCTGGTTTAGTCAAAGTATCATTCACAATATTAACTAATTCATTTGAATCCATACATTCATCAATTTTGACAATTCCATAAGCATATCTATCATCAGGAATTTTGTCAAACTCAGCAATATTTTTCTCACAATCATACGAAATATTATCAACCTTCTCTCTCTCATATGCTAAGAAAGATAATAATTTCCTATGTTGTTCCTTGCTAATTTCACACGAATGATGTTGTGCAGTTAATTTGCCATATAGACGTTTAGCAGAATTACAGTATATATTTCGTTGAACTAATAAGAGTTTTACATCACTAGACAAGGAATCCCTATCAACCATAATTACTTTATATATTTCGTTGAACTAATAAGAGTTTTACATCACTAGACAAGGAATTACAGTATATCTTGACAATTTTCGAATCTAACTTCTTCTGAGTCTTTAACAATTGATTGCTTAATTTCTTAGCTGCATTGCTAACAGAAACAACCAAATTATCAAAATAAGAAACAGTGTCATCAAAAGCAACAATTTCAGAATCATATGCACTTAAAGGAATACTGAAAGATTGAAGAATATTACGTACCTTGGTTGTCATTGGAGACTTATTAGCAGAATTTGACACAAAGCATAGGCATGTCACCTCTTCGTCCGAATCTTCCTCCAGCTTCACATACATGGTTCCATGCGTAGGATTATGCATTTCTTCATCATCTGAGCCCAAAGACCAAATTTGATACGTGCCATCATCCTCCTGTTCACCTTGAGCCACCAAAGACAAAATTTTCGACTTCGTACGCACCTCTTCGAATCTCTCCACATAATATGCTTCATCCTTTACTCTATTCTTTTTCTCATCCTTCTTACGAAGCATGTAATCATTTGCTAGATGATTTGCTCCATTGCAATAATGGCAATCCATACCCGAATCTCCTTTCAGTTTCTTCTTTTTCTTCTCCTCATCAACCTTCCCATCATACCTCTCATACTTCTTCTTCTCCTCACCAGCAACTTTATTCACGAAATTACCTTTTCCCTCACTTTGCTTCACCTTTAGAACGAATGGTTTCTTGAAAAACTTTTTGACTCTGTTGTTTTAGTAAAAAGCTACCGCCTCATCATCTGAATTCATGATAAACCCCTATTCATCATCAGAATCACCTTTTTCGACTGCTTCCTTTTCAGACACTTTAGAGACAAGTGCTAATGGACCTCCCAGACTAAGCTTCGACTCTTCTGCTATCTCATTCACCTCACTTTCATGAGTTTTGAGTTGATTATACAAATCATTTAGCGAAGATGTGGCGAAACTCTGTTGATTTTTCACCATCATACTAACACTCCTCCATTCTTTACGAAGTCCCATAACTAAGATGAGATTAAATTCCATAGCAGTCTTCGTGATTCCATAACAATTACATTTGTAGATCAACTCATTCAGCCTATCATAATAACATTAAATTGTTTCACCATCTTTTTGCTTAAATTCCTTCAATTCAATCAAAAATTTCTTTAACTGAATTTATTTTTGTCTTCTCACTTCCCTGAAACTTGTCTTTGAGATTATTCCAGATCTCTTTTGCAGTTGTACAACTCCTGACAAAGTTATATACAACTGGAGGTAATGCACCACGTAACTCTCTTATGCATCTTTTCTCAAGATTCTTCAGTCGATCAGATTGATCACCTACACTTGAAGTTCCAGACGATGATCCAATTGGTTGAACATTTGTCGGAGGATTAACATTCCCAAAGATACATGAACAGAGCTCTTCATCGAGTCCATTCAAGTAATCTTGCATACGATCTGCCCACTGATCATAGTATTCAGGAATAAGCATAGGAATCTTAGTTGAGGATCCTAGCAAATGACATAATGAAGTCATCGTGTTGAGATTGAAGTTCACCATTGATGTATGGATGAAATTTTTTGAGAATTTTTGAGAAATCAAAGAGAATTTGAAAGCAAATTGTTGAATTGAACTGAAATAACAAATAGAACACTCGATTCAACAAATCAGTTGTAGAATCGAATCACAACTGAAGATCTAGAAAGCTTTTTCACTTCAAAAGGCACATAAACTTTCTGAACCAAAAATTTGATTCAAAAACCTTTTAAATCAAAGTGAAAATCAGATCATAGATAATGATTCCTGCTCTGATACCAATTGAAGATGTGATGAATCAAGAATGTAACAAATCAGAGTAACTAAAATGTAATTGAACACACGATGTAAATATGATCTTGTTTCAGCTCTATTATGCTTTCAAATGTTACAGAGAGAAAATAGACAAGTTCATACCAGACTCTTATCTAACTCTAAGTAATCTCCCTATTTATAGGAAATATGAAAGCACACAAAAAATTACAAGGACTAAAACAGTACGCTTCGTTACAAAAAATGCCTTGTAAAATAATCTTAAGTCTTCGACATATTACAACAGATCTTTGACCCTTACAAAATGATCGTATGTGGTGAGGCCACCAGAGTGGGGTTAAGGTTTTGTTCAGCCGCCAGGGCTCGGCAGGACATTCATCACGGGTGTGCGGGTTATCTAGCGTATGTGGTGGATACGCGGGTCAGGGATCAGATTTTAGTTTCAGAGGTTCTAGTGGTTAGTGAGTTTACCGACATGTTCCCGAAGGAGTTTCCAAGGATACCTCCGGAGAGGCAGGTCGAGTTCCGGATCGATCTTGTACCAGGTGCGGCTCCTATCGCCAAGGCGTTGTACCGATTGGCGCCACCCGAGATGCAGGAGTTGTCTTTACAGCTACAGGAACTGCTGGGCAAGCAGTTCATTCGACCTAGCAGTTCTCCATGGGGAGCACCGATCCTTTTCGTTAGAAAAAATGACGGTTTGCATCGGATGTGCATTGATTATAGGGAGTTGAACAAGTTGACGGTGAAGAACCGTTATCCACTCCCGAGGATAGACGATCTTTTCGATCAGTTGCAGGGTGCATCTTGGTTCTCCAAGATAGATTTGAGGTTGGGGTATCATTAGGTTTGGTTCAAAGAGGAGGACGTGGAGAAGACCACGTTTCAGACTCGTTATGGTCATTATGAGTTCGTGGTGATGCCATTTGGGCTCACCAACGCACCAACAGTATTCATGGAACTGATGAATCGGATCTGCAGATCGATGCTTGATCGCTCAGTCATTGTGTTCATAGATGATATCTTGGTGTATTCCAAGACTCGTGAGCAGCATGAGGAGCACCTCAGGGAGTTGTTGGAAGTTCTGAGATGAGAACGGTTGTATGCTAAGTTTTCGAAGTGCGAGTTTTGGTTACGAGAGGTCTAGTTCCTAGGACTTCTCATGAATCAGAAGGGGATTTTGGTCGACCCGGCCAAGGTCGAGTTAGTCATGCAGTGGGAGGTGTCGAGATCTCCCTCGGACATCAGGAGCTTTTTGGGATTAGCAGGGTACTACCGGAGATTTATTCGAGATTTCTCCAAGATTGTGGTACCCCTCACTCATCTGACGAGGAAGGGGGTAGATTTACGGTGGGGCCCTGAGCAGCAAAGGGCGTTTGAAACCCTCCGTTAGCGCTTATACGAGGCTCTAGTCTTGACACTCCCGAAGGGAGTTGAGGATTTTATGGTATTCTGTGATGCATCCATCATAAGTTTGGGGGCGGTCCTTATGCAGAGAGGCCGGGTGGATAGCCTACGCGCCACGGAAGCTAAAGCCGCTTGAGACGAGATATCCTACTCATGAACTGGAGTTAGGAGCGGTGGTGTTCGCTCTCAAGATATGGAGGCATTACTTATATGGGGTTCGTTGTACCATATATACGGATCACAAGAGTTTGAGACACATCAAGGATCAACCAAACCCGAACATGAGGCAGCGTAGGTGGCTGGATTTAGTCAAAGACTACGATTGTGAGATCCTTTACCACCCCGGTAAAGCGAATGTGGTTGCGGACGCTTTGAACCGCAAGTCAGCTGGGTCTTCAACCCCAGCGGTATGTATGAGGATAGCGGTGGATTCTCCGCTTGTGAGTTTGATCAAAGATGCCCAGGTTGAGGGCATGCGACCGGAGAACTGGAAGTTGGAGAGGATCAAGGGTGAGAACACCCGTTTGTGTAGGATAGTCGAGGATTATTGAATCAATGCAGTCAGGTATAGGTTTCGATGTTGGGTGGGGTCAGACAGACAGTCATGGAGGAGGCTCATAAGTCTCACTTCTCTATTCACCCGGGGGCCACCAAGATGTATCGGGATTTGAGTTTAAGCTACTGGTGGCCGTGCATGAAGCGAGAAATCGCTTGGTACGTCGATAGGTGCTTGACCTGCAGGATGGTTAAGGTCGAGCATTAGAGGTCGCATGGCAAGCTGCAACCCCTGTAAATTCCCATGTGGAAATGGGAACATATCACGATGGACTTCATTACCAAGCTGTCGAGAACGGCGAAGGGATTTGATGTTATATGGTTCATCGTAGATCGATTGACCTAGAGTGCCCATTTTGTAACATCCCAAGTCAGAATCAAGAGTTCAGGGGGGTAAAGTGTAAGTTTGGAAAAGAGGAACTCGGTGAGTAGGAGCTGCAACTCGTCGAGTCTAAGCGTGTGTCGGGTACATGTTAAGTGACCGAACTCGCCGAGTCGGAGGCTGGACTCGACAAGTCCGTGCTGGAATGAGAAACCCTAATTCCTAGGGTTTGCACCCTATTTAAAGAATAATATGCCTTCATTTCAGCCTCTATCTTCCCTGAGTGTTCCAGAGAAACCCTAAATCGTGAGAGACTCCATTGTTGAGAAGATTGAAGCTTGGAAGAAGAAATTGGTGAGAGAAGTTGGAGGAATTTGAGGATAGCATCAAGAGAGCTTGTGGATCTGAAGTCTACATCAGTTTAGACTCATCTCTAAGGTAAGAGGACATTACCTTAAGCTACTTCCTTATTATTTCATGAATGATGGTTGATGTAGGATTCATTAGCTTGTTGGGAGTTATCTCGAGTTTGAGGCTTAGATCTGAAGTTGCTACTTCAGATCTAGACTTGTGATGGCCATTAAGGTCATAAAGTTCCTGTCTAAGAGTCATTGGTGAAGCCCTTTGTCTTTAACCCTAACCCTAGAAGTGTTTTGGGCTTATATCTCCTTGCCTTCACGTAAAGTTTGCAACTTTATGTGAGGGTTAGGCTGTATAGGAATGGCTCTATGGATTGGAGTCCCTACATGGCTTGAAAATCCTCTGTTTGGAATGAGAATTGAAGAGACTCGGCGAGTCACATGGGTGCACTCGACGAGTTGTATGAATATGTGTATGGACTCGGCGAGTTCGAAGAACAACTCGGCGAGTCTATTGAAGATTGCCTGAGACTCGGCGAGTCTATGCTTGGACTCGACGAGTCTGATCGTGGAACCCTAGCCTTTTCTAGTTGATCTGTGAATCGGTGAGTCGAGGGATGACTCGGTGAGTTGAGCAAGAAGGGACTCAGGTTTGTTGGACTCGATGAGTCTTGGGGCTACTTGGCGAGTTGAGTCGTGGCATGGGAGTTTCTGAGCATAGGAACTCGATGAGTCAACGGGTTAACTCAGCGAGTAGGGTCAACCAGGAAGGTTGACTTTGACTTGGACCAAGGGTTGACCAGTTTGACTTCCAAGGGTATTTTGGTAATTATTAGTGTTTATTGGTTTTGGTTATTTGGTAATGATCAGTGGTGGAGTTCGTCCTGGTGGTCGGAGCAGCGTGGTCTTATTTCTTCAAGTCGGCAGTTGCAGGTGAGTTATCCTCACTATATCAACAGGGTCTAAGGCACCAAGGCCGGCCCTGTATCAGATGGAAATCTGGGTAGTTGTTGTTATGTTATTGCTTTGCTATGTCTGCATCCTGGTAGCTAGGATGGTAGGTGTTAGAGACCTGGTTAAGGTCGGTATCCTGGCATATAGGATGATGTTATGCTGGTGACCGGTTAGGTCGGTATCCTGGTTAGGATGTTGCTATGTTACGTGATATGCTGGATCGGTTTGATTAGTTGTTAGATGATATATGATTATATGTTTATGTGCACATGGTTGTTGGACTAGGGTTGGGTTGAGGTGGGTCCTGCTTTGTGTTGTAGGACAACATACCCAGGGCGGACCGGTTAGACCGAAGGCCCGGCGAGCGGTCCGGGTAAGCTGAAGGCCCCAAGAGGGCGGACCAGACGTGCCGAGGCTCGGAGAGTGGACCAGACATACTGAAGGCCCGGTGTGAGCAGACCAGTCATACTGTAGACTCAGAGAGTGGACCAGGTGGACTGAAGGCCCGGTGCGGGCGGACCAGTCATACTGTAGACTCGGAGAGAGAGTGGACCGGGTGGACTGAAGGCCTGGTGCAGGCGGACCAGTCACACTGTAGACTCGATATGCATGGTTGTTCTGTTTATGATATGATATGTGTGACAACCCGAAATTTCCATTCTAATCAAACCATTTCAATCCAATAGTAGTAGAGCAGTTACAGTGAAAGTTCAGACTTATGGAATAAGTTTGGCAGTTTTCAGGGTTTTACACCTAAAGAGATATTAGGAGAGTGGTTGCACTAGGATTAGGTGCCACAATGTAATTCCATTACCCTAGATCATTAGAATCCATTCCGAGAATAGAAATATTTTCTGCCAAAAATCTCGGGACTATAAATAGAATTCTGAACCAAATTGGTTCATTAGTTGAATTCCAATTAGAGAAAAGCCAATTTCTCTCTCACGGATCTTCGGGTTTTCATCCCAGATTGTGAGTCCACTTTCCTAGATGTGTTTTAATACTTGTTATATGCTTAATAACATTATTTACATGTCCAAAATACAAGATCCGGGAGTTTACCGCCCAAGAACGTTCTTGGGGAGTAAACTCCAAAATCAAGCCTAAAGGCCATCTAGTCCCATTTCCTTGTTAGGTAACTAGCTTAGGATGTTATGTATGAGCATTAGAGACTAGAAATCAATCAAAACCATATACATTTTAGGAGTTTACGGCCAAGGATATGCTCTTGGGCCGTAAACCCCTTTTTCAAGGGCTAAGAGTGCCCTAATCACCCCCAAAGGCTTGAACTCTATTTTAGGCAAATACCTTAATGTGTTTAGGACCTAGGGAACATAAGAAAATCACAAGTATTGAAGAGTTTATGGCCAAGAGTGGTTCTTGGGCCGTAAACTCCCATAAAGGGGTCAAAGGACACCCTAGACACTTCCTTAAGCCAAGAGACAATTTGGGCATGTACCTAAATGAGTTATGGACTAGCTAAAACATTTAGAACCCCATGTGTGAGGGATTTTATGGCCCAAAAGGTTCCAAGGCCGTAAACTCCATAAAATGGTACCATTTAGTGCCATAAACCTTCCTTAAGCCAAGTATTAAAGCCTAGAATTGTTCCTAGTTGTTATAGAGACTTGAAAGAACCATATGATCCCTCCCAAGGGAGTTTACGGCCGTAAACTCCAAGGGAAAAGGGTCTTTGGGCCGTAAACTCCCCATAGGAGTCAATATGGTACCTTAAACACTTGTTAAGCCTAGAAACAATTCCCCTCTAGAGTTGTAGAAATTCTATGCACCATTTCATGACTTGGTTGAGAGTTTACGGCCAGGAGCTTACTCCCATGGGCCGTAAACTCCAATGAAAATGGTCATTTGACCTTAAGCTTCCATTAGGGGCGTTGCACTCCTTTGTTGCAACCCATTAGCCTCCTAGCACTTGACCAAAAGTGTTGTCCTCGCGTTAAATGTTTATACTTGTATAATTAGTGATTAAATCTCTAATTATTTATATACATATGTCTTCATATGTAATTAGGATCATTGTGTGTGTCTAAGTCTTCACTTGACACCAAGCACTTGTCCGATCCTTCCGTACGATAACAGCTCGTTCAATTCCAGTCACATACTGCAGGTGAGTTCATACCCCTTAACTAATGTTTTAAACTATTTTAAATGTTTTATGGGGGGGATACAAGTAGAATCATGCTACTTATTATGTCAGTCACATGTGATTAGTAAGTAGGATTATATTACTTATTACATCAATCACATGTGATTAATATACAGCATTCAAAAGATTTGGCTACTCATTAGCCGTTTTACCAAACAGTTTCCTTCAAATGATTTTTATAAACATTTATATGTTTCAAACTACTTATTACACTGTACCTCTTACTCTGTTTATCATATTTCAAACTTATTTACAACTGTGTTTCAAACAAATGTTCCTTGTACTTATATTGTTTTATCAAACTTATGCCTTCAAATTGTCTTATAGATTGACATCAAGTCGATCTTTCCTTAAACTAATATTTATGTTTCAAATGTTTTACCAAACTTATTTATGCTTTTATATTATAAATTGCATGCCTCTATATGTATAGTTATATAAGAAATGTTTAAAAGGCTTAGGAAGGCTATCCACCCTATTTCCTTTTCGCGCCTTGAGATGTGGTCTGGTGGGATAACGGATACTCGTCCGAAAGTCGTTTAAATATTAGTTATATATCATGTGTACATATAAAGTCATAAAAGGTCCTTCCAATTCATCCTATGCCCTTGGGTAGCAAGGGTATACATCCACATCCATACGTACCACTTAGATTACTAGTAAGCTACCATATGGGTAGTTCAGGAAGATACTAGAACCATTACTAGAACGCGATATCATACAATGAGTCAGTTCATTCATGAGTCAATACTTTCTATAACATTACTGTACATTACATATACAACTATACTAGGACGAGAACATATACAACTATACTAGAACGTTTACATTACTATACTTGCTAGATAGAGAGAACACACATTACAGCTAGCACACATAGAACATTACAGTTCATTACATTACTATACTTGCTAGAACAATTCATTACATTGCTATACTTGCTAAAACAGTTCATTACATTACAGCTAGAACAGTACATTACATTACATATACGAGAATACGTTAATTACTGTGATTTAAATCGGAGCATGACTTAAAACCTCATGACTTGAGTTGCGGCCAGAGTCTCTTGAAGGGGGAGCGTTGAGTTTGCGTATAGATCTATGCTGGATTGACAATCCTACACCTTGCTGCTAGCTACAGCCGGACCTGCAGGTCTGCGGGTGCCAAACGTCATTTCTTTATTACGACCATTCATTATGTCGTTGTTACTGGTCGATAGTATGGCGCAACTTATCACATAGTGCCTTAGCCTAAAATCCGGCTTAAGGTAGTTAGTACGGTAGTAGTCCTTTTAGAACTACGTTTTAGTACTACGTTAATTTTTCCATTACATATTTTTAGTGATAACCTCACTTAAACATAAGTGTACAAACTATATTTTTGGATAATGATAGTTATAATTTGGAAAAATACATACTCTTACAAGAGACACACACACACAGAACAGTTAGGTCTTGGTAGAAGACACCTTCATATACTAGAAGGAATCATAGGGATTCTAGGGTTTTTCAAACACTTACAATTCATATACACTTACAAATTCTTACAATACATAGACTTACAAATACTTACAATTCTTATACACTTACAAATTCTTGCAATACATAGACTTATAAATTCTTACATACAAATTAAGACACTAAATACTTATGATCTCACCAGCTTCAAAGCTGATACTCGCTTTCAAAATTACTTGTATCCTCAGGTCATCATAGACAGGTACCGATGCAAGGAGAAAGGAAGATGGAGCTTGTTCAAGACTTATCTTTCATTTTGATTTATGCTTTAGTGTTTATCAAAAATTGACAGAATACAACTGTATAATAATTATTTTATTAATGCAATGGATGATGTTGTTGCTTGTTTACTACTTTACATTGTTGTTGATATTATACATGACGTCCTCCGCCCCAGAACGTTTCCGCCGTTCTTGGTTTTGGGGTGTGACAGATTGGTATCAGAGCATTGTTTATAGTGAATTAAGTATATCAACCCATAAAAGATATACTAACTATAAATACATAAGGGATTAAAAATACTCTGACCAAGAGTTTATACTTTAAATAGTAAAATATTTAAGTAAGTATACGTGCTGCATTCATACTAAAATCAGTTTCACTAGGATAGTACAAAAGAATTACGATTGTTGGGCAACACAAGTGGGCTTAGAGACATATGGTCAAAACTGGGAAGATATAGCCTGGTCGCCTATATTATCCGAGGATTGACTAGCATGTGCCTAAGTTTAATTGTGTGGTTGCAACAATGCTAAAATCTTACCAACCCTACCACAATGAGAACAATAGGACATAACATTAAAATTTAAAATACTATAGGAGTATTTGGTGTTACTATAAGTACTTTATACTTGAATTAAAACGGGATCTTCATTACTAAGTGGATAGTTGCTAAGTGGATACACTAAGGCTACATGTAATTAGGATGTTATAGACTTAGAATCAGTGATAATTTTGCCTTACCCCTATTCTATGTGAATTTGGAAATAAGGTCACTTATTCGAAGGTCTATCCTGTTTAGGTTACACATAGCTGGTATGCACTTCACAAATAGCGATGTAACTAATGAAGGTTTTCTAAATAATTATCTAGATAGTTCGTCTAATAATTATCCTCTTACCCTAAATTCTCGCATAGAAATCATAGCTGGACTCCATCCCCTTGACAACCAGTATCTTCCGAATGAAGTCATAGCTGGTTGGTTTGGAGAAGAACCAGAGAATGATCATCCTATCCCCTTGGATGATCACCATGATGAAGACCTTTCGTATGATGCTAACTCCGAACCAGAGGTTGAGAACCTACCCCAAACAGCTCCTTTCCAATTCCTAACCCTCGTCCGGCCTTTTCATGGCCCGACCCTGAGAGAGTGGAATGCTTGGAAATATGGAGCCAAGGACAAGATCAACCCATGCCATTCAATGGCGACCGAAGCTTTTACGACTTGAGCAATGGGGGCTCAGCAGATAGAGTCTTGCAAATCTTGGTCCGCAGAGTGGCCCGAAATGAGATTCAAGGCAGGACAGCCCTACATCAGATTACAGAAGTAGTCACCTATGCTAGAATGCATACCCTCCACACCATTCATCTAGAAGATGCACATGAGAGATCAGAGAGAAACTATGAAACCCTACTGCAAACATTGGCTGAATCACGAGCCGAAGTCATAGAGCTCCGAGTACGCCAGATGGTGTGCGAAAGACACCTACTTGACATGGAGCGTCAATTGGTTGAACTAAGAGTTCACCAGAGGAATGACCGTCGCCAGTAGTAGACGCTTTACTTTATTTTCCCTTATAAAAAGAAATCGTGTTTTCTGTCTATGCCCAATGGGGCATTTTCTATGAAATTATCTTGTACCGTAAGTACTTTAGTTAGGTCTTTATGCTGTCAGGAACTATCTTTTGTGGATATGATGTAAGACCTTTACAAGGTCATTTTTCCCCGAATCCTTACATCGTGAATATCAAAGATATTGACAGCCGACTAACTTCTGTGTCATCCTTCATTCAAGTATTTTTATCTTACTTTCATTGGAGTCTATCTAAATCATACTTTAGTCAAGTCATTGGACTATAGTGATTTATCTCTGGAGACATTTCCAAGTCTCTTTCAATGGTTGGATCTTGTTATTCACCAACCCACGATACCTCAGCTCGAACGACAAACGTTTTGAGACCACTCTACGAACATACTTTCATTCCGTACTAGGACTGCATCATAGGGATGTAGGTCAAACCTTCGCGAACATACTTTCATTCTTTAACTAGGACTGCATCATAGGTATGTAGGTCAAACTTTCGAGAACATACTCTTACTCTTTACATGAACAATCTAAGTAAATCAGGGTCAACCAGAATCGCTCACAAAACCCTTATCTTTCGTGTTACAAAATCATGTCGTCATCCGGAAGCAATCAATCGAACAAGGAAACCTCCGCTTTTACTATGTACGCCGCTACCTTTCAAACAGCAGTTACAGCTGCCGTGGTGGCTGCCGTAACCGCGGTCCTTGCGCACCGTAGCGCTAACAGCACAGTCAATGCTACTGATGGGAACGAAGTTTCCAATCGTGGTATCCATCCAGGATGTCACCAACCAGTAACAGTCACAGGCTCGTAAAGCCAAAAAGCAGAGAACAAGAAACGAAAGCGTCAAGCCCGGAAGGAACGCAAGAGATCCCAAAAGCTGGCTATACAACAGCAGCAAGTGGAAACCCCTGCCGTTCCCGTACCGCGCAGGCAATATGAGGGAAAACTCCCGAAGTGTGATAAGTGTAGTTTCCATCATCATGGGGCTTGCCATGAGATGCAATGTTGCAATTGCCTAAACATAGGGCATCATGCTCGTGACTGTGGAGCACCGAAACGACCCATCACTCAAGTCCCTTTCATTGAGACTAACCCTGCGCACAAGATGAGTTATAACGCAGAGCGATTTAAGAAGCAATTTTCAAGGTGGAGTAACGAGGAAGGCACTCGCGTCCACATAACACTAGCTAAGCACCGCAATCCCATCACCAAAGGTAGTACTAGCCAGTCATGCCACCAATGTGGTGAGACAGGGCACTTCAAGAAAGATTGCCCGATAGCAAAGAACTCTGGCGTAGATGGGAGGATTCTCAGGATCACAGTTGCAGGAGAGCCTGCTCAAGAACCACGTTAATGTAATTAAGGCGTTTCGTTGTAACAAACTTATAAACTATCTAGAACTAGTGCAACTAGAGTCTTACCTTTTGCGAGATCATGTCTGTATAGGGAGTCTCGTGCTGAGTATACTTGTCTTTTGTAGTATATCTTATTCGCAGCAATAGTCTTGTGGTAAATCTAAGTTACTGTAACTCTGGTTCATGGTTGCACAGTTGTGTTTAGTCTGTAAACGTCTTATATTCGAATCTAATGTCTTTAAGTTTCAGTATGATTCCGACATTATCATACGACTCGATTTAATTTGATCCTCGCAAAAACAGCTTCATACGTACATCTCTTTCTTCTAGATCACTTTTCCAGCGAAGCCGTCATGTCAGAACGCCGAAGTACTCATGCCAGGAGTACCTCTTAGTTATTTTCTTTCCGAAGAAATCCCCGAAGTACTCATGCCAGGAGTACCTTTTAGTTATTTTCTTTCCGAAGAAATCCCCGAAGTACTCATGCCAGGAGTACCTTTTAGTTATTTTCTTTCCGAAGAAATCCCCGAAGTACCACTCGTGCAGTACGTCAAGTCCAATCCAAGGATTCATGCGATTGATCTATCAATGAGGAAGGTATACGTAAGAGTTATATATAATCAAGCTTCTACAGGTTTAGAATTGATGATTCCACTTTAACTTCTTTTTCCCCGATGGGATGTGAGCTTAAAGAAGAATCAGTTATTCGACTACCTTTTCAATCTTAATTATATACGACCCGTATACCCGAAGTTGTGATTGTGAAACCATGTATGAATTCTAAAATGGACTTCAGGACGGAGAACTGCCTAAGTATACGAGTAATCACATCGTCATGTGAACAAACTTAGAACCCAGTATGACTCCCGAAGACAGATCGCCCTATAGTTTAAACACCCACGGAGATACAAGAACAGTCCGGACAACTTAACGAACTACACAGAAATAGAATTAGAAGACTAGGTTTCTCACCCTAGAGAACCCCGGTCAGATTCTTCTAGAGATCGATGGATCGCATCGTATGTGCCTTGGATATCGAGGACTCCGTCAAGATTTTCATAGAAATCGTTATCTCTGCCTCGCATAGACAAAATGGTTGAGCAAACGTAAGGAAAGAAACTACTTCCAGGAATGGATCTGAAATCCGAATATCACCAGTTCGAGTGTTATGGAAGGATGTCCGAAAGACTATCTCCTGAACTCGATACGGACACTTCAAGTTCGTAGTGATACCTTTTGGATAGGACCAATACGCCCATGGTTTTCATGAGCTAAATGAATAGGGTTACGTCTTTCTTTCTTGGATCGATTCGTCATTTCTCCATGAAATGACTTACTTATCTACCCTCGTAGTAAGAAGAAAACCCATGAAAACATTTCCTACAGAGGAACTTTTAGCAAAGTTCTATAGGCACGAGATTTGGAAATTGAAGAGTCAAATTTCTAGGACACACTGTTAGTAATGTGGGAGATTTTGAGTACTCTTTCAATTTGCCAAAACCATTGAGCATTCATCGACACCAGAGATGCCGACAGTTTTCGCCAAATTCTAGGTGTTACCGACCTACCGCCTTAGTTCATTCAGAACTCCTCGCAAGCTACAGAAACTCGTACGACTTTGACCCAGCAAGGGGTGGCCTTTGACTGGGCAGTTACGCAAGAAAAGGAACCTTTGAGAATTCCAAGTGAGTGACCAAGTTCTTTAGGATAACTCCCTTGGGGAATGGCTTAATACGCTTCGTAAAGCGTGGAAAGCTAAATCCAATATAGTTAGGACCTCCAAGATTCTTATCAGAATCGGTCCTGTGCCTCGCACGAACTAGACCTACTCCGGAAACTCAGTAACGTACTTTCTACTCTTCGCATCTCGATCATGAAACCATACCTTTCCGTTAGGACTCTTACAAGTCCACTCGTCGAGATCCTCACCTTCGTATCAGAACCGTAGTGACCCTCGACCGAGAGGTCAAGCGGACGAAGCAACGTCATCGCCACTTAGTGAAGGTTCGTTGGAATGCCAACCGAGAGCCCGATTTCACTTAAGTACGCTAGAACCAATCGATTAGGAAGTTTCCTCCTCACAACTCGATCATTCGCGCATACTTCCTTGCCTAAATTCTAATTTCGGGACGAAATTCCCATCAATAGGGGGATGATGTGACAACCCGAAATTTCCATTCTAATCAAACCATTTCAATCCAATAGTAGTAGAGCAGTTACAGTGAAAGTTCAGACTTATGGAATAAGTTTGGCAGTTTTCAGGGTTTTACACCTAAAGAGATATTAGGAGAGTGGTTGCACTAGGATTAGGTGCCACAATGTAATTCCATTACCCTAGATCATTAGAATCCATTCCGAGAATAGAAATATTTTCTGCCAAAAATCTCGGGACTATAAATAGAATTCTGAACCAAATTGGTTCATTAGTTGAATTCCAATTAGAGAAAAGCCAATTTCTCTCTCACGGATCTTCGGGTTTTCATCCCAGATTGTGAGTCCACTTTCCTAGATGTGTTTTAATACTTGTTATATGCTTAATAACATTATTTACATGTCCAAAATACAAGATCCGGGAGTTTACCGCCCAAGAACGTTCTTGGGGAGTAAACTCCAAAATCAAGCCTAAAGGCCATCTAGTCCCATTTCCTTGTTAGGTAACTAGCTTAGGATGTTATGTATGAGCATTAGAGACTAGAAATCAATCAAAACCATATACATTTTAGGAGTTTACGGCCAAGGATATGCTCTTGGGCCGTAAACCCCTTTTTCAAGGGCTAAGAGTGCCCTAATCACCCCCAAAGGCTTGAACTCTATTTTAGGCAAATACCATAATGTGTTTAGGACCTAGGAAACATAAGAAAAGCACAAGTATTGAAGACTTTACGGCCAAGAGTGGTTCTTGGGCCGTAAACTCCCATAAAGGGGTCAAAGGACACCCTAGACACTTCCTTAAGCCAAGAGACAATTTGGGCATGTACCTAAATGAGTTATGGACTAGCTAAAACATTTAGAACCCCATGTGTGAGGGATTTTACGGCCCAAAAGGTTCCAAGGCCGTAAACTCCATAAAATGGTACCATTTAGTGCCATAAACCTTCCTTAAGCCAAGTATTAAAGCCTAGAATTGTTCCTAGTTGTTATAGAGACTTGAAAGAACCATATGAACCCTCTCAAGAGAGTTTACGGCCGTAAACTCCAAGGGAAAAGGGTCTTTGGGCCGTAAACTCCCCATAGGAGTCAATATGGTACCT
Organism: Lactuca serriola; assembly: GCF_051521515.1. Lineage (NCBI taxonomy): Eukaryota > Viridiplantae > Streptophyta > Magnoliopsida > Asterales > Asteraceae > Lactuca > Lactuca serriola. The sequence continues at coordinate 48,081,638 of NC_136410.1, forward strand.
TAAACACTTGTTAAGCCTAGAAACAATTCCCCTCTAGAGTTGTAGAAATTCTATGCACCATTTCATGACTTGGTTGAGAGTTTACGGCCAGGAGCTTACTCCCCTGGGCCGTAAACTCCAATGAAAATGGTCATTTGACCTTAAGCTTCCATTAGGGGCGTTGCACTCCTTTGTTGCAACCCATTAGCCTCCTAGCACTTGACCAAAAGTGCTGTCCTCGCGTTAAATGTTTATACTTGTATAATTAGTGATTAAATCTCTAATTATTTATATACATATGTCTTCATGTGTAATTAGGATCATTGTGTGTGTCTAAGTCTTCACTTGACACCAAGCACTTGTCCGATCCTTCCGTACGATAACAGCCCGTTCAATTCCAGTCACATACTGCAGGTGAGTTCATACCCCTTAACTAATGTTTTAAACTATTTTAAATGTTTTATGGGGGGGGATACAAGTAGAATCATGCTACTTATTATGTCAGTCACATGTGATTAGTAAGTAGGATTATATTACTTATTACATCAATCACATGTGATTAATATACAGCATTCAAAAGATTTGGCTACTCATTAGCCGTTTTACCAAACAGTTTCCTTCAAATGATTTTTATAAACATTTATATGTTTCAAACTACTTATTACACTGTACCTCTTACTCTGTTTATCATATTTCAAACTTATTTACAACTGTGTTTCAAACAAATGTTCCTTGTACTTATATTGTTTTATCAAACTTATGCCTTCAAATTGTCTTATAGATTGACATCAAGTCGATCTTTCCTTAAACTAATATTTATGTTTCAAATGTTTTACCAAACTTATTTATGCTTTTATATTATAAATTTCATGCCTCTATATGTATAGTTATATAAGAAATGTTTAAAAGGCTTAGGAAGGCTATCCACCCTATTTCCTTTTCGCGCCTTGAGATGTGGTCTGGTGGGATAACGAATACTCGTCCGAAAGTCGTTTAAATATTAGTTATATATCATGTGTACATATAAAGTCATAAAAGGTCCTTCCAGTTCATCCTATGCCCTTGGGTAGCAAGGGTATACATCCACGTCCATACGTACCACTTAGATTACTAGTAAGCTACCATATGGGTAGTTCAGGAAGATACTAGAACCATTACTAGAACGCGATATCATACAATGAGTCAGTTCATTCATGAGTCAATACTTTCTAGAACATTACTGTACATTACATATACAACTATACTGATGGGATTAAAACAACCTTTAATCTATGAAGATCGATTAGATCTTGAACAAGTATATGAATATAAAAACAGTAAGAACGCAATAAAAAGAACAAGACAAGATTGAATCAAACGAGTCGAATGATTAAAACAAAATCCTCAGAAGAGCTCGATTAAGAACATCAACTGTAGAGGATTGGAAGGTTACAGAACGATTAAAGAAACCTTGAAATTACTATCGTTAAGCTCTCTATCGTTATTCTCTAAATCGTTACCCTAATATGCATGCAAGCATTAACTTATATACAATACATAAAAGGCTCTCGGTTGGACAGGCCCAAACCGGAGTATACATGGCTAAACAAACGAGCCCAAAAGACGCAACATCAAAATGAAACTTCAGCCCAACAATCTCCCCCTTTGCGTCAATTTGGAGCGAGACCTTCACTTTTTACTTGGGCCAGCAGCTGAAGCAGGTACCTTCTTCTTCACGGTGCTAAACAGACACTTGGTGATGGAGAGAATGGTCTGTCTAAACTGGATGTACCAATTGATCATATCATTGAAGTACTTGATGTCATCAGCCGAATTCTCTTTACACCGCTTGATAATCGATAAAATGTGCTCCAAGCAAGCTGTGGTGTAAAGGTGTTTGTCAGCTAAAGCGAAGAGACATTTCTGTCCTTCGGCTCTAGTGAACATAACCGAGTTACGCCTCAGATCAATCTTGCCCATTTTCATTTGGTTGAGATCACTGGCCGATCCCACAGGAGCTATCTTCGGTTTCTTCTTGAAGACTGTGGCAACCTCCTGATCCATTAGGGCAACCTCCATGATGTAGCATGCTAACATCCTCTTGACATGGTCTATGATGGGACCATATTCGGCTTCACTAGTCAAAAGGATATTGTACAGGACAATCCAATCATGAGGATTTAGATTCGGCAGATCCGCCAGGGAGATAAGATGAGCAGTTCTTGCTGATCCTCGAATGAGCTTGAACTTAACGTTTGTGAATCTCCCCACGGAATACGGCTTCAGCACCCGAACGCTTACAATCTTCTGGGCGCTCCATGTAAGGTATTGAGGGCGAGCGGCCTCCAGATAGAAGTCAATGAGCTCCCTGTCAAGCTCATCGTTCGGATGTGGGACTTCAAAAATGTTAGAGAAGGCGTGGAAGATGAACGCCTTTCGAGTCAGCGGCATATCAAATTGCGAATCGACAGTGTTGTTGCAGTCGAATGATATAACCGGCTCGAGCCATAATATGCTTGGAGTTTCTATGGCCTCTTTTATCATACGATCCCTGGTCCAGGCAGGGAAGAGCATCTTTCGGCTCTCAAGGAGATCGTGGGCTTCTTTTTGCTTTCGTTCGGCTTCTTCAGCCTCTCGCGCCACACGACTGGCATCATCATCAGCATTGCGACTGTTCTTTCGTTTCAACATGTCGGCAATGGTCTCCCTGTCTTCATCTTCATCTTCATCTTCCTCAGCTATGTTTTTACCCTTGTTCTTCACACCCGAACCCGAAGCATGATCAACAGAGGGTGGTTCGGTTGTGTGAGTAGCTTTGGAGGAAGGAGGTGGTTTCGATCCTTTCTTCTCATCTCCCCCTTGTTTCGGAATGGACACGAAACTCGGTAGGCCTTCAATCTTGCTTAAAAGGTCCATGGCCGGAGAGAGTTTTTCAGCGAGGGTACGCCTCACCGAATGGTTTAGGATGGGGTCGTGTGCTTCCAGGATGTTGGATAGTGTTGCGTGGACATCCGAAACACACGTTTTGATCACCTCCCTTTCGGATCGAAGAGCTTCCAATTGTTGTTCGGAGTTGGAAAGTTGCATGCTCTTGACCTTTAGGGCAGTTGTTTTACTCGCCAAAACGTCCATCAGAGAATTCTCAGCTGCAAGATCCTCTTGTAGCTTAGCCAGGCGGGCATCGATGGAGGTACGAAGTGCCGAGTTGTCGTCGTTTATATTCTGGCGTAGGGTAGCGAACGAAGACAGATCCGTTGAGACAAACTTGGCCAATTGTTGAACAATCGGTTCCAGAGTTGTCTTAGTGGCGTCGGCGCTCTCCTGCAAGGACTTCAGCAGGACGGTAGCGTCGGAGAATAGTTTATCGACTTTTTCGGTCGCTGCCTCACACGCTCTGGTGGAGGCATCAATCGCAGCAGTTGCTGAGGCCACCGAATCATGTTGAGCCCTGGAGAAGGCATCAACGATTTTCTGAAGGGCAGCTTCAGAAAGAGAGGACTGCTGGTTGGAAGAGGAGGCGAGAAGCAGATCAACCTTCTCGTGAAGCTCTTTGAGATGCTTCTTTGTCACTGGAGCATCATCCTCCTCATCGCTCTGAACTTGAAACGGACTATAGTAGACCGAATCAAAGTTCATGTGATCACCACCAAGGTAAGGGTTGTCGCCATCGGAGGCATTTTCTGGAGATGGAGGTGGTGGTGAAGCTGGGGGTGTTGTGGTTGGTGTATGTTGAGTTTGAGTGTGGGGTGGGGTAGTTTCGGGTGGTGGTTGAGTTTGAGTTTCGGTTTGTGGTGGTTCGGTTACTGGAGGGGTTTCGGTAACTGGTGGTGTTTCGGTTGATGTGGTGAAAATGGGTGGTGGTATAGGGAAAGAGGTTGGGGGAATGGTGGGGTTTATGGTGGGAATGGAAATAGGAATAGTTGGTGGAGGTGAAGGAACTGGGGATTGATGAAGTTCCATCTCTGGGGTTGGGGACCGAGGTGGTGTGTTGCCTCGTTGAGGAGATTCGTCTCCTTGAGATCCTTCAGAGTCCGAACTTCCACCCTCAAATTCGTTTGGAGAGGAGGGAATAACTAGGTTTCGCTTCTTTTGGGTCTTCCTCCTCTTTGGCTGTGGGGACGGTGCAGCCTTCGGTTGTTTCCTCTTTTTGGGAGAAGGTCCCTTTGGAGCTTTGGACACTTGCTTCCCTTTCTCTGCCTTTTTGCCCCTGCCCATCGGTTTGTCGGCATCATGAATCGACCTTAGCATGTCCGGTGTCAGTTCCCTTGGACCAGTTGGCCTAAACTCCTTGATCGTTCTGATCAGTCTGCTGTCGGAGGGCACATCTGCATACATTGTCTCCGGGATGGAGCCAATGAAGGAAAATTTCGATGCATCTGATACGATGATCTTCTTGGTATGGAACGTACCAATAGAAGACATTGATGCACCATCAGCAGTTGGAACGTTAAACTTGTCCATGGCCCATCTTGTTATCAAGATCCAGAACCGGGCCAACGACACCTCCGAGTGTCGGGATGAGGAAGAGAGGCTCTGCATGAGCTGTTGCCATAGGACAAACCCATAGTCCAGGTTTATCCCGTTGTATACCCCGTACATTATCGATAGGAAAAGACGACCTGCACCGTCAGATCCTGAGCTCCTCTCTGACAAACCCTTAAAAAGGACTGTAAATAGGCCATTCCACTGTGGCGGCAGGAAAGACTTCTTAAACTTGGGGACTGAGGTGAGAACCTCTGTGTACCCCATGTTATAAAACATGTTAAACAGCATCCCAACCGGAATAGTCTCCGGATGAACTCGTGAAGGGTCAACGGCAAACCCTAGCATAGTGCAGAACCTTTGGCGTGATACGGAGGTCTTGTGTTCTGCAAGCTCGAAAAATACTCGGTCAACGGCCTTGTCGTAGTAAGCCGTCGCGTAGACCTGCGATAGGGCCACCATTGGCACAGTTTCAATGCGTGAGAGTGCAGGAGCAAGCTGGGAGTACTTCAAGCATTCTATGATCGGCGACATGTAGGAATCGTACGCCAGTGGGTTGAGATCAATGACCAGACATTGCTGAGGACGGATGGGGAGGATCTGAGAAGTAGCATGGACGGAGGAAGATTCTGCCATTGTTGCAGGTAGTTGAAGAAGAAGATGAACAGTGAAGCGCTTTGGAGGTTTTTGCTCTTTTAGAAAATCCGGAAGCAGTAAAAAGGTAAATGGTGTTGTAGACTGCCTTTTATAGTGAGGGATTGGAGAGAGAAAAATCGTTTCATATCTTCTGTGCAATGATCACGTAGGAGAGATAGTGTCAGATTCCTAGGATCACGCTACCCAACAAGCGCGGTTTCAGAGAGAGAAACCATTTCCATTTCCACACGCGCCTTTAATGCCAAAGTGATGACGCTTGGATATCGCACACGCGTCCATAGTTGTCAGTAAAAGCGCGGCCGTTTCACATTCACACGCGCCCACTTTTTACTGTCGTTTGAAATTCAATCCTTTTAATCTCCCGCCGAGTCAGCAACCTTTCGTCTTATCCCTTTTAAATGCCATTTTTGAATTAAATTGCCACGTGGATTGTTTTTGACCACAACTCCATAATTAACCACGAAAGTAGAATTCAGCCTGTAAATAATTAGTAACGGAATTTTGGAAAATCTAGGATTTTCGTGCAAAGAGTGTAAAAGAAAAAGAAATAAAGCAACTCTTTTAAGGATATTCTATGATGTCAATAATGACACGAAACTGATGATCCCGGGCACGAATCTCTTCCTTCAAGGTCAAGAGAGACCTCAAAGTGTTAGTGTGGAATCCCGTTGAATTACGATCAAACACTTATTAATAAATGTTGAAAGGCTTCTTTTAATTAGGCTGTTTAAGGGTGGTTTCGCTTTGATTCATCAATTCTATTCTTGATATAAGAAAGAAAATGAACAAAGTACTTGTGAGACCGGTGTAGCCTGTTGAACAAGTAGGTAGGAATTTATTTTGTATTGGCTTGGATTAATATAAAATCTCAGATAAAAAAAATAAAACTGGATCCCTTGGGAAGAAATGTTATGGTGTGTAACAATTTCATGGGAATCACGCAAAAGAAAAATTGAGATTTCATGAAGGTACATTCGTCAATTCATTGGTGAAAACTTGAGCAAATTAATTGGTCACCGTCAATTCGTTGGTGTTGAATTTTGGGTTTCACTCAGCTCGTAGTGGCACGAAACTAAGATCATAAACACAGATGTTGTGTAACCATAAACCTCAGTGGTAGTTTCTGAGAGTCTCAAGGGTTACGATAATGAAACGAATGTAGTGGAGAAGAGTAATGGGGATGGTGTAAGAAGATATAGTACCTCTGTTGCGAAAATAAGGACCAAGCAGGAAACTCTTAACTCATGCGAGAAAAGAGTGAGGTAGCTCACGATTAGAATAAATGTATTAGCCTTCTTGGGAAGACAAGGTTTGTGTATACCAGGTCATGAACGCTATTATTCAAAATCTTATGAGGCTTGGGACACATACAGCAGCATGCTTCTAGGGACACTTAAGTAAGTCAACAAATATATTCCCATAAACGAATGAGCATACAAAAAAAATAAAATATTTTTGGAGTTTTTGAAATTTATAAAAAAAATAATAAATAAAAAAAATTAGAAGAAAAGAAAAAAAATAAGACTTAAAAAAAACTTTGGAAGAACTTTGGAGAAAAAAAAATATGAAAAACCGAACCCGAGCGTTCGGTTGGTTTCGGTTCTAGAAAATTTTGAAAAACCGAACCCGAACCTTCGGTAGGTTTCGGTTCCACAAAATTTTGAAAAACCGAACCCGAACCTTCGGTAGGTTTCGGTTTTGGAAAATTTTGAGAAACTAAGGAATTTAGACATACAGGAGATAAATACTTTTAACACAAAGAAAAACAAAATTGTACAAGTAATATACAACACAGAGAAACTACCTTTGAAGTAATGAGCGAGTCAGATGGTTGAACCGAACCCGAACGTTCAGTTGGCTTCGCTTCTTACGTTTGAGGTTGAGAGGTAGTGTGAGGTACTGACTCTGATTCCATCATACCTAGCCCTTGCAATATTTTATTGAATGATGCTTCTGGAAGAGCTTTGGTAAAGACGTCAGCCAGTTGATCAGTGGTTCTAACGAAGTGAACTTCGACATTTCCATCTTCCACATGATCTTTGATGAAGTGATACCTCAGTGCTATGTGTTTGGTTTTAGAGTGTTGCACTGGGTTATGACAGATCCTAATTGCACTTTCAGAGTCACAATATAGTGGGATCTTCTTCATATTGAGTCCATAGTCTCGAAGTTGACTTTGGATCCAAATCACTTGTGATATGCAGGATGCAGCGGCAATGTATTCCGCTTCGGCAGTAGACAGCGACACACACGTTTGTTTCTTGGATTGCCAGCTGACCAACTTCCCGTCAAGGAATTGACAGCCACCAGTTGTGCTTTTACGGTCGAGTCCACATCCTCCAAGGTCAGCATCAGAATAGGCTTGAACGTAGAAGCCTGAGTTGGATGGATACCATAGACCTAAGGAGGTGGTTCGCTTGAGATAGCGTAAGATGTTCTTCACTGCAAGCATGTGAGGTTCACGTGGGTTTGCCTGAAATCGAGCACAATAACACATAGAAAACATGATATCAGGCCTGCTAGCAGTTAGATACATCAGTGAGCCAATCATTTGACGATAGAGCGTGATATCGACAGCCGGTTTGTCTAGAGATGGGGTGAGCTTGGTGCCGAATGCCATTGGGACTTTGACTTTTGAGTCTCCCTTCATGCCAAACTTCGCTAGGAGAGTCTTCGTGTAGGCTTCCTGATTTATAAAGATGCCTTCGGGTCCCTGTCTTATGTTTAAACCAAGGAAAAAGTTAATAGGACCCATTGAGCTCATTTCAAACTTAGTCTCCATCAGCTTTCTGAATTCAGCTGTTAAGCTGGGATTCGTGGAGCCAAAGATGATGTCGTCGACATAAATTTGAACTATCATAAGGTGGTTACCTTCCTTTTTGCGAAAGAAGGTTGGGTCAACCGAACCTTGTTTAAATTTAGACATCTTTAAAAATTTTGTAAGCGTTTCATACCAGGCTCTCGGAGCTTGTTTGAGGCCGTACACAGCTTTATCCAGAATATAGCAATGATTTGGATACTTTTCGTTCACGAACCCAGGAGGTTGCTCCACCTACACAGTTTCTTCGAGTTCTCCGTTGAGAAATGCACACTTGACATCCATTTGGAAAACCTCAAAGTTTTTGTGAGCAGCATATGCCAGGAATATTCTAACGGATTCTAGCCTAGCTACTGGAGCGAAAGTCTCTTCATAGTCTATCCCTTCCTCCTGACAGTATCCCTTGACCACCAGACGAGCCTTGTTCCTTATGACATTACCTTCCTTGTCCATTTTGTTCCTAAAAACCCATTTGAGACCAACAACCGAAGCATCTGGAGGAGTTGGAATGAGGCGCCAGACTTTGTTCCTTTCAAATTCGTTCAGTTCGTCTTGCATTGCTTGAACCCAATCAGAGTGATCGAGGGCAGTGTTCACTGTCTTCGGTTCAACTTTTGATATGAATGAGTTAAACATACAAAACTCAACTTTTGAAAATAAGGATGTATGTTTTGCCTTCAGTTGAGATCGGGTCAGAACCTTTTCAGATACATCTCCAACTACTTGAGAGATAGGATGATCTCTGGCCCATTTGGTAAGAGGAGGGTAATTTGGATCAAAGGTTGGGTCTAGTTCAGCGTTGATCATTTCTTCTAGCTCAGATTGGCTATCGTAATCAAGCGTCATATCATCATGCTCCCCCTCAAGTGATGAGTCTTGAGAAACATGAGGTTCAGGGGTTTCTTGTGGTGCTGGACTTTCAGGCGTTGAAGCACCTTCGTTTGGAGGGGCATCTTCGGTTGGTGAAGGACCTTCGGTTGAAGTTGTAGAGCTTGGCTCCCCCTGGACTTGTGAGCTTGGCTCCCCCTTGACTGAAGCATTGTTGGATGGAGATTCATCAGTGGGCGATTCTCCTTCATGCATTCTTCTTGCAGCATCTTCGACAATCTGCTTCATATGATCAACTTTGTTGTCAGCTGCACCTGCTTCTGAGAGAGAAGCTTTTTCCGGTTCGTCAAAGAGTTCCAAAAATTTCTCGTATAAATTGGCGATGGAAACAGTGACTTGGCCAGTTTGAGAAAAGATTTCCCCGGCAGTGTCTTCTATGGCCTGTAGCTTCTTGATATAGTTATCGTCAAAGGTCACATAGTATGTCTCTTCAATCCTTCTTGAACGTTTGTTTAGGACCCTGTACGCCTTGGATGTGAGCGAGTAACCCAGAAAGATTCCCTCGTCGGCTTTGACATCAAACTTGTTGCGGTGTTCTTTAGAGTTAAAGATGAAACACCTTGAGCCAAACACATGGAAAAATTTCACATTGGGCTTTCTGTTGTTTATTATCTCATATGGTGTGAGCGTGAATCGCTTATTGAGATAGGACCTGTTCTGTGTAAAACAAGCAGCAGAAATAGCGTCAGCCCAAAAATAAAGAGGTAAGGAAGCGAAACTTAGCATAGTTCGGGCAGCTTCACACAAAGATCGGTTTCGTCTTTCGACTATTCCGTTCTGTTGTGGTGTGTAGGGAGCTGAGAAATTGTGACTAATTCCCTTTTCTGCAAGAAACTCTTCAAACTCCCTGTTCTTGAATTCAAGGTCATTATCGCTCCTGATGTTGCGAACGACCTTCTTGAGCTGGACTTCAATTTGCTTGATAAACACTTTCAGTTTTTGAGTCGCTTCAGATTTGAGCTTTAGGAAGAACACCCATGTAAATCGTGAAAAGTCATCAACGATAACAAGAATATACTTGCTACCACCGATGCTTTCGATAGATGAAGGACCACACAAATCGATATGAAGTAATTCGAGTGGTTCAACAACTTTTGTGTTGATTACAGATGGGTGACTTTGACGACTCTGCTTCCCCATTTCGTATGCAGCACACAAATGTTCTCTGTCGAACTTGAGCAATGGAAGACCCCTAACATGACCTCCAGTGACAAGTCGGTTGATATCTTTGAAATTGAGATGAGAGAGTCTTCGGTGCCACAACCAACTTTCGTTGGATTGAGCTTTTGATAACAGGCATATGGCTGGGTTTCCTTTGATGGGTTTCATGTTTAGAGGAAACATTTCACCCTTTCGCTCTGACTTTAGAATCACTTTCTTTGTCTTTTTCTCTATGATTTCAGAACCTTCATCATCGAATGAGACTTTGAGACCTGTACCTCCAACAAGCTGAGATACACTGATGAGGTTGTGTTGGAGTCCTTCCACATAAGCCACCTTCCTTATTGTGAAGTCTCCATTTGTTATCATTTCGTATCCCTTTATGGTGCCGAAAGAATTATTTCCAAACTTGACGTGGCCACCATTAGCAAGAGATCTGTATTCCCTGAGCTCCTCTTTCCTCCCTGTCATGTGACGCGAGCAGCCACTATCGATGTACCATTCTTCGTCAAACTGCTCGTCACTTATAACCTGCAAAAATTAAGCAGATTTAGGAACCCAAAGTTTCTTGGGTCCATGTGAGCTTTTCATGGGAACGGGAACAGTAAGAGAGACGTCAACTAGATATGTTCGTTTTATTAGAGTTGTTTCATCTTTCTTTTTAATGGTAAAAACTTTTATTTTGTTAGGATTAGGTATGTTCGTTTTGGACTCTGGTTTGGATTCATTGACCTTCTGCTTTCCCTTTTGTTCAGCTGATGAATGAGATTTTCGAGAACAAGCGGAATTAGCTTTAGATCAAGATGGAGATGAATCAGTGGAAGTAGAAGAATTAAAAGAACGAGAAGAATTAGAATGAGAGGGTTTGGATTGAGAGGACTTCCTGGCTGGTGACTCTAGGTGACCCTTTTGCTTTTGATCATTGGAGGGACTGACCTTAGAGTCTTGTTCTCTTTTGACTTCAAAACCGAACCTCTGCGTTCGGTTGGAGTTGTTCTTGGAACCGAACCTTTGGTTTCGGTTGAAGTCCTTTTCAGAACCGAACCTTTGCCTTCGGTTGGTATTCTCTTGTGAACCGAACCTTGGCTTTCGGTTGTTAGAACATTCAGGCTTTCTTACAGGATTGTTTTCATACTTCAAATTCTTGTCTTGGTGTGAGTAGTATGCATTCTGGGAGTGCCAGAATTGTTTCCTTTCAGAAAGGTTTTTCCTGTATCTTTGGTTCCTTTCTATCTTCTTATCCCTCATCTGCTTAGGTTGATGATGAACATTAGCTTTTGTTTTCGGTTTCTCCTTGGCTGGTTCCTTTTGAACTTCAGGAGGTTTACTTTGAGCCGAGGGAGCAGAGGGAATATCCGAAGAAGATTCAGTTTGCACTGAGGGAGTAGAAGGAATGTCTGAAGAAGTTTCACTTTGAGCTGTTGGAGTAGAGGGAATGTCTTCTTTTGCTGATCTTCCATCCTCCTGAGGAATATCTTTCGTACGACTGGTGCTTGGCTCACTGAAATTATCAGGCTTATTCAAGGGTTCAGGTATGTATCTCCCTTTTCTCATCCAGGAGGTTCTTTCAGATAGGCCAACGGTTTCGTTTCCATTATCTATTGGAGCTTCCCAGAAGTACTCATCACAACCATCAGCATTGTCTTCGTTTACAATATCTGTGAGCTCAGTTGTTTGATGTTCGGTTACTCCAGTCACCTTGTATACTTGATTCGGAGTGGTCCTGACCTTTTGATACACAACCGCTTTCTCTACTAATTTCGGGGACTTTTGTTGGGACAATCGAGCAAACTCCACAGAATTTTCAGAAATTAGATTTTTGTGGTTTTCAGTTTCGCTTTTAACAAATTCTGAGCAGTCAACCGTGTCCTCTACAGAAATTTCACTCATGTTTTCGTCCTCGTTAAGCTCAGATGAATTTTCAACATCGATTTTGTTTTCTGGGCTTACGTTGGCGTTTAAAGAGTCAAATTTTTGCATGGTTTCGGTTCTCAGTTTAAGTCTGTCATTTTCGTCCAAAAGATTTTTGAGCATGTCCTTGTGGTCTTTGGATTTAATGAAGGACTCAATTTTGTCCAGTCCATACATGTAGGTGGGATTGACATCATCAGACGATATCACACTCTCACAATTGTAGGCTTCGGCATCGATTTCATCCTCCTTAAACTCTAGGAAGGGCAAAATCATGCGATGGATCTTTTGGCCTATTTCACAATCTAAGTGAAGCTGAGTAATATTGGAATATAAACGTTTAGCAATTAAACAAAAAACATTTCGTTGTTTTAACAATTTTAAATTGTCTCTCTGCAAATAAATGTTTTCGTCTTTAACTTTAACTAATTCCGACTCTTTTAACTCAATCCACATTCGCCGCTCCTCACTCTTCGACGCCACCCTGCTTAATTGATCAGTCAGGTTAGAATTGGTGACTCGAGTTTGAGTTAAGCTACTATCTAAATGAGAAATTCTTGTATTAACATTTTTTAGTTCTTTCTCATATGAGGATGGTGGTATTTTAGATGAAATAAAAACAGATTGTACCTTCTTTATCAGTTCGTCGAGCTCATTGAACTGCTGGCTGAGTGGTTTGGCCGTAAAGCACATATCCTCCTGTACCTTCGGTCCATCGCTTCCTCCATCGGTGTTGTATCCCCTCATTTGAGATACGTCAGTCACCATGAAGCATTTTCCTCCACTGCTTTCCTCCTTAGCCACATACGCCTTTCCATGGGTAGGCTTCCTCACTTCTTCGTCTTCTGAGTCGGTAGACCAAACTTCTGTGCTGCCGAACTCATCGTCATTAACCGAACCCTGCACAATAAGAGCATTAATAGAGGGGTTAGCGGTAGACTTCTTCTTTCTCAACTCATCCAGTCTCTTCTGCAGCACGGCTTCCTCATCATTTCCATCATCTTTTTCAGCCATCTTCTTAAGAACACAGTCCTTAGCATAGTGGTTCTTGCCACCACAGTAGAAACAGCTTACTCCGGAATCGCCATCTGCCTTCGGTTCCTTTTTGGGCTCTTCAGCCTTCGGTTCATTATTCACTTTTTCAGAACTGTAACTCCCCTGCCAGTTTCGGTTTTTGTTGCTGGGGAATCTCTTCTTTATGAACCTCTTGGGATTGGACACCATCATGGCATAATCCTCAGATGTGAGGTCATATTCTTCCAAGTTGAGGTCTTCATCCTCCATCACAGCTTTACTTTTAGATAGGAGAGCCAACGAACCAAGACTCGAAACGACGTTCTTTTCTTGCAGCACAATCTTCTCCTGGGACTTGAGAATACCCACCAGTTTCGCCAAAGAGTATGATTTAAACTGCTCATGGGCTTTGACTGTGGAAACCACTGCTCTCCATTCAGACCTTAATCCATTCAAGAAAGTAACCTTCTGCTCGATAAGCTTCCTTTCAATATCGTGTTTGATCATCTTGCTGAGAAGATGATTGAAGCGATCGAACGTCTGGGTCACTGTTTCTTCGGCTCCTTGCCTGAATTCACCAAACTCAGATAAGAGCAAGGTTTGGATAGAATGTTCAAGATCCTCGTCTGTAGAATACAGTTCACGAAGTCTATCCCATACTTCCTTTGCCGTCGTACATGAGCTAACCAATCTGAAAGTGTCGGACTGAAGGGCGAATCTGATCAACCTTAATGCCTTAATATTACACTGGAATTTGTCCTTTTCATCTTGTGCAATATCCTTCACATCCTTCAGCAGATCGTTGTACTCCTTTTGTGTCTTAATGATTCTGGACGTTGCTGAATGAGAAAACGGTCCATTGATGATAGCTTCCCATATGAGGTACCCGTTATCCTCCGATCCAATCACGTAGTCTTCAAAGTGATGCGCCCATACTTCATAGTCATGGGTGTATAAGATTGGAATCTTTGTCGTCAAACCGATGCTGTTGGAAATATTAATAGGGTTTGATTGCGTCTCGTCCATTATGATCGTAAAAACCTGTTCAAAGATCAGACTTGTAATAACTCAGATTAGGGCAAAACAATAAATATCAAGATACGTCAATAATGAGATGACGGCTCAATAAATATTATTAATTGCGGAAAAACCCTAATGGAAATCTTTTTCACAGTAAAGATGTGTATCGATTACACAGCCTCCTGTTCTGATACCAATTGATGGGATTAAAACAACCTTTAATCTATGAAGATCGATTAGATCTTGAACAAGTATATGAATATAAAAACAGTAAGAACGCAATAAAAAGAACAAGACAAGATTGAATCAAACGAGTCGAATGATTAAAACAAAATCCTCAGAAGAGCTCGATTAAGAACATCAACTGTAGAGGATTGGAAGGTTACAGAACGATTAAAGAAACCTTGAAATTACTATCGTTAAGCTCTCTATCGTTATTCTCTAAATCGTTACCCTAATATGCATGCAAGCATTAACTTATATACAATACATAAAAGGCTCTCGGTTGGACAGGCCCAAACCGGAGTATACATGGCTAAACAAACGAGCCCAAATGACGCAACATCAAAATGAAACTTCAGCCCAACATATACTAGGACGAGAACATATACAACTATACTAGAACGTTTACATTACTATACTTGCTAGATAGAGAGAACACACATTACAGCTAGCACACATAGAACATTACAGTTCATTACATTACTATACTTGCTAGAACAATTCATTACATTGCTATACTTGCTAGAACAGTTCATTACATTACAGCTAGAACAGTACATTACATTACATATACGAGAATACGTTAATTACTGTGATTTAAATCGGAGCATGACTTAAAACCTCATGACTTGAGTTGCGGCCAGAGTCTCTTGAAAGGGGAGCGTTGAGTTTGCTTATAGATCTATGCTGGATTGACAATCCTACACCTTGCTGCTAGCTACAGCCGGACCTGCAGGTCTGCGGGTGCCAAACGTCATTTCTTTATTACGACCATTCATTATGTCGTTGTTACTGGTCGATAGTATGGCGCAATTTATCACATAGTGCCTTAGCCTAAAATCCGGTTTAAGGTAGTTAGTACGGTAGTAGTCCTTTTAGAACTACGTTTTAGTACTACGTTAATTTTTCCATTACATATTTTTAGTGATAACCTCACTTAAACATAAGTGTACAAACTATATTTTTGGATAATGATAGTTATAATTTGGAAAAATACATACTCTTACAAGAGACACACACACAGAACAGTTAGGTCTTGGTAGAAGACACCTTCATATACTAGAAGGAATCATAGGGATTCTAGGGTTTTTCAAACACTTACAATTCATATACACTTACAAATTCTTACAATACATAGACTTACAAATACTTACAATTCTTATACACTTACAAATTCTTGCAATACATAGACTTACAAATTCTTACATACAAATTAAGACACTAAATACTTATGATCTCACCAGCTTCAAAGTTGATACTCGCTTTCAAAATTACTTGTATCCTCAGGTCATCATAGACAGGTAATGATGCAAGGAGAAAGGAAGATGGAGCTTGTTCAAGACTTATCTTTCATTTTGATTTATGCTTTAGTGTTTATCAAAAATTGACAGAATACAATTGTATAATAATTATTTTATTAATGCAATGGATGATGTTGTTGCTTGTTTACTACTTTACATTGTTGTTGATATTATACATGACGTCCTCCGCCCAAAAACGTTTCCGCCGTTCTTGGTTTTGGGGTGTGACAATATGCGTGTGGTATTGTGGTTGGTATTTTGGGGGTAACTCACTAAGCTTTCGGGCTTATAGTTTCAGTGTATTGTTTCAGGTACTTCAGGAGACCATGGCAAGGCGAAGGCGTGATCGTACCGCTCCTCAGTTTTATGTTGATGTTTCCGGGATACTCTGATAATAAATGAACTGAAAACCTTTTGTAATAACTTAATGAATATGGGTTTTTTTTTCGAAAAGTTTAAATTGGTTGTAAATTTTCACGGTGTTACACATTTCTTGGCTAATCGGGAGAGTTCGTCAGCCGAGAAGTTGGCCGACATGTACGTCCGCGAGATCATGTCTTGCCATGGGGTTCCGGTCTCCATTATCTCTGACCGAGATGTTAGGTTTACCTCCCGTTTCTGGCAAAAGTTCCATGAGGAACTGGACAATCGGTTTGCCTCAAAGAATCACCATACTGAAAATAGACCATATAAACCATCATAATACTCATCAAAATATATCGATGAATCACAAACTCTAAAAGCTTCTTGGTTTTATAGCAGCTCCCTTTGACTCGTGTACGGATCCTTTGCTTCCAGTAGTACGAGCCCATACTACCTTCCACATGTATCTGTACTTTCCTCAAGGATTGCCTTGAATCCGCCAAGTCACTTTATATCCATACAATTAACCCTCATCAAGATAAGTCTCCCAACACTAAATCTCTTTCTAGGTTTTCCTAAGGCAAACGCCACACCACTCTCCGCCATCAGTTGTAGAAGGAACTCCTGCTAACTTCCTCTAACCAGCTCACGAATACAATTACATATCACCAAAAGTAGATAATTCTTCGAATGAGAGGTCTCATGCTACAACGGTTAGACTCAAACAAGAGCTGCACAATAGAGATAAAACCTAACCTTCTAAAATTATCTAGTCTCAGTAATATGTAACTTAACATATTCACTTACTAGTTAGCCGAAGCTAGTGAGAACTACTAAAAAGCACAAAGCAAGCAACATTCGAGCATCGAGTAATCAGATCCAAGCATAACCTAATCAGGGCATCCTATCGCTGACTGATCTGTACTAGCATGCAAGTTTACAATCTCATACAATAGAAATACAAAGGCGTCTCTCCTAGCATTCTATCAAGCAAATACTGAGCATATCCTTAGCCCTAACTAGCATGTGATTCACAGATTCACAAATCAAATCATATCAAATAACAAGTATGAGTATTTTGGGAAAACTTACTTGAGCTCAGTCGATTTCAAGAACCACGCCCTTTCTTATATTAGAAAATCTTTTTCTTTAAAAACATTTCTTTTTTTGAATTTTTTTACCAAATCATCAGTTTGAGTTCAAACACACCCAAGAGTATGTCTGAATCCCTCAAACTATGGCTCTGATACCAACTTGTAACGTCCAAAAAATAAGACCCAAAATTTTTATTTTTAAATTAATAAAAACAATATCCAAACATCACCATAAATCTCAAGTGGAATAAATGTATCAATACATCATAAACAGCATCCACACATATCAAACATATAATGGGCTCTACCCGATGAGTGTAACGGGCTCCGCCCTAACTAGCATAACGTGCCCTGCCCACTGAGTATAACAGGCCTCGCCCTAACTCTCACAACGGACCCCGCCCAACATACAAACATACAAGTATAACAAGTAATAGCATACAGATTACCCGTTGGGCCCCACCCACTAAGCATACCAACACATGCACATGCAAAAGTCACGCATAAATCTAGCACCCTAACATAATAAACCGTGGGTCGACATTGGTGCATTTGACCCGCTAAACATGGTGAGGAAGACTCACCTCAGACTGCTGAATCTCACACATATGGAAGTTGGTCTAAAATGGTCAGGAAGTGGGTTTAAGATGCTTAAATAGGGCACAAACCCTAAAAAATAGGGTTTGTCCCAAGCCAGCGTAACCCCACGTACGCCCAGCGTATGTGGGCGATGCCTGCGATCAAGGTCTAGCTAGTACGCTAAGTGTAATCATAGAGTACACCCCACGTACCAGCCAAATGACCAATAATGCAAATATTTGATTAGAAAGGGTTAAAAGGAAACTTATAAGGTCCGAATGTTACAATTATTATTTTCATAAAATATGAATTTCCAATTAATTGCAAGAGTTATAAATATTTATCAAAATCCAATTCTTATTAATATTCAATCTGTGTATACTTGCTTTTGGTGTGACCCAATATGATCATATGTTATTGGTAATATCATTTTAAAATGATTCTTGAGCAAATAGATCCTTCGAATACACTAACACTATGTGAATAGGAGATGGTGTAGACATGCAACATAGTTATCTTATAAAGAAAATAATTAGAATAATATTTATAGTTTATCTATGGAATTCTATCTGGAAGAATGTCTTGATCAGATATAGTATGATCAAATTTGATCAACTTTCCCATGATGACTCAATCTCTGCTTATGATGTTGATATTTATCGTCGAAAACTTGTATAGTCAAAGTGAATTTATATGATCAAAGTTGTTGTTTCTATTAGTATTATATGTTTATCGGAAGTTGTTTGTAATGTCCAGTATGCCTAAATATGATTACGACATAATGCATCCTTGTTATTTAAATCGTGGATAACATGTCATCAATCGATCATAAAATATATGATTATGACTAAATGTGTAACAAAAAAATATTCCTTCATGAGTGCAGAATCTTTGATCCCTTATAAGTAACATCATCTTATGGAAAATTATTTGTTATCATTGTTTAGATCATTATCTTAGGAACATGAAATGTGTTCTTCATTTTTTATGAGATAATTCCACCATTATAATTTCTTAGTTTAGTTTACGAAATATACTATACAAAACATTTCCACAAAACTTATGTTTATATATTTTTTAGACAATGTTTTTTAAAATTTTTTGATTGTATTAGAAAAAATTTATTTTGTGTCTAAACAAATGGTATTAGATAGGATTTTGTATTTATGTTCAAAAGATCCTACTCAACATGCTTTTTTCCTTATTATGGCCTAATATTGATATCATTTACTCTCTCATTTAATTTTTTTTAATATGTAATACCCAACAAATTCATCATCATCATCATAGTTAAAAAAATCTCTTTATTATAGAAATCACTTTTCTTAGTAGAGAAATCTTCATAATTGGTCATAAACATATATAATTTAGAATGAAGACATCAATGT
Organism: Lactuca serriola; assembly: GCF_051521515.1. NCBI lineage: Eukaryota > Viridiplantae > Streptophyta > Magnoliopsida > Asterales > Asteraceae > Lactuca > Lactuca serriola. The sequence goes on from NC_136410.1 coordinate 48,100,494, forward strand.
TCTTTAATGTATGACAAAGAAATCACTCTGCCCTGTACTTTCCGACTTGTTAGGTGTTGACATTTGCATATATAAGAACACATATCATCGAACATTATCGATGAAAATTCTCCATGTGGTCCAACATCAATGAAACGTGTTGATATTGTAGAGGTTGCAACTCCTTTTCATTTTACGGCCTTTTAGGACACATCTTTTGAAAACAAAAATATTAAAGAATATGGTTGTAAAGCTTATTACTTATGAACCATCATTAATTTTATAGATGGTAGAAACATATATTTTACAACCGTAACGAATCTCGCAGTTTAGTATGAAATTTGAAATTTATGGCAACAAAATGAACTTCAAAGTTTGAGTAATTCAAAAAATTTGGCATTTTGAATACTTTTTAAAAAAAAAAGTAATTGACTAGTAATAATACATTTTCTAATGAACCAAATTTCATATATAACGATCATTTTCTCTTTCTTTCTTATCTAATCCTTGTATCATTTTAAGAGATTATAAAAAATGATCATTTAATGAATACTCTTTAAATTCTAGGAAAATGACTCAACGGCCCTATTATGTATTTCGATTTTACATTTTCAGTTCGTAAAGTTTTTTCTTGCTTTTTAAGGGAACAAACTGTGTTGAGACTTGTTCATTTGATCCCTTAACCTAATACAACTCGTTAATTGTTTACTTGCCTAGTCAACTTGATGATGTGTATTTTTTTAATAAAAAAATTAAAGAAAAATCTAAATAACCATAGGTGACACATCAAAAGGGATGAAGCGATTTTTTTTTCAACGCAACCGTAAGCCACCGGGACATCCCTTTTCTCCGATGTCACCCTATTCTCCGGTAGAGCCCCTTTCTTCGGTGACACATACAAGCGACGTCTCCAACTCCAAAATCTTTCTCCAATACATTCTTTATAACCCCTCTCCCTTTCTCTATAATCGATTGAATAGTACCAGTACCTATTCAAAGGGATTTTAGGTTTTCTAGTGTTCGACAACCAAGTATCATCACAACCACCTCTTAATACGACTACAAAACCGACGCTACTATCATTTACATCCTCCAACACCGCCTAAACCCCTAAATCCATTATCATTGTTGAATGTTCTCATTGGTGATTTTCACCGATGCACTTTGCCTCCACCCTCCCTCTCCAGGAGACCTGAAAATGTAGCAAAAGTGAGAAATAAAACAAATGTATGCTTTCGTTTGAGAATTCAATGTGTGTCACTAAAAATCCCTGTAAAATATGTATTTTTCTGAATGTCTTTGACCATCAAGTCATCTAGATTTATACGAGGTCGGTACTTTTTAATGATTCTAATTCAATGGTTATTCAATCATAAACCCTCCCCTCTTAAAACCATAGTGAGTGTGTATGTGTTTGCGTGTGTGTGTTTTTGTGTGTGAAATTGAGAAGAGATGTATTGTTCTTTGGGTACGCTTCCTAGAGTTGTAGATCTTGGACTGTATATGCAATATGCATAAAGAAATAGATATGTAGGAATATTGAAGGATCGATTTTGGTGTATGATGGTACCTACTTGTTTCGTCTCTTTGTTGGTACCACTCCTATGAAAAATCTCAAGCTCAACAACATCCATAGACATCGTTTTTGTGTATCACCCTCTTCTTTGTCTTCCTAAATACTCTGAATAGCTTCATTACCAGTGTCTATGGTGATTCCGACTACAATATAGAAGCCTTTTTCGAGGAAATGTGTGATTATTCTTCGATTGCAAGGGTTTGTGAGAGATGGAAGAAGACTGTTACAGGTGGTAGAAGGTGTGAATCGGTTCATGGGTTTGGAGGAGAAACGAGAGATGGGTATGGTCAAAACTCAAATAGGTGGGGGTTTTTCAAAGTTAACGTCTATGTGGCAAAGAGGGGTAACCGGGTTACCCATTCATTTTGTCCAAAGTGACATAATCGACCCGACAAAAACCACTTTGTTCCCTTTAAGGACACGAAAAAAAAACTTTAGGGACTTTATGGGCAAAGTCGTAATACATAGTGGTCGTTGGGTCATTTTTCCTAAAATTCCCTACACGACCAAGTTCAAAAGAGTTTTCTACCCTAAAAATAACACGGTTGAGAGGCATAAAAAAACAGTTTCTAAAAGCATCTTCAATAGTTAACATTTTTTTGTCATATTACATTTCCACTAACTTTTATTGATAATAATAACTATTGTTATAAACCGACTAATAATTATTTTTTTATTAAAATTAACTAGTTTATCTTTATCTTTCTCATATCATATCATACATACTTATAAAGCTAGCATTTTTTCTTGAATCTCATGCATTTGAAACCCCCTATTCTTTTTTCCTTTCACCACATTCATTTAAAACTTCCATGACCTTTCAAATTTCTTTATCATAATAATTATAATTTGGTAATTAGGTTAAATAAATATTAAATCTAAAGTGTAATCATATATAAACTAAATTTCAATATTAAAATAATATCTTTAATTCTACTTATAAAATTATGTTTTTTAACTTTTAACATATTATACTTAATTTATTAGTTTTAATATATTGTTGGATGTAAATCATTATCATTTTAAAGGTATAATTTTTGAACAATTTGTATAAAATACTTAAATTATTAATTAAAATATAACATTATAGGTTCAACTTAAATATAAATTTTATTTAACTTAAACAACCCAAAGATTATTTTATAAATAGTTAAAAGTGATAAATTGCAGTGTCTTTCTAATAATGATTGTAAGTTGGTTAATAAGGTTAAATAAATATCAAACCTAAAGTGTAATTATAAATTGATTAAATTTCAATTTTAAAATAATATATTTACTTCTATTTATAAGGTTATGTCTTTAAATTTTAACATGTTATACTTAATTTATTAGATTTAAAATGTTGTTGCATGTAAACCATTATCAGTTTAAAGCTACAACTTTTGAGCAGTTTGGACAAAATATTTAAATTGTTAATTTAAATATAACATTACAGTGTCAACTTAAATATAAATTTCAGTTCCACTAAAAAAACCAAATAATATTTTGTAAATAGTTAAAAGTGATAAATTATAGTGATAAATGCAAAAACTAAATTGTAATATCCGTTTACTAAAATATTTCCTAAATGTATTTATATAATCGTTAAAAAATTTCAAATAAGTAACTTAAAATAACTTATAATAACAATAGTTAAAAATAATTGTATATAAATGATTATATTGTTATCTTTAAAATCAAAAAATAATGTTTGATGTTTTAAATAATTATAATGATAGAAATTAAAATATTAAGCAAATAAATTTTAAAAAATTAGTTAAAAATAACAACTATAAATAATATTAAACCATATATAATATTTAATTTTATTGATGTGTAACTCGCGCGTAGAAGTCATTCAAACGATTGAGACTATAATGTTATAATAGATGTATATATTATCATATAATTCAAAGTAATCAATATATTATATCAAATTTAACAACAACATTAGTGTTATATTTAATATATATATATATATATATATATATATATATATATATATATATATATTTGTAAAGACTTCAACTATATAGGTGTTTCTGCGCATTACAATGTCAACTCAAATATAAATTTCAGTTCCATTTAAAAAACTAAAGAATATTTTATAAATAGTTAAAAGTGATAAATTGTAGTGATAAAAGCAAAAACTAAATTGTAATCTTAATTTAACTAAAATATTTCTTAAATATATTTTTATAATCGTTAAAAGTTTCCAAATAAGTAGTTTAAAATAACTTACAATAACAATAGTTAAAAACAACTCTATATAAATTATTATATTGTTAGCTTTAAAATAAAAAACAATGTTTGATGTTTTAAATAATTATAATGATAGAAATTAAAACATTAAGCAAATAAATTTTAAAAAAAATTAATTAACAATAAAAACAACTATAAATAACATCAAATCATATATTATATTTAATTTTATTCATGTGTAACTTGCGGGTAAAAATCATTCAAACGATTGAGATTATGAAGTTATAATAAATGTATATATTATCATATAATTCAAAATAATCAATATATTATATCAATTTAGTATATACAAATTATTATATCAAATTTAACAACATCGTTATTGTTATATTTAAAAACCATATATTTGTAAAGACTTCAACTATATAGGTATTTCTGCGCAACGCACAGGCATTCGCCTAGTGTAATATAAACTAGTGATTTTTCAATTTCTAAGTTTACATCATATTTTTTAAAATTGATTTTAATATTTTAGTAAATAAAAACTGATTAAATTACACGTTACGTAATAAGTTTTAATTTATATATGTATATCTAATAAATAGATTATGTAATAAAATAAATTATTTTGTTTTTTTTAAACGTCAAATAATTATATATTTTCTCCTCTCTTTGAATTGAACCCAAAACCCCTATGTAATAAAATAATTAATATCTAAATATAACTACGGTGTAAATTAATTGTTCCGAAGTATAAAGATCAAAATAGACAAAACCATAAAAATGTTAAAATGTTAAGAGATTACTGAGTTTTCAGAAAAAAAAAAATTTGTTGTCTATAATAATAGTAAAACTGTAAAAAGCTTTTTAAAAGCTTCCCAAAAAAACTTTTATAAAAACTACTATCATTTTTAATGTTATAGTATTAAAATTTCGATCCGTAAAAGCCGGTAGGCAAGTCCGATTGAGAAAAAAAATCCACGGGTAAACCTCCGACCCGGTCCGGGAAAAGAAACCTAACGCGGTCCAAATGTGCAGCTCTGGCATCCCCCAAATCCCAGGTAGGCTCAGCTGTGATCATCATCACGGCATGCACTTGCAGGTAGGTATATCTTAATCCTTTCATTCTTCTTCTGCTATAAATACTTCTGTGGGTTTTTGCGTGTCGTCTTCTGAGAATAGTGTAAAGTACTAAAGTCGGGGATTTGAATTATTTAATATTGTTTATGAATACTTCAAAATGTTGTTTTAATATGGTGAAAACAGTGTTAATTCTATCTGAATTTTTAGTTTTGATATACATTCTTGCTCATAATTGTGGTGATAGCATATGCAGGATCTTCATTTGATTACATTCACCTCTTTTTTTTTTTCTTCGTTTGCGTGCTGTAAATATGTGTTCCTGTTCGATAATTTGTGATGATGCACAACATCTATCACCTATTTGGAAATCATTCGGCCCAGCGTGTATTGAATCTGGATTGCTTATGCCCTTCAAGCTTATCATATAAGAAGAAACACTCTCTCTGCACACATGATAATACTGTTCAATTTGGAAATCTCCTAAAACGTTTTAATATATATTAGCTCTGCATAATTTTCAGGTTTACTAATTTTATCAATGGTGTAATGTAGTTTTAGTTATAATCATAAGTTCATAGCTATAGTTGTCTGACAAAAATGAGAATATCTAAACCAACACCTGATAGTTTGTGTGATATTGAGCTTGTGTTCATTTGTTTACTCTCTGCTGATAACATTTCTTTTTTTTCTTGATCCGGGATTGCAGACCTTTCTCCAATTTTGATTGATTGCACAGCACAGGGCATCATATATTTGTAGTTGATAAGTTTTGATAATATATAATATGGAGTTTACAATCATTTTGTAGATTCAGATGAGAAGAAAATTTGTAATTTGTAATGGGTGATGCTATTGTTGGTAGCCAGTTGGGATTTGAGGAGGAGAGCTCCTGTAATTGGAACCAAATACAACAGATTCCACTGAGCTGTGGCCTAGATGTAGATGTAGATGTCATGTCACCCTTTATTTGCTATTTGTTATTCCATTCATGTGAGATTGATACCAAAAAAAAACATCATTTCTCCTGTAAGATGGGTCGTTATTTTTGAAGTCATATGTAGTCACTGAAAGTTGTGTAATTGTTCATTGTTGGTTGGCATAATGGCATTGCAGATTCCTGATTAAGTCTCCATAATGATCGTGGGCACTTGTGATGTCTCTTTATCCTGTGAGCATAAGTTTAAGCCATTAAGTTTCTTTTTTGGTATTGGTTATTGCTTCTTCTTATTTCAATATTTTGATATTGTCAGGAAAGTCGTATGATGTTGTCAGCCTTGCAGCAGTAGAACCAAAAGTCATGGTTTTTTTTATCAGATTCAAGCAATTGGTATTATGCATGCATTCATAACCCAGATTTCACATGTTTAAGGCTTGAAGCATAGGATAGGAGTAATATTGTTTCATTTTTGGGGTAGCAAAGCAATGTACTTTATGTGACACTTGACAGTTGGTAAGAATATGGTTATCTGGAGCCTAGTGAAGTCCCGAAAGATAATATTAAGAATGTACGAAAGGTCAACTGCAGCATCTTTGACTAATTCTGGTCAACATTTTTCAACACCTGCAAAGGTATACTGGTGAATCGGATCATCATCATCCTCCTCAAGAGAAGAAACCAAAAAAAGAGAAAGAAACGTGTGGCTTGAGACATGTTATTTCTCACCTTTTGTTTATTTCTTTTAACACTTTTGTTACCCCAAATTTTTTGAATATTAAATTCATATATTTAGTCAGTATAAGATATAGTGGTGAATGTGTAAAGAGTAAAAGTAAGTACTCTGATAACAATTTAAAGACTATACGTAAAGGGAGGTTTTCAGATAAGTTATAAAATAAGAGGCTGTAACCAAACTAGTAAAACAGAAAATGGAAGATAATAAGTAGTACATTAATCTAATGTAAAAACACAAGTTGCTCATCTCGATGCCAATTTTGCCAATGCACTTTATTTTACACATTATAGCAACCTACTTATATAGCATTACATACTATTATTTCTTTAATGAGAATAGCAATGTACTTTATTTGTTACCCCAGAGTAGCAACATACTAATTATAATTTTTGCCTGTAATAGCAATGCAATGTACGTTCATTTTGATACCATTATGGAAGATGTACTTTATTTGTTTACATGGGTAAATAAATGTAAATAGTTTGCTATTCTGGGCAAGCGGTTGTAAGTACATTGCTATTAATGTATGTGTAAAGACTTGTAAGTGCAGAAGCAGATCACTGCTATTGTGCATTACTATTAATGTATGTTTGACAATAATACCTTTTGTGTAATTCATTTTTGTCAGAAGCCTTTTTTTCTTTTTTATTTTACTTGTACTGATTGTATGTGATTTTTGTTGCAGCATTGGGTTACATAATTAATTTTCAGGTGTTCAAAATAAATAAAGTATAAACAATGAAATAAAGGACACTCGATGGTTACTTTGAATATGTGTAGTTTGCAGAAAATGAACTTGCATGCCTACAACAATAGCTGCGTCTGGTAGTTAAGTTACCTTGCTTTAATTTGAAAAATAAAATACAAAAAAATCTGCCTGCCGTATTATTATTTGTTCAACTGTTGATGTGGTTAATTATATTTTATCGGTGTATATTTATATTTTTTATTATCAAGACAAGAGGTCGATGGGTGCTTTAAAAACATCAAACTACATAAACGAGTTGGTTTCATAGCCATCCAAATGTACAATCTCGCACCTTGTTTTTCTCAGTTTTTCTGTTTCAAATTCGTTTTTTCTCTTTCCTTTACGTGAGGTGATTAATTTTTTTCTGACTTTAGTCAAACCCACAAATATTTTTTCATTAACTTTATTAAATAAAAATATACACATCACAAACCTTTTCACGTACATATCTAATTTCAAGAGTAAATGATTAGCCATGTATAAGAAATGTTTTATAAAGCTCCCTCATTTAATCTTTTTACGTTTAGGCATACATCATATCTTAATAGTAGATATTTCAAAACAAATATTACGTGACATTGATTTTTGAAGAAGAAATATATTACAAACTGAGATGAGACGAGATACTTGGAACTTGAAATTAGCGTTCACATAAACTATTAGCGTATGTAATTATTATTAAAATAAAACATGATGGAAATATTATAAAAGTGCTAGAACGAATTTTTTTTTTAATTACTAAAAGTAAAGTAACCATTAAAAAATAATATTTGATGATATATTGAAATATTATTGAATGAAGTGGGTTAAAATCAGATAACAAGATCTTACTTGTTTTATGTTTTGGAAAACAGATGGGTCTTGCATGTGTTGCTCCTTGTCCCAAGTAGGCACAAAAGAAGATGGAACAGAATATGTAATTTGGTCTGGTTTTCGATTTTTTGGTCCGAATTCAGTTCCAGAACCGAGCTCACCCCTAGAAGGGGTGGGGAGTATTTGTACCAAACATGATTAAGAATGGGCAAAATTTAAACCTTGTTTTATGACTGACAATACCAGACACAAGTTAACAATAAATTACCAAAACTACAGTGGAGGAGTGCGACTAAAATTTGATGTTAGAATAATTAAAAAAACAAATCAGTTTGGAATTTGGAACCACATTCACAATCCATTTATCTGCCCATTTCCATTTATATGTCAAGTCTTATAACACGTGTACATATATTGGTGGGTGAGGGGGGTGGATGCTTGCGTTGATGTGTGTGTGTGTGTATATATAATCAAAAGTCTTATGCACACACAGACAAACATGTGTGTACAAATATACTTGTGTCTATGTATATATGTACATGTATACATATGTATATAAAGACATGTATACATCTACATACATATAGATACATCTGGGAATGTATGTGTATGTGTGAAATAATAAGCAAAGCAACTGCAAAATATAACAGTGCAGAATGGTCCTCCACCAGTACTCAGAATAAACACCAAAAAAATCGACTTTATGATAGAAAGTAACAACAAATGAATCTAATGAACAAAAGTAATGGAATGGGTCAATTCAAAACACGTAAAAAACAAAATAATTAAAATTGATAAACTGATAATAAAATGTTATCTTTATAAAAGATTCTAAAACCAAATAAAAAGTTACATATACAAAATTTTCATGTAGTTTAAAATATATACTATATGTATTTCAAAAAATCAATTTATCCCTTTGAAATAATTGTTTGCAAAAATGAAAACTTAAATAGAATTAAATACCATAAAATAGAATTATAATAAGAAAAACATTATTTGTTACTTTTGGAAAAAACACAAAATTTTGATTCAACTGAAGTCTGAAGCTTTGACAAATTTCATAAGCATCATTGTTATTGAAGATTACATAAATAGAAAAATATATCATTATATTCCCTCAAGGAATTAAAAATAAATAAATAAAAATAGAGCTTGCCCGTGGAATGAAAATTAGCCCACAAGAAAGAATCAAATTTCACGAGGAATACTCCCATCCCATTCCTACATAAATAGAAAATAACACTACATTGTATATTATTTTTATATAGATATACAACTTACTATTTACATAACTAAACCATAAAAAGCAAAAAAAAAAAAAATCAATGTAAAAAATTAGTCACATTTTAGGGGGGAAAAAATCTTGAACTTCATGAAAAAATGCCTCATTAAAAAAACAAAAAATAAGTGTTGAATTATAACTTTCACTCCATTCCATGATGGGATGAAACCTTGCCTAAGGAATGAAAGAAAAATAACAAAATGGAAGGAATCAGGAACTTATTTCATCTTAGTGGAATGAGCCATTCCATTCCTGCCATACCAAAGACTAGCTAATTAAACAAAAAAAAAAAGATGGCTTGTCTTTGATTACAAAACAAAGCATCATAATCCTTGTGCACAGGTGAAATGACCCATGTATGAACATATCAATCACTAAGAGACAAAAAGATTTCAAATACACATAGGGGGCTAATGTTATTAACAAGTAAGAAAGGAGTTAAAAAGCAGAAGCAGTATAAGAATAGTGAATTTGTATTTGAGCTGAGCTGAGATGGCAAGGGATTGTAGTAATATAACTCACTCTCTCATTTAGTTCTAAAGATAAATGACTTATATAGTAGTGAGTGAGTAGTAGTAGTAAGTAGAGTATATCTTCTTCTAGTTTACATTAGTTGAATGAAGTAGTAGTAATGTAATGTAGTAGTATGAAATGAGTGATGCGGGCTTACACTCGTTCGGGAAGCATTTGTCAAGAGAAAACACTAGAAGAATATACAATCTGCAATGCCCTTCTTTCACAAATCACAACTCTCTCCCATCAAACAGAAAAAAGGCAACCCATATCTTCCAATCTTTATGAGTCATGTCATGACAACTGGACACACAATGCAACCAAAAAAACTTTTAAATTATTCCAAGTACCATTGGAAGAACACCATTAATTATTACAAGGAGCTTACATTACATGTACGATGTATCCATGTCCTAGCTGCACCTATATCTTAAGGTGGCCTCCAAGAGTTGAGTGATGATATGTCAGGCCGACATGGCATCATCATCGAACCACTATGGCCTGAATGGAGTTAATATTAATATTATTCACAAGTCAAGATCCACCAGCCATCATCCACAAGATAAAGAATAAATATAAAATATGAATGCTTGCTTGCTTAAATCACCTGGAATTGGAGCTCCACCTGGAACCGTGGATTGAAAACCAACATTATTTGCTGGGCCTGGGCCTGGGGGTCTCTCCATAGGTGCTCGAAAATACCCTGACACACAACAAACCAATTACTCAAAAATAACAACTTAAACTTTCAACTACCCCTAACATCTACCACAAATGTACAATAGTTGCCTAATTTAAATGGATAATAAATAGGACTGCTTTACTCATGTATGTTCATCAGAGAAACTGTTACTTTCAAGCCAAAAACTCGCAGGATCAGAGGCCCAAGTGTGAGTGTGACCACTGAGATATGATAAAAGAATGGAAACAAATATTGACTACACTAAATCAATCATATGTATTTTTCCCTTAACAGAACATATGATACTGAGACTACTTTTTAAATCATTTTGGTCCTCCTTGTCCTTCATACTTCATTTATCTGATAAAGTATCAGGGGATTTTAAGTCTAGTTGATTTTTCGGAGTAATGTGCTTTTAGATACAGAAAATTCGTTTATAACCTCATTCTGATGTGAATTAGCATTTCGTTTCATTAAGTGATTTCAGAGGTCTCAAGTGGAATGAACTTCTACTTTTGTAAATTGCAACTGCATTGACACGGTATAAAGCAAAAAAAAATGTGCAGCCCATCTACTTGAAGATAAAACCCATAACTTTTATCACTCTTGCTAGTAGTTCATACAAAAACAGAAGAAGCATCTATAACAGAGCTTTTTCACCACTGATCAATAAAAACAGAAAAGGAACATAGCAACAATGATTTTCTGATTGGTCAATACTCAAGTTTCACAAGAACCATCAAACAATCCCTTTATAGCATGCATTCTTTCTTTCTCAGACATCCACTAATTCAAGTAGATCAAGTCTGAGTAGAAGTTAACAATTCGAACAATATTTTTCTAAGATTATTGAATTGAGTAGCAAGGCTGGGGATGGATACTCATATTAAAACATGAAGGGTTTTTCGCACTTCTGATGGTAAGACAAAAGACACTTGAATTGCAGATAAGAGGAAACGTAGCTGTAAAATTTTATTTATTTGATCATCAAGAATAACAGGCCACAAGTGAGATGTGTATCCTATAGAGATCTTTATCTCAGCAACAAATGCTCCAAAACCATAAGTTGCCTTGGAATCAATAGAGTATCAGGTACTAAGAAATCATGTTGATAGTTATTAGGATGATCATTAGCAGGTTTGGCAGTAATTTGATTATTTCTCAGATATCCCCTCGAATTCTCTCTGAGGATTTGAAATTACAAATAATCACGCAACCAAGAAACAACAAAATTAATGAAAGGGTTTTTTGACCAATCTCGCTTTAAAAACTCTTTACCAAGTAAGGAATCACTTTCCAGAAGGACATTTTCCTTATGCAAATTGATAGAATTGGTTCATCCCTGCTCAACTGACTAGGAGATGCATCGGATTTATACTTCTAAAATCAGGCATACCCTTCTATATGCATATTGATGTTAGGTGTAAAACTCTAGAATCCCCCATTGTAATGGTAAGCTTATTTATTATGTCTGTTGTTTTGATCATCCTGACCTCTTCTTCAAAATGGTAGCTGTTATCTCTGACTTTCATTTTTCTTATCCAATCCATTACCCTTCACTATATTGGTATAAGATCCAGATTAGAACCTTATAGAAAATGCCTGCTCTGTACTCTTCTCACCAATTATTACCTTCGTTATAAGATTCTACATCAAACTCCGTAATAATACAAATAGTATATAAATTTATAAGTAAAGGAAAAAAAAAGTTTTCTCAGAGAAAAGCATACAAGATAAAATGATAAATCAAAGTGATTAAAAGCACTATGCTAGTCAGAGGGCACACACGCCTAGTGCCTGGTTTATCATACAAACAAAACCACAACACCAAGGTGCAGACTTTTAAGTCCTGCAATTAGGATTCCTATTATGTACTTCTCAGTGTCCTACTTCTCCTCTAATTATAAGCTAAATACCTAAGTGGTCATTCTAAGCCTTCTCATATGCAATAGTGACTGATCAACTTACATATCAAGTCATTTCCTTCTACGCAGATAACTGCTTTTTAACTGAAGTACCAGGGAACACACATTCAAATTGTATATGCATTACAGCGACAGACACCTAACTCCATGTGTGATAAAATCAACAATTACATACAGAAGTAAATGTCAAGGAGCTGGCTTCCCAGCTACACTTGTTCGGTAATCATGGTTTTCTTTCATGTGGACTAAGCTGACAAATAAGATGCCAACAGAAATGCACCATCATCCCCTATGAGATGTTTAATTTTTGTCTCACATTGACAGTTGTATAACACCACCTCACAAATTGCAATACTCATGTGTACGCACCAAGAAACTATATAATACCAGTAATGTTGGCCTTTGCCTAAGCCCTAAACACTATTGCAGTTACAAAGCTATAAAGTAAGTATCCTAGGTCTCTTAGCATCCCCATAGATCACTAAAGTTCAACAGAAAATTCAATGATCCTATAAGCTTATCTGTTATAGTCCTCATTAGCAAGACCATAGCAGCTATTACTCATTTATTATAGAAACAGCTCATTCAAAGAAAAGAGTATTGGTTGGTGGTAGCTCTTATATTCTTGAGGGCTTCAGTGGCCAGTAGTATATTTCTTCTTGCAAGTTAGCAGAATAAAACTTTATGCGACTACACTAATCGCTGTCATCTACTCTTCTCTTTCTTTTTGTATCCTTTTTGATTTCCATCAATCATTATGATATTCACATGTCATCAAAGCTCAAGATTCATAAGGTCATATGTACCAAGTCTCCCAGCCTGTAGTTATTGCACCCAGTATGTGGCAAGTATAATTTGCACCCTTCAGAATTTTGCAGGGGTCTCCAAGTGCAATTGTAAGAGGATAGTAGAGTAGGGACAGCAGTCAAGCTTTGACATCAGAATGTTCTTCACCATAAAATTCGAGGATCATCCTACATTGCTGTTGTAATTTACCTTTTCTATCATTACCTATGGATTTGATCCAAAAAATATTCTTTTATGCGCCACAAACTTAACTATCAAAATTCTTTCAATAGCAGCCAGGTTCTACCAATTAACTCATAGAGTCATAGATTTAGATTCTAATTATAGAACATTGATACATCACTCACTTAAGTCATCCAACTCTGCCTTATGTTACCCACTACGATCCATTCACCATTTCAAAAACTACGAAGATACATATTCAGATATCATGGGTATTTCTTAATACTATATCAGAGGCATACATGCTCTAGAAAAATGTGTACATCTAGTCACCATTACTCACCTCGTTGCATACAGAAGACCCATAATACAATGAGGGCAGTATATACTGAAAGCACATCCAAAACATAAAGCACATTTCTGAACATCAACTAAAGCACAGCAAGGGTAAACCTCATTTATGCACTAGCTACACAAAGATGTTAAAAAGTAAAGTTACATACCTTCTTGAGCAAAAGGAGGACCCGAGGATAGTGAAATCCTCCAAGTACCACGCTGATTATCAGTGCTGAACTCGTTTGAAGGCGGTCTCCATTGTTCATCAGCACCATATCTCCTCGGGGCATCAGGAGGTTTTGTTAATCCATATAGAGGTGGGTATGGATGCTGCAGCATTCCAGGCTTGGGATATTGAAATTGACCAGCAGCATTCTGAGGCAACATGGGAGGTTGAAACGCTCTTGGAGGCAAAGGTACATTAGCGGTCTGCAGCTGTTGGTTTGATTGAGAAGCCTGAGGATTTGTATATGTTTCATGTACATACTCTACACGTGAACTGGAGGCTACAGCTGGCACAAAGGGAAACATTTCGCCTCGGACAGCAGCATCAACATGAGCTCCAAGACGGGCCCCAAACGATGGCTGAGGAAATGGCGCTTGTGGTGGGGGAAGAGGATATGTTTGTGAAGGGGGTGGTGGTGGAGGAGGCGGGGGTGGGGGTGGTGATGGAGGCGAAGGGGAGGATGGAGGCGGTGGCACCATGGGTGACAGAGGTGGTGGTGGCGAAGAAGGCAAGGGAGGAGTGGGAGGGGGAGAATCAGGAGGTAGAGGTGGGGAGCCCTCACGAAAAGGGGACACCTCATTGGAATTATTTGAGGCTGCATCCATTGTCCTGTCTGAGCCACCTTCTTCCTGTTGAACAGTTTCCTTGTAACCACCACCTGTGATGAATTTATCATCTTTTGGATGTCCAGATACATCTTCCATTTCAAGTTCGCCATCCACATCCTCCAAGATACAGTGGCGTCTGTCATTTGGGGTTACTGAACATGTTTCAAGTTCTCCTGTGCCCGGGCTTACCACTGGTGTTGATTTATCAGTGCTTTCTTTATGTGAAAAGTTTAGAATATCATCGTCATCTTCCTCTTCAAAGACATTAGTCGACAGAAAACCGGGCAATTGAAACGTCGCATTGCTGAAAAAGTCAGAAAATTTATATAAACTTCTTGAAATGCTTCAATTCTTGAAGATAAAGTTAAAAGAATTCTTTCACACCTCCCATATTCATCAACAAGCATGCCCTCCATCTCTCTGATTGGATCATCCACAGCCCGTTCAGATCGAGATGGACGCTTGGAGAAGAACCCAGAAGAAGCATCATCATTTGAAGCTCCAATGTCCTCTATGTAGCTTCGAAGTAAAGTATCAGGTAAAATTTTCCTCTCAAGCCACAATTTTAGAACCTATAAAATAAACATCAACTCAATGTCTGTTGAGAAAAAAAAATCATGACCCAATTTGTAGAAATCTGCAAGAAAGAAACAAACAATCACCTTTAGGCATTGACGACGATTCTCGCGAGCACTGGCACCTGGTGGAGCTGCGGCTCCTAAAAGACGTGGCAATGCTGCTTGAACAGTAGGAATATAAGAGGCTCCAGCAATGCCTGAAGCAACATCACAAGTAAAGAGCACAAAATCAGATAAAAACAGAAACATACGAGAGGACGCTCTTCTTGTGATCTCTTATATACCTTTCTGTGAATGTGAGCACTGAGTAATGGAATCCACCAAAAAGAAGAGATCCACTCTTCGATGAAAGCTGGATTCATTTTCCAACTTGCGAGTAAGAAGTTCCACAACCTCATTGGCAATGCCATGTTTTGCACAGTCAATTGCATGGCGTGTTGCACGGCCAATGCTTTCTTTTGTTCTTGATAGTGTTTCTATCATTCCTTCAAAAGCATCACGAGCAACAGCTGCCTCAGTTCCACCACTAAGAGACCCCTGATGTCCTGAACTTGTCCTTGTCTCCTCAAGCTCTGCAGAATCCGGCTGATCATCTAGTTGAGCCACAACTCCAGGACCTGGTGGGATGGGCTGAACACCAGAAACAGAACCAGGACTCCTCACAATTGCTTCAGTGGTTGCAACATGTGTATAATTAAGACCATCGTGTCCATGGTTTTGTGATTGAGCTTGTTTTCTTTTTGCCTGGGCAACTGCAATCAGATGCTTCATGGACTTACTTGATTCTGCACTTCTTGAATCACCAAATTCCAACCTGTGTTACGAAGAGGAGCAATAACATTTAGCACCAAGAAAAGATGTGTAAAACAATAATAATAATAATAATAACAGAGTCACATTCATTATTTCTAGCACACCTTTCGCTAGATAGCAAGTTGCTATCGTTAGGTTTCCTTAAAACAGCTGCAGAATCAGTCACCCGTGAAGTTGATTTTCGGTTAGATTTCTGCTTCTCACCGGAAACAGCAGGCCTACTTCTCTCATTTACTGCATTATTCTGAGAACGATCAGAAATCCCACTTGAAGCCTTTAAAGGACCTGCTTGAACTTTCTTGTTTTGAGGAACGTTTCCAGAAACCTTGCCTAAGGACTTGTTTGCTTTAAGAGATTCTACCATAGGCGATTTCATAGGAGAGGCCAAGGACTTGCTTCTTTTAAGAGATTCTACCATAGGCGACTTGACAGGAGAGACCACGGACTTGCTTGTTTTAAGAGATTCTACCATGGGCGACTTGACTGGAGAGACCAAGGACTTGGTTGCTTTTAGAGATTCTACCATAGGCGACTTGACAGGAGAGACCAAAACCTTTAGAGCCTCTTCAGATGATTTCTTTTCAGATTCTACTTTCTCAGGAGTATGACGGAACTGCCCCTCAACTACTCCTGTATTATGTTGCAGAGAAGTAGGTGACGAAGGCTTTAAGTTTTTGACAATAGGAGGATCTTGAATAGCTTGAGTCACTGCAGCAACTTCATCAACAGGTACTGGAACATGTGAGACTCCATCGACTCCTTTAGTTGACCTTCCATGCACAGGCGTCTTTGGCTCATCTTCATCATCATCAAAGATGCGCACAGCTCTCCTCTTCAAGGAAACTTGAGTTGAAACAGGTTTAGCAGCATCAGAACTTTCCCCCTTTCTAGGTGTAGAGTTTTCAGCACCAGACATGGACTCCACCACCTGCTTACGGCGTTTTGTAGGTGGTAGAACATCTTCATCACCATCAACTCCATTTGTCTGCCCCTTGGATGCCAACCGGTTTTTCATTTTCAAACTAGGTGTTGACTTTTTGACTTCTTCATTGCCTCCTTTGCCAGAAAGGTCGTTTTTCCTGTATGTTTGAGACTTCTTTGGGGTTTCATCCGTGCACTTGGACCTTTTTGTAGGATGCAAAACTCCATTATTAACAAGATTATCTTTCCCTCCCCCAGGATCAGGCTTGATTTTCCTTCCAGTAATAAGTTCAGTATTGTTTCGCTCTGTAGGGTCTCCTTCAACATCCTTTGATATATTATTAGCCACCCCAAGATTTGTTTTGACTTTAAATACTTTTTTTGTTTTTTTAATATTATCACCAAATTCTGGGTTTTCTTCATTCTTGATCCCATGCGAGGAAATTCTCCGTATTGAGTTCTCAGTGACAGTGGATTCAAGATGACTGGTCTGAACAGAGGAACTGACACCTGCTGGACTATGCATTTTGTTTATTCCATCATCATCATTATCATCTTTTTTCTTTGGAGCTCTTTCAATCCTATTTGACTTCTGCCCATTTGTTTCTACCTTCAGTCCAGATGTTGGATTTTTATTATGACCGGATGTGGATGTACTCTCCTTCTTGGGTGAAGTTACCTCATCATTGCAAAGTTCAATTCTTTTTTTGGTGGAAACAGCAGATGGAGAACAATCATTAACATTAGGTGAGACACTAGGCTTCACATCCTCATATTCCATTTCCCTGTTTATATGAGAGCACCGTTCTAATCCAGGGCCATGATTTACAGTATCATTAAAAGATGTTTCGCCACTGGGTCCATCACCAGTCATTCCATCATCTACCATCTCTGTAGAATTGGTATCAGGCTGAAAACTCTGTCCATCATTATCTTCTTTTATGGAATCTGAACTCTTATTCTGTGAATCTTCAAATATGCTACAAATTTCCTTCACAGCTTGGGAAAAGTATTTGACTGTTTTTCCTTTACATCTATCCAGTAATTTGTTTTTTGACTCGCTGGTAAATGGTTGAATATCGATTGGAGCTACAAAAGCTCTGCAATAGAGAAACATCTGGATAAATATTACACTTTTAAGGGTAATAATTGCAAACAGATCAAAGTAACAATAGCTTACATTTCTTCGGTACCAAAGAACTGTACAAAATATTTCTTCGGATCAGGAGCTCGTTTCCAATCTTCAGGTCTGCTGATCTGCATAAAGAAGGGGACACAAGCAAACAAAAGACCTTAAGAAGCCTGCTAACAGAAGTTTATCTATACACCATGTGGCAACTGACACAATGATGTAAGCTGCACAACATGAAGCATAAACCCACAAATGTACATTAATCTTCTCAGAATTTCATTTCAAGAATTGATAACTTAACCAATGTTGGTGCAATATTAGAGTCCTCAAGATATTAGACCCTCGAGGGAACATGGCACAAGACTCGCGTCAAAACACATCCAAGAGGCATCTTTAGACAATTTTCCATAATAACATCACCCAAGCAGAACGTTTAAATGGGTACTTCAATTCAAGTGGCTTCTAGGATGAGAATGAGTACTAGTCTAGTTCAGCAGATGTGGTTGATACACCAATAAGCCAAGTTAAACTGGAAAACGAAATAAAGATCCTAAATCAAAATTGCGTTCATATTATGACCAATCCAATCGTTACATACTTACATCAGTTAGAAGCTAGAAAACTAAAGCGGCCTAAGTTGAATTAGGGATATTGACGCGATCGACAAAAAGCAGTTAACTGAACGACAACGGCTTAGCTAACCACCAAAATAAAATCCAGAAGTATACCACCCTCCACAGCCTACGAGATATTAGAAGAGTAATTCAAGTGGTAAATTAACAAGTCTCAATAAGAGATTAAATTCAACATAACAAATTAATAGAGAAGCGATCACATCTTAACTAAGGGAGAGACGTAAAAGTTCCGTTCTTCAAACAAAACTAAAACAAGAGCAGCAATACATGAAATTGAATCGAATTATAGCCAATGCATCATGTTTAATCATCATTGTTAATCTAACCTTGGCAGGCCATGCAGGAAAACCCTTGACCTTAGCGAGAACAAGATCGCCCAAATTTAACTGACTCTTTGTTTTGGCTCCTTTTGCTCCTCCACGTTTCCGCCCAGGAGCCATAGGGCGTCCTTCGCTTAAAAAGCCCTAACAGAGAAGAGAGAAACAAAGACGCACAACGTTTTTCGAATGACTGATCGGAAACCTAACTAATCGGTATAAAAACCAAAACCCTGGTTGCGGCGGGGTGAGCGGAGGCTCATCAAGGGAGGAAGTAAGGGGATCGGAGACGGAGACACCGGTGAAAACTATGAAGGGAGGACAAAACGGCTGTTGCCTGTGTCTCGGAAGATTCCGTAGCCGGAAGGACAGGGGATTTTGTTGAGGCGGTGGATGAAAGAGAGCGAGTTGGGGTGGGGGTGGGGGTGGGGTGATAAAAGAGTATTTTGTGAAGTAAATACCTGTATGTATGCACTCATAAATATTACAATGCTAATACATCATATAGGATCTTACATCAAATGAAATATTGGTTAAAATCATAACATTGAAGAAAAAAAATCAATGATCCAGATTTCATAAGCCCTTGGATATATCATTATTATTATTATTATTTACATTATGTGTGTATATGTATGTAAATCTTATTTCCTACCTGAGTTATTCTGAGTGTATATGTTCTTGGGCAATATTCCATAGCTAGTATCGTGAAAATCATATGATTCAGAACTTACCATGGAAAATGTGTAACGTTTTTTATATTCATCAGTCATGACCCGAAAAACATGTTTATTTCTATAATAAAGCAAGTTGATGAATTAAGATATACCTTTTTCGATTATTATACGTGGACGGTGGCAATTATTTTGTGTTTTTTCACATTCTTTATGGTATAGCAAGCAAATGAACTATATGACTTTCCATTATTATATGTGAATGGTAGCAATTATTTTGTGTTCTTTCATGTTATCGTCATGTTTGATATGTTATTTGTATGTTTTTGTTTATTTGTATCTATCTATTATCGTGGTTATGTGCATGGGTAATTCAGTTTATTAGTTTTCGATAACTTCACTCTCAAAATATTAATGGCGACGAGAGAGGTAAGTGAGAAACATATTAAAACCGAACATCATTATGAATCAAAGATACCTCCTTAAACCAATATTAGAGTGGGTAAACTTAATCTTAATTCGACGACAATGTATTTTTATTAACATGTGAGGACACATGTGGTATTTATGATTTTACATATAGTAAATAATACCAAATAATAAATTTAAACTTTTAAATTTATAATATTGTCTTTCTAATTTAATTTTCTTATTAAATAAAGTTCAAGATAATATTCAAATTTTAATTTGGTTTAAATAATATTTAAATTTTAATCTAATTTAGATAACATTCAAATTTAAAATTCTAACTAAACAATATTCAAATTAATTATCAGATTTAAATATCCAAATTTATCCAGTTAAAATAATATTTTAAAATAGAGGTTTATCCCCAAATTTTCAAAATAAGTCAAAATCCTAAAACCTGAAAATTCGGGGAGGTGCGTCACGCCCTACGGAAAGCGTGACACGTCTGTCAATTAATAGGTTTTTTGTCTTTAGTTTTTACAAAGTTTTGTGCTCATAATTAATATTTATACTCTGGTACCATTGTTGCAGATTAATAGCATCAAGTACACAACTCATAGCTAACGGAAAATCAAAAGTTGATATATCTAAATAGAGTTGTTCACTATTTAGATAAAACCAAATTGTCTAATTAGACAATTTTGATTGGAGTATTTGGTCCAGATATTTGGATTTTTTGATTGGTTTTCAACAAAACCGAATTATTATTTTGGATTTCGGATTGGTTTTCAACAAAACCGAATAGTAAAAAAAAAACGAACAACAATTTATTATTTATTTTTAATATATCTATAATTATTTATTAAATTCATAATTTATTTTTCAAATAAGTTCAAAAAGTTCACCTAATAAAAAATATTAATATGCATTTTCTCTCAAAAAAATTTCATATATTAAATGTTAAACTGTAATATACATTCTTAGTAGTTGTTTATAAATTTCAAATCACTACTAAATAATTTGTTTTTGTTTTTTCTGTAAAACGGGATACTATTATAATTATATGTCGTTTTAAAATATTCTAATTTTTGAAAACCGAATTATAAAAATCGATCCAACTGAATTGTAATTGGATCGGATCGGATTTTGTAACACCCTGTTTCAAATCATTTCCTAATGTATGGTCGTGACCCGAAGACCGGTTATCATAAGGCTTAGGACCTTTGATAAAAAGAGGTTTAGGCCCACTTGGGTGTGGATAAGGTAGGATATATGATTTGGGAATTTGGTTTGTGATTTGGATCCCAATGGTATAACCGTAAAGTGGCAGTCGGGCTTTTTATGAATTTTAGATTTTTGTTCGGAAAGTTTTAAGGCGAGGATGAGTTGATAGAAGTGTATAGCTTCTCATTACCTTTCCGGAGATATAAGGATCGTCGAAAACATACTTAGAACGAAGAAGTTATGGCATTTAGAAGTTTAGTGGTTCAATGGTTAAATCTAGTACGCGAGGCGTACATAAGTGTACGTTAGGCGTACTAGTGTTGAGCCTAGTACGTTGGGCGTACACTGGAGTACGCGGGTGGTACTAGGCAGATTGGTCGCGGATGCTTAAGGGAGTACGCAAGGCGTACTCCAGTCATACCCAAACCATAATTTAGGGTATTGGACCCTATTTAAGCTCCTTAACTCACCACCAAACCCTATTATATTCAACCTCCATCCCCTTAAACCCTAGAAATGAAACGCTAGCCTCCATTGGTGTGGTTCTTGAGTTTTTGGTGGTATTTCATGCATTTTGGTGCTCATAGAAGAAGGAACTTTTTGGAGAAGTGTAGGATTGCTTGGAGCTTGTGGATCCAGGCTTAGTGCATCTTGATCTACCTTCTCAAGCATGTGAGGATTTCCGAATCAGGGGACCGAGCATTTGTCTGAGATATTCAGCCGCTTCAGGTGAGTTTTCATCACTGTACTTATAGGTCGAAGGCACCAAGACTGGCCTATTGGATTGATATCCTGATATACACAAATTTTCTAAGTATGGAATAAATCTGCATGATTATATGTTAGGTGTCAATATGCTAGACTGGTAGATCTATAGGAGTGCTTATGTTTTTGTCTGAATGTTTATCTGTATATGTTTGTTATCTATTACATGTCAACATATTGTGTGGGGTTGAGGTTGTACTGCTCTGTGTTGTAGCCAACAAACCCCGGAGCATTCCAGATATGAGTTGAGAGTGGGGTAGGGCATGTCAGACTCATACTGAGGGCTCAGTAGCATTCCAGATACGAGTTGAGGACCAGTTGGTATTCCAGATTCATACTGAGGCTGAACATTTATATTCCAGTCTGATGACTGATTGGGTCAGGGAGCAAGCCAGACATAAGTTGTGGGCCTCGAGGGCAAGCCAAACTTATGTTGTGGGCTTAGGAGCAAGCCATAAATGAGTTGTGGGCTCGATAGGCAAGCCAAACTCATACTATGGGCTTAGGGGTAATCCAGTCTTTTAGTTGTGGACCCAGTACATGTTGTTATTGTATATGTTATATGTTTGTGTGTTGGTACTTTGGAGGAACTCACTAAGCTTCGTGCTTACATTTTTAGTTTATGGTTTCAGGTTCTTTAGAGGAATGTAGCGAGGCGAAGGCGTAACCATACACGTCCTTGGTTTTACTACTGATTGGATCTTGGGAGACTCCGATTTTAGATCATGTTTTGGAAACAATGGTCTTGTAAACACTTTTGTTAGTAAATGGGCTATTTTGAAAAGTTTAAATTGGTTATGATTTTCGAGGCGTTACAGATTTTAATTTAGTTTGAACTATTCGGATATGTATTTTGAAAACCAAAATCAATTTGGATTTACTTAATTGGACCGGATCGAACCAATCCATCCAAACGAACACCCTTATACCTAAGTGCACATGCAACCTGGAATCTATGTTTTACTATTATAGCAACGTACTTTGAAAAACAACAAAAATAAAGATTACTAACCTCATATTCACTTCCTTGTGATCTCGTACGTGACAACTTGTTGCAAGATAAAGGATCCAAAAGAGAACCATTAAAATGGAACCAGACTCACACACCAAATAACAAAAGAAAGAACCCATAAATTAGGGTTTATTCGAAAATCACCAACCCTCGGAGAGAAGATGTGATTTTTGGATTTGGATAGTTTGAGAGACAGAGGTTGGACAAATTTAAGAGATGGAATAATTGGCTCTAGGGTTTATCCTTATCTAATTCAAACCAACCTTATCCATATCCAAGGGATCTAGAAATCGTCCACCTTTATGCATCTAGAGGCTTCTAGAATGTTCCAATTAATCCTTATGATTACTTAATATTCAAGCCCTTTTACTTAATTACCAAAATAGTTTTTAATTAATTTATTAATTCCTTAATAAATTAAGATATTATTAATCTCAAATTTCTTATGTTATTTGGGTCATGAGGTCAGCCTAAAATGACCATGTTGTTATTATAAATATCACCTAAACAATTAATGACACTGGACACCATTTCCAGCAATGATGTCATTATGAACCAACTCCAATTTGTCATTATGAATCAACTTCAGTTATGTAGCCTTTAGTGATGTTCTCCTAGCCTTTATCACTTTATTTGGAAAACATATCAACATTCATGTGTATTGAAAATTGGAATTGTTCCTTTTGAAGCCAATATATTCATTTACTTTGCACTCATTTGATTAAGTGTCTTAATGGATTCATATGCATACTTAAGAGTCACATTTGCTATGTCTATATATACTAAAACCATATGTAAGGTACCATGTTTTATGTAACACCCCAAAGTTTGGAAAGCCAAGAAAAGAAAGAAAACCTCAAGTTTAGGGGAGACTCGGCGAGTCCAAGGAGGGACTCGGCGAGTCCGAGCGGGAACCGGGTGAGGTGTTAGCGACCGACTCGGCGAGTCGGCCAAGGAGACTCGACGAGTTGGGTCTGAATGAGGAAAACCCTAAATCCGGGACTTGGAGCCTATTTAAGCGTCTCATTCTTTTTCCTAGGGTTCCTTTAGTGCCTCTTTACCCCCAGAACATCAACCCTAGCCGCCATATCCGTTTTTGAGCTAGATCTTGCATCAAAGAGAGAGCTATAAGCTTGGAGAAGGAAGAAAAGCCTTGGAAGAGCAAGAAGGGGCTGTAGATCCGAAATTGAGAAGACATGTAAGATCAATTGGAGGTAATAAGCTGTTGATTGGACTCCCTTTGCATCTAGATCTATTCTTATGTGTGAGTTTTGGTCATTATTGGTATGATTTGTAACCAATTCGAGTTGGAGGTTCAGATCTGAGGTTGCTACCTCAGATCCATGTTGGTTTTGGTCTTGAATCCCCTAAAGTATCAGCCCTTGGTATGTTGAGGAAGCATGTTTGCCATAAACCCTAGTTTAGTGTGTTTTGAGCGTAGATCTCTCAATCTACACGTAAAGTTTGCCACTTTACGTGGGGAATAGGCCCTAGAAGTATGGATCTATGAGTTGGAAGTTCTGTTTGGCTCGAAAAGCCACTGCATGGATTGAAGACTGGATAGACTCGGCGAGTCCTTCGAGTGGACTCGGCGAGTAGCTTGAAGATGAGGAGGAACTCGACGAGTAAGATGAACAACTCGACGAGTTGGTTGAAGATTGTCTTGGACTCGGCGAGTCTGTTCTTGGGCTCGGCGAGTCAGATCGCGAAACCCTAAACCCTTTTGAGTTGAGACTCGAATCAGTGAGTTGGGTGGTGACTCAGCGAGTTGGGCAGGACAGAACTTGGAACTAGTTGGACTCGGCGAGTCGGGTCGCGAATAAGAAAAACCCTGAGCTTATGAACTCGGCGAGTCTTTAGGAAGACTCGGCGAGTAGGGTTGACCTGGAAGGTTGACTTTGACCAGAGTTGACTTAGTTGACTGTCAGACTAAGTGTTATATGTATATTGATAGCTCGGAGAGCTAGAGGGGCAGCGGTTCAGGGGATTGTCGAGTAGCAGCCAGAGGTTTACCAGCAGGGCTCAACAGTTCAGGTGAGTTTCCTTCCAGTAGGAACGGGTCTACGGCCACAATGTCGGCCCGTTTAATTGGCAGTAGTTCCGGACTTCAGTCCGATGCAGTAGTTCAGTATGCTTAGTGTCTTTGTGATACAGACATGGTATGAGTTATGTGTTCCGGACTATGGTCCGATGCAGTATGCAGTATATGTGTTTATATTATATGCTATGATTATGTTATGCTATGTTCAGTTAGTTTCGGACCTCGGTCCGATGCAGTAGTTAGAGTGCTTGATGTCTTTGTGATTTAAGCATGTTTTGTGTTATGTGTTCCGGACTCTGTTCCGATGCAGTATGCAGTATACGTATTCATGCTAGTTGATATGTTTATGCTATGTTATGTTCATTCAGTTCCGGACTTCGGTCCGATGTAGGGGACAAGGTCCCAGTTAGTTCCGGACTTCGGTCCGATGCAGTTAGTTCCGGACTTTGGTCTGATGCAGGGGACAAGGTCCCAGTTAGTTCCGGACTTCGGTCCGATGCAGTTAGTTCCGGACTTTGGTCCGATGCAGGGGACAAGGTCCCAGTTAGTTCCGGACTTCGGTCCGATGCAGTTAGTTCCGGACTTTAGTCCGATGCAGGGGACAAGGTCCCAGTCAGTTCCGGACTTCGGTCCGATGCAGCTAGTTCCAGACTTCGGTCTGATGCAGTGGGCAAGGACCAGTATGTGCTTTATATGTATTGTATGGTATGTGGTAGATTGGGGGAGCTCACTAAGCTTCGTGCTTACGGTTTTCAGTTTTGGTTTCAGGTACTCGGTTTTCAAAAGAGGAGCTCGGGAAGATTGCAGAGCACACACCATAGTCAGTTAGCCTGGGAATGTTTGACTCTGATAATGATATTATGTTTTTGAATTTAATACTCGAAAGTTATGTTTGACTTATGATACGTTTTATAAATCCAGTTTTAGTAATGTTTTAAAAGAAATTTTTAGTCGTGATTTTGGGTTGTTACATTTTACCGTATGTAACTATTAAATTTCCCTTTATTACCTTTTATTGGTGACGTCCAAAATCAACATGAGAACCTTCATCGTCTAATTATCACTTTAATAATAGCATTATCTTTAGGTATGGAATTTAAATGACATTCTTTAGTGTATATTTTGCACCAAGATATAACTATGTTTTGAGGACAACATCATAAATATCTGTAAATATCAAGACTCTTAACATATGATAATAACACTTTACCATTATACTGATTGCAGATTTGCATCACTTATTTACATAGGCCTACATGTGAGGTATGATATACATGAGACCATGATCAAGCATAGAATTATACACTCTACATAGTAAATCAGAGCAACATAAAAATTATTAGTTGTGATGTTTAGTTTTTCATGCCTTTTGTGGTTGTTAGTAACGGCCATTTGTGCCGTTTTATGCTTTTAGTCAGAAAGACTTTTTTATTTATACTTATTTTAAAACAAAGTATTCTTTATATTGCAAAATTTGTATCAGAAAAAAGTATTTCCAAATAAATGTTTTTATTGATTTATTAAAAACTTTGGAAGTCATAGCTGATACAAGAAAACACAAGCATAAACATATTTATTATTGGCCTTAAAACATCTAACGACCTATATTTCCTCCGATTTCTCATCAAATCCAAACATCATATACCTTCGTACCGCTATCTGTGATACAAAGAATCTGAGTGGGTCAGGTTGGAAAACCTGGTGAGTACATATGTTTTCAATCCACCATATTAGAATTAATTTGTTATCATTATATATTCTGCATCAAACAAATAACTCAATTACCCATTCCAGTTATTCTCACTCCCCGATCGTAAACCGATTATCTCAAGGGATCTGTCCTAAAGGATCTCTAAGTAAACAATACCACTTTGGGATTCCTAAGAAATAGAGTACAGAGTACCCACATGAATAATTTGTCCATACCTACAGGTTGTAGTCATAAGACAACCATGGGGTGAACAGAGTACCCACATGAATAATTCGTCCATACCTACAGGTCGTAGTCATGTCCGTATGTGGTTTTACAACATTTATAGGTCGAGGACCTGCCCATGTATAGTTCAGTAACACCTACAAGTCTTAGACTTGTCCGCGTTCGGTTCATCAATGCCTACAGGGCATAAACCTATCCGCAAAATAACTTATTAACATTTGCATGCAGTAAACCTAGGTGACATCCCCAAATTCACGGCCAGGAAAGACCGATTTAATTTATGCTTTTAAAATAATTCAGGGTAATCCTTTGATTAAAAGAGTTGCGGAGTTTGTTCCCAAAACAAAATATGATACAAAATTATCAAATCATTTCTTAAAGAAATGTACTTTCATTATATAACAAAATATCGGGATGTCATGTTTCGATATAGACCAAAAGCATAAACAGTACAAAATAGACCTTACAACAGTTATTTACAACTACTGGTCTATAATCCAAAATATTTTGATAAGTCATCCAACTTATGCTCTGGTTCCACTACCTGTAATACAAAGAAAACTGAGTGGGTCAGGCTTAGGAGCATGGTGAACATATAGAGTTTTCAACCCACAATAAATAATAATATTAATTTCATCAACCAACAATAACCCAATTACTCATTATCGTTATCCTCACTTTACGTCCCTAAAACAACTATCACAAGGGACCTAGCCTAAGGATTTTCATCGGGGCGACAACACTGCTTTGGAGGTTTCCCAACACTTTATGTCAAATAAGGCAACCATGTGGGGGATGAAGTACAACAATTGAACACCCAAGTTCAATAACACCTACAGGTGGCGAGCCTGCCAGCGTTCCACTGGACTGTCTAGAAGAGTCTGTGGTCGTCATCTAAACTCCGCTAGATGACTGAATCAACAACAACATCGAGACCTCTCATCATTTTATTTAATCACACATCAACTATCTACCCATGTTTCACCCAACATAATTATAGATAAAAATACATATACAGCGTAAAACGTGTATAAAACATTCATTCAACACTTATCTCAAATAAACAAATAATATATAAACACATAGCACATATTTTACCGAGAATACTTCGTATCTATGTGTTAGAAGAAAATGAATATACACTCACTTGATAAGACGATGCTTGGACAACACTACGGCTCTTAAAGTTATATTCTTCGATGAAACCGGGATGTTCTCTAAAAAACTGGGCTTCACGCGGGCAGAGTTTCGGCTCGAAAACTCTTTTTCTCGGGATCTTCGGGGCTTCGGGACTTGCTTCGGGCTGCGGGATGATACCGGGACTTCAGGGGTATTTCTTGCAAAGTAGAAGAAAGTTTAAGGGGTGAAGGATAGAAAATTAGCAACCATTAACGGCTGGCCTCGCATCCTATTTATAGGAGGAGTATGGCCTTCGGTACGCAGGGTGTTCCTGCGAGGGACGCAAAGCGTTCTGTAATGTTGGGCGTTCCTTCGGACGCAACGCGTAGGAGCGGGGCGAGGTCCTCTGTCTGACGCCAGCTTGTGTCAACTATGACGTGACTCATTCGGGGCCGAGCAAAACAAACGCGGGGCGTTCCCCCTTCGGATAAGCTTTGAGTTTTTATTTAAAAACTTTAAAAATTCATATCTTTTGCATACGAGCTCCGTTTTTTTATGTTCTTTATATCCACGCGTAGGTGAGAGTATGCTCTAAAACTTTCGTTTAGACTCCGTCGGCTAATTTTGAATTTATTTTTATTATATTACTTTTAGTAGGCCGGGACAGGAAAAGTCCATTAAACATTCATAACTTCCTCATCTGACGTCTGTTTCCGTCTTTCTTTTTACCGTTGCACTACTATTAACGAGATCTCCGATTCTTGTTTAGATTGTCTCAGCTAGAAATCTTTTGATCTTATATTCGAACTTTGGGCTGCATATTGCTAAGTCGAAACTTCGAAAAATCATAACTTCCTCATACGAAGTTAGATTTAGACGTTCGTTTTATGCACGCTCTCGGTTTAACGTATTCTACAACTTTCGTTTAGACCGCTAAGGCTAAAAATCACTCTATTGTAAATTCACTATTTACGTCACGTCGTATCGTACCGGTTCTGTCACGAAACTTCGATGGGTCATAACTTCTTCGTTATAACTCGGATTTCAGCATTCTTTATATATATGAAATCCTTGTCACGACCACTACATCTTTATGTATAGATATTGGGCATATCTAATATTTTATTTTAACGCTCATATTTATTCTTAATTCATTTAAGTCACACAATTAAGCATAAAACACATAATACTCAAATAATACATTTTTATTATTTCGAAAAGGTTTACAAAGGTTAACCTATACTGTTACATCATCATTAATGCCTAGCCAAGAGACACGGGCGTTACAATTCTCTTCCCCTTAGGATGATTTCGTCCCCGGAATCATACATCAACAAACAAATGCTGATAGCGACTCATCGTGTCACTCTCCGTTTCCCAGGTGAGATTTTGCCCATTCGCATGTTTCCAACGGACAAGCACTAATTCGACCATCTTGCATCACAACTTCTTATTCTTACGGTTAACAATTGCCTCTGGTTCTTCAATTAACCTCTCATTTCATCAATCCTTGACTAAAAAATTGGAATTATGTCGGGAGCTTCTCCCGTGAACTTCCTCAAATAACACACATGGAAAGTGTTATGAATACCATTCAGTTCTTCAGGTAATTCGAGCTTGTAAGTTTGGTTCCCAATCCTCTGAAGAACTTTGAACAGTCTAATAAATCTTGGACTTAACTTTCCCCTTTTACCAAATCTTATAAGTCCCTTCCACGGTGAGTCTTTAAACAAAACCGAATTCCCAACTTCAAATGTCATCGGTCTTCGCTTTTTGTCAGCATATCTCTTTTGACGATCTTGAGCCGCTAACATTCTCTCCCTAATTATTTTCAGCTTTTCAGCAATATGATGGACTATCTCGGGTCCCATAAATTGTTTTTTTCCAGCCTCAAGCCAACAAGACGGTGTACGACACTTTTGTCCATACAAAGCTTGATAAGGTGTCATCTTAATGCTCGAGTGGAAACTATTATTGTAGGAAAATTCTAGTAAAGGTAAATGTTCATCCCAGTTACCTTGGAATTCCAGGGTATATGCTCTCAGCATATCTTCAAGTGTTTGTATCGTTCGTTCACTCTGACCATCAGTCTGTGGATGGTAAGTTGTACTTAAACACAACTTGGTACCCAATTCCTCTTGTAGACTTTTCCAAAATCTTGAGGTGAAACGGCAGTCACGATCTGATACAATCGTTAATGGAACACCGTGAAGCCTCACAAATTCCTTCATGTAAGAATTTGCAAGCTTATCCATAAACCATTTTCTCATTGGCTGCTATGAAGTACGCACTCTTAGTGAAGCGATCAACGACCACCCAAATCATGTTGTGACCGTTCTTTGTTCTGGGCAGTTTAGTGACAAAATCCATAGCAATGTCTTCCCATTTACCTATAGGTACAGGTAAAGGCTCTAAACTCCCATATGGTTTTTGATGTTGTACCTTAACTCTAGCAAATGTCACACACTCGGCCACATACTTTGCAATATCGAGCTTCATCGTCGGCCACCAGTAATAGGGTTTGAGATCCCTATACATTTTAGTGCTACCGGGATGAATCGAGTACATGGTTTTGTGAGCTTCTTCCATCAGAAGATCTCTTATTCCTCCTGTCTTAGGTACCCAAATTCGATCTTGGAATACCTTCAGTCCGTGACTGTTTATACCGAACACTAACGTTTTGCCCAAATGTTCCTCCTTTCGGTCATTCTTCTTTGAAGCTTCTTCTTGAGCTTTATTTATACTCTCCACAATTGTCGAGACAACTTCTATTCTCAACACTCTTGGCCTCTTTCTTTCAAGATTGACTTTCCGACTGCGAGCATCAATGACAACATTAGCTTTACCGGGGTGGTAAAGTATCTCACAGTCATAATCCTTGAGTAACTCTAGCCAGCATCTTTGCCTCATATTTAATTCTATCTGACTAAAGAGATATTGGAGACTCTTATGATCAGTGAAAAGTTTGCACTTCGTGCCATAGAGGTAATGACTCAAAATCTTTAGAGCAAATACTACCGCTGCCAACTCCAAATCATTAGTGAGGTAGTTCTTTTCGTGCTCTTTCAACTATTGAGATGCATACGCGATCAACTTTTCTCTTTGGGTCATAACACAACTCAGCCCAACACCAGACGCATCGCTATAGACAGCGAAGTCTTCAACTCCATCGGGTAGAGAAAGAATCAATGCCTCACATAGTTTCTTCTTTAGCAACTCGAATGCTTCTTTGTGCTTATCACTCCAAGTATAAGTAGCTCCTTTGTGAGTCAAAGCTGTCAATGGAGTAGCGATCGAAGAAAAGTCTTGGATAAATCTTCGGTAATATCCGGCTAATCCTAGAAAGCTTTGGATCTCCGTGGGACTTTTTGGTTGCTCCCACTTCATCACAGCTTCAATCTTTGTTGGATCAACCATTATCCTTTCTTGGTTGACCACGTGACCCAAGAATTGGACTTCTTGAATCCAAAAATCACGTTTGGAGAACTTTGCATACAACTTCTCCTTCTTCAAGACTTTTAACACTTCTCGCAAGTGTCTGCCATGCTCATCTTGGCTTTTCGAGTAAATCATAATGTCATCTATGAATACTATCATGGATTTATCGAGGAATGGTTTACAAACTCTGTTCATCAAATCCATGAATACTGCTGGAGCATTGGTTAGTCCAAACGACATAACCAAAGACTCGTAATGTCCATATCATGTTCTGAATGCAGTCTTCTCGATATCTTGCTCTCTCACCTTCATCTGATGATATCTTAACCTTAGGTCGATCTTTGAAAAATAGCTTGAACCTTGTAGTTGATCGAATAGGTCATCAATCCTTGGCAATGGATATCTATTGTTTATTGTTGCCTTATTCAACTCGCTGTAATCAATGCACATTCTCATACTCCCGTCCTTTTTCTTTACGAACACCACCGGAGCTCCCCAGGGTGATGAACTTGGTCTAATGAAACTTTTGTCCAATAATTCCTGAAGTTGTCTCATAAGCTCCTTCATTTCTGTTGGTGCTAATCAGTAAGGTGCTTTTGCTATGGGTGTGGTTCCTGGAAACAAGTCGATACGAAATTCTACTTGTCGATAAGGGGGTAATCTGGGAAGGTCTTCGGGAGATACTTCCGGATAATCTCACACCACAGGAATGCTCTGCTTCTCATTTTTCTCCTTCTTTGCATCAATCATGAATGCCAAATATGATGCATGCACATCCTTTGGACAAACATTTTATGGCTTTCATCAGAGAGATGATTCCAGAATTCACTTTGCGTTTGTCCCCGTACACCATAAATGACTCCTTTCTAGGGGGATTTACTCTTACTATCTTCTTTCGATAAAATATCTCGGCATCATTGACGCTAAGCCAATCCATTCCCAACACGATGTCGAAACCATTTAGCTTGATAGGCAATAATTCCTCGTGGAACTTATTCCCATTCAAATCAATGAAGATGTTTTTCATGCGATGGCTAATATGTATAAACTTGCCACTAGCAACCTCGACTACTAAAGCATTAACTAGTCTATCAACAGGCAAAACTAGTTTTCTACCAAATTCATGTGAAATAAAAGAGTAGTTGGCTTTAGAACCAAACAAAATTTGGGCAGGAAATTAGTTTACGAGAAAGGTACCTGAAGTGACATCAACTTAATCTTTTGCAGCTTCAAGTGTCATCTAAAAGGCTCTCGCCTTCGGTTTTGGTGGAATGTTGGGTTTTGCTGCCTCCTTTTTTTCCGGACAGTCTTTCAAAATGTGCACTTCTTCGTTACATCCAACGCACATCCTCTTGTTGGACGGACACTCGTTGGCATAACACTACAAGAAAAATAGCCTTT
Source organism: Lactuca serriola (assembly GCF_051521515.1). Lineage (NCBI taxonomy): Eukaryota > Viridiplantae > Streptophyta > Magnoliopsida > Asterales > Asteraceae > Lactuca > Lactuca serriola. The sequence goes on from NC_136410.1 coordinate 48,133,505, forward strand.
TACGACGCGCAAACAACGACACTCATTGATTTATGTTACGCAATGGAGAGTGACGTTAAAAAAGTGTCATCTCTTCAAAAAATTTAAGGATTTAGGTCACGCATTATTGCGTGCCCTTAAATTAGCGTCATACGAGAAAAAATTAAAAACACGGAGGGCGTTGTATCTTAAATGGGCATCCTCTATGAGTGTCGCTTTATAATTTTAATGAAAAGCGCGTTTAGTAGATAGGGGGAAAATGAAATCCCTAAAATTTTGAACACCCGCCTTCATTTTTATCCTCCTCTTTTGTTTCCTTCTTGCCCTAATTACGATCCTTTCTTCCCCCTCCATAGATTCGACTGCCGCCTTGCCTAGTTATCAACACTCCTTCCTTCGTTCCTCACTTGCCTTCTTCGCCTGACAATATCTCAAGAAGTACAACTCCGAAAGCGTACAAGTCGGACTTATGTGTCGGAACTCCGGTAGACTGAAATTCAGGCAACATGTAGCCTCATGTGCCCTAAAATTTCACGAATCTTGAATTTGGCTTACTTGAATCTCGTTCCAAGCTGCTATCGGTTTCGCCACAGAGTTCCGCCGTTCCAAAAGCGCATATTTTCGCGTTGAGTGACTATGATTGGGTTACAATTATGCTTGAGCCGACGATTGGGTTACAATTATGCTTGAAAGTGTGAAGAACTTACATGCTCCATCTAATCATGTCATACTTCATGTTTGTATCACAAATATTGAAGGTCTATCCATTTCTTCTGACATATGGGTTTCAAAATTTGGGGTTTTTATGGGATTTGAAGTTATGGAGATGCAAGGTGCCCTCAAGGTGCTCGATGAAATGCCAGACTGTGTAAGTATATTTTTTTCATATTTGATTAGAAAAAGCGATAACAAAAATGCTTCCTCATCAACTCATCTTATGGGTTGTGCTTCTTTGTTTAAAACACGATTACAATTTGGGGAATCCTCCTCCTATCGCATCCTTCTCTAATTTCTTTCTTCTAATTTCTTTGTTTAATGATTTTTTCTAATTTCATATTGATTTCATCTCTTGTTTCTCTATTCACAGATCTTCCAATCATCAAGGATGTATTGGAGATTGCTAATGTATTAAATAACAAATGGAAGGTAAGTAATACCTCAAAAAACATATTTGATACCTGATCTTCATTCCATACTCACCATATATATTTGAATGTTATTATTTTTTTTAATCTCCCGTTACTATTTATTTGAAATTTATTGCTTCTGTTATTCGTTTTGTAACAGAGGCAAGTGGAATTAATGTACATAATCACCTATGACATTCTTTTCGGACAGGTATCTTCACTTTCTAGGATGCCACATCATATAATATTTTCTTTAAATTAATCATATACATAATTTTAACATTTCTTCATAGGATTCATCTCTAACAGGAGATCCAGAAAAGTACCTTATTTTGAGGAAAAGTCAACTACAGTCAGCTCTTGCAAAGATCTTATTAAAGAAGGGAGCAAAACGTATAGAAGATTTAATGTCCCAATATAAGATTCCCGGTTTGTTCTACCAATAACATTCCACTTTATTATTTATAATTTACACAACCATATTTATTAAACGAGATCTATGATTTATCATTTATGTAGCAGATGTTAAAAAACCTCGCTATGTTCGTGTCAATACTCTGAAATTGGATGTTGAAACTGCTGTGTCTGAATTAAGCAAAGATAATATGGTAACATTAATATACATTATGGTACCCTATTTAATTTATCTTTTTTATTTTTCTGATTTTAGTTATAATAATCTTTATAGGTCGAGAAGGATGACATGATTCCCGATTTATTAGTGCTTCCACCAGCTACTGATTTGCACAACAACAAGGCATTATAGAAGTGTGTCAATGGATAGTTTTATGGGGAGAATGAACTTTGCTGATGAATCACCTAAGCTTCCTCCTTCTCCTGGAGGGCATATTGGTCAATTATCCCCAAATAATTCAATCGACTCAAATTCAAATACAAATACGTTTAGTTTGGAGTTTGGAAATGGTGAGTTTACAGGGGCTGAGCTCAAGAAAATCATGGCTAATGAGAAACTTGCAGAGATTGCTTTATCTGATCCCAAACGAGCCAAAAGGTATGTAGCTTTTTTCAAATTCATTAATATTTACATTATAATTGGAGAAATCTGAATATTTATTTTGATATTTGAATAAACAAATATATTTTTTATGTGATATGTTTTAGGATTTTGGCAAATCGACAATCTGCTGCAAGATCAAAAGAGAGGAAAATGCGTTACATTACAGAATTGGAGCACAAGGTATGTGTTTTACATCTAATTTCACCTGTGATATTTCAATTTTTTTTAGTTATAAATGATCAAATTTAAAGATTTCTCTGTTCGGATCTTCTAATTTCTCATTTCTACTGGTAATCTCTTATCCCTTCTTTCATTTTGTGTTGTTCAGATCTTCTAATTTCTCACATTCTAGCCCTATTTAATATCGTTAGTGTTATCCAATTTCAGCTTCAGTTGGTCTGATCTATTTGTTTTGTGTTTAATTAATGGATGTGGTTTACTTAGTTAATTGAGTTTTAGTTAAATCGCAATGGAAGGATTATGTCTCACAGTTGTAGATTGAGATAAGAATTTTTAAGAAAAAAAAATCAAAACAAAGCCTTAAATCGTTAAATTAAGGCTTAAATAAATTTGAGAAAAAGTGGATTTATGTTCGATAAATGTCACATAGAGTTCAAATATGTTCATTAACACAGATCTATTTCATCCGATTGACTATTTGTTTATTGCTACGCAAACCTGATTATCAAATTCATTTACATATATGATTATAAAAAAATTCATATGATTTTTCCTTCAGCTTCATGGAGTAGAAGCTATGTGTGCTGAGCTTATGCAATTACATGCTGGTATTAAGGAGTTGACTTCTACTCGCCAAAAAATTACTAGTCAAGTTCAGGGTATGACTCAAGATCTTGCTGGAGCTACTGTTGACCAGGTCTGGAACGAAATCGCAGCGCCGTGACGCCGAATCCGAACCAGCCCTCGCGTGTTTGGCTTCCAAGTGGATTAAGGGTAAAATGGTAACTGTCATTCCTTGAAGAGATGGAATGAAAAAATAAGGGTCTCATATGGTATGGAATGACATTCCTTCGTTAATGGTTTTTTCCTTTCCAGTTTATCAACCAAGCAACATTTTTTACTTCTAACTTTATCAAAATGTTATTTTAAATCATAGCCTTTATTAAAGTGTTGGTTGACTTTTTATTGATATCTCTACTTCTAACTTTATCTTTAGCCTTTAATATAGTAGTGGCATGATTTAATATGTGTTTTATACAGAAGCAGGATAATTTGGGAGAAAGGGTTATGTCTTTAGCTTTTGATGTTATATCTCGACTTCTAGAAATAGCCCCAGTGAGTTTTCATTCTATTCCTTCTTATAAATGAATTATAATCATCTGGAAACAGGGATGGAGACTTGTTTCACCACTTTTCATCTTTGCTGTAGTCTGCAATTTTTCCAGCAATAGTAATGAATGAAAAGGTTTGATAGTTATTGCTTTATTATTTTTGTTTGTTATTATTATAAGTATTATGATGGTTGTTAATTGAAAATGCATTTGCATCAAAATCCTAACTGCAAGTAAGTAATGTTTACATTGAAATAATTTCTTCTTTAGGAGTAGGATATTATGGAGTGGGAGGAAGATTCAGATGAGTACATAAGAAAAAATCTCCCTTATGAACTGGTATGCACTTGTTCAAATTGTTTATTGGTTATACGAATTCAACCAACAGTAACTAATTGTGAGCCTGTGAAGTATTCTGATGGTCAACAACATGTAAATGAAGAAGAGGTTGTTGGTGAGGCATTTGAAGATTCTGGTTTGCAAAAACTTCAAAAGGTTTGACTAATTGACTTTCACTTCAATGTATCTTTAATTCTTGATTTTCCTTTTTGACAGAATAACTTATTCCTTTTTTTTGCAGGGTACTGAGAGACAAAAATGAGTTTTTGCAGAATATCTAGAATTAAAATTTCAATATTGCTACTAGAATATGAGTACATTGATTATGTTATTATAGAAAGATTGGTGACAAAATATCTAGAATTTAAATTCCAACATAACACATGAAAGGAGAACAAGAAGGATGTTTCTATAGAAGAACTGTTGTCGATTTCAATAAGTAAGAATATCGTGAATATGGGTAGCTACTTTTTTATTTTTATTTTTTAAATTTTGTTACAGATTAATGAATGAGAAATGGATTGTGGATGACAATTTAGAATATAGTGGCCATACAAGGGTAACCATTTTGAAATGTTATAAGTTTTTTTTTAATATTTATATTATTGTTATTATTACTTTTAAATATTTGCTTTAATGTTTGAATTAACTTTTTTCTTTCTTTGTTTTCATTTTTGGTTGAATTGTTTATATTCTGCAGCATATGGGTGATTTTAATTATCCAAGATTAGCTTACTTTGTTGCTGCAACATCTGGTTCAAACAAAGTACAATGCCAAAAAGTGCTTGAAGAGCTAGATGTAAGTCACATTTAATGTTCCATAAAGGTTTTCTGCTTCTTTTTGCCCAAAAAAGTTTCTCAAATACTTGGTTCTCATTTTTTCATTATATTCAATCTAGGTTTACAAACAATTGAGACTTAGTCTTGAGTTATTAAAGAAAGAAATGGAGATACAAAGGATTCTGATTACCCCTTCCTATACAATGTTTTTTTTTGTTTCTATGTATTTTGTGCATCAGCTAAAGTTGATGGAAGAAAGGAATATGAAGCCACTTGAATATAAAGGCAAGATGCAACTTTACTTAGTTGGAATTTGATGTACATAGTAGATTAGATGCAAATTTATATATTGTAAGAAATATAATTGTATGACATTAAATTTATGCAATGGATTCTATTTTTTGTATATGATATTTTATTTTCTATTATGAAACATTAAATACAAATTTAATTTGAAAATTAGTAAATCTATAAAGAATATTTTTTTTTAAAACATTTATAATTATGATACGCAAAAATGTGTGTCATCTTCATTTATGACATGGCCTTTCTTGACAGAGGCTTTCTTGATACGCATTGCGTGTCATTAACACGCGCGTCGTAAGGTTACGACACGCGAATGCGTATCGTCTTCCTTTATGACAGGGCCTTCCTTGATACGCATTGCGTGTCGTAACCGCGCGTCGTAAATGCGCGTCATAAATGCGCGTCGTAAATGCGCGTCGTCTCTCTTTATGACAGGGCCTTCCTTGACACGCATTTGCGCGTCGTCTGAGCGTTTTACGACGCGCAATGAGCGTCGTAAAAGGCCTTTTTTCTAGTAGTGATAATGCCCAATTTTTCCATATTTGCAGCAAGTCACTTCCTCACTACATTTCCCATAGTGCTTTTTCTTGCACTTTTCACACCATTTCGCTTCGCCTCTTCCTCCTCCTCCAAACTTCTTCGAATTATACTTCAAAAATTTACTTTTCTTGTTGGAACCTGAAGTTACTTCAAACTTTCTCTTTTCGCCAACTTCAACCTTGATGGCGGTTCTCCCTTGATCATATCCTCAACAAATTTGGCAATCCAAATAGTTGCCTCTAGAGTAGGTGCTTGACGTACTGGCACCACATACTCCCATGTGAGTCCCTTTGCGTACCGGTCAACCTTTGTCAGCTCATCTGGGACGATACGCAAAGCAAAATCCATCTTGTCTGTGAAGGCATTAGTGTATTCATCAACCGACATGTTGTCTTTCTTCAGTGTCAGAAATTTGTTCTCCAACTCTAGCAAATTTTGGGCCGAGCAGAACTTGCGCTTGAATTGCACCAAGAACTCTGCCTAAGTCAGTTGCAATGGCTCATTAGGGCTTAGGGTCTTCCCCAGAGTGTTCCACCAACGAACATCGCCACCCCTGAACCGACATACTGCATATATGGTTTGTAGTTTTCCCTTGCAACTGCATGTCATAAAGGCCAGTTCCATTTCTGAGGTCCAATCCATAACTCGATCAGATCTTCCTTTCCAGTGAAGGTCGATGGTTTGCAAGTCAGAAAATCTTTGTACTTGCATCCAACTCCATCATTTCCTCCCTCTTGGTTGTTTTGTCTAACTAACGGTGGGTTGACTTGACCAACAATCCCACTGAAGTTACCTCCTTCCGACTGCCCTTCATTCAACTTGGGCTATTCAATCGGCATTGAAAGTTCTTCACGATTCTGCTGAAGCAGATATCCAGTTTCTTCCATTTGACGATCCAACATCATTTGGATCATTGCTTGTACCCCAACCATTTTCATTGGCTCAGGTGTTGCTGCTACAATAGGTGCTTGCTCAATTACAGGTGGTTGATTCCTGTTTTCATTTGCGTTTCTAACTCCACTTCTGGTTGTTACCATTTTTTTATCTATACACCGAATAAGGTGAATTTAGATCCTCATTCACGATAGATATTTAAATCGTCCATATCACTTCGAAACGTTTACATGCTAGTTCTAATATCGTAGTCATACGCTTAGAATCCTAAACACATAAGGTCTCTAGATCCGGTTGGCAACAAACCGTAGATCTGAACAAATAATATCATATATGGCAAACATATAACATTTAGCACATAAGAGCATTTTAGGCATCTTTCATAAAATAAACTAGTGCTCGTGTCTAAAATTTGACAGACACTCATCTCACAATCTTTATTTAACATTCTAAGTTTAAGTCTAGAAACCCTACAAATTCCTAGCTCGCTTAAACTAATGCTCTGATACCAACTGTGACATCCCCAAATTCATGGCCAGGAAAGACCGATTTAATTTATGCTTTTAAAATAATTCAGAGTAATCCTTTGATTAAAAGAGTTGCGGAGTTTGTTCCCAAAACAAAATATGATACAAAATTATCAAATCATTTCTTAAAGAAATGTACTTTCATTATATAACAAAATATCGGGATGTCATGTTTCGATATAGACCAAAAGCATAAACATTACAAAATAGACCTTACAACAGTTATTTACAACTACTGGTCTATAATCCAAAATATTTTGATAAATCATCCAACTTATGTTCTAGTTCCACTACCTGTAATACAAAGAAAACTGAGTGGGTCAGGCTTAGGAGCATGGTGAACATATAGAGTTTTCAACCCACAATAAATAATAATATTAATTTCATCAACCAACAATAACCCAATTACTCATTATCGTTATCCTCACTTTACGTCCCTAAAACAACTATCACAAGGGACCTAGCCTAAGGATTTTCATCGGGGCGACAACACTGCTTTGGAGGTTTCCCAACACTTTATGTCAAATAAGGCAACCATGTGGGGGATGAAGTACAACAATTGAACACCCAAGTTCAATAACACCTACAGGTGGCGAGCCTGCCAGCGTTCCACTGGACTGTCTAGAAGAGTCTGTGGTCGTCATCTAAACTCCGCTAGATGACTGAATCAACAACAACATCGAGACCTCTCATCATTTTATTTAATCACACATCAACTATCTACCCATGTTTCACCCAACATAATTATAGATAAAAATACATATACAGCGTAAAACGTGTATAAAACATTCATTCAACACTTATCTCAAATAAACAAATAATATATAAACACATAACACATATTTTAACGAGAATACTTCGTATCTATGTGTTAGAAGAAAATGAATATACACTCACTTGATAAGACGATGCTCGGACAACACTACGGCTCTTAAAGTGATATTCTTCGATGAAACCGGGATGTTCTCTAAAAAACTGGGCTTCACGCGGGCAGAGTTTTGGCTCGAAAACTCTTTTTCTCGGGATCTTCGGGGCTTCGGGACTTGCTTCGGGCTGCGGGATGATACCGGGACTTCAGGGGTATTTCTTGCAAAGTAGAAGAAAGTTTAAGGGGTGAAGGATAGAAAATTAGCAACCATTAACAGTTGGCCTCACATCCTATTTATGGGCGAGGTCCTCTGTCCGATGCCAGCTTGTGTCAGCTACGACGTGGCTCATCCGAGGCCGAGCAAAACAAACGCGGGGCGTTCCCCCTTTGAATAAGCTTTGAATTTTTATTTAAAAACTTCAAAATTTCATATCTTTATCATACGTGCTCCGTTTTTTGAGGTTCTTTATATCAACGCGTAGGTGAGACTATGCTCTACAACTTTCGTTTAAACTTCGTCGGCTAATTTTGACTTTATTTTTATTATATTGTTTTTAGTAGGCCGGAACAGGAAAAGTCCGTTAAAAATTCATAACTTCATCATCCGACATCCGTTTTCGTCCGTCTTTTTACCATTGCACTACTATTAACGAGATCTTCGATTCTCGTTTAGATTGTCTCGGCTAGAAATCATTCGATCTCATATTCGAACTTTGGGCTGCATACTGCTAAGTCGAAACTTCGAAAAATCATAACTTCCTCATACGAAGTCAAATTTAGACGTTCTTTTTATGCACGCTCTCAGTTTAACGTATTCTACGGCTTTCGTTTAGTCCGCTAAGGCTAAAAATCGCTCTATCGAAAATTCACTATTTAGGTCACGCAGTGTCATACCGGTTCTGTCGCGAAACTTCGACAAGTCATAACTTCTTCGTTATAACTCAGATTTCGACATTCTTTATATATATCTGTAGTCCTTGTCTTGACCACTACCTCTTTATGTATAGATATTGGGTTTATCTAATATTTTATTTTAATGCTTATATTTATTATTAATTCATTTAAGTCACACAATTAAGCATAAAACACATAATACTCAAATAATACATTTTTATTTTTTCAAAACGGTTTACAAAGGTTAACCTAAACTATTACATCATCATTAATGCCTAGCCAAGAAACATGGGCGTTACAACCTGCCCATGTATGATAGATTAACACCTACTGGTAGTAAACATGCCCGCGTATGGCTTATAAACATCACAGGTTGCAAGCCTATCCATGTTTGACCCGACTTGTTTAGAATAGTTTGTGGTCATCATCAATACCTTAGTATCAGGTGACTACATTACTAGTTCGGTAGTACTTTAAAAGTCTTGACCTTTTATCATTATTTTCATCTCTCTTTACCCCTCACTACCCATATACCATAAGTATGAAAATGCATATATGGTTAAATAAAATCATCATATATATTTTCATCTAACATAGAAGATTTCAGTCACAGATCATAGGCACACATAACACTTAATTATTTAAATGCTTCATATCTATATGTAGGATGAAAGTAATTATGCGCCCACTTGTTAAAGTGGATGACAGACTTTGTTTACGAATGTCTTTATATCGACGGACTCCTAGTCATGAGATCTCCAACTCTCATATAGATTGTTTTGTCTAATATTCAACCAATTTGAATTTCGATTTCTGTGTCCGCACTGCTACGTTGAAACTTCGAAAAACCATAAATTCCACATACGAAATCAAATTTGGGCGTTCTCTATATACACACTCTTGGATTTACGATTACTACGTCTTTCGTTTAGATTGCTTGGGCTAATAAGCAATCTATCTAATATTCACTTTTCACGATACGCCTAATCGTGTTGGTTTAATCGTGAAACTTCGAAGAAGCATAACTTCTTCATACGAAGTTGGATTTTATAGTTCTTTATATGTACGAAAACCTTGTCACATCTACTATAACTTTGGCTAAGATTGTTTATCCTAAATAACCTTCTGTTAAATTGTTGTTTTATCGTATACCGATAAATTCCTTAAAAGTCTTATAATATGTAGTCTGCGATGTGTGAGACTAGCGATTTCCCTATTTGAGGGTTCAGATTATAATAAGTATATCTTATTATATCTTAATTGTCTAGCTCGAAGTTGTGGGCGTTACATGTGTTCTTAGAATGGCCCCACTTTTTGGACCTTGATTTACATTTACCATTACACCACCCTCTTCAAATTTTTTTACATCTATCCTTTATAGTCAACTAGTAACTCAAACACTCATCAGTGTTCTTCCTACGAATATCTTATTGATGATTAAATCACGAACCCTTTCGAAAGTAAGCTTATTAGATACAATGAGTTGCTAATTTTCATAACAATGTGAGACCAACCTCCATGCAATAAAGATAATAACATTCGCTCTTGTACATCATCATTGGATTTATATCAATTTAAACTAACATTGATAGAACCAATTTAAGTTTTGTTCATGCAATCATTGATAGCCATGCCTTCTTTCACCTTCGGGTCGACTAATTGTCAAATAAGTTAAACCTTATTTGAAGCAAAGATGTTTAGTACATATAAGACAATGTCTTAATCAGTGTAAGCATAGTTCCTCGTAAATGACATTGTAATGTTCTTCGCCAATGTTAACCTTTCAATACCAAGGTCCCGCCAATCCATCATATCACAAGTCTTCTTGTTTCATCATCTCATGTTTATGCTTTAAACAATTGTTTTTGGAGATTTTATAGTATAAGTAATCATCGATATTCACCTTCATGTCTTAAGCCATAATTTTGATATTAATTATTAGGTATCGTTCTATAACATCGCTCTTTGGCAATAATTTAAAAACTATAAAACATTAAACAAGTAAAATAAATAAATCATAAAATCAACAACAACAACAAAAACAATAATAATAATAATAAACTTAATGAATTTAATAAATTAATTGTCTAAATAGATGTCAAGGTATGGAAAATTAGATTTGATTCCATTGAATTAACTAAAATTATATATAATTATTTAGCCCATTTAACTTCATTGTATATTGAATTTGTTAATAAATTAGTTGATTAAGGTAGATATTATACATATAAAAGACTAGTCATTAGTTGAGGCCATTTTATGGTCAAATAAGGAAAAAAAGAAATAAAATGACTAGATGTGTCAAGCGACAAAAGATAAGAACATAAACACCTAACTCCTCTTCGTTTTCATAAAAGTGATCGAAAGAGTGGAGAATAAGAAAGAAATGATGGTTTTGGAAGCTTAGGTGGTGTGGATCGTTGCTAAATTGAAGCCCTCCAAATTGTTGCTTTATATAATCAATTGAAGCTCAAGAAGATAAAAATATCAAGTTATATCCTTCATTCTAACAGCATATGGTTTTTTGTATCATCCTCAAATTTGAATTGTTACGGTGATTTAGGTGAATGTGCTTGTTATTAGTAATAACATGTATCACACGTGTTCTCAAGCACGTGCATAGACTTAGTCTCAATCTTTCTCTTGTACCTAGTCTCATGCTTGTAATTAGGAGTTAGTTGCATTTTCCATGTATTTATACTCTCTCATGTACACAATATCAATGGGCAAATACACAAGAATATTCAATATATTGTTTATATGGTAGCAGGAGCTTAGGTTTTGCTTTTTTCTTTCATACCTTCTTTCTAATGGCCAAACAACATCTCATCTTGGGTCTAGCGGCTAATACCACATACCCAATTCCACTAATTACCATCAAATTAACCACTGAGAATTTTGCCCTATGGCGTACCACCATCGTCTATGCTCTTGAAACCTTAAATCTGGAATCGTTCATCTCTGCCCCCAATCCACCTGCAAAAACTCATATCGTCGCTCCTCTCACGAACCCCCCTAATAAACCAAACCCAAATTTTCAATTGTGGAAAAAACAAGACCGATTCGTTCTTCTATGGCTTAAATCCACTTTATCTAAAAGGACCCTTGCCCTAGTTGCCCGCGCTACCTCTTCTCACTCTGTCTGGACCACCATCGAGCGCATGTTTCAGGCTCAGACAAAGGCAATATGAATGTCCATGAAACTTTGGCTCCAAACTCTCTCAAAAGGGGCCTTAACCATGCTCGAATACCTTGAGCAAAAACATGTCATTGTTGACTCTTTGGCAGAATCTCTTCAACCTATCTCTGATGAGGACTTGATTCGGCACACTCTAAGTGGACTTGACTCCTCCTACGGTCCTTTTACTGCAACATATATGGTCAAGGATGATGTTCCCAATGTTGATGACCTAATTGGCCTTCTTCTACAAGAAGAAGCATGCTTGGAGCAAGACCATAATCGCCAACTTGTTGCTCTTCCACTGACCCCAAATGCTTCAGTTGTAACACCCATAAAATTTGAGCCAAATTAAAACATTTTAATTCATTCAAAAACCATTAAGTCCATACATCTTGTTTTCAAAATAGTTTAAACATCAAAGTATCCCCCAGAACCATATCACATAAATCATAAAACATGAGGAGCGGTACGATCACGCCTTCGCCTTGTCACGATCTCCTAAAGTACCTGAAACAATACACTGAACTGTAAGCCCGAAAGCTTAGTGAGTTATCCCCAAAATACCAACCACACATGAACATACTCATAACATATCACAAATAGAACAACCATGCACATCGGGTCTACTGTGTGACTGGTCCGCCCGCACGGGGCCTTCAGTCCAGCTGGTTCACCCTCTGAGACTAGCCATGTACATCGAGTCTACAGTGTGATTAGTCCGCCCGCACCGGGCCTTCAATCCACCTGGTCCACTCTCCGAGTCTACAGTATGACTAGTCCGCCCACCCCGGGCCTTCAGTCGGCCTGGTCCACTCTTCGAGCCTCGACACGTCTGGTCCGCCCTCTTGGGGCCTTCAGCCTATCCGGATCGCTCGCAGGCCTTCGGAGTATCCGGTCCGCCCTGGGTATGTTGGCCTACAGCACAAAGCAAGACCCGCCTCAACCCAACCCCCGTCAAACAACCATGTGCACATAAAACAATTAATTACGTAACAAATCCTTAACCAGAAAAACAGTCTAACAGATCACATAGCATATCAACATCCTAACCAGGATTCCGACCTAACCGGTCACTAACATAACATCACCCTATATACCGGGTACCGACCTTAACCAGGTCAATAACATAACATTACCCTAAACATCGAGTACCGACCTTAACCAGGTCACTAACATAACACCATCCTGAATATCAGGATGCAGATCTAGCAAAGCAATAACATAACAAACAATACCCAGATTTCCATCCGATAAAGGGCCGGTCTTGGTGCCGTAGACCCTGTCGATATAGTGATGATAACTCACATGCAATTGCTGACTGAAGAGATAAGACCAGGCTGCTCCGACCACCGAAACGAACTTCACCACAGAACACTACCAAAGAACCAATTCCATAAATACCATAATTACCAAAATACCCTTGGAAGTCAAACTGGTCAACTCTTGGTCAAAGTCAAAGTCCTCAGTCAAAGTCAACCTTCCTGGTCGATTCTACTCACCGAGTCCACCCGTCGACTCTCCGAGTTCCCATTCCCAGAAAACTCTCATAACACAACTTAACTCGCTGAGTTGCCCTAAGACTCGCCGAGTCCAACGATCTTTGAGTCCCATCCTGTCCGACTCACTGAGTCGCCGACCGACTCACTTAATCCAAGGCTTTAACCAAAAGAGGTTGGGCTTCTGCGACCTGACTCGCCGAGTCCAAGAACAGACTCGCTGAGTCCAAGGCAATCTTCAACAGACTCGCTGAGTTGTTCTTCCGACTCGCCGAGTCCATGCACATGTTCATACAACTCGTTGAGTACACCCATGTGACTCGCCGAGTCTCTTCAGTTCTCAATCCATTCAGAGGCTTTTCGATCCATGCAGGGGCTCCAATCCATAGATCCACCCTTCTACAACCTAACCCTCACATAAAGTTGCAAACTTTACATGAAACCATGGAGATATAGGCCCAAAACACACTAGGGCTTGGGTTTTGGACAAAGGGGCTTCACCAACAACTTAATGAATGAAACTTTATGACATTCCAGGCCATCATAAGTCTGGATCTAGAGTAACAACCTCAGATCTAAACTCCAACCCGAAATAGATCTCAAACAAGCTAAGGAACTCCACATCAACCTGATGGGTTTTAGCCATAAGAACTTTCCTATGTGCGCATGCAAAACCCTAATGCTCGGATCTAGGCTTTCTAATAAACATGCTTTGAATCCAAGACTTCTAATTACTAATTAGGTTAAATAACAACATTGAAACAGATCTAGAATCATACCTTTGAGTTCCTTGTTGATCTTGAGGTCTTGGAGCTTCTAGAGTCACAAATGTCACTCCTCTAATGGCTTACAAACACCAATAGCAAGAAGAATGATTTAGGAGAGAGGAGAGGGGAGGAATTCGGCCAGGGTTCTCTTACTTTATGAGATGTATCGAATTCCCTATGCCATGGGGTCTATTTATACTTGTAGACTCCTTAAGGGTTACAACCTAAACCCTAATTGGATAATCTTCTCTTAAGGCTATCCAAATCCATTCCATAGATAAGCCTTTGGACGATTTTGGCTATCCTAACACTCTTAGAATTCGTCCAAAGCATATCCCAATGGATTTACAGTCTAAAGCTTAACTATCAAACAATTGACAGTTTATACCCCTTTATTTAATTAATCTCTTTAAGTCACCAAATTAATTCTAATTAATTCTATGACTTATATTAATCAAATAACAATATATTATTCATTATATTATTCCCATAATATATTAATAATATTTACTCTCTCTTATTAAATCATCCTATCAAGTTGCTATGGTGAAGGCAACCCAAAAGGACCACGCACAACCGGATCAAATACTTGCCTAATATAGTTGCAGCCTTAGACACTATTCCAACAGTCTCCCACTTGGATAAGTCTAGTAACTATACAAGTACAATTCGGTTTGCAATCGTAGCTCTCAAAGACGCTGTCAACTCTGATCTAATCAATCTTGTCCTTTAGATAAGGGAACGTACAGTCCTCTGTTAGATATCATGCTGACAATCCTATGGAATGGTTAGTCAAGCATTTAGGTTTCTCGATCTCTGATTTATTTGACATAGAACTTAATCGAACACATAATTTCAGTTCTGACCGGGCCCGACACATAAGTCAAATCAAATCATCGAGCGGCCGAGATATCGCTTTTACCTTCTTAGATAAAAGTTACAGATAAACTTCGACTTATATGCATTTACTTATTCATTAACCAACTATACACAACAATACGTTTTATAACACCAAGTTACTGATGCGTTTTCGTATTATCAATGTACAATCAATTAACAAATAATAAACCATATATCTAGGTTTTAAGACTATATGATATTATCGTCTTGCGATCACCTTTTATATCGTATTCCATAAGGTGATTCCAGCAAGCGCGGGTTTATTCCAATGCTCAAAACTAGTTCATAAGCACTCATGAACGTTGCAGCAATCCTTTGCTATGTCTAACACCATTTAGACATTCTACACACCAATTCATGACAATCTTCATTCATATCTACTCCCAATATATGAACGATTGTGGACTATTTGAAAAATTCGATTATTCCTAATAAACTCAATTATTCTGGAAGTCAAAACATGCAAAGTGAAACAATAGCTAAACAATTAACATAAGATAGTAACATTACTCATAAATAAAACTCCTTTATTTAATCATCAAATGTTAATTACATTTATCTATTCCATGTTTCTAATACTATCTAATCTATGCTAATATCATCCTTCAGCCCAATACTCCTAGCATGCTGCAAGTGCTTAACCCTACTCAGTCCCTTTGTAAGCGGATCTGCTGGGTTATCTTCTGATGATATCCTCTTTACTACGAGTTGTCCTTCTTCTACACGATGTCTAATGAAGTGATATTTTCTGTCGATATGTCTTGATCTACCATGATCCCTCGGTTCCTTGGTTAAGGCAACTGCGCCTTCGTTATCACAGAAAATCTCCATTGGCTCCTTTATGGAAGGTACGACTCCAAGATCACCGATGAAGTTCTTTAGCCATATTGCCTCCTTCGACGCTTCGCTCGCTGCAATGTACTCTGATTCGCACGTTGAATCAGCTACGGTTTCCTGCTTGGAACTCTTCCATGTCACTGCTCCTCCATTTAGGGTAATGACCCAGCCCGACTGCGAACGGTAGTTGTCCCTGTCGGTCTGAAAACTGGCGTCACTATACCCTCGCACCTTCAAGTCATCACTTCCTCCGAGGACTAAGAACCATTCCTTCGTCCTCCGAAGGTACTTGAGGATGTTTTTCACCGCAATCCAATGTGCTTTGCCAGGATTCCCTTGATATCTGCTAACCATGCTCAAAGCGAAGGCTACATCAGGGCGAGTACAAGTCATAGCGTACATGATTGAGCCAACTGCGGAAGCGTATGGTACTCGGCTCATTTCTGCTATCTCAGCTTCGGTACTCGGACTTTGAGTCTTACTCAATTTGGCATTACTTTGTATCGGTAGTTCTCCCTTCTTTGAGTTTTCCATACTAAAACGTTTTAGTACCTTCTCTAAGTAAGTATTCTGACTAAGTCCAATTAGTCTCTTACTTCTTTCTCTTACTATCCTTATTCCCAAAATGTAAGAAGCCTTTCCGAGGTCCTTCATAGCGAAGCACTTCCCGAGCCAGGACTTAACTTCCTGCAAGGTCGGGATGTCGTTTCCTATGAGTAATATGTCATCGACATATAGAACGAGGAAGCTTACTATACTCCCACTGGCTTTGACATATACACAAGATTCGTCTTCGCTTCGTACAAATCCAAACTCTTTGACTTTCTCATCGAAGCAAAGATTCCATCTGCGAGACGCTTGCTTAAGTCCATAAATGGACTTCTCAAGCTTACACACTCTATCCGGATGCTTCGGATCCACAAACCCCTCTGGCTGAGCCATGTAAACATCCTCAGCCAACTTCCCGTTAAGGAAAGCGGTCTTGACATCCATTTGCCAAATCTCATAATCATGAAATGCGACAATAGTTAGCATCACTCTAATAGATTTAATCTTCGCAACTGGTGAGAAGGTCTCATCATAGTTAACTCCAGGAGTTTGAGTAAATCCCTTCGCAACCAATCGCGCTTTATATGTGTGTACGTTTCCATCCACGTCGGTCTTCTTCTTGAAGATCCATTTGCACCCAACGGTCTTACGTCCGGGCACATAATCAACCAAATTCCAAACTTGGTTATCATACATGGATTGGATCTCGCTATCCATTGCCTCTTTCCATTTTGCAGACTCCGGGCCTGCCATGGCTTCCTTATAGCTATTAGGTTCATCAAGATTTATTAGTGTACCATCACTAATATACGTGTCCCCTTCGGTAGTAATATGAAAGCCATAAAACTGGGGATGAACTTTAACTCTATCGGAACGTCTAAGAGGTAAGGATTCGTCAATCGGTTCAACCGGAGTTTCCTCCTCGGGTTGAGTGCCAGCGGTAGAGGTTTCTTCATCTATCGATTCTTGAATCTCTTCAAGTTCGATTTGCCTCCCACTGTCTCCTTGGCTTATGAGTTCTCGCTCTCGGAAAACTCCTCTCCTCGCAACGAAGACAACATTGTCCTTCAGTCTATAGAAGAGATATCCAAAGGATGTCTGCAGGTAGCCGATGAAAATACATCGCTCACTTCGAGGTTCAAGCTTGTCGTGAGTATCTCGTCTTACGAAAACCTCGCAACCCCAAACCTTGATATGTGCCATCGAGGGAGCTTTCCCTGTCCACATCTCGTGAGGTGTTTTGGCAACCTTCTTAGTAGGGACTCAGTTAAGGATATGGGCGGCAGTCTCTAAGGCATACCCCCAAAAAGAGATTGGTAGCGAAGCACGACTCATCATAGAGCGAACCATATCCAATAAGGTTCGATTACGCCTTTCTGCCACACCATTTAACTGCGGTGTCCTAGGAGGCGTCAATTGGGAAACTATTCCACACTCCTTGAGATAATCATGGAATTCAAGACTTGGGTACTCTCCTCCTCGATCGGATCGAAGCATCTTGATTTTCCTGCCCAATTGATTCTCCACTTCATTCTTGAACTCTTTGAACTTTTCAAAGGTGTCTGACTTTTGCTTGATTAAGTAGATATACCCATATCTACTATAGTCATCGGTAAAAGTCACGTAGAAGCGGTTCCCATCCTTCATGGTTGATCTAAACGGTCCACATACATCGGTATGTATTAGGTCCAATAGACCCTCGCCCCTTTCACATGTACTTGTGAAGGGTGACTTAGTCATCTTTCCAAGCAAACAAGACTCGCATGTGTCATCTTCCCTAAGGTCGAATGACTCCAACACTCCATCCTTTTGGAGTTGGGCTATGCGTTTCTTGTTGACATGTCCAAGACGACAATGCCATAAGGATGCTTTATCCATACTATTGGAAGAATCAATATTCAAAACATCATTTCCTAAGTTATCAACAATCATAACGGTTTCATAGATTCCATTACACGGTATAGCTTCAAAGTAAAAGACACCATTTAGATAAGCCAAAATAGAACCATTCTCATTATTAAAAGAAAATCTAAATCCTTGTCTATATAAACCATGAAATGAAATGATGTTTCTAGCCATTTCTGGCAAATAGCAACAATTGTTCAAATCTAAAACCAAACTATTCCTAAGCACTAAAGAATACACTCCAATCTTGGTCACAGGCGACGATCTTCTGTTCCCCATGATTAGATTGATCCTTCCTTGCTCCACATCCCTACTTCTTCTTAGTCCCTGCACATTAGAACAAATGTGATAACCACAACCGGTATCAAGAACCCAAGAAATAGCATGATTAGAATCGTTAGATTTGATTGTGTATATACCTGCGAAAGATGGCTTGATCTTTCCCTCTTTGATTGCTTGCAGGTAATCCGGGCAGCTTCTCTTCCAATGTCCTATCTTGTGGCAGTGGTGACATTCTGCCTCCTTTGGGTTAGAGCAGGGCTTAGCGGGATCAACTTTGGTCCCACTAGAAGAGGCACCATCTCGGGCTTTCACCTTGCGATAGTTCTTCGATGAAGCTTTCCTCTTCTTTCCCTTCCCTTGTCCAATAGCCAAGACAGGAGCAGCGGGCGGATTGGGAGTAGGTGCAACAGACTTGTCTTTGAAGTTGCTCTCAGCAACCCTCAAGAGACCTTGGAGCTTGCTTAGGGTGACCTCTTCTTTGTTCATGTGGTAGGTCATCCTAAATTGATTGTACATCGGAGGCAAAGAGTGAAGCACCATGTCGATCGCCAAGTCCTCACCGAAGTCAACATTTAACTTACGAAGGCGGTCGACATACCTTTGCATCTTTTGCAAGTGCATGGTAAGAGATTCTCCATGACCCATCTTCGCGGAAATCATGTTAGTGAAAATCTCATACCTCTCTTGTCTCGCGTTTTGGTGGTACCTCTCCAATAAGTCTTGGTGCATCTCATACGGGTACATGTCCTCGTAGGACTTTTGGAATTCGGAGTTCATGGTGGCGATCATGATGTAATGTACCTTCGTTGCATCTCGCTCATGAGTTTCAAAGGCGGTGATTTCGGCGGGAGTAGCGATTTCGGTGTTGATTTTCTCGAGCTTCTCATCAAGGACATACTCCTTGTCCTCATAGCGAGCAATGGTGCGAATGTATCTTATCCATTCGCTAAAGTTCGTTCCATCGAAGGTGACCTTTTGGCAAAGGCTCATCAACGTGAAAGAACTAGCAGCAGCGTTGTTTGCGTTCGACATCTACAATTAGAAAAAGGACAAAGATAGATTAGAATAAGAATCCCTAATTATCACCCAATAAGAAAAATTAGGGCTAGGATCCAACAATAACATTTACATATTAGAAAAGGGATGCCATAATCTAACATGCAAATAAATTGAAGGTAACTGAATGACGATTCACTAATTCTCCATCACAAAAACTTAAACTATTAGTTCTAAGTTTTTTTGAGAATTCCTAGGTTCGGATGAGATTCATTGAAACTATTCAATGGCATGTTTAAATCTCGATATGCCCCTCTCGTTTGTGACTGGGATGCCGAGGATCACAAAGCGGGTGTGAATTACCATGCAAATTCACATGGTGCCTTCATTGTAACAATCACCTATTCGATGTGCCGGTAAACCACACACGCTCCATCGAACTATGATAAACAATGAATCACCTTTGCCACCTTCGCTTAGAACCAATTAGTGTGCCGGTAAACCACACACGCTCCACTAACATCTTAGCAAGGTGCAAAGTGTAATTTCATGGGATTGCATCAATTCACTTTTCCTAAAGTAACTAGGATTGGGAAATTTTAAAAATATGTGTAGTTACTTTGTATTTCTTATTATACTTTTAATGAGAGGATGAGGTTGCCCTGTCCTACCCGTTCGGCTAACGACCTTCCACCAATCAAGCAAGCGGTGGGTGTGAGTGTACACCCATTAAGCGCCATTTTATAGGCCGCAACCTTATACCCACCTTATAGATCGGCTTCGTGAATGAGGCCTACTAACGGTAAGACTAGCATTTAGTTATACATATATATATATATTATTCTAGTAATATCATATTAGTATAGGGTTGTATTTTAAAACCTTTTAAAATCTAGGGTTTGAAATTTAAGTTGTCTAAATTAAAACTTTTAATCACAATTATAAATTTCAAAACTTGAGGGTATGTTTTAAACATTTAAAACATGGAGGATCAAATAACAAATAATTCCAATTAATAACTAATATCCTAATTATCTATATTTGATTTATTCAAGATTTCTTTGAAAGATAATTACCAAAATAATTAAAATAATTAATTAATTATCATATAAGGAAATTAAATATTTAATTAGTTGATAAATACCTTTTACTAGATCAATATAATAGTCATATATATCATAAAATCGGATTTAGGTTGATATATTATGATTAAGGTAAGTTTCCATAAGATAATTATGAAAAAATCCCGAATCTGGCCATTCCTGACGCCTGGACTCGCCGAGTGCACAAGGGGACTCGCCGAGTCAGGCCTACTCGCTGAGTCCACCTTGGGACTCGCCAAGTCAGTGACTCAGAAACCTAAAAATCGAATTTTGCAGGTTTGTTTCAGTTAATCAAGCAACAATTTAAAGAAAACCAAGCTAGGCTCTGATACCACTGATGGGTTTTGACCATAAGAACTTTCCTATGTGCGCATGCAAAACCCTAATGCTCGGATCTAGGCTTTCTAATAAACATGCTTTGAATCCAAGACTTCTAATTACTAATTAGGTTAAATAACAACATTGAAACAGATCTAGAATCATACCTTTGAGTTCCTTGTTGATCTTGAGGTCTTGGAGCTTCTAGAGTCACAAATGTCACTCCTCTAATGGCTTACAAACACCAATAGCAAGAAGAATGATATAGGAGAGAGGAGAGGGGAGGAATTCGGCCAGGGTTCTCTTACTTTATGAGATGTATCGAATTCCCTATGCCATGGGGTCTATTTATACTTGTAGACTCCTTAAGGGTTACAACCTAAACCCTAATTGGATAATCTTCTCTTAAGGCTATCCAAATCCATTCCATAGATAAGCCTTTGGACGATTTTGGCTATCCTAACACTCTTAGAATTCGTCCAAAGCATATCCCAATGGATTTACAGTCTAAAGCTTAACTATCAAACAATTGACAGTTTATACCCCTTTATTTAATTAATCTCTTTAAGTCACCAAATTAATTCTAATTAATTCTATGACTTATATTAATCAAATAACAATATATTATTCATTATATTATTCCCATAATATATTAATAATATTTACTCTCTCTTATTAAATCATCTTATCAAGTTGCTATGGTGAAGGCAACCCAAAAGGACCACGCACAACCGGATCAAATACTTGCCTAATATAGTTGCAGCCTTAGACACTATTCCAACACAACCACCAAGGATGAACCAAAAAGGAAATTAGCTTAAGATTATGGCTTCTTGCCTCTGAAATGTGCCCAAACAGATGTAGATCCTAGATCCACACAAGCCCCTTGATGCTAGCCTCTAATTCCTTAAGCTCTTTCCACCGAATTCCTCTTCCAAGCTCCAATCTCCTCAACAATGAAGTCTCACACGAAAATTAGGGTTTCTGGAACTCGCAGGGGGATTAGGAGGCTAGGAGAAGGACATAAAGTCCTTTAAATAGGGTGCAACCCTCGGGATTAGGGTTTTCTCTCTTCAGCACCAACTCGGCGAGTTGGCCACTTAAACCGCGACAGAATCCCGCTCCGACTCGGTAAGTAAGCAGACCTACTCGTCGAGTCCCTTTCCTAAATTTACACTTTTTGCCCTTCGCTGAACCTCTGAAATTTGGGGCGTTACAACTCTCCCCCACTTAAATCAGGCTTCGTCCTCAAAGCCTACTGCAGTATACGCTTCAGAACAAACCCCCCTTGCATTGCAGACTCCGATTTCTCAATCAACTCATGCTCTTACAAACCTTGCTTCTGTATCTCTCTTAAAATGGCTTATTCTCACGTGGCATCCTTGCCACTATTCCAAGCCGACCATTGGCCTTTCAACTCAAAAGCACTACATAATAACCACGTATTACCCGATGATACCATCCCTTCAAATCAGGAACACACCTTCGCGCCCTGCGAACGCTAGATACCACAAACACCCACTGAGCTCCGCCAAGACGCTAATCCATCTTCCTTCGCCCAAGATTGGCAATAACCCTGATAACTTGCAACCTGGAGCGAATCCTGTTCCACCCTCTGGTTCTATCCCTTACGCGCTGACAGGATACTGCATCCCTCGGCTCCCAGAACCCATCAACCAAACATATCGCACAACCACTCGTACCTGGCCCCAACAGCCTCGGGCTGGAATACCAAACACACGAGGTCCAATCAATCATAGGGTCCGGTCGTCCTCATGATGGAATACCCCAGATTGGAATACCTTCACATACATAACTCAAGCCTACAACCATACCCGGAACTAAGGACCTTGTTCTTGCGTCACCCTCAAACCCTTCGATTCGACACAACAGAGTGTAACCCACTCACACCTCCCTATCACGATCTCTAGGTCCTTGGCCTCCGACTGTAATATCCTTATACGGTCCTCAGCACCGGTCCAGACTACTCCCGAGTCTGTTATCCTGCTGACTCACCTTCCTCTGTCCTAATCTCCAATCTGGAACCACTATTCTCCTCCTCTTCCAAGGAGACTGAAAACATGCCTGCGCATCATCCAACATTGCCATAACCTCAACGGGCATCCAACCCGTATGTGCTTCCATATATCTAGTACAATCCCAGTGCTTACTAACAATAACTGAAGCACTTTCGATCATCCATTTACTCTGCTGCCTTCCTTTCAGAGGACCCACACTCCTTCCGGAGCTACATACCTTTCCTTTCCAGGAAGTCTACTCAACAACCCTTACCGCACCTATAAGTGCCACTGAGCTAAACTCCACTCTACACTAACCATGTAGAGCAACTGCTATTCTCGAACTCCCATATACTCCGAATCCGATCACATAACTAACTAGGCCCACGCACGACTTCCAGCCAACTCCATCATCATGATCAATACTTGGGGCCAGACCATATCGATTACTATTGCATGGCGAAATATTTACTCATTCTCCTCATATCGATCCACTAACACATACAGAGTCTTCAGCATGACTGGACCGCATTTCCAGGCCTTCAGCCTATCTGGACCACTCTCAGAACCTTCTGCATGTCTGGGCCGCCCTCCTGGGCCTTCAGCCTGTCTGGACCGTTCCCCGAGCCTTCGGTCTGACTGGTACGCCTTCCGGCCTTCAGTCTATCCGGACCGCTCAAAACTGTCGCTCGTCGCCCTGAACCATTCTTCCCGGGAATCTCTCCCATGCAGTCTGTTCTAGCCCTCTAGGGGTTCCGAACTCCCATTCCGTTCCCAAAATCCTTTCCACGACCTAAACCCAGGCCTCACATCGACCAACTACCTTCCCTAAAAACATGGTCTGTTTCCTTCCCCACTTGTCTATCACTTGCTCCAATCATTCCACACTCTCGGCTAGCAACACCAATAAATTTAAACAGCTAACCAACCCTGGATACTTGCTGTTTTACCGGAGAATTTTCCAATTCTCCCCACCTGGTGTACCAACTACTAACTTCCGCTGACAAAACGACATAACTCGATCGACCTTACTTGAATAAGTTTCCCCTTCTTCTCCCGGAACTAAATCCCTCTGGAGTGAGCAATCTTCACAGAACACTCTCTCAACATCGCACATCCCGAACTCCAAGGAAGTTCGAATTCCAACTGAACACTTCTTGCATTGCAGTTGCTATTCCTAGCAACGAGATCGTATACCCTATCTTCCGATCACTTATCCTCTTGGATGTTAACCGACTACAACCCATAACTACTAAGATCCTCAACCATACCATGAATCATGCGAAAAGGCGAACAGATTTACAATACCACATAATCAACAAGATAACAAGATACCAAAACGGAAACATACCCGCAGCTGCATCCGGCTCTGCCCTGACCTCCTCTGGTGTAAGCTGGAAAGCGCGTCCCTGAGACCTCGGAGGCTCCGCTCCATCCTGACCTCCACCCGTAATCCTCAAAGTGGCCGGTGCTGGAGCCTACACCGGTCTTGCAACAAGCTGTGGACAGTTAACCCTCAAGTTTCCAACCTGATGATAATGATAACAGATCCTCATATCCTGAGCCGGGACCGACTGACGGCAATCCCTCACATAATGCCCCTCTTTCCCATACTTGCGACACGCACCACCAAACCTACAAACTCCGGCATGACCCTTCCCACACTTCTCACAAGTGCGGCTGCTCTGACCTCCAACCCTAGTGTCAACGGTTTTGGACCGTTTTGGCGCTGACTGCGACTGCACCGGGGCCTTCCTTTGCTCTCGTAACTGCAACTCCATCTCTAACTCCTGCAGCCTGGCGGCCTCCTGCAGCCCTAACAAGGTATCACACCTCTGCGTGGACACAAACTGCCTGATGTCCCTCTTGAGCATACTCAGATATCGGGACATCTAAGCCTGCTCTGAATCAAACTCCAGGCAAAACATCGCCCTCTCAGTGAACATCCTGGTGATCTCCGTCACCGACTATAAATCCTGCTTCAGCTCCAGGAACTCCTGAGCCAACCTCTCTCTCTCAAACCGTGGAACATAACGAGTACTGAACATCTCCCGGAACTGATCCCAAGTAACCACAGCCCGCTGCGCATCCAAATAAGATCCCGTAGTCAACCTCCACCAATCCTTCGCCCCGAGCCTCAAAAGGTTCAGAGCACACCTCACCCTCTGATCAGCAGGGCATGAACACATGAAGAAACAGCCTTCCACATCTGACAAACATCTCATAGCAACGATCAAATCCTGAACTCCATCGAAAGTAAGGGGCTTCGTATTATCGAAGTCCCAATACTGAAAACCTCGACCGGTTCCTCCCATGCCGCTGTTACAGCCGTTGTAGCTGCCGCGACAGCCGCCTCCGCAAGAGTTACATAGCGCTCATCAAAGTACTCAATCATGGCTGTCTTGATCGACCCAAACATCTCCGACAACTCGGCTCGGAACATATCAGCAACCTCATCATGCAGGATCTCACGAATCCTGGCATCCAACTCATCCGTACTCATCTGACCAATGACCTCGGGTGGTACTGATCCATCCTGATCACCCTCTCCTGATCCCGATCCCGAACCGGATCCTGCCCCGAGACGTCTCGTAATCGCCATACTGAAAATACGCCACAAGAATATTAGGCATTCCTCATAATAATCTCGAGAACTAGCTCCCAACAAACCCTAGGGGTTGTGACTTCCCTGATACGCATATGGGTCCTGTGCTTTCAGTAGTACGGGCCCATACTACCTTCCACACCTACCCATATTTGTATCAAGTATCACCACAACACCCTAACAATAGCATATACATAACGAACACTCGATCCCCACTCATAGAGGAGCACCACTATCCAATAACCGACCTACCAGTCTCACGCAACTCTCCCATCCATGAAACTTCCACCAACCCTGCAGCACTAGTGTATGCTAGTCATACATAACGCTGGACCCTATAGACTTTCGAATATCCAATCCTACCCTAAGCTCCCAATCATACAAGAACAAAACATAAGGCCAAATCAAACATTCTCATGCTATAAGATCTTAATTATGTATAACCATGTTGCATACACTAAATAACTACAGTAATGCTGTCAATTTCATATAAAGGAAATCCTAGGCTAACAGGCATCATATAATCAAAAAATTCTATCATGCAATTCCTGGAGATCCCTAGCCTAGTACTAGCATGTTGTTCTAACATATCACATAATCAAATAACTTGTATGGTATTTTGGGGTCTGCTTACTGGCTCTGGCTGATCGTACCCTCTGCATCCTCCTTTACTTATTTCAAAAAAAAAAACATTTTGAAAATCCTCCTTGATTTGAGACTGGATTCACACGAATGTTTCTCCAATTCATTCAAACCAAGGCTCTTATACCAACTTGTAACACCTATAAAATTTGAGCCAAATTAAAACATTTTAATTCTTTCAAAAACCATTAAGTCCATACATTTTGTTTTCAAAATAGTTTATACATCAGAGTATCCCCCAGAACCATATCACATAAATCATAAAACATGAGGAACGGTATGATCACGCCTTCTCCTTGCCACGATCTCGTGAAGTACCTGGAACAATACACTGAACTGTAAGCCCGAAAGCTTAGTGAGTTACCCCCAAAATACCAACCACACATAAACATACTCATAACATATCACAAATAGAACATCCATGCACATCGGGTCTACTGTGTGACTGGTCCGCCCGCACCGGGCCTTCAGTTCACCTGGTCCACCCTCCGATTCTAGCCATGTACATCGATTTACAGTGTGATTGGTCCGCCCGCACCGGGCCTTCAATCCATCTGGTCCATTCTCTGAGTCTACAGTATGACTGGTCCGCCCACCCCGGGCCTTCAGTCGGTCTGGTCCACTCTCCGAGCCTTGACATGTTTGGTTCGCCCTCTTGGGGCCTTCAGCCTATTGGGACCGCTCGCTGGGCCTTCAGAGTATCTGGTCCGCCCTGGGTATGTTGGCCTACAGCACAAAGCAGGACCCGCCTCAACCCAACCCCCGTCAAACAACCATGTGCACATAAAACAATTAATCACATAACAACTCCTTAACCAGAAAAACAGTCTGACAGATCACATAACATATCAACATCCTAACCAGGATTCCGACCTAACCGGTCACTAGCATAACATCACCCTATATACCGGGTACCGACCTTAACCAGGTCAATAACATAACATTAACCTAAACACCGGGTACCGACCTTAACCAGGTCACTAACATAACATCATCCTGAATACCAGGATGCAAATCCAGCAAAGCAATAACATAACAAACAATACCCAGATTTCCATCTGATAAAGGGTCGACCTTGGTGCCGTAGACCCTGTCGATATAGTGAGGATAACTCACCTGCAATTGCCGACTGAAGAGATAAGACCAAGCTGCTCCGACCCCCGACACGAACTTCACCACAAAACACTACCAAAGAACCAATTCCATAAATACCAGAATTACCAAAATACCCTTGGAAGTCAAACTGGTCAACTCTTGGTCAAAGTCAAAGTCCTCAATCAAAGTCAACCTTCCTGGTCGATTCTACTCGTCGAGTCAACCCGTCGACTCACCGAGTTCCCATTCCCAGAAAACTCTCATAACACAACTTAGCTCGCCGAGTTGCCCCAAGACTCGCCGAGTCCAACGATCTCTGAGTCCCATCCTGTACGACTCACTGAGTCGCCGAACGACTCACTTAATCCAAGGCTTTAACCAAAAGAGGTTGGGGTTCGCGACCTGACTCGCCGAGTCCAAGAACAGACTCGTCGAGTCCAAGGCAATCTTCAACTGACTCGCCGAGTTGTTCTTCCGACTCGCTGAGTCCATGCACATGTTCATACAACTCGTCGAGTACACCCATGTGACTCGCCGAGTCTCTTCAGTTCTCAATCCATTCAGAGGCTTTTCGAGCCATGCAGGGGCTCCAATCCATAGATTCACCCTTCTACAACCTAACCCTCACATAAAGTTGCAAACTTTACGTGAAACCAAGGAGATATAGGCCTAAAACGCACTAGGGCTTGGGTTTTGGACAAAGGGGCTTCACCAACAACTCAATGACTGAAACTTTATGACATTCTAGGCCATCATAAGTCTAGATCTGGAGTAGCAACCTCAGATCTAAACTCCAACCCGAAATAGATCTCAAACAAGCTAAGGAACTCCACATCAACCACCAAGGATGAACCAAAAAGGAAATTAGCTTAAGATTATGGCTTCTTACCTCTGAAATGTGCCCAAACAGATGTAGATCCCAGATCCACACAAGCCCCTTGATGCTAGCCTCTAATTCCTCAAGCTCTTTCCACAAAATTCCTCTTCCAAGCTCCAATCTACTCAACAATGAAGTCTCACACGAAAATTAGGGTTTCTGGAACTCTCAGGGGGATTAGGAGGCTGGGAGAAGGACATAAAGTTCTTTAAATAGGGTGCAATCCTCGGGATTAGGGTTTTCTCTCTTCAGCACCAACTCGTCGAGTCCAAGCCGCTGACTCGGCGAGTTGGCCACTTAAACCGCGACAGAATCCCGCTCCGACTCGGCGAGTAAGCAGACCTACTCGTCGAGTCCCTTTCTTAAATTTACACTTTTTTCCCTTCGTTGAACTTCTAAAATTTGGGGCGTTACATCAGTTCCACTGGCTCTCCAAGTCAATCGTACTCCACCACGAAACCACTCTGCATCGGGTTTTGCTGCCTCCTCTCACTGCTCACTTGGATTACGCTCCACTGATCCTAGACGTCACCGCGCCCACTGCCAATTATGTAATAAGCATGGTCATGAGGCAGTTGACTGCTAGCAACGAGCTAACCTGGTGGATTACCCATCTCGCAGGCCCAATCCATGTGAATCTCAGTCTCGTCAAGCCCATCTGACTCACCAAACTGGTCCATCTAAAGTTGTTGATCCAAATTGGTACTTTGATACCGGAGCCACCGATCATATCACTCCAGACCTACAGAACATAACAATTGCAGAACCATATCATGGTTCTGATAAACTTCAAGTAGGCAATGGTAATCAACTCTTTATTTCACATATTGCTTCATCTTACTTACATTCTCTCCAATTGCCTTCTGTTTTGGTTGTTCCAAACATCACTAAATGACTGCTCAGTGTTTCAAGACTGAGTGCAGACAATGATATTTATTTACAATTTTGGCATACTCACTGTTTTGTTAAGTCATTGCAGGGCAAAACTCTTCTAACATGGAACGTTAAACAGGGCCTCTATCGTGTTCCAGCCTCCAATAATCAAGTGCCAAACACCTATTCTCCTATTCTAACCCTTACAGGTGTTCGTACTTCTCTTCATGGTCGGCACAAGAGACTCGCTCACCCTCATGCCCCGCTTCTCAAACGCCTTCTCACGTCCTTCAAGCTTCCGACTTCATCAGACGTCTTTCCTACAGTTTGTGATTCATGTCAACTGGGAAAGAGCCACCAGTTTCCACTCAATAATAAACATGTTGCTTCTTTACATCCTTTTGAATTAGTTTATTCAGATGCATGGGGGCCTTCCTCTCTTTTTTCAATAAATGGAAACCGATATTTTGTCTTGTTTATTGATGATTGTACAAAGTTTGTGTGGATTTACTTATTTCTCATAAATCTCAAGTTCTTCATACCTTCATCCAATTTCATCAAATGATCAAAAATCAATTTAACACCTCCATCAAAAGTCTCCAATCAGATCGAGGAGGTGAATACCGCAGTTTCTCAACATACCTCACTAACCAAGGTATTAACCATCATGTTTCGTGTCCCTATACACAAGAACAAAATGGTGCTGTTGAACGACGCAACCGGATCATTGTGGAGAAAGGCCTAACCTTTATTGCTCACTCATCTCTTCCTCACTCGTTCTGGGAGCATGCATACAAAACAGCCACCTATCTATATAACCGCATAATCATTCCTACTCTCAACTATGACTCTCCCTATCAGCAGTTATACACAAAATTTCTTGACTATGCCTTTCTCAAGACCTTTGGATGTCTTTGCTATCCATTCCTTAGACCTTATAATCCACACAAAATTGACTTTTGTTCAGTTCCCTGTGTTACCATCAATCATCTTCCCGGATCTATATTGCCATGCATATCATATTCAATGAGGATGTGTTTCCTTATGCTTCAGAACTACATTCCCTTTCCCCTGCATCTCAAATCATTCCGCCAAACTCCACTATTGATCCTACACTCCTGCAGTTAGCCACCATGATCTCTCCTGACTCTGCTCCTTCACAAAAACCTTCAACTCCACAAACCCATGTTTCTCCCTGTTCCACAAATATTCAACCTTCTCCTAACACTTCTCCCTCGCACCCTAATATTCCTCAACACCAACAATCCATAATTAGCTCTTGTTCTAAACAAACTTGCCCATCAACTTCTCATTATCGGCCATCTATAACTAACACTCATCGTATGGTTACTCGAGCTCACACCAACTCTCTAAAACCCAAAGTTTTTTCTTCCTCTTCCACTTTTTTTTTTTTATCTATTATTGAACCTTCAAACTTTAAACAAGCACTCAAGCATCAATGTTGGAAATATGCCATGCAAAATGAGTATGATGCACTTATGCAAAATAGAACTTGGTCCTTAGTTGATTGTCCTACTAATATTAATATTGTAGGTTGTAAATGGATTTACAGGATCAAAAGGAAGTTGGATGGTACGCTTGAACGACACAAAGCCTGTCTCGTTGCTCAAGGGTACAGTCAAGAGGAGGGTATCAACTACTTTGAAACGTTTAGTCCAGTCATCAAGCCAACCACCATCCGTTTGGTCTTGTTCTCGGCTATCTCAAACAAGTGGTGTATTCGCCAACTCGATATTAACAACGCCTTTCTAAATGGCGATTTGCAAGAAGATGTCTACATGATGCAACCGAGAGGCTTCAAAGATCACACCAAACCAAATCAAGTTTGTCGACTACATAAGGCAATCTATGGGCTTAAACAGGCCCCTCATGCTTAGTTCACTAAACTTAAAAACCATCTGATCACTCAAGGATTTCGTGCATGTTACTCTGACACCTCACTGTTTGTTCACCACTCAAATACAGCTACTATTTATATTTTAGTTTACGTTGATGATCTCATTATAACAAGGACAAATGGATCTCTCATTACAAGATTTATTGCTCAGCTACATAATGTTTTTGCTCTTAAAGATCTTGGGTCATTACATTTCTTCCTAGGCATCAACATCAAAAATACTCCAACTGGTCTTACAATGAGTCAATTAAGCTATATACAAGATATTCTTATTCGAGCTCGCATGGATGAAGCCTCTGCAATTTCAACACCTGCTGACAACAACATGCGATTAACAACACATGGAGAGTCGTTCTCTGATCCTACACTCTATCGCAAGGTTGTTGGTTCTCTCCAATATGCCACCATTACCCGTCCCGCCATATCCTATGTTGTCAACAGAGTATGCCAATACATGCACTAGCTTACCACTAGCCACTGGCAAGCGGTTAAGCGCATTCTCAGGAACCTCAAAGGTACTATCAATGAATGCTTGCACTTTAAACCCACAAACACTACATCTCTTCTCGCATACTCAGATGCCGGATAGATTTCTGATCAAGATGACAGTCGCTCTCAGTATGGTTTTGCCATTTTCCATGGTCCCAATCTCATAAGCTGGACTTCTCATAAACAACGGGTTGTTGTGCGTTCGAGTACTGAAGTAGAGTACCGATCTCTAGCCTATACAGCCGCTGAACTAATATGGATCAAGAAACTATCAACAAAACTACATTCTCCCCTCTCTTGTTCACCATTATTGTTGTGTGATAACATTGGTGCCATATTTATGACACAAAATCTGTTTATTCGTACAAGGTCCAAACACATCGCCTTGGATTTTCACTTC
The DNA here is from genome assembly GCF_051521515.1 of Lactuca serriola. Lineage (NCBI taxonomy): Eukaryota > Viridiplantae > Streptophyta > Magnoliopsida > Asterales > Asteraceae > Lactuca > Lactuca serriola. The sequence continues at coordinate 48,165,320 of NC_136410.1, forward strand.
ATCAAAAAGCAAATAGAAGCTAAAGAACTTGTGATTAGTCCCATTTCTTCAGTTGATCAGGTTGCAGACATCTTTACCAAATCTTTACACAAAAATCGGTTCATGTACTTAAAACACAAGCTTCACATTCGTCCCGATTTTCAGCTTGCAGGGGGGTAATAACATGTATCACACATGTTCTCAAGCACGTGCAAAGACTTAGTCTTAGTCTTTCTCTTGTACCTGGTCTCATGCTTGTAATTAGGAGTTTGTTGCATTTTCCTTGTATTTATACTCTCTCGTGTACACAATATCAATGGGCAAATACACAAGAATATTCAGTATATTGTTTATAATTAGTATATCAACATGTGTTCTCTAATCAAACAACGATTGTGTTGTTCGATTTTAATATCATGGTCTATGCAATTATTGCTGTCAAAATTCCAATAGCGGTGACTGGCCACTATTTGAAATCACGATTATCGTCATATTATAACGGTTTTTTTTATATTATGTAGAATTTATATTATATAAAATTTATATTATATAAAATTTATATATTAGACTATTAATACAATATAGAATTAATATCATAAAAAGTCATATAGATATATAACACAAAGCATATATAATATTCGAAGTTTATAAATTCACATATTTATGATCATAATATAATAACACACTTCGAAATAAGAACTAGTATTTATGATCATAATATACTAACACACTTCGAAATAAGAACTAAATTAAGTTTAGATAAAAAAAACGTTGGAAAGTTTTAGCATATACTGTATATATATAATATTAAAAGTGACATAAAATTAAGGAAAAAACGTTATATGTTAAATTAGGTTTAGATAAAGCAAGAAACAAATGAAATCATCAGCTACCAATTCCTTAAATGTTGGCCCAATCTACCTTCAAAATCAAATCACTAAGAAATTAGTTAGGAAATTAGTTGGCTTAGTATCGCTTAAAAAAGAATAGCGGCTCTATTTCCTTAAAATGCTATTGAAATAGCGGAGAAAAAGCGGCTAATTGTGGAAAGAGATTTATTACCAATGGGATTATTTTGACATTTTTTTTGAAATGATTTGAATCATGAATTTATGAATCCATGTAAGGATGGGTTCATGTTTGTGTGTTTCCCTTGCACCTTTTCGGAATACAGTCCCATTCAAACGTTGACAATTATGGTTGTGATTGCCATTCTAGATAATAATGATCGATGGTTACATCAACATGACTCTAAAACCTTGTTTTGAAGTCTCTAAGTGAGAGGTTAGTATGAGATGTTAACTCCTTGTTTATGCTTCCCATTATTTGAAGCCTCTAAGTGGGTTTAGTGAGATGCTAATACATTGTTTATGTTTCTCATTACCATTCAGATCTTTAATGTGAAAGGGATTACTATGAAAATAGAGACTTGAGTTATGGGAAATAGAAGCATGTACATTAACTTATATTTTTGTGAAACTTATTTTATTAATGATTTGACAATGCTCTAACTTTCTCCAATTATAATTGATACTGATCTTTGATGATTTAAAACCTTTTTCAAGAGTTAACTTTAAACTATTAGAATAAAAACCAAATTCATAGCTAAAAATGCTGAAGCAAAGTCATCTAGTGATGTTATTATCATAAGTATCAACTGTAAGCAAATTGAGATAATATCGAAAGATCTTCCTTCATGAATACAAAGTTTCCAATAAAATGGGCTTATCTGAAAATTAAAACTTACTGAGAATGCCAAGAAACTATGTGAGTCTGTTCAAAATGACCAAAGTGACAAGAATTGGCTTTTCTACTTGAAATTGAACCAAAACAGGGTGTATGAGTCAACTTTTGCTACAGAAGTAGGGAAGATGCACATAAATTCCCAGATACCTGCATAAACATCAACAAATCTCTCAATCAATATATCAAATTATGAGCAAATGTTGCATTTCAACTATTCATCTATAACCCAATACCCTAGTCATTTAGAATCTAAAGAAAATATATATATTGCAAAGAACACATTTTTACGCATCAAAAACCAACAGCTAATAACATTCAGAGGGTATCCTCTGATTAACAGAAATCTGTGAGATTAAATGCATGCAAGGAGGGCAAAAGAGGGAATTCTTACCTTCAGATTCTACTCTGAAACTTTTCCTTTTCCTTCACTTGCAATAGCATCAGTCACCAAAGTTAATGGTCTTTCATCAATGACTTCATCAATGATACCAAACTCTTTTGCCTCTTGTGGTGTCATAAAGTAGTCTCGATCCATATTCTTCTCAATCACATCAACAGATTGTCCAGTATGCTTTGCATACAATGCATTGAGTGAATCCCAAACACGAACAATCTGTTTGGTGTGAATAGTCATATCTTTAGCCTGACCACTGTATCCACCAGAGGGTTGATGAATCATGATAGTTGCATTAGGAAGAGATCTTCTTTCCCCTTTTGCTCCAGCAGCCAATAGGAGAGAACCCATTGAAGCAGCTTGACCCAAACATATCGTATTAATTGGAGAACGAATATACTGCATTGTATCATATATTGCAAGACCTACAAAAAGAAGGCAGCATTGATTACAATATTCTATAGTATTGGTACAATTTATTCAACAAATATATGATCATCAACTACTATTGTATACACTTCTACCCGACAACTTAGAATCATCAATTACATAAAACTAAATAAATGTCATTCAAGATGGTATCTTTTATCAAATTTTAAGCAGAATATGTCAGTATTTTTATAACATCAACTTATCCATGACGATTTGAAACTACATACACCTTCAAACCACCATTTGCTTCGTTAATCTTGTGTTTAAGCACACAAAAAAAATACCCTCATTCATGGAGGAGGGAGTAGTATGTCAGGAGTAAACTAAGGGGAAATGATGTACATGTTTATCAGATATGAATGTTTCCAACGTATGCTAAAAGCGAACACATATAAACACCCATTCAAGTAGGTTGTTCGTTCCATTTCAATAGCATATGTGTACACTTGGATTTCAACATCAAAACTAGCACCTTCTAGATGTGAAGATGAAGTAGGCTTCTATGCAAATATAACACATATATTACTACTTATACGGTTGTACCAAGTTTAAATGTCGTGAGCAACCTTCCCTGATAATTGTTAATCAACACATACTTCCAAAAAAAATATTATCAACAATTCATCTGGTGCATATCTTTCCTTGGAGCAGAGGGAACAGGAATTTCACATATCCCATATCATCCACACCGAGAAATTGGAACCAAAAAGGTCTCAAACTCCTATATTACAGATCATACAGTGATACGCACATTCATTGAACTAAAATTATAATATATAAACAAGTAAAATCGGAAACCTGCAGTGACGGCTCCGCCAGGGGAATTAAGGTACATGTTGATGGGTTTGGAAGGGTTTTCGGATTCAAGGAAGAGGAGCTGAGCAACGACGACGTGTGCTGTATCATCGGCTATGGGCCCGTTTATACATATGATTCTCTCTTTGAGTAGACGAGAGAAGATGTCGTAGGCTCTCTCTCCTCGCGACGAGTGCTCGATGACCATGGGTATTAGACTGTAGGAACTCCGTTGATTTGCCATGATTGGAGTCTTCGCTACTCCGGTCCATAGCTTGCTCAAATTGCGAGTGATTAGGCTCGGCATTGCTGCGATAGAAGGAGAAGAATCGGAGGAAATTGGGGATTTATGGCAGCAGGGGTTCTGATTTAGAATGCCGATCTCTTTCTTTGCCTAGTTCCCGACCCAATAAAATCTTTTCCTCAAAATATTAATTTCCTTGTTATACACCTAAGGTGATGTGTTATTGAAGACTCCAATTGGAATTGGAAAATAAATTTGTTAGAATTGGAATTGGAAAATAAATTTGTTAGGAATTTTGTCAGAAATTTGAATCCAATTTCATATGTTATTTGGTAGGATATAGAATTGGAATTAATTCCAGAATCTGTTTGGTTCGCAAGAAATGGAATTGGATTTCATGTAAAATGACATAATTACCCTTTCTTTCCCGTTTTGCTTAATTTTACCTTGTTTTCTAACTTATATGTAAAAATACATTATGAAAATTATAAAAATAGTAAAATTCAGCGGTGGTGGCAGTGGCGATGGTGGTTGTGACAATGGTGGGCAGCGGTGATGGTGGCTGCGACGGTAGTGGTGACATTGATTGTGGTGGGGGAAGTGGTGATGATGGTGGCAGTGTCAACTGGTAGTGACAGAGATGGCGGTGATGGTGCTGGTGGTGGCAGTGACGGCTGGTGGTGGTGGCGGTGGTGGTAGTGGCAATGGTGGCAACATTGGTAGTGGTGGTGGTGGTAGTGTTATTAGTGGTGGTGGGGGCGGCGGTGGTGGTGGGTGATGGCATTGGTAGTGGTGGTGGTGGTCGGAGGCGGCGATGATGGTGGTAATAACGATGATGGTAATGGTAGTGGCATCGCAGGCAGTGTTTGTGGGTGGCAGCGGCAGTAATGGTGGGTGGTGGTGGTCATGGCGGTGGTAGTGGTGGTCGGTGGTGGAAACGACGACAGTGGTAATGGTTGTGGCGGCAGCGGTGGTGGTGGTGGTGGCGGTGGTAGCAGCGGTGGTTAGTGATAGTGATGGGGTTTTTTTGATAAGTCAAGAGGTATTTTTGTAATCTTCCACTTTCCTTGATGAGAATGAATGTTTTTCATCCAACTTTGGAAGGAATTCACTTACTTCATATGGTGAAAAGTTTATTTCATTTAAGAATCATTTTCCCTCCTCTAAGTCCAACCAAACGCATGAATTTGAGGGAATTAGAATCCTTTTCACTCAAATTTCATTCCTTTCCTGCCAACCAAACGCACCCTAACTACACTACAACCGAATCAATTTTAATGTTATAAAAATCATATCAATTTATTTTATGTTTTAAAGAAAACAAAATTTTATTATTTTTGTTGTTTTTTTTTTAAGATTATAGAAGATATAACTACATATATAATTGGTCTCTATTTATTGATAAAAAAATATATAATTGGTCTCTATTTATTGATAAAAAGTAATCCTGTTTTTTAATGTATTTTATTGTTTCTAATAAGTATAACGTGTAGTTAATAATTAAATAAGTTTTGCAAATAAAAAGCAACTACTAGTTGGTGGTTTGTGCATTACGATGTGTTTATTAATATATTTTTGATATTATTTTAGTAATATTTTCTTATACGAGACTATCTATATAAGTTCTGTGAAACACATTCACAATTATATACATATATTAAATCTCATTGGACGTTTGAACAGGAACTTTTTATCATTCTGACTTTGGCCACATACTTTTCTTTCCTTCATAGATTTGCCACCACAGGAGTTTACCTTTTCCTCCCTGGCCTCCTCTGTCTTCCAATCAGATGATGCACCGACTCCTTCCACCCCCTTATACCTTTCATCTATCCCGATATCCTCAATCCGCCTCTATCTTCCAATGCACCGACTCCTTCCACCGCCTTCTACCTTTCATCTACCCCGATATCCTCAAAGCCTCAAAATTTCTTATCCGACCATCTCACAATCACCACCATCACCCTACACGTCACCCTTTCACCACCTCCATCTTTCAAAGCGTCCCCGACCTTCCTACCTCCTGCTTCACTGTTTTCCCCTGTCTTAACATCGATTTTACATCCAGACTGTTGCCCGTCGAATATGCTAATTAAAAAACCCTTGATTTGAAGCTGCTTATTTTGAAGCCATGTAGCCTTTTCTTCTCCACCCACCCCTTTCTCCCCACCCTTCTAAACGTCGATTGTTGTTGCTGCGATAGAGCAACATCAACCGCCATCACCACATACCTGCACAAAGGGTAGTCAACGGCGGTGCTCACGCCCAGGTAACAGTCGGTGCATCAGCTATCGTTTTTTTTTTCCTATTGTTCGTCTTTCATGACGAATTTTAATATTCTCCGAACTAATTGAGACGTTTGTTTTGCTCCAGCAATAGTTCTTACACTTTCCGAATCTTTAAACCATTGTTACGTGTGGACCTCATTCAAAGGGGGATCTGTTTCACCGCCATATGCTTCTTCCAAAGTGGAGTAAGGTAATTTTTTTTATTATTATATTATATTCTTCGTTGTTGATTTCTCCTTCCCACACCTCAAATAGCTTAACCAAAACCATCAAATAATGTTTGTTTTTGTTGTGATTGTTCCATTTCGCTATTTCAGGAGCCTCAAGTGCCCTTGGGGCTGAAACTTCACGAGTTCTTGCATTTTGTAGACTCCATGTAGTTATGTCTGTTAGGAATACGTGGGCAGGAGGATTTGAATGGGTTATTTGGAGACGTTGAGTACAGGTTTGGGAAGTGGAAAGGCTCAACAAGGTTACTGCTTTTGGATGAGAAACATGCCTGTAAGGCGTTCGATGAAATGCTTGATCCGATTAAGGTATTAATTCCAGGTTAGTTTACCTAATTCATTGGTTGATTATATTTGTTGGATTATCCATTTTAAATGAATGAGGTATTCATTGTACCTATTAAAAGTCCTAACTACATTTACTTTTTTACCCCTATGTTTATGGATATTGAATTATGGAATGTTTTGAATGTGTTTGTGAATTTTTTTTTAATTTTATGTATATTTTAATGGAACAAAATGACCATATTTTAATGGAAAATGGTTCACCGGTTCCCAGAGATTTATATCATCATATACATGGTTACTGCCATGCTTTCTTTTCAATTGTACTTGTCCCACTTTGTTTAGTGTAGAGCTTTGGATGTCTAATCTAGGAAAAGGAGCGTGATCTTTCCTGATTGAATGAGTCATCAGTGAGGGTGTTAATGAGTCAACAATTTGAGCATGCTTCAACTTGTACTCAAATCAAGAATTTTAGAGTAAACAAGCCTACATCAACCCATGTCAGCTAAACAAAAACATGGAATAAGCTAAAAGGACCGAACTTACTCTACCATATTTACCAAATTAGGCAACAAACCCAACTTTCATTTTTCTACATATTTAGGCAATATGTGATCAATAGTTTGTTTACTTATTTGGGTTGGTTTTTTCTAAGAAAATTGGTTTTATAGCATGTCATTTAGATCGTAAGCTATGTTACAAAACACTTTGATTTTGCTATTGTATTGACTTTATTTGTACAAAACACTTTTTGGTTTAGTTCTAATATTGATGTTATTTAATGCCATTTTGACAACAAAAACTAAACATCCAACTGTCATGTTTTTTAGTCTAATCTAACTACAAAAAAATTATCATTTTCACAGGTTTATCAGATCATTACGACAACAAAAATTGTCCAGAAAATGTTGCATGACACATACTAGATAGATGTTGACCTTGAAGAATACAATAAAATGAAGGAAGCAGATCTAGAATTCTATCGTGGAGCTTCAAGTCTACAATACGGAACATAAATATTTTTACCATATCTCTAAAATATAGACAAAGCCACTTCAAGAAGTTGACAATGCACAAGAAACTAATGACTATTTCAAATGTAGACTTCGTACATTCTTACCCTTGTATTTTGGAAGGTTTTGGTTCCTTTGCTTCAGCTGCAATCAGAATTAGGATAAGAGGAATTACAAGGTCAAAAATACAGCTGCATAAGAATTCATTGACAAAATTAACCCTTTTCGTTGATTTTTCTTAATGTTTTCCTGGTTTACACTCTTGGAATTCTTCTTTGTCACATGCTTTTGGTTGCTGTCATCACTTCTTTTATATGGAAATGACAAAACTCTAGATTTTTTCTAACCCATGCGAAGCATGGACTCTTTCCTAGTTTCTATAAAATCAATATTAGACATGGATTATTTTTGTAATTTTATGATACATATGGACCATTTTTGTTATAATGCTGTTAGGTAGGGTAATTTTTTTAAATTTTGTGAACAGACGGACTATTTCTATGGGAAAATGACTCTTGAGGGTAATTAACTTTTACGTTTTTACTCATTTGGTCCATTTTTTTGTATTCAATATACCATCGAACTTGTTGTTTGTGTTCACCATAACCCTTTTGACCTGTGATAGTCGGTCAAAGGGTTATGGTGAACACAAACAACAAGTTCAATGGTATACAAAAAAAAGGAAAGGGACCAAATGAGAACAAATGCAACCGTTGGTTACCCTCCTGATTCATTTTCCCTTTACTCATTTACAACAAATCCCACGTCATCTCCTACTAATATTAATGACTTTATGAGATTTATTCTTGCTTCTCTTCAAAACATAACCCACGAAAGAACATTATTCATACATGTACAACTTTGTAATGCACTTGAATATTTATTAGGGGAATCTTGATTAAGCAGACACATTTCATGACTACATTTACAATTCCAATCAAATGATTTATCGTATCATGGATTCTAGACAAGTCTACAAACGAGTGGAATCACAAGTGCTGTGATTTTTTTAGTTTACTTAGCTTTAAGATCGAATTCATGTGATAAGATACAACATCAATATGTACAATATCATGCTGCTTTTGTAGACACGTCACCATAATATATCTTGAGGTAAATGTTTATGTTGATTAATATACCTCTCATACACAGTCATATGCTTTTGCAGAGAAGTTTAACAGCTAACCACAGTAAGCATAACATAGACCATGTTTTAACAAGGTTACCCCTTTGAAACGCTCTTCATATACGTTATAGCCAAAGAAGGTTGCAATCTTTGATAATTTTGCAACTTTAATTTCATTTAACTTTTCGGGGAAAATGAATCAGGAGGGTAACCAACTGTTGAGTTCGTTCTCATTTGGTCCCTTTCCTTTTTTTTTTTGTACTCAATATACCATCGAACTTGTTGTTGTGGTCACCATAACCCTTTGACCGGCTATCACAGGTCAAAAGCCGGTCAAAAGGGTTATGGTGAACGCAAACATCAAGTTCAATGGTATCTTGAATACAAAAAAGGGACCAAATGAGTACAAACGCAAAAGTTAATTACCCTCAAGAGTCATTTTCCCTATTTCTATTGATCGCATGAACTTCATTTGTAACACCCAAAGTTTTGAAGGCCAAGAAAGGAAAGAAAACCCTAAGTTTAGGGGTCGACTCGGCGAGTCCAAGGAGGGACTCGGCGAGTCCGAGCGGGATCCGAGTCGAGGAGTAAGTGACCGACTCGGCGAGTCGGCCAAGTGGACTCGGCGAGTCTGGTCTGTGCGTGGAAAACCCTAAATTCGGGACTTGGAGCCTATATAAACGTCTTAATCTTCTTCCTAGGGCTCCTTACTGCCTCTTAAGCCCTGGATATCAAACCCTAGCCGCCATATCCTCTATTTGAACCATTTATTGCCTTCAAGAGTGCATTTAGCTTGGAGGAAGAAGAAGAATCTTGAGAGTGCAAGAAGGGGGTTGTAGATCCGGGATTGGGAAGACATTTCTGAGCTTTTGGAGGTATAAACTAGTTCCTGGACCCTTTTTGCATCTAGATATATGTGTGGTTGTTGGGGCTCTTTATCCATAATGATATTATGTTGAGTTAGGAGCCGGATCTGGAGTTGCTACTTCAGATCCAAGTGTGTTATGAGCTGGGGAAGCATAAAGTATCAGCCCTTGAGTCGATTTTGAAGCCCCTTGGCCTTAAACCCTAGTTTATGGTGCTTTTTGCCTAGATCTCCCTCTCTACACATAAAGTTTGCAACTTTACGTGGGGGATAGGCTTGGGAAGGGTATATCTATAGTTTGGAGTCCATGCATGACTCGAAAGTCCTCTGCATGTATGTAGATCTGAATGGAGTCGGTGAGTCCTTCGAGTGGACTCGACGAGTACCTTGAAGATGAGGAGGAACTCGACGAGTGGGATGAACAGCTCGTCGAGTCGGATGAAGATAGGCATGAACTCGACGAGTTGGATGAACAACTCGGCGAGTTGGATGAAGATTGTCGTGTGCTCAGCGAGTCTGTTCTTAGACTCGACGAGTCAGGTCGCGTAGTCCCAAACCCTTCGAGTTAAGACTCGAGTCAGCGATTCGAGCAAGGACTCAGTGAGTTGGTCAGGACAGGATTCGGGAATCTGTAGAGGCGGCGAGTCAGGGGCTGACTCGGCGAGTCAAGTCGCGATTGGAAGGACTTTGAGCATAAGAACTCGGCGAGTCAGTAAGTGGACTCAACGAGTAGGGTTGACCTGGAAGGTTGACTTTGACCAGGACTTTGACTTTGACAAGAGTTGACTTAGTTGACCTTTGAAGGTCAGTTAGACTAAGTGTTATGTTGATATTGGTAGCTCGGGGAGCTAGTGGAGCAGCAGTCCGGAGTCAGTGGTCAGGTAGCGGTCAAAGGAATTAGCAGCAGCAGTTCAGCAGTATCAGGTGAGTTTCCCTTTGTATGAATGGGTCTACGGCCACAATGCCAGCCCATGTAGTTATGAGTAGAAGACCTAAGGGTTAGCCCTAGGCCCAATATGCTAGTATGATATTCGGGACGAGGTCCAATGATAGAGGGCGGGTGCCCAAGGAATGGTTTATGTGATAGTTTATACTTGTTGTCTGTGTGATACTTGTATGTGCCTGGTAGGGAGGTGAGTGTGGGCGAGGTCCCGTATCTCACCAATAGCAGAGTGTGGATGGTGTTCCACATCTCAGTAGCAGCAGAGCAGGGGCGAGGCCCAAGTCAGGAAAGGAGTGAGTGTGGGCTGGGCCCGTATCTCACTACCAGTAGGAGCATGGACGGGGTTCCGTGACTCATCAGTAGCAGGTCAGGGGCAGGGCCCAGAGATAGGCGAGGCCTTAGGACAAGATCCGTTAGTATGTGTTTAGCTTATGTGAGATGTTTATGTGCTATTATATGTTAGTGGGCGAGGCCCTGTGATAGGCGAGGCCTACGTGAAATAGATCTGTATCCGAGCGGGGCTCGAAGCCAGGCGGGGCTTGGAGCGGCGAGGCCGTTGTAGCGGGCGAGGCCCGAGGTAGGGGGCGAGGCCCAGGATAGCGGGCGCGGCCCAGTATGTGCAGTATGTGGTTATGCATGGTATGTGGTAGGGTGGGGAACTCACTAAGCTTCGTGCTTACGGTTTTCAGTTTTGGTTTCAGGTATTTCCGGTAGCGGCTGATGGAGCTCGGGATGATCGCATGGCACACACCATAGCTTAGACAGCCTGGGAATGTTTACTCTGATAACGAATATGTATTTTGGAAACTAATAATTTTTTTATGTTTGAAAACAATGAATTTGCTTAACGTAATGTTTTATTAAATGAAATTTTTAGTCTTGAATTTTGGGACGTTACAAGTTGGTATCAGAGCCTTGGTTTGAGGGATTCGGACATGCTCTCGAGCGTGTCTGAACTCGAACTGAGGGATTGGTATAGAAGTTTTCAAAATGAAAAGACAGTTTTGTAAAAAGAGAGTTTTGGGAAAGAAAATAGTTTTAGAAAGGCAAAAATAATTCAGAAAGAAAGGAACTTTGAAAAGAGAAAAAGGGTGTGGTGCATGCAATCAACCGAGCTCAAGTAAGTACCCCAAAATACCCATACAAGTTTATGTTATGATTATCAGTTGATAGAACAGTATGCTAGATTAGGACTAAGGATCTAGGAATGATGCCTTATGTGTCTATTATATGTGTTTGAGCTGCATGATAGTGCTGATTAGACAGTAGTAGGATAGCCTGTTTAGGTTATGCCTGAGTTTATGAGTTTGTGTTGCATGCTAGTTCAGATTCTTGCTATGTGGATATGATTGCTTGAGTATGTTATGGTTAGATTTTCCCTTGTCCGAATGCTGCTTGCTTTGTGCATTGTGGGATTTTGAGTGATAGGAGTTAGCCATTAAGTGGATACGCCACGTCACATGTGATCAGGGTTGAATAATCTCAGAGTGCTGGATTTGGCCCTATTGCGCAGCTCTCGTTTGAGTCCAACCGTTGTAGGGACGAGTCCTTTACTTGAAGGATTATCTGAGCCTCGTCACATGTGATGATATCCAGGTGATGGCTAATTGGCATCACAAGGAGACCTTCAGCAGCTGAGGACTGGTTGGGTTGAGTCAGAGGTTTCCCTAGGGTAAGCCTAGGATGAGATAGTGCTGGGAGCAGTAGTAGTGGATAAGGGACCTGGTGGAGTCAAAGCAATTCCTGAGGAGAGTACGGATAGATGTGGAAGGTAGTATGGGCCCGTACTACTGAAAACAGAGGATCCGTACTTGATTCGGGAAGGGCCAAGACAAGACCGGGGACCTAGTAGGGGGTGTGTTTGGTCTCGCAGCAGTGATGAGTTTTTTGATAGTGGCTGTGTTATATGTTTCAGCATGGTGACGTTGCGAGAGAGACCAGCGGGTGGATCAGGCGCCGGAGAGGGATCATGCTCGGGTTCAGGGGCCGAGCAGCTCGAGGAGCGGATGAGAGAGTTGATATCAGCTGAGGTTACGCGCAATATCCTAGCTCAGACTCCTATGATCTTTGGCACGGTCAAGGAGGGTATACTGGAGATCTTGGATGAGAGGCTGGGAGCCTTCCGTACCGAGATGATGGCGTTGTTGGGAGCGCGTACCTTGACATTTCGAGAGTTCAGGGCTTGCGGGGCACCAGATTATCATGGGGCTAGGGACCCCATTGCTAGCAGCAGATGGTTGGCTGATGTTGCCAACGCTTTTCGTACGAGCAAGTGTCCCGAGGGGGACAAGGTTAGGCTCGCCTCCTGTCTTCTGAAGGACAGAGCGAGGGATTGGTGGGAGGAAATTGGTAATGCTTTGGGGGATGATGCCGCGTTAGACGCGATGACTTGGAGCGATTTCTCGGCCAGGTTCAGGGCGGAGTTTTCGCCGATTATTGAGGTGCAGCAGCTGGCACGAGAGTTTCAGGATTTGACGCAGACTACTGAGACTGTGGCGGAGATCACCGCCAAGTTCAGGGAGAGGGCTCTTCTTGTACCGCAGTATGTCGCGGATGAAGAGATGAAGAAGGCTCGGTACCATGAGATGTTGAGGGATGACATCAGGGAGTTCATGAGCAGATCCAGCTGTAAGACGCTGGAAGATATGATTTCTCGGGCTAGAGAAAGGGAAATTGATTTGGAGCAAATCCGGAAGAGGAAGCCGGATGAGGTTCAGGTAGCTGCGGGTTCGGGCAAAAGGTCCAAGGGATCGGATTCGAGATCGAGGGATCATCAGGACCGCAGTCGGTGCGGAAAGTGTGGCAGGGCGCACGAGGGCGCGTGCAGGAGTGGTAGCGGTGGTGAGTCTGGCTGTTTCAAGTGCGGTCGAACTGGTCATTTCAGCAGGGATTGTACTGTTACCGCTGCGCAGGGATCAGACTTGATATGTTTTCACTGCAACCAGTGGGGCCACAAGAAGGCCCAGTGTCCCAGTTTGTTTTCAGCAGGACGGGTGGTGGCACCCGCCCCTGCAACTTTGAGGATCACGGATGGCCGTCAGGGCCGGGTAGAGGCACCTGCGGCAGGGAGCAGGGCTTTTCAGATGACGACCTTGGAGACGCGAGCAACGTCGGACGTTGCAGGTATGCAATTTTCCCATTTTCAGTTCTTTTATTGGTGCATGATTTTATTGTTATGTTTCTGCATCATTATCGGTAAAAGTATTTTATTTTGAGTGGTTGATTGTGATCGAGTTATATGCCATCTGCATACCTTGGATATTTGTATGGTAGTTAGGGGATGTGCTCTAATGAAGAAGGTTTCGAAGGATGCAGTAACTGTAGCATGCTTGGGAGAGATTTGGTACGTCTTGCTAAGTTCAGAGTGGTACAACGATTGTGATAGATTGGCTAAATCCCTAGCTATGGCGGGCTTGGGTTCCTCAATAGATGGGTTATAGAATGGTAGCAAAGATCGGGATCTTTTTTGAGTATTGAGCAGCAAGGGGTAAGCAGGATCGAAGTGGGGGAGAATCCTCCGGGTGTGCCCAGAGAGGAGCACGCAGACCCAGAATGAGTACGTGACCTCCGAGAAGGAAGAGAAGTAGTTCAGCGTTTCATGGATTGAGGATTTCAGGGTTGGGAGTTTGAGAAACTCCCCATCAGCTAGTGCGTGTGATGGTAATGGTTAGTTATGGTTGAGAATTCAGGTTGTGGATCGCCCGTAGGACTCGAGGGAGTCGGAATGAGGATCTTGAGAGCTAATGGCACATGGGTGCCTTCGTTCTAGCAGTCAGCAATGGATGGTGATGTAAGACTACGGGTAAGCCGTAGCATTCCTTAGTAGTTTTGTTAGCGGAGTTGGGGCGAGGCCCTTATCTCCTAGTGATCAGATAGGGATCAGGAATGGGTAGTAGACGAGAATGATATGGAGTTTGCCTGTATAGCCCTAGAGGGGTGAGACCTTGGGAGAGGCCGCTCCAGGATATAGTTGGGTGAGACCCGTGGGCGAGGCCTGTATGAGATTAGCAGTGTAGATGAGACCTGGGAGCAGGGTTGCTCAGTAGTATGGTTGGGTGAGACCCGTGGGCGAGGCCCGAGCGAGAGTGATTAGACTAGTGGGAATAGAAGGATAGATGCGGGTGGGACCCGTGGGCGAGGCCCGTGAGTTTTAGCAGCACAGGTGGGACCTGGTAGGGACCTTAGTGTCAAGTTAGGGGATCGAGAATCCCAGGTTTGTAGTGCCTGAATGGCAGAGTAGATTGAGCAGTTATAGGTGGTCGAAGTTCTTTGGAAGTCGTTGGGAGCGACTAGTGGTGGTGTTGGGACTAGCTACCGGTAGGAGCCGGTAATCCAGTCACTGATAGGTCGGTAGGGACCAGGGTGGTCTCAGTTCATCTGGAAGTCAGAAAAGGAACAACAAAATTGTCAGGCAGTGGCAATGCGAGCGTGCAGCGCATGGTGGAATTCAGTTAGTTGATCGTGGGGTGCTCTGCACCAAACCATAGTAGAAAGAAATGCCCAGTGGATACTGGCGATAATGACCCGTACTGGTAAGCGGGGGTGATGGAGTTGGTGAAGGATAGGGCCTTCACAGTGATAGAAGGAATAGTTGGTTATGGAGCATTACCTTGGGGAGGCAAGGAAATCGCACAAGGAAGGAAGTGAAGAACCCCTATGGGTTCAGTGCAGTACTCGGTGAGTACCAGAAGGATTGTCGGTTGAGTAAGTTCTGTTTCTAAGTTGTTCAGGGTCAGGTTTGACCCGAGGGTTAACCGTGAGGTTTATGTTAGTCAGAATGACCAGGTGGAAGACCAGCGCAGGTAGGCGGCTGGTGTTGGGATAATTGGTGGGTATTGGAGGCGGATCGCAGGCGGTGGACCATGGCAAACTTCGAGGACGAAGTTTAATTTAACTGGGGGAGAGTTGTAACACCCAAAGTTTTGAAGGCCAAGAAAGGAAAGAAAACCCTAAGTTTAGGGGTCGACTCGGCGAGTCCAAGGAGGGACTCGGCGAGTCCGAGCGGGATCCGAGTCGAGGAGTAAGTGACCGACTCGGCGAGTCGGCCAAGTGGACTCGGCGAGTCTGGTCTGTGCGTGGAAAACCCTAAATTCGGGACTTGGAGCCTATATAAACGTCTTAATCTTCTTCCTAGGGCTCCTTACTGCCTCTTAAGCCCTGGATATCAAACCTTAGCCGCCATATCCTCTATTTGAACCATTTATTGCCTTCAAGAGTGCATTTAGCTTGGAGGAAGAAGAAGAATCTTGAGAGTGCAAGAAGGGGATTGTAGATCCGGGATTGGGAAGACATTTCTGAGCTTTTGGAGGGATAAACTAGTTCCTGGACCCTTTTTGCATCTAGATATATGTATGGTTGTTGGGGCTCTTTAGCCATAATGATATTATGTTGAGTTAGGAGCCGGATCTGGAGTTGCTACTTCAGATCCAAGTGTGTTATGAGCTGGGGAAGCATAAAGTATCAGCCCTTGAGTCGATTTTGAAGCCCCTTGGCCTTAAACCCTAGTTTATGGTGCTTTTTGCCTAGATCTCCCTCTCTACACATAAAGTTTGCAACTTTACGTGGGGGATAGGCTTGGGAAGGGTATATCTATAGTTTGGAGTCCATGCATGACTCGAAAGTCCTCTGCATGTATGTAGATCTGAATGGAGTCGGCGAGTCCTTCGAGTGGACTCGACGAGTAGCTTGAAGATGAGGAGGAACTCGACGAGTGGGATGAACAGCTCGTCGAGTCGGATGAAGATAGGCATGAACTCGACGAGTTGGATGAACAACTCGGCGACTTGGATGAAGATTGTCGTGTGCTCAGCGAGTCTGTTCTTAGACTCGACGAGTCAGGTCGCGTAGTCCCAAACCCTTCGAGTTAAGACTCGAGTCAGCGAGTCGAGCAAGGACTCAGTGAGTTGGTCAGGATAGGATTCGGGAATCTGTAGACGCGGCGAGTCAGGGGCTGACTCGGCGAGTCAAGTCGCGATTGGAAGGACTTTGAGCATAAGAACTCGGCGAGTCAGTAAGTGGACTCAACGAGTAGGGTTGACCTGGAAGGTTGACTTTGACCAGGACTTTGACTTTGACAAGAGTTGACTTAGTTGACCTTTGAAGGTCAGTTAGACTAAGTGTTATGTTGATATTGGTAGCTCGGGGAGCTAGTGGAGCAGCAGTCCGGAGTCAGTGGTCAGGTAGCGGTCAAAGGAATTAGCAGCAGCAGTTCAGCAGTATCAGGTGAGTTTCCCTTTGTATGAATGGGTCTACGGCCACAATGCCGGCCCATGTAGTTATGAGTAGAAGACCCAGGGGTTAGCCCTAGGCCCAGTATGCTAGTATGATATTCGGGACGAGGTCCAATGATAGAGGGCGGGTGCCCAAGGAATGGTTTATGTGATAGTTTATACTTGTTGTCTGTGTGATACTTGTATGTGCCTGGTAGGGAGGTGAGTGTGGGCGAGGTCCCGTATCTCACCAATAGCAGAGTGTGGATGGTGTTCCACATCTCAGTAGCAGCAGAGCAGGGGTGAGGCCCAAGTCAGGAAAGGAGTGAGTGTGGGCTGGGCCCGTATCTCACTACCAGTAGGAGCATGGACGGGGTTCCGTGACTCATCAGTAGCAGGTCAGGGGCGGGGCCCAGAGATAGGCGAGGCCTTAGGACAAGATCCGTTAGTATGTGTTTAGCTTATGTGAGATGTTTATGTGCTATTATATGTTAGTGGGCGAGGCCCTGTGATAGGCGAGGCCTACGTGAAACAGATCTGTATCCGAGCGGGGCTCGAAGCCAGGCGGGGCTTGGAGCGGCGAGGCCGTTGTAGCGGGCGAGGCCCGAGGTAGGGGGCGAGGCCCAGGATAGCGGGCGCGGCCCAGTATGTGCAGTATGTGGTTATGCATGGTATGTGGTAGGGTGGGGAAATCACTAAGCTTCGTGCTTACGGTTTTCAGTTTTGGTTTCAGGTACTTCCGGTAGCGGATGATGGAGCTCGGGATGATCGCATGGCACACACCATAGCTTAGACAGCCTGGGAATGTTTACTCTGATAACGAATATGTATTTTGGAAACTAATACTTTGTTTATGTTTGAAAATGATGAATTTGATTAACGTAATGTTTTATTAAATGAAATTTTTAGTCTTGAATTTTGGGACGTTACATCATTGTTTGGGTCAAATCATAATGCTTCAGACTATATGTTGGTCAAAAAATCAGTTTTGAATTAGTTATTATCCAAAGAAAAATAATATCATTATACTATCTTTAACTCCTAAATTACATTTTTTTATAACTAACTAATATATTTTTATTTTTATTAGAAAAAAGTTCTTATGATTATAGATGATAAAATAGATTTAGGTCTCGTTTGATAGACATATTTCAAGGTGCACACACATCTTTCTGGCTAAATGAGCAAAAAAGACTTTTTGATTTGCACAAAAAAAACACATTTTTCCCAGTAAGATATGTATTTCGCATAAAGTCTCAAAACTATTTTTTTTTGGCTGAATGGGCCTGATTTGGTGTAACGCCAGTTTTCAGGTATTTGCGTAGTTGGCCTTGCTTTATATTAACTTTGCATTTTGATCCAAAATGCCAGACGTTGGGAATGGAACGTCAGGCGTAAGTTTGTGGACTTCAGACGTTCGCACATAGAGGACTAACCCTAATTTTTAGGGTTTGCACCATATGTAAAGGTCATTATAGCCTCAACACGTTTCTTATCTCTAGCCTCTGTCCTTTATAGCCCTCATTTCGAAACCTAAGTATGTGTGAGTGTTTTGAAGCCTTGAAGTAACATTTTGGTATTATTTTAGTGTTATTGGTGGAGAAGGAAGATCTTTAGAGTGTTGGTGTTACTCTCTAGCCTTTGGATCTGGACTCTTGGCATCTTGGAGCACCTTTTGGAGGTATAAAGTTCAGATCTTGATGAATTCTTTATTAGATCTTGCTTAAGTGTAGTTTTATGTTCTTTTGGTCCCAAGAACTTGATTTTTGTGAGTTTGGAATGCTCCAGAGGTTTGGGTTGTCATTTCAAGCATTTTGGAGGGTTTAGAATCATAAAAATGCAAGCTTGGACCTTGATACTCTTCCATGCAAGAGTTTTGGAACTTTATAGTGTAATTTAAGTTAGATTTTGGTGTTTGGCTCTTTGTAGCCCTGTAAAGTCATAAAGGTTACGACTTTATGACTTTATACATTCTTTTAGCATTGGATTTGAAGTTTGAACATTAGGTCTTAAGCCATTAAGACCTTGGTTAAGGATTTGGGATTCTGTGGTTACGCCAGGCGTTTGAGTTAGAACGTTGGGTGTTCGGATGCCAAGCGTCATTGAGTGGATGCCAGGCATTCTCTCAGAAGCCTATCGGGTCAGTTTTGGGCCTTGGGTCATTTAGGGGTTTAGGCTTGGATTAGTTGGACCAAATGAGGAAAGGGTAATATGGTCTTTCACCCTAGGAGTTGGACATATAAATGAGATTCCTAGTTATGGTTTATGGCCCAATTATTAATTGGGGTTTTATTTGATTGATTGGTGCGAGGAATTTCCAAATCAGCAGTCCGAGCAGCTATCTGATTTTCAGCGGTTGAGGTGAGTCTCTTCTCAGCGTTTAGCGGGTTAAAGGCACCAATGTCGACCCATGATTTATTATGACTAGGATGCTAGTTGTATGTGTGACTCGTGAATGTGTAGTATGTGATATGTATACTAGGAGGGGCCCAATGCCAGGCGGGGCCTGATAAGTGTATTGCATGCTATTTTTCTCGATGATTCTTGCATGCTTTTTATGTGTCTATACGTATACAAGGCGGGGCCTGATGAATGTCATGAGGCGGGACCCATCTCATATCATTGACAGATCTGTGAGTGGAGCTCGATGTCGGGCGAGGCTCGATGGTTGTTGGGCATGGCCCATTGTATGTTTGATATGTATGACATGGGGTATTTTGGGAAAGTCACTAATCTTCGTGCTTACGTTTTTCATTTTATGTTTCAGGTACTCCTGGATCGAAGGGGAAGGGCTCAGGATGATCGCATTGCACACACCACATTGTTATGCATTTTGTGATTTGATGTACTTAGATGATTATTGACACAGAGAGAGATAAAGTTGCAGAAGTGCTTCTAGATCTCATGGAATAAGGCATAATTTAGAACAAAACTTTCCAACACCTTTCCAACCCGAAAAATTCTTGCAGAATTTCTCTGTAACTGAATTCTAAAGTTCATCTCTTCATCTTCCCAGCATACCAAAATGAACCGAAATGGAATTGGCTATTGAACAACCAAACATATTCCGACCGGCCCTCGTAGTGTGGATGGCGGATGAAGGAAGAACACCTTACTTCTTTCAAAAGACGGAAACAAAGTAATTTTTTCCCACTAGCCTAACTAATGATTTTACCTCACTTTGTTGTATTGTATAGACAAGCCTGACTTTATAGATAGGAATTCAGAAAAGAGTTCTAACTTACCTTCCTGACTGTACTTCCTGCTTTTGGACCTATTTTCTATTCTAGTGGTAAGACTGTAGTCTACTGCAACAGGAGAAAGGAAAGCAGGCCATCATGATAAGACCCTCTTTAAGCTCTCTCTTTCTGCTCGCTCCTGTCAACGAATGAATTTACTACTTGTGTCACTGACATTCCATTAGCATGGTGGACTATAGACTGGCTTTCACGTTCACTCTATAGGAAGGGGACTTAGATTAATCGATTCAATGGGCGAACTGCTTTCCTTTAAAGGTAGCAAGTGATTGAAATGACAAGCTTGTAACTGATATGAAATCGGAAGGCAGTAAGTTGGACGAGGAGCTCTTGTACCACAGAGTGGGTAAATGCTCCCATCTTTCAAGAGACTGTTTATGTTCTTGTTTCTTTAGTCTCTTTACCTGCAAGCATGAATTCCTGAACCCAATACTACGAAAGAGCTTCATGCCCATATTAGTCAAGCTATATCTTGTACTTTCTTGGGCTAATCATTCTGCCCGCCATTCCCAAAAGAGGGAAATGGCTCAGATTCCTCATATTACAGGCCTTAAACCCAAAAGAATAGGCTTTCTACCCCTTCTAGCGAGTTATTAGCATCTGGGAGTTCTAGCAACTGTCAACAGTCTAGTGCAACTAATGTACGAAGGAAGCAAAAAGTTAGCTAAAAAGTATGAGAATCTCCACTGTTCAATCAACAACAACAGGGAGGTCTGATTTTCTTTTATGGTTTTACTAGCACGTTTTGGATGATGGGTTTACTATTATTAAAATGAAATTTTTGGTCTTAATTTTGGGTACGTTACAAGTTGGTTTCGGAGCCTCGGTTTGAAGGATTCGGGTATACCATTCACAAAAGTGAGGGCATAATTTATGGAGCATGTGTGGCTAACCGACACATTAAAACGAGATGATAAATGACATTAAGAGTACCTAGATAATTTGCATGGTTATTAACATCTTGTTTGTGATCCACGACATCCCAGTCATAAAAGTGAGAGCATAATCGAGATTAAACATGCCATTGATTAGATTCAATGAATCTCAAAAGATCTAGGAATTTCATAAGATTGAAATTGGTAAAAGCCTTACCTACCTAAAATAGATTCGAATTTGATTTCGGCATCCCTCTTCAAAGTCCGAATCGAAAATATGGATCCTAGCCTTAATTCAAATTTATGGGTTAATAATTAAGGTTTAAATATCAACTAACTTGAATTTTTTTCTCATATTATAGATGTCAAGTCAAAACAACAATGGTCTTCCTAATTCTTTTGGAAATGGTTTTCCTCTACCATGTGAAGATGATCTTCCACATTTTGATCAAGGTGAAAGTATGTAATGGTGGAAATGGACTTCATGCTTCTCCAAATCTTCTTCCTCCTCCTCCTCCAATAACTCTCCCCATGTCACAAGTTGAAAGATACGAAACTATTCAAGCCTTATTGGCATGCAAGCTTCGAGATGGAAATTTTGTGAGTATGCATGTTCTAGAAATGAAATCGTACATTGACAAATTGGAAAAAATGGGTGTCGTTTTCCCAAGGGAGCAAGCCATTGATTTGGTTCTACTTTCCCTTCCTAAGTCATATAGTCAGTTCATTGATAACTTTTATATGAGTGACCACGACGTGACCCTAATTGATCTGACACATATGTTGATTGTTATTGAAGCAGAAATGCTTAAGAGCACAAGTGAAGCAAAAGTGTTTGAAAGATCTAATTCCAAAGTTTCCATGGACATTGACGATGGTAACAGTGGTGCTCCAGAAAAGATTTCTCTTCACAATGGAAAGGGAGCGGCCGAGGTCTACCCGTTTGATCGTATGGTAAAGAAAAAGGCTAATTATGAGATAGTTCGATGTGCTACCCCAAAATGGCCATATGTTTATATTGCCAATTGAAGGGACATTGGTTGCGAAGCTTCCCTGACCACCTGAAAGATCTCAGAGATAGTAAAGTCAATTAGTGTGACTCTACTTTAGGTACATCCATTATCTAACCCCATTATTTTTAATAAGTTCTATTCATAGATTCTAAATGCATGATGTGATGATCACATTTTGATGGATTACAGGATCTAAGAGAAAGAATGAATTTTAAGAAGAGTGAGCTGATTCTGATCGTTGGAGATGCATTTCGATCGCATGGTTTGATGGTCAGAATTTGGAGCTGCTACTTGAGAGTTAAGATAATTTAGTAGATTGCTTAGGAAATATCTAGAAACATAGTTTTCATTACATGCATTATAAGGAAAAGTTCCAAATTTTCGTTTATTAACAATAAAAGTGAAATTTTGGTTTATATAGTTGGTTTACTTTATATTTCCTTGCAATGACATTTATGAAAATGTTGGTTACATTTTTATTATTAGTAATATTAATTGTGGATTTGATTCTTATTATTTCACTGGTGGTAAATGCCATAATTGACTAAGTGATAAAGAATTCTCATCACCCATGTGTCAATTGGATAGAAACTTAAAGTCATACAATTCAAATTGTGTGATGTATGAGAATCTTGATCTTTGGAAGATTGTGACTAATTCATTGATCACATGTTTATGTGAGTCAAAGTGAAGGAATAGTGGATCTGGTCTATTGATGTGGACTCTGCAGGTCAACCACAAAGGACAATAACTATATTCGTCATTATTTACTGATGATTCAACAAGTATGGTTGTGTTTATAAGATTAAGCATAATTCTGATACTTTGAAAAAAAGTTTCAAAGAGTAGCAGAATGAATAAGAAGAATCAATTAGGCAGAAAGATAAAAGTTTCTCCAATCTGAAAGGAAACGAGAGTACTTTAGTATCCTATTTTATGATGTCTTAATGATTGTGGATCTATATCACAATTGATCCTCGGAGAACATCTTAGTGCAATTGTTTAACTAAGACGAGGAATCAGATATTGTTGAAATGGTTTAATCGAGAGATGAGTCATACTTCGTTTCTAATCAAGTTTTAGAGTCATGCTCTAGTTACTACATATCGTATCTTGAAACTTAATTTATACTAAGTTGGTTTATAACACCTCATGAAATGTGGAGTGATTATGTTATCTTACTCTATCACATTTGGAATTGGTAGTTGTGATGTTTTGGTTAAAACAAAGGATAAACTAAGACCAAATCATGAAGTGTTTCGTGTTGGGAATCCACACTAAATTTTGAATATTTGTTTTAACTCGTCAAGGTATATTCCCTGAGAGAGAAAATTATATGTCAAGAAGTCAGTGAGAGTCTTATTGATCTTGAAAAGTTCAGGAGTCATTCGAGAATAAACCTTTTAGTTATCACTAACACACAACCTGAGGTTGATAACCTATCGTGTTAAATTAACACATTCTTGTTTCTGTGCATATTCCAGTTGAGTTGACAATGCTTATGAGTTTTATGTTTTTCATTTAACTTCAAAAGAAAAGCACGTTGGTCGGTGAAAGTATGTTGATCAATATGGGTGAGCTGCTTAACAACACGGAAGCATTGGTAGGTCCTTGTGCTACCAGAGGACAAAAAATTAAGAATAATCAAAGTTTAGTCCATAAAAGGAAAACTCAATTTGAGTTTGGTTTTGTCCTAAACCTTATCTTATGATTGTAGGTTGGAAATTATGGATTCACATGGATGGGAATGTATAGAATCTAAGTGGAAATTTTTTTGCTCTAATTCATGAAAATGATTATGAGGAAACACTTTCGTTAGTAGATTTTAAAGATCTGATAAATATCATTATAGTTAGTGGTTGTGTTAATTGTGTTCTCAAATTCATAATTTGATTACAACATCCTTTTTCATAGTTCAAATTCTAAAAGATGACAAGGAATTATTTGAACTTTCAGGATATATGGTTATAGGTTCCGAAAGGGTTTAAACACACACACAAACATATACTATCTAATGAAAGGTGTAAAGGCTTGAGAAGTCTAGTTGAAGACTTATCAAAGCATCACGTATCAGAAATCTGCACTTTAGTAAGAAAGTCAAGAGTACTGATTTCTAGAAGTCCAGTTGATTTCTGGGTACATGTCAAAGCTAGTGGGAGCATAACTATTATGCTGAGTGTTGCGAGTTAGCAATACTATTTGTAGGAAATAAAGTTTACAAATTTGCAAGTTGCAAAGTTTGGAAATTGTTTCGCTATAAATAAGGCTTAAGGGAGAGGGCACTCATACTTCGTTTCAAATCTAAAATTTGTGATTGCATACGACTTTGTCATGGACATATATGAATATCTTGTTGGAATGATTCAACATATGAGATGCGATACGTGGAAAATATTATAGTGAGAGACTGATCAGATATCAAGTCTTTATGTAAGACATAGTGAATCGAGTCCCATATGCTTTGAATATAGGATCCATTGTATACACTATTATATTCACTCGTTCTGATTTTTCCAAATTCATAGGGCAATGAGAGGAAAAGGGACTAGAACCTTGTGTGACTAAAGTTGAACAACTGTCAAGAACGTTCTAAGGTTATACCAAAGGATTGGTTGCTTGTTGACAATTGGAAGTATAGTATTGTTTGGAAGGACCACAACGACATGCTTTGGATTAAGATGATTCTTGATCATAATTGATGGTCATATGGGAATATGAAAATGTTTCCATAGAGGGAGTTGATTATTAAAATCTACATGTGTGTCAAAAACTTTAATGCAAGGAAGGTGTTCAAGGAGTATGCCTTGAATTTGAAACTTCATTACTTTGGAATTTTTTTAGTAGCAGAGCTCCAAAGGAACATTTTGTAATATCGTTGGCTAACTCTCTATGACTTTAAAGCCTCGACATTATAGAAGATCATTACATATAAGGTTAAACTCTAACACATTATAATAGTGACATGAATTTGGAGTTGTGAAATGAGTATCAATGGAATAGTGACCAATCGATTTGTTCACAAAGGAAGGACCACATTGAAACATAGTATGCATGTTCATGACATGATGTGACTGATGTTTAATTCAAGTGTTTAGTTGATTACTTGAAACATTATATGTAACACTCAGAATCTAGAAGGTTAATTGTAGAATTATGCCAATTTCAAGTTGAACTCGGCAAGTCAGAGGAGCCAACTCGGCGAGTTGAAGATGAAAAATCATGGGGATTTAATGGGTCTACTCGAAGATTTGGGGAGCCTCAACGTAGCGAGTAGAAGTTGGCTTGACCGCGAAGTTTAATGAGGCAACTCGACAAGTTGAGGAGCCTCAACTTGGTGAGTTGGTCACTCATAAGGAAATCCTAATTTTAGGGTATTGCACCCTATTTAAACACCTTAAGTCCCATGTGTTGGCCTCATATCTAGCCTCCATAGCCCCTAACCATAATCTTGAAACCCTAGAGCCTCCTTGAGTGTTGTGAGCTCATGTTGTGTGTGTTTGAAGATCATTGAAGGAAGAAAAGCTTGGTGCAAAGTGGTGGTTCGTGTAGGAGCTTTCATATTTGGGTTCTTTGCTCCATTTTCGACATATTTCGGGTATAAAGTCCTAACCTTGGTTAATATTTGATTAAATCTCCTTATTTTGGGTTTTGTGATGTTTTGGCCTCCTTTTGGGGATGATGATGAAGTAAAGTCATTTTAGGGGCTGTTCTTACAAATTTGGGTTGGTTTTGGTGCCCTTGAGCTTAAAGGTGCAAGCTTTAAGAGGATTTTGGTGTCATGCACGCATTAAGTCAATTATTAAGTCCATTCCAAGCTTAAGAGCTTCATTTATACATGCATGAACGTAAAGCTGGCAACTTTAAGTGGTTTTCCAGCTTAAGGAACCCAGATCTATGTTCTGGAGTCATATCCTAATGGATCAAGTGCTTAATGTATTAAGAGGTGGGTTTCTAGGAAACTCAGCGGGTTTGTTGGATAAACTTGATGAGTTGGCTCGGTTTTCCCCGACATTTTCAGATTGATAGAGGAACTCGGCGGGTTGTCGATTCAACTCGACAAGTTGACTTGGTTTTTCTTGATCTGTGCAGATTGATGGAGAAACTCGATGAGTGGAAGGACAACTCGGCGAGTTGGGTCAACTTGGATCATTGACTTTGACTTTTGATGCATGTCTTTGACCAAGTTTGTCCTGAGGGGTGTTTGTTATAACCTGATTTGGATTTAAGGAAAATATGGGCTTAGGATAAGAACAATATGGGTTTGGGCCCAATTCGGAAAATTGGGCCATTAGTGGGCCTTTGTGGATCTTTTGGTTTTGCGCCTCAGTTTGGGTGTATGTTGGGTTAGGGGTAAAATGGTCATTTTACCCCAAGTATGGATTATGGATTATAGCGTGGGACCCAATGGCTAGTTGGGTGTGGTATTGGTTTTGATAGCTCAGAAACCAGGACAACAACTAAGGACTTTCTTTCGGGGAGCTTCTGCATTCGAGGTAAGTTTTCCTCACTATGCTTACGGGTCGAAGACACCAATTTCGGCCCTTTGGATTGTTATCCCAGTTTATCTTATGATTGAGTACTGTTATGATCTGTTAGATCAGTATCCTGGTAGATAGGATGATGTTATGCATAGTGATCTGTTAGATCAGTTTGACTGGTTGTAGACCGTTATATGATTATATGTTATATGTGCACATGTTTGATTGGTGGTTGAGGCTTCCCTGCTTTGTGTATAGGCCAACAGGCCGGGGCATTCCAACCTAATGGTTGAGGGCCGAGGGTATTCCAACCCGAGGATGATTGGACCTATAGTATGTTGGCATTCCAACCCGATGGTTGAGGGCCGAGGGTATTCCATCCCGAGGATGATTGGACCCATAGTATGTTGGCATTCCAACCCGTTGGTTGAGGGCCTAGGGTATTCCAACCCGATGGTTGATTGGACCTATAATATGTTGTTATTTGTATATGTTATATGTTTGGGTGTTAGTATTTTGGGGGAACTAACTAAGCTTCGTGCTTATAGTTTTGGTTTATGGTTTCAAGTACTTCAGTGAATGTTTTGAAAACTATGTTGAAAGAGATTATGATTTTTAAATAATGTTTTAGGAATAACGGTTTTTTTAAACACTTCTATAGAAAATGGGTTGTTTTGAAAATTTTAAATTTTATGAAAATTTATGGGTGTTACAAGTTGATATTAGAGCCTTGGTTTGAGTGAATTAGTGGAACACTCGTGTGAATCCAGACTCAAACTATGGAAAAATATTTTCAAAATGGTTTTCAAAATATTCAAAGAGGATGCGATGTGTATGATTAGCCGGAGCCAGTAAGTAGCATCCAAAATACCATACTGTTATTTGGTATTGTGATATGTTAGAATAACATGCTAGTGATGGGCTAGGAATCTTCAGGAATTGCATGATAGAATTGCCTAATTATATAATGCCTGATATCCTAGGATTCTTCTTTACATGAAATTGACATCATTATTGTAGTTGCTTAGTGTATGCATCATAGTTGTACATAACTAAGATTCTATAGCCTAAGAATGTTTGGTTTGACCTTATTTCATGTTCTTTTTTTTATGAAGGGCTTAGGGTGGGTAGGATCAGATATTCGACTGTCTATAATATCCAGTGTTGTGTATGGCTAGCATACATGGGTACTGCAGGGTTGGTGGAAGTTTCATGACCGGGTACAGTGTATAGTGGGTCACCGTGATGAATGGTTAGCCACTATGGGGAGAGTGTGAGCTAGATGAGGGTGTACCTGTGGTGCTGGGAGTTGAAGATCGTGGATTTCGCACGAGGATGTGTCTGATTTTATTGCATTTTAGTGCTAGTCGGCTTCTCTGCTCGAATGCTACTTGCTTTGTGCTTTGTGGAGCTCATGAGTGATGTGAGTTAGCTATTGGGTGAATATGTAAAGTCACATGTGAAAAAGGTTGGATAATCTCAGAGTGACGGATTTGACCCTGTTGCACGACTCTCGTTTGAGTCCAACCGTTGTAGGGATGAGTCTGTTACTCGAAGGATTATCTAAGCTTTATTACATGTGATTGTATTCATGGAATCGCTAATTAACATTGTGAGGGGTTCTTCAGCAGCTGATGACACATAAATATGGAACCCTAGGATAGGCTAGGGAGTATTCTAGTGCAGTTGTTTCGCTGTTGAGCGAATTTCAAGAGTATTTTATAATTAGGTCTTAGAGGACCCGAGAGGATTCTTGAGGAGAGTATGGGTAGGTGTGGAAGGTAGTATTGGGCCCATACTACTGGAAGCACATGATCCATACTCAAATCGAGGAGCATTTCGGAGATTCTAAGGACTGGTCCGGGTAGATAGCATGGCTGGATACCATGGTTCGAGACAGTGGTTCTGCATATGTTGATCTTTTGGCTTGGGCTGCTCAAGCGAGGATGGGTTTTGTGTTCTTCAGGACCCTATGGCGATATTGATGTGGTTTGAATGGTTCAGACCTGGATAAGTATGTTGATTGGAAGTCTCGAGGGTTTTGTTAGAGGTCATGCCTTAGACCTCAAGACACGAAGAGGAAGTGGTTGATATGACCATATCGGAGTTTGCATATGGGATTTAAGTGGCATATTGTCGGATTAGATTTTCGTTATCTGTGGCAAGGATCTTGCCTTCAGATTTCTGAGTTCGAAGGAGTGGGCAGGCTGGTGACCTCCAAAGTTAGGTTGGATTCTCAACTTGAGGTCTGTTGGTCGTGGTGGTTGGCGACAACATGTCAGCGTTGGTGTGTGAAAGTGGTTTGATGCGGCATGAGTATCTTAATGATGTGAGCAAGGGAAATATCCTTGAGAGATGGGAAGGCCAGGTGAGATGGGAAGGCCAGGTGTCTGATTGTCATGTGGGTTGCAGGCAGGGGTGTATGTTTGGATCGTAAATTGACAGTTGCCTATGCTTTTTAAGTGGTTATTATAGGAAGATCTGAGGTCTTTAGTTGTATTTCAAGTTCCTCGTGGGGTTCGTTTGATCCGTACCTGGAGGACCATATCACAGGTGATATTCGTTTCATGGTCAGGTACAGTTGGACCTGGATGGGCTGCTTGGGTTATGTTTTGGCTCATCACCAGTGGGCGATGGTTCGAGTTCTAAGTGGGGGAGAATTGGGGTTCACAGGTTAAATGTCAGTCATTAAGAGTTCTGTTAGTTCGTTGGTTGGTTTGATGCTTTCAGATTTGTTGGGCAGATGTTGGTTGGTGGACCCTTTTCAGAAGCAGGTATGTTCAGCTCCAGGTGGGTTGTGGTTTCTCTAGTTTGGGTGTCAAGGTATTCGAGACCATTGGTCATTGAGTTCGTTATTTAGTGGGAATTCTCTGAAGGATTTAAGTGGTGCCATTTACATGTCAAGGAATGCATCAGCTACCCTCCTGTTCAGTATATTCTATGTACGTTCGGTCTTCAGGTGTGTTACCCTCAATGGTTGGGTGGGAGCTTGGTTCATAGCAGACTCAGATTTTGGTAACCTTCAGGATCATATTAGAGGTCTTCTCAAGCTAGTGAGGCAGTGATGGAATCCATTCAGTCCAGTATGGGGTCTTGTTTTGACCGATCGTGAAGATGTTTTCTGTTTTGACTAAGGTGGCAAGTCAATTATCTCTAGTGTTTCTTTTCTATTCGTATGAGATTTTGTGTATCTTAAGTATGTGTATGGGGGTGTTCTGTGTGAGCTGGGCAAGATGGATTTGGGGCTCTTGGTTTAAGCTATGTGCATGGTTCTCTTGGGTTTCAACTTCCAATTTGGATCTAGAGTCCAAGCATTATCCTTTATGTGGATCGTGTGCGGCTTTGTTTTTATAAGGATTGCTTGGATAGCAGCTATGTGGTGCTCAGTGACGCTGTGAGAGTGTCGTCAAGGACTGTGTGTTATCGGAAGCATTCTATTCATAGTCTATGGGCCTAGAGATCATAATGGTTTATTTCTTCTACTTGTAGTGTTTTCGGGGTTGAAGCGTTGATGGGGGTCGGGCGAGTCGTAAATCGGTTGGTTGGATAAGGGAAGTAGTAAGGATTGAGGGGAGTATCAGGCTGTTATTAGAAAGTCTCGGAAAGTTGTATGCAATGAGTCTAGTTGTCCGCAAACGGTTGTTAGAGTTGTGATTCTCATATTGGAAATTCCTTGTGCAGTCGTAAGTCATAAAATTATTGGTGATTGTATCGAGTGGGTGCCCTGGTGGGAGTACACCGGAGTCGGTAAGGGTTGGATGTATTACAAAAGTTCATGGTTGGATCGTAGTTGCTCGTCAAATCAGTGGTCGGTAGCGGCATAGCATAGAGTCAAGGGTGTTAAGATTTTGCGTTCTTCATATGGTTTGGTTTTGGGATAAGAATCATGTTCAGTGTGTTTCGAGGATCATTCTTCATGGTTATGGTAATGCCCCGGTTAGGGACTGGGGGTGGATTCAAATGGATGGTTCTACCATTGTGAAGGTTGGGCTAATGAGGAGGTTTCATGCTCCTAACATCAGTGTTTCGGGCATTATCAGTGTTTTGGGAAGTAACAATGTTTTGGGCAGTATCAGTGTTTCGGGTTGTATTAGTGACGTGGGATTCCACGTGTGTGTGGAGTATCTGGGAGTTTGGGAAATGATAAGTCACTCGCAACAGGATTAAATAATCATAGGGTAATTGGTTTGACGCTATTGTGCAACTCTCGTCTGAGTCTAATCGATGCAAGGATGAATCCTCTACTCGAAGGATTATCTGAGCCTTCTGTCGAGTATAAGTGTTTTGTCGCTATATATGGTCAGTGACTTTGTTTCCCTTTGAAGCAACAATATGATAAGGGGTTGGATGCATTTTGTTAGGTACAAGACTCTATGAGGTTGGCTTAGTGATATGTCGGTGGGGGAGGTTTGACAGGGAGTCAAAGCATTGCGACTTTAGGTTGCGGATCTCAGGAGAGGTAAGATTGGTTAGTATTCAAAGGATGATTCGTTCAACATCGGGCATGAAGAATTATTTTAGGGATGGTTTCGGTAGATTTGGATAAACCATTGTATGATAAGAGTTGGAAGTGTTATGGTTGGTCTGTTATTTGTTGGGAGCTTGGCATGGAGTTGCTTCAATGTGGCAGTCTGTATGGGAGTCAAAACATCATAGATTTCAGGTCTTAGAAGGGTAGAAGTGGTTTGCATGGACTGAAGTTTTAATTGTTCTCTTCGGGATGGAAGTTTCGGTTTGGGTTCTATTTGCCATGGGAACACTGTCTTAGGCGCAAAATTTCCATTTGTGATCATCGGGTTGGTCATTTTGATAGGCGAGTAGAAGTTGGCTTGACCACAAAGTTTAATGAGGCAACTCGACGAGTTGAGAAGCCTCAACTCGACGAGTTGGCCACTCAGAAGGAAACCCTAATTTTAGGGTATTGCACCCTATTTAAACACCTTAAGTCCCATGTGTTGGCCTCATTTCTAGCCTCCATATACCTTAACCCTAATCTTGAAACCCTAAAGCCTCCTTAAGTGTTGTGAGCTCATGCTGGGTGTGTTTTAGAGTGTTTGAAGATCATTGAAGGAAGAAAAGCTTGGTGCAAAGTGGTGGTTCTTGTAGGAGCTTTCAAATCTGGGTTCTTTGCTCCATTTCCAGCACATTTCGGGTATAAAGTCCTAACCTTGCTTAATATTCAATTAGATCTCCTTATTTTTGGTTTTGTGGTGTTTTTGCCTCATTTTGTGGATGATGATGGAGTAAAGTCATTTTAGGGGTTGTTCTTTCAGATTTAGGTTGGTTTTGGTGCCCTTGAGCTTAAAGGTGCAAACTTTATGAGGATTTTGGTGTCATGCATGCATTAAGTCAGTTATTAAGAGCTTCATTTAGACATTCATGAACGTAAAGTTGGCAACTTTACGTGGTTTTCCAGCTCAAGGAAGCCAGATCTATGTTTTGGAGTCATGTCCTAATGGATCATGTGCTTAATGTGTTAAGAGGTGGGTTTCTGGCGAACTCGGCAAGTTTGTTGGATAAACTCGGTGAGTTGGATCGGTTTTCCTCGACATTTTCAGATTGATAGAGGAAATCAGCGGGTTGGTGGTTCAACTCGACAAGTTGACTTGGTTTTTCCCGATCTATGCTGATTGATGGAGAAACTCGACGAGTTGAAGGACAACTCGGCGAGCTGGGTCAACATGGACAATTGACTTTGACTTTTATGTATGTCTTTGACCAAGTTTGTCCCGAGGGGTGTTTGTGATAACCTGATTTGGATTTAAGGAAAATATAGGCTTAGGATAAGACCCATATGGGGTTGGGCCCAATTCGGAAAATTGGGCCATTAGTGGGCCTTTGTGAATCTTTTGGTTTTGGGCCTCAATTTTGGTGTATGCTGGGTTAGGGGTAAAATTTTCATTTTACCCCAAGTATGGAATATGGATTATAGCATGGGACACAATGGCTCAATGGGTGTGTTATTGGTTTTGATAGCTCAAAAGCCAGTAAGGCAGCAACTAAGGACTTTCTTTCGGGGTGCTTCTGCATTCGAGGTGAGTTTTCCTCACTGTACTTACGGGTCGAAGGCACCAATGCCGACCCTTTGTATTGTTATCCCGGTTTATCTTATGATTTAGTACTGTTATGATTTGTTAGATCAATATCCTGGTAGATAGGATGATGTTATGCTTAGTGATATGTTAAATCTGTTTGACTGGTTGTAGACCGTTATATAATTATCTGTTATATGTGCACATGTTTGTGTTGGATTTGGTGTCTAAGCCCATAACTATAATTGGTATGTACTTGACCTGATAGTAGCATGGTCCTTTTGGGTTGCCTTCACAAAAGCAACTTGATTGGATGAATTATGGAGAGAGAGGTTAATTATGATTTATTAATATATTATAGGAATAATATATTAAAAAAGAAATCATATTATTTAGTTGATATTGGTCAAGAATTAATTTTGTGGTCAAAAGAGATTAATTAAATTTAGAGGACTGATATTATAATTATAAGATAGTTGCATAATGGTCTGAGGATCTTTAAGATAAGAGATGGACGAAATCTTTTTTTGGGAAAGAGGCCAAGCCTTGGCAAAGATAGATGGACGAAATCTTATGGATAGCCCATAAGGATGTCCTCCATGATAAGGTTCTGGAAGGATCCTATGGGTTGCTTAGGGCTTAAGCAACCAGATTAGGTATTTGACTGAAACCCTAATTCTTCATCTATATAAGGAACCCCTTGGGCGCCTAAAATCAGTGACTAGAAACCCTAGAAGGATCTTAGAGCCGATTTTAAGCCTCCTCCTCCTCCTCCTCTCTCTCTCTCTCTTGCTCTCTCATATTCTCCAACTTGATTCTTAGTGTTTGTGATCGATTAGAGGTATTACACTTGTTATACTAAAGCTCTCAAAGATTAAAGATCAAGCTACAATTGAAAGGTAAACATCCTAACTTTGTTTTAGTTATGATTTTTGATTTTTTATATGGTAGACATATGGTTTATAAGCTTTGGATGATTATTGCATGTACAATTAGAAAAAATAGATCCAAAGCTTTAGGGTTTGGATGTGCACCATAGGATTGTTGTTATGCTCAAAACCCATCAGTTTGATTGGTGGCTGAGGCTACTCTACTTTGTGCGTTGGCCAACAGGGGGCATTCCAGCCCGATAGTTGAGGGCCGAGGGTATTCCATCTCGAGGATGATTAGACCCATAGTATTTATGCATTCCAACCCGATGGTTGAGGGCCGAGGGTATTCCAACCCGATGGTTGATTGGACCCGTAGTATGTTGGCATTCCAACCCGATGGTTGAGGGCCGAGGGTATTCCATCCCGAGGATGACTGGACCCATAGTATGTTGGCGTTCCAACCCGATGGTTGAGGGCCTAGGGTATTCCAACCCGATGGTTGATTGGACCCATAGTATGTTGTTATTTGTATATGTTATCTGTTTGGGTGTTGGTATTTTGGGGGAACTCACTAAGCTTCGTGCTTATAGTTTTGGTTTATGGTTTCAGGTACTTTAGTGGATCATGGCAAGGTGAAGGCGTGACCGTACACATCCTCGCGTTTTGGACTTATGATTTCTGGGAAACTCTAATAATTTGAATGTTTTGAAAAGTATGTTGAAAGAGATTGTGATTTTTAAATAATGTTTTGGGAGCAACGGTTTTTGTAAACACTTATATAGAAAAAGGTTGTTTTGAAAAGTTTAAATTTTATGAAATTTTATGGATGTTACATTATACAATAAATAAATTCTGATTAATATGGTGATTAAATAATAAAAGTTTAATTTATATTCAATAGTTTTGAGACCATAGTTAATTAGGTTATTATTGTGTTTTACTTTACATGTTTTACTTCTAGAATAATTTGATTTTTCGAAATTCCACAGTCACTCATACTTTTAGTTGTAAGTAGCGAATTAAGACTGTCATGAATAGAATTATAGATCGTATATGGGGATTAGACATAACAATTGTTTGTTGCAATGTTCATGAGTACTTAGGAAATGGGGATTCTGAGTATTGGATAAACCCACGCTCAGAGAATTACGTCATGGACTTTATCACGAGTAATTTTAAGTCGATAATATCTTATATTCTTGAAACAGAGATATATGAGTTGCTGTTTACAAGTCAGTTGTGCATTGATAATGTGTAAACGCATTAGTAACTTGATGTTATAAAACATATTGTTGTGCATGATTTGATGAGTAAATAGTGTAAGCATAATAGCATATAAGTCAAAGTTTATTTGTTCCTTGTGCCCTAACGGGAAAATCGATATCTTTGGTCTCCACGATGATTTAATGTCGACATCTAAAGTGCTTGGCCAAGCCTACACTGAATTGATGTGTTCAATTGGTAGTCTGATTTCAGTCGTCATAAATCAGAAATTGGGAAGCAAAAATCTTGGACATTGAGATTGATTATAATCCATGTCTCATGTCCTTATGATATCTTGTAGAATGGAGGAATATTTGATCACTTGTCTTAGAACATGTTAGTGACTGGGTCAAAGTTTGACAATGATTTTTGGTAGCTACAATTTGCTGATCAATTTGGTATTTACACTGGCAGTTATAGTTATTAGACTTATCCACGTGGGAGGCTGTCGGATTAGGTGTTTAAGCCCATAAATATAATTGGTATAAACTTGAAATGATAGTAGCACAATCTTTTTGGGTTGCCCTCAGACTTAACAATTGAATATGACAACTTTTAGGGAGAGAGATAATGATTTATTAACTTATGGTTAATAAATTAATTGGAAATCAAAATAAATAATTTGTTAATATATTATGGAATCTATATTAATTGGAAATAATATTATTTAATTAATAATTAATCAGAAATTAATTGGATTAATTTTGGGATTAATTAGATTAATTAAAAATAGGAGGACTAAAGGTGACAATGTGTAACGTCCCGAAAATTACAAGATAAAAATTTCATGTTTATCAAAATCAAAACACTCATTTATTCGTTATTCAAACATTTAGAAGTTTTTCAAATAAATCAATTATCAGAGTACATTCCCAAAATCATGAGTTGCGAAAACACAGGTGTATGTGCTGGGATCAAGCTAGGCCCTTCCTTTTTGGACCGGAAATACCTGAAACCATAAACCATAAACCGTAAGCATAAAGCTTAGTGAGGTCCCCAATATACCACATACCATCCATAACATATAATCCATACATATCATACATATCAAACATGCGATACGAGATGTTATGTGCCAACCATAGTCTTGTCATTATGCCACGAGCCGTATCATGGTCTTTCTTGCTAGGCCAGGGGCTAAAACCCTGTGTCTTACGTATAAGTGCTAAAACCCAGCCAATACGTCGTGTGTGCCCTAGATTCAATAGCTTAATACAATAAGTTGTTTCCTCCGCTTCCAAGAGCTCCAAAGCTCAGATCTAGTCCGAAACATGGTCCAGAAGGATAAGGTTTCCAACTTTATCCATTGGGACTACCCAAAAAGGTTCAAACCAAATCCATAAATCTTAATAGTGCAAGGGATTAACCAATAAGCACTTAATCCATAAAGATATAGCCCCAAGCATAAATCTTAATAGTGCAAGGGCTTAACCAATAAGCACTTAATCCATAAATCCATAAATCTTAATAGTAGATAATTGTCAAACTTTAAGTAATTATTAGTTTATATGATAAAGATAATTATTTGTATTATTTGATGTGAATTATCTTGCCATAAGTAGATTATGTCAAATTATGTGATAAATATTTGATTATTTAATTATTTTTCAAATTTGATCTAAAATATATTTTGAAAAGTTTCAAAATTTGCCCTCAAGTTTTGGAATTTAAATTTTAATTAAAAGTTTAATTTTGAAATATTTAAATTCTAAACCCTAGATTTTTAAAAGTTTAAAATTCAAGCCTTATACTATTATAATATTAAAAGACTATTAATTATATCTATGTATAAGACGAGTCAATCTTATCGTTAGTAGGCATCATTCACGAAGCTGGTCTATAAGGGTGTTTAAGGAAGCGGCCTGTAAAATGACCGCCATTGGGTATCTACTCTTACCCACCGCACTCTTGAGTAGTGGAGGGTCGTTAGCCTAACGGGTAGGATAGGACAAACTAATTCCTCATTAATAAGTATAATGATTCATAAAGTAACTAAATATTTTCATAAAATTCCCAATCTTAGTTACTTTAGGAAAAATGTGAAAATGTATGCTATTCCATGAAATTGCACTTCGCACCTTGCCAAGTCGTTAGTGGAGCGTGTGTGGTTAACCGACACACTAATTTGGGACTAGCAAGGGTGACAGAGGGTAGCTCGATGTTTATCATAGATCGATGGAGCGTGTGTGGCTAACCGACACATTGATTAGGTGATAAATGACATCGAGAGTACCAAGCACATTTGCATGTTTAGTCACACCTTGTTTGTGATCCTCGGTATCCCAGTCACAAACGTGAAGGGCATAATCGAGATTTAAACATTCCATTGAAAAGTTCAATGAATCTCAAAAGAATCTAGGAATTTCAATTCATTTAAAACTTAAAATCCTTTTCATTTTTCATGGTGGAAATTGGAAATTGGTAAACATTCCATTGAAAAGAACAAACCCTTTGCAATAACTAAATCTCCTGCTACTCCCGGTGTTGGTGCCTTGGTTGTTACCTACTGAATGCTTTCTCTTATCATGTCCTGGTACCGAACATCCAACCCAATGAATGGATTAGATAATCTTTAGAGTAAAAGATTCACCCCTGAAACGGTTAGACTCAGAAGAGAGCTGCACTACAAAATCAAATCCTTCCCTATGAGATTATTTAACCCTACTGTGAGGGGCGTAGCACCTCTCGGTCAACTGGTTGCACCGCACAAGAATTCCTCCGTTAATGCATGACCGCATAACCTGTTGCCTCTGATCCGCTTCTAGAATGATCCGAGACCACCCTGGTCCCAACTGCTATATCACTATCTGGGTTACTGGAACCAAGCTCGATCTGTCAGTCGTTCCCAGCGACTCCCGAGGAAAAATTTGGCTACCTGAAACTGCTCTATCTACCTAGCTACTCTGGCTCTAGAACCCATGGGATTCCTCGATCCCCTACCTTGACCTAAAGGTCTCTACCAGGTCCCACCTGCATTTCTATAAGCGCATGGGGCTCGCCCACGAGTCTCATCCAAACTATATTTCGAAGTGGTCTCTCCCACAACTCTCACCTATCTTGGGCTACATGGGTCCAACTCCATCCTAAATCCCATTGAACCATCCTCTCCTGATCCTATCGTGGTAACTAGGAGATCCGGGCCTCGCCCACACTTCGCTACTAGGAGATACGAGCCCCTGCCCACACTCCACTAACTAGGATATACGGGCCTCGCCCACACCCTCTAACTAAACTGCTAATGAATGTTACGACTATCCCGCAGTCTTACAACACCTTCCTACACTGTCTAACTGCTGGATACCAGCCTGAGAACATCCAACAATACGCGCTCCATAGTCTAACATCCTGACTAACTCGCGAGCTACCGAGAGAAACCCCAACCAAGATTCCAAAACCAATCATCAACTATAGTGAATACTTGAATTCAATGTTGGTAAGTTTCCCAAACTCTCGACTTGCACGCTGCTCTATCCAAACAACCACCTAGGTTGCTTTCCTTCTCAACAAGGATGAGAACACATCCTAGTTGCGAACTTACTTCAACTCCCGACTACTAGGTGATTCTTCCCCACTTTTATTCAACTAGCTCCTTACAGATCATGGCTTGAAAATAAATCCCAATTATTCTCACCATCCTCTGACCATTCGGTTGTCAACCCACACTTACTACTGCTAGTGATCTCACTGACCTTTACCAAAACAATACCTTCTTTGAAAAACTAGCAGAACACTCCCGATTCCCAAATATACATGCTACAGTTATCGCATCCTGAGTAACCTACTCTAAAGAGGAATGACTTCTAACTACTACTCTAAAATCTATGGTATGCATATGACATATAACTCAATCACAAGCGGGACACAGAATTGTGAAATAATCTTACCAATATCGATGCAGTATCATAACCATAAAATCATAAATAGAAGCTTATAGAAAAAGTGAAAGATACGCACGTGCCACATCAGGGGATACTTGCGTCTCCTCTGAAACCAACTGGAAAGCCCAGCTCCTCGTCGTAGGCGCCTTTGCTCGGCCCTGACGGCCATCGGTGATCCTCAAAGTCAGAGGGGCATGTGCTATCACCTGTCCTACTGAAAGTAAACTCGGACACTGGGCCTTCTTGTGGCCCCGCTGACTGCAATGGAAGCATATCAGGTCTGATCCCTGGGTGGTGGTAGCAGTACATTCTCTGCTAAAGTGACCGATCCGGCTGCACTTGAAACAACCCAAATCGCCACCACTGTTGCTCCTACACGCACCGTCGTGCGTCCTGCCACACTTGCAACAACGGCTACGGTCCTAATGACCTCTCGATCTAGCATCTGATGTCGTGGGCCTCTTGCCCGAACCCGTAGATACCTGAATATCATCCGACTTCCTCTTCCTTTCTAACTCCATGTCAATCTCTCTCTGGCTTGGGCGATCATGTCTTCCAGCGTCTTGCAGCTGGATCGGCTCACAAACTGTCTGATATCGCTCGTCAGCATCTCATGGTACCGAGCCTTCTTCATCTCCTCATCTGCCACATACTGCGGAACCAAAAGGGCTCTCTCTCTGAACTTAGCGGTGATCTTTGCCACTGTCTCTGTAGTTTGTCGGAGGTTCTGGAAATCCAGTGCTAACTGTTGCACCTCAATCACTGGTGCAAACTCGGCCTTGAATATGGCCGAGAAGTCACTCCATGTCATCGCGTCCAATGCGACATCATCCCTAATAGCATGTCCAACTTCCTCCTACCAATCGCGCGCTCTGTCATTCAGGAGATAGGAGGCGAGTCTAACCTTGTTTCCATCGGGACACCGTCTAGTGCAAAAAGCGTTGACGACATCTGCCAACCATCTGCTGCTAGCAATAGGGTCCCTAGCCCCATTATAATCCGAAGCTCCACAAGCTCTGAACTCTCAGAATGTCAATGTGCGCGCTCCCATCATGGCCACCATTAATGTACGAAAGGCTCCTAACCTCTCATCCAAAATCTCCAAAATTCCCTCCTAGACCGTAACAAAGATCAGAGGAGTCTGGTCCAATATACTGTGTGTAATCTCTGCTGATAAAAACTCTCTCATCTGCTCCCCAAGCTGCTCAGCTCCTAAACCTGAGCCTGATCCCTCACTGACACCTAGACTGCCAACTGCTGGTCTAGGGCGTAGAACCACCATACTGAAACACATCATAACAAACATCAGTACGCTAATCATATATCAAGGGATCACACATACTACAAGTTTCTTGGATTCATCTCAGCCTTCTTTGATTCGAGTACGGATCCTCTGCTTTCAGTAGTACGGGCCCATACTACCTTCCACATCTATCTGTACTTTCCTCAAGAACTGCCTTGTCCCTACGAAGTCCCTTCTACGACTACTACTTCATGCGCTACTCTCATCCTAGGCTTGCCCTAGGGTAATCACCATCCCACTCTCCACCATCAGCTGCATAAGAAGTCCCTGCTATCTTCACCTAACTAGCTAATGATACGGAACCCCATCCATACTCAGCTAGTGATGAGGTACGAGACCTCGCTCATACTCACCTCCCTACTAGGCACATACAAGTATCACAAAGATAACAAGTATAATCTAACATTCATATATAAATCTTCCTCGGGGTTGCCCCGACATCGGACCCTAGTCCGGATATACTACCATATAAACATACTTCGGGCTTGCCCCAACATCAGACCTTGGTCCGGAACCTATCATGCCGACATATGCAAGAATCAAAAAGACCTCTAGCATACTAACATACTTCAGGCCTAGCCCGGCATCAAATCGTGATCCGGAACATATAACATACAATGCCTAGGGCTAAACCCCAGGTCTTCCTACTATACCCAAACATAATGGGCCGACATTATGGTCTTAGACCCATGCACCTAGTGAGGAGACTTACCTTGCACTGCTAAAGTCCTGCTGATACTTCTCTGGCTGCTAACTGGCAATTCCTTTAACCGATGCTCCTTCAGCTCCCCAAACTATCGGTAACAACATGACACTTAGTCCCAGAATGCCCTCAAAGTCAAACTAGGTCAACCTTGCACAAAGTCAAAGTCAACGCTCCGAGTTGACTCAACTCGCCGAGTTGCTCCATCAACTCGCCGAGTTCCAATAATTAGAATCCTAAAATCGTGATCCAACTTGTAGAGTCATCCCATGACTCGCCGAGTTCCCTGGCTACTCATGGTCGTGATTTATCGGATAAACTCGTCGAGACAGCCCTCAGACTCGCCAAGTTCTAGCATTAATAGAAACGGGACAACTCGCTTCGACTCGTCGATTCCCTTCCTGGACTCGTCGAGTCCCTCATTCTGTTTGAGCCCTCTTAACAGATTAAGCCCCTACACTTCAGATCCAGGCGCAAACTTCATCTATATGCTGGAAATGACCCCTTAAGGGTAAAGTTTCAAACTTTACCCACTCCTAATCCTTCCTAATGGGTTTAGCCAAAACCCTAGCCCCCTTTAAGACATAATTCTATGACCCAAAACCCATATTACTCCAATCCACAGCAGGGGAACCAAGATCTAGGCCCTAGTCACCCAATAAACACATAAAGTCCTGAACTTTTCTTCCATGCATGGCCCTTTGGGGCTTAAAAGGCCATACTAGCATCCTCAGGGTTTGCATGGGATTCTAATGGCATAAAGTTTGCACCTTTATGCCTTCACAACCCTCAATGACTTCGGATCTGAAAGTATCATCAACTTGGGACATCCTTAACCCATGAATCATACTTCTTGGACAAAACCCCCCATAAAAGGGACTTAAAGAGATCTAAGAAACTACAAGACAAGTTAGGAGCTTGATTACCAAAAAGTGATGAGATTAGAATGAAATCCCTGGATCCACAACCTTATCCTTGAACCTTCAAGCTTCCTTTTCTTCTTCTAGCCTTCAAGAACACATAAAACACTCAAGGGTGACTCACACACTCTCAAAAGGCTCTAGGGTTTCGTAGGTTAAGTTCCGGATAATGGGGGCTGGTAATGTGACCAAGAGGAGGAGAATAAGATGTTTAAATAGGGCACCAAGTCCCGGATTAGGGTTTCCCAACCCTGACCAACTCGCCGAGTAGGTCACTTAACTTGCGACCCAAAATATGCTACTACTCGTCGAGTTATCCCACTTACTCGATGAGTTGCCATATGATCTTGAGGTTTTCCTTTCCTTTTTAGGTCTTCTGAATTCTAGGTGTTACAGATAAAGATGGTGAACGAAATCTAGAATGTTTCTAGAGTTTACTTGGGCTCTGAGGGTGCTTTGGATGCCTTAGGGAGGAAGTTAAGGGATTAGGGTTATCAGAGATACCTGCCTTATCTAATATCTTCCTAACACTTATATAAACCCTTGATTGGGTTTAATTTCTTCTATGCCTTATTCCTTAGAGGAAATTCCGATTTTTGCTTCTATTTTCCTCTCTCTATTCAAGTCCCTTGGTTGATAGGGTTTGGGTGTGAACCATTAGAGGCACGACACTTGTGGCGCTTGCTACCAAAGGTTTTCAAGTAAGGATTCAAGATTGTTTATAATAACAATCTGAAAGGTACATTTCTCCTATCCGTAATTAATATACTTTCAATTATATGCTAGTGTTCTAGGGTTTCTATTTTGTTGGTTAAACTTGTATGTTCCATTAGAGAAAAACATAGATCAAGTATTAGGGTTGCATGCACACA
This sequence comes from Lactuca serriola, assembly GCF_051521515.1. NCBI lineage: Eukaryota > Viridiplantae > Streptophyta > Magnoliopsida > Asterales > Asteraceae > Lactuca > Lactuca serriola. Next base: position 48,207,332 of record NC_136410.1, read on the forward strand.
TAGGATTTTTGTTGAAACATAAAAGTGACCCTCTTAAGCTTAATCTAAATCTCAACCTCTCCCTTATCTGCAACCACTCTCTCATCCGTAGTCGTGTATCGCAACTGCAGTCATCGTCATCAACACTTAGTCTTAGTCTTTTATCTGTTTTTCTAAATGTACTCTCTTTTATCCAATGTGCCTTGCATGATAACTTTAAACAGATAGGGCCTTTGTAATCTTTGAGACTCTATAAAAGGAGTTCTCTCTTTCTGAAGGAATACATATCTACGCATCTTGAATCTCATATCTCTTGAAATTCATAACTCACTCTCTCATCTCCTTCTTACTGTCAAACTCTACTAAACAGAATCTGAAATATAACAGATCTAAATCTCTCCTTTGGAGCAAGTCAATCTTGACTTAATCACTAAGTTTGATCTCACTTACTAACCTGGTCTGATTGCATTCCTTGTTAAGAATCAACTTAAGTGTATACTTGCTATAATACTTGTTGTCATTTATATTTCCTTATATTTCTGCATCTAATTATCTAACTATCTAACTCTAACTTTTATTATTGTTGAGCTTTATGATCCTTTGAGTTAAAATTTAAATTCCGCAATATAAACTTTTTGAAGCAATTGGTATCATAGCTAAACTGGTTGCCTTTTGAAGCAAAACTTTGATTTTCAAAAAGCCTTCTATACCACTGAAGCTCATTTCTTAAAATAAAAAATTATTTTCAAAACAAGGAAATATAGCACAAGCATTATCTCTCAATGTTTCCAACAGTGTTGGTGGTTCTAATAGAGTTCCAATATTGGTAGCAAATGAATATCATCACTGGTCTTAGAGGATGGAGAGATACTTAAGGAGACTTGGAAGAGATGTATGGAGATCTGTAGAAGAAGGGCCACATGTCCCTGTTCTTACACCGGTTCAAACTGACGACGCCACAACCAGACTAGGAGGAGGTTAACCAGCCCTGAATCATCCCACCAAAGATGATCTCGGCAAAATGGAAAATGACGCTATTGCTTTTTATGAGATTTCCTGTGGAGTTGCTCTCGACAAGTTCGACATTATCATAAACTACAAATCAACAAAAGAGATATGGGATGTTCTCAAGAACTTATATGAAAGTACAAAACAAACTCTAGATAAGAAGCTCAAAACCACACTCAATGACCTCAAAAATTTCAAAGCTCATGCCGGTGAAAGTTTGGAAGACTCCTTCAAAAGGTTCAATCTGATTTTCACTAAGTTATCTAATGTTGGCACAGTTCGAAGCAACCATGAGACAAACCTTCAATTTCTCAATGGTTTGGGAAGACACTAGACGACTGCTAAGATGATAGTCCAAGGAGATAGAAAGATCCATTCTTTATCTCTTTACAAGCTCTATGGTGAATTGCAAGCACAAGAATCTACCGTACTCAAGGATTGTGCTGACTTCGGAGGACCACTTGCTCTCATAGCACAAGCACCACATACTAAATCTTACTCTCCCTCGTATGACAATCCTTCGCAGTCATACGAAGCTGACTTAGAGTATGATGATGAAGAACTATTCCAGAATGCAATTGCTCTTGTTATCCAACAATTCAACTAGCTACCACCCTCTTCTTTGCGTAAAAATCAGCAGTTCAACAAACCCCCCTTCAACCACAACTTCAATCCTCAAAACAATCATTCCCGTTTCTCCAAAAACACTCACCCACCACCGCAACCTCAGAACACTCAACCCAAAGAGGCACCAAAGCCCACCAATTCAATTGACTCTAGTACCTCTTCAGAAGATAAAAGTGATGTTGTAATCTATCATAAGTGCAACAAGGAGAACGACTTTGCCAAATACTATAAAGCTAATGTGGTGAAAGATAGAGCATTCTATCTTATAAAGGCTCAAGAATTAGAGGAAAAAGAGAAATCAAGGGCATATGTAGCCTATGTGAAAAGGGACCATCAAGTTTGGTCATCCGAAGATGAGGATGAAGACATCAACAACGTCAAGGGAAAAGGCAAGATTTCCATGCTGGCAACTGCGAACGAGGATGGGTCTACAAAGCTAGAAAAAAGCTATTGCTACATGGCAAAGGATGGGATTCTAAGCATCGTCGAACACGTAAAACTTATGATTCAAACTCTAAATTATAACATGCATGACTGTCAATCCTTCATAGACAATCTTAATGACACGTGTACTTCCTTCCTTACAAACTATAACAAAGCTCTAGATGAGAAGAACATAGCGTCCCAAGAGATGTTTCACGTAAGATGAGATGACAAAAGACTCAAAGTAGCTATGTTAGAAAAGGACTTAGAATTAAAGAAAGATGCAAGAATGTTACGTGAAACACAGTTATAAATAGCTTTGAACCAGAGAGATTTAGGTCAGAGTGAAATTGTACGTTTAATTCTTTTAATAGAAAAACTCTTTAATGAAAGTGAAGCTATTAAGAACCTTGTAAATAATGGAACTGTGGACAACACATACAATTGGGGTTAGTCCAGTGGGTACTCTACCGCAAAGGACTCATCACCCCGATTTAACAAGGACCGTCCCTATGTCCCTCATGACCGATAATTCCATTTCCCAGTCAATGACAAAACCTTTCCCGAAGACATCAGAGCTCACTTCGGTAGACTTCATAATCTGAGTAACAATTGTGTCATTGAGGAAATTGTGCCTGAGTTTTCGGGTCACTCAAGTGATTAAACTCCTATCTGTGACACAATCTATCCTAATTCTCAGACTTCATCAGTTGTTGATGAGGAAATTGTTATGGAAAGACCCATAGTCTCAATGGTTTTTTCAACTCTGCCCTCAGACCGCAGTGTCTCTCACTACAATCGTGAACCACAGTCTGTCCATCTGCCTATCATCAAGTGTCCCATAAAAGTCTCAACTCAGACTTACTCTGCGGTAGTCCAATCTTCCCTACCACAGACCATAGTCAAGAGCAATATGACCATTTAGCCAATTCATCATGAAATACTCATAGAAAACTTTAAAGTGGGTCAATGCTCCCAAAACACTGAATCCTCTAGTTCGGATGAATCAAGTCCTCGTTTTCAAAAAATATCTAAGGTTTCCAGGAAACTGCAACAGAACATCAATGACTGCGGTTCTCCAAAAACCGAGGCAAAAAAGTCTTTCAAAGAGGAAATTCGATCCCGTGGCAAAAACCGAGAATTTTTTTCTAAGAATAAAATTCAAATCAAAATTCCAAAATCTAAGAGTCCAGAAAAGCTTGTTTTCTCAAATTACTTTTCAAAAAATTCTTCAATCAAGAAAATAAACAAAAAGGAATATACAGTTTCTAAAACCATTTCAAAAACATCTGACACAACCCAAAAGAAAGTAAAGTCCTTTCGAAGCAATGGTTTTCAAATCTATTCCTCAGATGACCTAAAATGGAAGGGGATTTTACCAACTCCAACACTTTTAAAATCACATCAAAGTTTTAAGAAATCACTTTCCAAGAGATCTACACATACTCCCACTCCTACAAAACGTACTTTTTGAAATCCCAACAGCACCACTGTCAGATCTCACTTCTCTCGGACTGGTCACAAGCCCACTTCTTCATCCAGAACGCTGGCCAAGAAAAGTGTCAGGGTAAATGACAAAAATTCTGCATATCAATGTAGTTGTCAAAAAGGCTCATCTCATGTCAAATCTCGTTCTTTTCAAAAACCTCGTAACTTTTCTAAATCTCACAACACTCCAATAATTCACAAATACCCAGGACTAGGCCTAAAAGTTGACACAAAACCTGTCGCTGAAACCTCGGCTCATGCATCAATTAGAAAATCATCAGTTACCCCAGGCTTCAAACTCGTTTGGGTGCCCAAACTAACCATGTAATTCTCAGGCTATATGCAAGGAGGAACAAGAAAAAGAATGGTTAATCGATAATGCCTGCTCCTTGCACATGACCGGAAGGTTGGAGTACCTTCGGGATTTCATGCCAATTTGCAACGGTGGAAAATTCACATTCGGCAACAACGCGAATAGGATAATCCGAGGTTATGGTGTTCTTACTACTTAGAATTTCTTTATCCAAAAGGTCTCTTATGTGGAAGGTCTTAAACACAATCTGATAAGTGTTGGTCAACTATGTAAGGCAGGCCATCAGGTTGATTTTAATAGTGAATTCTACTATGTAAAGACAAGTGATAGAAGTATTTTCTTGATCAAATCCAAATCCAAATGTACCATGTGTTTTTTGGACGTCTCTCTGATCATAGGGAAACCGCAGCTATGCTTCCTATCCAAAGCAGTATCAGAAGTTAGCTGGCTATGGCATCGCAAGCTAGCTCATCTCAACTTTCGCTATATCAACAACCTGGTTACCAGTGAACTCGTCCGAGGTCTCCCCATTCTGAAATATCACAATGATACCCTCTGCCCAGCCTGTGAATGTGGCAAATAGTCCAAAGCAAGTCATCCAATGGTGATTGATTCTTCAATTTCTGAACCACTGGAACTTTTACATATTGATCTCTACGGACCGTCTACCGTAGTCAGTCTTCATCACAAGAAATACATACTGGTTATAGTGGATGATTTTACTCGTTTCACATGGGTTTTCTTTCTGAGACTAAAGTCAGAAACACCGCAGGTACTGATCAATTTTATCAAGGATATTGTACTGCAGATCAAGTTTCCCGTACGCCGCATCCGCAGTGATAATGGAACCGAGTTCACCATTCATCTCTTAAACAGTTTCTTGGTTTCAAAGGGTATCAGTCACAATTTCTCAGCTCCTTACACACTGCAGCAGAATGGAGTAGTAGAGTGAAGAAACCAAACTCTGGTGGAAGCAGCCAGATCTATGCTCAACTTTGCCAATCTTCCTCTTTACTTCTGAGCCGAAGCAGTGGCCACAACATGCTTTGTGCAAAACCGAAGCATTGTGTGAAAGCATCTCAGAAAAACTCCATATGAGGGCCTTAACAACCGCAAACCAAATGTTCGATTCTTCCACATCTTTGGGTGTAGATGTTTTGTGATCAACAACAAAGATCATCTTAACAAGTTTGCACCGAAGTCTGATGAAGGGATCTTTCTTGGCTACTCAACAAAACAAGGTAGCCTACAGGGTTCTCATTAGACGCATGAGACTAATATTTGAAAGCTTCGACGTCAAATTCGATGACTATTACGTCCGCAACACTGCTCCATCAATCGAAACCAAAGCAATCCTGGAAAGTGATATTCCTGCTTTTTCGGGTCCATTAAACATAGTTGAATTAAACTATGATAATCTCTTTGACCCCATAGAGACTGCTAAGTTATCTAAAGCTCTTGTGTCCCCGGAAGATCAACAGCAGCATGTCGAAGTCTTTGGTCCTGCTCTATCAGATAGAGTATCACTCAGTATTTCCACCTTGCCGGTTGAGGGGGAAAGTTTATCTTTGGATCAGGTGACAACCATCGAGGTTCCAGTACTTGAAGATATAGCTCCAGTTCCTCTCCCCAGAGGATCTCAACCCTCAAATGTCTCTTTGGACTCAGATGATGAAAATATAGAGGGCATTGACACAAGAACCGACCCAAGGGTTATCACACTCCCTTCCGCAATCTAGGGGGAACCTTCTCTGGTTCAAGGGGAACTCCCATCCGCAATCTAGGGGGAACCTCTTTTTATTGCTCAAGAAAATGCTGATCACCCTCCAATTGTCCAAGATAATTTTGTGGGCTGCTCTCAATCCAGGGGGAACTGCCGTCTCTAGCTATAGAGTCTTCCGATATTGAAGACATTCCTTCTACCACAGCCGCTGACCATCTGCAACCACGTCTACACGTATGGACGAAGGACCACCCACCGGGTCAAATCACTGAAAACCCATCAGCAGGCATCCAAACTCGATCTTCAAAAGATTCACCTGATCACTGTCACTATCCAACGTTTATGTCCTCGGTCGAGCCCCGTATGATCAAAGAAGCGTTAATGGAGCCCGACTGGATAACAACAATGCAAGAAGAGCTGGCAGAATTTGAAAGAAACATGGTGTGGCAACTCGTTCCAAAAACGCAATGTCACACTATTGTTGGTACTAGATGGGTGTACAAGAATAAGTTGGATGAATCCGGTGCGGTCATCAGGAACAAGGCAAGACTAGTTGCCAAGGGGTATAGTCAACTTGACGGTGTTGATTATGACGAAACATATGCTCTTGTAGCCAGAATGGAGGCCATACGCATCTTCCTAGCGTATGCAGCTCACAAAAACATCAGAGTACATAAAATAGATGTAAAATGGTGAATTAAAAGAGGAGGTTTATCTTCAACAACCTCCGAGCTTCGAATATCATGAACTCCCAGATCACTGCTACAAGCTTGAGAAAGCAGTTTATGGTCTAAAGCAAGCACCAATGGCGTGGTATGAGACTCTATCAGAGTTTCTTATCACTTCTGGATATAAAAGATGAGTGATTGATCCCACTTTATTTAGAAAAGCGAACGGTAATCACCTTATGCTTGTACAAATATATGTGGATGATATCATCTTCGGATCTACAAATCAGGGGATGGTAGATGAATTTGCAAGGCTCATGACCAACAAATTTCTAATGAGCATGAACAGAGAGATTAACTTCTTTCTAGAACTTCAAATAAAACAGATCCCTCAAGGGATATTCATCCATCAGGAGAAATACACCTCTAAACTGCTGAAGAAATACTCAATGGACAACTGTTCATCAGCCAGGGTTCCTATGGCCTTCAGATATAAGATATCTGTTGATCCTTTTAGAGAATCAGTAGACCAGAAAACTTATAGAGGAATAATTGGCTCGTTGATGTACCTCACTACAAGTAGACCATATATTGTCTTTTCAATAGGTGTATGCGCAAGGTACCAGGCCGATCCGAAAGTATCACATTTGACCGCAACTAAGTAGATTCTTAGATACTTAAAGGGCAGCAAAGCGCTTGGCCTCTGGTATCCCGCAGGGAACGAATTCAGCCTACAAGCATTCACTGATGCGGATAATGCTGGATGTAGATTGGATCGAAAAAGCACCTTAGGTGGATGTCAATTTCTGGGTGGAAGACTCGTTAGCTGGTCATCAAGGAAACAAAGTTGTATCTCACTGTCTACCATATAAGCTGAGTATGTGGCCGCACCCAGTTGTTGTTCACAAGTCTTGTGGATGAAAATGCAAATTTTTCAAGACTTGTGAACCCTCTAAGACAAACTTCATCTTCTTCACCCTCTTGCACTTCAAACTTTTTCTGCAAGCTCTTCAAATTCTTCAAAATGATAACAATCGAAGGCATCAACATATGTTCAACCAACTGGTTCTGACTCTGCTACAAGGAACCAATCGCCTTTAATTGCATCTAGCAATTTTAGGGCAGTATTTGGTGATCATTATGCTTACAATGACTCCATCAGTCTCATGATCAAGTTCATCTTCAATCATCCACTATTTGGACCATTCAACTCATTCACTGATGTTGTTCCCATCTCGACATTGTTAAAATGTGCTTTTTCAACATATAGACCCCTCAACAATCTGCAAGAAGTTCATCTGAACTTGGTGGGTGATTCTTTAGTCATCTTGAACAAAGACAAGTTTCTCACTGCAATCAATCTGTTGGTGCATCCCTCTACCAAATTCATCCCACCAAGTGTGATAGACATCATCTCTACACTTTACCAGATGGGATACCATAAGAAGATAACTCCCATCGGTATGGCAGTTCGTGTGCCATTTTGTGATCCGCAGTCTATCAGGGAGAACCGGAGGCACTGACAACATGGGCCTCAAATTAATCGAGTTAGTATGGAGCTTCTTCACGGGAAACGATGTCAACTACGGTCAAATCCTATGGGATAATTTTCTCCAATACATCCCTAAGGAGACTCCAAAGGAAAACCCAACCCAACTCACTTTTTCAAGGTTCTGGTCTCTCTGCATCTCCAATCTTCATCATGCCGCCAAGATCAGCATGGGGAGCGACATCAACTTCTTCGTCATTCGCGATCTTAAAAAGTACGTACATTCTAAAGATCAATCTACTTTTGGACCTATTAGACGCTTACCCATTCACATTTTGACTACTGTTGGACTTGACACCAAAGAAGTCACATATTATATAGAGGCTACGGAAGGTATTGACCCATACCTTTCTACCCCGCCTCTACCCAGTCAGAACATTTTAGCCTTTACAACACCAAATCACCCAGAGGGTTCCACAGCTCCATCTTCTACTACTTATTCCAATCTTTCCTTAGCCAAAAGGCTCAAACAAATGGTTAAATCTAAGAAAGGCCCCCACAGCAAGGCAAGGAAAGATGAAACACCCAAAAAGGGTGAAAGATCCATTAAAATTAAAGCATCCAAGGAAGTAGAACCCTCCAAGAAATGAAAACTTAGACATGTTGTGTCTTCAGATGATGAATCCAATCCCATTCCTACAATGAATATAGATGATGAGTCTGATAGTGACTCAATACCGATTCTTGTTCTCAAGAGAAGAAAAACAAAACCCACCTCTAGCCAAATACATGACCGGACAGATACCGCAGTCTCTCAAACGGCTCCGGTAGTCCTTGGGTTGCCACAGACCCATTTGTTTCAACCCTTCATGACTACTCAGGCACAACAAGTGTGTCGGTTTCATCCAAACGTGGAGACTCACCCCCAACTAAATCCCAAGAGGATTTAATTGGCTCTTCTCGCCCTAAGGTCTCAAGGGCCTCGAAACTGCATTTCTTTGAGGAGCAGTAGGGATGAGAAATTGGGCCGAAAAACCGAACCGAACCAAACCGAACCGAACCGAATAAGACCCGAATAAGCAATTCGATTCGGTTTTCGGGTATCTGTATATGGCTTATTCGGTTTTCGGGTTATTCGGTCCAGGTTACCCGAATAAGGACTTATTCGGTCCAAAAAACCGAACCGAATATGAAGCGTTTATTTCGATTGTGTGAGGCTGTGAGCCGTGAATCGAATAGCACTCCCTCTCACAGTCGACGTCTCAATTTGACTAAATCGAATAGTCTCAAAGATTTTCGATCATACGCAATTAGACTAAATCGAACCGAATCGAGGAACACTGAAAATTCTTGCTGCCAATTGTCGATCAACTCTCGGTCACTGATTCTCCTGCTTGCTGCCAAGTGCTGACTTCTACTTCTTGGCTTCTTGCGGTCGATGTTTAATTTGTATGATTGCCAATTACACCAAAATCGTAATATCGTATATCCTTAACCTTCCTTATTTTTTTTTGATCGACAATTGGTTATTATTCTTGGCTTCTTGCTGTCGACCTTTAACTTGGTTCTACTTCCTGCTGGCCGACTTTTTTTTTGATCGTATATCCTAATCCTTTTGCCTTTGATCAACAATTGGTTTTGCCTTCTTGCTGGTTCTACAATATGCTTTGATCGACATTAGGTTTTGATCGACTTCCCTGCTTCAAACTTCTTGATCGACATTAGTTTATGCTGTGATAAAACTCCATTCAATTCATGGAAAATTGGGTTCCAAATCAAGAAACACAAGTAAGTATTGAATAAGAGACTTTAATGAAAAAAACCATATATGTTCTTTTACTTATGTCATTCCATATTGATGAATTTATTTAAATGCTATTATGCTTTAAATGTATGATGAATCTATTTTGTTATTATGATTTAGATTGATGATGATGATGTATTTGTTGATAACACACAAGTTGAAGGAACAAGTCAAGCAACAAACCCGAAGAAAAGGAAATATGCCCAAAGGGCGGCTTGTTGGAACGACTATGATGTACTTCATATTGACAAAGTTAGACATAGCAAATGCAAAAAATGTGGAACTTTGCTCAAAACCGAATCCGGCGCAAACGGTACGTCTAGTATGATTAAACATACGGAAAGATGTAAAATGAACCCAAAAAATTTAGAAAAAAAACTAGAAAACCAAACCACTTTAAATTTCAAAAAAAATGAAAACGGAGAGAATAGTGTTGGGACTTGGAAGCATGATGAGAAAAGAATAAAAAAAGCTTTGTTAAACTTATTTGTAGTTGGAGAATTACCATTCAAGTTTGTAGAGAACGAATCATTTATTGAGTATACAAATGCATTGAACGGGAAAGTAATTTTGCCATGTAGAACCACAATTTCAAATAGAGTTACTGATTACTTTCTTGAAGAAAAGGCTAAGTTATTTAAGTTCTTCAATAATCCCCTAAGTAATGTGCATTTGACGACCGATTGTTGGACAAGCTCATGTCAAAGGTCGAGCTATATGGTGGTCACGGCCCACTTTATTGATGAAGATTGGGTCATGCATAAAAGAATTATCAACTTTAAATCTCTAGATAGTCATAAGGGAGAAGACATTGGGCGCACGTTGTTGACTTGTCTTCAAGAATGGGGTATCAATAACGTAATGACCATAACCGTTGACAATGCTAGTGCAAATGACAAAGCAATTGAAATTCTAATGAAAAAGCTACCAAACTTGTACGATGGGGGGAAACAATTACACGTAAGGTGTATGGCCCACATCCTTAACCTTATTGTTAGGGATGGGTTTGATCAACATCAATCTAGTATCAAGTGCATGCAAAAGGCCGTTAAATACATTAGAAATTCTACACAACGAATTCAAAGGTTCAAAGAATGCATGAAAGAGCTAAATGTGGAATCCAAAAAGTTTTTGTGCAATGATAGCCCAACTCGATGGAACTCCACATACGAGTTATTGAAGACTGCGGTGGAGTTGGAGAAGGTTTTTGGCATGTTTGAAGTCAAAGGTAATTTCATATTCCATTCCATTCTATTGTTTTTTTTTTTTTTAATTTTATATTTCAGCATTTTTACAAATTTTTAGCCAACTTTGAAGAGTCATAACGTGTTCGTTATTTGTCCGATTAGCCCGATTTTTTTCCAGCTTGTAGTTTACAATTTGTACTATAGTTTACACTATTTATACGCGTTATTTGGTTGTATATTCAGTGAGTTATAGGCCTCTAAACATTGGATATTAAATCTGAGTTTTTCTGTTTCAGCATTTTTACAAATTTTTAGCCAACTTTGAAGAGTCATAACGTGTTCGTTATTTGTCCGATTAGCCCGATTTTTTTTTCCAGCTTGTAGTTTACAATTTGTACTACAGTTACACTATTTATACGCATTATTTGGTTGTATATTCAGTGAGTTATAGGCCTCTAAACATTGGATATTAAATATGAGTTTTTCTGTTTCAGCATTTTTACAAATTTTTAGCCAACTTTGAAGAGTCATAACGTGTTCGTTATTTGTCCGATTAGCCCGATTTTTTTTTCCAGCTTGTAGCTTACAATTTGAACTACAGTTTACACTATTTATACGCGTTATTTGGTTGTATATTCAGTGAGTTATAGCCTCCTAAACAAAGGGTATTAAAGTTGTTTTTTTTTACAAAAATAAATACTAACATTTACTTTATTATAATAGATCCTACATTTGTTCGAGACGTTTTGACCCCATCAAAAGAAGATTTCAACATTTGTAGAGCTATGGTTGGATTTCTTGAGAAATTCAAGGTGAAAACCGACATAGTATCGACGTCAACAAAACCGATGGCACATCGGTTTTTTTGGAGAAATATGTGATGTGTACAAACACATTAAGGAATGGGCGGCTAGTCCCCAATTTTGTTTGATCGGGAAGGACATGATTGATAAATACGATAAGTATTGGGGCGATCTTGAAAAATTAAATGACTTTTTGTATTTTGCGGTCATATTAGATCCACGGTTCAAGTTTGATTTTCTTCAACAAGCTTTTGAGAAGTTGATTAAGTTGAAGAATCCACAAAAAGATCCTATGCTCAACTCGGAAGTCATTTTGAAGGCTAAGGTCTTAATACGGGGTCTTCAACAAAGATTTGAGAATTTTTTTTTATTTCTACAAATCAAAGTTTGACAATACCGACTCTTCTCAAAATCAAACACATGGTCATGAAGATGTAGTTGTGATTGTTGATGAGAATGACTTCATGGGTGATTTAATAGTTCAAACTGATTACCCATCGGCATCAATGGAAACGGAGTTGACACGATACCTAAACGAGTTTTCAGTTAAATACAATAAAGATTTTGATATTCTACTTTGGTGGAAACAAAATGCATCTCGTTACCCTATTGTATCCCGTATGGCGAAAGGTATAACTTTATTTTTTGTATACTTTTTTATATAATTATATTTTAACATTTTCTATGTTTATGCTGATAGATATTTTGGGACTGCAAATCTCTACCGTGGCGTCAGAGGCGGCGTTTAGTACAAGCGGGCGGATATTGGATCCATATAGAACAAATTTGTCTGCAAATATAGTAGAGGCTTTGGTTTGCACTCAAGATTGGGTAAGGAAATCAAGAAAGCAAATTGTGGACAACAATGATGAAATTTTGAAAGACGATGAGGTCGCGAAAGCTTTAGAAGATGCGATAAAGAACGGAGATGGAAAGGGAAAACAACCAATTAATATTCTTGAATAGTTAATTCGTGTTTGAAAAATGTTATTTTGGATATCGGATAAAAACTTAAGATTCATATTTTTATTTGGGCGTTGAATGTTTAATGTTTAACTTGTAAACTTATGGATAGATTTTTGGGTGTTTAATTTTTAGTGTTTAATTTGTTTCTTTAAAAGGTTTGTTATGAGATCATAAGCTACAAAAGTCATAAAAAATACAATATTTATTCGGGTTATTCGACTCCTTAATCATTTTGTACATGTTATTCGGGTTATATATATTTATGAAATCATAAGATTCAAAAGTAATACAAAATATTTGGGTTATTCGGGCTATTAGGGTTATTCGAGTTATTCGACTACAAAATATTCGGGTTATTCGGGCTATTCGGGTTATATATTTATGAAATCATAAGATTCAAAAGTAATACAACATATTTGGTTTATTCGGGTTATTCGACTACAAAATATTCGGGTTATTCGGGTTATTCGGGTTATTCGACTCCTTAATCATATTGCACAGGTTATTTGGGTTATTCGGGCCGGAACCGAACCGAATCGAATAATACCCGAACCGAATCGAACCCGTATTGCTTATTTGGTTCGGTTTTCGGTTCATACAATTACCCTTATTCGGTTTTCGGTTTATTCGGTTCGGTTCGGTTCCGACCCGAATAACATCCCTAAGGAGCAGGAGTTGCGCTCCATTCTAGACCATGTAATCCAAACACTCGATACACCTTCCCAACCGCAGGAAAATTCTTCAGCCCATGCCAGAATGGAGCCGAGGCCAAACTTGACCACATGTCAAGGAGACCGAGGAAGCTCTGGAAATCCTACTCTGCTTACATCTAATACAGGTGGTTTAGGCACGGTGAGCACAAATGTGCAAGGATCCGTGAAATCAAGGGACACCTCTGTGCGTTTTCAAGGAATTGACGGTAATGAATCTGATAATTCTTGGGGACATTACAAACCAACCACTAAATCCGAAGCCAAGAGGTATGCCACTTTTCGTAGGGCATTTCAAGTAAGGAATGATCAACAAACCAAGCAACTTCAACAAAAGAAGTAGGATATTCTAACTGCGGCCAAGTATTGGGCTGATGCAAACACAGTAACCACAATTCTAAAGGTCCAGGATTGGATGTACGCAATGGCTGAGACAATCCGCAATACTCAGTCCATTCCTGGTGGTGTAGGTCCATCTCAGTCTCCTCCAACTCAAACTGTTAGAGAATCACAAAATGACAGAACCGAGATTGAAGTTAGTTCCGAGCCAACCTTCGGTTTTGATGACATCGACATAAATGAGGTAAACCAACCTGATCCCTCTGATGATCTCATGACTTTTATGAAGAAGAAGAATCAAGCGGTTCTCAGCACTCAACCTCTAAGCCTAAGGAGAAGAAGAAGAAAAAAAGTTAGCCGTATAGAGAAAAGAATCCTTGAGGTTGCAAGACAAAGTTGATCAGATCTTAGCTGCTGTGAAATCTACTCAACTGTAATCGGAGGACTTTCCTGGACCACAGTTCCTCATTGACCACGTCAAATGAATTGAAGCCTGAGAACGCCTTGCTGCATAGAGAATCTCTCTTAAAGTTGAAATGGGTATTCGAGCCCTGGATACCAACTGTAAAGCTGATCATCAACAATTTTTGGCATCTGAAGAGTAACTCATATCAGAGGTATCCACAATCAAGTCCGAACTTCAATGGATAATTGCGGATTAATCAACTCAATCTAGGAAGCTTGTCGAAGAAACTCATAATGCGTATGAGTCCACCATTTCAGTCCTGCAGTCAACCATTAACAACTTACGCCGTTCTTTATCATCCAACTTTCATGGCCAGAAAATTCTACAAGTCACCAAGGAGATCCATAAACTACTTTTCAACACCGCAATTCCAAACAATCAACAAATTGCTGATGCACTCAAAGCTCAATTCAGTGAAGTGTGTGCTAAGATTGATGGTCTTAAGCAATGGCTCGAGGAAGTACCAAATGCTCCTTCCTCAAGAGGGGGAAGTGAAGACCGAGACTTTGATCGCATCTCTCATCAACATTCTCATCAGCACCAACATCTACTTTCCCATCCAAACAAATCTTAGTCATCAACAACCCATTATTCAAGAAAAAGTTCCTACTCCACAATCTTCACCGCAACCATCTCCACAAAAGAAAACACTTGTTCCTTCTCCTCAAAAGAGTCCAAGCCATCAGTCACCACTGCAACAACAAACAATTCGAGAATCTCATCCCTCTCCTAAGAGACCGATGACTCCCCCCATTTTAGAAACTTAGCTTCTCATATGTCATCCAGTCACTCCTTTGACTCACCCGCAACCAAACAGAAGAAAGATGACTGGAAATCAACTAAATTTGATGAGTTGATCTGGAGGGAAAACGGCTATGACATCACAATGGATGAATCCCTCATCAAATCATGGGTCAATCCACTCATAAGATTACTTGATGATGATTACAAGCTTTACCTCACATACGCAGAACCCTCTCATGACGGTTATTGTGACATTCCCATCTCTCCCAACGCAAAATACATTACAATATTCGAATCTTTTGACCGCAATCTTTCCGATGATAAGAGGTTGCCCTTAGAATTTGAAAGACTCAACAGATTCTATGCCAAGCATGGGTATACAGTTGAGAAAATTTGGTCGAATGACAGGCCCACTGCAGTAAAGAACATCAAGCCTCGAAAATTCATGAAATCAGATTTCATCTGGTACACTCTCACCAGAAGAAATTATGACTATGTACGAACCCAAACTGACTTTCCCTGTATGAATCCAGAGGAAGTCTTTCTGATAGCAAGGGTGTTTCAAAACAAGTCAGAGAAGAATCCCAAGATGAAAATTTCATTTGAAAGGGCCAACACGTTTCTGAGAGAAACTGTTTGTGATTTTTCAAAAATTGATGCAGACATTCACATCGCACTTGCTTAGAAGTTTAACCTGCCACCTCTTGATCTAACCCCAATGTTGACTGAAGGTTTTCAAGAAAGATCTCTTGGAGCAACAAACTTCCCAGATCTTGGAGTCATTTTCAAACGGAAAAATGATGAAATTAAATATTTCATTTCTATGACTGCCATGCATCGTCTCACTTGGAAGCAACTTGAACTAACTCAAACCGCAGTTCATAAGTCAAAACACACAATTGCTGAAGTCAAGTTTGAGATTTCAAGAAGGATCACCTGGCTTAGAGAAGTAAGAAAGTTCTGGTGGATTCTCATCAAGTTACTAAATCTTGACAAATAAAGAGAAGTTGAAGAGGTCACTTAGGGGGAATTGTTGAAACATAGAAGTGACCCTCTTAAACTTAATCCAAATCTCAGCCTCTCCCTTATCCGCAACCACTCTCTCATCCGCAGTCAAGTATCGCAACCGCAGTCATCGTCATCAGCACTTAGTCTTAGTCTTTTATCTGTTTTCTAAATGTACTCTCTTTTATCCAATGTGCCTTGCATGGCAACTTTAAACAAATAGGACCTTTGTAATCTTTGAGACTCTATAAAAGGGGTTCTCTTTTTCTGAATGAATACATATCTGCGCATATTGAACCTCATATCTCTTGAAATTCATAACTCACTCTCTCATCTCTTTCTTACTCTCAAAACTCTACTAAACATAATCTGAAATATAACAGATCTAAATCTCTCCTTCGAAGCAAGTTAATATTGACTTAATCACTAAGCTTGATCTCACTTACTAACCTGGTTTGATTGCATTCCTTGTTAAGAATCAACTTAAGTGTATACTTGATATGGTACTTGTTGTCATTTATATTTCCGCATCTAATCATCTAACTATCTAACTCTAACTTTTATTATTGTTGAGCTTTATGATACTTTGAGTTAAACTTTAAATTCTGTAATATAAAATTGTTCTAACGTTTGTTCAAGTGTGTTTCTCAAGTTTTTCTCTCAACAATTTTATATGTTTTGCATAATACCCATCAGTTCTGATGCAGAGGGGTCACATTATCACTTCCGCTTTGAGGCAGTTGAAGCCTAATGAGGCAAAATATCCTACACATGATTTGGGGTTGGGGGCTGTGGTGTTCACCCTCAAGATTTGGTGGCATTACCTCTATAGGTTCTGTTGTACGATCGACATAGATCACAAGATTATGAGGTATTTGATGGATCAGCCAAATCTGAACATGATGTAGTGTAGGTGGTTGAATGTAGTGAAGGATGATGAGTTTTGAGCACTACAACATTCCTATGGTGTACATGAAACCCTAATGCTTTGGATCTAAGTTTTTATCAAGTTATACATGAAAATAATCATCCAAAGCATAAACCCTATGACTAGCATACATAATTTCAAAATTGATAACTAAAACCAAGTTAGATGAATACCTTTTCCTCGTAGCTAGTTGATCTTGACCTTCAAGAGATTAGTGCCTCAATTGTTTCACCTCTAACGAGTCACAAACACCAAGTATCAATGGAGTATTATAATAGAGAGGTTAGAGAGGCTCAAAATCGGCTAAGGTTCTCTATGAATGCATAGGTGCCGATTTTGGAGCCATGGGGTTCCTTTTATAGTTGAGGCTTCTAGGGTTTTCAACTTAGAAACCCTAATTCCCTTACTTAGGCCCTAAGCAACACATGGATCCCTTATGGTAAGCCTATAGACGAAATCTATATGGACTTTCATATAGTTTTCATCCACCCTATACCAATAGGGCCCATTAGCCCAAACTACAACTATTACTGATTTACATAATCAGTCCCTATTGATTTAATCAGTCTCTTTTGATCACTCAATTAATTCCAAATTAATTTCTGATCAATACTAATTAAATCATATGATTTCACAGTTAATATATTATTCTTATAATATATTAATAAATCTCAATTAACCTCTTTATCCATAATTCATCCTATGAAATTGCTACGGTGAAGGCAACCCAAAAGGACCATGCTACTATCGGGTCAAGTACATACCGATTATAGTTATGGGATTAGATACCTAATCCAACAAAGGATTATGATGTGAGATCCTTTACCATACGGGGAAGGCCAACGTGGTGGATGATTCTCTCAACCATAAGGCGGTCCTGACTCCGATTAGAGATATGTCTTTGAGGATGGCAACGATTACTCCACTCTTGGAGCAGATCCGAGAGGCTCAAATTGAGGCTATAAAGAAAGAGCACCAAAAGAGTGAGCGCATTGTGGGTCAGGTGGCTTCCTTCGATTATGATAATCGGGGGATAGTGACTCTTCATCGGAGAGTATGGGTTCCATATTGGGGTGGTGCGCGGCAGGTTTTGATGGAAGAGGCGCACAAGTCTAGATTCTCTATTCACCCTGGAGCGACCAAGATGTATAGAGATCTCCGTCCTGATTATTGGTGGCCATGTATGAAACAGGATGTGGCATTGTATGTGGAGAGGTACTTGACTCGCAGGAAAGTCAATGCCGAACATCAACGACCTCACGACAAGATGCAACCGTTAGACATTCCCGTTTGAAATGGGAAGAGATTACTTTGGATTTCATCACGAAGTTTCCTTGAACGACACAAAGAGTGGACTCGATATGGGTCACCATGGATCGATTGACCAAGAGCATGCATTTTATTCTAATCCAGGAGAGTATCTCTGCAAAGAAGTTGGCTGACATCTACGTCAGGAAGGTTGTGGCACGACATGAGGTGCCAGTTTTAGTGGTTTCAGACAGGGATGTCTGATTTAATTCCAGGTTTTGGAAGAGGTTCCACAAGGATTTGGGTACTCGACTGCATTTCATCACGGCTTTCCACCGCATACTGATAGGCTGAGTGAGCGAACTATCCATACCCTGGAGGATATGCTATGGGCATGTGTATTAGATTTCGATGGGAGTTAGGATGCATATCTCCTTTTGGCGGAGTTTTCATATAAAAATAGTTATCACGCTAACATTGATCAACCTCCATTTGAGATGCTCTATGGGAGGAAGTGCAGGACCCCGATATTCTGGGGTGAGGTCGGTTAGCGAGTCATGGGGAGTACTGAAGTGGTACTCAAGACTACCGAGTTGATTCACAGGTTTGGTAGGCTTCAGAAAACAAAGAGTCGAAAGAAGAGTTATGTCGACAAACGCCGATTAAATTTAGAGTTCCAGGTTGGCGATATGGTTCTCCTGAAGGTGTCACCTTAGAAAGGTGTCATCCGATTAAGGAAGAGGGGCAAGTTGGGCCCCATATACATCCGTCCTTTTAGGGTTTTGGCCCGGGTGGTCAGGGTTGCCTATCACTTGGATCTTCCTGAGGAACTTAGTCAGATCCATAGCACATTACCTGTCACTCAGTTGCGGAAATGTTTGGTTGATTATTCCACGGTGGTTCCATTGGAGGATATTCTAGTGGATGATCTCCTGAATTATATTGAGAGACCTATTTCATCCTTGACAAGAAGACGAAAACGTTGAGGAGCAAGGTTGTGGAGTCGGTGAAGGTGCAATACAAGATGGGAGCCTGAGGAAGAGATAAGGGAGCATTACCCAAATTTATTTGCAGCAACGAACTTCGGGACAAAGTCTGATTCAAGTGGGGGAGATTTGTAATGCCAGTTTTCAGGTATTTTCATTATTGGCCTTGCCTTGTATTAACTTTGCATTTTGGTCCCAAATGCCAGGTGTTGCGAATGGAATGCTAGGCGTTGGAACGCCAGGCATAAGTTTGTGGATGACAAACATTCGCATGCAGAGGACAAACACTAATTTTTAGGGGTTTTACCCTATTAAAAGATCATTATAGCCTTAAAACGTTTCTCATCTCCATCCTCCATCCCTTATAGGCCTCATTTTTGTAACCCTAAGTGTGTGTGAGTGTTTTGAAGCCTTAGAGTAACATTTTGGTATCATTTTGGTGATCTTGGTGGAGAAGGAATATCTTTGGAGTGTTGGTGTTGCTCTCTAGCCTTTTGGATCTAGACTCTTGGCATCTTGGAGCACCTTTTGGAGGTATAAAGTTCAAATCTTGATGACTTCTATATTAGATCTTCCTTAAGTGTAGTTTTATGTTCTTTTTGGTCCCAAGAACTTTAATTTTGTGAGTTTGGAATGCTCTAGAGGTTTGGGATGCCCTTTCAAGCATTTTGGAGGGTTTATAATCATAAAAATGCAATCTTGAACATTGATACTCTTCCATGCAAGAGTTTTAGAACTTTAGAGTGTAATTTAAGTTAGATTTTGGTGTTGGACTCTTTGTAGCCATGAAAAGTCATAAAGGTTGCAACTTGATGAATTTAGACGTTCTTTTAGCATTGGATCTGAAATTTAAACTTTAGTTCTTAAGCCATTAAGACCTTGGTTAAGGATTTCAGATTATGTAGTTACGCCAGGCGTTTGGGTTAGAATGTTGGACGTTCGGATGCCAGACATCATTGAGTGGACGCCATGCATTCTCTCAGAAGCCCATTACATCGATTTTCGGTCTTGGTCCATTTAGGGTTTTGGGCTTGGATTAGTTGGGCCAAGTGAGGAAAGGGTAAAATGGTCTTTCACCTTGAGAGTTGGACATATGAATGAGATTCCTAGTTATGGTTTATGCCCAAATATTAATTGAGGTTTTATGTGATTGATTAGCGCGTGTTTGAGCCCTATTTAAGCTCCTTAACTTCCCTAAACCCATTCCATTCTCTGCCTCCACCTCTCCAACACCCTCTCTTGAAACCCTAACCCTAGATTGAGCTTTGTAAGCAAAAAATAATATGTTTTTAAGTGCTTTGGAGTGTTCTTGGTGCACCTTGGAGAAGAAGGAACTCATTAAAGAAGTGTTGGTTGTATTGGAGCTTGTATATCCGAACTTTGTTCACGTTCATCTTTCTCCTAGAGGTACAAAGTTTGAATCTTGATGATGAAATTGTTAAATCTAGCTAGTTTTGAGTGTTATGAGCTTTTGGTCACTTTAAGTGCATAGAGTTTAGATCTTGAAGGTTTGTGACCTTGTTATGGATAAAGTTGGAAACTTTATCCATCTAAACATCATTTTGATTCAGATCTGAAGGTTAGAAAAGATGCACTTTTAGTTCTCTTTGAGACTTAAAGACTAGTTCTTGTTTGTTGGGACCATTCTAATGGATAAAGTTGGAAACTTTAGCCATTATGGAACTATTATGAACCATAAAAATGTGATATTGGCCCTTCCTGATGGGTTTTAGCCATAAGAACTTTCCTATGTGCGCATGCAAAACCCTAATGCTTGGATCTAGGATTTCTAGTTAAACATGCTTTGAATCCAAGAATTCTAATGACTAATTAGGTATAAGAACAATACTAAATCAGATCTAGAATCATACCTTTGAATCTCTTGTTTGATCTTGTTGTCTTGGAGCTCTAGAGTCACAATTGTCACTCCTCTAATGGCTTAAAAACACCAAATAGCAAGGAGGATGATTTGAGAGAGGAGGAATTCGGCCAGGGGTTATCTACTTTAGATCAAGTGCTGATTTTCCATTGCCATAGGGTCTATTTATACTTGTAGACTCCTTAAGGGTTACAGCTTAAACCCTAATTGGATAATCTTCTCTTAAAGCAATCCAAATCCATTCCTTAGATAGACTTGGACGATTTTAAGCAATCCTTAGCTTCTAGAATTCGTCCAACCCCTATCCAATATGGATTTACAGTCTAAAGTTTAACTATCAAACAATTGACAGTTTATACCCTCTTATTTAATTAATCTCTTTAAGTCACCAAATTAATTCTAATTAATTCTATGACTTATATTAATCAAATAACAATATTATTCTTTATATTATTCCCATAATATATTAATAATATTTATTCTCTTAATAAATCATCCTATCAAGTTGCTATGGTGAAGGCAACCCAAAAGGACTATGCACAACCGAGTCAAATACTTGCCTAATATAGTTGCAGCGTTAGACACTATTCCAACAGTCTCCCACTTGGATAAGTCTAGTAACTATATGCACAAGTACAATTCGATTTGCAAACGTAGCTCTCAAAGACGCTGTCAAACTCTGATCTAATCAATTTTTTCCTTTAGATAAGGGATCGTACAGTCCTCTGTTAAATATCATGCTGACAATTCTATGGAATGATTAGTCAAGCATTTAGGTTTCTCGATCTCTGATTTATTTGACATAGAACTTAATCGAACACATCAATTCAGTTCTGACCGGGCCCGGCACATAAGTCAAATCAAATCATCGAGCGGCCGAGATATCGCTTTCACCCTCTTGGGATAAAAGTTACAGATAAACTTCGACTTATATGCATTTACTTATTAATTAATCAACTATACACAACAATGCGTTTTATGACACCGAGTTACTGATGCGTTTTCGCATTATCAATGTACAATCAATTAACAAATAACAAACCATATATCTAGGTTTTAAGACTATATGATATTATCGTCTTGCGATCACCCTTTTATATCATATTCCATAAGGTGATTCCAGCAAGCGCGGGTTTGTTCCAATGCTCAAAACCAGTTCATAAGCACTCATGAACGTCGCATCAATCTTTTGCTATGTCTAATACCATTTAGACAATCTACGCACCGATTCATGACAATCTTCATTCATATCTACTTCCAACATATGAACGATTGTGGACAATTTGAATAATTCGATTATTCTTAATAAACTCAATTATTCTGGAAGTCAAAACATGCAAAATGAAACAATAGTTAAATAATTAACATAAGACAGTAACATTACTTATAAATAAAACTCCTTTATTTAATCATCAAATGTTAATTACATTTATCTATTACACGTTTCTAATACTATCTAATCTATGCTAATATCATCCTTAAGCCCAATATTCCTAGCATGCTGCAAGTGCTTAACCCTGCTCAGTCCCTTCGTAAGCGGATCTGCTGGGTTATCTTCTGATGATATCCTCTTCACTACGAGTTGTCCTTCTTCTACACGATGTCTAATAAAGTGATATTTTCTGTCGATATGTCTAGATCTACCATGATCCCTCGGTTCCTTGGTCAAGGCAACCGCTCCTTCATTATCACAGAAAATCTCCATGGGCTCCTTTATGGCAGGTACAACTCCAAGATCACCGATGAAGTTCTTCAGCCATATTGCCTCCTTCGACGCTTCGCTTACTGCAATGTACTCTGATTCGCATGTTGAATCAGCTACGGTTTCTTGCTTGGAACTTTTCCAAGTCACTGCTCCTCCATTCAGGGTAAAGACCCAGCCCGACTGCGAACGGTAGTTGTCCCTGTCGGTCTGAAAGCTGGCGTCACTATACCCTCGCACCTTCAAGTCATCACTCCCTCCGAGGACTAAGAACCATTCCTTCGTCCTCTGAAGGTACTTAAGGATATTCTTCACTGCAATCCAATGGGCTCTGCCAGGGTTTCCTGGATATCTACTAACCATGATCAAAGCAAAGGCTACATCAGGGCGAGTACAAGTCATAGCGTACATGATTGAGCCAACTGCGGAAGCGTATGGTACTCGGCTCATTTCTGCTATTTCAGCTTCGGTACTCGAACTTTGAGTCTTACTCAACTTGGCATTACTTTGTATCGGTAATTCTCCCTTCTTTGAGTTTTCCATACTAAAACGTTTTAGTACCTTCTCTAAGTAAGTGTTCTGACTAAGTCCAATTAGTCTCTTACTTCTTTCTCTTACTATCCTTATTCCCAAAATGTAAGAAGCCTCTCCGAGGTCCTTCATAGCGAAGCACTTCCCGAGCCAGGACTTAACTTCCTGCAGAGTCGGGATGTCGTTTCCTATGAGTAATATGTCATCGACATATAGAACGAGGAAGCTTACTATACTCCCACTGGCTTTGACATATACACAAGATTCATCTTCGCTTCGTACAAATCCAAACTCTTTGACTTTCTCATCGAAGCAAAGATTCCATCTGCAAGACGCTTGCTTAAGTCCATAAATGGACTTCTCAAGCTTACACACTCTATTCGGATGCTTCGGATCCACAAACCCCTCTGGCTGAGCCATGTAAACATCCTCAGCCAACTTTCCGTTAAGGAAAGCGGTCTTGACATCCATTTGCCAAATCTCATAATCATGAAATGCGGCAATTGCTAGCATCACTCTAATAGATTTTATCTTCGCAACTGGTGAGAAGGTCTCATCATAGTCAACTCCGGGAGTTTGAGTAAAGCCTTTCGCGACCAATCACGCTTTATATGTGTGTACGTTTCCATCCACGTCGGTCTTCTTCTTGAAGATCCATTTGCACCCAACGGTCTTACATCCGGGCACATTATCAACCAAATTCCAAACTTGGTTATCATACGTGGATTGGATCTCGCTATCCATTGCCTCTTTCCATTTTGCAGACTCCGGGCCTGCCATGGCTTCCTTATAGCTATTAGGTTCATCAAGATTTATTAGTGTACCATCACTAATATACGTGTCCCCTTCGGTAGTAATATGAAAACCATAGAACTGGGGTTGAACTCTAACTCTATCGGAACGTCTAAGAGGTAAGGATTCATCAATCGGTTCAACCGGAGTTTCCTCCTCGGGTTGAGTGCCAGCGGTAGAGGTTCCTTCATCTATCGAATCTTGAATCTCTTCAAGTTCGATTTGCCTCCCACTGTCTACTTGGCTTATGAGTTCTCTCTCTCGGAAAACTCCTCTCCTTGCAACGAAGACAACATTGTCCTTCGGTCTATAGAAAAGATATCCAAAGGATTTCTGCGGGTAGCCGATGAAAATACATCGCTCACTTCGAGGTTCGAGCTTGTCGTGAGTATCTCGTCTTACGAAAACCTCGCAACCCCAAACCTTGATATGTGCCAACAAGGGAGCTTTCCCTGTCCACATATCGTGAGGTGTTTTGGCAACCTTCTTAGTAGGGACTCGGTTAAGGATATGGGCGGCAGTCTCTAAGGCATACCCCCAAAAAGAGATAGGTAGTGAAGCACGACTCATCATAGAGCGAACCATATCCAATAGGGTTCGATTACGCCTTTCTGCCACACCATTCAACTGCGGTGTCCTAGGAGGCGTCAATTGTGAAACTATTCCACACTCCTTGAGATAATCAAGGAATTCAAGACTTAGGTACTCTCCTCCTCGATCGGATCGAAGCATCTTGATTTTCCTGCCTAATTGATTCTCCACTTCATTCTTGAAATCTTTGAACTTTTCAAAGGTTTCTGACTTTTGCTTGATTAAATAGATATACCCATACCTACTATAGTCATCGGTAAAAGTCATGTAGAACGGTTCCCATCCTTCGTGGTTGATCTAAACGGTCCTCATACATTGGTATGTATTAGGTCCAATAGACCCTCACCCCTTTCACACGTGCTCGTGAAGGGTGATTTAGTCATCTTTCCAGGCAAACAAGACTCGCACGTGTCATCTTCCCTAAGGTCGAATGACTCCAACACTTCATCCTTTTGGAGTTGGGCTATGCGTTTCTTGTTGACATGTCCAAGACGACAATGCTTTATCCATACTAGTGGAAGAATCTATGTTTAAAACATCATTTCCTAAGTTATCAACAATCATAACAGTTTCATAAATTCCATTACATGGTATAGCTTCAAAGTAAAAGACACCATTTAGATAAGCCAAAATAGAACCATTCTCATTATCACAAGAAAATCTAAAACCTTGTCTAAATAAACCATGAAATGAATTGATGTTTCTAGCCATTTCTGGAGAATAACAACAATTGTTCAAATTTAAACATAAATTATTCCTAAGCACTAAAGAATACACTCCAATCTTGGTCACAGGCGACGATCTTCTGTTTCCCATGATTAAATTGATCCTTCCTTGCTCCACATCCCTACTTCTTCTTAGTCCCTGCACATTAGAACAAATGTGATAACCACAACCGGTATCAAGAACCCAAGAAATAGCATGATTAGAATCGTTAGATTTAATTGTGTATATACCTGAGAAAGACGGCTTGATCTTTCCTTCCTTAATGGCTTGCAGGTACTCTGGGCAGTTTCTCTTCCAATGTCCTATCTTATGGCAGTGGTGGCACTCTGCCTCCTTTGGGTTAGGGCATGGCTTAGCAGGATCAACCTTGGTCCCACTAGAAGAGGTACCATCTCGGGCTTTAACCTTACGATAGTTCTTAGACGAAGCCTTCCTCTTCTTTCCCTTTCCTTGACCAATAGCCAAGACAGGAGCAGCGGGTGGATTGGAGTTGGTGCAACAGACTTGTCTTTGAAGTTGCTCTTAGCGACCCTCAAGAGACCTTGGAGTTTGCTTAGGGTGACCTCCTATTTGTTCATGTGGTAGGTCATCCTAAATTGATTATACATCGGAGGCAAAGAGTGAAACACCATGTCGATCGCCAAGTCTTCCCCAAAGTCAACATTTAACTTGCGAAGGCGGTCGACATACCTTTGCATCTTTTGCAGGTGCACAGTAAGAGACTCTCCATGACCCATCTTAGCGGAAATCATGTTAGTGAAAATCTCATAACGCTCTTGTCTCATGTTTTGGTGGTATCTCTCTAATAAGTCTTGATGCATCTCGTACGGGTACATGTCCTCGTAGGACTTTTGGAATTCGGAGTTCATGGTGGCTATCATGATGCAATGTACTTTCGTTGCATCGCGCTCATGAGTTTCAAAAGCGGTAATTTCAGCCGGAGTAGCGATTTCAGGGTTGATTTTCTCGAGCTTCTCATCGAGGACATACTCCTTATCCTCATAGCTAGCAATGATGCGAATGTATCTTATCCATTCGCAAAAGTTCGTTCCATCGAAAGTGACCTTTTGGCAAAGGCTTATCAATGTGAAAGAACTAGCAGCAACGTTGTTTGCGTTTGACATCTACAAATAGAAAAGGACAAAGATAGATTAGAATATGAATCCCTAATTATCACCCAATAAGAAAAATTAGGGCTAGGATCCAACAACAATATTTACATATTAGAAAAGGGATTCCGTAATCTAACATGCAAATAATATGAAGGTAAGTGAATGACGATTCACTAATTCTCCACCATAAAACCTAACTATAAGCCCTAAATGTATTGAGAATTCCTAGGTTCGGATGAGATTCATTGAAACTATTCAATGGCATGTTTAAATCTCGATATGCCCTTCTTGTTTGTGACTGGGATACCGAGGATCACAAAGCGGGTGTGAATTACCATGCAAATTCACATGGTGCTTTCATTGTAACGATCACCTATTCGATGTGCCGGTAAACCACACACGCTCCATCGAACTATGATAAACAATGAATGACCCTTTGCCACCTTTGCTTAGAACCAATTAGTGTGCCGGTAAACCACACACGCTCCACTAACTTCTTAGCAAGGGTGCAAATTGTAATTTCATGGGATTGCATCAATTCACTTTTCCTAAAGTAACTAAGATTGGGAAATTTAAAAAAAGTGTAGTTACTTTGTATTACTTATTATACTTTTAATGAGATGATGAGGTTGCCCTATCCTACCCGTTCGGCTAACGACCCTCCACCGATCAAGCAAGCGGTGGGTGTGAGTGTACACCCATTAAGCGCCATTTTATAGGCCGCAACCTTATACCCACCTTATAGATCAGCTTCGTGAATGAGGCCTACTAACGTTAAGACTAGCATTTTAGTTATACATATATATATATATATATATATATATATATATTATTCTTGTAATATTATATCAGTGAAGGGTTGTATTTTAAACTTTTTAAAATCTAGGGTTTGAAATTTAAATTGTCTAAATTAAAACTTTTAATCACAAAATATAAATTTCAAAACTTGAGGACAAGTTTTAAACATTTAAAACATGGAAGATCAAATAACAAATAATTTTAATTAACAATTAATTTCCTAATTATCTATATTTGATTTATTCAAGATTTCTTGTAAGATAATTGCCAAATAAATCAAAATAATTAATCAATTATCATATAAGGAAATTAAATATTTTATTAGTTGGTAAATATATTTAATTAGATCAAGATTATAGTCATATATATCAAAAAATCGAATTAGGGTTGATCTAATATGATTAAGGTAAGTTTCCTTAAGATAATCATGAAGAAATCCCGAATCTGGCCATTCCTGACGCTTGGACTCGCCGAGTGCAGCAAGTGACTCACCGAGTCAGGCCAACTCGCCGAGTCCACTATGGAACTCGCCGAGTCCATGACTCAGAAACACAAAAATCGAATTTTGCAGTTAAGTTTCAAACAAATAAGCAACAATTTAATGAAAACCAAGCTAGGCTCTGATACCACTGATTGGTTTTAGCCATAAGAACTTTCCTATGTGTGCATGCAAAACCCTAATGCTTGGATCTAGGCTTTCTAGTTAAACATGCTTTGAATCCAAGACTTCTAATGACTAATTAGGTATAAGAACAATACTAAATCAGATCTAGAATCATACCTTTGAATCTCTTGTTTGATCTTGTTGTCTTGGAGCTCTAGAGTCACAATTGTCACTCCTCTAATGGCTTACAAACACCAAATAGCAAAGAGGATGATTTGAGAGAGATGAGAGAGGAGGAATTCGGCCAGGGGTTCTCTACTTTAGATCAAGTGCTGATTTTCCTTTGCCATAGGGTCTATTTATACTTGTAGACTCCTTAAGGGTTACAGCTTAAACCCTAATTGGATAATCTTCTCTTAAAGCAATCCAAATCCATTCCTTAGATAGACTTGGACAATTTTAAGCTATCCTTAGCTTCTAGAATTCGTCCAACCCCTATCCAATATGGATTTACAGTCTAAAGTTTAACTATCAAACAATTGACAGTTTATACCCTCTTATTTAATTAATCTCTTTAAGTCACCAAATTAATTCTAATTAATTCTATGACTTATATTAATCAAATAACAATATTATTCTTTATATTATTCCCATAATATATTAATAATATTTATTCTCTCTTAATAAATCATCCTATCAAGTTGCTATGGTGAAGGCAACCCAAAAGGACTATGCACAACCGGGTTAAATATTTGCCTAATATAGTTGCAGCCTTAGACACTATTCCAACACTTCCATCCCTTCCATACAAGAGTTGTAATGTCTTATTGGGTTAAGAACTTAGGGTTTTGGTCATTAAGCACTTTATAGCCATGCAAAGTCATAAAGTTGGAAACTTTATGACTTAGGATATTATTTTGGTATTGGATATGAGTTTTGGACGTAAGGGCTTAATGGAATAAGCTCTTAATGGAGTTTTAGGACTGGGTTGCATACGTTGGGCGTACCCGGTGGTACAATGTGCGTACGTGATCAGCTTCCCGCTTTTGGGTCAACATCAGAGTATCTTGGGCGTACTCTCTTGGTATGAAGGGCATACTTCGCTGGGAAGAAACATTGACTTTTGGGACCTTGACCATTGACTTTGACTTTGACCAAGTTTGACCCAGTTTGACTTAAGGATATTTTGGGTATTTTGAGCTATAGTTAAGCCTTGGTCTCTATCTGTTGAATATGTGACATGTAGAGCCGGTATTCAGAGCAGTGTATTGTTCAACTGTTTGTCAGACTGTGAGGTGAGTCTTCCTCACTGTACTTACGTGTCGAAGGCACCATGGTCGTCCCATTGGATTGATATCTTGGTTTACCATATGTTGCTATGCTTTAGTAATCTGTTAGATCTGTATCCTAGTTTCTAGGGTGTTGCTATGCGGTAGTGATCTATAGATCTACCTGTTTGTTTGTTGGTTGATTATATGTTTATCTGTTATGTATATGCCGAAATATTTTGAGTTATGGTTGATCCTTTATTGCTTTGTGCATGAGCTAACATATTAGGGGCATTCCAACCCGATGGATGATTGGGCCCGAGGGTATTCCATCCCGAGGATGACTGGACCCGTTGTATATTAACATTCCAACCTGATGGTTTATTGGGCCTGAGGGTATTCCATCCCGAGGATGACTTGGCCCGTTGTATATTGGCATTCCAAACCTATGGTTGATTGGGCCCGAGGGTATCCCATCCCGAGGATGATTGGACCCGTTGTATATTGGCATTCCAACCTGGGGTATTCCATCCCAAGGATGACTGGACCCAAAGGTTGACCGGGCCTGGGGTATTCCAACCCGATGGTTGATTGGACTCGACATGCTTGTTTGTATATGTTATCTATTTGTGTGGTGGTACTTTGGGGGAAACTCACTAAGCTTTGTACTTACAGTTTTAGTTTATGGTTTCAGGTACTTTTGAGGATCGTGGGAAAGATAAGGCGTGATTGTGCACAACTTCCTGTTTTTATGGCTTTGGGTCTTGGGAAAACTCTGATTTTGAAATAATGTTTTGGAAATAATGACTGTTTCGTAAACAATGATGTTAAATGTTTGATTTTTGAAAATATTAAATTTCTTGATTTTTGGAATGTTACACAAGTCATAGATGATTTCTACCACTAAAACGAGCAATTTTTGTTTATGAATAACTATTATTTAAGTTTAAAAATCCCTTATTAAAACTAGTGCCAACTACTGCTACATAAGGTAATGGTTCTTGAGCTATTTCAAGTTCCATGTACTTTCCATTTGCTTTGTCATTAGAAACTTGCTTTCTGCTAACTTAACTATCAGAGGAATACGAAAAACTTATTCTTGGTGGGTTTGCTTATAATAATCTTAGCCGCATTTAGATTTGATGGGTTTTAAGCAAAACATCATTCCTATGGTGTACATGCAAACCCTAATAGCTTTTGGATCTAGTTTGTCTAATGAACATGCAATTGAATATCCAAAGCTATAAACCCTAGATCTATCAAATAAGCACTAAAATAAGGTTTTATTAATTACCTTTGATTGTTATATTGCAATAACAATCAATTCCTTGCTTTGATTGCCTTCAGAAAGCTTATTGCCTCAAGTGCTGCACCTCCAATGGAGTCACAAACACCACTAAGCAACTTGGATGAAGAGGAGAAGAGAGGAGGCTGCCCAAAATGTCTAGAAACCCTAGAGGAAGACTTGTCCACGTTTTTGGGGCATAGGGGCCCTTTATATACATGTAGGCTATTAGCGTTTTCAACTAGGAAACCCTAATCTGGCTGCTTAAGCCCTAAGCAGCCCATGGACTCCTTTAACATATCCCTTGGACGATTTCTAATGGGCTTCCCATAGAATTCGTCCAACCTATATTTTATTAGGTGATCCATAGCCCAATTATAATTATCTTATAATTACAACTCCAGTCCCTTAAGTTTAATTAATCTCTTTTAGCCACAAAATTAATTCTTAATTAATTCTTGACTAATATTAATTAAACAATATGATTTATCCTTTAATATATTATTCTCATAATATATTTATAAATCATATTTAAACCTTTCTCTCCTTAAATCATCCTACATATTGCTATGGTGAAGGCAATGCAAAAGGACCATGCTCATAATCGGGTCAAGTACATACCAAAATAGTTATGTACTTAGACACTAATCCAACAGTCTCCCACTTGGATAAGCCTAATAACTATTTTCCATATGACTTCAGAACCTGATCAACAATCGTAGCTTTCAAAAGCTGATGTCAACTCTGATCTTATCAGATAGCGTGTCCTTTAGATAAGGGATCATATATTCCTCCATTCTCAAGATATCGTATAGACATAAGACATAAATTTTAATCATTCTCTCTATACTGTTTCCCGACTTCCGATTTATGAGACTGACAACAGACTACAATTGAACACATCAACTTAGTCCCGTCTTGGCCAAGTGCTTAGGTGTCATCACTAAATCATCGAGAGGCCCATAGATATCGCTTTTATCCCACATTGGGTAAAAGGAATGGATAAACTTTGACTCATATGCTTGCTTGCATTCACTAATCGAATCACACACAACAATAAGTTTTATAACACCAAGTTACTGGTGCGTTTACTTATTATCAATGTGCAACCGACTAACAAATAACAACTTACACGTCCTGGTTTCAAGAATATACAATATTATCGTCTCACTAATCACTCGTGATAAATCCATGAAGTGATCCAAGTGAGCGTGTGTTTAATCCAATACTTTAATCTTATCAAAGCACTCATGAACTCTGCAGCAAACTTGTGCCATGTCTAAACACTTCAGACAATCTACAGACAGATTCATGACCGTCTTTCTTCATACCTACTCCCAATGTATGACTGACTGTGGATGTTTGAATAACCTAGTTATTCTGGAAGTCAAAACATGCAAACTGAAACATAACAATAATACTTAATCCTATATGGCCCCAAACTTGTGAGAGTAAATAAAACACTTCTATTTATCCACCATATTGATTACTCATTATTTATCATTTAATGTTTTGGATAATCAACTCATTACTTGAATAACAACAATTGTCCCATGCTCCAATCATGCACACTTTGTTTCCTATGGTCTATGCTTTGTGAAATAGATCAATTGAAAAACTTTTCCAATGATGCCCATTTCACAATTCCCAATCCTTATCATTTGTGTAAGAACACAAGGTTCTTTGCTACTATTAGAATATGCTAGATTCTAACATTCTATGCAACGATCCTTTCGTAAAGTCATAGCACAAAAGTTACCAAGACTTGGCTAATGAAATTACAAAGTACTCTCTTAGAAATTGTTACAAGACAATTCCATAGACGTGAAGTCTCACATTCAAAGTACATTCCTTTGAACATCCTTCTTGCATAGAAGTTTCTAATCTAGACAAAAACTCTCAATATCCAACTCCCAATATGGAAACATTTCCATATTTGCAATATGACAACTCATTCTTAATAGAATATTATCTATTCATAATAATGTCGATACGGTCCATCCAATACCATACTTGCAACTACTCACAAGAGACCAATCCTCAGCGAACTTTAGATCATCCTTTGATAGTTTTTTAATTATTTTAGTCAAAACCGATTCTAGTTCTTTTTCCCTCTTAATGCGCTATACATTTGGAAAATTTTAGAATGGTAAAATATTATAGCATTCGCAATCGATTCTATACCCGAAGCGTATGGGACACGATGCATAATGTCTTACATAAAGATATGATACTTTATCAATCTTCTGCCATAATATTTTATGTGTCATATTCTCACAATTCGAACTATGAAGAGGGATGCCGTAATCATAATCGAAATTTAAGAACACACTATGTATCCTTTGACTAAATTTATTAAAATTTCTCAATCTAAGCTTTATATTTTGAAACGAAGTATAATATTTTTGCCCTTAATTATAGCAAAACAAGTTTTCAACCCATGCAACCTTGCAAATTGAATATTTGTTTTTCTATAATTAATATTGCTAACTTGCAATACTCGCCATAATAATCATACAAGCATAACACTTATGCTCCCACTACCATGATGATTATTATCATATAAGCATAACACTTATGCTCCCACTAGCTTTGACATGTATTCAGAAAACAAATGAACTTCTAGAAAACAATGCCTATTGAATTTCTGAAATTCATATTTCTAATACCAGATGCTTCGATAAGCCTTTATCTAAGCTTCTTAAACTTATACACCTTTGCCTTAGATAGCTCATATGTGTGTTTAAACAATTCAGAACTTATGTTACTAAGTTCCAAATGTTCAAACTAATTGCCAAATCTCATAATTCGAACTATGGAAAGGGATGCCGTAACCATAATCGAATTTGAGAATACAATTTTCACAATTGCTATCTTCTTAAAATCTCTCTTAGTGAAAGCATTTCCTCACAGTCATTTTCATGAAGGAGGGAATCTTATGACACTTAGATTTTATGGTGTATGAGTTCCTATCCATGTGAATTTGCCAAAACCAAAGTTGGCGAAAAATCCAAACTCATATGGACTGAACTTTCTTAATCTTGATTTCTTGCCTTATGGTAACACGAGTGCCCACCATGTCTTCCAAGTAGTTTAGCAACTTATCCTTACATATCAATGTACTTTCCATCGATCAAGGTATTTTGTCTTTATGCATTCAAATGAGAACTCATAGAATTCATATGCATAGTTAACTTAATTGGAATGGAACATAAACAAAATAATGTCAACACGATAGGTTGTAAACCTCAAGTCGTGTGCTAGTGATGATCGATAAGGTTTATTCTTGATTTGTTCTTGAAACTTTTCAAAAACATTAAAACTCCCACTGACTCCTTGACATATAAACTTCTCTTTTCAAGAAACATTTCTTGACAAACAAATATTCAAGAGTTAGTGTAGCTTTTATCAAGACAAAACACTTCACAAATTGGTCCTAGTTGGTCTTTGTCTTATCCAAGACATCACAACTTACCAATTTCAAATGTGCAAGAATAAGAAAACCTTTTCCAAATTCCACATTTGATGAGTGTTATAAACCTACTTAAGACTTGTCACTCAATTCACAATCTTGGAGTATAACTCTAAGATTCGATATTGGAACGAAGTATGATTGACTTCTTGATTTAACCATTTCCACAATTCTTGATTCCTCTTCTTAGACATACAAATGCACTAAGAGTCACTTAGAGAATCAATTGAGATATGGTTCTTAATCATTAAGACTTATCATAAAACACAATAAAAGGTACTCTCCCTTCTTCTTAGAATAGAGAAACTTTTATCTTTCTGCCTACTTGATTCTTCTTTATTCGTTCTGCTATTTATTGAAACTCTTTCAATCAACTCAGAATTATACTCAATCTTATAAGTATAATCATATTTACTAAACTTTTAGAAAATCATGACGAATATCTTATCTCTCTTTGTGGTGGACTTGGTCAACACACAACCAAGTGTACTCGATATCCTAGTCCTTCACTTGACACTTTGTCATAGAATTAGTCTAATTTCCAAATATGAAAGTTTTCATTCATCATGCAACCAAGTTGTATGATTCCAAGTTTACGTCCAATTGAAACTTGGGCGATGAGAAAATCTCCCTATTTGGTGAATTCTTGACATCTCTACAAATAACATAATCAAGAATCAAATCCATTATTGCTAATAATAGAAACCTTCAAACATCAATTTTTCATACATGCCATTGCAAGGATAAATAAATAAGATAAAATAAAAATTCATTTTATTGCAGAAAAATTTGTCCTTACAATGCAATTCAATTGAAAAACTATGTTATTACATATTTCTTAACAATCTATTCTAACTCCAAGTAGTAGCTCAAGAATCCAATCTTCAAGCAATGCGATCGAAATCCATTTTTTTTTCACGATTAGATTCAGCTCACTTCTTCCCTTAAGCTTCCTTTCTTTTCTTCGATCCTACAAAACATCAAAATGTAATCTTATCACATCATGTATTAAGAATCTAGAATAGGAACTTAAAAGAGTTAGTTAATGGATTTTACCTGAAGCAGAGCCATACGTCTTGACTCTCCCATCTCTCAGATCTCTCAGGTATTTAGGGCAGCTTCGTTTCCAATGCCCCTTCTCTTGGAAATAAAAGAAAATGGATTCCTTTTTCACAACACATCGGAGGATCACAGACTTAGTTCTTTCTGGACTTCCAATGTTGCCAGTGTCCATTGAAGTTTGGGAGTTTGATTCACCAGACAGATTTGCTTGACCCGCACGCCAAATCATTGCTGATTCAGCAGCTATAAGCAAATATGTGAGATCAATGAGGGTCACGTCGTGATCCATCATATAGTACTCTCTAAAGAACTCACTATATGATTCAAGAAGTGACTGAAGAACCTAGTCAACAGCCAACTCACTTGAAATCTCGACACCCAACATGCTTAACCTATCAATGTGTGACTTCATCTCTAAGACGTGTGCACACACAGGTTTCCCATCTTCTTGTTTACTTGCCAAAAGGTCTTGAGTGAGCTTGAACTTTTCAAGCCTTCGAACTTGTGGGTTAGGGAGAACAATTGGAAGAGGTGGAGGAAGTGAAGCATGATCTCTTGTTCCTCGATCATATCGTGGAACACCATCTTCATTTGGAAAACTTG
Organism: Lactuca serriola; assembly: GCF_051521515.1. Classification (NCBI taxonomy): domain Eukaryota; kingdom Viridiplantae; phylum Streptophyta; class Magnoliopsida; order Asterales; family Asteraceae; genus Lactuca; species Lactuca serriola. Next base: position 48,242,661 of record NC_136410.1, read on the forward strand.
TTCCTTGGGATTTGGGAAGACCATGATTTTCAGAACTAGACGTCTACAAAATGGGAGAAAATTCAAGTTAAGTTGATTAGAATTCTTGATGTAACACCCAAATGAAACATCAAGCTAGGATCCAACACAATACTCTACAACCTAGAAGAGGGATGCCGTAATCTAGTCGCAGTATATTAGAAGGTAGGTAAATGACGATTTACCAATTTCCACCATGAAAAACGAAAAAGGGGTTTAAGTTTTAAATGAATTGAAACTCCTAGATCTTTTGAGATTCATTGAACTTTTCAATGGCACGTTTAATCTCGATTATGCCCTACAATTTGTGACTGGGATACCGAGGATCACAAATAAGGTGTGAATAACCATACGAATCATGTGGTGCACCCAATGCTACTATCACCTAATCAATGTGTCGGTTAGCCACACACGCTCCACTGATCTATGAAAAGCATCGAGCCACCCTTCGTCACCAATGTCATCCCCAAATTAGTGTGCCGGTTAACCACATACGCTCCACTAACGTTTGACAAGGGTACGAAGTGTAATCCCATGCAAATCCAACAAAGTCTCGCACCTCTGCGTAGACACAAACTGCCTGATATCCCTCTTGAGCATACTCAGATATCTAGACATCCGAGCCTGCTCCGAAGCGAACTCAGGGAAAAACATCGCCCTCTCAGTGAACATCCTGGTGATCTCCGTCACCAACTCCGAATCCTGCTTCAGCTCCAGGAACTCCTGAGCCAACCTCTCTCTCTCAACCCGCGGAACATAACAAGTGCTGAACATTTCCCGGAACTGATCCCATGAAACCGCAGCTCTCTGCGCATCCGAATACAACCCCGTGGTCAATCTCCACCAATCCTTTGCCCCGAGCCTTAACAGGTTCAGAGCACACCTCACCCTCTGATCAGCAGGGCACGAACGCGTGAAGAAACACCCCTCCACATCCGACAACCAACTCATAGCAACAATCGGGTCCTGAACCCTGTCAAAGGTAGGAGGCTTCGTATTATCGAAGTCCCGATACTGAAAACCCTGACCAGCTCCTCCCCCTGCCGCTGCTACAGCCGTTGTAGCTGCCACAACAGTCGTCTCTGTGAGGGTCGCATAATGCTCATCAAAATACCCAACCATGGCGGTCTTGATCGACCCAAACAGTTCCGGCAACTCAGCCCGGAACAATGCAGCAACCTCATCATGCAGGATCTCACAAATCCTAGCATCCAACTCGCAGCATGCCTCGAAATCTCCATACTGAAAAACACTGCAAGATCTCAGATACTTCCCACTAACCCGGGAACCAACCCCTAACCCATCCCTAGAGGTTATGGTTTCTTTGATACACGTATGGGTCCTGTGCTTTTAGTAGTATGGGCCCATACTACCTTCCACACCTACCCATATTTGTATCAAGTATACCATAACACCCTAGTGAAGAACATGCATAACAAGCACTCAACCCTCACTCCTAGAGGAACACTGGAATCTCTCACAAAGGAAACCCTAGGCTAACAGGCATCATAAATCAGGCAACATTATCATGAAATCCTGAAGATCCCTAGCCTTGTACTAGCATGTTGTTCTATCAAAGCTCAAAACAAATATTATGTATGGTATTTTGGGGTTACTTACTGGCTCCGGCTGATCGTACCTCCGCACCCTCCTTTACTCATTTTGAAAACCATTTTAAATTCTCTTTTGAAAACCCTCCTCGATTTGAGATTGGATTCACACGAATGTTCCTCCAATTCACTTAAACCAAGGCTCTGATACCAACTTGTAACGACCATAAAATTTCAACCAATTTAAACTTTTCAAAAACAATCCGGTTTCACAAAGTTATTTCAAAAAGGTTTTCAATACAATTATTATCAGAGTCTTCCCAGAAACATATCATAAAACATAATCATGAGGAGCGGTACGATCACGCCTTTGCCTTGCCACGGTCTCCTGAAGAACCTGAAAAACATTAAACCACAACTGTAAGCCTGAAAGCTTAGTGAGATACGCCCAAAATACCAACCACGTATACCATACACGCATAACATGCCATATCATAACAGAACATAGAACAACCATGCACTTCGGGTCTACTGTGTGACTGGTCCGCCGCACCGGCCTTCAGTCCACCTGGTCCACCCTCCGAGTCTAACCACATACATCGAGTCTACAATGTGATTGGTCCGCCCACACCGGGCCTTCAATCCACCTGGTCCACTCTCTGAGTCTACCGTATGACTGGTCCGCCCGTACTGGGCCTTCAGTCGGCCTGGTCCACTCTCCGATCCTCGGCACGTCTGGTCCGCCCTCTTGGGGCCTACAGCCTATCCGGACCGCTCGCTGGGCCTTCGGGATAACCAGTCCGCCCTGGGTATGTTGGCCTACAGCACAAAGCAGGTCCCGCCTCAACCCAACCCCAGTCCAACAACCATGTGCACATAAACATTCAATCATATAGCATATCACATCCAATCAAACCAAACTAACAGATCACATAACATAACATCATCCTAACCAGGATACCGACCTAACCGGTCACTAGCTTATGTCATCCTAACTACCAGGATGCAACATAGCAGAGCAATAACATAACAACGATACCCGGATCACGATCCGATAAAGGGACGGCCTTGGTGCCGTAGAAGCTGTTGATATAGTAAGGATAACTCACCTCGCAACTGCCGACTGAACAGATAAACCCAAGTTGCTCCGAACACTGATACGATCTCCAACACTGGCTAACACCAAAACTCTGAACTCAAAACAAAAGCCAACAATTACCCAAATGCCCCTAGAAATCAACTGGTTAACCCTTGGTCAAAGTCAAAGTCAAAGTCAACCCCTGACTGACTCTACTCGCCGAGTTAACCCGATGACTCGCCGAGTCCCCATGCACAAAACTTCCCCAATCCGCGACTCAACTCGCCGAGTCTCCTCGAGACTCGCCGAGTCCGACAACTCTGAGACCTTTCCCACTCGACTCACCGAGTCATCCCTTGACTCACCGATTCTCAGCTCAACCAGAAGAAGATTAGGACCTCACGACCAGACTCGCCGAGTCCAGAACAGACTCGTCGAGTCCAAGGCTATCTGCAACCAACTCGCCGAGTTGTTCTTCCAACTCGCCGAGTTTTTGACCATATTCATCCAAGTCGCCAAGTTGTTCTTCCAACTCGCCGTGTTCCAGCCCATCTTCAAGCAACTCGCCGAGTACACCTTTGTGACTCGCCGAGTGCCTCTAGATCTGAAACCATACAGAGGATTTCCAAGCCATGCAGATGCTCTAAACCATAGATCTACCCTTCTACAAGCCATCCATCACGTAAAGTGGCAAACTTTACGTGAATCCAAGTAGATCTAAGCATTTTACACTCCAGGGTTTGGGTTTGGGACAAAAGGGCTTCATCAACCATTCAAGAACAGGGACTTTAATGCTCTCTAGACTTCCTCCATTCCAGATCTGAGGTAGCAACCTCAGATCTAACTTCCAACTCACAAAACCACAAGCTATTCTTTCCAAATGCTCCAAAGATGATGAATCTAGAAGAATAACAGCCCAAGAAACGAAATAATACCTCAAAAGAAAGCTCCAACAGAAGAGAATCCGAATCCTTGCAAATCCCCTTGCTCCAAGCCTCTTAACTCTCTAAGATCTCTTCCAAAATCTCTTCTCCAAGGTTCAAAAGCTCTTAATCCACTCACAAACGCGTCTTAGGGTTTTCTGAACTTCAAGAGAGGGTAAAGAGACTGAGGAGAGGGTTTAATGTCCTTTAATTAGGGCTCATCCTCCGAAGTTAGGGTTTTATCCACTCAGCACCAACTCGCCGAGTCCAGCTGACGACTCACCGAGTTGGCCATTTAACACGCGACCAGAGTCGCGACCCTACTCGTCGAGTCCACTCATGGACTCGCCGAGTTGCCCTCTCACACTTTACACTTTTAGCCCTTCAACTCCACTCCTGATATTCCGGGATGTTACATTTATTAATTAAAAACGTTTATGGTAAGTATCCTGAGCCATAACAGCAAGAAAATCGCCAAAAAACGCTGCCAGACCCTCTGACTCGTCGACTCTGGTTCTGGACTCGTCGAGTACAGCCGACTCGGCGAATTCACCAAGAGACTCGGCGAGTCAGGCATGCAGAAGCCAAAAAATTTCGATTTTCAGTCAAATTTTAATCAATTAAGCATCAAATTCACTAGCAAACAACCCTAGGCTCTAATACCACTGACGGGTTTTAAGCAAAACATCATTCCTATGGTGTACATGCAAACCCTAATAGCTTTTGGATCTAGTTTGTCTAATGAACATGCAATTGAATATCCAATGCTATAAACCCTAGATCTATCAAATAAGAACTGGAATAAGGGTTTATTAATTACCTTTGATTGTTATATTGCAATAACAATCAATTCCTTGCTTTGATTGGCTTCAGAAAGCTTATTGCCTCAAGTGTTGCACCTCTAATGGAGTTACAAACACCACTAAGCAACTTAGATGAAGAGGAGAAGAGAGGAGGCTGCCCAAAACGTCTAGAAACCCTAGAGGGAAGACTTTTCCACGTTTTTGGGGCTTAGGGGCCCTTTATATACATGTAGGCTATTAGGGTTTTCAACTAGGAAACCCTAATCTGGCTGCTTAAGCCCTAAGCAGCCCTTGGACTCCTTTAACATATCCCTTGGACGATTTCTAATGGGATTCCCATAGAATTCGTCCAACCTATATTTTATTAGGTGATCCATAGCCCAATTATAATTATCTTATAATTACAACTCCAGTCCCTTAAGTTTAATTAATCTCTTTTAGCCACAAAATTAATTCTTAATTAATTCTTGACTAATATTAATTAAACAATATGATTTCTCCTTTAATATATTATTCTCATAATATATTAATAAATCATATTTAAACCTTTCTCTCCTTAAATCATCCTACATATTGCTATGGTGAAGGCAACCCAAAAGGACCATGCTCATAATCGGGTAAAGTACATACCAAAATAGTTATGGACTTAGACACTAATCCAACAAGATTATTATATATAAATATGTATTTAGTAGATTTTGGGTTTAAAAGCTTTAGTCCAACATAGTCTTTAAATCCATAAAACATTTAAGTAAGACATGGATGGAGCCTTTCCATACAAAATCTTATGAGGAAAATATTATATCTACTACTTAGTTCGTGTTTATACTTAAGGTACAATTGATAGTGTTCTAGGTGTTATCCCAAGGAAATATACCGATTAAAAAGAAAATCATACCAAGTAAGATTTAATTCATAATTTATTATCATTAAGGCATTAGATAGTTCTTACCGATTTGTATTTCAACTTTATATTGGAAACTTAAACCAAGATTTCACAATTATGTTTTAACATGTAAAATATAACTAATAACTACTATAATTGTTAATAAAGTTGATTTGGTATCTTATGATAAATCTTATACATTCATTAGAAAGTAAGACATACACCATAGTGTATAGTTCATTAATTATTTTCTCTACTACTTAGTGAAAACATCATTATGAATCTTTTATATATAAATAAGATCTACATATGTCAAATAAACTACATTATTTGCCTTCAAGGATCCCTTTCTTGAAGTTGGAATATGTGAATGTCATTTATATAATAAAGATAACAATGTCAAAGATGAGTTTGATTTAAAACAAGTTTCATTCAAAAGTATTTTGCATATAGAACTTTTTATTTATAAAACATTGATATTTACTTTAAAATTCTTATTAAGAGATCTAGTCTCATAAAAAGAATTTTAATCATTTTTGAATATGAAGGTGATCGTTATGAAAAATAATTAAAGTAAATAGTCAATCATTCATAAATGAAACTGAGACATATATTTAGGCAAGCTAAATTAAAATATACATTGTTCCAAAACAAACATTATTTTATATTACAAGTACATTATGTCCCATGTATAATAAACTAGACTTCAAGAGTGCAGTTCCAACTTGATTGTGCTCAGCTGGTTACTATTCTGTAAATATCTGCAAACCAATTACAAATATTAGATTAACATTTAAGTACAAAGTACCTAAATGTTATATGAAAAGTATGAGTCCATAAAACATGGGATTGTCCATAAAACAAAGTCCAAATAAGAGGAACAATTCCTCTTCCAGTGTCCCATTTCTCCACAAAAGAAACAAGATTCATCTATATGGGCCTTATTGGATTTCTTGGGCTTAAAGGTGTTTAGTCCATAAAACAAGGGTCTCCTAGATCACCGAAGGTGAGTCTTTTAGGCTTTGTATTATTCCTAGTTTGATGTTAAAAACATCTTTAGCTTCATAGTGATGCCTTTACTAGGTATAATGTTTAGGCTTATTGCTAAAAGCAAATAGTTTAGAACTAGGAACTTTAAGTGTGTATAATTTCATATCTCTCACGAGACTGTCTCTTAAGACATGAAAACAATTATTTCGAAGTTGTAACTAGTGAATGTTATTGTTTCATTAAGCCATAAAGGAAGAAATGGCAATTCATGGTAATGACAATGGATTATTTAACTACAAAATTTTAACAAAATTCATTTAGTTTTTTCAATATTTAAATTCTTTAATTAATACCATTTTAGTTTACAAAAAACATTAATTATCACAGTCTAGGATGCAAGTTGCAAAATAAATAAATGGTTAGATATCCTTTATCCCATCCATTTGAATTCAACCCGACAGATATCGATTATCAGATATATCTTACTAATTCCTGAATTTATGGGATCGCTAATAACAAATTTAATTAGACATGTTTGATCCCATCTATGAAGCGAATCTTATGTTATCTCAATGACACTTCCACTCATTGCCTTCACTTCACACCATAACAACCGAAATGTCTCCGAGCCTACTCAAATTCAGGATTGATATTTGATACAAACGACATCCGATCCAATATAGATTTGTTGTATTCCATGGTCATAATCTCATTAGCCCGACCTCCTGCAAACAACATGTGGTTGCTCGTTGAAGTACTGAAGCAGAATATAGAGATGTAGCTTACACCATTGTTGAGCTTCTACGGATTCAACAACTTCTTCGTGATCTACATATACATATACCAAAGCATCCTCTCTTACTTTGTGAAAAAGTTGGAGTGACATTTTTGTGCAAGAATCCGGTAATCAGTACAAGATGGAAACACATTGCACTTGATTTTCGCTTTGTTCGAGAAAGGTTGAATCTGGCCAGTTGTGTATCTATCAAGTCCTTTTCGTTGATCAGTTGACTGATATCTTCACTAAACCTATAGGAAAAGATCACATTACAAGTCTTCGAAACAAGCTTCAATTTCTTCCTGCACTTGAGCTTGCCGTGGGGTATTAATAAATTAGTCACATGTGTTTAGTAAATTAGAAGGAGTCGTTAGAATCAATCCCAGTCTTGTAACGCCCCGATTCTCAGGTATGGATTTAAATAAAAGGTTTTTGGTTTTAAGTCCTACTCGACGAGTTGGTTGCCCTACTCGTCGAGCAGCAGCGGGGTGAGATCGCATGTTAAGTGACCTACTCGCCGAGTCCAGGGAGGGACTCGATGAGTAAGAGCTGGCAGAGGAAACCCTAAATCTCAGGGTTTTGCACCCTATTTAAGGAAGCCTCAGCCTCCTTTGGCCTCTTTACAGTCTTTGAGATCTCAGTGAAACCCTAATTCGTGTGGTACTCCTTATGGTGTGTGTTAGACCTTGGAAAGAAGATTGGCTTGGAGGGAAGAGCTTGAAGAGAAAAGGAGTTGAGGCAAGGAAGGTGTGGGAAACAGAACTTACCTCATATAACATCTTTTGGAGGTATCAAGTTGCAATATTTACTCCCTTTTTCTTCTAGATCTCTTTGTGGTTGAGTTCTAGGGTTTTATGGATTTCTGGGAGTCATATTGGTGAGCTATGGGCTAGATCTGAAGTTGTAACTTCAGATCTGGACCCTTCTCAAGTTCTAGAAGCATAAAGTTTCTATTTTGGTCGTGGTTGAGGCCCTCCCTCCTTATGCATGAAACCCCATTAAGAGCTTAGATTTGGCATTATGAGCCTTGTTAGTCATGCATGCACGTAAAGTTTGCAACTTTACGTGAAAAGCATGTCCTAGAAGCTTGGATCTGTAATTTGGAGCCATTACAAGGCTTAAATAAGTCTGTATGGCTTAAGGATTGAAGGAACTCGGCGAGTCGCAAGGTTGACTCAGCGAGTCATATGAAGATGGCCGATGAACTCGACGGGTTGATGAACAACTCGGCGAGTCCGATGAAGATTGCCTTAGACTCGACGAGTTGTATGAACAACTCGGCGAGTCGGATGAGTTTTCCCTAAGTTATGAATGCATGTGTAGCCGACGTGTTGCAAGAAGGAAACTCGACGGGTGGCCTTTAGGTTTCGATCGAAATTCGTAGGAACTCGACGAGTCACCCGATGACTCGGCGAGTGGGAAAGGACATCAAAGAACTCAGCGAGTAGCCGAGGGTACTCGGCGAGTTAAGGTCAACAGGGATTGTTGACATTGACTGAGGACTTTGACTTTGACCTGGGGTTGACTAGTTGGTTTATGGAGTACTTGTGAGGTTGAGGATTTATGAGTATGCTCGTACTATGGTAATAGGTGGAGGAGTCTTTGGTGAGTGATCCGAGAGTTGGGATTTATCTACCGAGTCAACATCTGCGAGGTGAATTATCCTCACTGTATCAAAAGGGTCTAAGGCACCAAGGTCGACCCTTTATGGTTTGCATCCTGGTCTAGGATGGTTACTATGTTATTGCTATGCTAGATACATCCTAGTTTAGGATGGTTGCTATGTTACTGATATGCTAGATTTCATCCTGGTTTAGGATGGTTACTATGTTATTGCTATGCTAGATACATCCTGGTTTAGGATGGTTTCTATGTTACTGATATGCTAGATTTCATCCTGGTTTAGGATGGTTACTAACTTACTATGTTATTGCTATGCTAGATACATCCTGGTTTATGATGGTTGCTATGTTACCGATATGCTAGATTTCATCCTGGTTTAGGATGGTTACTATGTTATTGCTATGCTAGATACATCCTGGTTTAGGATGGTTGCTATGTTACTGATATGCTAGATTTCATCCTGGTGTAGGATGGTTGCTATGTTAGATTCCGGTTAGATCGGTATCCTGATTATAGGATGTTGTTATGATATTTGATCTGTTAGATTGGTTGACTGTTATGAATGCTAGCATATGATATTTATGTGCACATGTGTGTTGATTGGGGGTTGGGTTGAGGCGGTCCTGCTTTGTGCTGAAGGCCAACATACCCTATGAGCAGTCCGGGGAGACTGTAGGCCCACAAGGCTGTCCAGTCATGCCGAAGGCTCGGTATAGATTCAGTTAGACTGTAGGCCCTGTAGGGCGGTCTAGTCGGCCCGATGGCCCAGTATGCATATTGATTGATTGATTATTACTGATATGATATTATCAGTGTGATGATGGTATTTTGAGGGTAGCTCACTAAGCCCTTAGGCTTACAGTTTTCAGTTATTGTTTCAGGTACTTCAGGAGATCGTGACAAGGTGAAGGTGTGGCCGTACCGCTCCTCATCCTTACGATCTGTTTTTGGGATGCTCTGATGAATAATGATTTGAAAACAATTTGTAAACAAACACTATTTGGGTTTAAATTGTGATTTGAAAAGTTTAAATTTGGTGTAAAATTTATGGATGTTACAAGTCTTGTGGCGCTGTTTATCATGTGACTAGGGTTATTCATGTATTCCTCTATGTGTAAATATTTGTATATAACCATAGCAATATACAAAAAAATTCATTATCTTAGTCACCTTTATATCATGTTTGAAGGCAGTGATAGCGGTGGTGACGACAATGGCTGAAGGTGGCATGGTGGTGGTAGTTGCTAAAGGTGGTGTTGGTGCATAGGGAAGGCAATGATGGTCGTGATGACAGTTGCTGAAGGCAACGGTGGTGGTGTCGGTGGCTGAAGAAGATGATGGTGGTAACGGTTAAAAAAAGATCAACTTGCCACATTTTGAAAAGCACATACTAATTTTGAAATTTTAACAAGGGCATATTGGTCATAAAAAAAGATAAAGACTATAATCAGACAAGTGTAAAAAAGAATCATTTGAAACCATATGAACCTATTCGAAATGTTTTTGATTATTTACGCCTTGCCGCTTTTTAGAAATCACGTGGATCGTTTTTTTTTAAATTTATCTAATTTAAAATATCAGTAAAAGTTATCGAGTGTTAAAATTTTGTATAGTTTAAAATATCACTAAAAGTTATAGATTTTTAGTGGCATATTTTTTTCATGTATGGTAACCCCACGTTAAACAATAATATTATTGCCTTAGCGTCGTGTAGTTTTTGGTCGGGAGTTGCATTTCCAATACATTGTCACACATATTTTGACCACCTTGCTAATTTACATTTTGGTGTCAAAAGTTGTTTTAATTATTATCGAAATTTATAGTTGCTCTTTTGTTGACTTTGGGGTGCTACAACTTCTTATATATTAGGAATAAACTCATATTGTGTCTTTATATGTTGATTTCAAAGTACATTGCCTAAAATTAAATTTCAAAGAAAGTACATGAATTTTACATGCATTTTGCCAATAATCTAACGAAACACATATCTAAATGTGTATAAACTTAAGTCCACACTAAAAACTCACATCTAAATATTTTGCATACCATTAAAACCGATTGTACAAATCTCAGAAACCCTCTTCAAGAACAATACAACTAATAAAAACAAAGCACAAAGTTAAAACCTATAATCCAACCAACCAATAACATCACAATATTGAAACATGAAATAATGTAAAGTTACTCTTAATGTCGTTTGTTTGAATTTACTCAGTGTCGGTTTCTTGATTAGACATGCATGATAAATAATCAAATATTTCAATTGAATTGTATGTATAATTAAAAAATTAGAACCAATAAAATCGCACCATAATACAGGTGGCGTAGTGGTAATTACTTGGGAATTTCACAATGATAGTTGAGTTTGAAAACCATTTTTAGTACACAAATCATTAAACAGACAAACAAAAAAAAAAGAAAAAAAAATGGTATGTACGATCTCCTTGAACCCTATGAAAACCCCAAAAGTAAAATAATTTTAGAAAGAAGATAATAAGAATACGAAAAATAGCCAAGGATTATAAAGCTACAATCTACCAACAACATTCCGGTGGTTTCTTTGAAGAAGTCCTTCTAAAACCACCTTTTTCTTGTACTCCGTTGACTCCAAATCCAAGTTAATATGTGACTCCTGCCGTCCCTTCTCCGCTGTGGCTAAGGCAGAACGTTCCCCGCCGGCCACCAGGCGTGGCGCTATAAAGAACCACGCAGAAGTACAAAGAACAGCACATATCTTACCCCATAGCAGCATTATGAGTAGTGCCACTAGTATTACTGACATACCAATCACGGAATCAAACCGCCCAGCCAACGGCGGCTGCTTGTTGAAAGTTACTTTGTCAGCTCCACCGGCTGCAGGAGGAGCATGAGAAGGTTTCTTCTCTTTAGGCGGCGGTAGAGATGTCGCATCAGTCAAAGGTTTGAGAGGGAAAGAAACAACAGGGTAAGAAATTGACACAGATTTTTTTCCCGGGGGGTCTAGGCCGGCACTGGTGGCTGTTGTGGTGGCTGCTTTCATTTCTTTTCGGCTGCTACGGGATGACGCGTTTTGACGCTTGAGTATAGAAACCCATTTTTTCCGACGGTTATTATGTTCATTGGATGTCACCGGAGCAAGGTTTCCCTCCACCATGAAAACAGATTTTTTGGTCAACGTTGCGTCTTCTTCCACCACCTGAATTTCCCATGTTGTATCGGATGTCGCCGGAGCATGTTTCTCCAAAAGCTGAAACGATTTTGATTTCCCGGAGGTGGAGGTGAGTTCAACAGGAACTGTCTTGGTGGCGGATTTTTTGAAACTCAAGTTCCACTTAGAGATCCAACGACGCCGGCAGCCCAAGTTGACTTTATCCCTGCGTTGTATCTTCTCGCCGGAACAACCAAAACAACCGAGAAAGAAGGAGCTCCTCACGGTTGTGGACGATGGTTTGGTGGTGGTGCAGTCTTTGATCATCGACATGGATCAAATAGATTGAATGTTATTGGTGGCATAGTCTGAGATGGCTGGCTACTCGGGTCGTAAATCATGATAGCTTCTAACATCCAAATTCTTTTTATATACAAGATTATATATAAACAAATACTAGTGTATTATATATATATATATATATATATATATATATATATATATATATATATATATATATATATATATATATATATATATATATATATAGAGAGAGAGAGAGAGAGAGAGAGAAAACCATTATTAACAAAAAACGAATGAATGAATCGTGAACGTCGAAATTTAATGCGATCAACGACCAAAGGAATGGATGTACACTTGTAAATTGTACGCATATACACCGGATTATACCATAAAACCCACATCTTACCAAAAAACCCACATTTTATTGTTAATTTTTTTTAAGCCATGTTTTTATCAGAAAAAATCGAATATATCGTTGTTTACGATTTTTCATCATTTTTCCATAGAGATTCATGTTGATATATATATAAAAAACAGTTTTTATTTTTGAAAAATAAAGCACTTCGTTTTGTTATTTTTTTTCAATATTTAAGTTTATTTTTATCCAAAAAACTAGTTATACCGAAAATTTTAATTTTTTTGTCCTCTATTAACTAACATAAACATCGATTAAAAAAACCTTGATTAGTTCAATTCAAATAAAATAGGAATTTGATTTACTATTATTTACACTATGAATTAGCTTAGACTCACAATATGAATCTATACTAAAATTTTGTTTTTTTTTACATCAATATGAATTTAAGTTTAATTAGTACAAAAAAAAAATATGAATTTTGATATATTTATTAAATTTTTTTTGATAAAAAATAAGCATTAACTTTTCAAAAAACAAAGAAATAAACTAGGTTTTCTTGAAAAAAATTCATTTTTTGTATATTAATATAGATCTTTATGAAAAGAGGACGAAAAATCATGAACAATGATATATACGTTTTTTTTTTTTTTTTTTTTTTTTTTTTTTTTTTTTTTTAATAAAAACATGGGCTACGAAAAAAAGGTTGTGAATTTTGTTATAATCTGGAACATGTGCGCCCGTTCTAAAGGTCTACAACCATTTCTTTTGTCGTTGATCACTTTAAATTCTGACGCTTTAGATTGGTTACATGGTTTATTGATTAATAATGGCTCTCCACTGAATTTTTCCATATATATATATATATATATATATATATATATATATATATATATATATGACAACCAAAACATATTAGGAACCTTTAGAAACCATTTTTTAGCTTACAAATAAGGTATAGCTGTCAATTTTAACATTTTGATTTTTTTATGTTTTGCTTATTGGACAAAAAACAAGAAGGGTATCATGGACATTTTAACATCAAACATAATAGTAACATATTAGAGTAGATCAAACACTTTATCCTACATTTCTGAATGGAAAACATCTAGAAAAGTTCTAAAATTTTATCCTAATATACGAAAAAGTCCTAAACTAATTTTTTTACGAAAAAACATGAATTATCGGTAAAAATGGTGATTGGATTCATTTTTCCCGGTTTACCGGTTTCATTACTTATATGTTTCATTAAAGTCCCATTATTTTACCCTAATTTACAAATGAGTCATAAACTAAAATTTAGTGATGATTTAGTCATTTTCTTAATGTAACATACATTTTATCCATTTCATTGCTGACTTAGACATCTAGTCATTAAATTAGCTGATAAGATCGACTTGATGGGTTATATAATGCTATATTTATTGTAAAATTTGATATCCATCTCATATGTTCATTTATGATTATGTATCTAGGTCAACAATGAAACCAATAAAATGTGTAATCCAGGAAAAAGGATAAGAAATGAGCCGATGTATGATGAGATGGATATATTGGGTTACATAAGATTCGATAAACAATTTGAAATTTCTTGTAAACGTAAAAATAACGCAGTTGTTGCTAGTTTATGAAATTATTGCAGTCTTCGTTTGATGTATGTTAGATTACAAAAGAAAATATACAATACATAAGGATATCAAGTTTTATGGTAACATAACATTATATAACCCAACATATCAATCTCATCAGTTTATTTAATGATTAGCGTCGACGTCAGCAATGAAACAAGTAAAATGTATGTTATATGGAGAAAAATGGCCAAATCATCACTAAATTTTAGTTTGGGACTTATTCGTAAATTATTGTAAAATAATAGGACTTTAATGAAACAGGTAAGTAATGAAACCGTTAAACCGGAAAAAAGGGGTCAAATCGTCATTTTTACCGGTAATTCATGCTTTTTCGTAAATAAATTTTAGTTTGTGATTTTTTCATAAATTAGGGTAAAAATTTTAGGACTTTTCTGGAGATTTCCCTAAAAAAATATCAAACTTATGAACACTTTCAAATTCTCTCACCAACACCATGCTTCATTACCACCTACAACCACCATTGCTGCCCGAAAACACGGTCAACCGCCACTACCTCCCTCGTCGTTGTCTCGTATCAGCTGCGAACCACCACCTCCGCTTACCATCTCCGGTGGCTTGATTTTAATCGATTCTCTTTTTTGTTTTTTGTTCAGATCTGTTTAGATCTGAATGATTCAATTGGTTTTTCTTCATCTCCAGTGGTGTTCTTAGTCCTTTGATCTATAACATTCGCCTCCAGATGTGACATCCCCAATTTCATGGCCAGAAAAGACCGATTTGTTTATGCTTTGTTTTTTTAAAATCAGAGTAATCGTTTAAAGAAAATTGTTGCAGAATTTGTCCCCAAAATAAATATGATAAGAATTTATCAAAGCATTTCTTAAAGAAAAGTATTTTCATTATATAACAAAATCTCGGGATGTCATGTTTCGATACAGACACATAAGCATAAACAGAACTTACATTAATGATTTACATCTCCTTTATTCTCTCAGTGAAATATGTCTTCGTATTGATACCTGTGATACAAAGAAAACTGAGTGGGTCAGGCTTGGGAGCCTGGTGAGCATATAGGGTTTTCAACCCACAATAATACATTTATTATATTCAATTATCAACGATCAACCCAAATACCCATCCCCATTATCTTCTTTATTTATTAAGGTTTTACCCTAAGAATCGATTATACTTTCTTCATTCATTCCTAAGGGTTTACCTAAGGAACTGGCACACAGTCCATTTGCTACCACGGTTTATACAACAGGCACTACGTCGCATAGTCACCAGGGTTCATACAATTGGCACTACGTCTCATAGTCACCAGGGTTTACACAATAGGCACTACGTCTCATAGTCACCTGGGTTTACACCAAAGGCACGAAGTCACATCGTCACCAAGGTTTATCAAATAGGCACGAAGTCGCATCGTCACCAAGGCTTACTCAATAGGCACGAAGTCGCATCGTCACCAACAATTCCATCTACCCATGTTCTACCCAACATTTTTGTAGATATAAATACAAACACAATTTAAATCATTTAACACCCGTATAAAAACATCAATTCCAAATCCATCTCAAATAGATAATTAATATATAACACATAACACGTATTTTATAAAATACTTCATATTTATGTGTAAGATGAAAGTGACTATACACTCACCTGATCAGAAGATGATCGGGCAACACTACGGCTTGCAGAAGTAGTGTTTCTCCGTAGATCTGGAAGATCTTCACAAAAACCGGCTCCTCGCGGGCAACGCTTCGGCTCGGGAATAACGCTCTTCGGGATCCTCGGGGCTTCGGATCTTGCTTCGGGGCTTGGGAATAATACCGGGGCTTCGGGATATGATTGGCACGCAAATCGAGGCAAAAACTTAGAGAGAAAGTAAGAAAAATTGCAAGGAAATGGCTGATCTCGAGTTCTATTTATAGGCTGCTGGGTCTGGGATTACGCGGGGCGTAATCTCAAATTACGCAGGGCGTACTCAGTACGCGGGGCGTACTCGAGTTACGCAGGGCGTACTTTGACGTCATTGCGTGCGTCGACTGGTGGCACTCGAGTATTGGTCAGACAAGTTGCACCCCTTTGAGTACGCTGGGCGTACTCAAATTACGCTGGGCGTAATTTGACTCGTCGAACTTCTAAATTGCATAACTTTCGCATACGAGCTCCGTTTTCGACATTCTTTATATCCACGCGTAGGTGAGACTACGCTCTACAACTTTCGTTTAGACTCCGTTGTCTAATTTTGACTTTATTTTTATTATATTATTTTTAGTAGGCCGGGACTGGAAAACTCCGTTATAAA
Organism: Lactuca serriola; assembly: GCF_051521515.1. NCBI lineage: Eukaryota > Viridiplantae > Streptophyta > Magnoliopsida > Asterales > Asteraceae > Lactuca > Lactuca serriola. The sequence goes on from NC_136410.1 coordinate 48,259,001, forward strand.
TTCATAACTTCTTCATCCGACGTCCGTTTTCGCCTATATTTTTATCGTTTCACTACAATTGATGAGATATTCGATTCTCATTTAGATTGTTTCGGCTAAAAACCGCTCGATCTCAAATCGAGTATTCGGACTGCATACTACTAAGCTGAAACTTAGAAAAATCATAATTTCCTCATACGAAGTCAGATTTGGACGTTCTTTTTATGCACGCTCACGGTTTAACGAACTCTACAACTTTCATTTAGATCACTAAGGCTAAATATCGCTCTAACATAAATTCACTTTTTACGTCGCGCTGTGTCGTGCTGGTTCTGTTGCGAAACTTCGACAGGTCATAACTTCTTCGTTATAACTCGGATTTCGGCGTTCTTTATATGCACGAAAACCTTGTAACATATACTATAACTTAGTTAAAATTATTCATTCTAAATAATCTTTCATCAAAAATTCATTTTTGACGCCTATCGTCTCTAAATTGACTAGCCCTGATCTACGGGCGTTACAATTTTTAAAGTGGGTTAGATCTGATCCCACATCGGCTAGGAAGGAGAACTAAGCATTCCTTATAAGGGGTGTGGATACCTTCCTTATCACAACGCGTTTTAAATCCGTGAGGGCAGCAGATCCCATAAGAACTCTGCAGTTAAGCGTGCTCGGGCGGGAGTAGTACCAGGATGGGTGACCCCCTGGGAAGTCCTCGTGCCGAGTGGCCCAAAGCGGATAATATTGGGATACGTGCCAGAGGGGGATGTTACAAATGGTATCAGAGCCAAAGCACGGGTCGATGTGTTCGACGGGGACGTCGAACCCTATAATGGGGGGTGAAAGTGGGTTAGATCTGATCCCACATCGGCTTGGAAGGAGAACTAAGCATTCCTTACAAGGGGTGTGGATACCTTCCCTATCACAACGCGTTTTAAAGCCGTGAGGGCAGCAGATCCCATAAGAACTCTGCAGTTAAGCGTGCTCGGGCGGGAGTAATACCAGGATGGGTGACCCCCTGGGAAGTCCTCGTGCCGAGTGGCCCAAAGCGGACAACATTGGGATACGTGCCAGAGGGGGATGTTACACCAGATATGTCATTATTGCCTAACCGCTGCCTCTTGCCACCGTCATCAATCTTACCACCATCAACTGTCACCTTCAGATATATAACATCTACCTTCAGATCGAGTTAAATCTATAGTATCCTCTTATAGATCTAGGATTTACGCCTTGAGATCTAGTTCTCCACCACCCTCCGCTATCAGAGTTGAAGCCTAACCCATATTCGCTGCTCATCTCCTCTAGATTTGTCGTGAACCACCGTCACTACCATCACCACTATCAACTGTCACTGCCCTCTCTCCCTCCAAATCTACTTAGATTTGATGTAGATTTAAGAATTTGTTTCTATTTCACAAAGTTTTTTGTTACCTTCTACCAACGACATCATATCGCCGCCACCGCTAATGAATGTCGCCACCACTTATGATCGCCATCACCATTGATCTCTTCTCAAGGTGTTTGATGTAAAAATCATGTTAGATTTTATGTGTATTATGCTTATAGTTCTGATGTGTGTTATGTATACAATGTGTTTGATAAAATGCTCCACCTTGTGTTCTCTTTTGTGACTCTAAGATTTGATATTGGAACGAAGTATGATTGACTTCTTGATTTAACCATTTCCACAATTCCCGATTCCTCTTCTTAGACATACAAATGTACTAAGACTCACTTAGAGGACCAATTGAGATATGGTTCTTAATCATTAAGACTTTATCATAAAACACAATAAAAGGTACTCTCCCTTCTTCTTAGAATAGAGAAACTTTTATCTTTCTGCCTACTTGATTCTTCTTTATTCGTTCTGCTATTCATTGAAACTCTTTCAACCAACTCAGAATTACACTTAATCTTATAAGTATAATCATATTTACTAAGATTTAGTAAATCATGACGAATATCTTTATCACTCTTGTGGTGGACTTGATCAACATACAACCTAGTGTACTCGATCTCCTAGTCCTTCACTTGACACTTTGTCAAAGAATTAGTCTAATCTACAAATATGAAAGTTTTCATTCATCACGCAACCAAGTTGCATGATTCCAAGTTTCTTTCCAATTGAAACTTGGGCGATGAGAAACTCTCCCTATTTGGTAAATTCTTGACATCTCCACAAATAACATAATTAAGAATCAAATCCATTATTGCTAATAATAGAAACCTTCAAACATCAATTTTTCATACATGCCATTGCAAGGATAAATAAATAAGATAAAATCAAAATTCATTTTATTGAGGAAAAATTTGTCCTTACAATGCAATTCAACTGAAAAACTATGTTATTACATATTTCTTAGCAATCTATTCTAACTCCAAGTAGTAGCTCAAGAATCCAATCTTCAAGCAATGCGACCGAAATCCATTTCTTCATGATTAGATTCAGCTCACTTCTTCCCTTAAGCTTCCTCTCTTTTCTTCGATCCTACAAAACATCAAAATGCAATCTTATCACATCATGTATTAAGAATCTAGAGTAGGAACTTAAAAGAGTTAGTTAATGGATTTTACCTAAAGCAGATCCATATGTCTTGACTCTCCCATCTCTTAGATCTCTTAGGTAGTTTGGGCAGCTTCGTCTCCAATTCCCCTTCTCTTGGCAATAAAAGCAAATGGACTCCTTTGGCACAACACATCGGACAATCACATACTTAGTTCTTTTTGGACTTCCAATGTTGCCAGTATCCATCGAAGTTTGGGAGTTTGATTCACCAGACAAATTTGCTTGACCAACACGCCAAATCATTGCTGATTCAGCAGCTATAAGCAAACGGGTGAGATCAATGAGGGTTACGTCGTGATCCATCATATAGTACTCTCTAACGAACTCACTATATGATTCAGGAAGTAACCGAAGAACCCAGTCTACAGCCAACTCACTTGAAATCTCAACACCCAACATGCTTAACCTATCAATGTGTGAGTTCATCTCTAAGACGTGTGCACACACATGTTTCCCATCTTCATGTTTACTTGCCAAAAGGGCTTGAGTGAGCTTGAACTTTTCAAGCCTTCGAACTTGTGGGTCGGGGAGAATAATTGGAGGATGTGGAGGAAGTGAAGCATGATCTCTTGTTCCTCGATCATATCGTGGAACATCATCCTCATTTGGAAAGCTTGTTACATGGGATTTGGGAAGACCATGATTGTCAGAACTAGACATCTACAAAACGGGAGAAAGTTCAAGTTAAGTTGATTGAGTCCTTAATAAAACACCCAAATGAGCTATTAAGGCTAGGATCCAACACAATATTCTACAACCTAGAAGAGGGATGCCGTAATCTGGTCGCAAAATATATGAAGGTATGTAAATGAAGATTCACTAATTTCCACCATGAAAAACGAAAATGAAGTTTAAGTTTTAAATGAATTGAAACTCCTAGATCTTTTGAGATTCATTGAACTTTTCAATGGCATGTTTAATCTCGATTATGCCCTACAATTTCATTAAGAAAAGCAAATTTTCGAAATCTGATTCGAAAAAGTTTGGAGGAAAAGGAGGCGAAGCGAAGAGGTGTGATAAGTGTAAGAAAAAGCACTTTGGGAAATGTAGCGAGGATGTAACCTGCTACAAGTGTGGAAAGGTTGGAAATTTTGCCAATGAATGTCCGAACAACAAAAGGATGTGTTTTGGTTGTAATGAAGAGGGGCATATTTTGAAAGACTGTCCGAAGAAGAAAGAGGCAGCTAGGCCCAACATTCCACCAAAGCCGAAGGCGAGAGCCTTCCAGATGACACTCGAAGCTGCGAAAGATGAAGCTGATTTCGCTTCAGGTACCTTTCTTGTTAACGAATTACCTGCTCAAATTTTGTTTGATTCTGGAGCCAACTACTCCTTTATTTCGCATGAGTTTGGTAGAAAGCTAGCTTTGCCTATTGATAGACTAGATGATGCTTTATTAGTCGAAGTAGCTAGTGGCAAGTTTGTACCTGTTAGCCATCATATGAAAAACATCTTAATTGATCTTAATGGGAATAAGTTTCACGGGAATTATTGCCTATCGAACTAAATGGTTTCGACATCATGTTGGGAATGGATTGGCTTAGCGCCAATGATGCCGAAATTTTGTGCAAGAAGAAGATAGTTAAAGTAAACCCGCCTGGGAAGGATTCATTTATGGTGTATGGGGACAAACGCAGAGTAAATTCTGGAATCATTTCTCTAATGAAAGCCAGAAAGTGTTTGACCAAGGGATGTACATCATATTTAGCATTCGTGATCGTTGCTAAGAAAGAAAAGAAGGTGATGCAGAGTATTCCAGTGGTGTGTGATTATCCGGAAGTATTTCCTGAAGATCTTCCTGGATTACCACCTAATAGACAAGTGGAGTTCAGAATAGACTTGCTACCAGCAACCACGCCAATAGCAAAAGCACCTTATCGATTAGCACCGACGGAGATGAAGGAGCTGATGACGCAACTTCAGGAGTTATTGGACAAAGGTTTCATTAGACCTAGTTCATCGCCCTGGGGAGCTCCGGTGTTATTTGTGAAGAAGAAAGATGGAAGTGTGAGAATGTGCATCGATTACAGAGAGCTGAACAAGGCAACAATAAAGAATAGATATCCGTTGCCGAAGATTGATGACCTATTTGATCAATTGCAAGGTTCGAGCAATTTCTCGAAGATCGATCTAAGGTCAGGATATCATCAGCTAAAAGTAAGAGAGCAAGATATCGAGAAGACTGCATTCAGAACTAGATATGGACACTACGAGTTCTTGGTTATGTCGTTTGGACTAACCAATGCTCCGGCAACATTCATGGATTTAATGAATAGGGTTTGTAATCCTTTCCTTGATAAATCTGTGATAGTGTTCATAGACGACATTCTGATTTACTCGAAAAGCCAGGAGGAACATGGCAGACACTTGCAAGAAGTGTTAGAAGTTTTGAAGAAGGAGAAACTGTATGCAAATTTCTCCAAATGTGATTTTTGGATTCGTGAAGTCCAATTCTTGGGTCACGTGGTCAACCAAGAAGGGATAATGGTTGATCCAGCGAAGATCGAAGCTGTGATGAAGTGGGAACAACCGAAAAGTCCCACGGAGATTCGAAGCTTTTTAGGATTAGCCGGATATTACTGCAGGTTTATCCAAGGCTTTTCTTCGATTGCTACTCCATTGACATCTTTGACCCACAAAGGAGCTACTTATGCTTGGAGTGTTAAGCATAAAGAAGCATTCGAGAAGCTAAAGAAGAAGCTATGCGAGGCACCGATACTTTCTCTACCCGATGGAGTTGAAGACTTCGCTGTTTATAGCGATGTGTCTGGGGTTGGATTGGGTTGTGTTTTGACCCAAAGAGAAAAGGTGATAGCATATGCGTCTCGACAGCTGAAAGAGCATGAAAAGAATTACCCGACTCATGATTTGGAGTTGGCAGCGGTAGTTTTCGCTCTGAAATTATGGAGGCATTACCTCTATGGCACGAAGTGCAAACTTTTTACTGATCATAAGAGTCTCCAATATCTCTTTAATCAGAAGGAATTGAATATGAGGCAACGATGCTGGCTAGAATTACTTAAAGACTATGACTGCGAGATACTTTACCACCCCGGTAAAGCTAATGTTGTTGCTGATGCTCTCAGTCGGAAAGTCAATCTTGAAAGGAGAAGGCCAAGAGCGTTGAGAATTGAAGTTGTCTCGACCATTGTGGAAAGTATAAAGAAAGCTCAAGAGGAAGCTTCTGAGAAAAATGACCGAAAGGAGGAACGTTTGGGTAAAACGTTGGTGTTTGGTACAAACGGTCATGGACTGAAGGTATTCCAAGATCGTATTTGGGTACCTAAGTCAGGAGGAATTAGGGATCTTCTGATGGAAGAAGCTCACAAAACCATGTACTCAATTCATCCTGGTAGCACTAAAATGTATAGGGACCTGAAACCCTACTACTGGTGGCCGACGATGAAGCTTGATGTTGCAAAGTATGTGGCTGAGTGTGTGACTTGTGCGAGAGTCAAGACACAACATCAGAAACCTTACGGGAGTTTAGAACCATTGCCTATGCCTATGGGTAAGTGGGAATACATTGCTATGGACTTTGTCACTAAACTGCCCAGAACAAAGAATGGTCACGACATGATTTGGGTGGTCGTTGATAGATTCACTAAGAGTGCGCATTTCATAGCAGCCAAGGAGAAATGGTCTATGGAAAAGCTTGCGAATTCTTACGTGAAGGAAATTGTGAGGCTTCACGGTGTTCCGTTAATGATTGTATCGGATCGTGATAGCTGTTTCACCTCAAGGTTTTGGAAAAGTCTACAAGAGGAAATAGGTACCAAGTTATGTTTAAGTACAACTTACCATCCGCAGACTGATGGTCAGAGTGAAAGAACGATACAAACACTTGAAGATATGCTGAGAGCATGTACCTTGGAATTCCTAGGTAATTGGGATGAACATTTACCTTTGATAGAATTTTCCTATAATAATAGTTTCCACTCGAGCATTAAGATGGCACCTTATCAAGCTTTGTATGGACAGAAGTGTCGTACGCCGTCTTGTTGGCTTGAGGCTGGGGAAAAGCAGTTTATGGGACCGGAGATGGTTCATCAAACTGCTGAAAAGTTGAAAATAATTAGGGAAAGAATGTTAGCAGCTCAAGATCGTCAAAAGAGCTATGCTGACAAGAAGCGAAGACCGATGACTTTTGAAATTGGAGATTCGGTTTTGCTTAAAGTCTCGCCGTGGAAGGGACTTATAAGATTTGGAAAAAGGGGAAAGTTGAGTCCAAGGTTTATTGGACCGTTTAAAGTTCTTCAGAGGATTGGGAACCAAGCTTACAAGCTCGAATTACCCGAAGAACTGAATGGAATTCACAACACTTTTCATGTGTGTTATTTGAGGAAGTTCACTAGAGAAGTTCCCGATATAATTCCAATTTCTGAATTGAGAATTGATGAGAACAAAAGGTTGATTGAAGAACCAAAGGCAATTGTTGACCGAAAGACTAAGAAGTTGCGACGCAAAATGGTTGGGTTAGTGCTTGTCCGATGGAAACACACGAATGGGCCGAATCTCACCTGGGAGACGGAGAGTGACATGTTGAGTCGCTATCCGCATTTGTTTGTTGATGTGTGATTCCGGGGACGGAATCATTCTAAGGTGGAGAGAATTGTAACGCCTGTGTTTCCGGGCTTGCCATTTTTAGCAATGTAATAGTCTAGGTTAACCTCTGTAACCCGTTTTGAAATAATAAAGATTGTATTATTTAAGTATTGTGTGTTTTGTGCTTAATTGCTTAATTATGTGGTTTGATTAATTAAGAATAAAAATAAGCGTCAAAATTTAAGTGTAAAATAAACTTAATATCTTTGAATAATGTTGTAGTAGTTGAAACGAGGTTTCCGAATATATATATAGAACGCCCAAATCTGACTTCGTATGAGGAAGTTATGATTTATCGAAGTTTCGGCTTAGCGGTGTGCAGTCCGAAATACTCGATTTGAGATCGAGCGGTTTTTAGCCGAAGTAATCTAAACGAGGATCGAAGGTCTCGTTGTTGGTATCGAAGCGATAAAAAGTTAGGCGAGAACGGACGTCAAACGAAGAAGTTATGAATTTATAACGAAGTTTTTCTGTCGCGGCCTATTAAAAATAAATAATAAAAAATAAAGTCAAAATTAGCCGACGGAGTCTAAACGAAAGTTGTAGAGCGTAGTCTCACCTTCGCGTGGATATAAAGAACGTCGAAAACGGAGTTCGTATGAAGAAGATATGAATTTCCGAAGTTTATTAAATATTTTGTATTTAAATTAAATCTTTAATTCGGAGGCATTATCCGAAGAGGAGTCAGCAATCCGATCCGAAGTACGCCCCGCGTACACCGAAGATGTCGACACTCGTAGCAAGTGGCTTCGGATACGTAAGCAATGACGTTTCGGGCAGTACGCCCCGCGTACTCCGAGGCTCCAGCCTCCTATAAATAGGATCCGAAGGCAGCCGATTCTTTTGTTCATTTTCTCTCTTCTCTCTCCCATTTTGCATCGTTTTGCGTGCCAGAAATACCCCGAAGCCCCGGTATCATACTCGAGCCCCGAGGCAAGTCCCAAGATCCCGAAGATCCCGAGAAGTGCGGTTCCCGAGCCGAAGCTCTGTCCGCGAGAAGTTCGATTTTTGTGAAGATCTTCCAGATCTACTGAGGATTATTACTTCTGCAAGTCGTAGTGCTGTCCGATCATCTTCTGATCAGGTGAGTGTGTAGTTACCTTCTTCCAACACATTATTATAAAGTATTTTATATAAAATACGTGCTATGTGTATATATTTTGTTGTTATATGTGTGAATGTATATTCACTCTCTTCTATCTCATAGATCTGAGTTATTCTCTATGAAATATGTGTTATGTGTGTGTGTGCCTCATCTGTTATGTGAAATATGTGTTGATCAAAGCATGCTATACAGGTTTTTATCTATGTATAAAAATGTATATCTTTATCTACTAATATGTTGGGTAGAACATGGGTAGATAGTTGGTGTGTAATAAACAGATGAGAGGCCTCGTTGTTGTTTGATTTAGTCATCTAGCGGAGTTTAGATGACGACCACGGGCTATTCTAGACAGTCTTGTGGAAACATTAGAAGGTTCGCCACCTGTAGGTGTTAATGAACTTGGGTGTTCATTCGATGTACTCCATCCCCCTCATGGTTGCTTTATTTGACTTATATTGCTGAGGTACCCCCGAAGCATGTGTTGTCGCCCCGATGAAATATTCTTAGACTAGGTCCCTTATGTTAGTTGTCTTAGGGAAATAAAGTGAGAATAATGGGAATGGGTAATTGGGTTATTGTTTGTTGGTGAAAATTAAATATGATTATTTATTGTGGGTTGAAAACCCTATATGCTCACCAGGCTCCCAAACCTGACCCACTCAGTTTTATTTGTATTACAGGAAGTGGCGCGAGGGCATAAGATAGATGAACCATCAGTTGTTTTGTTTACAAGTCTGTATATGTATATATTTGTTGAATGACTTGTAATGTTATCGTTTATGCTTATTGGTCTGTATCGGAACATGACACCCCGAGTTTTAATTATATAATGAAAAATATATTTCTTTTATGAAATGCTTTGGTAAACATTGTTTTATCATGTTTTGTTTTTGGGAACAAATTCCGCAACTCTTTCAAATCAAAAGGATTTACTCTGAAATTATTTTAAAAGCATAAATGAAATCGGTCTTTTCTGGCCGAGATTTTGGGGATGTCACAGTTGGTATCAGAGCATTAGTTTAAGCGAACTAGGAATTTGTAGGATTTCTAGACTTAAACTTAGAATGCTAAGTGAAGTTTTGAGATGTGTGTCTGTTATGCTTTAGACACGAGCACTGGTTTATTTTAGGAAAGTTGCCTAAAATGCTTTTATGTGCTAAATGTTATATGTTGCCATATATGATATTATTTGTTCGGATCTATGGTCTGTTGCCGACCGGATCTAGAAACCTTATGTGTGTAGGATTCTAAGCGTACGTCTACGATATTAGAACTAGCATGTAAACGTTTCAGAGTGGTAAGGAAGATTTGAATATCTATCATGATTGAGGATCTAATTTCACCTTATTCGGTGTGTAGATCAAAATGGTGAGAACCAGAAGTGGAGTTGGAAATGCTGATGAAAACAGGAATCAACCACCAGTGATTGAGCAAGTACCTGTCGTAGCAGCAGCACCTGAGCCAATAAGCATGGCTGGTGTGCAAATGATGATTCAGACGATGTTGGATCGTCAGATGGATGAAACTAGACGGTTGCTTCAACAGAATCGTGAAGAACTGTCAATTCGTGTGGAGGAGCCTGAATTAAATGAAGGGCACTCGGAAGGTGGAAACTTCAGTGGGTCTATTGGTCAAGCCAACCCACCGATAGTTAGGCAGGATAACCACGATGGAAGGAATGATGGAATGGGATGCAAGTACAAGGACTTTCTAACTTGCAAACCATCGACCTTCAATGGAAAGGAGGATCCGATTGGGGTTATGGATTGGATCTCCGAAATGGAATTGGCCTTTATGACTTGTGGCTGTAGAGGTAAGTTGCAGACTATCTATGCCGTGCGTCAGTTCCGAGGTGGAGCCGATCGTTGGTGGAACACTCTAGGGAAGACCTTAAGCCCTAATGAGCCACTGCAATTGTCATGGGCAGAATTCTTGGCGCAGTTCAAGCGCAAGTTCTGTCCGGCTCAAAATTTGTTGGAGTTGGAGAACAAGTTCCTGACATTGACGAAAGGCAGCATGTCAGTTGATGAATACACCAATAACTTCATCGATAAGATGAAGTTTGCCTTGCGTATCGTTCCAGATGAGCTGACAAAGGTGGACCGGTATGCGAAGGGACTCCCATGGGAGTACGAGGTGCCAGTACGTCAGGCACTTACTCTAGAGGTAGCTATCTGGGCTGCCAAGTCTGTTGAGAACATGATAAAGGGAAGAACCACCGACAAGGTTGAGGTTGGTGAGAAAAGAAAGTTTGAGGGAACATCTGGTTCCGGTAAGAAAAGCAAATTTTCGAAATCTGATTCGAAAAAGTTTGGAGGGAAAGGAGGCGAAGCGAAGTGGTGTGATAAGTGTAAGAAAAAGCACTTAGGGAAATGTAGCGAGGATGTAACCTGCTACAAGTGTGGAAAGGTTGGAAATTTTGCCAATGAATGTCCGAAAAACAATTTTGATAATTATCAAAGCTCAAAATAGGTCAAAATCCTGAGTTTTCTGCCATTTGCCCCGACACCACCTCGTGGTGATTTTCACCACCTTGTGGTGATCAGGCAGAAGCAAAAAAAACAAAATATTTTTCTTCTTTGAAAACATAACTTTTGCATCAAATACATTAAAAAATCATCCTAGTCTCTAATACCACTGTGGGTTTTAAGCAAAACATCAATCCTATGATGTACATGCAAACCCTAATAGCTTTTGGATCTAGTTTGTCTAATGAACATGCAATTGAATATCCAAAGCTATAAACCCTAGATCTAACATATAATAAACTGAATTAGGGTTTAGAGAATTACCTTTGATTGTTATATAATAAACTGCAATTAATTCTTGACTAATATTAATTAAACAATATGATTTCTCTTTTAATATATTATTCTCATAATATATTAATAAATCATATTTAAACATTTCTCTCCTTAATTCATCCTACATATTGCTATGGTGAAGGCAATCCAGAAGGACCATGCTCATAATTGGGTCAAGTACATACCAAAATAGTTATGGACTTAGACACTAATCTAACAAATGTTTCAATCTCTCATTTCTTGTTTACTTTTGTTAATCATAATTTTTTCTGTTATTAAGTTGTGAATCCATGTTTGTTTTCTTATCTGTTATAATATTTGAATCAAATTGTTATTCGCGATATATGTTTAATGGTTGTTATGTTGTGAATTGAATTTAGGATGTGTGTTGTTATGTTGTGAATTGAAGCTATGATTTTTTGTGTTTTAAACTATGAATTGATTGCATTATTCTGTGAATTTTCTGTTTAAACAGTAAATTGTCTATAAGAACCTGTGAACTTTGTGTATTAAACTGTAAATTTATTTTTTTAATATGTGAATTTTCTGTATTAAATTGTAAATTGATTGTATTAATAGTTTTAAGTTGATAATGTGGTTGTGAATACATATTTTTGTGTATTAAACTATGATTTTATTGTATTAAGTTGTGAATGTTGTTTATTAAGTTGTAATTTTTGTGTTTCAAACTGTAAATTAATTGTATTAAGTTGTGAATTTTTTGTTTAAATTGTGAATTGACTATATTAAACTGTGAATTTTGTTATTAAACTGTATTTTTGTGTATTAAACTATGAATTGATTGTATTAAGTTGTGTATTTTTAATGAATTTTGTGTTAAGATATGAATGATTTATGTATAAATGTTTGTAATAATTTTCTTGTGAATATATTTATTTTTTGTGTTGTATAAATATGTAAAAATGTATTAGTTTGTATAATTCTTTTGCATTAAACTCTTAATAAGTGAATTAATTGGTTTTATTAGATTGTGAATATAGTATTTTGTTGTTCAACTAATGATTTTATAAACAGATAGGATTTAGAAGGAAAAATGATTGCGACGATGACAAGTGTTGTTGGTGGTGACGTGTGGTAGTTGGTTATGGTAGAGTTTGTGTTTCTCTAAATATACAAATTACTGTACAGTAAAACCTCTATAAATTAATAATGTTGAGACTGAGATATTTTATTAATTTAGTAAGATATTATTATATCGATAAATTAATAAATTATTAATTTAAAAATTATGGCTTATATTCGTGAGCAAATTGCTTTCGGCACTGTAAAATATGTTCGACTAATCCAACCGGATCAAATGATTTAAACGATATAAATTCTAGAGAAGACATTCATGAGCTTGAGAACTTGATTACATGAATGCATTATCGACACATAATGGATGTGAGTGAGTTGTTGGATTATCCAGATGAAAATAATGAATGTTACGAGGTTCAAAGCATTAAAGAAATTATCGCGGATACCGTTCAAAATTCGGTTGATGATAATTCAGTACCTTTGGAACTGGTCACTCGGAAAGAAGCATTGCAAGCGACAACAACTCTTCACACTTTTTGTTGCAATACAATAATACAATGTCTCAACTCTTAAGTGCAATTGAAAGATTTAAAGATGAAATCAATATATATTTGAAGTTCACAAAAAAACAAGTGACTATAGATTCATTTTTTACTAGATAATTCTAGAATTTTGGAATATTTTAGTAATTATTAATTTATAGTTTCGCTGGGACCAATATATTTACATTGAGATTTCAAAAAAAAAAATTATTATTTTATCGATTGAGATCAAATTTTGTATTGGATCTAAGTTGGAACCAGACAAATTATTAATTTTATCGAGGTTATTAATTTATCGAGTATTAAATTATAGAGATTCTACTGTATAATGAATTGTATTATATTATATTAGTAGGTTATAACCCGTGGGAATCACAATTACAAAAATAATTAAATTTTTATAGTAAAAACTCATAATTATTAATCAATTATTTTAAATAAATTATTAAATTATCACAAAAGAAAACAATATTATAACTTTAAAAAACATAAAATTAATCATATTTTTGCAAGCAATTATTTTTAAAATCAAGTTTGACGTTTTGTGTGTAACTGTTCAAACCCTTTAATATACGGTTGAAAAATTAAAATACGCTAGATATTAAGAAAAGCATAGTCTTTAATTATAAATTTGCAAACAGTTCTTTGTATATAATAATTAATGTATGGTTATAAATATCTATAATTAATGTATGAAATTGTTCGAGAATGTAAGGACTGTACTTTGAATTTGAACCAGATAAGGAACCCCGCTTTGTGGGGTATGGATTTGTTAACAATATAGAATATAAGAGATTATTGATCAATTGTTTTATTCGTTTGTGGTACACTTTGACAAATTGGTCCATCGTGTGTAAGGTCCCTAAACCGAGAATCCGAACCCGTGATCCATTAAATATCAATTGAACAGATCAAGAATTGAATAGAAGAAAGATTAATCCAAGCATGTACACGTTTTATATCAAATAAACGTCAAATACACCTTGGTTACACTTGGGTCGTAAACTATATGAGACACTCAGTGATTCGTTAACAACCTGACACAACTATGACAAGACCTATATATAGGGGTAGTTGGTCGTAGACAGGTTTACGGCCGTAAACCTGTTTACGGCCGTACACACATACACAACCGTAAACACAGATAAAATAAGCAAAACATGATCATAAACTTAATAAGACCTATACATATGATTGCCTATCCTAAACCACAAAATAATGACCTATCAATCCCCTCCTTGGTTTGAGGCTAGCATGAGCTCAGTCTTTTTCAAATACCAGCACATCAGATCTTCTCATTGATCCCAACCACATTTCTTTGCTAATAATTTCAGAAATCATGCTCGTGAATTCTTTTGCAATCGGTTCTAGAACTTCCTACTCACAAATTATTTGATGAGTTGACAAAATATGGATGTCCCTCTTACCAAATTGTAGAAGATCCCTCTTATCGATTAGACGGAAGACACCATCTTTAAACTTGATAACCACTTAGGCCGTGGCTGGATCATATACCCAATACAACATGTTGTCCATAGAACCATCACATAAATTTTTTGATGATGGGAATCTTTGTCAACTGCTTTGTTGGAGGCCACATAACATTTTTGATAGCCTTTTTAGTGATTGGGTTGAACACATGTTTAGCAGTCTTCAAAAAGGATTCAACAGTCTTCATATTATCAAATCATCTCCTCACATGATTTTCCAAAACGTGTTTGAAATCTGTCTCCCGAGGATCATTGGAAGGATTGTAAAAAGGAGCAGCAGAGAATTTAGTAAGATCCACCTTGGTAAGCGAAGAAAAATCATTTGGATGCTTATAATAATCCACGGTGTTGCTCTTTTTTTTTACCACCCAGCAGTTGATTTTATCATGAAAGCCCCACATACAGATTCCTTACCGATCTCCATATTTATGTTGGAACTTTTTCTTCTGTAGTTCAGTCACAGTTAGTTGGGGCTGATCACTACGAATATTATGATCGGAATTCTTCATGAAGAGCACGCCTCCCCTTTTCTGAGACGAGACCGTTCTCCCTCCTTGTTTAATAGTGATTCGGGACGGAGCTTGTTCAGGTTCCTTCTCAAAATGGTCAACAACCGTTGTGGTTCTGAATGACGCATTATCGGACTGTTCAAATGTTGATGTGGTGGTTGGGGCAGTTATAGGGATCTGAGAAACACTTGGGCCTTCAACTGATGTTTGAAATTTATCTCCAAATTCAGCAATAAGTCTACTTTTGAAATCAAAGTAACCAACTGATAGAGCACTAAGGTTGAGCTGGAGATCAGAAATTTATTTAGCTTTCTAAATATTATCTTGCTAAAGTTCGGAGATTTGATCATTCTTTAAAGAACTTTCAGCTTCGAGCACAGAGATTCGAGAATCGAGGTTCTCAATTTGAAGATCCTTTTATATTATTTTTTGTTTGAGCATTGTGATCTCCTCCCTGAGCTCTGGTTTTGATGTGTCTGCCCCCTTCAAGTTGCCTTCTCCTATAAATATACCTTTTTCACGAGAGGGAAGGTCTGTTTCACTTTCTGTCAAGAACTTGGCAAGCCTTTCAGAGGCAACATCATGCACAGGTGGTGTGTGTAAAATGCACTTGTTTTATTCCTACTTTTTATTAATAAATTTAGCACACAAAGGCAGTGAACCTGTCTTTTAGTGGTATAGTTGAATAAGTAGGGTGTCGAACTCAGGGAACGGAAAATTAAACTAATGGCTAATTTTAACTAAGCAAATAATGAAAGTAAAAGGTTTTTCTCTAGTTTTGCAAGACTAGAAACTTAAACACACCACAAAAACACTTAATTATCTAAGTAACTAAAGAAAACAACTAATTCACCAAATTTGATAAAGATGTTTCCGTTTTAGGTTCAACCAATTCACTCCTATGGTTATTTTGAATTTATGATAGATTAATTGCTATTGGCTACCAACTATAGTGGTTAGGTTCATGTTCATTACTCCTAACCCTTAGACAATTAATTAATTCAAGCGGTGATCAAGTGTTTAAACTAATTAATTCCCTAGATTAATGATTTGGATTAAATAAGATTTGTAGTGGTTAATCAAATTGGTGGTTCAAGTAACCTCTTGTTTGTTGGTTTCTCAAACAAGCTCACACATTAATCTTCCCATTATCTTGTTAATCTTAGTTTCATATACATTATTCCTAAGCATATGATTAAGTGTTCACATAGACATATGAGGTTAACAATTAAGAGATGTTCATGCAGCTTAATTATCTTCCAATTAACAGAAAATAGTTATGATTAATGCATAAGGTTCTTTAACAAACTTAATTTAATAAATCACCAATAAACAATCAATCAAAAACTAAGAATTAAACCATAGGAGTTACTTGGTATTCCCAAAACAAAAACAAAAACGTAATTAGTTCATAGTTGCAGTAAAAACAAACACAAAAACAGATTTAACTAAGCTAAACATACTTAATTCCTAAAGCTAAGTGGAATGATTAACCTAGTTGCTTTGATTCTTCCAAGGATTGAAGATTAGACTTCCTCAGCGCCCTCAAGGGTTCTCAAATCGCAGATGAATCTCCAAAAACGCCAGAAAAGTATTCCAATCGGATAAAGGCTCGGTTTTTATAATTATCACAAAACAGAGTGTACTCGGCGAGTAGCAGACCCAACTCGCCGAGTAGATCGTAGTTATCCGTCTCGTACCACGAGTCTTGACTTATCTTCTGGAATATTCTAATGGACTCGCCGAGTAGGCTCGTGTACTCACCGAGTAGGAAGGCTTTTGTCCCTCATTCTTCATTCTTTGGTCTCTAATTGCTTCCCCTTGTTCCCTTTCACTCACAAGCATGTCTTTTGGATTGAAAACAAAATTTAAACAATATTAAGTACCTTTTGTCCACATTATACACATAATTAGTTAAAAATGAATAAAAATGTATGCTAAATAATTAACTAATATGCATATATATAAATACCCCACACTTGACTTTTGCTTGCCCCCAAGCAAAACTGAATTTTAAACATATTAGAACCACATATGACAACTCCAATCTAACCCAGCCATTATGCCAAGACCGCAACGCATGCATTTGTGTCTAAAATTGTCCTAAATACCCCCTATACTCCAAATACTCACAATCCTCATAAACATTCGCCCACTCACCCCGAACTATGCTTATTTTATGCATCCCTCCGTATCCATCCCCATAAATCCTCTTAACCTCAAGGTATTTTTGGTTGAGCAACCCAAGCATACATAATCTAGATAATTACAATTTATGATACCACTATGGAGCTCTTTTGGAATTCTTCACTTCCTTGGCATTTGATCTTTGATCTCTTTGAATTCACCACTTTGTTGTTTGATTTTTGGTATCTTCAACTTTTCGAATTTCTTTGGAATTTTTGATCTTCTAATTTCATATTTGACTTTGATGCTCCAAAAATTCTTCAAACTTTTATTGTAATTTCTCGCTTCTTTTTTTTACATGTTCCTCACTTTTTTCACTCAAAAACCTACATGCTTAAGCAGGGGCGCTCAACTGCAACCTTTATTGGCTAACGATAATAATTTTCCTGGATACATTTCAGGTTTAGGCTGCTAAACATATTGCATCCCTCAGGCTGAGCGAGGTCGTGTTTTTGTCCCATGATTTCACTGGAATAAGGAAGCCACAAATGCACTAGAACGTGTATAGGCTCAACTAAACATTTGGGTTTTCATGCAATTATCAACACAATTCTAACATGGAATCCTAATTTGCTTTTACCAAAATTTTCTCAATTAATCCCTAAGTAATATTTTTGGTATGCAACAATTTTTAAAAATTAGCCTAAATTAAAACTCTAAATTTTCTAATATGTGACCAACCCCCTACCCCACACTTATTTTATGCAATGCCCTCATTGCATATTATGTAAAAAAATAAAAATGCAAATATAGAGAGAATTGGAACAAACTCCCCTGGGGTAGCAGTCGATAAGTTGATACTCTTTTCTTCAGCTCCATCTTCACTTGACTTTAGCCATGGGAACAACTCATCCATGCCTTGCGTATCATGCGTCCCGTGTGGTTGACAACTCGAAAATATCACGAAACAAGCTTCTTAGAAAATCCCCAGTAACAATTCTTCACAAAAAGTGGATAAATGCTGCAGTGAAAGTGCTCAAAACAGCTCTGGAACTCGAAAATTGCAAGTCTACTCGGCGAGTAGTGATGTGTACTTGCGAGTATCTCTTAACTTGGAACTATAATGTGTAATATCCCATGTACTCGCCGAGTAGAATTTGTGCACTCGGTGAGTAGGCTCTGTATTGCCAAAACTGATCCAGCTCATGTTCCTTTTGACTCAGGTTTTGAAATTGGAAATTTCACTGACCCTCACTCTAAATCCTTCAGCAGCAACACTCTCCATTACTCTCGACTCTCACGGACTCAATCCTAAGGACAAGACTTCGTAATTTTTCTTGAACATCTCTCATTCCTTACTTGACCCTCAACACTTTATTATGCTTCCTAACCTTCCATCCCTGAAACATAAGCAACTAAAAGTGAAAGTAATAAAAATCCTAAAAACAAAAATCATCCAAGTTTTAACCATTGTTCAAAACAAAACATAATAAAAACACAAAACATAAAAATAAAGTCTTCAATCTTCTTCTTCCATATCGGCTCCTCCCGCACCACTTCTTCCTTCTTCATTTCTTCCCCTCATTCTTTCTTCCCAACTCATAATATATGGATAGCCGGGTCCGGGTCTTGGTGCAATGTTCATCTGTTGGAAGAGGTATTCAAAAGATTGATTATTATAATTAACCCCTCGTCCAATATCGTCCAAATAGCGCCGATACTCTACTTGATTCCACCCATCGTTGTCCTCCTCCACCGGAATAACCGGTGGATCTTCTCGTACCCGCTCGCTACGTTGCCTTACCCGCCTTCCCGGCTCCTCGGGGACTGCCGACTCGTCCGCATGTGGAATGGAAAAGGAGTCACCAAACTTCTCAACGATTTGTGTCCTCCTGTATAATGCAGTGTTGAACGGTGGAGGGTAAATGACCGTGAGTGCCCTTGCTTCTTGTAAGTCTAAAACCCCAAACGACCTAGCAAGCCTTGTAACAAACATGCCTCCATTAATTTTGGAGTTAACTTTTTCCTTAACCGCCCCTTCAACAAGAAATTTGGCGATGCAATAGGGGAGATTGCAGAAAGCGTCGGGAGTAATAATACTCAAAAGATAGAAAATATCAAGGGTTGGGACCTTGTCCCAATCCTTCCGCATGTTGATGGTGCTGGCCACGTAGCGATGAATAAGGCGATGGATCGGCGAGCGAATATGACCCTCCTGAGCGGTAGAAGGAATATACACCCGGTTGGCAATTGTGTTCCACCATGTAGAGGCCACCACTGCCTCGAGAAGTTCCTTATGGCAGTTCTCCAGAAAAGCTTCAAAGTCCTCAGTCATCATAGTGCTCTGATCATAAATCCCCAGCCTCCAAGAAAATTCAGCGATGCTGCACTGTCGTAGCTCCCCGCCCAAAGAAAAGGAAATTATGTTGGGGTTGTAATAATCACTACCACCTCGGAATGAGATGGTAGCAAAAAATTCCCAACATAGCTCAGCATAAACAGGTTCTTGTATCTTGAATAATTGTAACCAACCATCACATGTGATGGTGGTATACCCCAAGCTGCACTCCTTCACCAAATATGGTGTGAGCTCCTCCTCCAATCCCACTTGTCCCAATCAACAGCGTTGGGCAAATGGATTTCCTTCTGTTTCAGCGCCTCTAATTTGTTTAAGGCTCGAGCTTTGGATGATTTGAACGTGATTTGTCGCAATGAGAGCCACGGGACATCACCTTGATTATCCCCTTCTAGACATGGTACCAGCATAACAACAACAAGAGAACACAAACAAACAATACCCAGTAATTAAAAACGAAATAAATAGGCCTGAATAGTCCTCTACTCGCCGAGTACACGACCTACTCGGCGAGTAGGATGAACATCGGCAACAGTTTGAGCCGAGTATATATAGGTTGTCCAAAACTCCAAATTCTTCACAGGGGTTTGATGTAATGAGTCAACTAACCATAAATCCAAAAGAAATTTCTCCTAACATTACCTAATTCATGGCTAAATTAAAACCCTAGAATTTGAGGAAATCACCCAAATCCGAATTTAAGCAAAATAGGGGCAAATCAACGATAAAGCTTGAACCTTTGATGAGTTTTAAGTGTAAAGATGTTACCTTTTCCTTTGAAAGACGAAGATTAAGTGGAAATTTGAAGAAATCGCAGAGAATGCTTGAGGAAATGCTATGCACGACGAGTATAGGGGTTAAATGGGTGAAAACCCTTATTTTACAGATTATATATCATCTGTTTAAGTTGGCTACTCGCCGAGTAGAAAGGTTCTACTTGCCGAGTAAAACTGCCGTTACGCGTTTTATTGGGTTACTCGGGCAGGTACTCGCCGAGTATACGTGCCTACTCGGCGAGTAATCCTTGAAAAAAAATTGAATGTTTTGAAAATTTAATGTATTTTCTCATTCTTTTAGCCATCTACCCCACACTCTAGGCATTGCTTGCCCTTAATCAATTATATTCTTAGAAGAAGACGAATGAAAAAGATAAAAATAAAACTAAAGAAAAGGAAAGAAAATGCAAACTTGAGACTCGGGTTGCCTCCCGAGAAGCGCTTCTTTTTAAGGAGTCATTAGCTGGACTCCTCCCCTTCTACGTGGTTGCAATCCCTTCCAGCAACAACAACTCTTCCATTCCTTCATTCATGGGGACTCTTTCTTCATACTTTTTGACCCTATGTCCATTGACCTTGAAAGGTGTTCAATCTCTTGACAATAGCTCTATAGCACCATGTGGAAACACCGTCTTCACCAGAAAAGGACCATCCCATCTTGACTTGAGTTTTCCTGAGAAAAGCTTTAGTCGTGAATTAAAGAGCAACACTTTTTGGCCTTCATGAAATTCTTTATTTTCTTTTATCCTTTTGTCATGCCACATCTTGGTCTTCTCTTTATAAATCAACGAACTAGAGTATGCATCATTTCTAAGCTCCTCAAGAGCATTCATTTGCATCAACCGGTTGCTCTTGAGTTCCTCCATGTTGAAGTTGCACATCTTTAAAGCCCAAAATGCTTTATGCTCTAACTCTACCCGCAAATGACATTGCTTTCCATAAACAAGCCTATATGGTGTAGTACCAATAGGAGTTTTGAAAGCTGTACGGAAGGTCCAAAGTGCATCGTCTAGCTTATCCGACCATTCTTTGCGATTGCTCCCCGCCGATTACTCCAAGATTCTCTTTAACGCTCGATTTGTCACCTCGGTTTGCCCACTAGTTTGTGGATGGTAGGATGCAGAAAATTTATGGGTTACCCCATACTTCCTTAGCACCTTCTCTAGTTGATCATTGGCGAAATACGTGCCTCGGTCACTTATAAGAGCTTTCGGGATTCCAAATCGTGAAAATAACTTCTTCAAAAACTGCACCACCACCCGACTGTCATTTGTTGGTAACGTTTGTGCCTCCGCCCATTTGGATACATAATCCACCGCCACTAATATGTATTTGTTGCCTTTAGACATGGGAAATGGTCCCATGAAGTCGATACCCCACACATCAAAGACCTCGCACACTTGGATACTATGTTGTGGCATTTCATTTCGAGATGAAATGTTTCCCACTCTTTGACAAGCATCACACTCTTTGACAAATTGGGCTGCATCTTTAAAAAGTATGGGCCAATAGAACCCAATGTCAAAGATCTTCTTTGCAGTGTAATGTGCTCCATGATGTCCACCCGTGGGCCCGCTATGACAATGCTCTAATATTTTCCGGCTTTCATTCCCGAACACACATCTTCGTATGATCCCATCCGCGCAGCTTCAAAAAAGATATGGTTCATCCCAAAACTAATATTTTATCTTGGAAAAGAATTTCTTCTTTTGTTGACTTGTGAGATCTTTTGGGATGTAATTGCTAGCTAAGTAGTTAGCTATATTTGCAAACCATGGTTCTTCCCCCACGGTCACCATAATATACTCGTCCGGAAAATCATCGCCAACTCTATCTTCGTGCAATTGCGGGTTTTCAAGCCTTGACAAGTGGTCAGCTGCTACATTCTCCATTCTCTTTTTGTCTCGTATCTCTATGTCAAACTCTTGGAGAAGTAGCACCCATCGAATCAGTCTTGGCTTGGCATCCTGTTTGGCAAACAAATACTTGATAGCCGAGTGGTCAGTAAAAACAATAGTTTTGGATAAAACCAAGTAAGGGCGGAATTTGTCAAAGGCATACACCACAGCTAATAATTGTTTTTCAGTGGTGGTGTAATTCTCTTGGGCTGGATTTAGAGTCTTGCTTGCATAATATATGGGTCAAAAGTGCTTATCAACCCTTTAACCAAGGACAGCTCCTAATGCAAAGTCGCTAGCATCACACATAATCTCAAAGGGTAAGCTCCAATTTGGTGCAACAATGATCGGGGCATTAGTTAATTTTTCCTTTAAAAATTCAAATGCCTCTAAACACTCTTTAGTAAAAGTAAATGGTGCATCTTTTAATAGTAATTGTGTTAGAGGTCTAGTTATTTTGGAAAAATCTTTTATGAAACGCCGGTAAAAACCCACGTGTCCTAGAAAACTTCTAATGCCCTTCATATTAGTTGGTGGGGGTAGTTTGGCAATGGTGTCAATCTTTGCCCGATCCACTTCAATTCCCATTTTGGAAACCTTGTGGCCTAACACTATACCCTCCTTAACCATAAAGTGACATTTCTCCTAATTGAGGACCAAATCGGTTTTTTCACACCTAGCAAGCATTAAGTCAAGGTTTGTGAGACAATCATGGAAAGAAGATCCAAAGACAGAAAAATCTTCCATAAAAACTTCCATGAATTTTTCCACCATATCGTGGAATATGGATGTCATACACCTTTGAAAAGTCGCGGGTGCATTGCATAGCCCAAAGGGCATGCGCCTATAAGCAAAAGTCCCACTTGGGCAAGTAAATGTGGTCTTTTCTTGGTCCATTGGGTCTATGGGTATTTGGAAATAACCCGAGAATCCGTCTAGAAAGCAATGGTAACTATGGCCCGATAGTCTTTCTAACATTTGATCAATAAAAGGTAAGGGAAAATTGTCTTTACGAGTGGCATCATTTAGCTTTCGATAATCGATGCACACTCTCCAACCGGTTACCGTTCGTGTCGGAATTAGCTCGTTCTTTTCTTTGGTTATGACCGCCATCCCTCCTTTCTTGGGCACCACTTGGACCGGACTCACCCACGGACTGTTGGAAATGGAATAGATAATTCCCATATCTAAGAGTTTAACCACTTCCTTCTTGACTACTTCTTGCATATTCGGGTTTAACCTTCTTTGGTGCTGTACAACCGGCTTTGCTCCTTCTTCCAGATTGATCTTGTGAGAGCAATAAGATGGGCTTATTCCCTTGATGTCGGTGATGCTCCATGCTATGGCCCACTTCCGCTTCTTCAACACTTGTACGAGCTCTTCCTTTTCAGAATTAGACAGGTCAGAGGCTATGATTACTGGATTTTGGTTGCCTTCTTCAAGGAAAGCATACTCCAAATGTTCTGGTAATGTTTTGAGCTCAGATTTTTGGTTCTGACTGTTGGACTCTCCGAGTGCAAGTAAGGTACTCGGTGAGTTTGTGGCTGCATTCACGAATTCTGCCTTTTCTAAGGAAGAACTCGGTGAGTAGATCGGCCCTACTCTGCGAGTAGGGCTGTCAGTTTGCTTCACCAATTCTTCAAACTCAACTTCTTCCAGCAGCCTTTCAATCTCCATTAAGTCTTTTTCTAGATCAAATTCTTCATCATAAGTTGTGAACTTGCTGGAATCTTCACTTATGCATTCCTCCAATAATTCATCAAGCATATCCATTGAGAATTTCGTGTCGTCACTGTTCCTTGCATACTTCATAGCTTGATCTACCCCAAATGTGACTGAATCTTCTCCTACCCGCAAGGTGAGCTTCGAGTCCCTCATGTCTACTATAGCACTTTCCGTCTTGAGGAAGGGCCTTCCAAGGATGATTGGAACTTGTGGATCCGCCTCCATGTCTAGAATGATGAAATCAGCGAGAAAGACGAATTTGTCCACCTTGACTAGTAAGTCTTCGCATATGCCTCTTGGGAAAGTGACTGTCTTGTTTGCCAAGTGAATTGCCACGCGAATTGGCCTTGGTTCCGGGAGATCCAGCTTCTTAAAGAATGAATATGGCATTAGGTTCAGACTTGCTCCCGAATCGGCTAAGGCATGAATAGTAGCCAAGTTGCCAAATTGGCAAGGTAAAGTTAAACTCCCCGGGTCGCCCTTCTTCTTTGGTAGCTTATTTAGCATAGCAGCTGATCCGTTTTCGTTGAGGACTACCTTCTTCACTTCTTCCATCTTCCTTCTATTAGTGAGAAGTTCCTTAAGGAACTTTACATATTTGGGCATTTGCATGACGGCTTCAATGAAGGGTATGTTGATTTGAAGAGCCTTGATATGATCTAGAAACTTCTGATACTCCTCTTCCTGCTTCTCCTTCTTAGCTCAGGCTGGGTATGGCATTGGAGGCTGGTACAGATTTTCAGGGACCTGCTCTTTTGGATTTGGTGGTGTACTCGCCGAGTCCATACGTGGTACTCGGCGAGTAGGGTTGTCAGATTGTAAATTTTGCTTTTCTGCTTAATTTTCTACCTCCTCCTTTTGTGATTCCTTGGATGCTTCAGTCTGAATAGGTGCCAGGGGAGTGATTATTTTCCCACTTCTTGTTGTGACTATGTTTATGTGCGCGCCTCGTGGGTTACTTTCAGTTTTGCTAGGAAGTTCGCCCGATGACCTTTGGTTGATTTGTTGAGCAAGTTGCCCAAGCTGTGTTTCTATATTGTTGATAGATGCTTGCTGGTTCCTTAGCATGGTCCTTGTTTCTTGAATGGCAGCATCATGATCACGATGTCTTTTTTCTAAAGCAGCTACAAATTTGGTGAGCATTTCTTCCAAGCTTGGCTTTCTCTCTTGTACCGGCTCCTCCTTTTGGTAGAAACCTCTCCCTTTTTGCCTAAACTTTTCCTCCTTGGCCTTCTTGTACTCTTCATAAGGGAGCCACTCTTTCTTTTGTTTGCGCCAGTCTTCATCATATCGGTCTCCACTTGAGTAACAAACTTGCACCTTCTTGTTGCCATTCTCATCTAAATCACAGTCTCTAGTGAGGTGAGGTCCATTGCAGTTTTCACAACCCACCCGAATAGCATGGATCGTTTGGTCCATTTTATCCATCCTCCTATCCATGGTTTTTAACATCGCCATGACCGCGGATAAGTCTGCAGTAGCTGCATATGCAGCTCCCCTAGTAACATCATGTCTAGGGTTGTGGTATTCTCTAGAGTGTTTAGAGAATTCTTCAATCAATTCTTTGATCACCGGGGGCGACTTCTTTGTGAGCAGGCCTTGCAAGTCTAGTAACTGCCTGGTTGTGACATTGACTCCATCATAGAAGATGGAGACTTCTTGCTGGCTGTTTAGGTCATGGTGTGGGCAGTTTCTTAGTAAGCTCTTGTACCTCTCCCAAGCTTCATATAGCGACTCTCCAGCTTGTTGTTCAAAGTTAGCAATGGCCTTCTTCAACTTGGCTATCTTGGAAGGTGGGCAAAAGTGATCAATGAATTCTTCCTTCATCTTGGCCCATGTGGTGACTGATCCGGGGGGAAGTGACTTGAGCCAGTCTTTTGCAGCACCTTTGAATGTCACAAGAAGCATGCGAAGTAGCCGAGTCTCACGAGGCACATTTGGAACATTGAAGTAATCAGCTACATCATTAACTTCATCCAAATGCTTGTAGGCATCTTCGTGGTCTTTTCCATAGAAAGGTATTTCTTTAAGTAAAGCTAGGATATGATCCTTGAGCTCGAAAGTAGCAGTCGCGGGAATTGCGGGTTGCACAAGTCCCGGGCCAGTGTCGTCGCGCATCCTCTTCTTCCATTCCCCCATGGGGATTTCATCAATGTTAGCCATAGTAATAGCCAACTCTTCCTCGAATTCGGATTCGTGCTCGTATGTAGGCTCCTCTTCTTCCTCGGTCTCGTACTCGATATCTTCCTTAACCGGTTCATCGATTACTAAAGGGGCGTTGGATGCTCCTGATTTGCTGCTCTTTTTCTTCCCAAAAACAGTCTTCAAGTTAGACAAAGGTGACTTCTTTAGTGTACTCGAGCTCTCCACGTCCTTTCCTTTGTTCCTTTTCAATGCAGATTTGGGATCTTCAAACGGGGGTACCAGCGGGGTGTTTGATCCTCTGGTCATGAAAGTCCTGAAATAAACAAGATAAAAACGTAAAAAGAACAAAAAAAAATGCAACTAAAAAAACAAAAATTAATTGCCAAATACACTTGTACTCGCCGAGTAGGTGCGACTGCACTCGGCGAGTATCAGTGTAATTTTGAAGAAATTCTAAACTGAATATTAAAACTAAAACAGATGCTAAAACCTAATTACTAACTACTAAATTGCAATAAATTAACTTTGTGCCAGTAAACTCACACAAATGATCGAAAAAATTATGGATTAGATTAATTATTTAGAACCGTTCCCTGGCAACGGCGCCAAAAACTTGATGTGTGTAAAATGCACTTGTTTTATTCCTACTTTTTATTAATAAATTTAGCACACAAAGGCAGTGAACCTGTCTTTTAGTGGTATAGTTGAATAAGTAGGGTGTCGAACTCAGGGAACGGAAAATTAAACTAATGACTAATTTTAACTAAGCAAATAATGAAAGTAAAAGGTTTTTCTCTAGTTTTGCAAGACTAGAAACTTAAACACACCACAAAAACACTTAATTATCTAAGTAACTAAAGAAAACAACTAATTCACCAAATTTGATAAAGATGTTTCCGTTTTAGGTTCAACCAATTCACTCTATGGTTATTTTGAATTTATGATAGATTAATTGCTATTGGCTACCAACTATAATGGTTAGGTTCATGTTCATTACTCCTAACCCTTAGACAATTAATTAATTCAAGCGGTGATCAAGTGTTTAAACTAATTAATTCCCTAGATTAATGATTCGGATTAAATAAGATTTATAGTGGTTAATCAAATTGGTGGTTCAATTAACCTCTTGTTTGTTGGTTTCTCAAACAAGCTCACACATTAATCTTCCCATTATCTTGTTAATCTCAGTTTCATATTCATTATTCCTAAGCATATGATTAAGTGTTCACATAGACATATGAGGTTAACAATTAAGAGATGTTCATGCAGCTTAATTATCTTCCAATTAACAGAAAATAGTTGTGATTAATGCATAAGGTTCTTTAACAAACTTAATTTAATAAATCACCAAGAAACAATCAATCAAAAACTAAGAATTAAACCATAGGAGTTACTTGGTATTCCCAAAACAGAAACAAAAACGTAATTAGTTCATAGTTGCAGTAAAAACAAACACAAAAACAGATTTAACTAAGCTAAACATACTTAATTCCTAAAGCTAAGTGGAATGATTAACCTAGTTGCTTTGATTCTTCCAAGGATTGAAGATTAGAGTTCCTCAGCGCCTTCAAGGGTTCTCCAATCGCAGATGAATCTCCAAAAACACCAGAAAAGTATTCCAATCGGATAAAGGCTCGATTTTTATAATTATCACAAAACAGAGTGTACTCGGCGAGTAGCAGACCCAACTCGTCGAGTAGATCGTAGTTATCCGTCTCGTACCTAGAGTCTTGACTTATCTTCTGGAATATTCTAATGGAATCGCCGAGTAGGCTCGTGTACTCGCCGAGTAGGAAGGCTTTTGTCCCTCATTCTTCATTCTTTGGTCTCTAATTGCTTCCTCTTGTTCCCTTTCACTCCCAAGCATGTCTTTTGGACTGAAAACAAAATCTAAACAATATTAAGTACCTTTTGTCCACATTATACACATAATTAGTTAAAAATGAATAAAAATGTATGCTAAATAATTAATTAATTATGCACATATCAACAGGCCTTGTAAGGGAGACATTTCCAGAAGCTGAAGAGCTCCCGGCTTCAAAAGTGGTTCTCGGTTGTTCATGATCAGATACAGTTGTAGTGGTTGGAGTTGTGGTTGATGTAATGATTACGGTTTGAACAATTTGGGTCAATTCCTGAATCAGTACCCCTGGTCGTGGATCAATTCTACTTCTTTTCAATGAAGGCACATAAGTATGTGTCATAAGCGGATCACTCACAGATGTCATAGATGTTGGAATTTTAACATTCAGGGGAGGAAGCCTTGAAGTTGAATCCACAGGATTGGAAGTGTTGGCAGTCTGATCAACCAACGGAGGCGTTGCTTCTTGAACATCATCTATCCCTTTCTCCGTTGTGCGTTGCACAACATCATTGAAATCGTTAAATAACATGTCCAGGTCCTCGTTTATCGGGCAATAGTTGTCTACAAAATTCAGATCAATCTCTATATCATTATGCTTGGAAAAATTATCGCCAAAAATAGAATCATCATCTTCAAGATCTTCATCATCATCATCTTCATCAGCATCCTCACTTTTACTGAAGTCACTCCGAACATGCACAGATGTCAAATCATGTTCCTTGGCCACGATTGCGGCCGAAGGAACTCTGTTTTCTTCATGGTCCGACACTGGTATCACATCATCATGTACTGTTATACGGTCATAGGACTCATGGGACCTAGATGCTTCACTTGACTCTACAAACATGCCAAAATTCTCCAGAGGGTATTTGCCTTGAAAAGTAACTTTACCCTTACGGTTTTGCTTGATCAACCCAATGGTGTTTGGTCCAAGAGACTTCATGTCCAAGGTTTCACCTTCTTTAGTGATCTCCGGAAACTGCTCATTGATAATTATTTGGAGAAACCTTGGATACATCAAAAACTTGTCTCTTGTCTTTCCTTTGATGCGCACAACAAGCTCATCCAGAATAAATTTTGAAAATTTAAAGTCAAGTCCAGTAGCAAGAGCAGCAATAGCTATTGTGTTTTTTAACGAGATCTCATCTGCACCAGATCTTCTTCCTGAAATACAACTCAGAAAAACATGAGCTAGAAATATCCAATAAGGTGGTAATAGCTTCTTTAAGGTAGGAGGAAATTCCCCCTCATAACCCATTTTGCTTAGGAGCTCTTGAGCTAGATATACTTCAATTTCTGTTGGAAAGCTTGATTGATCGTCAATCTTCAAAACATCTCTGATTACTTGCTCTGTTGCAGTGATTTTGCATCCTTTAACGTGAGCTTCGATGAACACAGAGACATCATTCTCTTTCTTTACTGTTGCAGACTTCTAGAATTCTCTGATTAGACTTTGATAATTTTCTGGATTCAGGATTAAAGCTGTAGCCAAGCAGCATTCCTTCAAGCCATGAATCATGGACTTGAATTCACTATGAGCAACAGAAGGATCAGCCAATAGGATCGCCAGATTGTGACTTTCTGCAAATTTAAGTTCTGCCATTTTGACCTACATGATCGAACAGTCAATTTCGAGATTAATAACAATTTTTGAAAGATCGATGAATAGTGAATTGAGAGTTTAGAGAGAGTTTACGGACATAAAGATGAAAATGAAGCAGAAAGAGTTTACAGCTGGTGATTGTAGTATTTATACCCGGTCCAAAAAGTCATGGGCTGCACCACTTTAATTCTAAGTCCAATACCACAAATTAATTTAAAAAAAATTACATTTTGAGGATTTTAAAAACAAAACAAAAAAAATAAAATATAAAAATTTTAAACTAAAATAAAAACTAATTAAAAATTTTAATTTTAATTTTAATTTTTAGGAAAATAAAAATAAAATAACAATGAATTAACAATAATTTTCTTTCACCAAAGCTGATAGTATATTGAGTTTGGGATCAAAGTGTAACGGCCGTGTTTCCAGGCAAGACATTGATGATGATGTAATAGTCTAGGTTAGCATTTGTAACCCATTTTGAAATAATAAGAATGTAGTATTTGAGTATTATGTGATTTATGCCTAATTGTTGTGACTTAATTGAATTAAGGATAATTTAAGCGTCAAAAATAAAATGTTAGATAAACCCGATATCTATGAAGGAAGTTATAGTGGTCGTGACGAGGTTTCCGAATATATATAGAATGCCGAAATCCGAGTTATAACGAAGAAGTTATGACCTGTCGAAGTTTCGCGACAAAACCGGCGCGACACTGCGTGACGTAAATAGTGAATATATGTTATAGTGATATTTAGTCTTAGTGATCTAAACAGAAGTCATAGAGTTCATTAAACCGAGAGCGTGCATAAAAAGAACGCCAAAATCTGACTGCGTATGAGGAAGTTATGATTTTTCTAAGTTCCGACTTAACGGTATGCAGCCCGAAACTCGAATATGAGATCGATTGGTTTTTAGCCGAAACAATCTAAACGAGAATCAAAGATCTCGTCGATAGTAGTCCAACGGAAGAAAGACAGACGAAAACGCACATCAGATGAAGAAGTTATGAATTTCTAACGGAGTTTTCCTGTCCTGATGAATGTATTAGATATATGATATGAGTAAGTGTGTAGTTGCTTTCTGATAATACACATATATGAGTTATACTCTATGAAATACGTGCTATATGATTATATACTATTTGTTATGTGGTATGAGTATTGAATGAATATGTTATGCAAGTTTTAAGCTGTATACAAACAAGTATATTTTATCTACAAATATGTTGGGTAGAATATGGGTAGATAGTGATGTGTGATGAAATAAAAATGATGAGAGGCCTCGATGTGATTGTGATCTAGTTGTCTAGTAGAATATGGATGACGACCACAGACTTTTCTAGACAGTTCAGTGGAATGTTGGCAGGCTCATAACCTGTAGGTGTAGTGAACTTGGGTGTTCATTTGTTGTATTCTATCCCCCTTATGGTTGCCTTAGGACATTCATTGCTAAGGAAACCCCTCTGCAGTAGTGTCCGTCCCGATGAAAATCCTAGATTAGGTCCCTTGTAAAAGTTTTTGTCATAGAGACGTAAAGTGAGGATAACGGGAATGAGTAACCGGGTTATTGTTGATTGGTGAAATTAAATATAATTATTTATTGTGGGTTGAAAACCCTATATGATCACCAGTAGTCGAAGATCCAGACGCACCCTGTCATGGGAGTTTCAAATGAATGTGGTGAAAGGAATTGAAAAGTCATGGGAGTTTCAAATGAATGTGGTGAAAAGAAAAATGCATGAGAGTTTCAAATGAATGTGGTGAAAGCTAAAATGCTTCATTTATAATATAGTATGATATGATGATATGATGATTTCAAAGATTAAAACTAATGCTTAATCATTTAATGAGCCATGTTTTGTCATATTTTCTCACCCAAGTTCTTTGATCCACAAAATGGGGGTGAAAGAAAGGAATAGTGGGCATTCTAATTCAGGTTGTCCACAACGTATAACTAAAAAAAGACATTGAAGAACATAAAATCATAAAAACAAACACGAAATTGTTAGATAAAACTCATACCCATTTGTCACACCCCGAAAACCGAAGGCGGAAACATTTCCGAGGTTGACTCCACGTTGAGTATCAAATCCAATGCACATAGTAAGTAAAGTAGAACAACCATTACATTACATATAGAAAAGTTTTACATTTGTTTCAAAAGTAAAGTTATACAGTTGTGATACATAGTATATAATAACAAAACGAACTGGTCTTCTGCACACTCCAACCTGGAACAAAATGATCTTCGAGTACCTGTTCTAACGTTGACCTGAGAACACAAGCGGTTTGAAAATCAGCATAAAGCTGGTGAGTTCATAAGTGGTTTTTGTTTTGTGAAAATGTTCAAATTTCCTTTCTGTTTCTGAAAATGTTACACACACCAAGAAAATCCCATATTTTCTTAAAAAGGTTGGTTACTGTTCCTCAACATGTAAAGTAAGGTGTAGTTGTACACTGAAACACGTTTATTCATGTGAAAATGTACAATTAGGTTATCTGGTTCGTTATACTGTTCTGGTTATGTACCAATGTATTCCCAGGAAAGTCCCATACTTTCCTGATTGTGTGTTACCAATTGTATAAGATGTAAAGTTATCCGATTTGTTACACTTATCTAGTTATGTTCAATGTTCCCCAGGAAAGTCCCATACTTTCCTGAATAGTTGGTTATCAATGTAAAAGATGTAAAATATATATTCTATAACACGTGGTTATGTTCAATGTTTCCCAGGAAAGTCCCATACTTTCCTGAATGTTGGTTTCCAATGTGAAAGATGTATTCTGTTAGACCTGGTTATGTACAAGGTTTCCCAGGAAAGTCCCATACTTTCCTGAATGTTGGTTTCCAATGTGAAAGATGTATTCTGTTAGACCTGGTTATGTACAAGGTTTCCCAGGAAAGTCCCATACTTTCCTGAATGTTGGTTTCCAATGTGAAAGATGTATTCTGTTAGACCTGGTTATGTACAAGGTTTCCCAGGAAAGTCCCATACTTTCCAGAATGTTGGTTTCCAATGTAAAAGATGTAAAAGATGTATTCTGTTGTACATTATTACTATTAAGTAAATCTCTGTTAT
Organism: Lactuca serriola; assembly: GCF_051521515.1. Lineage (NCBI taxonomy): Eukaryota > Viridiplantae > Streptophyta > Magnoliopsida > Asterales > Asteraceae > Lactuca > Lactuca serriola. The sequence continues at coordinate 48,291,222 of NC_136410.1, forward strand.
CCTAATTGCGAGTTCCATAACCATACGATAGACTAATTGTGGCAATAAGTAGTCCACATCACCTTATGACTTTCGTCACCCTTGAACCATTTCGGTTCGGCTGTAGCTAGCAGCTAGGTGTAGGGTAGTCAGCCCCGTATAGATCTATACACTCAAGTCACGCTCTCTAATCCCAGAGATTCTGGTTACGGGTGCAATCCTCCACTCGCGTATCTCTGTGGAGTGTTCGCCGAGGACGTGTCTCCAATCATACAGGACTAACAAATTTACTAGTAATAATATGATAATCCTCCACTCGCGTATCTATGTGGAGTGTTACCGAGGACAAAACAATGTATAAGTTTTATGTTCATATGTTCTAATGTCATGCTTTTAACTGATAAAAAGTGGAAAACCATTTGTGAAATATATAAAACATAACAGTTTATAAACTCATTTCACAAATAAATGTTTACGTGATCTACATGTTCAAACGGTTAACAGTTGTATCAATCAGTGTTAAAAGCATATAAAATATGAAACACACACATGAAAACAAGTTTTGAGTACAAGAAATCCCTTGTACTTTGCTTGTGTTCCCCCCTGAAAACAGTGAAAACAGTGAAAAAGGGTAGGGGTATGAACTCACCAGACGAGGAATTGCTACGGTTTCGGACACTAAACGTTGGTTCGGGGCTTGATTACTCACGATGTTCCTATGTAAAATGAAATAATGTCCAAATATATCTAATTAGATTTACAATCACTAATTAGATGGAACATTACACTCCAATGAGGTAAAACACCTCAAAACGAGTGTTTAGAGTGACCCGGGTGACATCTACGGACTTGTAATGGTACGAGGGACTTGGGATTTGAGTTTACTCCCCAAGAGTAAACATTTTAGGGAGTTTACTGCCATAAAACCCATACATACATGAGTTCACGGCCGTGAACTCATGTTTGGGTGGTTTTGAGTGCTAAAATGGCTTAAATGGACAAGGGAATGTTGGAATGGATTTTTCTAATGCCATGGATTTAATTGAATCAACATATACATCACATTTGAGAGTTCATGGCTGTAAACTTGGAGTTTACGGCCGTAAACTCTCCCATGCTCAAACCATATTTAATTTGTGATGCTTAGGACAACCACATGTGATTCTAGTAAAATTTTCAAGCCTTGGTATGAATTTAGGGCATCAAATGACATGAAACTTGGAGTTTACGGCCCTGGAGCATGTTCTATGGCTGTAAACTCTCATATGTGAGGTTTTGTTATGTTTAAGGTCTCCAAACTATTTTTAGATGGTTCTGGGATTTACCACAAGGCTATTGGTTAAGTTTCAAGGCATTTTAACATGTCTAAAGGTGTTTACTCCCCATGTTTGAGGGGTTTACGGCCCAAGAACATACCTTGGCCGTAATCTCATGCTAACCCCTCAAAATCTAAGTTTAAGGTGTTTCAAGTCCCTATTTGCAAGCCTCAAAGTCGTATCTAAGTCCCAACAATGATTTGGAAGGGTTTAATGGCTCAAAAACCCCATATTTATGTGTTTACGGCCCAAGCTTGCTCCTTGGCCGTAAACACATGTTCCAGGTCCTAATTCACACTTTAAACATAGATTTGAAGGCTTAAGAGGTTGAATAACATGCTAGGAATGTTACCTCTTTGATTTGGAGCCATAAACCTTTGATTTTGGACCTTGATTTATGGATGAGGAGAGAGGTTAGAGAGAGAGTAGTGAGAGAGAGCCAAAAGCTTCAAATGGAAGCTTAGAACACTTTAAATAGTGTTCGGGAATTGGACACGGCGGAATTCTACCCGATACCGGCGTTAGACGGGGCTTTTGGTCGCACCCGACCAAGTTGCCGTAACCCGATATGGTCGATTCTAGAAATGTTCCGATCACTAATTTGGGGTGTTATAATGATTTCTAATTGCATTAAGACACTCAGTAAGTCATTTTAGATCAATACAAGTTAATGACTTAATTAAACGACGAAATCGGAATCGAAATTGGAAACGACGATTGGTTGATCGAATTGACTTACAAAATGAGTTACAAGAAGTGATACGGAATTTCAGGTTGTTACACCATTAGCATTTTTAGCGCTTAAACTCGCACCCCCTATCTATCAAAATCTAGAACATAACAAAAACACAACAATATATCAGCTAAAAACATCAAGAAAAAAATACATTTAATTCAAAAATACGAACAAAATGAACATACTTGACAATTTTGAGGATTTCCACCATATGCAGCATAATGTAAAAGCGTATTTCCAGCACCCAAATCATATAAAAAAAGTTCGATCCTAATTGTTACAAAAACTTAACTCACAATATTTGGGACTCATATTTCATAAATCATATCAAAAAGGGTATAAACTTAAACTTGCCAATTAAGTCGATTGTAGTTCTATCTTCCACAGTGACTTCATTCATTGAAGTCCCTAAGTCAAGTAGTAAATGCAAATTGTCAACGTGTCCATTTAGTGCAACCATATGAACAACAATTACACCACCTAACAGAGTTTTTGACCAAAATGGTGTTTTTGAAAAAAATATTTACCATATAGGTGTAGTTTTAAAAATATTTACCAAACAGGTGTAGTTTCAATAATTTAATAGTTTTCAAAAAAAAATTAATTTTTTTTACTGTTTTTACTATACTCTTTTGACTTTCTTTTTGAACATTTGTTTATTATTATTTTTTTCTATTAATGTTTGTCAAGTTATTCTGACTTATTTTTTATTTTCTTTTGTATTTTGTAAACGGCGATTGTTGGTTTTGTTCTAAAAACATTATACCGACAATTTTTTTAAATTTAAATCAAAACATTAAGGTAAAATGATTTTAAAACTAAACTATTTAATTTAAATTGATTTGGTATATGTTAGTTTTAAATATACACATGTGTATTTTGGGTAAAGGAAAAAAAAATACCCAATTGTTTTCTTTTTGTACAAACTAAATTTTCCTCTCCAGTGCAGTTTTATGTAAAGAAACTAAAGAAAAATATATTTTTTTTCCTTTTGTTGCTGTTGACCGAAGAGAAATTTTTTTCCCTTAATACTTCCATTTAAATTATATACAGAAAAAACATATTTGAAAGAAAAAAAAATATTTTTTCCTTATATTTACATATAGATTATATGCATATAAAACATTTTTCAAGAATTTTATATGTACGTTGTACGTAATTATTTTTTTTATTAATTTACATAAAATAATACCTCATAAAAATATTATTGCAAAAAGTTAAAAAGAAAACTAAAAAAAAGTATATTAGAAAAATGGTCAAAAATAATTAAACAGTAAAAAAGTTGGAAAAATATCATATTTTAAAACTATACCTATTTGGTAAATATTTTTAAAACTACACCTATATGGTAAATATTTTTTTCTAAAACACCATTTTGGTCAAAAACTCCCGCCTAACACAATTCAAATACAATAACCTCATAAAGAAAAGGAATTCAAATATATTATCTTATATAAATCTATAAATTATAATAGAAAAGAACTAACCAAGGACTGATGCATATAAAGTCTTCACAGGATAAAATAATATGATTGTTCTGTGATGAAGTTATCAAGAACTAAATATGAGTAGGAGAGCGTAGAGATTATGATTAATTTTTTAGTAATTTATGGAATCTGGGTATCTTTATTCTTTTATCTGCAATTCTTTTTATGTTTTTCTAACAAATATACAATTACTGATTAGTTAAACTTAAATAGAGAATGAGAGTCGATGTTACAAATAATAGCCCACAATCCATAGTTGTAAAATAACATGAAAGAGTTTGTGCAAGCAAATTGACAGCAAAATTACATATACCTGAGACATGGGCCGATGAAATTGAAAAATAGGTATCCCTATAAAGTTGAAAACGTAACAACTAAATTGGACAAAATCAAAAACCCACCAATCAATTTAAAACCCTAGAAATTGCAAAATTAGGGCGAGAATTAGATAACAGAAACCTGATTAAAAGTGAGATGTTATTTCTCTTTGGCTGGGTTGAACTGATGTGAGTGATATGGGAAGTTGCACACAATAGAAGACAGAAAAAGAAGCGTATCAACTAGGATAGAGAAATCTGGTTTAAATTCCCAGAAACAGAGAATTTCGGAAGTGGGTTAAAGAGACGGAAATCAAAACTTCAATCGAGGGTGTAAAAGAAGAAGGTCTATATTTGTCGCTTTCACTCTGCCTCCCGTGAATCTTCTCCACACAGAAATTGGAGCCTACAACCGATTAGCCCCATCTCTTATGTATTTATACCGCCGATGCATTCGATTTTACTGAGAAAACCCACCGCCTAATACCAGATTAGTGACGGTAGGGTGAAGCAGATGTTAAGGTAGTACTCGGTAGTTCAGATCCTAACCTAGCATATTATTGTGATCACTCAACATAATCGTAGCCACAAATTTACCCTAAGAAGACAAAGAATATATGTATCGACGAAGCCAAAGGACGCCTGCTACTTCTAATCGACGATGGCAGAGACAGCAACATTGAATGGAGAAGAAGAGAGAAAATAAAAGACTAGAATTTAATCACCTGAAACCTAGAAGAAGCTTGTAGAACAGTTCGGAAGGAATAGTGAGAAGGGGCGGACGTCTGAAAGAATACCGGTGATGGACGACGATTAAGAATGGATAAAAAGGAGAAGCAGAAGGTAGAAGATGCTGAAGCAAATGGCGGTGGCGGTGGTGATGAGGATTGTGATGAATGAAGGATTAACATAAGAATGGTTAGGAAACCGAAGGAAGACACGGTAGGGGAAAAGCTATCTAAGTATTGAGGCGGAGGAAGCAATGGTATAAGCATCCCATTGAAGGCAAATGCAGTGTAAAAACGGTGAATCAAATTCAGAAGAACACGTGTAAACAAAGAAAGTACAAAATGGCATAAATAGACCCCTGCAAAAACTAATAACAACTGAGACAGAATTGCTAAGACATCTATAAACAGGGGACCATTTTGCCTAAAAATCACGAAGTTCATTATTCCTAAGCAAGGTCTTATATATATATATATATATATATATATATATATATATATATATATATATATATATATATATATATATATATATATATATATATATATAATAAAAAAAAACAATCTTTGGTCCATAAATAATATTGTGTTTGTTTTTTTGTTCTAATACATCATCTTAAAATAATCAAAATACAAGATTTTTTTTTTCTATTTTACCTAATTGTAATGATAAAAATGACATAAATAGATTCAAATTGTTAAATGACCAAAACGATCGAAATGCGTTTTTCTATACTCGTAATGCCAATTTAAATGACCAAAATACTTTTTTTTTCCGTTTTACCTAATTGAAATGAAAAATGACCAAAATTTCTATTTTGACCAAATCAAAAAACTAAACTTAAATGGTCAAAATGACCAAAACGGTTCAAATGTGTTCTTTTGTATCTATAATGACAAGTTTAAAAATAACTCGAATATTAACTTTTTATAACCTATTGAAATGAGCAAAATTGTCATTTTTACCAAAATAAAAAAAATAAACTTATTGTCAAAATGACCAAAAAGGTCCTAATGTATTTTTTTGTTCCTGTAATGCAAAGTTTAAAATGACTAAACTACTAAATTTTTATGTTTTAACTAATTGAAATGAGCAAAATGATCATTTTGACAAAAATGACCAAAATAGACTTAAATGGTCAAAATGATTAAAACGGTCAAACTTTGTTCTTTTTGTACCTATACTGCCAAGTTAAAAATGACCAATACATACTTTTTTTATGTTTTACTTGTTTGAAATGACCAACACATACACAACATTTCTTGCATTATAGCAATGTACTTTTAAAGTACAATACTTAAATAAGCAAATTTAGTAACTAAAAAGAATTTGACAACATATGTCAAAATTATGACTTTTATATAGTATAATGTTATAAATAAACTTAAAAACTGCCAATTTTTCAGAACCTAGCCAATTATGTCATAAGTGTCACTTTTAAATAGTACAATGCTATAAGTGAACTTAAAAATGCTTATTTTTCTAAAATATGATCAAATGTGTCAAAACTATGACTTACATAGTATAGTGCTATAAGTGAAATTAAAAATGTCATTTTTCCAGAAACTATCCAAATTTGTCATAATTGTGACTTTCAGATAGTACAATTCTATAAATGAACATAAAAATTGTCATTTTTACAAAAAAATTGCTCATATTTTGATTGTTATTTTTTTTTGTGCAGGTTATGATATCTTTCAATTATAAAGGCGAGTTTGTTTTTGTCCTCACAGTCTCCCCTTACTGCAGCAACAATCACAATCAACTTACTTCTCTTTTAATCTCTCTTTTTTCCACCACTCCTAGTTCATTAAATAGGAAAAGGGTAAGGTAATTAATTTATAAGTAATTTATCAAAAAAAAAAATCTATTAAGACAGACTGGAACTACATTGTTATAAATTGGTTAATTAATATCTTATTATAGCATCACTTTTGACCACTTGTACTTATGTCGAAATGCACATTAACGTTTTGACTAAAAAAATGACCATTTTGACCATTTTTTGAAAGTGCACTGCTATTGGAAATTATTTCCTCTCGTAACTAATCTGGCAAAAAGTCTCACAATCTGAAATACATAATAAAAAACAACCCATATAGCAGATATAACTTGGTATACTCCAATACCCTTTTAGTTCTTAAAGAAAACCCAAGGGTCCCATGTTAATCGTATCTATCAATATGGAAGTTACATGTTACATGAAATGCATTAGATGCACATAGGGGAAACGTTGTATTTATAGATGGCATACTAGGTTGGAAGCTTGATCCACCTAAATGCAAAAAAAAGATACACAACTTTGTTATTTTCTTTAATTTGGTCAGTCAAGTTTAAAAACCACTAATTAAGTGTTAGAACTTAGAAAAATGGTGACCCAAGTTAATCTTTCTAGCCACTTAATTACATTGTATCAACCACATATAATTTTAACTTTAGATAAATACAAGTCACAAGTTACTAAACATCACTTAATTTCATTAAAAATGTATGTGAGTAATCTAACACATTACACATGTCCAAATAGTTTAATAATAATAATTACTTAAATAAAAAAGCAACAAATCCAATTTTATCATCACATACTTTATTTATTTTTATAGAAAAGGAAGAAGATAAGAATAAGGGGGATGTGAATGCGTCATCCAAAAGATAACATGCTTACCATTCGTAATACCAAGAAACCCCAATGAAACAACCATTATTACTACCATAATAAATACAATAAATCAATGTCCGTAGATGTAAATTTTAAGCAAAGTAAGAGAGTACAAAAGATCAAGCTTCTGAAAACTGTGGAGCTAATGCCATTTGACAATCACCATGATTTGGTATGAAAAAATAAACAATAAAATTTAAATTTATGTATACAAATAAAAAACACTAAAAAAACAATAATAAATATTAATTAGGTGGTAGATTCTTTGAATGTTTCCTTTAACTTCACTACTACATAAAAAATTCCAGATTTTACAAAAAAAATGACTTCATTGAGTAGCTTATTAATGGTGTTGATCAAACCTAATTCCATGCATCACAACAAACCATACTATAAAATATTAAAAACAACATGGAATCTTGAAAGTTAACCTTTTTGCTCTATCTGATAAGCAAGCATAAGAAAGATTTTCAAATACAACTCCTTCCTATAGGTAAAACCATGTAAAATTTGAGGATAGTAAAAATTTATGAATGTGGAAAATCTCAAAGTAGTTTGCTATTTAAAAGATTACCCAACTTCAGAAATCTGTCAAAATAGCAACCTACTTCGAACAAATCTCCAAATAACCTATTTTGACATTTCTTTCAAAGTATGTTGCTATTTTTTTTGGTTTTTTCTTAGTTTTTTTAGATAAAATTTGGTCATTTTTATCTTCATTTTGGTCATATTTTCCAATAAATAAAATAAGTATCAAGTGGTCTTTTTCTTTTCATATGACAGTAAAGTGGCATTTTGGTTATTTTTCCACAAACAGAAACAAAAAAAATCAGTTCTAAAGAAGGAAAAACTGAATAGTAGAAGAATATAATTAATTAACAAACAAACACAAATGGTCCTTGTATACGTAATTACATCAACACAAACAAAAAAAATCAATTATTGTAGCATAATTTTATTTACAAAAAGTTAACATTAAAGGTAACTATTATATGAAATGTCCATGTATATGAAATTACATAAATGATACCTCTACATTAAAGGTAAGTAATTTACACAAATGAAATGACATAAATGGTCCATGTACACAAAAGTTTCATAAAAAAAATACAAACTGTTCAGATAATTGAATTCAAGAAAGCATCACCAGAAGTCAAAATCATCTAAAGTTTCAAATACACTAGAAAAGTTTTAAGCATTTCGAAATAAATCATTTAAGTTACGATTAGAATATCATATAAGTATCGTTCAATGAAATGACCAAAGAATACACATAAAAGTCACATACATTCCATGCCAAATTTGTTGGTAAAGTATTTACTGAAAGTTCAATTGACGGAAAAGGGTAACACTTTGAAGCATCTAAACCAAAACACAATTCAAGTAAAAGAAAAATAACTCTTTAGTAAACCGGGTCAAAAAGCTAAAAATAAGAGTTGTTCACATCAAAATACAAAGAGGTTGATGAGTTTAAGAAAAGAAACAAAAATCATATTCTTAATAGTATAATGCTTTACTTATTACTAACTTTTTTTATGATTTCTAGAAACATAGATGTTAGATTAATTGAGAAATTGATTCAATCATGAGTTTAAAAAGACAAACAAAAATCGTTTTCTTAGTAGGAAAATGCTATAATTATGAAATAATACGAAGTAAAATGACATAATAATCCATGGGTATAGCAGTAAGATGAAGAATTTTTATTACAAACCCGAAATCAATATCTAGAGCAGAAAAATCACCCACATTCGAGCATCATCATCAATCAAAAGTTTTTTCAGCCATCGAACCCCACTAAAAATGAATCATTCAATCTAAAAATACAGCACACCTGAATCCAAATTAATATATTATGACAATGAAAAAAATAGAAAAAATGGATTAGTATGTAAGAAGTAATTAAAAGTTACAGCACTAATCGTTGGGTTATAAAATCTTATTGGAATCAATTACATAACTTAATCATATTGAAAAGGAACAACTAAATGTAAGTTGAAACTTAAAAGAGATTGGTAAACATTGCAAGTGCAATTTTTTATGACGATGATCAAAGAAGTTTGTTCTTCCCCTTTTTCTTCACAAAATTAGTATCGATGAAATAGGGTATACCCATTTAATTCTCCCTTTTTGCTCCACATCGACTACAAGAAACCATAATCCTATGTTACTATTATAGCTTACTAGAAGATTAGCATTGACTGAAGTAAGAGTCACTGTTAAGTTTGAGAGAGAGCGACATTAAGGTTTCACAAGAAACGATGACCATGATTTCATGAGATTACCTTCGTCATTTATCCCAATATTTCCATTAATAAAAAAAAAATTCGGGAATTTGGGAGCTGATTTCTAGGATTTAATTTGGAAACTCTTATCACTTTGATTATTTCTAGTTATAAAGGGTTGGGTGGGAATTAAAAAAGAGAATGTCTATAAAGGTGACACTAAAAGTGACACGTGACAATTGATAGACCAGGAAGTGACTTGTGGCTTTGAAAACTATTATTTTATTAAAAAGGATGATGAATTTTATGTATTAAACTAAAAATTGATTGTATTAACTTGTATATTTTATATAAATTTTGTTTTAAAATATGAATAAATGTATGCATGACAATATTAAATTATGTATTAGTGAATTAATATGTTTATAAACCTATGAATACGATATTTTAAATTATTTTAAATTATGAATATGCCTTATACACGATATATATATATATATATATATATATATATATATATATATATATATATTTAAAGAAATCTACAATTTAGAAAAAAGAAAATTTAATTTGTCAATGCATAATTCTATTTTAATTAAAATTTTGTATATTTTTCTACAAAAATGAATTGGTGTGTGTTAAAAAGTATTAACAAAAAAAAAGAATTGCAATGTTTGTTTTATTAAACTGTGAATACGACCAGAAAATTTTCATTGAATTTGGTGTTAATCCGGCAGCGGTTTGGCGACGGTCCAACAAGTGACAACTAGTTATAAACTAGGGAATGCAAAAGTATGCTATATATAATATTAATGTTTAATTTGTCAAAAATGTCCTTAATGATAAAAATTAAAAAATGGTTCATAGAGTTTATAACTTTTTTTGGTTCTCATTTGAATATATATATATATATATATATATATATATATATATATATATATATATAAGGCTTGCGAAATATGTGGCTGTTATGTATGTAATAGTAGTTATAGAACTATAAAAAACTACATGGTTTTAAAAAAATGCAATTAAATCTCTTTACCATCTTTTTTTCATCCTCTATTAGAGCTCATGAGAGGATTTATATATATATATATATATATATATATATATATATATATCCCTATTCTAATAAAAGAATAAGTTTAATCTCCAATTGACAAGTGACATACAATTAGAACTTTTCATTAATGTTATATATCCACATTGAAATTTAATACATAAAACTATAGTGAAAGATTTGAAATTGTTCATTAAAACCCAATAAACCTCTCTTCATAACCTATCAAAAAAACATGCAAGTATACATAATGTATGTGTCGAAGGAAGTTATGAAGTCTACTAGTTTTCTAATAAAAAACACATTTGAAATACATAAATGTTAGGGATAAATCATGAAATCAAAAATAATATGAGTTCAAAAGCAATAGTAAGAAGCTAACAATGAAAGAAAATTATGTTTTTTTAATCAAAATGAAGTCAATTTTGATGGTTCAATACATAATATTACGTACATGACAACCGTATATATTCACTTTTCCATATATATATCTTAACTATTTTATAAAGCATATTTAACTTTTCTTGTAATTTAAGAGGTAGATGCTTGATAACTTAATGTACAAATATGTTATGCATAAACCACTCATCTTTTTATAAACAAAAACTAATTATGGTAAAAAATAATCAATGAAAATATTTAAGGAAGGAAACATCAATTAATGTTTTTTTCTTTTCTAACGTGGGCATGATGTTTTCCCAAATGTTGGTGTTTTGGTCAAAAATCAACTAAGTGGTTATCAACCAAGATGTATGAGAGGTTGTGGTGTTGTAAGCAAAATGATTGATGAAATTAGAACAAGATTGTACAAGTGATTTACAAGGAAATCCCTTAATCCTTGTTAGGATCTCCGGCACAAAACCTTGGGAGGTGATAATGATCACCCGCCTTGATGATTTTAGTGATTGTAATAAATGATTACAGAGTAAATGTAATGAGTACGAGTATAAGTGCTAGTATTCTGCCAAAAATCGTGTGTAGTGTGATGAATACAAGTGATTTATATAGTCAAAAGCTAATAACAAGAATTCTGAAAATTCCAGGATCCTTTGAGATCAACTTATAGTTGTTGCTTGACTTGGTCCTCCAGGTCTTGTGCATGGTTGTGACAACTATTCGTTGAGAGTGTGACTTTGACTGATTATTTTTGCACATGTGAGAAAGACAATAAAAAATATATATATGTTATAAAAATATCAGTCAGGATCCTGGAGTATATTCGAGATCCTAAGGTTTTAGGATCCTTAGGTTCGAGGATCTTATTGTAGCTTCTAAGATCTTAGCACTAACAATTGCCCCCAAATTATTCCTGCGAAATATTTTGGATTTAGTTCGCCAAAATTCAAAGGGATAATTTAAAAAAAAAAAAGAAACAAACATGATAAGGGATTTTGAATTTTAAACCCTAACAGATAAGATTTATCCATTCAAGAGTCATCATATCTAGTTTAAGCAATCTTTCTCTTTCTTTTGCCATTAGCATAAATAGAGGCAATCAATTACGGCTACTCCTCCGTGCGTCTTTAAGCTTTCATCCAATCGTCATTGAAGGTGCATCTTTATCCTTTTCTCTTTACTTTCCTTTTACTAACAATGGGCAAGAAATTGACCGTATCTCGTAAGAACATCTACACGTCTTCTGATGATGATTTTGTCGATCAAAGGATCTTATCATACGATGAGATCTGTTCTTTCGACGACGATGAAATCGAGTCGTTGAAAACAGTTGGTGCTTTCTCTAATGAAGTTGTCTTCAAACCCTTCGATCTGAAACACCAACCTGATTTTGCTTCCTCGTGTTGGCTCTACTTTCTTGGATACCCCTTTGGTTTGGGTCTAAAATATCCCTTTCCCAGGATTATCTCCAAATTATTTGAGGTTACCTAAATTTCATGTATTCAAGTCATGCCCATCGTCTAGAGAATCTTGTTTAGGATCGAGAAACTGAAGCATTCCAGAGATCTAGATATAGGTTTAGTTGAGTTGGCTCACATGTATGATCTTGCTACCTTTGGAAACTCCCATTTTCTTCTTAGGCTCAAGCATGACAAATCCCATTTTGTTCTGAAAACGAAACATAACAACGATGTTTGGAAGGAGAAATACTTCTTTGTGATATGTGATTCAATTCCTGGTGGGGATTCCTTACCGAAGTCTTGGGTTAAGAAGGGTAGGAATAACTTATTCTTGTATTGAGGATCCAGCATTTCATATTTCATTAATTTGTTTGGCGTTTTGCAGCTTTCAAGTTTGAAGAATTCATTCATGTTGCTGAGGATTCCAAAGAAAAGATAAAGAAGCTTTTCACTTTATCTACAGCTGACATGACCTTTAGGTTCGATTGCTCTAGTCTCCACGAAGGCTCATCCACTACCGCGTCAATCGCTACTGGTAAGAACTCTTGTATTTTCTGTGATAGTTTGGAATCAACGAGGATCTTGAGTTAACAAAGATCCTGAATTTATGGGTTTATTGTGTGGTGTACAAGATCCAAGGCTATCCGTTCTAATGCCCGATTCAATCTATCTGATCTTGAAGATGATGTGTCTAGCGGCCTGATCATAGCCAAGAAGGAGAAAGTCACCTTGCCCCTTCCTCTTTAGAAATCCCTCATTGATCTTACTGTGAAGACCCTAGGTTCCCGTAAGAGGAAAATTTCAGAAGCCATGGATCTAAACTTGGAGAATCTTGGAGCCGAAGAGTTGCTCCAGAAGTTGCTTTCCTTTTCTCAAGTGGTAAGTGTTTATATGACATTAGTTTCTGATTTCTATTTGTTTATGCTAACTCCATGCCTATTTCAGGTTTCCGTTCTTGTTTTCCAATCAGTGGTTAATCTAAGGATCCGGGCATAGGAGGATGAGTGAGTTCTGAAAAAGCAAGAGAAAGAGTGGAAGGTGACTAATGAAGATCTCTTCAAGAGGGTCGATCTGTTGATTAAAGAGAAGGTTCAGGAGGAGGAGGAGGAGCACATCTTGGAGATTGAAGAGGTGATTGTAGATGCCAAGGAGAGCGCGAGGACGACTATTTGGGAGGCCAATATCAATATGGCAGAGGATCTTGAGAACTAAGGATCCTGGAATGTAGTTGGATGGCGCGAGGCATTAGCCAAAATAACGGGCTAGGATGTCACTGCTGCTGAGGATCCTATGTCAAAGCCTGTAGAGGAGGGGAAGGAGAAGGAGCCTTGGGCCGATGATGACCAGGATAAGTTCTAGGCCTGCAAGAAATTAGTTTAGTTTTTTTGTTTTTAGTAATGTAAGACAATTAACTTTTTCGTTGGGTTGGTGTGCAACACCTTTTGAATGCAATGATAGTGTTTTCCTTTCATATCTTTCTCTTGATCATCCTACATGACTGTTATGGTACTAGGATCCTTAACTAATTAGGATCCTGGAAAACTTGGTTTTTACAAATAAATTTAAGGTAAAACTCTTTTAGTAAATCATATTTAATGAGTAATCTTAAAGAGTAGAGGGCACTAAGTCCATAGCTGCTAATGTTCATCTATAGGGCACTAAGTCCATAGTTGCTAGTATATATCTAATAGGCACTAAGTCCATAATTGTCAGGGTTCATCTCCTTTATTGACAATATTATTTTAGGTAGTCCACCCTCACTACATTTCAATTGGTTTTTAGAGTACATCTAATGAACACTTAGTTCAAAAACACCTACAGGTTGCGAGCTTGCTAGCGTTCCACTGGACTGTTTAGAATAGTCTGTAGTTGTTATCTATACTCTGCTAGATGCCATCATCTTTAAAGTCAAGACCTCTCATCATCTATTTCATCTTTCATCTCTCATCATCTATATCATATTTCATCTCTCATCATCTGTATCATTTTTCATCCACCCATCTTTACCCAATATATTTAGAGGTATAAAAATACATATATAGTTTAAATCAAGTAAAACATGTATAAATCGTTCGTCCAACATAGATACCAGGAACACAAATAATAAGCACATATAACATGTATTACTATTAAATAATTCATATCTATGTGTAAGATGAAAGTAACTATGCATTCACTTGTTAAAGTGACGACTCGAAATTCAGACAACGCTTCGCTTCTAGCAACTATCTTTTCCTTTGACGTAACCTAGTGTCATTATCAGTAAGTCTTAGTATAATATTTGTGAATAGTTATTAGTCTAGATTCATCGTTAATTCAAAGTATATTGATCTATATCTGATAAGGGACAACCAGGTAGGATCATATTATAGGTAGGGTTCGTTTGGTATACAAAGTATACAGTTTGGAAATCCCACTTTAAACACCTCATTAAATCCAGCCTAGACATCATCCCCGTAAGTAGATCAATCAGTATACGAATTGTAATCACTGATAAATATTGGTTATAGGCTCATAATAATGATAATGAACTTAAACATAAGTTATACTTAAAGTATGGTAAGCATAACTCAACTTATAGGCGGTTTAGCAAAAAATCGGACTCTGCGCAGGTAGAACTTCTAAACCGAAACCTCTATTTTACGGGGTTTCCGGCGATCTGTAGCTTCACTACTAACAACTAGGAAATGCTATATAAAGGTCTTGGGAGCTTGGGAGGGTTTTGGAAGAGATTGGAAGGAAATGTGTGAAGAAAAGAGTGAAATTCGGCCTCTATTTATAGGCTGCCATGAGCCAAGTATACAGGGGGTACTCAAAATTTGCGTAGGACGTACTTAGTACGCTGGGCATACACAAATTATTTTGGGCATGCTGGTGCCACATGTCACCATCAGATCGCAAGCCTTGGGGAGGAAGGTTTGGTGCCAGATCACGACACGTGTCGTCCTATGGTTAATCCGAAAATTAATTATCTCGTAATATCCATAAAGTTTGCGTACAAAATCCATTTTTGACATTATTTATATCCACACGTAGCTATCGACGTGATCTACAACTTTCGTTTAGACTTCGTGGGCTAATTTTGACTTTATTTTTAGATTTATATTTTAACAGGCTTAGACCGTTAAAGTCTGTTAAAGTTCATAACTTTGTCATTCGACATTCGTTTTTTACTGTCTTTATATAGTTGAGATCCTATTAATGAAATCTTCAATTCTCGTTTATATCATCTTGGCTTAAAATCAACCGATCTAAAATTCGATTTCCAAGTTGTACACTATTACGCTGAATCTTCGAAAAGTCATAACTTGCTCAAATGAAGTCAGATTTGGACGTTATCTATATGCACACTCTCGGTTTAACGTCTTCTACGAATTTTGTTTAGATCGCTAATTCTAAAAAGTATTTTGTCAACAATTTACTTTTCAAGATACGTAGAGTCGTGCCTGTTTATTCGTGAAACTTCAGTGAGTCATAACTTCTTCGTTATAATTTGGATTTCAACGTTATTTATGTGTATGAAATCCTTGTGACATATACTATAACTTTTGTAAAGATTATTTGTCCTAAATAATCTTCTATCAAAAAGTCATTTTTAATGCTTATTGTCTCTAAATTGACTATCCGAATCTGCGAGCGTTACAGCCCTTCCCTGGGGTTTATTTCAACCTGATCATACCATAATGGCCCCACTATGGGGTTTATTTCAACCTGATCATACAATAGTGGCCCCACCTTGGGGTTTTATTTCAACCCAATCATACAAACATATATGTAAAACATAACAACTATCATTCTACATAACAAAATAATGGATCGGCATTGGTCGGTTCGATCCATGGATCCAGTGAGAAGCTCACCTCACAGTTAGACGAAATAGCTACAACAACACACTACTCCGAATACCAACTCTACTGGTCAACTTTACAAATATTAGTGACCAAAGCTCAGAATACAACTCAAAATACCCAAAATATCCTTAGGTCAAACTTAGTCAAAATCATGGTCAAGTCAAAAGTCAAAGGATTCAACCGAGTCAACTCAGTTGAGTACGTCCAATGTACTTTTCTTGTACATACCCGTAATACTGAAAGCACAAGATCCATACTCGAATCGGAGAGAGTCTTGGAGAATCTAGGAAGCCTATGGGATGTGGATTCTTGGGTATGTTCTGATCATTTGCATGTCTGTTTTTCAATATGCTGATGAGTGCTGAGGAAGGGGGTTCAGGTTTGGGGTTCGACTCAGGTGCAGGTACTGAGCCGATCGATGAACGGATATAGGAGTTCATCTTGTCGAAGATTACCCGTGGTATTTTGGAGCAGACTCCGGTGATCTTCGGTACGATCAAGGAGGGCATTATGGAGATTTTAGATGAGCATCTGGGCACATTCTGTACTGAGGTTATGGCTATTGTGGGAGCTCTCACTCTTTCCTTCCGCGAGTTCCGTGCTTTTGGAGCTCCTGAGTTCTTTGGGGAGAAGGACCCCATTACAAGTAGGAGATGGTTAGTCGATATGGCTAACGCTTTACGGATGAGATTCTGCCCCGAGCAGTCGAAGGTCAGATTTGTCTCCTGTTTTCTGAAAGACAGATCCCGAGATTGGCAGGAGGAGGTAGACTTCGCTTTGGGAGGCGAAGCCCTGAAGACGATGAATTGGGATGAGTTTGTGACCTGGTTTAGGGTCGAGTTTGCACCTGCTATTGAGGTGCAACAGTTGGTGAGGGAGTTTCAGGACCTTCGCTAGATGACTGAGATTGTGGCAAAGATGACTCCTAAATTCTGGGAGAGAGATTTGTTGGTTCCGTAGTATGCATCAGAGGAGGAGATGAAGAAAGTAAGGTGTCATGACATGCTGAGGAATGTCATCAGGGAGTTTGTGAGTCTGTCAGGGTGTGAGACCCTGAATGACATAATTGCTAGGACCCGAGAGTGTGAGATTGATTTGGAGCACCTTGTGAAGAAGAAGCCAGAGCAGACTCAGATTTTAGTGGGTTAGGTGAAGAGGCCCAAGACTCAAGATTCACGTTCGAGGGGCCATCAAGGCTGGGGCCGGTGTGCCAAGTGTGGGAGGACCCATAAGGGAGGATATCAGGAGACAGGGCGAGGATGTTTCAGTTGTGGCCAGATGGTTCATTTTAGTAGGGATTTCCCCCATGGCTCACTTCCAGTGTGTTTTTACTGCAACCAGGTGGGCCACAAGAAAGCCGACTGTCCGATGTTGAAGGGTGGAGCAGTGAGTGCACCTGCTCCAATTACTTTGAGGATCAATAACGGTCGTGAAGGTAGGGCAGGAGCCCAAGCAGCGAGGAGCCAGGCATTGTTATGTCCGTAAGAGGAGGTCAGGGTTTCATCAGATGCTATTGCGAGTATGTTATCTTTTGCTTTCTTCTTGATTATTATCTGTATTTATACTGCCTTGGAATCTTGTTTTGGTATAGTTAAGCATTATCTTTGGTTTATTTCTCTGTTATTGCCTAGATTATATTATCAAGAATTATTATATGCCTTTTTGCATGCCAAGAGTTGTTAGTGGGTCGTATCTTGTCGAGCGGGACACAGTTTGTTCGGTCATTGCTCCATTTCCTTGATGGGGGCTAATTTTGGGGCATCGTTTGGAAGGTCTATGGATGGATTATCTGGATTAGTTCTTCAATGAAGTCATAGTAAAGTCGTATTAGCATATATTCAGGTAGGCTCGACAGTTATCTATGGAAGGACCCTTTGTTTCGATCACTACCGTTACTAGGGAAGGAGCGGTAGCAAGAAGATGGTGGTGACATTCGTACGAATTTGTTTGGTCATTGGAAGTGTTAGGGAGAAATTTCATAATCGTTGGGGTTGAAGATGGTTAGAATGCAAAGATCCTTCTGAGGATGGGAAGTCGGAGTGAAGGTTCGCCAGTTAAGAGTAAGGATTATAGTCTTTGTCACCAACATAATGGACTTAAGGATTTGGTATTGTATCATTAGAAGTGATTAGGGTTATCGGATTTGCTAAGATTCCGGGGAGTATTCATTTGAATTTCAAGAGTTGTGCGGTCATTGAGATTGGATAGTAATGGAATGTTGGCATTTGTAAGCTCAGGTTTTCGGGAGTTGGAATCACAAGGTTGTGAGATGGATTGGAAATCCATCAAATCTTTTGGATTGGAAGGATCAATTTGAAACCAAGTGGGGGAGAATCGTTGGTCTTAGGGATTGCACAAGAAAGGATATTCAGGTTTTGTTGCACATCAGTAGTGGCGCATGGCGGATATGTGGATGGATCCAGGTCGAGGGTGGTGTTAGGGCCTCTCTGCTTGTTCTTATCCGATGAAGGATTTGGAGTTCAAAGCATGACCCGAACACCTGATTGGGATTTATTCAGATGCGGGGTTGACTCAGGATGATTGTGGTTGGTATGGTAGAGGTGTGGTAAGACCATGGGCGGTGACCATGGTGGAATATAAGTGTCATCAGACTGCGGGGTGACTGTAACATTCACTGGATTGGCAGATAGTAGGGAAGTATTGTAAGACTACAGGGTAACCTTAGCATTCACCAGGATATCAGACAGTTATGGAAATGTTGTAAGTATGTGATGGGATCGTAGTATTCGCTAGATTGAGGTAGTCCATCATCGAAGTAGTCGTCGGTATGGAGGAGGATCAGCTCACGCCTTGGGCAAGGCGAAAAGTATTGTCGGAGAGCATCTCTCTGTTATGGGAGGAGGACCATTGGGGTCTGAGGCAAGGTTAGGTTTGAGTAGCTCTCGACTGGGTGAGACCCGTAGGTGAGGCCTGTATGGTTATGACAGTGTAGGTGACCCGGTGGGAACCGGTTGGGTCAAGGTATGGGATCATGGTCATAGTAGGATGGCTATGTGGTTATTGAGTGGAACGAATGGGGTGCATAGGATATGGTATCCTTATCAGTTGGACTTTCAGGAACCTGGTGGTTGGACCAGAAATGAGACTGGTAGTCTTAGCGGCGGATTGGGAATTTTTATATCCCGGTTTAGTGAATGGTTACCGTGGATCAAAAGATTTCGAGTGACACGTGAGTGCAAATCCTTGGATCTCAGGTTATAAGTTATGTACCGAGTTGGCCTTTGGGTCGAGATTCATGTTGGGAATCGTTAGTGTTAATATGAAATATCTTACTTCCATAAGTTATGGGTTCAGGGATCTATATGGCAAGGGTATCAGTTGAAGGGTTCAGGGTCAAAAGGATGTTATTAGTTTTCATGATAAAAAAAGGTTCTTGTGTTCGTGTTTTGAATTGGTTCCACCTGTGTGGAGGTCAGGAAAGTTATGGTATTTCAGAATTTTAGTAGTAGCGTATTGGTTCATCAGTTAAAGGAGCAATGATTGTTCAGCACTAGAAGGTTTTGTTCGGAACATTGGTTCTCAGGAGGCTGGTAAGGAGTGATTTTAAGGACGAAATCTAATTTAAGTGGGGGAGAGTTATAATGCTCTGTTCCGAATCGTTTCCTAATGTGGGGCGGTGACCCGAAGATCAGGAATCATAAGGCTTAGGGCCTTTGGAAAATAGGGATTTAGACCCATTTGGGTGTGTGTAATGTAAGTTAGATGATCCAGGAGTCCGGTTGGTGATCTGGAGCTCAAGGGTATATCCTTAAACTAGCAATTTGGGATTTTATGGAAATTGGATTTTTGTTCGAGAAGTTTTAAGGAAAGGATGAGTTAATAGAAGCGTAGAGCTTCTCGTTACCTTTCCGTGGATATAAGGATCGTCGAAAACGGACTTAGAATGAAGAAGTTATGGCCTTCAGAAGTTTGGTAGTTTTAGGGTTAAGTCTAGTACGCGAGGCGTACATGGAAGTACGTTGGGTGTAATAGGCAAAGGAGTCGCACATGCCTTATGGAGTATTTTGGGCGTATTGGGAGTACACGGGCCATACTCCATCCTGATGAAAACACTATTTTTTAGGGTTTGCACCCTATTTAAACCTCATTATAGCCTCTTTTGGACATGATTAACCAGCCTCCACCTCTCGTTGTCCCATAAAATGAAACCGTTGAGTGTTTTGGTGAGTTTTGAGCTTGACAAAGAGATTTTGGTGTCTTAAAGTGAAGAAGATGAAGAGGATCACTTGAGGGGATAACTTGAGCTTGTGGATCCAGGATCAAATCCACATTTGGAAGCTTTTTGAGGTAAAAAAAATCTTACATATTTATGCTCTACTATGTTAGATCTAGTTCATGGAGCATTTGTGTACTTTTTGGGTCCTTTGTGTTAAAGGAATGCTTTTGATATACTCTAGAGGCAATGAATGCAAGATCTTAGCTCCATTTAGTCCCCAAGTCCATAAAAATGCAAACTTTATGGTGTATCTTGATTCATGCGTGTATTAAGACCTTTATTAAGCTCTTTTTGAGCTCTTGAGCTGTAACGCCCTGCTTCGAATCGATTCCTAGTATAAGGTTGTGGCCCGAAGATCGGTTATCATAAGGATTTGGGCTTTTGAAAAGGTAATATCTAGGCCCATTTGGGTGCGGGTGATGTATTAGAAGTGATTTGGGTGTTCGGTTTGTGTTTTGGAGCCTAGGGGTATTTTGGGAAAGTGACAATTTAGGCTTTTGTGGAAAATGGATTTTTGTTCGGAAGGTATTAAGAAAGGTATGCGTTTATAGAAGTGTAGGGCTTCTCGTTACCTTTTCGTGGATATAAGGATCGTCAGAATCAGGCTTATAACGAAGAAGTTATGGCCTTCGGAAGTTTCATGGTTTTTAGGCTTAGCCGAGTACTTGGGGCGTACACAAAGCGTGCTTGGGGCGTACTAGTGAAGAAGGAAGTACGCGGTGCGTACCTTGGAGTACGTTGGGCGTACTGACAAGGATGGTCCCTAATGCTCTTCGGAGTACGTTGGGCGTACGCCAGTCATATCAGAACCCTATTTTAGGCTCTTGGACCCTATTTATGCTCCTTATCTCATAACCTAACCCTAATATCTTCATCCTCCATCCCTCTAAACCCTAGAAGTTGACCCTTATCCCCCATTTGAGTGATTTTAGAGCTTCAAAGTGATTTTTTGGTGTGTTTTAGTGCTAGAGGAGGAAGAAGGAACTTCTTGAAGAGTCGTTGTTTGACTTGGAGCTTTTGGATCCACGCTTTGTGCAACTAGATCCATCTTCTGGAGGTATAAAGTCTTAACCTTGACAACTTTTTCATGTAGATCTAGCTAAGTGGTACATTGTTATTCTTGTGAGTAGAAGTTACTCTAGAACCTTTGAGCTTCATATTTGGTCCTTATTGAGGTTATAGAGTCATAAAGTTTGGATCTTGATGCGTATAAACCTTCCATTCATGATTTGGTAGTCATTTGATGAAGTTTGGGACTTAGGGTTTTGATTTGGACCCCATTGAGTTATGCTAAGTCATAAAGTTGGAAATTTTATGACTTAAGAAGTCCCTTGAAATTAGATCTGGAAGTTTGGAATGAGGTCTTAAGGTATTAAGAATTTTTAAGACATTTTAGGAGTGATTTTGACCATTTGGAATTCATCTTTGGTGTTTGGGCTTCATTAAGCCATGCAAAGTCTTAAAACATTCGACTTTATGGATCAAGTCACTTATATTTGGCTATTCTGAGGTGTTGGACGTCTTGACTTAATGGATTAAGAGCTAGAATTGATAGTTGGTCATCAGGAGGAGTACGTTGGGCGTACAAGCCTATATGTGCAGCGTACAAGCTCTTAAGCCAGTATGCTTAGTATATAAACTGAGTACGCCCGGCGTACTTAGCATAGTGGGATTTCAGGTTTTGGGCTTCGGTTTGGGCCATCTTTTGGGCTTTGTTGTTTTGGTCCCTATTGGGGCATCAAGTTTTGGGTTGATATTTATTTTTAGAGGCCCACTATGGTTATGGGCCCAATTTGGAAAATTGGGCCTTGGGTAGTATTTGGTATTTGGGCCTTATGGACTATTAGGTTTGGGCCTAAGTTTTGAACCAAGTTAGGTTAGGGGTATAATGGTCCATTTACCCCAAGTGTGGATTTAAGGTTATGCATTGAAACCCAAATGGTTAATTGGGTTTTGTCTTGATGATTGACAGTTCGGGGATCGGTCAGCCAGCAGCCAAATATTTATTCGCAAGACTTCAGCAGTGAGACGTGAGTCTCCTCACAATACCAATGGGTCGAAGTCACCAAGGCTGGCCCATTATGTGTTATGTGGTATGCTAGTTGGGTATGTGTTATGTGGTATGCTAGTTGATTATGTGGTATATGGAGTTGTCTTTGTGATACTTGCATGGAAGACCTTGAGGGGGTTTCCGAGGCACTTGGGTGTAAGACCTTGGAGGGTTTCCATGGCATCCTAAGTAAAGACCTCAGGGGGGTTCCCGAGGCATTGGGGTGTAAGTCCTTGGAGGGTTTCCATGGCATCCTTAGTTAAGACCATGTGGGGGTTCCCATTGCATTGGGCTAAGATCGTGTGGGGGTTCCCATGACACCCAGAGTAAGACGCTGGAGGGTTTCCAGCGCATCCTTATATGTTTATATGTATGGTTTATATTGTAGTTGGGCTAAGACCATGGGGGTTCCCGTGGCACCCGAAGTAAGACCCTGGAGGGTTTCCAGGGCATCCTTATATGTTTGTATGCACTGCTTATGTGATTGATATGGTTTATGTGATTATGTGGATTATATAGGGTAAGCTCTGGGAAACTCACTAAGCTTCATGCTTACAATTTTGTTTATGGTTTTAGGTATCATCATTTTGGAAAGGAAGGGTCCGACTTGATCGCAACGCACACACCAGTGTTTTCCGCAATATGTGATTTTGGGACGAACTCTGATAAATGTTTTTAATTAGCAATGTTTTTAGAATGCTTGGATTTATAAAATATCTGTGTTTTGACTATAATGAAAATGAAATTTTTACCCTGGATTTTTGGGTCGTTACATGAGCCCCATTAAGCCAAGCATGCATGTAAAGTTTCCAACTTTACTTAATAGGTAGCCTTTTAGAATCAAATTCGAGAGTTTGGCTTGAAGTCTCTGATGGGTTTTGGACATAAGAACTTTACCTATGTGCACATACAACCCTATAGCTTGGATCTAGGTTTCACTAATTGAACATGCAATAATTCCAAGACTTTCATGGCTAGATCTAAGAACAAAACATATGAAAAGAGATCTAGAATATTACCTTGAGTTACTTGCTTGAAACCTTCTTCTTCTTGGAGCTAAGAGTCACAAATGTCACTCCTTTAATGGCTTACAAACACCAACTAGCAAGATGGTGACTTGAGAGATACGAGGAAGAGGGAAATTGGCTCTAGGGTTTCTCCAATCACAATGGTGGCCGATTTCCTCAACCCTATGGGTCTATTTATACTGTGAGCTCCTAGGGTTTCACCCTTAAACCCTAATTAGATAACTTAGCCTTAAAGCAATCCAAATCTCTTCCTGGATAAGCCCTTGGACGATTTCTAGGTGATCCATATCCCTAAAATCGTCCAACCCTATATTCATAAGGATTATCATCTCAAAATACAATTTTCATACATTTGACAGTTTATACCCCTTTATTCAATTAATCTCTTTAAGTCACCAAATTAATTCCTAATTAGTTTATGACTTATATTAATCAAATAATATTATTCTTTTAGTATATTATTCTTATAATATATTAATTATAATATCTCTTCTCTCTAAATCACCCTGTCAAGTTGCTATGGTGAAGGCAACCCAAAAGGACCATGCACAATCGGGTCAAGTACTTACCAAATATAGTTACAGCCTTAGACACTAATCCAACAGTCTCCCACTTGGATAAGTCTAGTAACTATAAACGCAAACACCATCCGATTAGCAATCGTAGCTCTCAAAGACACTGCCAACTCTGATCTTATCAGTAACCTGTCCTATAGATAAGGGATCGTACAACCCTCTGTTTTGAAATCGTGCAGACGATTTCATGAGACATAGTCATTCTCATCACCCAGCAACTTTTTCTTGATCTCAGATTTATTTGACATAGAACTTAATTGAACACATCAATTTAGTCCTGACCGGGCCCGACACATAAGTCAAATCAAATCATCAAGCGGCCGTGATATCGCTTTTACCTTCTTAGATAAAAGTAACAGATAAACTTCGACTTATATGCATTTACTTATCAACTAACCAACTATACACAACAATGCGTTTTATGACATCAATTTACAGATGCAGTTTCGCATTATCATTGTAGAACCAATTAGTAAATAATAAACCATATATCTAGGTTTTAAGACCATATGATATTATCTTCTTGCGATCACTCCAAAGTGATTCCAACAAGCGTGGGTTTATTCCAATGCTCAAAACTTGTTCATAAGCACTCATGAACGTTGCAACAACCCTTTGCTATGTCTAATACCATTTAGACAATCTACACACCAATTCATGACAATCTTCATTCATACCTACTTCCAACATATGAACGACTGTGGACTGTTTGAATAATTCGATTATTCTTAATAAACTTAATTATTCTGGAAGTCAAAACATGCAAAGTGAAACAATAGCTAAACAATTAACATAAGACAGTAACAATACTTATAAATAACACTCCTTAATTTAATCATCAAATGTCAATTACATTTATCTATTACACGTTTCTAATACTATCTAATCTAAACTAATATCATCCTTTAGCCCAATACTCCTAGCATGCTGCAAGTGCTTAACCCTGATCAGTCCCTTCGTAAGCGGATCTGCTGGTTATCTTCTGATGATATCCTCTTAACCACGAGGTGTCCTTCTTCTACTCGATGCCTAATAAAGTGATATTTTTTGTCGATATGCCGAGATCTACCATGATCCCTCGGTTCCTTGGTCAAGGCAACCGCTCCTTCATTATCACAGAAAATCTCCATGGGCTCCTTAATGGCTAGCACAACTCCAAGATCGCCAATGAAGTTCTTCAACCATATTGCCTCCTTTGACGCTTCGCTCGCTGCAATATACTCTGATTCGCATGTTGAATCAGCTACAGTTTCCTGTTTGGAACTTTTCCAAGTTACCGCTCCTCCATTAAGGGTAAAGACCCATACCGACTGCGAACGGTAGTTGTCCCTGTCGGTCTGGAAACTGGCGTCACTGTACCCTCGCACCTTTAAGTCATCACTCCCTCGGAGGACTAGAAACCATTCCTGGGTCCTCCGAAGGTACTTAAGGATGTTCTTGACCGCAATCCAATGTGCTCTACCAGGATTCCCTTGATATCTACTGACCATGCTCAAAGCGAAGGCCACATCAGGTCGAGTACAAGTCGTAGCATACATGATCGAGGCAACTGCGGAAGCGTAAGGTACTCGGCTCATCTCAGCTATCTCAGCTTCGGTACTCGGACTTTGAGTCTTACTTAATTTGGTATTACTCTGTATCGGTAGTTCTCCCTTCTTCGATTTTTCCATACTAAAACATTTTAGTACTTTATCTAAGTAAGTATTCTGACTAAGTCCTATTAGTCTCTTACTTCTTTCTCTCACTATCCTTATTCCCAAAATATAGGAAGCCTCTCCGAAGTCCTTCATAGCGAAACACTTCCTGAGCCAGGACTTAACCTCCTGCAGAGTCGGGATGTCATTTCCTATGAGCAGTATGTCATCGACATACAAAACGAGAAAGCTAACTATGATCCCACTGGCTTTGACATATACACATGATACATCTTAGCTTCGTACAAATTCAAACTCCTTGACTTTCTCATCAAAGCAAAGATTCCATCTGCGAGACGCTTGCTTAAGTCCATAAATGGACTTCTCAAGCTTGCACACTCTATTCGGATGCTTCGAATCGACAAAACCCTCTGGCTGAGCCATGTAAACATCCTCAGACAACTTCCCATTAAGGAAAGCAGTCTTGACATCCATTTGCCATATCTCATAATCATGAAATTCGGCAATAGCTAGCATCACTCTAATAGACTTTATCTTCGCAACTGGTGAGAATGTCTCATCATAGTCAACTCTGGGAGTTTGAGTAAAGCCCTTCGCAACCAATCGCGCCTTGTACGTGTGCACATTCCCATCCACGCCGGTCTTCTTCTTGAAGATCCATTTGCACCCAACCGTCTTACGTCCGGGCACATTGTCAACCAAATTCCAAACTTGGTTGTCATACATGGACTAAATCTCGCTGTCCATCGCCTCTTTCCACTTCGCAGACTCCAGGCCTACCATGGCTTCCTTATAGCAATTAGGTTCATCTAGATTTATTAGTGTACCATCACTAATATACGTGTCCCCTTCAGTAGTAATATGAAAACCATAAAACTGGGGTTGAACTCTAACTCTTTCGGAACGTCTAAGAGGTAATGACTCATCAATTGGTTCAACCGGAGTTTCCTCCTAGGGTTGAGCGCCAGCGGTAGAGGTTCCTTCATCACTTGATTCTTGAATCTCTTCGAGATCGATTTGCCTCCCACTGTCTCCTTGGCTTATGAGTTCTCTCTCTCGGGAAACCCCTCTCCTCGCAATGAAGACAACATTGTCACTCGGTCTATAGAAGAGATATCCAAAGGATTTCTGCGGGTAGCCGATGAGAATACATCGCTCACTACGAGGTTCGAGCTTGTCATGAGTTTCTCGTCTTACGAAAACTTCACAACCCCAAACCTTGATATATGCCAACGAGGGAGCTTTTCCTGTCCACATCGCGTGAGGTGTTTTGGCAACCTTCTTAGTAGGGACTCTGTCACACCCCAAAACCAAGAACGGCAGAAACGTTCCGGGGTGGAGGACGTCATGTACAGTATCACAAACAATGTAAAGTAGTAAACAAGCAACAACATCATCCATTGCATTAAAAGAAAAGTTTTAATACATGTGTGTTATTTCAATGTAATAAGACACCAAAAATACAATCAAAATAAAAGACGAGTCTTGTCTGTGCTCCGTCTTCTCAAAACCTGGCCATCGTACCTGTCTACTGGTGACCTGAGAATACAAGTTATTTTGAAAGCGAGTATCAGCCTAAAGCTGGTGAATTCATAAGTATTTAAGTGTCATTGTCTTGTTTTGGAAAACTGTTTTGAATGCCTTGTAAATCTTTACATGAAACAATTTATATAAGTATGAAAACCCTAGAAAATCCCTTATTTCCTACTAGTATGAAATGTAGTCTTCTACCAAGACCCGTATGTTTTGCTATGAAAATGATATTTTTTCCTTCTTTTTGACTATTACAAACAGTACTTAGTCTAACTCATCGTTTATATGAATGTATCACACAATAAAGTAATAGGAATAATGTAATCATGTAATTTTTATCCTTTTGTATTAGGATTAACACGACATCGCAGAAAGCGAAATATATAACCTAATGAACATCCGAAGATTGTTCAATTGTCCTCTGTAGCAGCAGCAGGGCGGAGGAAAGGTTAGTCCCATAAAGGTACTCCTAATATAAGTATTAACCGTAGGCATCTGTAGATGTTCATCGACCTTTGTAGCGAACAGTAGGCCCGAGGAATGGTTAGTCCTGTAGAGGTACTCCTAGTATAAGTAATAACCGTAGGCATCCGTAGATGTTCATCAACCACTGGTGCTAACAGCTGGGATTCAGAATGGTTGGTACCGTCTAGATATCCCGTTGAACTGGGATAGGCAGGACAATTTACACAGAAGGTACTAATAAATCGTCCTAATGAATCGAGGTACAAGTATCCAAGTAAATGTATACAGGAAAATGTATCTACGTAAAGGTACTCATGTAATGTATTCATGTAAGGTACTCATGTAATGTATTCATGTAAGGTACTCATGTAATGTATTAATGTAAGGTACTCATGTAATGTATTCATGTAAGGTACTCATGTAATGTATTCATGTAAGGTACTCATGTAATGTATTCATGTAAGGTACTCATGTAATGTATTGTGTAGACTCATGAATGAACTGACTTTGATGTAATTCCTTGTAATAGGAATAATGTTTTGTATCTTCTAACTATCCCTATAATAGTTAACTGGAAGGTAACTGGTTGTTCAAGTAGGTTAAAAATGGTTTTGTAAAACATCTAAGAGTTTTGAACAATAAGTAACAATGACTTGATGTCATTTTAATAAACATTTCAAAAGTAATACATTTGATAACAAAGTATTTTTAAGATAGAAAACCATTTTATGCATAACATTTTGTAGTATGTGAAATCTGCTGGATGAAAACACAGTTATAAATACATATGAAAGATTTGATAACATGCTGTTTTCTACTTGTATTTCCCCTATTAAAACATTTAAAATTATTTAAACATTGGCTAAGGGGTATGAACTCACCTGTAGATGGTGGTTTGGATGTACTGAATGATGTTGGATGGCTAGGTGACAAGTGAAGACTTGTTCACACTCAATGATCCTAGTTAACATATAATCACACATATATGTACCCAATTAGACTTTAAACCACTAATTGACAAAGTTAACACATACCAAGGCATGTAAAACACCTTCTATAAGTGCTACAAGCCATAAGGATTGCATCTAAGTGCTAAAGGACCTTGCCACTGTGTTTGGGGCTCAAGGGTAAACTCCTTTGGAGTTTACGGTTTTCATGACCTTGACCTAATTAGTTTACGGTCGTAAACTCCTCTTCTTTTTACCATATGTTGTTTTGAGGATTTGCAAGTCCTTAGAGGCATTTCTACTTGGTGGTTTGGACTTTGGAAGGGACTAGGGCAACAAAACACCTCTTGTTAGGTGTTTACAACCTTATGGTCATTTCACTTTGAGTTTACTACCTTAAACCCATATGGAAATTGGTATTGTTATGTTTTCAAGTCCCTAACTCATCAAGGTAATTGTCTATGCTATATTTTAGGCCTAAGGAAGGAACATGGCCCAAATAAACACACTAAAGGGTGTTTAATGTTCTAGAAGCATTGAATCGGTTTGTGTATTTTATACAATTCCAATTCTATTGGAATAGAATCACGAATTCAAATTCTATCAGAATGGAAACACGAATTTTAATTCTATTGGAATGGAATTGCTTATACATGTTCTATAATTTTTGGTTATTGGTTTTTTGTGCAGTTAACAAGTCTGCATATTTTTCCAAAGGACTATAGTTTTAGATTTATCATTTGCTAATGCGTTATTGGATTCTAAACTACAATTGGATTTGTTTTCACAGAAGTTGATGCTTGAAGAAGGGACAACAAAATTGAAAGTGTTTCTTACCAACATTATTCTTTTAGAATGAATTAGTGTATTTGTTAGATTTTGATTTTTTTTCCTAACCATTTCAACATATGATACGAATTGGAATGGAAAAGTATTACAATTTATATCGACTGACTTGTACAATTATTATTCCATGCAGTTTTTAGCAAGTTAGATTAACATTTATGTTGAGTTGTTGACTAGAAACCAATTAAGAATTTCACCTCAGGGCTCGAATGCGAGTTGTATAAATTCCAATACAGGTGATATGTTTTTGCATATGATACGATACATGTTATCTCTGTTTCTCTCTCTCCCTCTCCCTCTCTCTCTTTCTCTCTCTCTGTCTCTCTCTCTCTCTCTCTCTCTCTCTATATATATATATATATATATATATATATATATATATATAATTAAGATTGAAAAGACAGTCAAATAAATAATTCTACCCTAAGCCCACAACCAAACAAAGAACAGGGAATAAGGTGTAATTAGCCATTCTAAGCATGTAGGATCTTATATATATATATATATATATATATATATATATATATATATATATACATATATATATATATATGATAAAAATGATAGTTGAAACAACTTGAAATAGTTTAGATATTAACACAAGATTTCTTGTATTTTACTTGTATTCCCCCCCCCCCCTAAATAAAAAACAATGAAAAATTGTGAAAATGTAGGGGTATGAACTCACCTCGGGTGTGTATTTGTGGTTTGATAATGAAGAGCGTGACAATGTTCTTCGCGTTAGAACACGTGATATATACTGTATCTTAATTATATTAAACACATAATAATATGTGTAAATTAGATAAACTAATGATTTTAAGTGTTACATAAATTTAGTTTGTATAAAATACTTACAAAATGTGAAAGCGTTCCTGGGAAATGGTTTGGATGTTTGAAGATGTTCTTATGAAGGTTTGAAGATTTGAAGGTTTTCTGGGAGACTACTTGAAGATATGAAGATTGCCTTATGATTTTGAGAGCAAAATGGAAGGATTTCGTAGTGAAATGTTAGAATGAGGAAGTGATTTCGGTCATATATATATATATATATATATATATATATATATATATATATATTATATATATATATATATATATATATATATATATATATATATGGGATAAAATGATTTGACATGTGCATAGGGAGGTGTATTTTATCCTCTTGATTAGTGTGCCACCAATTTAATTGAGCGATTTCGGTCTATGGTCTATCGAAATCACCTTGATTTTGGTCACGAAGCTCAACCGAGAAGGGTTTGCGGTCCTTAGTGGGGCCTCCTTCGCATGATTTCGGTCTCTGGAGTTTTCGGTCTCGTATGGTTCTCGGTTCTCAAATGGAACAAAGGTATTTTCGGTTTGGGTTTGGGATATGATTCCAAATACCGAAAACCCATAAAGCAATTTAAATTTTCATATTTAAATTAAACAATTTTATTTATTTTACTTTTGCTTGACGTAGTTGACTAGATTTGACTTTGGTTTGACTTGTTTGACTTTTATTGACTTGAAATAACTGGTTGTTACATCTTTCACCAACACCAACTTATTAGCAATATTTATTTGATTTTTACCACTCAATGTTGATTCCACAAGTGTGTTAATGAAAAGGGTAAGGAAATTCAGCCTAAAAATCAGATTGTTTTGCTTTGTGTTTTTTATCCTGTTCAGGTATTCTTCACCATTAAACCTTTTTTCATATTGATTTTTCCATTCTTGCAGAATTTCATTGTCTTTTTCACAACTAGGCAAGTTCATAAAGACTTCCCCATCATTTGGTAACCCCAACATATCATGCACCGTCTCTTTGGTAATTGTAATCCCAATATTTTTTAGAACTACATGGCTACATTGTGGATCATAGTGATCTAAGAGATAGTACTTAAGTTGATGGGTTATGAGCAAAACATCATTCCTATGGTGTACATTCAAACCCTAATAACTTTTGTAATGAACATGCTATTGAATATCCAAAGCTATATACCCTAGTTCTAGCACACAATTAATCATATTAACATAAGAATGGGGTTTAGATCTTACATTGATTGTTATGTAGAAGTAACAATCTCAAATCCTCCTTGTAATGGCTTTAGAAAGCTTAGAGTCACAAGTGTCACTCCTCTAATGGCTCACAAACACCAAGAGCAAGAAGATGAAGAATGATAAGAGAGGAGGCACCCAAAACGTGTAGAAACCCTAAGGAATCAGTTCACCACGTTTTTGGTGCTCTAGGGATCCTTAAATAGTGAGGCTATTAGGGTTATCTAACAAGGAAACCCTAATTTGACTGCTTAGGCCCTAAGCAACCCATGGACTCCCTCCTTAGAGGCCTTGGACGATTTCTAATGGGTTTCCCCATAGATTCGTCCACTCCATCCTCTATGGAGTCCATTAGCCCAATATTCAACTATCACACAATTGACAGTTCTAGTCCCCTTTATTTAATTAATATCTTTTAGCCACAAAATCAATTCTTATTAATTATTGACTAATATTAATTAAACAATATGATTTCTCCTTTAATATATTATTCTTATAATATATTAATAAATCATAATTAATCCTCGCTCTCCATAATCCATCCTATCAAGTTGCTTTGGTGAAGACAACCCAAAAGGACGATGCACCATCGGGTCAAGTACATACCAAAATAGTTATGGACTTAGACACTAATCTAACAGTCTCCCACTTGGATAAGTCTAATAACAATTCTGCGTATTACTTCAGATCCTGATCTGCAATCATAGCTTTCAAAAACCGCTGTCAACTCTGATCTTATCAGAAGTGTGTCCTTTAGATAAGGGATCATATATTCCTCCATTCTAGATATCGTATAGACTGAGACATGGATTTAAATCATTCTCTCTATATTGTTTCCCGATTTCTGATTTATGACGACTGACAACAGACTACAGTTGAACACATCAAATTAGTCCCGGCTTGACCAGGCGCTTAGGTGTCATCACTAGATCATCGAGGGGCCGACAGATATCGCATTCATCCTACTTTGGATAAAAGGAATGGATAAACTTTGATTCAATGCTTGCTTGCACTCACTCATCGAATGACACACAACAATATGTTTTATGACACCAAGTTATTGGTGCGTTTACATATTATCAATGTGTAACCGACTCGCAGGATACAACTCACACATCTCGGTTTCAAGAATATAAGATATTATCGTCTCACCAATCACTCGTGATAAAATCCATGAAGTGATCCAAGTGAGCATGGGTTTAATCCAATGCTCAAATCATATTCATAAGCACTCATGAACGTTGCAACAAACATTTTCTTATGTCTAATAAACTTTAGACAATCCACACACCAATTCACGACAGTCTTCATTCATACCAACTAGGGGTGAGCATAATAACCGAAAAACCGAACCATAACCAAATTAACCAATATAACCGAACCATAATAACCAAACTGTTTTAAAAACCGTTTGTTCGGTTTCTAATTTTTGTTAACCAATAACAAATGGTTCGGTTATGGTTTTATAGGTTAACCGAACCATTATTAATCGAACCGCTAACTTTATATTTTAATACATAA
Organism: Lactuca serriola; assembly: GCF_051521515.1. Taxonomy (NCBI): domain Eukaryota; kingdom Viridiplantae; phylum Streptophyta; class Magnoliopsida; order Asterales; family Asteraceae; genus Lactuca; species Lactuca serriola. The sequence goes on from NC_136410.1 coordinate 48,324,337, forward strand.
AAATTGTGGATTATATATAAAATAATATAGTCAAACTTATTTAAAACACATTAAAATTTCAAAATATAATTCATTAATTCTCACTTATCAGGAGACGAACGTGCAATCAAACCATCAAAGGATGATCACGCAGATCATGCAGACACACACAATTTTCCAATCATGTATTGAGTTAGATTATTGATTAATGTGATAATTCTTAATCAGCTAATTCTATAATTCGTAAATATTATTCACAATTACTTTAACCTCCACACTCATAATCCTAATCGGAGGCTTCTCACACCGTTAATCCTAACTAAAGATTGTTTTGACTTTATAGTTCTATTCGAAGGATTTTTTTAATTTATAATCAAAAGTTCTAGGTAAGTTAAGTTTTTGATTCTTCTTCACTCTGTGATATATTAAGAATGTATTTTTTTAAAAAAATTTCTTTTTTTATTTGCTGTATTTGACTTAATCACATTGAATGTATATGAGTGATTGGTTTTTTTTATATCCATATAACACGTAATATAAATGTTTAGCTATTTTATTTTATAGTTTTTTATTTAATCGCATTGAACGTGTATGAATGTTTGACTTTATTTTAATGTTAATATCGATTATCAATATATGAAGTTATTAATGTCAATTTTTTTTAATGTTTTATACTTTTTATTAAATGTTTTTGATTTTGAATGTGATTATGTGTTATCTCACTTTAAGTATCAGATGCACATTTTATTATATTGGTGCTGAGGACTTTTTGTATTATTTTTTCATTTTTTATGCCACTATACTTTCGTCATTTATATTATTTTGAACATTATGGTTAACCAATATTAACCATTAACCAAAACCGTTAACCGACAAAAACCATTAATAATAACCAATATTAACCATACCCAATGATTACCAAAATGCATTAACCAATCATAATGGTTATGGTTCGGTTTTGACCAATAACCGAACCAAACCGCCCCATACACACCCCTAATACCAACTTCCAACATATGAACGACTTGTTCTAAACCAATTTAATTATTCAGTAAGTCAAAACATCAAAGTGAAACACAAGAATAATACTAATCCCATATGACCCCAAACTCTGGGTATAAATAAAACATTTTATTTAATCACCATATTGATTACTCATTATTTGTTGTTTCGGGTAATCAACTTCTTACTTGAATTATTACTACACTTGTCCCATGCTCTCAGCATGCACACAATGTTTACCTATGGTCCTTACGTTGTGAAATAGATCAAATGAACACATTTCCAATCATACTCATTTCACAACTCCCAATCCATATCATAAGTATAAGAATATCAAATTCTTGTTACTTATGCTAGATTCTAACATTTTATGCAATGATTCTTTCGTAAAGTCATAGCTCAAAATCATCAAGACTTGGCCAATCTCTATCAGAAACAATTCTATAGATATGATGTCTCTCACTCAAAGTACATTCCTTTGAACATCCTTCTTGCATAAAAGTTTCTAATCTAGATATAGATTCTCAATATCCAACTCCCGATATGGAAACATTTCCATATTTGCCATATGACAATTCATTCTTAATAGAATCTTATCTATTCATAATAATGTCTTTCAATACCATACTTCCAACTACTCACAAGCGACCAATCATCAACGAGCTTTGGATCGTCCTTTGATAGTTGTTTAATTATTTTAGTCAAAACCGATTCTAGTCCTTTTTCCCTCTAAATGCGCTAGACATTTGGAAAATTTTAGAATGGTCAAATATTATAGCACTTGCAATCGATCTTATACCCGAAGCGTATGGAACACAATGGATAATGTCTCACATAAAGATATAATACTTTATCAATCTTCTGCCATAATATTTTATGTGTCTCGTTCTTACAATTCGAACTATGAAGAGGGATACCATAATCGTAATCGAAATTTAAGAACACACTATGTATCCTTTGACTAAATTTATTAAAATTTCTCAATCTAAGCTTTAGATTTTGAAACGAAGTACAATATTTTCTCCCTTAATTATAGCAAAACAACTTTTCAACCCTTACGACTTTGCAAAGTATGACTCTTGTTTTCTATAATTAATATTGCTAACTTGCAATATTTGCCTTAATAATCATACAAGCACAACATTTATGCTCCCACTATCATGATGATTATTATCATATAAGCATAACACTTATGCTCCCACTAGCTTTGACATGTTTTAGAAAACAACTAAACTTCCAGAAAACAATACTTATTGAATTTCTGAACTTCATATTTCTAATACCTAATGCTTTGATAATCCTTTATCTAAGCTTCTTAAACTTATACACCTTTGCCTTAGATAGCTCATATGTGTGTCTAAACAGTTCAGACTAATTGCCAAATCTCACAATTCGAATTATGGAAAGGGATACCGTAACCATAATCGAATTCGAGAATACAATTTTCACAATCACTATCTTCTTAAAATATCTCTTAGTGAAAGCATTTCCTCACAGTCATTTTCATGAAGGAGGGAATCTTATGAAACTTAGATTTTAATGGTGTATGTGTTCCTATCCATGTGAATTTGTCAAAACCAACGTTTGTGACAAATCCAAACTCATATGGACTGAACTTTCTCAATCTTGATTTCTTGCCTTATGGTAACACGAGTGCCCACCATGTCTTCCAAGTAGTTAAGCAGCTCACCCTTTCAAATCAATGTACTTTTCATTGATCAAGGTGCTTGCCTTTTATGTGTTCAAATGAGAACTCATAGAACTCACATGCATATTTAACTCAATTGGAATGACACAGAAACAAAATAATGTCAACACGATAGGTTGTAAACCTCAAGTCGTGTGCTAGTGATGATTGATAAGGTTTATTCTTGATTAGTTCTTGAACTTTTCAAGACCATTAAGACTCCATTCTTTTGTCAATAAACATTTCTCGACAAACAAACATTCAAGAGTTAGTGTAGCTTTTATCAAGACAAAACACTTCACAAAATTGGTCCTAGTTGTTCTTTGTCTTATCCAAGACATCACAACTTTCCAATTTCAAATGTGGAAGAATAATAAAACCTTTTCCAAATTCCACATTTGATGAATGTTATAAAGCTTCTTAAGACTTGTCACTCAATTCACAATCTTAACTCTAAGACTTGTTTTTGGAACGAAGTATGATTGACTTCTTGATTTAACCATTTCTTCAATTCTTGATTTCTCTTCTCAGACATACAATTGCACTAAGACTCACTTAGAGAATCAACTGAGATATGGTTCTTATTCATTAAGACCTATCATAAAACATAATAAAAGGTACTCTCCCTTCTTCTTAGAATAGAGAAACTTTTATCTTTCTGCCTACTTGATTCTTCTTATTCGTTCTGCTATTGATTTAAACTCTTTTAATCAACTCAGAATTACACTTAATCTTATAAGTATAATCATATTTACTAAACCTTTAGTAAATCATGACGAATATCTTTATCACTCTTGTGGTGGACTTGATCAACACACAACCTAGTGTACTCGATCTCCATGTCCTTCACTTGACACTTTGTCAACGAATTAGTCTAATTTCCAAATATGAAATTTCTCATTCATCATGCAACCAAGTTGTATGATTCCAAGTTTCTGTCCAATTGAAACTTGGGTGATGAGAAACTTTCACTATTTGGTAAATTCTTGACCTTTCCACAAATAACGTAATTAAGAATCAAATCCATTATTGCTAATAATAGAAACTTTCAAACATCAATTTTTCATACACGCCATTGCAAGGATAAATAAATAATATAAAATCAAAATTTATTTTATTGCGGAAAAATTTGTCCTTATAATGCAATTCAATTGAAAAAACTATGTTAATACATATTTCTTAGCAATCTTATTTTAACTCCAAGTAGTAGCTCAAGATTCTAATCTTCAAGTAATGCGATCGAAATCCATTTCTTCACGATTAGATTCCGCTCACTTCTTCCCTTAAGTTTCCTCTCTTTTCTTTGATCCTACAAAACATCGAAATGTAATCTTATCACATCATGTATTAAGAATCTAGAATATGAACTTAAAAGAGTTAGTTAATGGATTTTACCTATAGTAGAGTCATACCTTTTGAATCTCCCATCTCTTAGATCTCTTAGGTAAATAGGGCAGCTTTGTCTCCAATGCCCATTCTCTTGGCAATAAAAGCAAATTGACTCTTTTGGAACAAGATACGGAACTACTTCTGACTTTGCCTTTCTCTTATGATCAAACTTTTCGATCATGGCATACATTTTGTTGCCATTGCCTATATCCATAGAGTTCTGGAAGGCAGATCCACCAATCAACTTTGCTTTTCCAGTGCGCCAAATCATTGCTGATTCAGCAGCAATAAGCATATAGGTGAGATCGATGAGGGTTACGTCGTGGTTCATCATATAGTACTTTCTTACGAACTCACTATATGAGTCAGGAAGTGACTAAAGAACCCAGTCAACAGCCGGCTCCTCACAGACAACAGATCCCAACATTCTTAACCTATTAATGTGTGACTTCATCTCTAGGATGTATGCACACATTGACTTTCCTTCTTCATGTTTACTTGACAAAAGGGCTTGAGTGAGTTTGAACTTTCAAATCTTTTGAACTTGTGGGTTAGGGAGAACAATAGGAGGAGGTGGAGGAAGTGAAGCATGATCTCGTGTTCCTCGATCAAATCGTGGAATATCATCTTCATGTGAAAAGCTTGTTCCACGGGATTTGGGAAGACCATAGTTGTCATACTTTGACATCTACAAAACAGGAGAAAAATTCAAGTTAGTTGATTGATTGAGTCCTTAATAAATCACCCAAATGAGATATTAAGGCTAGGACCCAATACAATACTCTACAATTTAGGAGAGGGATGCCGTAACCCAAATTGCAAAACATTTGAAGGTAAGTGAACGACGATTCACTAATTTCCACCATGAAAAACGAAAAAGAAATTTAAGTTTTAAATCTATTGAAAATTCCTAGATCTTTTGAGATTCATTGAACTTTTCAATGGCATGTTTAAATCTCGATATGCCCCTCGATTTGTGACTGGGATGCCGAGGATCACAAAACAGGGTGTGAATAACCATGCAAACTTACATGGTGCCCCCAATGTTATAGTCACCTATTCGATGTGCCGGTTAACCACACACGCTCCACCGAACTATGACAAACAATGAGTCGCCCTTTGCTACCTTTGCTTAGAACCATTTAGTGTGTCGGTTAACCACACACGCTCCACTAACGTCTTCGCAAGGGCACAAAGTGTAATTTCATGGAATTGCATCAATTCACTTTTGCCTAAAGTAACTAAGATTGGGAATTTTGTAAAATCATTTAGTTGCTTTTGTACTTCATTATACTTATAATGGAAGGTTTCTGTCCTATCCTACCCGTTCGGCTAACGACCCTCCACTAGTCAAAAGTGCGGTGGGTAAGAGTGGATACCCATTCAATTGCCATTTTATAGGCAATTTCCTTAAACACCCCTTATAGACCAGCTTCGTGAATGAGGCCTACTAACGGTAAGACTAACTGTTTATTCATACATATATAATATTAGACTTTTAATGTTATATATAGTATAGGGTGTATCATACACTTTTAAAATACTAGGTGTTCTAATTTAATAAATTATACTTTTAATTTGATTAAATGTAAACCAAAACTTTATGGATTTATTAAATCTCTTTTAATTATACACCTTAATTAATTAATAAAACCATAAGGGTGTGATTTGAACTTTTCAAAACAATACTAGGGTTTTAGAATTTAACATTTCTAAATTAAACTTTTAATCAACTTTTAAATTCCAAAACTTGAGGGCAAGTTTTGAAACATTTCAAAACATTAGGGTTTAACTTATTTAAATTTTAAAAACAAAACTTTTAAGTTCAAATTTAAACTATAAAACCTAAAGGGATTAATTTTGAAACTTTTCCAAACTTTGTCAGGAATATTCTAGATCACAAAATTCAAATAAGGCAATTAACAATTAATTGGTGGTTATCTAATTTTGACCTAGCTCAAATTCTTGCAAGATAATTCACCAAATAATTCAAATAATTAAATCTAATAATATAAGGAAATAATTATCTAACTAATAATTTTGGCAAAGATAATCACCCAATATCATAAAAATCTGATTTATATCAATAAAAAACGTTTTGGTAACTATCCCACAGCCAAAGAAGCACAAAATCCCGATTTTCCCTCTTTCTGACCAGCTGACTCGTCGAGTCAGGCATGGACTTGGCGAGTTCACCATGAACTCGGCGAGTTCATCTATGGACTCGACGAGTTCAGCCCCCAGAAACCCTAAATTTTGAATTTTAAGCAAGGATAATCCATAATAGCATTAAATACATCAAACAAATAACCATGGCTCTGATACCACTGATGGGTTATGAGCAAAATATCATTCCTATGGTGTACATGCAAACCCTAATAGCTTTTGGATCTAGTTTGTCTAATGAACATGCAATTGAATATCCAAAGCTATATACCCTAGTTCTAGCATACAATTAATCATATTAACATAAGAATGGGGTTTAGATCTTACCTTGATTGTTATGTAGCAATAACAATCTCAAATCCTCCTTATAATGGCTTTAGAAAGCTTAGAGTCACAAGTGTCACTCCTCTAATGGCTCACAAACACCAAGAGCAAAAGGATGAAGAATGATAAGAGAGGAGGCACCCAAAACGTGTAGAAACCCTAACGAATCAGTTCACCACGTTTTTGGTGCTCTAGGGATCCTTAAATAGTGAGGCTATTAGGGTTATCTAACAAGGAAACCCTAATTTGACTGCTTAGGCCCTAAGCAACCCATGGACTCCCTCCTTAGAGGCCTTGGACGATTTCTAATGGGTTTCCCCATAGATTCGTCCACTCCATCCTCTATGGAGTCCATTAGCCCAATATTCAACTATCACACAATTGACAGTTCTAGTCCCCTTTATTTAATTAATATCTTTTAGCCACAAAATCAATTCTTATTAATTATTGACTAATATTAATTAAACAATATGATTTCTCCTTTAATATATTATTCTTATAATATATTAATAAATCATAATTAATCCTCGCTCTCCATAATTCATCCTATCAAGTTGCTTTGGTGAAGGCAGCCCAAAAGGACCATGCACCATTGGGTCAAGTACATACCAAAATAGTTATGGACTTAGACACTAATCCAACATAAGTAACCCCAGAGTACTTTCCATGTCAATATTTAGAAGTGATCCAAAACCCATAGACAAAATCCTATTTTTCTGTGCAGGGGACATCACTTTCACATCTGCAATACCCCTTCCAAGATTCATTCTAGTTGCAAGTCTTCTTAAACCTTCTGGATGCTCCTTACTCACATTTCTAACCTTACCCTCCATCTTTTTCACATTCATATTCTCATATTCCTTTTTCCCCATTTTTTATCTTTGGAGGTTGCTTTGACTATAGATTATCCACTACCTTTTTACCTTTACCAACAACTTCCTTAACTTCCACATTCATACCAATTTCTACCTTTTCATTTTTTCTCTTTGATCCACTCATACTCTCCACATGTAATTCATTCAAACTTCTTGGTTTTTTCTTTTCATCCATTGCTTCTACAGAATTCTTCTTATCCTTTTCAGGTGTTGTTCTTGAAGAATACTTCCTTTATACTATTTTTACACTTGTACTATCAATATTAATCATCTCCTGTTCACATTTGGTAGCAACTGATGAATCACATAAACATACTTAGTTATGCTCCACTCATTTTTACACAATAATTATTTAATAACCCATTAACAGTTATTTAAATATACAATAGAAGATTTTATCAATCAATTTGTTAGAACATTTAATTGTATACTGATTCTAACAGAATTATATATTATACTATTACAAGTTCTACTAGAATAATACAAGTTCTAATTCTATACTAATTCTAGTATGTTAAAACATTTAATTGTATACTAATTCTAACATAATTATATATTATACAATTACAAGTTTACTAAACCAAATAAGAAAATAAACCAAATTAAGAAATTACCTGAATGTCCAGAAGCTATATTATCTTTTCTAGGTTCTGATTTTGAAGAATTTTTCTTGTTTACCTTTTTACTTGATCCAACAATATTAATAGGAATCTGTTCACCAACTATTTCATTAAATAAAAACAAATAGTTATTTTCAAAATATTTTAACAAAATATTTTTTTTCAACATTAAATTTTAAGTAAATAAAATATACAATTAGTATAACTCATTCTGATAGAATGATAAAATGTACTTTAATTCTTAAAGAATACCATATATCAACATTATAACATATTCTAAAATAATTTGTATTATAAATCATAAACCAAATACAGAAAACTACCTGTAGATGGAGAAATGATATTGTCTTTTACATGTGTTGATCTCGTAGAATATTTCCTTTTGACCTTTTTTCACTTGTAGTAACATGAATCAAAGAAATAAAGTTACTTAGTAATATTTTCCAATATAATGATTCATAATTCAACCACATACAAGAATATGTATGTTTTGATTCCGAAAGAATGTGATATATTTACGATCACTTATTCTTAAAGAATTGAAAGTCAAATACTAATTATGGAAGCCATCAAAATCCTAGCCATAAAACATAACAAAAACTAACTTGATATTCTTCATAAATACATAACAAAACCACAATCACATCCCTTATTATTACAGAACCACAATAACATTTCCTATTATTCAAACATTCTAACATATTTTTCGTATTGGATCTGACAAAACCCTAATAAAAAAAATTACGCCTCTTTTCTATATATTTTTATCAACTTTGTTCTATAAAACTTCAAAAAACATATAAATACTACATTGTTCAAACATTCAAACAGAATTTTAAGGATTCAACAGTAAAAAAAAACAAATATTACCCCTAGGGATTATGCGGTTAGTTGAAATCAAAATAAGGTAGTTTCCTATTTTAATGGTGATGAGAAATGTACACAAATAACCTTATGCACCCGTTTTCATTTAATGTGGTGGTTTTTTTATTTTATTTATATTAATTTAATATTATTCAATTTGTATTGAAAACAAAAAAATTGATTGACTCACATTTAATCATACATTCATACAATAATTACTTTGAATACAATAACCTATATATATATATATATATATATATATATATATATATATATATATATATATATATATATATATATATATTGACACACACACATTTCAAAAAAAAAGTTCGTCAAATTTTTTGGAGCATGGATATCTCTTAGACGTAGCTCTAGGTGTCCATGATGGTTTTGGCTTTAAAAAAATGATGAACGAGTTAAAAAAAATCTTGAATTCTCGCAAATATTTAAGTTCACAAAAGAACCTACCTATCTTTCTCTCTCTCTCTCTCAATATATATATATATATATATATATATATATATATATATATATATATATATATGGGTACGACGGTTACAAAATTAGTTAAAATTTTATAATAAAAACTCAAAATTATTAATCAATTATTGTAAATAAATTATTAATTAAGAGATATTTTTTGTTATATAAAATTATAATCATTGATTTAAATTAATACGTAACCTTATAATCTGTATTAATTTTATTTTAATTGTTATTTTAATGTTATTTAATTTAATGTAATTAGAGTAAGAAATTTAAATTTTGAAATTTGAAATATATAATCAATAGATTGACATGTAGCATGACATTAATTATGAGGCTTAATAAGATGAGAAATGACAAAAATAGAATTAACCTATTCTTATATATATATATATATATATATATATATATATATATATATATATATATATATATATATATATATATATATATATATATATATATATATATATATATATATATATATGTTAGGTTCATTAACCTCTTGTCCCTACTCCGGTTCTTCGTTTTATTAATGTATGCCAAACATGACCAATTATAGATTAGTTTTTAATGGGACATCAAATAAACGTTTTTATATATACTGTTTCAATATTAAAAAAGACATGATGTTTAACGTTAGACAAAATTTCACTTGGTCTTTAAACTTTTATGGTTGTCCTTAAAATAGTTTCTATGAAGCATTTTTTTTTGATGGATAGCCCCTACGAAACATACGTTACACACACAAACTATCCTTATGACTAATTTTGTTAACACATTTTATTAAGTGTGTGTGAAACGAAGAAAATATCATTTGTTTTTATTTTTTTTATATTTATTTCAACAAAAAAAAACCTCTCTCTCTCATAAACGTATTCATTTTCATCAAAATGTTTTAACAAACCTAATCTATTCCAATTTTCTTAAAAATTCTTTCAATCTTCAAGAGTTTTCTCATATCATATTTAAACATTCGTCCAAAGCAACATAAAAGTTGATGAAGTGGAAAGTGGCAAAGTTAGAGATAATGAAGGAAAAGAGGCATTGGAGATTAAGGAGGAAAACTTAGAGGTTTGAGAAGGAAAATGAGTTGATAGAGTAGAAAATTAGAGGTTGGAGAGGAAAATAAGAGTTGGAGATGATGAAGGTGAGGGACGTGGTGATGATTTAACCCTAATTTTGTCAGTCTCATGCATTTGTTGCTGCAACTTTCATAGAGATGAGGGAATCCCCCCACTACAAATCGTAAGATATGTTATAATCAACACCAATTTTACCGTCACATACAAGGCAAATGACGAAGACAACGATTTTGCTCCTCATTCTACCCACCACCATTCTGATCGTAAAACTAGTCGGCATAATTTTCGACGTTTCATCTGCGATCTGGGTTATCGTCCATTTATACATATTTCTCAAAGGTATGTTGGGTCAGCAAAACCGAACTACGACCATTGTTATTATGTGGTCGATTCCACTTGTTTCGATTTCTCCCTTTTGTGGGTTGCTATCGACCCATTTACCACAGACGATACGCTTGATGAAGTTAAAGGACAATGCATGATCGATCGTTATGTGTGTGTGTGTGTGTGTGTGTGTATATATATATATATATATATATACTTATAAAAGAAACATTTTTCCTTTCACCACATTCATTTGAAACCCCCATGCATTTTTCTTTCACCATATTCATTTGAAACTCCCATTACTTTTCAATTTCTTTCTAATAATGATTATAAGTTGATTAATAAAGTTAAATAAATATCAAACCTAAAGTGTAATCATATATAAGAGTTAATTACACGAATGGTCCCAATGGTTTGGGGTAATTTGAGCGCTTGGTCCCTAACTTATTTTTTAACTCGAAAAGTCCCTATTGTTTGTTTTTGTTACGTGTTTGGTCCCTGCCTTTTATTTTTGTTACGCGATTGGTCCCTATCTTACCTAAAAAAAACTATTATTTAAATATGAAAAAATGGTAGGATAGGTAAAGTGAGGTAATGGGGGTCAGAGTTGGGGTGTGTTTATTTATATATTTTAAAAAATCAATGGCAAAATAGTTTTTTTAGGTAAGACAGGGAACAAGCGTGTAACAAAAAGTAGGGACCTTTCGAGTTAAAAAAAAATAAATTAGGGACCAAACGCGCAAATTACCCTAAACCATAGGGACCATTCATGTAATTTACTCCATATATAAACTAAATTTTAATATTAAAAAAATATATCTTTACTACTACTTATAAAGTTATGTTTTTTAACTTTTAACATATTATACTTAATTTATTAGTTTTAATATATTATTGGATGTAAACCATTATCATTTTAAAGCTATAACTTTTGAACAATTTGTATAAAATACTTAAATTATTAATTCATATATAATATTATAGGGTCAACTTAAATATAAATTTTAGTTTAACTTAAACAACCCAAAGAATATTTTGTAAATAGTTAAAACTGATAAATTATAGTGTCTTTCTGATTATGATTAAAATTTGGTTAATAAGGTTAAATAAATATCAAAATTAAAGTGTAACCATAAATAAACTAAATTTCAATATTAAAATAATATCTTTACGTATACTTATAAAGTTATGACTTTAACTTTTAACATATTATACTTAATTTATTAGATTTAATAGTTGTTGTATGTAAATCATTATCAGTTTAAAGCTAGAACTTTGAACAGATTAACAAAATACTTAAATTGTTAATTTAAATATAACATTATAGTGTCAACTTAAATGTAAATTTCAGTTCCATTTAAAAAACTCAATGAATATTTTGTGAAGAGTTAAAAGTGATAAATTGTAGTTTTAAATGCAAAAATTAAATTGTAATCTCAATTTAACAAAAATATTTCCTAAAAATATTTTTATAATCGTTAAAAGTTTTTAAATAAGTAGCTTAGAATAACTTACAATAACATTAGTTAAAAATAACTATATATAAATTATTATATTGTTACCTTTAAATTTAAAAAAAACAATGTGTGATGTTTTAAGTAATTATAATGATAGAAACTAAAATGTTAAAAAAAAAATCACAAAACTTATTAATAATAATAACAAATATAAATAACATTAAACCATATATTATATTTAATTTTATTCATGAGTAACTCGCGGGTACAAGTTATTCAAACGATTGAGATTGTGCATTTATAATAGATGTATATATTATCATATAATTCAGAATAATCGATATGATATAAAAATTTAGTATATGAATTATTATATCAAATTTAACAACACTATTGTTATATTAAAAAAACATATATTTTAAAAGATTTCAACTATATAGGTCTTTTTGCGCAACGCACGAGCATTCGCCTAGTATATATATATATATATATATATATATATATATATATATATATATATATATATATATATATATATATATATATATATATATATGTATGTATGTATGTATGTATGTATGTATGTATGTATGTATGTGTGTGTGTGTGTGTGTGTCATTGGTTTTGGGAGTTGAATCGGAAAGGGGTTCGTCTACAAATGAATTATATATTGAGGTAGAGTTCTAATGCGCACACACAAGGTGTTTAGCAAAAGTCCTTAAAAGATTATCATTGTTCTTGAGGATCAAGAATATAACTATTTTTTAATGTGTGAATATTTTTTTTAGTTCTTTAAGCCATGGACCGATGTTGAAGCAAGAAATAATGGTGGTGGTGGGTGGTAACAGTAGGTAGGTAGTGGGCGGTGGCAATAGGTAGCGCTAAGTGGTGGGCAGTAGGTGTGTGTATTTTTTTTACTATATTATATTTTTTTATATAAACAATAAAAAAACAAAGGACAATATTGTCATTTCACACGCTTAACATAATTTGTTAACAAAGTTAGTCATAAGAACCGTTTGTATGTAAGGTTTGCTTGTACGGACTATCAATGCAAAAAAAGGTTTTATCGGCATTTTTTGAAGTAAAAATGAAAAAGTTTAAGGACCACCTGTCAAATTTTATTTCTAGTCTTTGTAATTATTTTTAATGTTAATCAATTAAAGTTCTAAATATATTTCAATAAAGACTAAATAAGAAAGACTGTGTATCAAGATCAAGTTACTAATTCAAATAATGGTTATCGACAAATAGAAAAGAAAATAACAATTGAAGACTACAATAATTTAAAGAATTTGATCTTAACCACATGCACAATTCTTAAAAATTAACGGTCAAAATTGTTTTTACATTCTATCAAAATATATTGTTTTCCGTTGATCTTTAATATATATATATATATATATATATATATATATATATATATATATATATATATATATATATATATATATATATATATATATAGAGAGAGAGAGAGAGAGAGAGAGAGAGAGTTAGGATTAAATGTGAATTCTAAATATTGTGTGAATGTGTGACTAAATTATGATCATTGGATTAAAAAAAATTAATGACTATGATTTTATAGTGCATTGTATTAATGTAGGATAGCAATTACTATATAATTACAATCAATTAATTCTAAGGTTATTAAAGAGTAATTATAACATTTTATTAAATGAGATAAAAGAGAAGTAAATATATTTTAGGAAACTAAGTCAAATATATTAACAAAATCCATATTATTATTTTTAAAACCAAATCACAGAAAATCACGTATTGAAAAATTTGCAATATTTTTTTACATGATAATCACAAAAAACAAAATAAATTTCATTCTTTAAAAATTACTTAGTTTGATAACATATTTCTTTCGATAATAATTAGACGATTTCACTATTAGTTTTAAAAAATATTAACAAAATGTTTTTATACAATGTTTAGAAAATATAAAAATAAAGAATTGGACGGTTTGATTATTTAAAAATCAAGAATTTACTTGAAACTTATTTCATTCTTTAGGAATGCATTGACTAATAAATATTTGTTAACTCCTGTCATAAAACTAGTGAGATATGTGAAAAAAAAAATCATTCTTTAAGAACGATCCATTAATATTTTATAACATATTTTTTTAAAAGTATATGTAATATTCTTTTTATATAAATTCACCAAAACTATAGACCAACTCAAAATTTTTAAAGAATAGGAAAATATTATTTTTACAAATAAAAATATGTTACAGTATGTAACATAATCTTGAAGAATATGCAATAAACTTATATATTCTTTATATGAATTCTGAAAGAATGAGCATTTGATTCGGCACTATATCTGAGTTTTAGTCACCAACTTTCTTGATACATATATATTAAAGAATTCAATTTAAACTACTTACCAAAATTATAGGAGTGAAGTTAAATGAAATGAGTTACAATAATTATAAGATTATAATTGAAAATGCATTTATTGATTTATATGTAATTAGTATCATACTTTTTTTAAATGATTGGTCAAAAATTGGTTATACAATCACACAATATATAGTGTTTATATATGAACCTAACTCTCTTTCTCTCTCTCTCTCTCTCTCTATATATATATATATATATATATATATATATATATATATATATCAAGGTTCTAAAAAGCTCACCATGGCTCCGCCATGGCACGCCACGACTCCAAGGCTTGCACCTGTCGTCAAGCTTTACCAAAATGCCACCTTAACTCATATATATGTTTAAAAATGAATAATAGTTGAAAATACATATAAAAATATTAATTATATAGAAAATTGCCGCCTTAACTCACGCATTACAAACGTTGTGACTCGCCAAGGCTCGGAAAAACTTGAGGCTTGACATTGCCGCCAAGTCACGCCTTACGTTATTTAGAACCTTAATATATATATATATATATATATATATATATATATATATAGCGAGAGAGAGAGAGAGAGAGAGAGCTATGTTCAACTATTCCAGCTAATTATTATGTGGATACCAAAGGGCTTCTAGCCCAGCGGTATCAGGTGGTGCCTTCCCTATTTGAGTTCGAGGGTTCAAGTCCCGTCATGGACATAGGTGGAATTAGGTGGTATTAGTTTAGGAGTCTAGATTAGATTTGTCGGTTCAAAAAAAATTTATTATGTGGATATCGTATGTTATGAGAATTACTAAGAGAATAAGTTGTTTAACAATGCAAATACGTTCAATCTTACAAAAATATTGTCATTTTCATGCATTCTCGCTAATTATTATTTATTTTTATTCTCACACATTGCTTTTCACTCATTTTCATTCTGACAGAATACGACCCAATAAACATTCTGACAGAAATGAGAATAATAATAATAAGTGTATAATAACCTTATATACAATTTAATTAGTGAGAATGTGTGTTAATGATAATAGTTATGTAAGATTAAACGTATTTATATTATCATATACAACATATTTTCTTTATCATTCTCATAGCATACGATATCCACACAATAATTAGTTAAAAGAAAATAACATGCGCATATATATATATATATATATATATATATATATATATATATATATATATATATATATTAAAATGAGAACAATTTTAAATTTGAGAACAATTGAGAACAAATATAGACTGTATACTTTTTTAATGTTTTATAAATGTTATACATCACATTATTTCTTTCTCTCTCTCTCTCTCTCTCTCTCTCTCTCCCTACATATTTCTCTCTCATTAGATAATAAATCTAAACCATGATTACGACCACCATAATCCAACAGGAGCCACCATAACACTGCCATAACCACCCTAACACCGTCAGAACCACCGTAACTTTGTTGGAACCACCAGACAACCGCCTTTTCACTATCTCCGGATCTGCTTGTTCGCCACCTCATTCCGCCTACCATCGTCGAAAACCACCTCCTCGCCTCTTCTCTTCCCTAAACCGTCACCTATGTCGGCGACGACGTTATCGCCAACCACCACTAGCAACAACAAATAGAGTTGTTGTTGTTGATTCTCTTTGTTTCCATCTTTCCACTGGTCTAGTTTCCCGATCCCACTTCTCGACAACCAGATCTAGTTTCATCGAATCTGAAAAAGAAGGCTACAAGATATGGTTTCACCGGCTACCGTCCCCACCATCATATATGCCGACGCCGCTACTAGGTATCGATAAGGTTTGCTCTTTTTAACTCTATTTTGGTGCTGAAAATCATATTATGAAATTGAATCGGAGTTGTTATTATCATCGAAGCTACAACCTATGTAGCTAAACCTACTATAATTGTTGGAACTAGTAGTGGCGGTGGTAGTGGTTGTGAGGGATAAGATGGTATTGAATGGAGAATGAAAGGAATGAAACCTAACGAAGGAGATGGAGTGTGTTGGAGGCTAGTGGCTTTGTTAGCTGTGAAATGAAAACTAAAGTTGAGAAACTAAATTAGGTCAAAATTGATTCAAAGCGTGCGGCTAGGAAGGCAACCCATTTTTTGGACCAATCCAATATATAAATATTAACCTATATTATAAAATAGATTGCTATAGGGCGTACAAGTTATTTTTGTACGTGTTTTGAACACATATACTTTATGTTTAACTATTAATCTATATTATAAAATAAATTAATAAAAGTTTCTTAGGATAGTGTGACATATTTAAAAATATATATTTATTCACACAATCAACATAGTTGCAATGTATACAAAGTTTTTTTTTGATAAATTGCTTTATTCGTGGTATTTCTGTCTAAATTAATATATTTAAATTAAAATTTTACTGAATATATATTAATTATAGATAAGTAATGCATTGTTAAAATATGTAGGTTAATATTTGAAATATTTTAAAAAAGTATATATATAATCATATATGACTAAATAGATGAGAAAATTACAAAATTGGGAACATGAAAACAAATTATACAAATCATATGTGATTAGATACACATAATCAAATGTGATAGATGCACGAGAACAACTATGGAATCGAGAATGCGAACACAAATATTGCCGCATAAATTATATTTGATTAAATACATATAATAATATTTGATTAAATACACTATAATAACTATTGAATCGAGAAGGTGAAAAGCAATATTATTTACATAAATCATATGTTATTAAAATCATATAATCAAATGTGATTAAATACATGAGAAAAATTATTGAATCCAAAACACAGAAACGAATCGTGTCCCTGTAAATCATATGCGATTAAATACATATAATCATATTGATTAAATACACGAGAACAACAATTGAATCAACAACGCAAAAAGAATCGTGTGCATATAAATCATATATGATTAAATACATATAATCACATGTGATTAAATACATATAATCATATGTGATTAAATATATGAAAATAAATATTTAATTGAAAACAAAAAATTAATTATGTCCAAATAAGTCATATGTGATTAAATACATATAATCACATGTGACTAAATACACGACAACAACAATTTAATCGATAACGCCAAAAGGACTATTGTCAACATAAATCATATGTTATTAAATACATATAATCATATGTGATTACATATACGAGAACTACTACTGAATCGAGAACGCAATAACTAATCTTGTCCATATAAATCATATACGATTAAAAGCAAACGTGATTAAAATTATTAAATACATATAATTACATTGTTTAAATACACAAGAACTATTGAATCAAGAAAGCAAAAATCATATGTGATTAAATACACAAGACCAATATTGAATCAAAAATGCGAAAATAAATATTGTCTATATAAATTATATTTGATTAAATACATAAAATCACATGTGATTAAATACATGAGACCAATATTGAATCAAAAACGCAAAAGTAAATATTGTTCATGTAAACCATATGTGATTAAATACATATAATTACATGTGATTATATGAATCCAATATGTGATTTATGTTGACAATATTCATTTACGTGTTCTTGATTCAATAATTGTTCTTTATCCACTTTAATCATATGTGATTAAACATATTTAATCACATGTGATTATATGTATCTAATCACATATGATTTTATTTGGAAAAAATGAATCTTGTCTATATAAATCACATGCGATAAGATACATATAATCACATGTGATTATATACACGAGAAAAACTATTGTACACAATATTTGTTTTTGAATTTTAGATTCTAAAGTTGTTCTTTGTACATATTAATCATATATTCATATGTGATCAAATACATTTAATCACATGTGATTAAATACATGAGAAAATTATTGAATCGAAAATTTGAAAACGAATATTTTCAATATATATATTATGTGATTAGATACATTTAATCACATGTGATTAAATACATGATAAAATTATTGAATCGAAAATTCAAAAACAAATCTATTCAATTATTGAATCACATATGATTTATGTGGACATGATTCATCAGAGCACCTATTGAATCACATATGATTTACGTGGACAAGATTCAATAATTTTTCTTTTTAAACTTTAATCACATGTGATTAAATACATATAATCATATATGATTATAGGTATCTAATTACATTTGATTTACGTGGACAATATTTACTTTCACGTTCTCGATTCACCAGTTTTTCACATGTATTTAATCACATTTGATTATATGTATTTAATAACATATAAATCATATATGATTCGATACATATAATCACATTTGATTATATACACGAGAAAAACTAATGAATCAAAAACACAATAACAAATCTTTGTCCACATTAATCATATGTGATTAAATATTATATAATCAGGTATGATTAAATACATGAGAAAAATTATTGAATGAAGAATATGAAAATAATCTTGTCTATAAAATCATATCTGATTTGATATGTATAATCACATGTGATTATATGTATTTAATCACATGTAATTTATGTGACTAAATACATATAATCACATATTATTTATATGATTATATGAATTTAATCACATATAGTGGTGGTGGTGGAGATGGGGATGTATAGTGGTGGTGGTAGAGGTAGGGTGGGTGGTGGTGATGGGTGGTAGGCGATGGAGGTTGTGGGTGATAACTGGTTAGGTGGTGATGGTGGGTGGTGATGTTTGGTGGCGGTGATGGATGGCGGTGGTTGGTGGTGACAGGTGGTGGTTTTTGTAGGCAGGAGTGGGTGTAGTGGCAACGGATGATGATGATGGATGGTGGAGGCAAGATGGTGTAGATGGGTGATGGTAGGTAGTTATGAGTGGTGGTGATAGTGATTGGTGGTGGTTTTGATGGGTAGTGGGTAGGTATGGTGGTGGTGGTGGCGGTGATGAGTGGTGGAGGTGGGTGGTGGTGACGGGTGGTGATGATGGTAGTGGCGGGTGGTGGTTGGTGGTGGTGGTGGTTGTGGTTGTGGTGGATTGGTGGTGGTGGTGGCGGGTGGTGGCGGATGGTGGGTAGTGATGGGTAGTGGGTAGTGATGGGTGGTGGTGGTGGGTGGTGGAGATGGGTGGTATGTAGTGGTAGTGGGTGGTGTTGGTTGGGTAATGATGATGGGTGGTAGTGGCAGGTGGTGGTGGTTAG
Source organism: Lactuca serriola (assembly GCF_051521515.1). Classification (NCBI taxonomy): domain Eukaryota; kingdom Viridiplantae; phylum Streptophyta; class Magnoliopsida; order Asterales; family Asteraceae; genus Lactuca; species Lactuca serriola. Next base: position 48,344,134 of record NC_136410.1, read on the forward strand.
GTGGTGATGGTGGTGGTAGGTGGTGGTTATGGTGGGTGAGTAGTGAGTGGTGGCGGGTGGTGGTTGGTAGTTGATAAGAATAACTTTCTATTAGATCGATAGATTCAAACAGATATTAAAGGATAACGACAAGAACAGAAAATGATAAACACAAAGATGAATCAAACATGTGTCGAATGATTAATATGCTCTATCTCAAAAGAATTCAATGTGAATTGCTATTGTAGAGATAGGCTAGGGTTACAGTACGATAAGTAAAATAATAATCAAGAAAAGCGTTCTTCCCATAATGCATGCACGCACTATATATATACTAAACCCTAAACATATCACGGCTGGACAGGCCCAGACCGAAAATACTAATGGACCGAACGACAAGGCCCAATGACACAATCTTCTCAGACTCAACAATCTCCCCCTTTGCGTCAATTAGGGCGAAAGATCACTTCGGTTGAGTAATGGTAGTTTTCTTCACAGTCTTGAATAGCTTCGGTATGAGGGCAAGTAGAGTTTGACGAAAGTTGATATACCACCGAAGCATATCGGAAAATAGGTTCCTGTCTGCATCACTGTTCTGATCGCACCGGTATATGATATCAAGAATATGCTCCAAGCAAGAGGTGGAGAACAAGTGTTGGTCAACAAGAGCGAACAAACATTCTTGACCTTCACCCCTGGTGAACATGACTGTGTGAAACTGGGGGTCGATCTTTCCCTTCATCATCACATTTATGTCGATTGCCTTCCCAATTGGTTTGATAATGGGCTTTTTTCTCAGGGCAGAGGCAATCTCTTGATCCATCATTGTGACTTCAAGAATATAGCACACCAACATTCGCTTGATATGATCAATAATAGGCTCATATTCGTGTTGATTCGTCAGTAAGATGTTGTTCAAGAGAATCTAGTCATGAGGATTCAGATTCAGCAAATCAGCAAAGGAAATCATATGGACCGAACTGTCTGATCCTCGAGTCACTATGAATTTGATGTTGATGAACTTTCATGCCGAAGTGGGTTTCAACACCTTGGCTGTTGTGATCTTCTGATTACTCCAAGTCAGGCATTGTGGTTGAGAGAACGTGAAATAATACTCGATCAGGTCTCGATCAACCTTCAAATCAGGTGAAGGAATGGCAACAGTTGAATCAAAACCATGAAATATAAATGCCTTTCGGTTGATTGGCATGTCAAACTGAGAATCCTTGGAATTTTCAAGATTGAATGAAAGGACTGGTTCGAGCCAATGTGTGCTTGGAGACTCGATTACCTCCTTCAAAAGTTTTTCCATTATCCATAGAGGGAACATGGATTTCTTTCGTTCCATGGCATCGTTCGCTTCTTTTTTCTTCTTTTATCTGTCAATTTATTTATTTTCCTTACGAAGCTTTTCCTCAAGCTCTCGTTCATTTTGTTTGACTTTAAGATTTTCAGTTTTGGAGGCTTTCCTTTCTCTTTCGATCACATCTTTGATTTCAACCACAACATCATCACTAATTTTCTTCTTTCCTTTGTCCTTCATACTGCCCGAAGCTTGATTACCCTTCGGTTCAGCCGTGACTTTTGGTTGTGGGATGGGTTTTCTTGTTGGAGGTTATTGTGATTGACCTTGGCTAACGTCTTCTCCCCCTTGTTTCGGAGGGACAACAGTCTTCGGGACACCTTAAATCTTTATTAGAATGTCTAGAGCAGGTCTCAACTTCTCGGCCAAGTCGCGTTGAACTGAGATAGTAAGAACTGAATCATGTGCTTCCAGAAGATGCAGAAGAATGGAATAAACATCACCAACGCTGCTCTTGATGAATGCTCGCTCTGACTTTAGTTCATCATTTTCTTTTAGATCCTGGGTGAGCTTCAGAGCTTGAGTTTTGACTTTGGTGGTCTTGAGAGCCAGTTCATCCATGAGTTTGTTCTCCATGGCTAGATCAGCTTGAAGTTTATCAAGACGTTGATTGATGGAAGATTGAAGCTCAGTGTAGTCGGATTCGATGGCGTGACGTGCTTCCTCAAAATGCTTATTTTTAGCTTGAAGCAAAGTTGTAAGAGTATCAACCGAACCATTCACCATCTGAGCATTTTTCTAAGCTGCAGCTTGAAGAGAATCAAGGAAAACATGAGCATCAGAAATTAGTTTTTCGAAATTTGCGGTCGCTTGCTTGCGATCTGTTGTGGATTCATTAACTGCCATAGAAGCTTTATGGCAAGAAGAAGTGGAAGCATCTACAACTATAACTGCATTAGAAATAGTAGTGTCACGCTCTTTGACAAAGGTTGCCAACAGAGCCTTGATTGCAGCTTCAGAATACGCCTGAGTTGGAGGAGAGAAGAAAGTAGAGAGCATTTGGTCAAGCTTGTCATTCAGATTCTTTAAATGCTTCTTCGTGACCGGAGCGTCATCATCATCATCGCTTTGAACACAATAGGCTAAAATAAACCGAATCAAACTCCATTTCTGCTCCGCCAAGAACAGTGTCAGAATCGTGTGAGGGAGGTGGGGATAAAGGTTTTGAAGTAAGTGGTGGTTCAGAGTCTGAAGTAGGTGCCCCCGTATCAGATACGTTGACACGAACTTATGGTTGAGTGGTGGTGGTAGTAGTTGTTGTAACATCGGTTAATAAAGGAGTGGGAATGGGAATTGAGGTAGTGGCAGAAAAAGATATCGGAGGAGGACATGGAGCAATAGTAATTGGAACTGATTGGGTAATGTAACGCCCGCAGATCCGGGCTAGTCAATTTAGAGATAATAGGGGTCGAAAACGACTTTTCGACAAAAGATTATTTAGAATAAATAATCTTAACCAAGTTCTAGAATATGTCTCAAGGGTTCCGTACATATAAAGAACGCTGAAATCCGAGTTATAACGAAGAAGTTATGACCCGTCGAATTTCGCGACGGCTTTCTTATGATCATGCTAGTGAGTTGTGCTTCCTGGGAAAGGACATTTTTCTTGGAACCGACACGACACCGGGAAGCGTAAATAATGAATTTACGATGGAGCGATATTCTGCCTTAGCGATCTAAACGAAAGTCGTAGAGTTCGTTAAACCGAGAGTGTCTATAAAAAGAATGCCCAAATCTGACTTCGTATGAGGAAGTTATGATTTTTCGAAGCTTCAGCTTAGCGGTGTACAGCCGGAAATCCGAATATTAGATCGAGCGGTTTTTAGCTGACACAAACTAAACGAGAATCGAAGATCTCGTTTAAAGTAGCGTAACGATAAAAAGATGGACGAAAACGGGCGTCGGATGAAGAAATTATGAAATTTTAACGGACCAATCCTGTCCTGGCCTGTTAAAAATATAACTTTTAAAATAGAATCAAAATTAGCCGAGGATGTCTAAACGAAAGTTGTAGGGTACATTCCCGCCTACGCACTGATATAAAGAACGTCGAAAACAGAGCTTGTACGTGAAAGTTACGAATTTTTAAAGTTTGCACTCGGATTTCCGAAGCCTGATACGATCCTAATGACGTGGCCGAGTACCAGCCGTCCGATGCCAATCAAAGAACTCGCTTCGGATTGCAACACGTAGTCCTCGCATTACGCCCTGCGTACGAAGCTCGGAACGCGCCACGTACGCCTCGCATTCCTCGGCCCAACAAGCTCCACGTCGCACCATCGAGCCTTCGCCATCCGTCGTCCCTATCTGAAGTTATGCCCTGCGTAACCTGCTGAACGCGCGGCGTAGTCCGAAGCTGCTAGAGCCTATAAAGGGTGCGAACTCTTCCGAAAATTTCACACCTTTCTTCATTCTCTCTCTAAGATCTTTCTCTCTCTAGGGTTTCTAACCCACCCCTCCCCCCTAAAGCCTAGGCGAACCCCTAGCACCCTAAGGAATCCCCGAGGCTTCTGGAGTCCCGAGAAAAAAAGGGTCTTTCGGTTCTGAAACGCTACTCCAAGCAAAGCCCAGTTTTCGATAAAACCCACTGTAAGTGAGCTACGCCTATGCTATTTTTAATATAGCTTCTAATTAATTATAGTAACATTATTAGGACCTTAAAATAATTATTTGGGCTATTATTATGAGTTATATAGTGTTGTTTAACGCTTATATAATAATAATAACAGCTAGAGTATTAATAGCTAGACTATTAAGAGTAACAAAGTGTTGTCCGAGTACCGAGTCACCACCGTATCAGGTGAGTGCATAGTTACTTTCATCTTACACATAGATATGAAGTATTTTATATAAATTACGTGATATGTGTGCATATTATCTGAGTACTTGCTGTCTATGATAGAGGAACGATTTTATACACGTTTTAAATGATTTAAACTGTATATGTATTTTATATCTACGAAAATTTTGGGGTAAAACATGGGTAGATGTAATAGATGAAACATGAGTTGGATGATGAGGTGAGAGGCGAAATAGACCATGAGGTGAGGGTGAGAGGTGAACGATGTGAGAAGCCTTGTACCCAAATCTTGGCGTCGTCATCTAGCAGAGTATAGATGACAACCACAGACTATTCTAGACAGTCCAGTGGAACACTTGAAGGCTCGCAACCTGTAGGTGTTGTGAACGATGTGTTCACCGGTGTACTTTAAAAACCCATTGACATGTATAGTGAGTGGACTCTCGAAAACGATATTATCAATAAAACCCTGGCAGATGCGCCTAAATGACTCTATCGGCAGAAGCACCTAATAGAGAACCTTATAACCCCGGCAGATGCGCCTAAAGGACTATACCGGCAGATGCGCCTTATAGAGAAGGTCACAATTCTGGAAGCAACGCATAAGTGATAGAACTAGCAGATGTGCTTGACAGCTGTGTCATAGGCAACGATGGACTGCGTACCTATTCCTTAGGAAAATCCTTAGGAATGAATGAACGAGAAATAGCTGATTCTTAGGGTAGACCCTTAAGAGTAAAGAAGATAATGGGGATGGGTAATTGGGTTAACTGTTTGATGATTAAACATAATAATTATATTATTGTGGGTTGAAAACCCTATGTACTCACCTTGTTTCCCAACCTGACCCACTCAGCTTATTTATATCACAGGTGTTGATATGAAGTCACATTACACTGAGAGATTGAGGATATATAGATCACTAGTAATAATGAATGTAAGTTCTGTTTATGCTTATGTTTCTGTATTGACGATGACATCCCAAACATTTTAAAATGAATAAAAATACTTTCTTCGGAAACGCTTTGATAACATATTTATCATGCTTTTACTAGGAACAAATTCCGCAACACTTTTATTTAAAATGTTACTTTGATTTTCAAACAAGCATAAACAAAAACAGTCTTTTCTGGCCGTGAAAATGAGGATTTCAGAGTTGGTATCAGAGCATTAGTTTAAGCAAACTAAGAATATGGATTTATTTCTAGACTTAAACTTAGAATGCTAAGTGATGATTGTGAGGTGTGAGCACTAACTTATTTTAGGAATTGTGCCGAAAATGCTTTTATGTGCTAAATTCTTGTGCCTGATATGTTGTTATTTGTTCGGATTTATGGTCTTTTGCCGACCGGATCTGGAAACCTTATGTGTTTAGGATTCTAAGCCTTTAACTACGATATTAGAACTAGCATATAAACGTTTATGAGTGATAAGGATGATTTAAACGTCAATCCTAAATAAAGATCTAGATTCACCTTATTCGGTGTATAGATCAAGATGGCAAGGACCCGTAGTGGAAACGTGAATGCAAATGGGAACTGAGATCAACCCCCAGTGATACAACAAATACCAATCATAGTAGAAGTTCCTCCTGAGCCAATCACCATGGATGGAGTACAAGCCATGATGCGGGCTATGTTAGCTGAACAAAGGGAAGAAATGAGGCAGATGTTGCATGAAAATAGGGACGAACCTACAACGCCAGTTGAACAGCCCGAACTGAACGGTGGGTAGTCAAAAGGAGGGAACTACAGTGGGACCGTTGGTCAAGACAACCCACCAATAGTTCGACAAAACAACCAGGATGACGGAATCGAGAGGAATGGATGCAAGTACAAGGATTTTCTTAATTGCAAGCCATCGACTTTCATTGGAAAGGAAGATCCGATCGGGGTCATGGATTGGATCTCGGAGATGGAGTTAGCTTTCATGACGTATGGTTGCAGAGGCAAACTACAAACAACATTTGCAGTACGCCGATTTAAAGGAGGAGCGGTTCGTTGGTGGAACACTCTGGGGAAGACTTTAAGCCCTAATGATCCCCTGCAACTGACATGGGCAGAGTTTTTGGTGCAGTTCAAACATAAGTACTGCTCGGCCCAAAATATGCTCGAGCTAGAAAACCAATTCCTTACCTTGAAGAAAGGAAGCATGTCTATTAATGAATACACCAACAACTTCACAGAGAAGATGGAGTTCGCCTTGTGTCCTGTTCCGGATGAGCTGACGAAAATCGACAAGTACGCAAAAGGACTTCCATAGGAGTATGTGGTGCCAGTGCGTCAGGCACCTACTCTGGAAGCAGCTATCTGGGCTGCCAAATCTGTGGAGGATATGATTAAGGGAAGAGTTGCCAGCAAGGTTGATGTTGGCGAAAAGAGGAAATTCGAAGGATCGACAAGGCCCGATGAGAAGAGAAATTCCAATACAAGGAAGTTTAGAAGAGGAGGAAATGAAGAAAGATGGTGTGAAAAGTGAAAAAAGAAACACACTGGAAAATGCGGTGAGGAGGTGACTTGTTTCAAGTGTGGGAAGCATGGGCATTATGCCAACGAGTGTACATTCAACAAAATGGTGTGTTATGGATGTAACGAGGAAGGGCACTTCAAGCAAGACTGCCCAAAGAGAGAGGGGGCTACAAAGCCAAATGTGCTGCCAAAGCCAAAGGTGAGAGCATTTCAAATAATCCTTGACGAACATATGAAAATGAAAGGATTCAGGAGTGAAGGATTGACATCCAAAGATCGAGTTATGAAGTAGTCGTGTAGATAGTACCACGTGATGTAGCCTGTTAGAGGCATAGTCTAGGATGAACTTGAACACGTATGTAATCATTTAAAGGATTCATATAAAACCTTCGTTTTGATGTGTTAAGTTGTTATGTGATTTTCTTGTATGGTGACTTAGAAAACTGCAGGACAATACTTGGGACGAGTATGAGTAGGTGTGAATGGTAGTAGAGGCCTATACTACCGGAAGCACAGGACTCACGCTTGGATCAGGGAAAGTCACATGGTTACCAAGAAACTAGTAATCGATTTTGTTTTATTCAAGTAGGTTGTTACCATCGTTTCGGTAATGATTAAGGAGATTATTTTTATTCCGACCCTAGTGGTCATATCGAATTGAGTCCGACCAAGACGAGTATGTTACATGGTTCAGAGAACCAAGTCTGATGTAGCACCTGACTTGAGCCGGAAGAATTAATCAAAGCGATAAGTAGAGGTATTGCGATAGTTGCTTGTAGCTAGAAATGCTACCTTTTAAAATGTGATTATATCACATTAGAACATGAAGGAATGTATAGTCTATTCTGGAATTTAACTCTAAGAGACCTGAGTCTAAACGTGCATCACATGATGATAGGTCATAATTTGGAGTCTAACCTGAGATAGAGAGCAGGTGCACGATCGAGTACTGCTTGCAATCAATAAGTCTAAGAGATAGACTCGAAGGAATATAGAAGTTATAATTATTACCTAGGATTAAGATATGACGTATGGAGTCATTATACGAGCCCTGTTTCATTGATGATTCCGGGACGTAATCATCCTAAGGGGGAGATAATTGTAACGCCCGCAGATACGGGCTAGTCAATTTAGAGATAATAAGGGTCGAAAACGACTTTTTGACAAAAGATTATTTAGAATAAATAATCTTAACCAAGTTGTAGAATATGTCTCAAGGGTTCCGTACATATAAAGAACGCCAAAATCCGAGTCATAACGAAGAAGTTATGACCCGTCGAAGTTTCGCGACGGAACCGGCACGACACTGGGAAGCATAAATAGTGAATTTACGATGGAGCGCTATTCAACCTTAGCGATCTAAACAAAAGTCGTAGAATTCGTTAAACCGAGAGCGTCTATAAAAAAACGCCCAAATATGACATCGTATGAGGAAGTTATGATTTTTCGAAGTTTCAGCTTAGCAGTGTACAACCCGAAATCCGAATATTAGATCGAGCGGTTTTTATCCGACACAACCTAAACGAGAATCGAAGATCTCATTAAAATTAGCGTAACGATAAAAATATGGACAAAAACGAGCATCGGTTGAAGAAATTATGAAATTTTAATGGACCAATCTGTCCCGGCCTGTTAAAAATATAACTTTTAAAATATAGTCAAAATTTGCCGAGGAAGTCTAAACAAAAGTTGTATAGTACGCTCCCGCCTACGCATGGATGTAAAGAACGTCGAAAACGGAGCTCATACGCGAAAGTTACGAATTTTTAAAGTTTGCACTCGAATTTGCGAAGCCTGATGCGATGATGATGACGTTGCCGAGTGCCAGCCGTCCGATGCCGATCAAAGAACTCGCTTTGGATTGCGACACCTAGTCCTCGCATTACGCCCCTCATACAAAGCTCGGAACACACCCCGTACGCCTCGCACTCCTCGGCCCAACAAGCTCCACGTCGCACCACCGAGCCTTCACCATCTGTCGTCCCTATCCGAAGTTACGTCCCGCGTAACCTGCTAAACGCGCAACGTAGTCCGAAGCTGCTAACGCGTATAAAAGGGTGCAAACTCTTCCAAAAATTTCACACCTTTCTTCATTCTCTCTCTAAGATCTTTCTCTCTCTAGGGTTTCTAACCCCCCCCCCCTAAAGCCTAGGTGAACCCCTAGCACCCTAAGGAAGCCCCGAGGCTTCCGGAGTCCCGAGAAAAAAAAGGGTATTTCAGTTCAGAAACGCTGCTCCAAGCAAAGCCCGGTTTTTGATAAAATCCGTTGTAAGTGAGCTACGCCTACGCTATTTTTAATATAGCTTCTAATTAATTATAGTAACATTATTAGGACCTTAAAATAATTATTTGGGCTATTATTATGAGTTATATAGTGTTGTTTAACACTTATATAATAATAATTACAGCTAGACTATTAAACTAGTCTCGGTAAATACTGAAATAAACCCTAGTGGGAATGATACTAGGTTTTGTCAAGGGAAATTGTTTTAAGAGTAACAAAGTGTTGTCCGAGTACCGAGTCACCACCATATCAGGTGAGTGCATAGTTACTTTCATCTTACACATAGATATGAAGTATTTTATATAAATTAAGTGCTATGTGTGCATATTATCTGAGTACTTGCTGTCTATGCTAGAGGAACGATTTTATACACGTTTTAAATGATTTAAACTGTATATGTATTTTATATCTATGAAAATGTTGGGGTAAAACATGGGTAGATGTAACAGATGAAACATGAGTTGGATGATGAGGTGAGAGGCGAAATAGACCATGAGGTGAGGGTGAGAGGTGAATGATGACAACCACGGACTATTCTAGACAGTCCAGTGGAACACTAGCAGGCTTGCAACCTGTAGGTGTTGTGAACGATGTGTTCACCAGTGTACTCTAAAACCCCATCGACATGTATAGTGAGTGGACTCTCGAAAACGATACTGTCAATAAAACCCTGGCATATGCGCCTACAGGACTCTACCGGCAAAAGCGCCTAATAGAGAACCTCATAACCCCGACAGATGCGCCTAATGGACTATACCGGCAGATGCGCCTTATAGAGAATGTCACAATTCTGGAAGCTGCGCCTAAGTGATAGAACTAGCAGATGTGCTTGATAGCTATGTCATAGGCAACGATGGACTTCATACCTATTCCTTAGGAAAATCCTAAGGAATGAATGAACGAGAAATAGATGATTCTTAGGGTAGACCCTTAAGAGTAAAGAAGATAATGGGGATGGGTAATTGGGTTAACTGTTTGATGATTAAACATAATAATTATATTATTGTGGGTTGAAAACCCTATGTACTCACCAGGTTTCCCAACCCGACCCACTCAGTTTATTTATATCACAAGTGTTGATATGAAGTCACATTACACTGAGAGATTAAGGAGATATAGATCACTAGTGATAATGAATGTAACATCTATTTATGCTTATGTTTCTGTATTGACGATGACATCCCAAAATTTTTAAAATGAATAAAAATACTTTCTTCGGAAACGCTTTGATAACATATTTATCATGTTTTACCGGGAATAAATTCTGCAACACTTTTTTTTAAATGTTTCTCTGCTTTTCAAACAAGCATAAAAGAACGGTCTTTTCTGGCTGTGAAAAATGGGGATGTCACAGGTAGGAGAAGGAGGATGAGAGTTTCGGTAACTTTCATGATCTGGTGAGGGAGGAGGCGCATTACCTCTAAGTGAACTTTCGTGTTGAGAGACATCATCATCACCAAATTCGGGTTCGGGCTGTGGATTAGAAGGAATGTAGTCTAAGTCACTTGATGAAGGAGTCTTTGGCTTGTGTGCCTTCTTCTTAGTTTTTCATTTCTTTGGAGCCGAAGGAGCGGCTTGCTCAGGCTTTCGCTTCTTGGGAGTAGAAACTTTAGAAGATTGACCTTCCTTTTCCCCTATCTTTTCAGTCTTCTTCCCTCGTTTCGCTGGTTTGTCTACTGCGTCCAACGAACATTGCATTTCAGGAGTAAGTTGCCTTGGTCCTGAAGGAGGGAGTTTCTTGTACTCATTCATCAATTTGCTTTCAGTGGAGACACAACGGTACATTGATTCCGGAACTGAACCAATAAAGAAGAACTTCAATGGATCAGAAATGATTATCTTCGTCGTATGAAAAGTAGAAATCGATGACATTAAGGAATCAGCCATTGTTGGAACCTTAAATTTCTCCATCGCCCAGTGAGTAACTAGGGTCCAATACCTAGTACAGGAGATTTCAGAGTAGCGAGAAGCAGAACTGAGACTTTGAACCAGTTGCGACCATAAGATGGATCCAAAGTCCAGGATAACCCCATAGTACAGACCATAAAGAAGGGTCATAAACGCCTTACTTGCCCCATCGGAACTAGCAACCCTCTCCGATAAGACTTTGAAGAGGAGGGTAAAAATTTCATTCCACTGAGGAGGAAGGCACAACTTCTTGAACGTTGTAACAGTAGTAAGAACCTTAATATACCCCATATCATAGAACATTGTGAAGAGTTGAGTAGTCGAAACGGTATCAAGGTTGATCATGGAATCGTCGATTTCCATCCTTAGCAACAAGCATAATCAAGTTTTGGAAATCGATGCTTTGTGATTGAAGATCTCAAAGAAGATCCTCTCATTGACCTTGTCATAGACAGCAGTTGAGTAGACTTGAGAAAGCAACGAAATTGGAACGTATTCCACCTTGGTCAGTGCAACAACAAGTGGTGAATATTTGAGGCATTCAAACACTTGCAGCATATATGGATCATATTGGAACGGTGATAGATCAATGATGAGGTTCTGATTTGGTTTGATTGTGAGAAGAGAGGACTAGGCACTCTGTTCATGAACAGAATAAGATTCAGCCATTGTTGCACAAGAGAAGAAGATGATGAACAGTAGAAATTCTCCTGAGTATTCTTGAGAGAATTTTGGAAATGGTAAAGTGGTACAAGAGGTGTGAGAAACCCTTATATACCATTCCTAGGAGAGAGAAAGAATCAACAGTAATAATGATACAATCCTCTGAATCGGCGCCTGTAAAAGCGCGATTTGACAACTGTATATCCCGAGGAAGACATCATTAGGCGTAATGTCAGGAACCGTTTCAAATTCACGCACCCTTTGCAATTCTTATCCATTGAATTGGTTTGAAATCTTATCTTGTTACCATCGTTTCAACTTCGAAAACGTTTCAAATTCTTTTGCCAACTGTGACTCGCCCTTTCGCTTCATATAAGGCTAGTAATGTTCACTTCTTAACATAGTGTACCACTGTATTAGTTACAACCGAAGCCTCAAATCTGAAAATTTTCCATTAGTACCATGAGCAAGAATTAGGAAAATCATAAAGATATTCGTGCAAGAATGTGCCAATAAAGAAGAAATAAAGCAAATTATTTGTGGGATTTAAGTGATGTCAATTTAGACACGAAACTATGGATCCCGAGCACGAATCGCTTCCTTCAAAGTCAAGAGAGACTGAGAAGTGCCTGTGTGGTTCCCCGTTGAAATACGGTCAAATGTTTATTAAGAAACATCGAACGACATCTTTTCAAATTTAAGCTATAATCGGTGGCTTCGCTTCAATCGAACTTCAGTACTTGACATAAGACCGAAAGTTGGATGAAGTACTTGTGAGCCTAGTGTGGCCTGTTGAACAAGTAGGTTAGATACTATATGCAGTGACTTGGTGAGATTTAGGTTGAAATAAAAAAACAAAAAAAACTGGATCTTTTGGGAAGAAAAGTCTTGGTGTTTAGACAAATTCATGAAGATCACACAAAAATAAAGTACAGACCGTCAATTCGTTTAAGGCATTGGTTTTTGGGTCTCACTTAGCACGTGGTGAAACGAAACTAAGATCATCAACACAAATGTTGTGTAACCATAAACCTCAGTGGTAAATACTAAGAGTCTCAAGGGTTACAATTATGAACCGAAATGAGATGGAGAAATAATAATAGGTGGTTAAGGAACCGAAAGTAACTCTGCTATTAAGATGGACCAAGCAGATAACTCTTAAATCAATGTGAGAAGAGTAAGGTTGCTCATCACTTGAGTGATTTTATCAGCCTAATTGGGAAGAAACGATTGGTATATATCGAATTTGTAAGGCTTCACTCAAAGTCTTGGAGGCTTCGGTCAACATGCAGCAGCATGCTTCTAGGGACCTTAGTTAGTACATAGATAAAGAATTTTATACCTGCCACAGCTCCATCATGTAAGTGCATCTATGATATTGAATTATAAAAAGAAAATATTTTTGGATTTTATGAAATTTTTCTGAAAAAGAAAGAAAAACAGAAAAGGAAATATTTTTGAGTTTTATGAATTTTCTGAAAAAGAAATAAAAATAGAAAGGAAAGTATTTTTGAGTTTATGAATTTTCTGAAAAAGAAATAAAAACAGAAAATAATTTTTTTTTTTTTGAGTTTTATGAGTTTTAATTGAAGACAAAATAAAGTAAACAAAAGATATACATAGTATACAAATGATATGTAAGTCCCAAACCATAAGAGGAAACAATCGCTCGCTTAGAAAAAGATACAATAGGCGAAATAGACCAAGCCTTCGGTTCATTTCGGTTCTCAAAAAATCAGGAACTGAAATAGACCGAGCCTTCGGTTCATTTCGGTTCTCGAAAAATCAGGAGCCGAAATAGACCGAGCGTTCGGCTTATTTCAGTTGTTAGAAAATTTTAAGAAAGCGAAAGAGAAAATTATACTTAAGGAACCGAGTGTGGTTTTGGAACAGACTCAGCTTCCACCATTCCTAAGCCTTGCAGTATTTTATTGAACGATACTTCAGGTAAGGCCTTAGTAAAGATGTCAGCTAATTGATCAGAGGACCAAACGAAGTGAATTTCAACATTCCCATCTTCTATGTGATCCTTGATGAAATGATACCTCACTGCTATGTGTTTTGTCTTGGAATGTTGTACTGGACTATGACAGATCTTGATGGCGCTTTCAGAGTCGCAAGAAAGAGGAATCTTCTTCATATTTAGGCCATAGTCTCTTAATTGGCTTTGGATCCAAATGACTTGAGAAGTGCAAGATGTTGCAGCAATATATTCAGCTTCGGCTGTTGAGAGTGAAACGCATGTTTGTTTCTTGGAATGCAAGCTGACGAGTTTACCATCGAGAAATTGGCATCCGCCATTAGTGCTCTTTTGGTCCAAACCTCATCCTCCAAGATCGGCATCATAGAATGCTTGTACGAAAAATCCTGATTTAGCAGGATACCACAAACCGAGAGAAGAGGTTCGCTTCAAATATCTGAAGATGTTCTTAACTGCCACCATGTGAGGTTCTCGTGGGTTAGCCTGGAACCTAGCACAGTAACAAACAGAAAACATAATGTCTGGTCAACTGGTTGTTAGATACATTAGAGACCTTATCATTTGTCGATAGAGGGTCATATCAACAGCGGGTTTCTCTAAAGATGGTGTTAACTTCGTTCCAAATGCCATGGGAACCTTTACTTTGGAATCACCCATCATGCCAAACTTCGCTAGCAGTGTCTTCGTGTAGGCCTCCTGACTGATAAATATGCCTTCGTGTCCCTGTCTAATATTCAAGCCAAGGAAAAAGTTAATTGGACGCATTAAGCTCATCTCAAACTTAGTCTCCATCAACTTCCTGAATTCAGCTGTTAGGCTGGGATTCGTGGAACCGAAGATGATGTCATCGACGTAAATTTGGACGATCATTAAGTGGTCACCCTCTTTCTTACGAAAGAAGGTTGGGTCAACCGAACCTTGTTTAAACTTTGACATTTTTAGAAATCGAGTGAGGGTTGCATACCTGGATCTTGGAGCTTACTTCAAACCATAGACGACTTTATCCAAAATATAGTAGTGATCAGGGTACCTTTCGTTCACGAATCCTGGTGGTTACTCAACATATACAGTTTCCTCTAGTTCTCCATTCAGGAATGCACACTTGACATCCATTTGAAAGACTTCAAAGTTTTTGTGTGCAGCATATGCCAGAAATATTCGCACCGATTCTAACCTTGCTACAGGAGCGAAGGTTTCTTCATAGTCTATACCTTCTTCCTAACATAATCCCTTCACAACCAACCTCGCTTTATTACGAATCACATTTCCTTCTTTGTCCATTTTGTTTCTAAAAACCCATTTTAGGCCAACGACAAATGCATCCTTTGGTGTGGGAATAAGTCTCCAAACTCGATTTCTCTCAAACTCATGAAATTCGTCTTGCATTGCATGTACCAAGTCTGAGTGATCGAGTGCTATATTAACTGTTTTCGGTTCTATTTTTTAGACGAATGAGTTAAACGTGAAAAACTCTACTTGAGGGAATAGAGCAATTTGCTTCGCTTTTATTTGAGAGCGAGTAAGGACTCCCTTAGATGATTCACCAATTACTTGAGTTTTTGGATGATCTCTTGTCCAATTTGTGAGAGGAGGGTAGTTTGGATCATAGACGGGATCCAATTCGGCATTGATTTCCTCTTCCAATTTTGATTGAGTATCCGAATCATTATTCGTATTATGATTCTCCCCCTCGAATGATAAGCCGGTTTCAACATCAGGATCAGAATGCTCCTTCTCGAATGGGGCTTCTTGGGTATTTGCTGGTGATGGATTTCCCTCTTGGAATGACGAATCAGGGTTATCTGATGTGGATGAACCCTCCACCTGGAATATAGAACTTTCTTTTGGAGGTTCACTTGGACCTGGCTGTTCGGTTGGTCCTTGATGTTCGCTTTCCATTTCTTTTGCTACCTCATCAATAATTTTCTTCAAGTTGTCGATCTTGTTGTCAGCTTCTTTTGTCTTAGAATTAATTTCTCTCTCTGGTTCATCAAAGAGCAACATATACTTCAAATAGATTAGAAATTGGGACCGAGACTTGACCTGAAGCTGGAAAGATTTCCTGTGTTGGTCCTTTGTTTGATTGAAGTTTCTTCACGTAATCATCATCAAAGGTGACATAACAGGTTTCTTCAATTTTCTTTGAACGCTTATTCAGAACCCAATACGCCCCTGAAGTTAGCGAGTAACCAAGGAAGATCCTTTCATCTGCCTTTACATCGAACTTGTTACGATTCTCTTTGGAGTTGAAAATGAAGCACCTTGAACCGAACACATGGAAGAACTTGACATTCGGTTTGTGATTATTCAAGATCTCATATAGATTGATGGAAAATCGTTTGTTGAGGAAGAATCTGTTCTGGGTATAGCAGGCAGCGGCTATTGCATCAGCCTAGAAATACAAAGGTAAGGAAGCGAAGCTAAGCATGGTTCGGGCTACTTCACACAAAGAGCAGTTTCTCCTTTCAACTATGTCATTCTGTTGTGGAGTGTAGGGAGCAGAGAAGTTGTGAGATACTCCCTTATCAACAATAAATTCTTCGAACTCTTGATTCTTGAATTCCAGCCCGTTGTCACTTCGGACATTTCTAACCACCTTTCGCAGTTGAAGTTCCACTTGATTTATAAATGCTTTGAGCTTTGGAGTCGCCTCTGATTTCTGTTTAAGAAAGAAAACCCAGGTGAAACGTGAAAAGTCATCAACAATAACCAAAATGTACTTACTACCACTAATGCTTTCGATTGTTAAAGGACTACACAAGTTGATATGTAGAAGTTCAAGTGGTTCGATGATCTTTG
The DNA here is from genome assembly GCF_051521515.1 of Lactuca serriola. NCBI lineage: Eukaryota > Viridiplantae > Streptophyta > Magnoliopsida > Asterales > Asteraceae > Lactuca > Lactuca serriola. Next base: position 48,360,379 of record NC_136410.1, read on the forward strand.
TGTTAACACGTGTGGGATGACTCTTTCGGATTTGCTTTCCCATTTCACATGCAACACACAAGTGTTCCTTATCAAATTTGAGAAGGGAAGCCCTCCTACATGATCATCGATAACCAAATTAATGATATCTTTAAAGTTAAGATGTGAGAGCCGTCGGTGCAAGAGCCAACTTTCATCAGAGTGTGCTTTTCACAAAAGACATACAACTGGCTTTCCTCGAATTGGGTTAAGATTTAGAGGATACATCTCTCCTTTTCGCTTGGATTTTAACAGGACAATCTTTGTCTTCTTTTCAACAATCTCAGAGCCTTCGTCATTGAAAGAAACTTTTAAGCTAGTTCCCACGACCAATTGAGAGATGCTGATGAGATTGTGTTGTAATCCCTCTACATATGCTACCTTCTGGATTGAGAATTCTCTGTTTGTGATCATTATGTAGCCTTTGATAGTTCCATGTGAATTATTCCCATGTTTGACACATCCATCATCCTTAATGGACCGAAACTCCCTTAGCTCTTCCCTCCTTCCTTTCATGTGATGTGAGCAACCACTATCAATGTACCATTCATCGTCGAACGGCTTGTCGCTTATAACCTATAAGAATTAAGCAGATTTAGGAACCCAAAGTTTCCTGGGTCCTCGTGAGCCTTTAACAGGACAAGGAATTGCAACAGAAAGATCAACCATATATGTTCTTTTTATTAACGTGGTTTCATCTTTTCTTTTGTTGGTAAAAACTTTGATTTTGTTGTTTTCTTGTTTTGGTTTATCTAAAACTGACTTTTTGATTTTGCTTTGATTTTCATTTAAGCTTGTCTTTAGATTCCTAGGGTTAGCTAACATCTTCTTGGTATGAACTTCAGGGTGCGAAACTAGCTTTTCCTTTCCTTTGATATCCTTGACTGGGTTCGGCTTCGGTTGTTGATTGTGTAACATCCCGATTAAAATAGAATAAATAAATAATAAACCCGGAACCCCGAGATGTAATTTTATTATTATTTTATAGCCAAAATCAAATAATTAGTGGGGCATTGGTTTCGGGGTGCCAAATGGGATACTTGTGATTTCCGAGGGTTAAAGTGTAAGTGCGGGACTTAAAATAAAAGGATTTTATGGAGTCAGGGCCGAAGTGTAAATTTCATATTTGATTTGAAAAGAATTGAAGAGGGAAGGGTTGAAAAGGTAAATAATGGATTATGGGGAGGGACTGTAGCTGCCATCATGGCAAACTTTAATTGGAAGCGGGTATTTAAGGGACCCGAAACCCTAACCCTAGGGACCATTGGTGCAGCCGTCATCTTCTTCACTCCGTCTCTCTCCGCCGCTGCTGCCGACGCAAGTGAGGATCGAGAGCCAGCATGTGATGATGGAGTTGGTCAATTGAAGCAAAGTTGCGGGTATGATTGTTGCAGTTCGCCGGTTGGGGTCATAACCCTCTTTCTTCTCCCCGTTCATCTGTTGCAGTGAAGTCACCAGACCACCGTCCCTCCGCTGTGGAAGCTGGGAATCTCCAGACCGATGCTGCTATTCCCCCTTCTGTTTCACTATGTTTTCGTCGGTGTCATGTCCCAGCTCGATCGCCGCCGCCTGTGTGGTCTTTCTTCTACTTCAGTCGACATCCGTCACCTCAAGGGTGGCTGTTGTGCGCATGCTCAGCTCGTGTGTCGCAATGGCGTGTGTTTTCGGTTGCTGATCGCACGGGGATGTCTTCTTCTGGACAGAAACATCACGGGAACCGTTCATCTGTTGCAGTGAAGTCACCAGACCACCGTCCCTCCGCTGTGGAAGCTGGGAATCTCCAGACCGATGCTGCTATTCCCCCTTCTGTTTCACTATGTTTTCGTCGGTGTCATGTCCCAGCTCGATCGCCACCGCCTGTGTGGTCTTTCTTCTACTTCAGTCGACATCCGTCACCTCAAGGGTGGCTGTTGTGCGCATGCTCAGCTCGTGTGTCGCAATGGCGTGTGTTTTCGGTTGCTGATCGCACGGGGATGTCTTCTTCTGGACAGAAACATCACGGGAACCACCATGGTGGCCCGCCATGGTGGTCGTCATCTCGCTGTCGCTGTGCACCACCGTAAGGTGTGTAGTTGTGTGCGTTTTTCCGAGTAAATGTTGTGGGTTTTAGGGTAACTCACTAAGCTCTCGGGCATACAGTTTCAGTTTATTGTTTCAGGTATATCAGATGATCACAGGAAGGAAAAGGCGTGATCGTACAACTCCTCATATTTTATGGTCTTATGAATTGATTATGGGATACTCTGATGTCTAAACTATTTTGAAAACAAACTATAATAACTTGATGGTTTTAAAATGTATTAAAAAGTTTTAATTTGGCTCAAATTTTTGGTTTGAGTGAATTGGAGGAACATTCATGTGAATCCATTCTCAAATCAAGGAAAGGTTTTCAAAGTGATTTCTAAAATGGTTTTCAAAATAAGTAAAGGAGGATGCAGAGTGTACAATCAGCCGGAGCCAGTAAGTAGACCCTAAAATACCATACAGTTATTTGATTATGTGATATGTTAGAACAACATGCTAGTGCTAGGCTAGGGATCTTCAGGAATTGCATGATAGAATTGCCTGATTACATGATGCCTGCTAGCCTAGGGTTTCCATTACTGTAGTTGCTTAGTGTATGCATCGCGGTCATACATAATTAAGATCTTATAGCCTGAGAATGTTTAATTTGGCCTTATGTTTTGTTATTGTTTGACTGGGGGCTTAGGGTAGGATCGGATATTCGAAATTCTATCAGGTCCAACGTTATGTATCACTAGCATACACAAGTGCTACAGGGTTGGTGGAAATTTCATGAATGGGTGGGTTATGTGGGGCCGGGAGGCCAGTTATGAGATATTTAGCATTCCTCTAGGAGTGAGGACTGACCGCTCGCTATGTTTATGTTTATTGTTAGGGTGTTGTGGTGATACTTGAGACGACTATGGGTAGGTGTGGAAGGTAGTATGGGCCCGTACTACTGAAAGCATAGGACCCATACGCGTAGCAAGGAAGTCACAACCCCTAGGGTTTAGTTGGAAGTTGATTCCCTGTTATGGTATGGTTTATTCGAGACGTCTTGAGATTGGATCCAGGTTAGGATCGGGAGCTGGCAGCCAGGATAGGCCATCATTGTCAGAGGACCGTGTTAGTGAGATCATCCGGGAGGAGGTGATCGGGGTTGTCTAAGAATAGTTTCCGGAGATGTTTGGGTATATTAAGACTGCCATGGTTGAGTATTTCGACGAGCGTTGTGCAGCCCTTGTCGAGACGGTTGCCGTGACAGCTATAATAGCTGTAATGACGACATGGGAGGAGCTGGTTAAGCTTTCCAGTACCGGGACTCGTTACTGGGACATTTTTTGATGAGCAGAGGGTTGCAGTTACTTGGGACCAGGGAGATATTCTGTACTCGTTACATTCCACGGGTTGAGAGTCTAGCACTTGAGTTCTAGATTGAGGCTACGGGGGTTTTGCTTGAGGCCGGAATGTGAGTCGCTAGGACTCCCGAAAGGAGTGATGTTTATGTTCAGCTGGGTTTTCGCAGTTGGAAGTAGAATGGTTAATTGGTGGTTTGGAATGTCGTTTTATAGAGCAAGGATTGTGCCCTTTCAATTTTCGAGCTCGAAGGAGTGAGCAGATTTGGGACTCCAGGATCAGGTTGTGTTCCAGCTTGGTTCAATTAGTCACAAGGGATGGCGATAGTATTTCAGCGCTGGTGAGCGCAGCTGGGTCGATGTAGCATGAGTATCTTGTGAGGCGTACGAGATTACCGTTCCAACCCATAGGATCTAAGATCCGATCCATCTTGGATCTCTTGCATCTGACGGTAAGGATTGATGGTGCGATCTATTGCACTTTTGGGATTGTAGACTATGTTTTGGGAGTAGTTGTATCTCGATTTAGGGCAAAGGTTGTTTCATCTATTGCGGTTCAGTTGTGGATGATCGAGTTGGTGAGTGAGTCAGGGTGCGAGGCCCTGGATGATATGATTCCTGGAGCCAAAGCGAGAAAATTGTTGAAATACTTTGGGAAGAGGGGTATTATGTGGGAGGTCTGCAGACAGGGTCCCACAGGATGGTTATTCAACATTGTCAAGATTCTATGGTTTTAGTAACCATTATTGACTGGCGGGGGAAAGCTCCAAGGGAAGTAGCTCGTTGACACATTAGTTGGAGCATCTATTTTTGGACTTCAAGATTAAGTGTGGGATCATTCGGGCTTTAGGGACTGTTGGTTTCCCTGGGATTCAGGAAGTGTTCATCTAGTTATTAGAAGCGTGTGATTATTCGAGGTTGGCTAGTAAAGGAGTACTAGTTGGAAAGGTCTAGTTGTCATCAGATCGACCGATGGAAAGTAAGAAGGATTGAGAATTCTTCAACTTTAATGTATTGTGAAGACTTAGTCGAATCCAAGTGGGGGAAAATTATCCCGGGATTCAGAAGTACGAGCGGGTTGAAAATGGGATAAGTTTTGCATCGTTTTCAGGAAGGAAGACAACCCAAGTGGTTGTTAGGTTTGAGGGTTCTGTGAGTTGGGAGTTAGGTAAAACTCCCCATCATGTGAACCGTGTCTTCTTAGTGCTTGATAGCACAACTTGGGGAATCAGGTTGGGATTCTAGACATGAACTAAGTTCAGTTGTGTGTTTGGTCGAGTGCGTGTTCGACCGGTATGGAAAGTGTTGTAAGACTGCGGGGGTAGCCGTAGCATTCACTAGTGATCATGGGGTATAGGAAGTGTTGTAAGTCTGCAGGTGTCGCTGTAGCATTCACCAGGTTAGCAGATAGTGCTAGAGTGATGTAAGTCTGTGGGTGTAGCCACAACATTCACTAGGTTGGTAGATAGCATGAGCGCGTTGTTAGGACGCGGAAGGGGCAGTACTAACCACCAATTTTGGTGTAGCAGTGAGGATATGGAAATCCACATATTTGTTTATGGGTTTCCCTAGAGGAATTCGACCTGGTTAAGCCAGTGATAAGACTGTAGGGACGTCACTATAGTCATGAGACCAAGGAAGCAATGGATTGCTTAAGGTTGCTTGTGATGTGAGGCTACCATTGATCATGTAGCAATCGCTTTTATCCGTGGATTTGGTAACGACAGGATTTGACGCATGGATCCGAACAGTTAGATTAGGAGGCTGTTAGAATCACAGTGGCGATATAGCTAGGGCAGTTATTGCTAGTCGAGTTTCCTTCGGGAATCGCATGGAGTGACTGTAAGATCGCTTGTTGGTTCAACAACCGGGCAGGAGTCCGGTATTCTGGATGAGTTTTCTGTCAAGTATAAGTGTGCTGCAGGGAAATTTGGTCTATGACTCGGTCTTCTAGTAGGAACCTCAGGTTCCAGAATTTGAAAAGTTAGATTAGAGAGACAAGCTGACTGGGCTCAACAATAATGATTTGGTATGAGAGGTTTGTCAGGGAGCCAGACCATCTCGAGACTTCAGGTTTTGCATTGAGTAAATGTGATCATATTGCAAGGGATTCGTTTATTTTCAGGTTTTAGAACCCTGCGAGGGTTGGATACAGTTGCCTTGGAAAGGCTAGGGTTATGCTCGGGATTGTAGTTCAAGTTGTTCGGCACGTAAAGAATGATGAGAAACGATTTCGAGGACGAAATCAAATTTAAGTGGGGGAGAGTTGTAACATCCCGATTAAAATAGAATAAATGAATAATAAACTCGAAACCCTGAGATGTAATTTTCTTATTATTTTACGGCCAAAATCAAATAATTAGTGGGGTGTTGGTTTCGGGGTGCCAAATGGGATACTTGTGATTTCTGAGGGTTAAAGTGTAAGTGCGGGACTTAAATTGAAAGGATTTTATGGAGTCAGGGGACGAGTGTAAATTTCGGATCTGATTTGAAAAGAATTGAATAGGGCAGGGTTGAAAAGGTAAATAATGGGGTATGATTGAAAGGAATATTATGGGGAGGGACTGTAGTTGCCATCATGGCAAACTTTAATTGGAAGCGGGTATTTAAGGGACCCGAAACCCTAACCCTAGGGACCATTGGTGCAGCCGTCATCTTCTTCACTCCCTCTCTCTCCACCGCTGCTGCCGACGCAAGTAAGGATCGAGAGCCAACGTGTGATGGTGGAGTTGGTCGGTTGAAGCAAAGTTGCGGGTGTGATTGTTGCAGTTCGTTGGTTGGGGTCGTAACCCTCTTTCTTCTCCCCGTTCTTCTGTTACAACGAAGTCACCGGACCACCGCCCCTCCGCTATGGAATCCAGGAATCCCTAGACCGACGCTGCCATTCCCCCTTCTGTTTCGCTGTGTTTTCGTCGGTACCATGTCCCATCTCGATCGCCGCCGCCAGTGTGATCTTTCTTCTACTTCAGTCGACATCCGTCACCACAAGGGTGGCTGTTGTGCGCATGCTCATCCCGTGTTTCGCAATGGCGTGTGTTTTGGGTTGCTGACCGCACGGGGATGTCTTCTTCTGGCCAGAAACATCACGGGAACCACCATGGTGGCCCTCCATGGCGTTCGTCATCTTGATGTCGTTGTGCACCACCGTAAGGTGGGTGGGTGTGTGCGTTTTTCCGAGTAAATGGTTGTGGGTTTTGGGGTAACTCGCTAAGCTCTTGGGCTTACAATTTCTGTTTATTGTTTTAGGTACATCAAGTGATCGCAGGAAGGCAAAGGCGTGATCGTACAGCTCCTCATATTTTATGGTCTTATGAATTGATTCTGGGGATACTCTGATGTCTAAACTATTTTGAAAACAAACTATAATAACTTGATGGTTTTAAAATGTATTAAAAACTTTTAATTTGGCTCAAATTTTATGGGTGTTATAGATTGACTTTAGGACCAAAGTTGGTCTTTCGGTGTATATTTCTGCTAGATTCAGCACCGAAATTGTTTCTTCGGTTTGTTTGGCTGCAAGATTGACAGTGAGTGCATGGACCTTTGTTCGTCTGAGGGCTTGTTTTTGCCTGTGGATTCGATACTTTGGGAACTTAATTAGCATTTTGAGAATTCTAGAACTGCTTTCTCTCTTTGAGATTCTTCTGGTACCTTCTGTTCCTTTGACGCGTTCACTCAGCAAGTTGTTTTTTAGATTTGTGAATGTTTGCCTTTGGTTTCGGTTCATCTTCACAAGCTTCGCTTGGAGATGATTCTCTAGATGCCTTTCCCGGTTTACCTTAAATTTCTTTAGTACCGCTTGTACTTGGCTTATCAAAATTTGAAGGCTTGTTGAGAGGTTCAGCCACATATCTACCCTTCACTCTCCACGAGGTTTGCTCCGACAGACCTACTGTTTTGCCTATAATGTCAATGGGAGTTGACCAGAAAAAGTTATCACACCCATCAGCATTGTCTTCATCTACCAAAGAAGTTAGTTCAACTGTTTGCTTCTTGGTAACTCCAATGGTGTCATAGACTTGATTCGGTACCGTTTACACCTTTTTGAATACCACAACCTTTTCTTTAAGGACTTTCGACTTGTCCTTGGACATACGAGCAAATGCAACTGAGTTTTTTGATATGAGAGGTTTTGCTGGTTTGTGTCCGCTTTTGAGGAATTCAGAGCAGTCAACCTCATCCTCTACATAAACTTCACTCATATCAGTGTCCTCATCAAATTCAAAAGAATTTTCCACATTCATCTTATTATCTGAACTTAATTTGGTACTCAATGAGTCAAATTTTTGCATGGTTTCAGTCTTTATGTTCAATTTGTCATTTTTGTCCAATAAATTCCTAAGCATGTCCTTATGGTCTTTGGACTTTATAGAGGACTCAATTTTGTCCAGACCAATCCTGTAAGCATCTGAAACCTCATCTGATGATACAATAGATTCACAATTGTAGCAATCTACATCCACTTCATCCTCCTTAAATTCAAGAAATGGAAAAATCATTTTGTGAACCTCTTTGCTAATATCACAATTCAAGTGTAGCTGACTAATATTTGTGTAAAGACGTTTAGCTATTAAACAAAAAATATTTCGTCGCTTTAAAAACTTCAAATTGTCTCGTTGTAAATAAATCAACTCATCTCTCATTCTAACTAAATCTAACTCCATCTTCTCAATCCACATCCTTCGCTCCTCACTCTTGGATGTCGCCCTGCTAAGTTGATCGGTTAAGTTAGAATTTGTGAGGCGTGTTTGCATTAGACTTCCACTTAAACTAGAAAACTTAAATTTTAATTCGTTTAATTCCTTTTCATAGTTTGTTACATGATTTTTAAGTGATTCAAGAATGGATTGTACCTTCTTGATCAACTGATCGCAGTCCTTGATCCTTTCGCTCACAGGCTTGGCTGCGAAACACTTATCCTCCCTCTGATTCGCCTCAGCATGCTCACTTTCGGTTGGGTAGCCCCTCATCTATGACACTCCAGCTGTCACCATCAAGCATCTTCCAGCAAACTCAGCACTATCTTCTTTTGCCAAAAATGCCTTGCCATGTTTGTGTTTACGTACCTCTTCATCTTTAGAGGCTGTAGACCAGACCTCCATACCACCGAACTCATCATCAACATCATTCTCCTGCACAATCAAAGCATTCATAGAATTGTTAGTAGCTTTCGTCTTCTTTATCTCCTCCAGCTTGCGCATATGATATGCTTCAGCATCTTCACCCTTGTTCTTCTTTGATAGCTTTCTTAACATGCAATCTTTGGCAAAGTGGTTTTTGCCATGGCAGAAGTTGCAATCGTATCCGGAGTCACCCACCAGTTTGCTCTCCTTCTTCTCTTATTCTTTCAGAGGATTGCTTTTTTTTTTTATCCTTTTTCGCCTTTTATGAGTTGTAGGTTCCCTGCCAATTTCGGTTCTTGGCAACGGGGAACTTTTTGCGAGCAAACTGCTTCGGGTTGGAAACCATCATTGCATACTCTTCGCTTGTCAAATTACATTCTGACATTTCAGACTCTTCTTCATCTTCTGCCACATTCTTCACCTTAGAGAGAAGGGCCAAGGACCCCATACCAGACACCACTTTCACTTCCTTTGTCACAACACTTTCATGAGACTTGAGAATTCCCACCATCTTCGCCAATGAATAGTTCTTAAACTGCTCATGAGCCTTCACAATTGATGCCACAACCATCCATTCGGGTTATAAGCCATTCAGAAATGTGACCTTCTATTCGATCACTTCTCTTCCAATATCATGCTTGATCATCTTGCTAAAAGATGGTTGAAACGATCGAAAGCCTGAATGAGTTTTTCATCTGGCTTTTGTTGGAAAGCACCGAACTCAGAAAGCTATAGAGTTTGGATAGAATGTTCTAGGTCCTCATCGGTGGAATACAACTCCTTGAGTCTATCCCAGATCTCTTTTTCTGTGGTGCATGGGCTTACCAAATGAAAGGTATCAGACTGCATTGCAAATCTAATCATTCTCATGGCCTTAACATTACATAACAACTTTTCATTTTCGTCTTGAGGAATCTTCTCCATGTCAGTTAAGAGTTGGTTGTACTCCTTTTGAGTCTTTATGGTTATATTTGCTCCAGAATGAACAAAAGGACCCAATGTTATTGCTTCCCATATAAGATAACTGTTGACTTCAAAACTGACGACGTAGTCTTCAAAGTGATGCGTCCAAACTTCATAATCTTGAGTGTAAAGAATATGGATTCTAGTTGTGGATCCAATGTTGTTTGAGATATTGATCGGATTGGTTTGTGAATCATCGAGAGACATGATGACCTTTTTCAGATATCCGCTAAGAATCAGAATTGTAAAGATTTAATTAGGGTTTTATCAAAAGCAAGAAACAGCATCACTGAAGATATGACGACTCCTACAGATTCGATAAAACTGGAAACCCTAGAGTTGTTCTTCCAACAGAAGAGATGCGTATATATTACACAGTCTCCTGCTCTGATACCAATTGATGAGAATAACTTTCTCTTAGATCGATAGATTCAAACAGATATTAAAGGAAAATGACAAGAATAGAAAACGATAAACACAAAGATGAATCAAACGTGTGTCGAATGATTAATATGTTCTATCTCAGAAGAATTCAATGTGAATTGCTACTGTAGAGATAGGCTAGGGTTACAGTTTTTGGATTAGTGTCTAAATCCATAACTATTTTGGTATGTACTTGACCCGATTATGAGCATGGTCCTTTTGGGTTGCCTTCACCATAGCAATATGTAGGATGATTTAAGGAGAGAAAGGTTAAAATATGATTTATTAATATATTATGAGAATAATATATTAAAAGAGAAATCATATTGTTTAATTAGTATTAGTCAAGAATTAATTAAGAATTAATTTTGTGGCTAAAAGAGATTAATTAAACTTAAGGGACTTATTGTGTAATTATAAGATAATTACATAGATGGGCTTATGGACTCCATAAAAGGTGGAGTGGACGAATTCTATGGGGGAAACCCATTAGAAGTCATCCAAGGCTTCTAAAGAAGGGTTCCATGGGCTGCTTAGGGCTAAGCAGTCAAATTAGGGTTTCCTTGTCAAATAACCCTAATTGCCTAAGTATATAAGGAGCCCTTAGGCACCAAAAACGTGTGCAACTCAAGGATTAGAGTTTCCACCCGTTTTTGGTGTCTCCCCTCTCTTCTCTTCTTCATCTTGTTGCTTAGTGGTGTTTGTGACTCCATTAGAGGTGCAACAATTGAGGCACTAAGCTTTTGAAGCCAATCAAAGCAAGGAATTGATTGTTATTGGAATATAACAATCAAAGGTAATTACTAAACCCTTATTTCAATTCTTATATGATAGATCTAGGGTTTATATCTTTGGATATTCAATTGCATGTTCATTAGACAAACTAGATCCAAAAGCTATTAGGGTTTGCATGTACACCATAGGATTGATGTTTTGCTTAAAACCCATCAGTGGTATCAAAGCCTAGGGTTGTTTGTTAGTGAATTTGATGCTTGATTGATCGTTTTTTGCTTGGAAAACGAAGTTTTTTGGCTTCTGCTTGTCCGACTCGGCGAGTCAGTAGATGAACTCGGCGAGTCTGGTTGACTCGGCGAGTCCGAGGATCTGGCAGCGTTTTTTGGCGATTTTCTTGGTGTTTTGGCTTGGGATACTTACCATAAACGTTTTTAATTAACAAAATCCGATTTTTATTGATTTTGGGTGAATATCCTTACCAAAATAGTAGATAATTACCATTTAATCAAATATTTGTTACCTTATAAGATAATGTGTAATTATTTGAGTTATTTGATGAATTATCATGCAAATTTTTTGACTAGGTCAAAATTAGATACTTGCCTTGTTTGAATAGTTTCAAATTGCACCCTTAGGTTTTATAGTTTAAATTTGAACTTAAAAGTTTTGTTTTTGAAATTTGAATAAGTTAAACCTTAATGTTTTGAAAAGTTTTAAAACTTGCCCTCAAGTTTTGGAATTTAAATTTTTGATTAAAAGTTTAATTTTGAAATATTTAAATTCTAAACCCTAATGTTTTGAAATGTGTCGAAACTTGTCCTCAAGTTTTGGAATTTAAAAGTTGATTAAAAGTTTAATATTGAAATGTTAAATTCTTAAACCCTAGAAATTTGAAAAGCTCAAATCACACCCTTATGGTTTTATTAATTAATTAAAGTGTATAATTAAAAGAGATTTAATAAACCCATAAAGTTTTGGTTTACATTTAATTAAATTAAAAGTATAATTTACTAAATTGAACCACCTAGTATTTTAAAAGTGTAAAATACACCATTTACTATATATAACATTAAAAGTCTAATATTATATATATATATATATATATATATATATATATATATATATATGAGTAAACAGTCAGTTTTACCATTAGTAGGCCTCATTCACGAAGCTGGTCTATAAGGGGTGTTTAAGGAAATTGCGTATAAAATGACGATTTAATGGGTATCCACTCTTACCCACCGCACTCTTGACTTGTGGAGGGTCGTTAGCCGAACGGGTAGGATAGGACAGAAACCTTCCATTATAAGTATAATGAAGTAGAAAGTAACTAAATGCTTATACAAATTCCCAAATCATAGTTACTTTAGGCAAACTGTGAAATTGTATGCCAATCCATGGGATTACACTTCGTACCCTTGTCAAATGTTAGTTGAGCGTGTGTGGTTAACCGGCACACTAATTTGGGGATGACATTGGTGACGAAGGGTGGCTAGATGCTTATCATAGATCCATGGAGTGTGTGTGGCTAACCGACACATTGATTAGGTGATAGTAGCATTGGGTTCACCACATCCCAGTCACAAATAGAAGGGAATAATCGAGATTAAACATGCCATTGAAAAGTTCAATGAATCTCAAAAGATCTAGGAGTTTCAATTCATTTAAAACTTAAACTTCCTTTCGTTTTCCATGGTGGAAATTGGTAAATCATCATTTACCTACCTTCAAATATTATGCGACTAGATTACGGCATCCCTCTTCTAGGTTGTAGAGTATTGTGTTGGATCCTAGCCTTAATAACTCATTTGGGTGTTTTATTAAGGACTCAATCAACTTAACTTGAATTTTCTCCCGTTTTGTAGATGTATGAATCTAACAATGGTCTTCCCAAATCCTTGGGAACAAGCCTTCCAAATGAAGATGATGTTCCGAGATACGATCAAGGAAATGAGAGTCATGCTTTGCTTCCTCCACCTCCTCCAATTGTTCTCCCTGAGCCACAAGTTCAAAGGCTAGAAAAGTTCAAGCTCACTCAAGCCCTTTTGGCAAGTAAACACGAAGATGGGAAACCTGTGTGTGCACACGTCTTAGAGATGAAGTTACACATTGATAGGTTAAGCATGTTGGGTGTCGAGATTTCAAGTGATTTGGCTGTTGACTGGGTTCTTCAGTCACTTACTGAATCATATAGTGAGTTCGTTAGAGAGTACTATATGATGGATCACGACGTGTCCCTCATTGATCTCACCTATTTGCTTATAGCTGCTGAATCAACAATGATTTGGCGTGCTGGTCAAGCAAATTTGTCTGGTGAACAAAACTCCCAAACTTCAATGGACACTGGCTACATTGGAAGTCTAGAAAGAACTAAGTCTGTGATTGTCCGATGTGCTGTGCCAAAGGAGTCCATTTGCTTTTATTGCCAAGAAAAGGGGAATTGGAGACGAAGTTGCCCTAACTACCTGAGAGATCTAAGAGATGGGAGAGTCAAGACGTATGGCTCTGCTTCATGTAAAATCCATTAACTAACTCTTTTAAGTTCGTATTCTAGATTCTTAATACATGATGTGATAAGATTACATTTTGATGTTTTGTAGGATCGAAGAAAAAAGAGGAAGTTAAGGGAAGAAGTGAACTGAATCTAATCGTGAAGAAAGTGGATTTCGATCGCCTTGTTTGAAGATTGGATTTTTGAGCTACTACTTGGAGTTAGAATAGATTGTTAAGAAATATGTAATAACATAGTTTTTCAATTGAATTGCATTGTAAAGACAATTTTTTCCGCAATAAAATGAATTTTGATTTTATCTTATTTATTTATCCTTGCAATGGCATGTATGAAAAATTGATGTTTGAAGGTTTATATTATTAGCAATAATGGATTTGATTCTTGATTATGTTATTTGTGGAGATGTCAAGAATTCACCAAATAGGGAGAGTTTCTCATTGCCCAAGTTTCAAATGGACGGAAACTTGGAATCATACAACTTGGTTGCGTGATGAATGAAAACTTTCATATTTGGAAATTAGACTAATTCTTTGAAAAAGTGTCAAGTGAAGGACTAGGAGATCGAGTGCACTAGGTTGTGCGTTGATCAAGTCCACCACAAAGAGAGATAAGATATTCGTCATGATTTTCTAAAAGTTTAGTAAATATGATTATACTTATAAGATTAAGTGTAATTCTGAGTTGATTGAAAGAATTTCAATGAATAGCAAAACAAATAAAGAAGAATCAAGTATGCAGAAAGATAAAAGTTTCTCTATTCTAAGAAGAAGGGAGAGTACCTTTTATTGTGTTTTATGATAAGTCTTAATGATTAAGAACCATGTCTCAATTGATTCTCTAAGTGACTCTTAGTGCATTTGTATGTCTAAGAAGAGGAATCGAGAATTGTGGAAATGGTTAAATCAAGAAGTCAATCATACTTCGTTCCAAAATCGAATGTTAGAGTCATACTCCAAGATTGCGAATTGAGTGACAAGTCTCAAGTAGGTTTATAACACTCATCAAATGTGGAATTTGGAAAAGGTTTTATTATTATTGCACATTTAAAATTGGTAAGTTGTGATGTCTTGGATAAGACAAAGACCAACTAGGACCAATTTGTGAAGTGTTTTGTCTTGATAAAAGCTACACTGACTCTTGAATATTTGTTTGTCAAGAAATGTTTCTTGAGAAGAGAAATTTATATGTCAAGGAGTCAGTGGGAGTTTTAATGTTTTTGAAAAAGTTTCAAGACCAAATCAAGAATAAACCTTATCGATCATCACTAGCACACGACTTGAGGTTTACAACCTATCGTGTTGACATTATTTTGTTTCTGTGCCATTCCAATTGAGTTAATTATGCATGTGAATTCTATGAGTTCTCATTTAAATGCATGAATACCTTGATCGATGGAAAGTACATTGATATCTTAGGATAAGTTGCTAAACTACTTGGAAGACATGGTGGGCACTCGTGTTACCATAGGGCAAGAAATCAAGATTAAGAAAGTTCAGTCCATATGAGTTTGGATTTGTCGCCATCTTTGGTTTTGGAAAATTCACATGGATAGGAACTCATACACCATAAAATCTAAGTGTCATAAGATTCCCTCCTTCATGAAAATGACTGTGAGGAAATGCTTTCACTAAGATAGATTTTAAGAAGATAGCAATTGTGAAAATTGTATTCTCAAATTCGATTATGGTTACAGCATCCCTTTCCATAGTTCGAATTGTGAGATTTGGCAATTAGTTTGAACATTTGGAACTTAGTAACATAAGTTCTTAATTGTTTAAACACACATATGAGCTATCTAAGGCAAAGGTGTATAAGTTTAAGAAGCTTAGATAAAGGCTTATCGAAGCATCTGGTATTAGAAATATGAATTTCAGAAATTCAATAGGCATTGTTTTCTGGAAGTTCATTTGTTTTCTGAATACATGTCAAAGCTAGTGGGAGCATAAGTGTTATGCTTATATGATAATAATCATCATGATAGTGGGAGAGAATATTATACTTCAATTTGCAAAGTTGCATGGGTTGAAAAGTTGTTTTGCTATAATTAAGGGAGAGAATATTATACTTCGTTTCAAAATCTAAAGCTTAGATTGAGAAATTTTAATAAATTTAGTCAAAGGATGCATAGTGTGTTCTCAATTTCGATTATGATTACGACATCCCTCTTCATAGTTCGAATTGTGAGAACGTGACACATAAAATATTATGGCAGAAGATTGATAAAGTATCATATCTTTATGTAATACATTATGCATCGTGTCCCATACGCTTCAGGTATAGGATCGATTGCAAATGCTATAATATTTGACCATTCTAAAATTTTCCAAATGTCTAGCGCATTAAGAGGGAAAAAGGACTAGAATCAGTTTTGACTAAAATAATTAAACAACTATCAAAGGACGATCCAAAGTTCACTGAGGATTGGTCGCTTGTGAGTAGTTGGAAATATGGTATTGGATGGACCATATCGACATTATTATGAATAGATAAGATTCTATTAAGAATGAGTTGTCATATGGAAAATGTGGAAATGTTTCCATATTGGGAGTTGGATATTGAGAGTCTATGTCTAGATTAGAAAATTTTATGCCAGAAGGATGTTCAAAGGAATGTACTTTGAATGTGAGACTCCATGTCTATGGAATTCTCATGTAACAATTTCTAAGAGAATACTTTGCAATTTCATTAGCCAAGTCTTGGTAACTTTTGTGCTATGACTTTACGAAAGGATCGTTGCATAGAAAGTTAGAATCTAGCATATTCTAATAGTAGCAAAGAACCTTGTGTTCTTACACAAATGATAAGGATTGGGAATTGTGAAATGAGCATCATTGGAAAAGTTTTTCAATTGATCTATTTCGCAAAGCATGGACCATAGGAAACGAAGTGTGCATGCTTGGAGCATGGGACAATTGTTGTTATTCAAGTAATGAGTTGATTATCCGAAACATTAAATGATAAATAATGAGTAATCAATATGGTAGATAAATAGAAGTGTTTTATTTAATCTCACAAGTTTGGGGCCATATAGGATTAAGTATTATTGTTATGTTTCAGTTTGCATGTTTTGACTTCCAAAATAACTAGGTTATTCAAACATCCACAGTCGGTCATACGTTGGGAGTAGGTGTGAAGAAAGACTGTCATGAATCTGTCTGTAGATTGTTTGAAGTGTTTAGACATGGCACAAGTTTGCTGCAGAGTTCATGAGTGCTTTGATAAGATTAGAGTATTGGATTAAACCCACGCTCACTTGGATCACTTCATGGATTTATCACGAGTGATTAGTGAGACGATAATATAGCATATTCTTGAAACCGAGACGTATGAGTTGTTATTTGTTGGTCGGTTGCACATTGATAATAAGTAAACACACCAGTAAATTGGTGTTATAAAACTTACTGTTGTGTGTGATTCGATCGGTGAATGCAAGAGAGCATTTGAGTCAAATTTTATCCATTCCTTTTATCCAAAGTGGGATAAAAGCGATATCTGTGGGCCCCTCGATGATTTAGTGATGACACCTAAGCGCTTGGCCAAGCTGGGACTAAGTTTATGTGTTCAATTGTAGTCTATTGTCAGTCGTCATAAATCGGAGGTCGGGAAACAGTATAGAGAGAATGATTGAAATTCATGTATTATGTCTATACGATATCTTGAGAATGGAGGAATATATAATCCCTTATCTAAAGAACATGCGTATCTGATAAGAGCAGAGTTGACAGCGGCTTTTAAAAGCTACGATTGCTGATCAGGTTCTGAAGTCATATGGAAAATAGTTATTAGACTTATCCAAGTGGGAGACTGTTGGATTAGTGTCTAAGTCCATAACTATTTTGGTATGTACTTGACCCGATTATGAGCATGGTCCTTTTGGGTTGCCTTCACCATAGCAATATGTAGGATGATTTAAGGAGAGAAAGGTTAAAATATGATTTATTAATATATTATGAGAATAATATATTAAAGGAGAAATCATATTGTTTAATTAGTATTAGTCAAGAATTAATTAAGAATTAATTTTGTGGCTAAAAGAGATTAATTAAACTTAAGGGACTTATTGTGTAATTATAAGATAATTACATAGATGGGCTTATGGACTCCATAAAAGGTGGAGTGGACGAATTCTATGGGGGAAACCCATTAGAAGTCATCCAAGGCTTCTAAAGAAGGGGTCCATGGGCTGCTTAGGGCTAAGCAGTCAAATTAGGGTTTCCTTGTCAGATAACCCTAATTGCCTAACTATATAAGGAGCCCTTAGGCACCAAAAACGTGTGCAACTCAAGGATTAGAGTTTCCACCCGTTTTTGGTGTCTCCCCTCTCTTCTCTTCTTCATCTTGTTGCTTAGTGGTGTTTGTGACTCCATTAGAGGTGCAACAATTGAGGCACTAAGCTTTTGAAGCCAATCAAAGCAAGGAATTGATTGTTATTGGAATATAACAATCAAAGGTAATTACTAAACCCTTATTTCAGTTCTTATATGATAGATCTAGGGTTTATATCTTTGGATATTCAATTGCATGTTCATTAGACAATATAGATCCAAAAGCTATTAGGGTTTGCATGTACACCATAGATTGATATTTTGCTTAAAACCCATCAACAATACGATAAGTAAAATAATAATCAAGAAAAGCGTTCTTCACATAATGCATGCATGCACTATATATATATATATATATATATATATATATATATATGCATATACTAAACCCTAAACATATCCCGGTTGTAGAGGCACAGACCGAGAATACTAATGGACTGAACTACAAGGCCCAATGACGCAATCTTCTTGGCCTCAACAGTAGTGATGGGTGGTGGTAGCGGGTGGTGGTGATGGGTGGTAGAGGTTGGTGGTGATGGCCGGTGTTGGTCGCAGGTGGTGGTTGATGGTGATTGGTAGTGGTGGTTGTGGGTGGTGGTGGTGATGGGTGGTAGGTAGTGGTGGTGGGTGGTGTTGGTTGGGTGGTGAGTGGTGTTAGTTAGTGAGTTTTTTAATTGTTTGTAACTATTTTTTGATTTATATGAATATTATTTTATAATTTTAATTAAAAAAATTGTGTGGTCCAAATTTGATCTCAAATGTTATCTCTATAAGAAATGTTCTCGATTGAACGCTCCCTATAAAAAAGTATGTTCAATCGAGAACATTTCTTATTGTGAGAACATATGAGAAAAAATTTTGACTACTAATTTTTTAATGTTTAAATTTTAATGATATGCTAAAAATACTACTTTAATTTTATTAAAACATAATTATAACTTTATTTTTATTTTTATATGCATTCTTTCTCCTCTTTCTCTCTCTACTAATCTCTCTCATCTTTCTTTCTCTAAGTATAACTCTTTTATTTCTCTCTCTACATATCTTTCTCTCTCTTTCTCTCTCTCTCTCTCTCTCTCCCTCTATATATATATCCTATTTCTCTCTCTACATATCTTTTTGGGTAATTTGAACCACCATCACCATCGATGTAGCTCATCGTTGATTATCTCTTCCGCAAGTCCCAATTGACAGTGAAGTTGATCTCTACAAAGACGGTCTATGAGATCTTTCAGGTAGTATTTTTTAAGTATATAGACCTGCGTTCAGGGGCGGACCTAGGGGGTCCATGGCGGCACCGGCAACCCCTGACTTTTCCAGCCACATCGGAAATTTTTTCAAAAATTTTCGAAATTTTTATTTTTCTACTACCGTGTAACACCTTACTTTCCCGTGCAACCCCTACTGTGAAATCTTGCGTCCGCCCCTGCCTGCATTTTCTCAACCTAAATTGACTCGATTTAGAATGAAATTCATGAAATTAAGCTTATAATGAACGACTAATCGAGTGTCTAATACTTAATTTCACATCATAGAAGACATTCTATTTGAAAAATTCCCTTATGTTTTCCTGTTGTTGATGAATTACAAACTTGTTTGTTCATTTGATTGCTTTTGTGAGGAATTATGCATACAATTGGATTGTTTTTATTGAAAATATTAAGCTCTAGGGGCTGGATTGGAGTCTATTACAAAGTTGATGATTATTGTAGGATTTCATGCAGACAAGGTATTTGTCATATTGTCTGAAAGAACCTAATAAGTGTGAAAGTGACATTTTATGTGAAAATCCTTAACTTTGAACCCTCATTAAGGCCCTCAGGTTAAATTGAATTTCACATCTCTATAGCCTAATAAGTAAACAACAATCATGTTAAAAGTGATAAACTTAAGGCTTAACCATTAATTCCTTAATAGAACACCAAAATTGATTTAGAATCTATTATGATCAATTTTCCCAAATCTGTCCTCCAATTTCTAAAATTTGTGCAAATCAATAAGAACATCTAAAAATCATGAGACTTAGTTTTCTAGAAATCTCAGTGTATCTAGTTTCTTCAAACTTTGAATCACATTTCGAAATTCCAACTCCTTGAGGGGTAAAATTGGCAATCTTTTCAGGTTGGTCCATGTTGTCACAGATTTCATGTATTGTCTTCAAAATATCATAATAAATTCATAAGAACTCCAAATGCTAAAATTCCAAAGCCTATAGGTGGATATGGATATATAGTTTCCCACATATAAAGGGACTGATGTAATTCTTAGTAGATTGGTACAATTTGTTCCAAGTATGTTGAGTGGTCTAGAAAGTGACAACAAGTTAAATAATGTTATATTGTTGTGTTAGTTCTCGGAAAGGAAATGATGCATCTAGCTCAATCTAGCTAATTTTCAAGTTCAAGGAGGTGATTTACATTAACTCTCCTATTATGTAGGCATTACTTGTTTTATGTTATTGTTCACAGATACCCTAATCCGGCAGAGTGAACAAGGAAAGGCATAATGTAGTTTGTTCTCTAGTGAGACAAGAAGACAAGATTTATTTACTCGTTCTCGATTCTTTAATTTTTCTCGTGTAGTAAATCACATGTGATTATATGATCTAATCACATATGACTTATATGAACAAGATTAATTTTTGTGTTTTCGATTTAATAGTTCTTCTTTGTCCATATTAATCGTATGTGATTAAATACATAAAATGACATATGATTAAATATATGATAGCAACTAGATTAAATACATGATAACAACTTTTGAATTGAGAACGTGAATTTGAATCTTATTCCCATAAATCATATGTGACTAGATACCTATAATCACATGCGATTAATACACGAAAACATTGAATCAAGAACACGAAAATGAATATTGTCCACATAAATCATATGTGATTAGATACATATAATCACATATGATTATATGTATCTAATCACATATGATTTATATGGATAAGATTCATTTTTGTGTTCTCGATTCAATAATTATTTTTCCCACTTTAATCATATGTGATTAAATACATTTAATCCGTAACACCCATAAAAATCAAACCAATTTAAAAAATTTTAAATCATTCAAAAACTAATAATTATTACAAATATGTTTTCAAAATGGTTTAATGTCAGAGTATCCCAGAACCAAATCATAAAAATATAAGGAGGTGCACAATCATGCCTTTGCCTTCCCGCGATCATCAGAAGTACCTGAAACATAATTAACAACTGTAAGCCCGAAGCTTAGTGAGTTTCTCCGAAAATACCAACGCCATACAAACCATAATGATATCATATAAACAGACATCATGCATAATGAGCCATCAACCTGACTGGACCGCCTTGCAGGGCCATCAGTCTATCTAGATTGCTCTTCGAGCCATCGGCACGTCTGGACCACCTCTCAGGGCCTTCATCCTATTTGAACCGCTCGTCGGGCCTTCGGTATGACTAGTATGCCCTCCCGGGTCTGCAGTCTATCCGGTCCACCCTGTGTATGTTGGCCTTCAACACTAAGCAGGTCCGACTCAACCCAACCCCAAAATCAAACAATCATGTGCACATAAATATCATACGCTAGCATATATAACAGTCAAACCGATCTAGCTTATCACTAATCATAGCAACATCCTATAACCAGGATACGTGCATGTAAGGTCTTAAATGCCAAGACCAAGATAAGGGAGAGGTTTAAGCCAAAGAGAAGGGCCAAAGCTTGATAAATTCAATAACTTTATGACTATAAGGACTTAGAGGAGTCCAGATCTGAAGTTACAACTTCAGATCATGCCCAATACCCGAAATGATCCACAACTATGCTAAAAATGGCCTTAAACCCAAAAAAATAAGGAGATCTAACACTATAATGATCAAGGTAACAACTTGTTACCTTCAAATGGTAGCCAAAATGTTGTAGATGCTGGATCTACAAGCTCCTTCCCGTTCCAACCTTCTCTCCCTTCAAGCTTCCCTTCCAAAATCAACAAATAACCCTTTCAAGCTCTCAACACACACACACACACAATAGGGGGTTTATGATCCGATCTAGGGTTTCCTCTAGCTGTAATGATGAAGAAGGAGGCTAGAAACGGCCCATAAGTTCTTTAAATAGGGTGCAAAACCCTAAAATGTTGGGTTTCCATGCACAACCTCTACTCATTGATTCGGGGTCCTCCGACTCGTCAAGTGGAAGTCATAAATCACGCGGCCTGACTAGGTTCGACACGACGAGTTGGGGCCTTAAACTCGTCGAGTTCCTTCAATAAAATGAATATAAAGCTTTTAAAAATATACCTGGAAGTCAGGGTGTTACATAATCAGATGTGATTATATGTTTCTAATCACATATGATTTTATTTAAAAAAAAACGAATCTTGTCTATATATATATATATATATATATATATATATATATATATATATATATATATATATATATATCATATGTAATTAGATACATATAACCACATGTGACTATATACACAATAACAAATATTGAATCAAGAACGCGAAAACAAATATTTATCCACATTAATCACATGTGATTAAATACATCTAATCACATGTGATTATATGGATCTAATCACATATGATTTATATGGACACAATTCATTTTCGCTTTGTCGGTTCAATAGTTATTATCATGTATTTTATCACATATGATTACATGTATAATCACATGTGAGTAAGTACTAGAGCACAATTATTGAATCGAGAAGGCAAAAATAAATCTTGTCCACCTCAAATCATATGTGACAATATATACATATAATCACATATGATTAAATACACAAAACCAATTATTCAATTGAAACCGCAAAAAATAAATATTCTCTACATAAATCATATCTGATTAAATATGTATAATCACATGTCATTATATGTATCCAATCACATTTGATTTATGTGGATAAGATTCATTATCACATTCTCGATTTAGTAATTGTTCTTTGTCAACTTTAATCATATGTGATTAAAAACATATAATCAAATGTGATTATATGTATCTAATCACATATGATTTATATGGACAAAAAAGAACGATGTCTATATAAATCATATGTGGTTAGATACATATAATCACATATGATTATATACACGATAACAACTATTTAATTGAGAACACAATGATAAATATTGTCTAAATATATCATATGTGATCAAATGCATATAATCACATGTGATTATATGTATCTAATCACATAGAATTTATGTAGAAAATATTCATTTGCGTGTTCTCGATTCAGTTGTTGTTCTTGTGTATTTAATTACATGAGATTATATGTGTCTAACCAGATATGATTTATATGGACAATATTCGTTTTTTAAATATCATTCATTAGTTGTTCTTATACATCTAGTCACATATGATTTATGTACACAAGATTCATTTTCGTGTTTTCGATTCAATAGTTTTCCTTTTTCCACATTAATCATATGTGATTAAATACATACAATCACATATGATTAAATACATAATAAAAATATTGAATAAAAAATGCGAAAACGAATATTATCAATATAAATCATATGTGATTTGATACATATAATCACATGTGATTATATACCTGAGTACAACTATTGAACCGAGAAAGAAATAATGAATATTTTCCACATAAATCATATGTGATTTGGTACATATAATCACATGTAATTATATGTATTTAATCACAAATGATTTATGTGGACAATATTTATTTTTGTGTTTCTAGTTCAATAGTTGGTCTTGTATAGTTTATCACATGTGATTATATGTATTTAATCACATATGATTTATATGAAAAATATTTGTTTTCACGTTCCCGATTTAATAGGTGTTCTCGTATATATAATCACATATGATTAACATGGATAAGATTTGTTTTCGTGTTTTTTATTCAATAGTTATTCTCATATAATGAATCACATGTGACTATATGTATTTAATCACATATTATTAATGTGCACATGATACATTTTATTGCCCATATAAATCATATGTGATTACATACATATAATAACATGGTGGTTTGTGGGTGGTAGTGGTAGGTTATAAGATGGGGTGGCAGTGGTGGTTGTGCTGAGTTGTAGGGTGTGATGATGGGCGGTGGCAGTGTTTAGTGGGTGGTGATAGGCAATAAGTGATGATGGTATTTGGTGGGTGTAGTAGCTGGTGGGTAGTGGTGGTGGTGGGGTGGTATTGGCGGTAGTATGTAGTGATGTTTGGTGGTGGTAGGTGGTAGGTGGTGGTGGTGGTGGTGAAGGGTGGTGGGGGAGGCATGTAGGGTGATGGGTGGTGGTAGGGGTGGTGATTATAGTGGGTGGTGGGTGGTGGTGATGGGTGGTGGAGACAGGTGGTAGTGGGTGGGCGGTGGAGACGGGTGGTAGTGGGTGGGTGGTGGTGATGTATGGTTGTTTTGGTGGGTGAACAGTGAAATGGTGGTAACGTGTGGTGGAGGTGGGTAATAGTGATGGGTCGTGGTTGGTGGTGATGATGGTAGGTGGTGGTGCTCTTAGTGGGTGGTGGGTGAGGTGGTTGTAGCAGGTGGTGGTGATGTGCGGTGGAAGTGGGTGGTGGTGATGGGTGGGTGGGTGGTGGAGGCAAGTGGTGGTCATAATTGTGGGTGATGGGTGGGTGGTAGTGATGGGTTGTGGAAGTGGGTGGGTGGTGGTGATGGTGGTGGGTGGTGGTTGTTGTGGGTGATGGGGGTGGTGGTGGTGGTGGTAGGTGGTGGATGGGGGATATCGTGGCGGTTGGTGGTAGTCGGTAGTGATGGGTGGTGGTGGTTGGTGGTGGGGGTTGTGCGTGGTAGTGATGGAAAGTGGAGGCGAGTGGTGGCCATGGGTGGTGGTGGTGGATGGTGGTGATGGGTGGTAGGTGGGTAGTAGTGATGGGTGATAGAGGTGAGTGGTGGTGGTGGGTGGGGTTGGTGATGGTGGGTGGTAGTGATGGGTGATGGCGGTGGGTGGTGGTGGTGCGTGGGGTTGGTGGTGGCGGGTGGTGGTGATGGGTGGATGGTGGTGATGGTTGGCGGTGTCGGGTGGTGATGATGGTGTTAGGTGGTGGTTTTTGTGGGTGGTAGATGGGGGCGGTGGAGGTGGGTGGTGATGACGGATGGTGGTGGTGAGTGGTGTTGTTTGGGTGGTGAGTGGTGTTGGTTAGTTGTTTTTTTTGTAATTTTTTTTTACTTATTTTTTGATTTATATTAACATTATTTGATGATTTTAATTTAAAAAAATTGTATGGTCCAAATTTGTTCTCAAATGTTCTCACAATAATAAGTGTTCTTGATTGAACGTTGCTTTCTCTCTCTCTCTCTCTCTCTATATATATATATATATATATATATATATATATATATATATATATATACTATTTAATGCTATTATTTTATAATTATTAATTTATTAATTTAAATATGATGTTAAATCCAAAAACATAAATCATGTTGTCAAATAAACTTAGAAATTTTTTTATCTAAAGTGTTTATTTTAACAGTTTAATTTTAATGTCAAATTTAAAACCTAATTCGCAACGTCAAACTTAACAAAATATTTGACAAAAAAAACTATGGTTTTATATTAATTAAAATATTAAAAACATGTTCTTTTTATTGTTTTAAAAAATAATATTTATAAATAAAATAACATTAAAAATAATTATTAACTTTTATTAATTTAAAAAATAATCATAGTTAAAGTTAAATATTTTCGAAAAAGGTTATATTTAAAATTATATTAATTTTTAATCTAATTTGATCCATCATAATAATATAGAATAATAATGTCGAATGTGAAACCTAAATGAAATGTTAAACTAATAAAAAATAACAATTATTTTATAATATATTTAATTTTTTTTTAATTAAACTTAAAATAATAGTAGTTATGAAGATTATACAAGTAAAAAAATACAATCGGCTTGTCTTAAAAAATATGATTGATATTTTTAATAATAATCGCCTTCGAATTAAGCATGTCCAAATAAGTTGAAGATTTGGATGAAGCGGACTTATGAAGATTTGGATGAAGCGGACTTATGAAGATTTGGATGAAGCGGACTTATGAAGTTGGATATCAGATTCTTATGTTGGGCTCAGACTATCCACATTTGAAGCTTAAAGATGATTGACCAAATTTGAATCATGTGAGGTGTGGAGGGACCAAGGGAATATTGAGTAGTAGGGTGGTGTAGTGGAGAAAAAGAGCCAATAGCATTCCAACATCATTTGCGGGGGTGGAGTCTTAGTCGTGCAAATCTGCGAGGGTGCCCGCACAACTGCATATTTTGGGGCATTTTGGTCATTTTGCTCACCATTTTATCTTAGGGGTTAGGTTTGGTAGCAACACTTCTATTTTCCACCATTGGAGCACCTTGGAGGCGATTTTTGAGAGCTTGATATACATTATCTCATCCTTTTAGTAATTACTAGTTTCTTGATGCAAAAATACTTTTGTGATTGTTATCTTGTTGCCATGAGTGGCTAATCTCTTTATTTTGGTTGACTTGGGCTAAAACAATTGGATATTTGTGGGTTTTGAAGGATTCATGCTTGATTGTCATTTATCTTATGTTTATGATTCTAGTTCATATTTCGTATGCTTGTTTAATACTTTGATCATGAGCTTGGTACTTGATGAGCAATTGTTGGTTTATTTATTTAGTTTAGCATTGAATCATTGAATTTACTTAGAACAAGGGCTTTATGATGCTAAAAATCATCTCTAGCTTATTGATCATGACTCCTTTATGGATGTGTAAACATTGACATCCACTAGGAATTGGGGATTCCTTCATTCTTAAGGCTAATCAACTTTGTTGGGTTCAACTGCTTCAATTGAATCCTTGATTTTTATTACGAAGGTGTGTTGTGGGCTTCCCTAACCTCCATACCACCTATGAGGAATCTTGGCATATCATGCTTCATGATTTCTATAACCAATTTAGGATGAATGATAAGCTTCATGTTGAATCCTAATGATAAACACACAAATGTTAATTGTGTTGAATTGCCTTGGTTGACCAGTTATCTCCAAAATTTGAACATCTCACCATCTTGCTTAATTGCAACCTTTTTAGTTATTCAAGTCTTTTAGTTTTCAAGCAATCACAAAAACATAATTTTTAGTTTAATTGTAGTTAGGTTTATTACACAAGTTCTATAGGATAACACTGAAGATTGAATACAATCATTTCCCCGAGGATCGATACCCCTTTTTACCATTATGTTACGTTTTATTTGCAAACAAATGGTGTAATTTTCTTGTTGGACTTGGCATCCCACAAAGTTTTGGCGTCGTTGTTGGCGAAATTGGTTATTGTTATTTGATTGTTTATGCCTAGGTCAACAAGAATTGTTGAACTACTCTACAATCAGGAGATTGAAAAAGAAGCGAAAATGTTGAAAAGTTAGCCAAAAAAGCAAAGCCACAACAACACTTTCAAGCTTCTTCCTCTTCCTCACTAATCAACATAGAAGATCAAGTTCATACTTCAAGTCATACCGACACCGAGCCGATTTCTCCAATTGTTGGTCATTTCTTGAAAGATGTTCCGTTTGAAAACTACATACCCATGAATAACACTCCGCCTCACATTCCTAACCCAAACCCAAACAATCAAGATGCCAATACACAACCCCAACAACCAAGACAACAACAACACCAAGAACCTATCATAGATATGCCACCTTGGAATTAACCCCCTCCTTACCCAAATCAACCCAATTATCAACAATTACAACCATAAAACTAAAAATTACACCAAAACAACCAACCTCAAAACAATGCTTTTCAAGTTCAACAACAACAAACTCATCAACCACAACAAGCCATTTGCCAACAACCTCCAATGTACCAATACCTAATGTACCAACAACAACAACCCCCCTACAACCAATATCCTAACTACCAACCTTATCCACCACAAATGTATAATCACCAACAATACCCATACCCACCTTACGTACAACCTCCCAATTAAATTCAACAAAACTCCAATCCACATAATCCCATCAAGATTTGACACTTAGACAAATGATGGATACGGATGTTACCCACACACATCTTGGTATTGTTTATCCCGCAAACTGTCGAGGGATTGAATTGAAGTCAAGTTTCATACGTAAACTCACCAAGTTCCACAGTTTGGATGGAGAAGACCCTCAAAGGCATTTGAAGTCCTTTCATATGATATGTGATAGCATGTTGCCCGAACATGTGACATTGGATGATTTCAAGTTAATCGCCTTCCCAATCACCTTGGAAGATAAAGCTAGAAAATGGTTATTCAACTTACCATCGAGATCTATTCACATATGGGAGGAGTTACTCAAAGCCTTCAATAGCAAGTTTTATCTCACTTCCCGAATATCAAGTCAAAGAAGTGACATTTTGGGATTCGTCAAGGGGGGAATGAGACTTTTCATGATTTTTGGGAGCGATTCAACAAGTTGTGTACAAGTTGTCCTTAACACAACATACCCAAACAACTACTTATTCAAAAAATTTATGAGGGTGTGAATGCAAAAGATCGAAGGATGATTGATGCTTCAAGTGTCGGTGACATATTAAACAAGACACCTCAAGAGATAAGATTATTTTTTGGTACCATTTCTCAAAATCAAAGAAACTTTGGGCCTCGAAATGACATGAAGAGAAGTTCTCCACAAGTGGTTGGTGAATGCAACATACACGTTCAATTATCGTATTTTGTTAGTTTAAAAATGAATATTATTAAATATTATATGGTTTTGAGCAATGAGTTCTAACAAGATAGTTTTATGAGATTTGAAGTAAACTATGTTTAGAATCATTCGAGAAGTATTGGAAGTCTTATTAGATTCCAATCAAAAGTCAATTATCAAAATTAACGAAAATATAAAGTTGGAAATAAGTAAAAATAATGTTATTGAAAGTTTTAGATTATATCGTTATAAACATTTAGGCAAAAACCTCACTGAAATTCGAGTTATAACAAAGAAGTTATGACTTATTGAAGTTTCGCGACAGAACCGGCACGACACTATATGACGTAAAAAGTGAGTTTACGATAAAATACTTTTTAGCCTTTGTGATCTAAATGGAAGTCGTAGTATTCATTAAATTGAGAACTTTCATAAAAAGAACGTACAAATCTAACTTCGTATGAGGAAGTTATAATTTTCTAAGATTCGGCATAGCAGTACACAGCCCGAACTCAAAATAAAGATCGAGTGATTTTTAGCCGACACAACCTAAACGAGAATCGAAGATCTCGTCAATAAAAGTATAACGGTAAAAAGACAGATGAAAACAAACGTCGGATGAAGAAGTTATGAATTTTTAACGGACTTTTCCTATCCCGGCCTGTTAAAAATATAATATTAAAAATGAAGTCAAAATTAGGACGGAATCTAAAAGAAAGTTGTAGAGTATAATCTCACCTACGTGTGAAAATAAAGAACGTCAAAAACGGAGCCCGTATGTGAAAGATATGAATTTTTGAAGTTTTAAGCACAAATTACGAGGTTGGACCGGAGAAGTATGCCCAGCGTACTTCGTACGTACGCCCAACGTACTATATACGAAGACATGTATTAGCCACCTAGCACCTTCGCATGATGTTCGCGTGTCCTAACTGTGCCACTACTGAAGCTCGGATACCCATCAGAAGACACGAAGCTACGCGCAGCGTACGAAGGTCCACTATGCATACCGAAGTACGCCCAACGTTATCAGGTGCTTCGGACCACTATAAAAGGGATGTGAGGTTTCCGAATTTTGTTTACAATTTTGACTCTCTTTCACCCTTTACATCCTTCCAAGCTACTCTAACACCCCCCGAAGCCTAGGGAACTACCCTAACACCCGAAGCATGTTCCGGCGCACCGAAGACCCTGAGAAAATAATATTTTCAGTCAAAACTCTGCCCACACAAAACCCGGTTTTCAACAAAAATCCTTGTTTTCGTCAAAGAAAGTCATTTTTAGAGACGAAGTGCTGCCCAAATCAGTATTTTATCATTCGGTTATTTCACGGTGAGTTCAATATAGGGACAATTATATGTTATGTGTTATATGTGCAAAGTGTTTTCCTGTGTTATTATGATAATGGAGCTATAACTTTGACTATGAAGTGAATGACTAAGCATCACTTTAGTATTGGTATGAAGCCTTTGGCCATGTAGAGCATGTCTCGTATCACTTTGGTATTGGCTTTGTGCCTTTGGCCATGTAGAGAATGACTCGTATCACTTTGGTATTGGCAGAAGGCTAGGTAGGGCTGAAAGCGTGTAAATGCTAGCAAAATGATAATCCGAAATTGTATTTTCTATTCCACTTGGGCTAAAGTCTTATTGATGTATATCAAGTTGAAATTGTTGTATTTCATTGATTTTAAATCTTTGAATCAGATTATTGGTTGATATGGAAAGCCTGTCATATGATACTCATCTACCTTTGTTGTTCTTTGTCCCTCTTTGTTTCTGTCATATTGATATATATATATATATATATATATATATATATATATATATATATATGAAATAGCGTTATATTGTAACTGTTATAGAACTCACTAACTGTCACCCGCTTATCCCTTTCAGTGTTTAACTATTGCAGGTGATAAGCATCCAGTATAGTCATGTACTGTAAGTAGATGTACAATAGTTAATATTATCACTTTTGTACTTAGTGTATAAATTCCTGGGAAGTTATGTAATATATAAAACCTTGTAAAAACCTCGTTAGTCGGTTTGTATCCAGTCTTTTGTAATAAGACCATATATGTAAAACATGTTTATGTGCCAACCCGAAATTTTCTATCCGGTACAGTCAAATACTTCATTGGAATTCAAACTCATTCCTGCTATCTTTTAGCACAAATTAGAGTTTATTTGAGCGTTCTAAGCCTTGTACACTTAAGGGATAAGTGTCGGGGTTTATCTGCTGAAGTTATAGCTCAAAGACCAAGTCTAAAACCCCTTGACAAGGAGTTCACGGCCACCACAAGGGAGTTTACAGCCGTAAACTCCATGTGGCCCTAAACTCCCCCCCCTAAATGTTGATATTTTGGCCATTTGTTCCATTCTTTCACTTCCTTGGCTGAAATCCTCTCAAGTACCATCCCGATCTTCATCCCCGATCTTCAAAATTCATAAGTTTCTTGCCCTAACTAGTTGATATCTTACATGAACTAGTGATCTTACATGATTTCATCCGTGAAATCATTCCATTTTGGTAGATCTTCTAGTTTCACCAAGAACACACACTAGCGTTCTTGGCCAAAACCGACCATTCAAGCTCCTAGATCGTAAGTGCTCTTGTTCTAACTCGTTGTACACTAGGTTTAACATGTTTAGCCCTTAGAAAACACCAAGAAACACTTGATCAAAGGTGTTTACGGCCAAGGGATGTTCTTGGGCCGTAAACCCTTCTAAGTGAGGTTAAATGCACCCTAGTCCCTTACCAAGCCTTGGATACTAGTCTAGATCATATCCTTGATGTACTTAGGACCTTAAAACATCAAAAGACCATGAATCATTAGAGTTTACGGCCGTAATCACATGGAAAAATGGTCCATGGGCCGTAAACTCCACAAAGGAGTGAAATGATGCCACAATCACTTCCAAAGGCTTAGAGTTGAAGTAGGAATGCTTCTTTATGACTTATAGGCTTCAAGACAAAAAATGGTAGAAGTACCATGAGTTTACGGCTGTAAACTCATGAGTTTACAACCATAAACTCCAAAGGATTTGGTCCCAAAGCCGTAAACTCATAAGGAGTTTACCCTTGGACCCTAAACTCAAAGCCCAAGTCCGACAACCCTTAGATGCAATCCTTAGGACTTATAGCACTTAAATCAAGTGTTTTGCATGTCTTAGGATGTCTTAACTTGTCTAATAAGTGTTATAATCACTAATTGTATGCATACATATGTCTTCATATGTTATTAGGATCATTGTGTGTGTTTAAGTCTTCACTTGACATCAAGCACTTGTCCGACACTTCCATACGATCCACTCACTACAGGTGAGTTCATACCCCTTAAATAACCCTTTTAAATGTTTTTAAATGTTTATAAATGCTTTTATGGGGGGATACAAGTTGAATCATGCTAGTTAGTAAATCAATCACATGTGATTAATAACTAGAATACAAATAGATTTACTACACTTTTAGCTGTTTACTCAGTATACTACTTCCAAATGACTTACTAAAACGTTATTACATGTTAAAGTTCTTTATCAAACTGTCTTACATCCTGAATGTTTCCTTTCAAACTCTGTTACAATTGTGTTTCAAACAAAGGTTTTCTTATACTTAAAATTGTTCTTATCAAACAAACTACTTTCAAATCGTTTTATTGACTGAAATCAAGTCATCATTTCTTAGTTATTAAACTTTTCAAAGGTTTTACAAAACTTCTTTTATACTTTTATATTGTCAAATGCATGTGCATATATGTATAGTTATATAAGTAGTGTTTAAAGGACTTAGGACGGCTAGCTCGCTTTATTTCCTTTTCCTCGTTGGGATGTGGCCTTAGGGCATCGGTTAATCGTCTGAATGTCGTCTAAATATTAGCTATATATATCATGTATACATAGATAGACATAAAAGTTCCATCAGTTAGTTCAGTACCTTTGGGTAGCAAAGCCATACTTTCGGTTAAACAAGTACATTACTAGTAACTATAATATGTAAAGTTAGGAGATACTACTTACTATTCCTAGTACAAGGAATCACACAAGAGTCAGTTCATTCATGAGTCTATACTAATACTATAACAGAGAATACTATAACAGAGAATACTATAACAGAGCATACTATAACAGAGAATACTATAACAGAGAATACTAGACAGAGCATACTATAACAGAGAATACTAGATACTAATGCATACTATAGGAAGAGATACTATTCATACTACATGAATAGATATTTATACTTACTATACGGGACTTACCATTCCACACCCGGCTGATAGCTACAGTGGGAAAATGCACGTCGACGGATGTCTACGGTTGTACTGTTCGGCGAGTTTCCACGCCGTGAATATCCTAGTACAAAAGGATACAATTACAATAATTATATTATTTCCTTATTACCTTTAATTTGTGTCACATTCACATAATCGATGAGGTAGACTAGATTTGAATAATAATACTTATTACTTCAGTAATTAATACAAATAATACTGTAGCACACATATACATTTTCCCATTATATTCAAATTGTGATCTTCTCACATAAAGGGTAATATAAAACTATATTTTGGTAATGATAGTCATTCTTGGGAAAAGCTTTCAGTTTTACAAAGAGACAAACATACAAAATAGTCGAGTCTTGGTAGAAGACTACTTTTTATACTAGTAGAAAATATAGGTTTTTCTAGGAGTTTTCAAACATATACAAAACTTTACATTGTTCAAATACAAACTTTATCACCAAACCTTTACTAGTCTTTTCTTTACAGTTTTACAAAGCAATGACACCTAAAATACTTATGAATTCACCAGCTTAAATGTTGATCTACACTTTCAAAATAACGTGTATTCTCAGGTCACCAATAGACATGTACAACGACCAGGTGTTGTGAAGACGGAGCGGTCAAGACTCGTCTTTTATTTTGATTATTCATTATGTTGTTTTATACTGTGAAAGAACACACTTGTATTTAAAATTATACTATTGATGCAATGGATGATGTTGTTGCTTGTTTACTACTTTGCATTGTTGTGATACTTTATATGACGTCCTCCGCCCCAGAACGTTTCCGCCGTTCTCGGTTTTGGGGTGTGACAGATTGGTATCAGAGCATTGGTTATAGTGAATTAAGTATATCAACCCATAAAAGATATACTAACTATAAATACAATGGGATTAAAAATACTCTGACCAAGAGTTTATACTTTTAAATAATAAAATATTTAACTAAGTATACATACCTGCATTCATACTAAAATCAGTGTCACAATGACAAGAACAAAAGTATTACGATTGTTGAATATCACAAGTAAGCTCGGGGATGTATGGTTAGTCTTGGGAGTGGTATAGCCTGATCAACTATGTTGGTCCGAGGAGTGATTAGCATATGCCCAAGAATGGTTGTGATGTGGCAACAAGTCTAAAAACTTACCAACACTACCACAATGAGAACTCTAGAACAAAACATAAGTCTAAAATACTATATGAGTATTTTGTGTTACTATAATTTCTTACTTGATAACTAAAAAGATCTTCATTACTAGGTCAATAGTTTCTAAGTGGATACATTAAGGTCATATGTAACTAGGATGATATAGACTTTGAATTTGTGAAATTTTACTTTACCCCTGTTCCTTGTGAATTTGGAGTTAAGGTCACTTATTTGAAGGCCTATCCTGTTTTGATTACATATAATTGGTATGCATGTTACAAATAGTGATGTAACTAATGAAGATTATCTAATAATTATCTAGTTAGTTCGTCTAATAATTATTTCTTTACCCCAATTCTCGCGTAGATAACATGGCTGGACTCCATCCCCACGGCAACCTGTACCTTCCGAACGAAGGCAATGCTGGATGGTTTGGAGAAGAACCAAAGGATGATCATCCAATCCCTTTGAATGATCACCATGATGAAGACCTTTCGGATGATGCTAACTCTAAGCCCAAAGTTGAGAACCTACCCCCAGTAGCTCCCATTCTAATTCCTAACCCTCGTCCGGCTTTTCATGGCTCGACGCCCCCTTGGGTAGAATGTTTGGAGACATGGAGCGAAGAGAAAGATCAGCCTATGTCGTTTAATGGAGACTGAAACTTCTACAACATAAGCAAAGGAAGCTCAGCAGACAGAATTCTTCCAATTCTGGTCCGTAGAGTTGCCCGAAACGAGATTTAGGGCAGGACAGCCCTCCATCGTATCGCAGAGGTTGATGCCAATGCAAGAATGCATACCATCCGCACCAATTGCCTTGAATACACTCATGAGAGATCTGAGAGATACCATGAGACCTTGCTGCAAGCACTAGCTGAAACACGATCCGAAGTCATAGAGCTCCGAGTACGCCAGAGGGTGTACGAGAGACACCTGCTAGATATGGAACGTCAACTGGCTGAACTGAGGGTTCACCAGAGGGATGACCATCACCAGTAAGAGAAGCTTTATTTTCCTCCCTTGTTTAAGGGAATCGTTTTCCTGTCTATGTCCTATGTGGCATTTTTCTATGAAACTATCTTGTACTGTAGGTACTTTTAGTTAGGCCTTTATGTGGCCAAAAGTTTCCTACTCTGGATATGATGTAATACCTTCTACATGGTCAATTTTCCCAAGATTATTACATCTTAAACATCAATGATATTGACAGCCGGCTAAATTCTGTGTCACTCTTTGTTCAAATACTTTCATCAGACTTTCGTTTGGGTCTATCTGAAACCCACTCTAGTCAAGTTATTGAACTAGGGTAATTTAGCACAGAGATCATTCCCAATTTTCTTTCAAAGGTTGGATCATGCTATTCACCAACCAATGGTACCCCGGTTTGGACGATAAACGTCCTGAGACCATTCTATGAACTTACTTCTAATCTGTACTAGGATTGCATCATAGGGATGTAGGTCAAACCTTCGAGAACATACTTCTATTCTTTGTGTGAACGATCGAAATACATCTAGGTTCAACCATAATCACTTACGAACTCCTTTTCTTTCATATAATATAATCATGTCGCCAAAGAAAAGTAATCAACCCATCAGCCAAACACCAACTCTTCAGATTGATGCAACTACCTTTCAAGCTGCAGTGACAGCTGTTCTGACTCACCTTAACGCTAACAACGCAAATGTTAGTGGGATGGTTATCAATAATTCCAATCCAAGAAACAACCAAGTACATCAACAAGTATCAAACTCCCACGACGCTCCAAACCTCAAACCCAAGAGTAGAAAAAAAAATTATGGGATAGAGTTAAAGGCAAATCACCCCGAGGGATGAACAAGAAACAATCACCGGTGGCAGCCTTCACGGCCACGATGTCTGCAACTCCTACCACCATCCCTGCTAGTACTCCAGTTATCCCTAACCCAGCCAGACAGTATGGTGGTAATCTCCCAAAGTGCAACAAATGCAACTATCATCATCATGGACCTTGTCGGGAAATGCAGTGCTTAAACTGCAACAAAAAGGGACACACTATCCGCTTCTGCAGGACTCGGATCCAACACATAACTTCAACAACCAATGTTGAAATCTCTCAAATATGCCATCTATGTGGCGTAATGGGACATTTCAAAAGGGACTGCCTAACAGAGAAGGGTGACGGGGGAACAGGAGGAGTTTGACCCCAGAAAAACAAAAGACAGCGAAGGACCCTACTATAATATGAGTTCACTTCCAATCGTCAGTATTAAGTATGCTTTTAAACATGTTTAAAAACTAGTGCAACTTGAGTCTTATCTTTTGCGAGATCTCGTTAGTTAAGGGACCCTCGTGTTGCGTATACTTGCCTTTTGTAGTATGCCTTGTTCGCAGCAATAGTCTTGTAGTTAATCTAAAGTACTGTAACTCTGTTAAAAGTTGCACTGTTGTGTTTTGTCTGTAACGCCTTTATGATCAAATCTAATGCCTTTATTTCCAAGTGAGTCCGACGTTATCATACAACGAGAGTCCATTCGATCCTCACAATACAGTTTCGGGCGTAAATCTCTTTCTCCGAAATCATCTTTCTAGCGAAGCTGTCATTTCAGAACTCCGAAATACTCATGCATAGAGTACCTCATGTTTCTTATCCTTTCCGAAGAAACCTCAACAAACCTCCCCGGAGTACCACTCGTACAGTACGTCAAGTTCAAACCAAGCACCCTTATGGTTGATCTATCGCTGAAGAATGTATACACAAGGGTAGTATATAATCAAGGTTCTACAGGTTTAGAATTGATGATTCCACTTTAACTTCTTTTCCTCGTTGGGATGTGAGCTTAAAGAAGAATCATTTATTCGACTACCTTTTCAATCTTAATTATATACGACTCGTATACACGAGGATGTGATTGATGAACCATGTATGACTTCTAATATGAACTTCAGGACGGAGACTGCCCAAGACTACGAGTAATCGCATCATCATGCGGACAAACTTAGAACCCATTACGACTCCTGTAACCAGATCGCCCTACAGTCTAACACCCACGGAGATATAAGAACCGTCCGGACAGCTTAACGACTACTCAAGAATGGAATGGAAAGACCAAGCTTCTCACCTTGGAGAACTCCAGTCTTATTCTTCAATAAGATAGACAGAGTGTTTCGTAGGAGCATCGACTATCGAAGACCTCGACGAGATTTCCATTAGAAATCATTACCTTCTACCTCGCATAGAAGAATTGGTTGACCAACCGCAAGGAACGATTTACCTTTCAGAAATGGACCTGAGATCCGAATATCACCAGTTGCGAGTTTTAGAGAAGGATGTTCCGAGGACAATCTTCCAAACTCGATACGGACATTGCGAGTCCGTAGTGATACCCCTCGAATAAGACCAATGCGCCCGTAGTATTTATAAACTTAATGAATAGGGTACGCCATTCTTACTTGGATCAGTTCGTCATTGTCCTTGTAAATGAATTACATATCTACTCTCGCAGTAAGAAGGAAATCATAAAGAGCATCCACAACAAACCATGGAAACAATACGATCAGAGAAGCTTTACGCGAAGTTCTCTAAATACGAGTTTTGGAAATGATGAGTCGAATTCCTAAGACACACTATTAGTGATATGGGAATTCTTGAGGACCCTTAAAATAATCAAAACCGTTGAAAATTTGTCAGCACCGAAGACGCCCACGGGAATTCGCCAAATCCTAGGTCTCGCTGACCTACTGTCGTAGTTCATTCAGAACTCCTCGCGAATTACGGAAACCTCTTACGGATTCGACCCAGAAGGTAGCGGCCCTTGACTGGGAAGGGAAGCAAGAGGAAGAAACCTTTGGAATTCCAAGTGAGAGACCAAATTCTTTTGGAAGTCTCACCTTGGGAAGGCTTTATACACTTCAGAAAGCATGGAAAGCTAAATCCGAGTTAGTTAGGACCTTCGAGATTCTTGCCGGAATCGACCCTGTAACTCACAAATCCAACCTACCCCGCAAACTGAGTAACGTACATTTTACCCTCCACGTCTCGAACTTGAAAAAGTGTCTGTCAGACGAGACTCTTGTAATCCCATTCGACGAGATCGAGTTCAACAAGAGCCTCACCTTCGTGGAAGAACCATAGTGACCATGGACCGAGAGGTCAATCAGACGAAGCAACGCTACATCCCATTAGTGAAGGTTCGTTGGAATGCCTACCGAGGACCTGAATTCACTTGGGAGCACGAGAATCAATCGAATAGGAAGTATCCCCACCTCATTGCTTGGTTATTGATACCTACTTCCTTACCTAAATTCTAATTTCGGGACGAAATTCCCTCTAACGGGGGGATGATGTGACAACCTGAAATTTTCTATCATGTACAGTCAAATACTTCATTGGAAGTCAAACTCATTCCTGCTATCATTTAGCACAAATTAGAGTTTATTTGAGCGTTCTAAGCCTTGTACACTTAAGGGATAAGTGTCGGGGTTTATCTGCTGAAGTTATAGCTCAAAGACCAAGTCTAAAACCCCTTGACAAGGAGTTCACGGCCACCACAAGGGAGTTTATGGCCGTAAACTTCATGTGGGCCGTAAACTCCCCCCCCCCCCCCCCTATATGTTGATATTTTGGCCATTTGTTCCATTCTTTCACTTCCTTGGATGAAATCCTCTCAAGTACCATCCCGATCTTCATCCCGATCTTCAAATCTCGTAAGTTTCTTGCCCTAACTAGTTGATATCTTACATGAACTGGTGATCTAACATGATTTCATCCATGAAATCATTCCATTTGTGTAGGTCTTCAAGTTTCACCAAGAACACACACTAGTGTTCTTGGCCAAAACCGACCATTCAAGCTCCTAGATCATAAGTGCTCTTGTTCAAACTCGTTGTACACTAGGTTTAACATGTTTAGGCCTTAGAAAACACCAAGAAACACTTCATCAAAGGTGTTTACGACCAAGGGATTTTCATGGGCCGTATACCCTTATGAGTGAGGTTAAATGCACCCTAGTCCCTTACCAAGCCTTGGATACTAGTCTAGATCATATCCTTGATGTACTTAGGACCTTAAAGAATCAAAAGACCATGAATCATTAGAGTTTATGGTTGTAATCACATGGAGAAATGGTCCATGGGCTGTAAACTCCACAAAGGATTGAAATGATGCTACAATCACTTCTAAAGGCTTAGACATGAAGTAGGAATGCTTCTTTATGACATATAGGCTTCAAGACACAAAATGGTAGAAGTACCATGAGTTTATGGCTGTAAACTCATGATTTTACAACCGTAAGTTCCAAAGGAGTTGGTTCCAAAGCCATAAACTCATAAGGAGTTTACCCTTGGACCCTAAACTCAAAGCCCAAGTCCGACAACCCTTAGATGCAATCCTTAGGACGTATAGCACTTAAATCAAGTGTTTTTATGTATTAGGATGTCTTAACTTGTCTAGTTAGTGTTATAATCATTAATTGTATGCATACATATGTTATTAGGATCATTGTGTGTGTGTGTGTTTAAGTCTTCACTTGACACCAAGCACTTGTCCGACACTTCCATACGATCCACCCACCACAGGTGAGTTCATACCCCTTAAATAACCCTTTTAAATGTTTATAAATGATTTTATGGGGGGATACAAGTTGAATCATGCTAGTTAGTACATCAATCACATGTGATTAATAACTAGCATAAAAATAGATTTACTACACTTTTAGTTGTTTACTCAGTATACTACTTCCAAATGACTTACTAAAACGTTATTACATGTTAAAGTTCTTTATCAAACTATCTTACATACTGTATTTTTCCTTTCAAACTCTGCTACAATTGTGTTTCAAACAAATGTTTTCTTATACTTAAAATTGTTCTTATCAAACAAACTACTTTCAAGTCGTTTTATAGACTGAAATCAAGTCATCATTTCTTACTTATTAAACTTTTCAAAGGTTTACAAAACTTCTTTTATACTTTTATATTGTCAAATGCATGCCCATATATGTATAGTTATATAAGTAATGTTTAAAGGACTTAGGATGGCTAGCTCGCTTTATTTCTTTTTCCTCGTTGGGATGTGGCCTTAGGGCATCGGTTAATCGTCCGAATGTCGTCTAAATATTCGTTATATATCATGTATACATATATAGACATAAAAGTTCCATCAGTTAGTTCAGTACCTTTGGGTAGCAAAGGCATACTTTCGGTTAAACAAGTACATAACTAGTAACTATAATATGTATAGTTAGGAGATACTACTTACTATTCCTAGTACAAGGAATCACACAAGAGTCAGTTCATTCATGAGTCTATACTAATACTATAACAGATAATACTATAACAGAGACTACTATAATAGAGCATACTATAACAGAGAATAATATAACAGAGAATACTAGACAGAGCATACTATAACAGAGAATACTAGATACTAATGCATGCTATAGGAAGAGATACTATTCATACTACATGAATAGATATTTATACTTACTATATGGGACTTACCATTCCACACCCGACTGATAGCTACAGTGGGAAAATGCATGTCGACGGATGTCTACGGTTGTACTGTTCGACGAGTTTCCACGCCGTGAATATACTAGTACAAAAGGATACAATTACAATAATTATATTATTTCCTTATTACCTTTAATTTGTGTCACATTCACATAATCGATGAGGTAGACTAGATTTGAATAATAATAGTTATTACTTCAGTAATTAATACAAATAATATTGTAGCATACATATACATTTTCCCATTATATTCAAATTGTGATCTTCACACATAAAGGATAATATAAAACTATATTTTGGTAATGATAGTCATTCTTGGGAAAAGCTTTCATTTTTACAAAGAGACAAACATACAAAACAGTCGAGTCTTGGTAGAAGACTACTTTTTATACTAGTAGAAAATATAGGTTTTTCTAGGAGTTTTCAAACATATACAAAACTTTACATTATTCAAATACAAACTTTATCATCAAACCTTTACTAGTCTTTTCTTTACAGTTTTACAAAGCAATGACACCTAAAATACTTATGAATTCACCAGCTTAAATGCTGATCTACGCTTTCAAAATAACGTGTATTCTCAGGACACCAATAGACAGGTACGACGACCAGATGTTGTGAAGACAGAGCGGTCAAGACTCGTCTTTTATTTTGATTATTCATTATGTTGTTTTATACTATGAAAGAACACACTTGTATTTAAAATTATACTATTGATGTAATGGATGATGTTGTTGCTGGTTTACTACTTTGCATTGTTGTGATACTTTACATGACGTCCTCCACCCCAGAACGTTTCCGCCGTTCTTGGTTTTGGGGTGTGACAGTTTATGAATATGCATGTAGCATGTTTGGAGTAATAATATTGTAAACGTATTAGATAAGTAATGGTTCTTTCAATAAAAGTTAGAAACACCCAACACTTGGAATCAAAGCTCTTGGATTTAACTAATGTGTTAAGTCAAATGGTGGTGGGAAGTGGTCAACAATTGATGGTTTGTGGTATTTGTGCAATGACAGGGAATTATATGGATAAATGTCTGACACGTGGAAGTGAACCGTAGGATGTTAATGCAATGGGAGGATATCAAGGTCAACCAACACCCATGACATTTGAAAACACATACAACCTGAATTGGAGGAATAATCCAAACAACCCATACCCACCAAATGTTATGACGAGACCCTAATATCCACAATATCCTTCCCAAAAACCTTCATATCCACAATATGCAACTTCACAAACAATATTGGAAAATTTATTATAAATATTTATCTTTTTGCTAACTTTGGACATATATAAATATATGCATATGTTGTATATATATAATTAACTCTAAGTGAGAACTTCGAAACGATATATCGTATGTCCAAAATGGAGTATATGTGAATGAGATATCGATACTCAAAGATAAGTATTTGAGAAATAAAGTTAGCAAATAGATGAATGTGGGAATGAGTCCCACATTGGTATACAAACCAAACTCAACTAGGTTTATAAGGTTGAATGCATGAAAGGCTTACAAGTTTGTGTCTATGGTTTTACTTCAAGACCTACCCGCGCGCAGGGGGTGCAAATCTTAGATTTCGTAGACCAAAATCACCGAACTTGCGCATTGGCGCGACCTGCGGACACGAATGCAGCTCCGAAAACTGGGTTTCACGCAACCCTTTTTTTTGCTAAACTTTACAGTTTTGGTCCCTAGTTTGAATTTTTTAACAGATGCATTAATTACGTATTTAATGGAATTTATTAGCATTTAATTCCTCGATCAATTCCGTATCATGAATTGATTTGTTTCCATTACATGTTCAACTATAAAAGGAGACATCCACTGTCTCATTCAACATACGAATGAAAATACTCTTCTTTCTCCTCCTTCTCTATACACCGGCTTCTGGTGATTCTTTCAGGCAAGTGGATATACCCGAGAGTACACATTGTTAAGGTTGTTGTACCCTTGGAACAGATGACAAATTTGTTTAAGGGAATCAAGTCCAACTCGATCCTCATCCACTTCGTTTATTACTAACCTTTTCTTACAAGAATATTCAAAGAAGAAAACGAAGTACTTAACTAACAGTATTAAACAAAAGTTTTTTGTTCTTTATCTTTCGTTTTTTATTATTTTTATTCTAAATCGATTGTGTGTCGATCTTTACTGTAATTAATTTAACTGTGATTGCGATTCTTTCAGAATGACTGGAATTCCTATTGCTATTGGAACTCATGTTGCTGTTGGTACCCTACTGTGAACCCAAATGCACCTGTTCCAAACATCATGGCTAACCATGCTGAGCGACCTGATTTTTTTTTGGTCTGAACTGTAAGAGGTGGCAGCAACAGATGCTATTCTACTTGACCACTTTGAACATGACTCGGTTCCTAACATAAATTGCTCTTGTAATTGTTGAGGGTCAGGCTGATGCTCAATCTGTGAATACAACGGATGCATGGAAGCACTCAGAATTTATGTGTCGTAACTATGTGTTGAATGGGCTAACTGATGCACTTTATAATGTATATTGTAAAGTTGCAACTGCTAAGGAACTATGGGAGTCTTTGTAAAGGAAGTATAAGACAGAAGATGCTAGTACCAAGAAGCATGTTGTTGCTAAGTTCTTGGAATACAAAATGGCTGACTCAAAATCTGTTATGAGTGAAGTCCAAGACCTTTAGGTCATTATACATGATAACAATGCAAAAGGGATGGACCTTAATGAGTCTTTCCAAGTTGCCTCAATGGTTGAAGAGCTTCCTCCTGGTTGGATAGACTTCAAAAAGTACCTTAAGTATAAGCAGGAGGAGATGTATATAGAGGAACTGGCGGTGCGTCTTCGCATTGAAGAAGACAATTGAATGGCTTTTAAGAAAGGCAGTGAAGTTGAATCTTCTAAGGTTCATATGGTGGAAGTTGGTTAAACTTCCAAGAGCAAAGGCAAGGAACCTCACAAAGGGAAATCAAAGGGAAAAAACTTAGGCCCCAAGGCAGGAACTTTCAAGAAGAAGTTCAAGTGCTAAAACTGTGGCCAAAACTAGTCACAAGGCTTCGTAGTTCTCGCAACCTAAGCTAGAAAATCATCAAGAAAACATGGTGAATGATAACACAGAGTTGGTGTCCATGATAACTGATCTCACGACTATGGTCTCTAAGGAGAATCTCATGAATACAAATTCAAAGGATTGGTGGATTGAAATGGGGGCCACTCTTCATGTGTGTCATGATAAGAGTGTTTTCAACACATACAAGGAAGTTGAAGGTGGTGAAAAGCTCTACATGGGTAATGCAGCTACCACATATATCAAAGGTGTTGGTGATGTCGTTTTAAAAATGACTTCGGGGAAAGATGTGAAACTTAGGGATGTTTTGTATGTTCCTAACCTTCGTAAGAATCTAGTGCAGGGTGGTTTATTGAATCGGTTTGGTTTTAAGCTTGTGTTTGATTCAGACAAGTTTGTTTTGTCTAATAATGGTATGTTTGTGGGGAAAGGATATGCTTTGAATGGCATGTTCAAATTGAATGTAATGGTGAAAAACAAAATGAATAAAGCAAGCTCTAGTTCTGCTTATTTGCTTGAGTGTTCAAATGTTTGGCATGGTCGCTCAGGAGATGTAAATTGCAATTCTATTAAACGATTAATTAAACTAGACTACATACCAAAACTTAATATTGACTCAAATCACAAATGACCCACATGTGTTGAAGCAAAACAAACTAGATTATCTTTCCAAACAATAAAAAGAAACACCAAACTTCTTGATTTTATTCACATTGACGTGTGTGATTTAAAGTAAATTCCCACTCACGGTGGGAACAAATACTTCATTACATTCATCGACGATAGCACGAAATATTGTTACATATATTTACTTAAGAGTAAAGATGAAGAAATAGACAAGTTTGTCTTGAACAAAAATGAAGTTGAGAATCAACTCATCAAGAGAATTCAAGTAGTTAGAAGTGATAGGGGTGGAGAATATGTTTCTCCTTATGCTAAATTATGTGCAAAAAATGAAATTCATCATAAACTAACATCACCCTATTCACCTCAATCCAATGAAATTGCTGAAATAAAGAACCGTACCTTGAAAGAAATGGTTAACGCCATGATATTTAGTTCGGGTGTTAACCAGTCAATGTAAAGGGAAGCTATTTTGTCGGCTACTATCTTCTGAATAAGATACCTCGCAAAGGAAAAAATGAAACATTGTATGAACTTTGGCTGGGAAAAAAGCCATCGTATAAGTACTTAAGAGTGTGGGGGTGCCTAGCTAAAGTTGTTGTACCACCGCCTAAGGTACAAAAATTAGGTCCTAAAACAGTGGATCGTGTATTCATTGGGTATGCACAAAGTAGCAGTGCTTATCGTTTTCTTGTGCATGATTCTAAGAATCCTGAAATACACAAGAATACCATAATGGAATCAAGGAATGCTTCATTATTTGAAAATGTATTTCCTTGTTTGAACAAGGAGGTTGAAAGCCCATCTTTACCAAACAAAAAAGCTGTTCGAGAGGAAGAACAAGCTTAATCCGAGGAAGAATAGATAGAACTCAAAAGCAGTAAGAGGGCTAATGTTGAAAAATCATTTGGTGACAATTTTTACACTTGTATGGTAGAAAGTGAACATAAAACCTATCAAGAGGCGGTTACTTCTTTTGAGGGACCTCAATGGAAAGAAGCCATCAAAAATGAGGTAGAATCTATCTTACAAAATCATACATGGGAACTAGTGGATCTACCTCCAGGTAGCAAGCCACTGGGTTGCCGCTGGATTTTTAAGAGAAAGATGAAACCTGAAGGCGGTATTGATAAATACAAGGAAAGACTAGTAATCGA
Organism: Lactuca serriola; assembly: GCF_051521515.1. Taxonomy (NCBI): domain Eukaryota; kingdom Viridiplantae; phylum Streptophyta; class Magnoliopsida; order Asterales; family Asteraceae; genus Lactuca; species Lactuca serriola. The sequence continues at coordinate 48,405,266 of NC_136410.1, forward strand.
AGGTTATAGACAAAAGGAAGGTCTAGATTACTTTGATACGTATTCTCCGGTAACGCGGATAACATCCATTAGATTAGTTCTTTCCATTGCAGCTACTAGAAACCTACAAGTTCATCAAACGGATATGAAAACTGCTTTCCTAAATGGGGAGTTGGAAGAAGAAATTTATATGGAACAACCTGAGAGATTCATTGCCTTGGGACATAAGAACAACGTTTGTTAACTTGTTAAGTTTCTATATGATTTAAAACAAGCTCCAAAACAATGGCATCAAAAGTTTGATCAAGTCATGATGGAAAGTGGCTTTAAAATCAATGAGTGTGATAAGTGTATCTATATGAAAAATACCACTCATGGCTATTTCATCTTGTGTTTATATGTTGATGATATGCTTATCATTGGTAGTGATGGCAAGATGATAAGATCCAGGAAGGATATGTTGAAATCCAGGTTCGACATGAAAGATATGGGTTTAGCGGATATGATTCTTGGAGTCAAGATCACAACAACCCAAAGTGGTTTGATTTTAAGTCAAACACACTATGTGGATAAGATTCTTGAAAAAAATTATAAGGGAGATACTAGCATATTTAGAATTCCACTTGACACAAGTCAACATCTACATAAAAATAGAGGTGATAGTGTTAATCAAGTGGAATATTCAAGAATTATTGGCAGTCTTATGTATCTAATGAGTTGTACCAGACCTGAATTAGCATATGTCGTGAGCAGACTAAGTACATATACTAGTAAACCCAGTTATGAACACTGGAAGAGTATTACTAAGCTGCTAAGGTATGTGAGATACACATGAGAATATGGACTGCACTATGGCAGACATCCAACAATTATTGATGGATACACTGATGCAAATTGGATATCTGACATAAAAGATTCAACATCTGCAAGTGGATATGTGTTTACACTTGGAGGTGTTGTTGTAGCCTGGAAACCATCCAACAAACAGTTATATCCAGATCTACGATGGAATCTGAATTTATTGCCTTAGATATTTGTGCTGAAGAGGCAGAGTGGCTACGTTAATTTGTAGAGGACATTCTCGAATAGCCTAAGCCGGTAACGGCCATATGTATACATCATGATAACCAATCGGCAATTGGTAGTGCTCAAAGTACAATGTATAATGGGAAATCAAGGCATGTTATACGTTGATATAAAACGACACGACAACTAATCTCTACAGTCGTTATCATGGTTGACTGGGTGAAGTCAAAGGATAACATTGCAGATCCGCTTACAAAAGGCTTAGTAGAGATGTAGTTTATAAGTTGTCAAGAGGAATGAGACTAAAGCCCATGAATGAATAAATTTATATGAAGGAAACCTTACCAGAAGACTGGAGATCCCATGATCTGAGTTCAAATGGACAACCTAGTTGTATGAGTGAGGCAAGTCACTGGGGGCGGGGGAGGGGGAGTGAACATTACTTCCTATTCCATTGCTATATGTAGTGAAAAAATTAGGCTAAACATATGGTTTTTAATGATTCTTGGAATCACCTATGTGAGAGAGAAGTAGGGTCACTTCAAAGGGAATTATGAGGGCACAATTCCTAAAGCTCCTGCAGAACTAAGTTAGTATTCATGACCAAAATGAACACATCCATGAGGATATGACCTTGTCAGGGAGAGTCCTGTTAGAATTATATTGTTGTCTACACAAATGGCAACTCAACTCAAAGACATCAAGATCTACTAATTGCTAGAAGATTAAGTGTAATTCTTAAGGGAGGGTTCAAAGGGTAATACATACCCGTCCTATGCAGGATTCAACTGTTGAAAATTTTGTTTGGAAATTTGATGTGCAGAGATCAATCTCCATTGATGTGGGGGATTATTGGAAATTTTAGTATAAATATTTATATTTTTACTAACTTTGGACATATATAAATATATACATATATTGTATATATAATTAACTTTAAGTGGATTTGTGTTCTCCTCCATGAAAACTTTGAAACGATATATGATATGTCCAAAATGGAGTATTTGTGAATGAGATATCAATACTCAAAGATGAGTATTTGAGAAATAAAGTTAGCAAATAGATGAATGTGGGAATGAGTCCTACATTTGGTAGAAAGACCAAACTCAATTAGGTTTATAAGTTTGAATGCATGAAAAGGTTACAAGCTTGTGTCTATGGTTTTACTTCAAGACCTACCCGCGCGCAGGGGGGTGCAAATCTTGGATTTCGTAGACTAAGATCACCGAACTTGCACATGGGCGCGACCTGCGGACACGAATTTTACCCAACCCTCGTTTTTTCTAAACTTGACAGTTTTTGTCCCTAGTTTGAATTTTTTTAATGGACGCATTAATTACGTGTTTAATGGCATTTATTCACATTTAATGCCTCAATTAATTCCATATCACGAATTGATTTGTTTTTGTTACATGTTCAACTATAAAAGGATACCTCCACTTTCTCATTCAGCACATGGATGAAAATACTCTTATTCCTCCTCCTTCTCTATACGCACTGTTAAGGTTGTTGTACATTAGGAATAGACGGCAAACCTGTTTGAGTCGAGTCCAACTCGAGCCTCAACCACTGCGTTTACTACTAACCTTATATTACAGGAATATACAAAGAAGAAAAACAAAGTCCTATACTAACAAACATCTCACCCCCTCCAAATTACCAACAACCTCAACAACACGGCCAATCAAGTGGTAACCATCAAATGAATCTTCAAGAACTCATTACTTCTCTTGCTCAAAGCCAAACACATTTTCAACAAGAGACCAATAACACCTTCTCCAACATTCAAGCACAAATTAGAGACTTGACCACCGCTCTCAACAAGATGGAACAACGGGGTAAACTTCCATCTCAAACCGAGAAGAATCCCAACATGAGTGCAATGACCTTGAAAAGTGGGAAACCCTTAGAGAAAGCAACCCAAAAGAGTTTCAAGAGAAGAAGAGGTTATTATTTTTGAACCTTCAAAGGTGGTAGTTCCTCCTAAGGAACCAATTATGACAAACATTGATTAAACAAAATATTCCAACAAGACTATCAAGCCATTGGTCATACCACCACCCTTCCCTTCCAGGTTAGCCATTTCGATGAAGAAAGAGGAAGAAAATGAATTCTTTCAAACTTTCCACAAGGTCTAAATCACCATTCCACTATTGAATGATATTAATCAAATTCCAAGTTATGCAAAATTTCTCAAGGATTTGTGCACTAAGAAGAGGAAATTCAAGGTGAATGAAAAGATTCAAGTCAATGTGTAACACCCAAATTTTCAAATAATTTTTCAAATTTATAAAAAACACATTTTCATTCATAATTTTCATAAAAAACATCATTGTATCACATAATCAACTCGTAACACCACATCCCAAGATCAAACTATGTAAAAGCTCCTCGAGTGTGTACTGATCAAACTGGCGCCTTCCCGCGATCCTCACTGGTACCTGAAACACGTAACACAACATCGTAAGAATAATTGCTTAGTGAGTTCCCCAAAATACCACATGCAACACATATTAGCCACTCGAGGCTATAACTCTGTTTGACCCTCTGGTCAATGTGTCTCAGTGGGACCTTCCGGTCCCATAACTCTGGTGGGCCCTCTGGCCCTAACTCTGTGGGCCTTACGGTCCAAACTCTGAAAACTCTTTAACATGCATAGCACAAAACACATAGAAATCTCATCATGCACAAACATACAAATACTCTATCACATAACTCTAATTACCACTCTAGGTAAGGTATAGTGAGAAGACTCACCTCGGGTAACTCGGTAAAATCTCGGACTCTGTAAAATCTGATCTAGCCTCCGCCTAATCATATGAAATAAACACTCTAAATCAATACATCCCATAAGGCTAGGCTATTCCCTCTCTTAGTACTCTCAGAAGGGTAAAAGATCATTTTACCCCTCTCATGGCCCTAAGACCCAAAATTGACTAAAACCTAAAAGTCAACAAAAGTCAACTCCCCTGGTTACATTGCGCGTACCAAACATGTACGTTGGGCGTACCCGGTGTCTTCACAGAAAACGAGGTGCGCGACCCCTTACGTTGCGCGTACTGGGATTACGCCCCGCGTAACTCCCAGTTTCAGACTCTAAGCATTTTGGGGTCTTAATCAGTTAAGACCCACGTCCAACTTCTAGATCTGACCATTTATAACCCTCTTAATCCATAAAGTCGGTGACTTTAAGCCTTTGCATGACTGGACAAGTCACTAACACCCATAATACTCCATTTCCTAACACTAGAAAGCTCAATACTCAAGCATGACCTCATATCCACGACCAAGATGGAAACTTTATGGATCTATAACACAAATACCACTGAAATGGGACAGATCTAGGTCCATGGAGCACATTACATGCATAAAGTCTCCACCTTTGGGACTTTTAACCCTAAAATGGCCCATGCAACATCAAACCAAAAAGAGGAAAGTTTTGAACTTTATACCTCCAAATGCAGCTCCTTCCTTTGTAGATCTCAGATCCAAACTTACACTTCAAGCTCTAGCCTCCACAAGCTCCTCTCCTTCTTCTTCACCAACACACCAAGGCACTTTTAGCTCCAAAACACTCACTCTCAGGCTAAGGACGATGGGAGGCTCTCTTAGGGTTTCACTCACTCGTATGGAAGCTGAGAAATGAGCCTTAACATCCATTATATAGTGCATAAGTCAAATATTAGGATTTGCATCTGGACCCATTACGCTCAGCGTAACCCTGGGTATGCCCAGCGTACCCAGGCGAGTCCGCGTCCAAATTAAGCGCATGAGTACGCGCAGCGTACTCATTTGCTACAAGAACTCTTTCAAGGGACCAATTTTGACAACTTGACAAAATGGAAGGATATAATATCTTTACCTGGATTTTGGGATGTTACACAATGCAAATGTATCTGTGGTTATCCAAAAGAAGTTACCTCCCAAATGCAGGGATCCAGGAATATTTGTTATCCCTTGCATTATTGGTGATTTGCATGTTAAAAGTGTCATGTTAGATCTTGGAGCCTCGATCAATGTGATGCCATATTTGGTTTTTCAATCTCTTAATGTTGGACTCAAGGAAGAAATCAGAGTAATCATTCAATTAGAGGAAAAGTCAAGTGTGTCTCTAAGAGGAGTGTCGGAGGATGTGTTAGTACAACTTAATCAACTTGTCTTTCCACGGATTTTTATGTCGTTGATCTTGAAGAGAAGACTCCTTCCAAATCATCTATGATCCTCCTTAGAAGACCTTTCATGAATACCACTCACGCGATAATTGACATCCATAAAAGGAAGATCATTATGGAGTTTGATGGAGAGACCATTGACTTCAACAACTTTGAACCATTGAGGTGCCTTAACAACATTTCTCCATTATATCAGGTTGATTTAATTGAGCCAATAACCCAAGAAGTGTTTGATTTATCTCATGGTGATATTTTAAAGATGGTACTCAACATGAACCTTGATTGTGAGAGTTTGAAGAAAAAATTGGAAATGTATAGATTGGACTTCGAAGTTGAAAAGATTGTGAAGACTTGGGAAGTAAGAAAGTAAACAAAGAAATATGTCTTTCAAGTTGCCTTGTCTCATTCTCCAAACAAGATGTCCCCTTCTATAATCCACCAACCCACACTTAAATTGAAAGTCTTACCTAGCCACTTGAAGTATGCTTATATAGGTAAAGACGAGACTCTTTCAGTGATCATCTCCTCTCACTTGAAAGAATTTGAAGAAGACCAATTGGTTGAAGTTTTGAAAGATCACAAAGAGGCCATGAGATGGAAAATAAAAGATATCAAAGGGATAAGTCCTAATATATGTACTCATAAAATTCTCAAGGAAGATGATTGCTAGCTTAGGAGAGAGGCTCAAAGAAGATGGAATTCTCCAATGATGGAAGTGGTCAAGAGGATGATAATTAAAAGTTTTAAAAGGGGCAAAGAGAAGAAAAAGGTGTTTCATGAAAAGCACATAAACCAAAAACACTTTATTCCAAGTCAAATGGTTCTACTTTTTCACTCACACTTAAAGTTATTCCTGGGAAAACTGCGATGTCGATGGCACAGACATTTTATTGTTACAAAAGTGTTTGATCATGGTGCGGTTGAAATCAAGAGTTTAGAAACGAATCAAATCTTCAAAGTGAATGAGCACCGTTTGAAAACATTTTATGAAGGCTATGGCACGGGAGAATTCGACAACATAACATTGGAAACTCTGATTTATGAAGGTTGAAGGAAGTGGGACTATGTCTTGGCAAAGATGTTAAATAAAAGCCTTGTCAATAAATAATCTCCGCTTGAATTTTGGATGTTTCTAGGCTTTAAGTGGGTCAAAAATAAGTATCTTGAGGTTTAGTAATGATTTTGGTGAATTTTGGAAGAAAACCGAAGTTTGTGGAGCGAAAAATTGCAAAAAGTATCAAAAATCTACAATTTGCACGACCAGGGTGCTCACCTATGCATGTTTGCACGACCCACGGCTCACCTGCACAACTAGCAGCATAAAAATTTCTCCAACACGAGGTGTCTTCTGATGTCCACACAAAGTTTTCAAGACTGCACCCTCATAATATTCGATCCATTTCATCTGCTTCCTTTGCACCACCAAGCTTTCAACCGAGTGCATTTGGGAAGCCATGAACTTCACCTACACATCATTACGCGACCCATGTGTTGTTTACGTATCGTCCTCACATGCTTCCTCCACCTTGATCCCGGTATGATCCTTCCTTACTCTCATCCTAAGTATTGAGGACAATGATTCATTTTAAGCTTGAGGTGAGGTATTCTTATCTTTTATTTTATTTGAATTTAGGTTGTATTTAGTTGCATTTAGAGTAAGTCATTTAGGGCATTTATAAAAGTTGCATAAAAAATTTCAAAAATATAGCATATTTTGTTTCCTTTCTTTTCTAATTTTCATACTTTTTAGATGCATTATAGTTTAAGTTTCATGTATTTTTGTTCTCTCTTTCTTCTCATCCCTACATGTACCATAGTGCCGAGTCATAAGTATTGAATCATATATTGGTCCTGGGTCTTGATATGGTATTCCTTGTATTGGACAAATGGGACACGCTACGAGCCTCACTGACCACTTTGAGACTGCTTGTGTGGGGGTTAAATACATATATCTTGATTAATTCTAGGTGTGGAGGGATGTGATTGGTCAGGATGATGTTTGCAAGCAAATATTAGCCCGGTAGGGTGTTTTAAAGACATTAAAGACTCGCATCTTGGTTTTAGGGGGAATACCCCTTAGTACTTTCGAGTGTCGTCCGAGCCTTGCTTAGTTAGATTCTCACTACCTTTTTAAGATAGATCATCATTTTCTAGGGGTGTAGAGTAGATAGTTAGATATTTTATGTTTATCACACCTTACATTGAGGTGCTTGATGAACTTTGAGTCGGTACCCCTATTCACATTTTTGGGACAGATTTTTTTCGGTAACACCCATTTTTGAGTCATTCCCCACCTTTTTTAGTAGATCTTGACACATTGTCAATGATCATTAGGAGTTCATTATAGCCTCTATCCATTACTCCTTTTTCATATTATTGGAGTACTATGCTTTATGGTGAAATTCCTTAGACCTTCCAAGAAGAAATACAAGAAGAAAACACAAAAAGATGAAGAAATTGGAAAACGAAGACAAAAAGAGACAATAAAAGAAGATTCAAGAAAATCAACAAAAACAAAGAAGAAAAAGAGCAACACAAAAAGAACAAGAATCCAAGTTAAAGACTTATCGACATAAAAAAAAAAAAAAAAAAAAAAAAAAAAAAAAGAGAGAGAGAAGAGAAATAAGAAAACAAAAGATCGAGCAGCAAGGAGACTGAAAACCAAATAACGAAGTTCAAGATTTAAGATTTAGGTTGTTAGGTTTAGATTTAGGTTGAGTAGATTTTTCTTATTTTATTTATTTTTGATTTTGGTGAGAAAAGGCAATGAAGATGAGACGGTAGAAGGTAAAGGATAGTACAACGGAGAAACCCTTAAAGCCGGATGTTTTCCCGGAGGCCGTTTCTGCAAACCCTATTTTGCTACTATGCATTTTAGCCTGGAAAATGTAGGAATCATCGTGTGTGAAGAGGCTCCTTTCCTTCATGAATTATGGTTTACACTGCTGATTTAAAGTGCCACCACTGGGTGCATCCCCTATTTTCCTTTGTGTTTTACACCGCTGCCATATCCAAACGTGATCTGTTCACCCTTCAAGTGGTTCAATAATGTATTTTTTGGCTCTAAAGTGGGGAAAATTTGGAAGATGCGTAGGGTCCATGCAAGATCGATTCTGACCATGTTGATTGATGCTGACCAAGTTCTATGGTATCTTTCTTTTTCCTTTTTAGCTTAACTCATCCCGAGTTCATTTTGGTCTTATTCTTACTTGAGGACAAGTAAGGTTTAAACTTGGGGTGATTTGATAGTTTATTTTATTATCTTCTTTATATAGTTTATTTTAGAATTTTTGGCCCTTTTTATTAGTATTACATTGTATATTCTTTATTTTCTTTATCATGGATTGTGTCGGATACTTTCTGTTTTGCATGAGGTATTTTTCAGGGTTTTTGAGTCTCGATGCGGTTGCGGTTTGGCTTGGAGATGGGATTGGTGGGCTTTAGAGGTGTCATTAGGCTCTATGGATCCATCAAAGAATATTTAGCCTGAAAATGTTGAAGACTTGGATGAAGTGGGCTTATGAAGATGGGTCTTGGATTCTTATTTTGGGCTTGGACTATCCCCATTTAAATCTTGAAGATGATTGGCCAAATTTGAATCACGTGAGGTAAGGAGGGGACCAAGGGAATCTTGAGTAGTTGGGATGTGTAGTGGAGAAAAAGAGCCAATAACATTCCAACATCATTTGCGAGGGTGGAGTCTCATTCACGTAAATCTATGAGGGTACCCGTGCAACTACACACTTTGGGGCTTTTTGGTCATTTTACTCACCATTTTATCTTGGGGGTTAGGTTTGGCAGCAACACTTTGATTTTCCACCATTGGAGCACATTAAATGCGATTTTTGAGAGCTTGATCTAACTTCTTCTCATCCTTCTAGTAATTGTTAGTTTCTTGATGCAAAAACACTTTTGTGATTGTTATCTTGTTGCCATGAGTGACTAATCTCTTTATTTTGGTTGGCTTGGGCTAAAACCCTTGGATATTTGTGGGTTTTGAAGGATTCATGCTTGATTTTCATTTATCTTATGTTCATGATTCTAGTTCATATTTCTTATGCTTGTTTAATACTTTGATCATGAGCTTGGTACTTAAATGAGAAGTTGTTGGGTTATTTCTTTGGTTTAGCATTGAATCATTGAATTTACTTAGAACAAGGGCTTTATGGTGGTAGAAATCATCTCCAGCTTATGGATTATGACTTCTTTATGGATGTGTAAGTATTGGCATCCTCTAGGAATTGGGGATTCCTTCATTCTTAAGGTTAATCAACTTTCTTGGGTTCAATTGCTTCAATTGAATCCTTGATTTTGATTAAGAAGGTATGGTGTAGGCTTCCCCAACCTCCATACCACCTATGAGGAATCTTGGCAAATCATGCTCCATGATTGTTATAACTAATTTAGGATGAATGATAAGCTTCATATTGAATCCTAATGATAAACACACAAATGTTAATTGTGTTGAATTGTCTTGGTTGACCAATTATCTCTAATATTTGAGCATCTCACCATCATCCTTAATTGCAAGCTTTTTAGTTATTCAAGTCTTTTAGTTTTCAAGCAATCACAAAACCCCAATTTTTAGTTTAATTGTAGTTACTTAGTTTTATTACATCACTTCTATTGGATTGTATTTGTGATTGAATATAATCATTTCCCTGATGATCGATACTCCCTTTTACCATTATATTTTGTTTTATTTGCAATTAAAAGGTGTAATTTGCTCAGTGGACTTGACATCGCACCAAAATTAATTACATTGTTTTATGAAAGCTTAATGTAATAATTATAATTTTAAAACTAATGACAATAAAGGTATTTTTAATAACATGTATATGTTAATATATTAATTATATTTTTGTACTATTTGCAACACATACACATATGCCTAATGTTTAGTAGGAAGTAGAACATGATAATTTTAAATTATAAAAAATGATTTTTTAATTTGTTGACCCGAACTAGAAGAACTAGTAGACATAGTAAGATATATGATGTGTTTGACAATATGTTTTTAGAACTTTTAAAAAAAATTGAATTAAAGAAAAAAATAGGTTCATTGGTACGAGCTTCTAGTTTCTATTTTAAATAAATTGAGAATTTCATATATGCTCTTATAGAACTTTTAGCTTTTTAGAGCTTATTGGTTTTAGTTTTTATTTAAGCTTTCAACAAATTTGCGTAACACTTATACAATAAAACAAGCTACAACTTTCAATTTCTAATTTTCAACTTCCAGATTTTCAATAATGATGCTACCAGCTTCCAACTTTCAACCTATTAGTTTTCACTTAACCATTAGCTTCCGACCTTCAACCTATTAGTTTTCACTTAACCATTAGCCTTATCAAACACATTCATAGTAAAATAACTCAATTATTGAGGATGTAGACTAAAATAGATCTTGGTATTGATATTGATACTGTTTTTAGTGTAGTTTAGTTATTGTTTAATATTATTTTTTAGAAAAAATTATAAGAATAAAACAAAAATGGCCAATGTGGGTCTAACCCACTTGGTAGAAACATTGACTCTCAGACTGAAGGTCACAAATTTTAATGTGAGAGTTGATGATTTCTACTAATTCGACGATACTAACTTTTAACCGTTAATTAACCGTTTAAAGAAAAATGAAATTTAATGCTTAAATATCTTTAAATTTTTGGTAAAATGACTCAACGACCCTAAGGGAACAAAGAAAAATGAAATTTAATCCCTAAAGTTATTTTCTTGCCCTTTAAGAGAACAAAGTTGATGTCGACTTGCTTTTTTGGTCACTACGACCTAATATACCAGGTTACATCATCTCTTCATGAGAATCCTATGTTTTTAGGGTTTTCTCCATTAATGAGTTCTTGGTGTTCATGGTTCATATTTCAGATTTCACTCAAATCTAACCTTATGAAATCGATTGAATATGGTTTTATGCCCTAAAATTGTTTTCTATTTTTATAGTTTAATCAATTTTGTATATTCCATGTTGAAATTTTTTTAAGAACCAAATATTATGAATCGATGATATAGTTTGAAATTTCACACATTACACACACATAGAAATCGCACACATACGCACATAAGTTGGAGGATTGACAAATTCATCGTGATATGGGAAGGAGGGTCGTCATCTATGGTGACAGAGGAAGGTAACAATGACGAAGGAAGGAGGAGTAAGTCGTTGAACACAGTGGCTGATCAACAAAGTTGTGTTCTTCTTAGAAACCAAGTCCACCGTCATCGTCGTTCCCTTCATACGCAGCCTGTTATCTTCATCCTTCCTCAGCCCATCACATCTCAATTCTGTCGTCACTACCACCTCTTTGAATCTCAAGCAGTGCTTCGATGACCCCACCTCACTGATTTGGTTCTGAAGAAAAACAATGGAAGGTTTCAATCTACCATGTTTTGCTTCGTCTGTACCCACAAGCCCAACCAGACACCAACGGTTCCTTTGTATTTGGTCGATCCTCCTTTTATTTCGTTCACGACAATTGAAAACCTCTGAAATCTTGTAGCTCTTTTCGTATGGAAGATCGGAGGAATATAAATTGGATTTACAGGAGTACCTTGAACATATCTGAAAGATGATGGTAAATGAACTAAAAGGCCCTATTGTTTTTTGTGGCTTGTTTACACATGAAAAAATTGCACTCATTCATTTTATTTTTATATTTGTATTTAGGATTATCTTTCAAGATAGGAAATAGAAGCAATGATGATCTGAAAAACGTATTTGACAATTCATTTAATGATGTGGCAGATAGTAACCGGTTTACCCCTTCAGTTCTTACAAAAGGACCAAATCGACCCAACAAAAAACAGTTTGTTCTCTTAAAAGACACGAAAAAAACTTTAGGGACTGAAAGGGTAAAGTCGGAACACATAGTAGGGTCGTTGCATCATATTTCCTAAATTTTTTGAGTTATATAGGAAACCTGTTTACTGTTTAGGTCTTTAGGAAACGCACATATCAATTCTGTATATAAGTTCTAATATTTTTCAAATGGACAAACTTGAAACTTAAGCTAATAAATATTAAGTAATTTAAGTGAAATAATTGTGAACCTTCATTATTATTTAGTAGCATTACCTATCCGAAAAGGGAAGTGATTCGTACACAACAATTTTTATCTATACATAACAATCCATGCTTTATGGAGTTGTACAGTACAATACTTTCATGCACAAATTGTTGTGTATGAAAAAAATTTGTTGTGTATGAATCAGTTCCCATCCAAAAATCATGGGTTGTGTGTTAAAACTAAGGGTTTTTGACAATGAATTTTCTTTGTTTGTCAAATTTCGACAATTTTTTTATTGTGGTAATTTTTGTTCGTTAATATCCAAAGTTTGTCAAAACAAGATTATATTTGTCGTTATTACTTGTAATAGCAAGTTTGTAGGAACAAAACCGACAAAATTTGACAAACTTAAGGACTTTCAAGTCAAATATGAAAAACATACTTAGTGTAAAAATTATATATGTAAACTTCAAATTTTTATTTTTTATCTTTTATTTTAATTTTTTTGCAAAATTGTAAAGTTAATGAAAAAAATAACATGGCAAAAATTAGGCATTAACAAACCTAAAATTGTCGTAAAGACAAATCTGTCATATTAATATCCTCCTATATTTTGTTCCTTAATATCATTCTAACCAATTAAATTGTGACATATGATATTTAATGCTTATTTAATGAAATTTAATGATATTTTAAGATATTAATATGACACATGTTATCATTTAAATGGATATGAGGATTGGTAGGAAGAAAAGATAGGAAAATATTTAATTTCTCATCTTTTGATAAACTTAAGGATTTTTATGTCAAAATACCCTAAAATTAAGTATTCAAAACATCACAGACTTATCCATAATTAATCAAGCTATATAAAATTTAATGAATTATTATTATAGTGTTATTATTTTTACAATTTTAGATTTTAAACTCTACGGTACTTAAATACTTACAAACTTTGATGGAATGGCATATAATTCAATCTCAATTATTGAACTTCCATTGGGGTTAATTGCACGGTTTAATGGTTCATTGTACATTTTGATAGTGATTTAACTTTCATTGAACATGTATCATTATATCAACCATACTGCATTCAACCAAAAACATGCCAAAAACATGCCAAAAAATTCAACCACAGTGCATTGAAATTTCATTCTGGATGACCTTAGGCCTACAACCAAATAAAAAACTTCGAAGCCCATTTCTATATATTTTATCGTTATATCAACATTTTAATCAACAAACACATTTTTACTTGCTAGTTGATGTAATTACTTTGTTTATTTAAGGTTTTGAAAATAGGAAAGAGAAAGGAAAAAAAATATGAGAGTTATTCAAAGTTCAAAACACACGCTTTCACCTCCTCCACGTTTAGAAATTTCATATCGAATAGACAAATATTCTTTGTTCTCATAGTGCATCACCATATTAATTTGGTCAACAACTCAATCCAAATTGCAACTTGTTTGAGAATATATATATATATGGGTTCAATTGAGAAAATAAAAAAAAGTTGAGAATGAGGAAATCATTCTCAGCCACTCATTTAATCTAAGCATAAAAAGACACGGTGGCAAACTTGTAAATATGATAACAACCTTCAATCTCAAAGACGTATCTGTAGAGAATTACATTACAGTTCAAACTCATTCATCGTTCATCATCCAAATTTCTTCTCCAACCTTCAACAATCATCCAGATTTCTTCAATTAAACCATCATCCAGTGCTAATCAATCATCGACCTTCGTCAATAACATGTTTATCAACACGATTCAACAGTTAACAACAAAAATTCATTTTTGGTTTTTTTCATCTAACCTTCAATTATGCTTGAATACGATCAGATCTTCAACATCTACGATTAATTATACTCCCAGCGTCATTAGATCAACATCATCGATAATCAACAAAAAAATCCACTTCATATCATTCATTCAACATCGATTGTCAAATAAAACTTCAAAATTGAGGTTAGAAAAATATCAAATCGTTTTTTTTTTAAATTTCATATAATTCTTTATCAATCTACTATTTTGTAAGATTTAAATAGTCAAAGTATCATGTTTTTAACATTTTTTAAAAAGTTAAATTATATGCACTCCAACTGTTTGATGAAATGCATAAACTAAATTACCACGTTGTATTCATATATGAATATGTTTTCACACCTGAATTAGTATATGATTATTAAAACAAAAAAACAAATATGCAAGTCTGTATGTCATTTATATGTGGATAATATATAAAAATTATATATATTTATGAAAATACCTTGTAATATTCATATGTGAATATACTGTGTAATATTCATAAGTGAATATATCATCTAATATTCACAAGTGAATATACTATGTAATATTCACATCTGATATATCATGTAATCCCCCTAATAAATAAAGAACTCTAGCCACACGTCCTCTTCTCCTTCATTTGGACACATGTCATTTTCTAGAATTTGTGAATTTTCTATTTTCCACTTGTCATTTTATTGTATTTTTCATTTTATTAAATTAAAATTTCACATTTAATATGTATGGTAATATATATGTAAGGTATTTATTAAAAAAATGTTTATTTATATAATGTATTCAATACATTAAAGTCTCATTGATTTTAATAATTCAAACTTTTTCTCATTTTTCTTATAAATTCAAAATTTTCAAATTGTTAAAATTTCATATTTAATTTTTTTTAAAATAAACTCATGTAATACATGGGTCTCTCACCTAGTACTACGTAATATTCAGATATGAAAATATTATCTAATATTCATAAGTGAATATATCTTCTAATATTCACAAGTGAATAAACTATGTAATATTCACAAGTGAATTCATCGTCTAATACTTAAATATGAATATACTATGTTTATTATATGCTATATTCATATATAAATGATACTTAAACTGTAAAAAAAAAATTAATTATATATTTTTATTCATAAGTGAATAACAAATGTACTGTAGCAAAAATCTGATGCATTTTTATTCACTTATGAATAACGATAGCTGAAAATATAAAAAAATAAATAAATTTTTTATTTTATCTTAAAACTATATCAATATGGATGTGTATTTGTTGAGAATAAAAAATCATGAATTTTGGTATATTTAAAATCATTTTTAGATAAAAATAGCTTCTTAAAAATTAAAAAAAAAACGAAAAAACTATGTTTTTGTATATATTAAGGTAATGATTAGCATAGTTTAAGGAAACATATTTTGTTGAAAAAAACATGTTTATTCCTTTCTCATTTCTGCTGGTACGACGGAAGCTTTTGCAGCAAAAATAAATGAGTGGCTGAGAATGATTCCCCCATTCTCAACCTTTTATACATACATATATATATATATATATATATATATATATATATATATATACACTAGGTGTGAAACCCGTATATTATACGGATTGATTTAAAAAAAGATTAAACATTAAAATATAACATAAAATATTTTTTAATGTACAACTTTAAAATAAGAAATGAAGAAATGTATTTATTACAATTTAATATCATATATATGATATTCAATACTTTACATATATAAGTATATGACTTTAATTATAAAAATTGAAAAAACCAAAAATTAACAAATGGATAATATTTATTTCAAAAATACCACGAAATGACAAGTGTCAAAACTCATGAGAGATTGACATGTGGCAAAAAAAAACTTTCATTTATTAAGGAGGATATATATATATATATATATATATATATATATATATATCAAGGTTGTCAAGATCGGGATCCTAACTAGTATCGTTTTGGGTTTGCAAGATCGGGATCGAGATCCTAAGATCCCACAAAATAGAATATAATTTTAATTTATAATATTTTTAATAATGAAAAATATTTCAAGCATTTAATTTTTCGTTCAAAAGTTATAAGTCACAATAAATATTAGTCATAAGTTACAATAAAAAATAATAAATGATAGATCGGTAAAGGGGTAAAAGACATAAAGTGGTAAAAGAAATTTCATTTACAAAAAAAAACAAAAAAAAAATTCAAGGGAAGGTAGGATCAAATCGGATATATATATATATATATATATATATATATATATATATATATATATATATATATATATATATAGTTAGGTTCAAGTGAGACCACTATATTTTGTGAGACGGGTATACGCAATCTTAACCACTCATTTTGTAGATAAAAAAACATTTTTAAAATGCAAAATAATTATAAATTTTAGATTTTTTTAAAAAAATATTATTTTCGTCAATTTTTATTCAAAAAAATAAAAAAAAAATTACCGTTTTTTTTAAATATCTATTAAATATTCTAGTAGAATATTAGAATATTTTATATATCTGTCAAATCTACTAGAATACTAAAATATTCTAACATTCTAAAAATCAAATTGGAATATTTACAATGATATATTCTATTAGAATATTTCGCGTATTAAAAAAAAACAATTATTTTTTTAAAAAAAATTGGGTAAAGAAAATGACAAAAATAATAATTAACAAAAGAATTTTTGGATTTTTCCTTTTATTTTGAATCTTAAAATTATTTTTAGATTGCGTTTCACGGTCTTTCAAAATTAACATGATCTTAAATAAACCTAAACCTACATATATATATATATATATATATATATATATATATATATATATATATATATATATATATAGGGTGCGAATCCGGTAGGAACCCAAAAATTGATAGGAACTGCGATTAGTACTCTCCACCAATCATTTTCTTAAGGGCACAAACATCAAAGTCATTTACTTAGTCGTGACGCACATCTATGAAACGTAGTACGACCTCAAGGGAATAATCATGTGCGACGAACGTCCATGAACACAAATTCTCGTCCCTAAACCCTTTATAAACACCCTAAACCCTTTATAAACATCTAAAATTAGAGGTTCTTACGGTTATTTACCTTTTTTGGTTCTCATTTGAACCTTTATATATATATATATATATATATATATATATATATATATATATATATATATATATATAGGGTTAGGTTCATTTGAGACCACTTATATTTTGTGAGACCGTGAGACGCATTTGTTTATTTTTTTTTATTTTTTTTTAGTTAATTCATGTTCCGAAAATAATATTTAAAAAAAGAATTTTTTGATTTTTCCATTTATTTTGCATTTTAAAATTATTTTTAGAATATGTATAGTGTAATATTCTATTTAGAATATTTCACGTATTTTTCAAAAAAAATAGAATTTTTTTTTTATTTTTTTTAATTTTTTTTTTTATTTTTTTTAGTTAATTTAAGTTCCGAAAATAATATTTAAAAAAAGAATTTTTAGATTTTTCCATTTATTTTGCATTTTAAAATTATTTTTTAGAATATGTCAGTGAAATATTCTATTTAGAATATTTCACGTATTTTTAAAAAAAAACGGATTTTTTTTTTATTTTTTTTATATTTTTTTATATTTTTTTTAGTTAATTCAAGTTCCGAAAATAACATTTAAAAAAAGAATTTTTGGATTTTTCCATTTATTTTGGATTTTAAAATTATTTTTAGATTTGGTCTCACGGTCTCACAAAATTAGAATGGTCTCAAATGAACCTGAATATATATATATATATATATATATATATATATATATATATATATATATATATATATATATATATATATATATATATATATATATATATATATATATATATATATATATATATATATATCACCGTAAGTTTTGAGTATCACTATCTGCATGCTTGGTGGTGAAGGAAAGATTGAGCAATTGGATTTTTAATAAAAAAAATATTGAAATATGAGATCAAGTATTCTATATGAGCTTAGACCATGTCCATATTATTTACTTGAAATTTTTATTCACTAAAATCCTATTGTCGATGAATTCTTCTTTTTAAGTCTTAACTGTCTAAGTTAATAGTAAAGAAAACAAAACTACCCCAATTTATACGTTAGGTTTGACTTTTTTAACCGATGATTGTTGTTTATCGTAATTTAAAAGATAATATATCTGAAAGTGACATTAAACCAAAAGCAAAACACAATATTGCCGTATGTTATGTATGTTATAAGATCCAAGTGTATCAGTGAGAAGTTTCCCTCCCACACCACAATTTCATCACTTTTTTTTTCTTTCACCTAAACCCAAATAATGGATGGAAAATTTTCCTTACTATTCAGTTTTTTTTTTATTTTATAAATAAAATTAATTTTTTTATGATTTATTATTTTTAAATTAGTACTAAACATAAAATTTAATTAAAAATAAAAAGAATTTCATTAATTAAAATAAAATTTACATTGAACCTATATTTAATAAGTAGAAAAAAAAAACGCAAACAAAAAATAAACAACCCACAACATAGAAAACATAATTAATATCCTAATTTTAAAAAATCCAAAATACGTCACTCGGAATCATCGTCCTCGTCATCGACCTCATCGTCTTCATCATTCTCCCGAGCGTCACTATCGTCATCAGAATCTTCGCTCTAGACGAAAATATCAGAATCCTCGTTTGATTCATCAAACAAATTATCGTGAGAAATTCTATCGGCGGCTGAATATGAGTCATATAAACGTGTTCTACCAAATCAGCACGAAGTGCGTGATGAATGTCGCGATTATGTACTTCTCTTCAGTTTGCCCTATACTCTTGTGTACCAAGGGTTACACTTTCGACATTTGACAAAACTTCATTTTCGTTGTACCCACATATCGTTCTTCCTTCATCTTCAAGAATCATATTATGAAATATGATACATGTATACATTACATGTTGTAACCTTTTCACTTCATATGACCTTGCCCCGACTACTAGTACTTGTCAACGCCTCTTAAGTACATATCTCCCTTTTACTCTCCATGAAGTCTTTTCTGAGAGTCCCACGGTTTCATCTGCGTTATCGATCGATGCAGACCAGAAATGTTCATCACATCCACCATTGTTATCTTCATTCACAAGGGACTTTAATTCGATAGTTTGGTTTTTATCCAGTCCTATGGTTGCAAAAACTTGATTTGGGACGATTTGAGCCTTTTGATAAACTAGAGCTTTTTCTTTTAAATACTTTGGTTTATTTTGTGAAATGCGTGTGAATTCTACTGAATTTTCAGAAATTAGTACTTTCGCAGGTTCATATTCGTTTTTAACAAATGTTGAACAATCAACTTCATCTTCTGCTGAAATTTCACTCATATCACTGTCATCGTCGAATTCATATGTGTTTTCAACATTGAGTTTATTATATGAACTCAACTTTGAACTCAATGAGTCAAATTTTTGTATAGTTTCGGTTTTGATTTTCAATTTATCATTTTCATCCAAAAGCTGCTTTAACATGTTCTTATGCTCTTTGGACTTGATGAATGTTTCATTTTTGTCCAGTCCCACCCTGTAAGCATCTGAAATTTCATCAAAAGAGACGATTGACTCACACTTATAACAATCAGCGTCGATTCATCTTCCTTTAATTCAAGAAAAGGTAAGATTATTTTATGAATTTTCTTACCAAACTCACAATCAAGATGTAATTGTGTAATATTGAAGTAAATCCTTTTTGCAATCAAACAAAAAATATTGTGTTGTTTCAAAAGCATTAAATTGTCTTATTGCAAATAAGTAAGTTCATCGCTAGACTTAGAAATATCGGACTCCAACTTTTCAATCCATATGCGTCGTTCCTCACTCTTTGACAAACCCATGCTGGTTTGATCGGTTAGGTTAGAATTGTCAAGCAAGTTTGTTTTAAACTGTTACTTATACTTGAAAATGTGAATTTCAATTATTTTAGTTCAGTTTCGTATTGTGACACAGGAATATTCAGTGATTCGAGAATAGAGTGTACCTTATTGATCATTTAATCATACTCGCTGATTTGTTCAAACACTGGCTTCATAGCAAAGCAGGTATCACTCCCATTTCCACCGTCAGTGGGATATCCTCGCATCTATGACACATCATTTGTCACCACAAAACATCTTCCTTCAAGGTACGAATCCTCCTCTTTCACAATGAAGATTTTCCCATGAGTAGGCTTGCGAACCTCCTCATCTTCAGAGTCTGTGGACCAGACTTCTACCCTGCCAAATTTATCATCACCTTCATTTTCCTGCATAATCAAAGCAGGCATTGTGTTATATGCATTCTTTTCTTATTGATTTCTTTAATCTTTCGTAGATGGTAAGCTTCATCATCTTCTCCCTCTTTCTTTTCGTTTTATCTTTGCAACATACACTCCTTTGCCAAATGATTTTTTCCATGGAAATAGTTGCAATCATAGTCTGAGTCACCCATGAGCTTCTTCTCTTTCTTGTCTTCATCCTCCTGCGAACCGTTCACATTTTCTTCTTTCACTTTTTCAGAGCTATAACTATCCTTCTAGTTTCGGTTCTTTTGTTCCAGTTGAAGTTCTTCTTTGCAAATCTCTTTGGATTCAACACCATCATTGCAAACTCTTCTTTAGAGAGTTCACAATCAAAAATCTCAAAATCTAAATCATCCACTTCAGCCACCTTCTTACCCTTCACGACAAGGGCCAATGATCTCAATCCAGAGACTACTTTCGCTTCTTTGGTCACTTCATCTTCATGTGACCTCAGGATACCAACAAGTTTGGCCAGTGTATAGTTCTTGAACTGCTCATGTGCCTTAATTGTAAACACCACTTCCTTCCACTCTGATCGAAGTCTATTCATAAACGTGACTTTTTGTTCGATTAACTCACATCTAATTCCATGCTTCGTCATTCTGCTTAAAAGATGATTATATCGATTGAAGGTTTGACTTAAACTTTCTTCAACCTTCTGTGAAAAGGAACCAAATTCTGAAAGCAAGAGCGTTTGTGTTGAGTGCTCAAGATCCGCATCTGTTGAGTAGAGTTCCTTAAGCTAATCTCAAATGGCTTTGGTAGTGTCACAGGAACTAACCAAGCGAAAAGTGTCAGCTTGTAAGTCAAATCGAATGATTCTCAATGCCTTAACATTGCTGATAAGTTTTTCCTTTTCATCTTGAGGAGCGTCCTTAATATCAAGAAGGAATTGTAGTCGTTTTGAGTTTTGATAACGCTTTTGCTTTCAATATGAACAAATGGTCCAGGAGTTATAGCCTCCCATATTAGATATCCATTATCTTCCAGGCCAAGAATGTAATCTTCGAAGTGAAGCACCCAAACTTCATATTCATTTGGAAAGAGAATTGGGATCCTAATGGTTAATCCAATGTTGCTCGAAAGATTCATAGAGGTGATGTGAGAATCATCGTGCTGCATGATGATAAGATCTTTAAAACCTGTTAAGAATCAAACGTGTAAAACTAAAGCAATTTTAGGTTAATATTTAGATTGCTAAAAACATCAAGAATATAGTGATGATCATTAAGCTAGATGCAGTATTAACGGGAACCCTAAAAGCTCTTAAATAGAAGAGATGTGTATTTATTACACAGTCTCCTGCTCTGATACCAATTGTTAGGATTAAATACCCTTGAATGATCGATTAGATTCAAACATAGTAAAGCAAGAACACAAAAATGACTCAAAATATGTTGAATGATTCAAAAGTCAAGCCTCTGAAGAACTCGATGAAGAATTGCTACTATAGAGGCGTGATTAGGGTTATAAGATAATATCAGAGTTGCCAAAATACGATGCATGCATGCATCTTAAATACTCTAACCCTATTAAATAAATACGGGAGGACAGGCCCAACCCGTTTACAAAACAAACTAAACAAATGGCCCAATGACGCAACATAATAATCCTAACAATAAGAAAGCGACACGTCGCCCCTTCCGAAAAAATGTGCGGTGTGCATTTTAGATGCACGGTGTACAAATTAAAATTTTGCCCTATAAATATCCCTTCGTATATGCTCCTCAAATCTCACCCCTACAACCTCTATCGCTCAATTCTCTCTCTTACAGCCCATTTTACCTTAGTTTTCTGGTAGTCAGAGAGCCCTGAGACCCCCTGAAGTACCCGACCACTAGTAGCTATCTAGTAGAAGCTTTCGGGTCAGATTTTTGCCCACATAATCCCCAATTTCCATTAGATTACTTTGTAAGTCAAGCTACGCTTATTTATTTTAAGTGTAACTTTTAATTATATTCATAGTCGTTATTATGAACATATAATTAATATTTATAAGTGATTCCAAGTCATTATATTGATTGATCTACTTGCGAGAGTGATGTATATGCTAGATTTAGTGAGGTGTTTAATGTGTGGGATCTCCAAACAATATACTCTGTGTACCAAGCGGAAGCTACCTCTGATATGACCATACCTTGTTGTTCCTTACTTGATAGATCTTGATGTAAACATTGATATTAATAAGGAATCTAGACTATAATTATTATAGTCACCAGGGTTATGAAACTAGATTAAAACTTAGTGCTTTATACGTTTAGGTCTCTTTGAAAATGCGAAGCAAAGCGCTGCCGAATTTTCCTATCACCCACCTAAGTTAGGTGAGTGCATAGTCTCTTTCATGAACATGATTTTAATACAATTATTAAATATCTGTTAAAAAGTTTATATGTGAACTATTTGCCTATTTCCTGGAATATGTGTTATAAATTTATATGTTTATATACAAAGTGCGAACCAGATATGGTTCTATATGTGTTATAGTATACAAATAATATTATCACATGATAATAATAGAAGTATTATTTGTGAAAAAGATAAAGGAGATATAAATATTCTATGTTATTAATAGGATAGGGTCGCCTAAAATAAAGTTAGTATTTCAAGAAAGATAAGTCGGGTAGTCTTGCCTATTAGGGAAATAAGACTTACAAAGGATGTTTAGTTCAATTAAGATTGAATAGTGGGTAGTGTCATGTGAAGGATATATACATTAGGAACGGAGAGTATAACTCTGTCCTATGACACTATCAGGTGTCGACGTATGGTAGCTCCGTACGGGAGTACATCTTAGTATTCTTATTGGATGACTATAAATGGTGGGTCCATATTAGGCATCTGTAACGGTATGTATGGTCATATCCCATAGTAAGTGACAACACTAGACCATTCTAGGCGGTCTTGTTAATTACATTGCTAGTGTAGGCTAATAACCTACATAGTAGATAAAGGGTAATACTAAATTCATCAAATACTCTGATGGATCGGGTGCCTTTATGACTATCATCAGCCAAGGAAGCCCCTAGCGGTGTAGTCAATTCCTCTCTTTTAAAACGGTTTATCTCCTGATAATCGTGAACTAGAATATATGTTAGGATCGCTCAGGAAGGGTACTTTTGGGATAAAGGGAATTATAGATATTTAAGTTAAGTTATATCTATATTATTTAGTAACAGTTGGCTTGCAGGTCTGATAATTAAGGAATGTTATAATAAGAATATTATAGGATTGAAATCAATATATATTTCACCATGTTTCTCAACCTGCCCCACTCAGTTTGTATGCATCATAGGTATCAAGACTTAAGCCACTGGAACTTTATTAGGATACTAAATGATTAAGGGAAAGTCTGCCATGGTGTTTTGAACCCTTAGGTCTTTATGCTGTAACTTATGTATATGTATTGATTATGACATCCTTAGTGTTTTAATAAACTGAGGCAATCCCTTATTCTCAAAATATTTAATTATATTAGGATCTTCTGCAACAATGATAAAATGATTTTAAAAGCGTAAAGAAAAAGTTTTAATTGGTTCTGAAAATTAAAGGATGTGACATGAACTCAAATCATTATGGAATATTTCATATTCCATTTATTTACTATTAATTAATTACATAACAAGTCCCTCAAATAAATATATTTTCATATCTACATCATTTTTGTTCTTGCGTGTAACCCAAAACGACACTGCTTTTTATAGTAATATTATTCGACTTTATTATGACTATGGACATTAATCTCCATCTCCGTAATGTTTATTGCTTAATTGTAACCGAGCTTCACCTTAGTTATAACATATGGAACTGGGTTTATGGTAAGATTTAAGAACTTTAAGCAAATATCTTTAAGTAATTAATAAGTTTTACCTTTCGTTACCATTATCACAAATGAAGTTTGAAAACATCAAAAAAATAATTTAAAATTAGGGATAATGTCATAAAAAGCCTTAAGTTTGGCAGAAAATGTCAGTTTTACCTTTCGGCAGATTTTTGGTTCGTTTATACCGCAAACTTGTCACTTTTTTGTCGGTTTTGCCCTTTTTACCTGTAATAGCAGGTTTCCAAGTTACCATGAATTATTTTTTGCGAAAAAACCCTTGAGTTTACAATTTTTTTGCAATAAAACCCTTAAGATTATAAACATATAAAATATAAATATATACTCAAAATTTGATAAAACTAAATAGGTTTTTAAAAATTTTTATATCAAACTAATATAAGTTTTATTGAACTTATATTATGAAACCAAAACTGAAACATATTTTTAGCTTTACGTACGGTAAATTTTATTTGGTTTGATATAAAAATTTTATATTTAAATTTTAAACAAGTTACCTAGTTTTATCAAAATTTGAATATATTTATTAATTAATACTTAAACATTTCAAAGCAACATTAAAATATGTCTGTTAACTAATAATTAACTATGT
This sequence comes from Lactuca serriola, assembly GCF_051521515.1. Taxonomy (NCBI): domain Eukaryota; kingdom Viridiplantae; phylum Streptophyta; class Magnoliopsida; order Asterales; family Asteraceae; genus Lactuca; species Lactuca serriola. The sequence goes on from NC_136410.1 coordinate 48,430,024, forward strand.
TAAAATAGTTAAAGATATGAATAATAGGACATTAGTTACATTCAATTAATTTTTTTAAAAGGAAAATAAAAATATTTTATATGTTTAAAAGTTTTGTTTTTCAGAAATAATAACATATCATATTTTTTATATGTTTGAAGTATCATATTATTTTTTATAAAATATCATAAACACTTTAAACATAAAAAATAAACATAAACATTTTAATCATATAAAATATAAATATATTTGTCTAATTTATGATATAAATATATTTATTTTTATAAAAAAAAATATGATAGTTTATTTTTTTTGAAATACAAAGCTTTTAAACATATAAAATATTTTTATTTTCCTTTTAAAAAAATTAATTGAATGTAACTAATGTCCTATTATTCATATCTTTAACTATTTTAACATAGTTAATTATTAGCTAACAGACGTTTTTTAACGTTGCTTTGAAATGTTTAAGTATTAATTAATAAATATATTCAAATTTTGATAAAACTAGTTAACTTTTTTAAAATTTAAATATAAAAAGTTTATATCAAATCAATATAAAATTTACCATACGTAAAACTAAAAATATGTTTCAGTTTTGGTTTCATAATATAAATTCAATAAAATTTATATTAGTTTGATATAAAAAAATTTAAAAACTATTTAGTTTTATCAAATTTCGAGTATATATTTATATTTTATATTTTATAATCTTAAGGGTTTTTTTGCAAAATATTTGTAAACTTAAGGGTTTTTCGTAAAAAATAATTCATGGTAACCTGAAAACCTTCTAGTGCAGGTAAAAAGGGAAAAACCAACAAAAAAATGACAAGCTTGCGGTATAAACGAACCAAAAATCTGCCGAAGGGTAAAATCGACATTTTTTCGCCAAATTTAAGGCTTTTTATGACATTATCCCTTAAAATTAAGAATTAAATTAGCTCATATGAGGATACAAATAGTGCTTTATTCGTTCACCTCTTTTTCGAACCGAGGGATGTATTAGGTAGTTGTATTTAATATTTTATTAGTCAAGATGGTTTACATATTAACGTTGTTGTATTTTCCATATTCATTATTAGAGTTAGAGGAGGATATCATACCCCTATTCTAATAAAAGAATAGTTTTATTTTCTTTTTGATGTGTGTCATCTTATTAGAGTTAGAGGAGGATATCATACCCCTATTCTAATAAAAGAATAGTTTTATTTTCTTTTTGACGTGTGTTATCTTATAAGACATCTTAATGAATGCATATTTTATTATTTTTGTCATGTGTCAACTTATTATGTCTCCTATCTGCCACTTGTCAACCTATTGATTATTCATTTTAAATTTTAAATTTTAAATTTCTCACTCTATCTACATTAAATTAATAGCATTAAAAATAAAAATTAAAATAAAATTAATACAAATTATAAAGTGATATAATTCTACATATTTATTTAAATCAATGATTATAATTTTATATAACTAAAAAATCTCTTAATTAATAATTTATTTAAAATAATTGATTAATAACTTTGAATTCTTACTATAAAAGTTTAATTAATTTTGTAACCGAGATTCCCACGGGTTATAAACTAGTTGTAACATATAAATACCCATTTATAGCTAAAGAAAATCTCAAATAAAGTCCTAACGTATTTTCCATATTCATTATTAGAGTTAGAGGAGGATATCATTTCCCTATTATAATAAAAGAATAGTTTTATTTTCTTTTTGACGTGTGTCATTTTATTAGACATCTTAATTAATGCATATTTTATTATTTTTTTTTGCTATGTGTCAACTTATTATGTCTCCTATATGCCACTTGTCAACCTATTGACTATTCATTTTAAAATTTAAATTTTAAATTTCTCACTCTATCTACATTAAATTAATAGCATTAAAAATAAAAATTAAAATCAAATTAATACAAATTGTAAAGTGATATAATTCTACATATTTATTTAAATCAATGATTATAATTTTATATAACTAAAAAATCTCTTAATTAATAATTTATTTAAAATAATTGATTAATAACTTTGAATTCTTACTATAAAAGTTTAATTAATTTTGTAACCGTGGTTTCCACAGGTTATAAACTAGTTGTAACATATAAATACCCATTTATAGCTAAAGAAAATCTCAAATAAAGTCCTAAAATTTTAGTTTGTTTTTTTATAGTTAAAAAAATCCTATATGATAGATAAAGGTACATTGTGTATCTTTGCCCTCTTTTACATATAACTTTGCAAACTTTTAAGTTCTCTTCTAAAGTTACCCCCCCCCCCCCCCCCCCCGAGCCTCCTTCAACACTTCAATAAGGAATGATACCACTTTTATTCTCATTTCCCTGACATGCTTCTTTTTTCCCATTTCTTTCTTGCTTAATGCATCCTCTATTAATGGAGCTTGAAGCTCAACATCTCAATCAAAACTCTATCAAAACCAAATTGGAGTTGATTTAATAAATAATGAGAATTCTAACATCAAAACCATCCATGAATTTTTGATATAACATCTAGTTAATCACCATCATCAGATTTGGGGTTCAAACCCAAAACCTACGTTCAATTTTTAGAGAATAATAGGAGATTTATACATCAATTCAACAGTAGAGATCCCCATATTGGATTGTCTGCTCTTCTTTTTCAATTTGAAACTCTAAAATGATTCATCTTCATTAAAATCTCCTTTGGAGATCTCTACTTTTCTCAAATAGTGATCCTCAAGCTAATGGGGGATAGATTCTGCTATCTAGCTCTCTTCTTTTATTATTATTTTTTTCTTTGCAAAAATGGCCCCTAACATCCCATTTTCTCATTCCTAGCTAGTTAAAAGGGAAGGTCTTTATTTTACACTTTGACCTCAACGTAAACTTCCTCCTAGCCATTCAATCATTTGATTAGGTCAACACTAACCATCAAGTTTGCATGTTCGCAAAACGAGTCCCTCAACTCAGTCTCCATCTTAAAGTTTAAATTTTATTCTTATTTTTAATTCTCATATTATATATTGAACTCTTCATGATAAATATTAATTTAATTAATTAATTAATTAAAATTTTAAAAGACCCCTAATAAGATGTTACAAATAATTTATCTTAATTGTGTTCATTCGAAACCCTTTATCTTCTAACAAAGTATTCCATGTATCCAATATTGCATTTAACTATGTTTTAGTTTTCATAATCAAGACATCATATGCAAAAAAACATACACCATGGTATATCTCCATGTATCTCATGAGATACATCATCCATAATCATGAAGAAAATGTAAGGGCCAAGTGTTAAACCTTGACAGAGCCCATTCTCAAAAAAAAAAAAAAAAAAAAAAAAAAAAAAAAAAAAAAAAAAACTTTGTATCGCCAACTACACTTCGGATACATGTTATAGACCGATAATACGTATCTCGGATATACCTAATATAACATCATGAGACATTCTAGGTTCTAAAGTCTTTATGATCATCTCGTTAGTACCTTGAACATAAATCATATCGAGAGATAAATAATAAATTTTATTATAAAAATGTTATTTAACAAAATAATACATATTCATGTGTACTTGTTTTTGATGATATATGTATGAAAATTAAATTTGAAATTTTAGGTGTATCATTAGCACCTTAAAACATAACTTTTAATAAAAAGTAGAAAAATAAACAAAAATTCAAACTATAGGACATTTCATTTTTAAATGGTGTTTAATGACAAGAAATATAAAATAATGTAGAAATAATGTCACATATAGAAAGAATAAAATAATAAATAAAAGCCAATAATACACCCATTTTGATGCAATTTATCGATTAACAAACATCCATAAATAATCAATTACATAAATTATGGGAGCCTAGCGATGACAGAGTTTTAAAAGTAAGTTAGAATCAATTTGTAACAGAAGGTTGACTATATATATGTTATGATAGAGTAAAAACTTGTAGTAATAAACTTTTTAATGAGAGTTTCGTCTTTGAACGTCTGATTTATTTCTTACATAAGGAATTGTTTTACACATATACATATACCAATTGACTAATAATTAGGGTTACTTATTTAGCAATTTATTTAATGCAGTACATTTTTTTGTTTATCAACTTATTCAAACTATGTTTCAATTTATTATAAAATTTGCTAATAACATGTGTTAATTTTGGTAAAAAAAAATATTACCTTGTTATAATATAAAAAATTGATACAGTACTGTATAAATTGGCATCGCATAAATTTTATTTTATAAATCGATAAAAAGAAAATATTTCTTCATATTTAAGTTTGTATCATTGTATGAACATGTAGATAAAAAAAATATATAAATATATATAAAGTAGGGAGTCATCAAAATTAGGTATAAATTTAATATTTCTGCGCACATCATTAGACAATGGGAGATGATGTTTCCATGTACATTTGTGATCCTTCCACCGAAAAAATAATATATCGACAATTGTACCCTTATTTTATTTTGTAAATATATACTCAAAGAGATGGTAGGCTTTGTAGATCATTCTGAATTTCTTTCGGTGGGAGATGAATCAACATCTTTTAACGTTTTTCAGTCTTAAATCTGAGATCCTTTCAAAAATTAATTGATTTCATTAGCATCTGATGTATCAAGAGAAACAACCGATTTGGTAAGGACATGTTTCGATTCGAAGGAAAACCCAAAAGTTCATGTGTTTAAGGCCGGTCTTCCTGGGATAAAAAACAAGAAGTCAAGGTGGATGTACAAGGCGACGAGATTCTACAAATCAGCGGCTAGAAAAATATAGAGAGAAAAGATAAAAACAATACATGGCATTGTTTCAAACGAAGCAGTGGGAAGTCCACAAAAAGGTTCAAATTGCCGGAGAATGCTAGATGGATCAGGTGAAAGCAGCGCTGGAAAACAAAGTACTCATGACTACTGTGCCCAAGGAAGAAGTGAAGAAGCCAGATGTTAAGTCCATTGACATCGTTGGTTAAAAATCCACTAGTCTACAAAATTCGACATGATTAAGGTGTATATTGTTTGAGTTTAGTTGGCAGTGTTTGCTCTGTGTGTCAACTTTGGTCTGATATCCTTTTCTGTTTGGTTCGTCCACCATGTGTTCGATGAAATAGGACTAATATATCTATAGCATGAAAAACCAAATCTTTAAATCCCTGTTTGGTATCAACTATCAAATAATCATCCTTGGTGCAGTGGCGGACCTTAGTGGTGTCCGGGGGTCGGCCACTACTCCGATGTAGTGTAAAAAAAAATTATGTTTTTTCTATTAGGTGTACCAGCTTAAAATACGAGTGTCACTACTAATTTAGATTTTTTCGAAAAAACAAAATTTAGTGTCGCCGCTACTAAAACGTTGTGTGTCTGCCCTGCCTTGGTGATTGAGAAAAAATTAGAAAAATCTTATTTGGTGGTCAGAGGAAGCAGACAAGTCGGCTGAAGATGTAGATGCATCGACTAAGGGGAAGACGCGGATGTATATCCTGCGTTGTTTGGAGTTCTTGTCGTGAGTTTTAGGAAACAAAAGCAGGATTTCCATTTTTGAAGTTTTAGACGATGGGCGAGTCAAAATATAGAAGCTGGGCCACGGAACCGCGTAAGGACTGTTGGTCCTATGGAATACAGAAATGTCGTGGTCAAACATATTGACTCTTCAAACCATATTCCAATATTACCCTTTGGCTTCGTCAATATATACTTATTGTCAAATATGATTAAACTTGCTTCATATAATAATAACATATCTTATAAAATAAATAAGCTTTTGAATTGAACCATTATTGTGGTAACTTTAAATAGTTTAGTAATTAAAAAAAATATTTATAAGTAAACCGTATACAGAATTAATATATTTTTATTTTAAAAACATATCTTTACTTGTTTATAATAAAGATTTAAAAAATAAAAACACATACATTTATAAAATAAAAATGATTTGGCTGAAATGATGTTCTCAGGGTGAATTTGAATTATTTCAGTGATCCTGATTAACTTATTTGTATTTCAGCAAATCATTAAAGGATTCTTTGATAGAAAATGTACAATTTAGTGCTCAACCACTTGTATGAATGATACATAGGTTTCAATATAAGATTGCTCAAATGATATGTTAATATCATTTTAACTTTCAAATAAAAAATCATTTATATAGAATTAAAATTTTTTAAAAGTTACAAACACATTGAAATCAATCAAATTCATGGATATCACCCCCCCCCCCCCCCCCCCCCCCCAAAAGCATGCAATTCCAACTCAAAACCCAAGAATCATATGAACCTAATTTTCAAAACTTAAGAATTAAATAAACCTAATCTTCATCTCAAAACTCATAGATTTCAAAACATATTCCAAATAACAAAGAATCAGATAAATTTAATCATCAAACCTACTTTCCTAATCTTAAAATAGTTAGGAGAAAGTTGTGTTTTAGAAACAACGATGATTGTGGAGGTGTTAGCGGTGATGATAGGAAAGTTAAATAAACCTCATCCTCAACCTTTTTTTTTTTTTCTCTTTTTCTATTTGGTATTTATTTTCTTTTTCGTTTTCTGTTCAACCCTAACACACGTACACACAATATGGTAGTGGTGACGACGACGATGGTGGAGTTTAAGAGCGACAATGACGAGGACGACGACATCGATGGTGGAAAGATGTTGACGAAGAATTTTGTTCGGATAAAGAAGAGTAATTAGTGTAAATTCTCACTAGGTGATTGATTTAGATTTATTTTTTCAGTTGAATAGTTCATATGGATCTAACCAATTCAAAAGTTAAAATTAAATAAATCGAACACTCTTTAATGGCTTAACTATTAAGAGAATATCAAACATGCTCTAATCAATCCACACCCAAAAGTAATTTGGGGGACTAAAACATAATCTTCTAAACGTGTGGGTTAATGGAATTATCATATTTGAAATTCTGATTAAGTTTCCAACAATTATATAACTTCTTAGTAGAAAAAAATGGTAAAGTGAGGAGACCAATACAAATTACACAAAAAAAAAGCATTGAACTAATTGCTTATATTGTTTCTTTTAAAACCGAAGGCGCACAACCTACTCAAAAACACATTAAAAAGATAACTCAATCCACTTGAATTATAAATTATAAACAGTAAACACTCAAATAATGGGTAGCAGGGTAGGCGAAATTACCTCTCGTCTGATAACTGTTGGAAACTTTAATAATGTTTTAATAATGTTACTTTTAAATTTTTTTCAGGATAAAAAACCAAATAAAATCTATCGAGTAAAGTTAATTTGAATAAAATGTTAAAATAAGGTAAGCGTGAGGAAACCCTTTTTACCCATGGATGGATTATTAAATGGTTGTGGTCTCCCCCAACCTCCTTTTTGCCCTTTTCAACTCTTTTTGTGAGGGTCAAAACGATGTTCCCACCAATCCCTCCTTGATTTTGAGTCTGCGTTCTTCATTCCCCATTTCCACAAAATCAATCCCTAAAAGCCCAATGAATCAAAAAGCAGTTTGATCAAATTCACAACATATAAAAGCTTTCCTTCTGTTTTTGTTTTGTTCAACTGTCATCGATGGTGTTCAAGTGCTCTCTGTTTCTTCTGATCTTCTGCTTTCTGGGTTCTACTTTCGGAGTTCATCATGCTCGCACCCATCTTCAGAATCTAAATCCAAATGCTTCTTCACTTCTCACCGGAATCGAAATACCTAATCATTCAAGCTTTAATGAAATCTCGGATTCTTCTTCTTCTTCTTCTTCAGATTGCGGCTTCTCCTCGCCCGAGAAAACAGAAACATTAGACGGAAGAGAAACAGGTAGGAATGAATTTGAATCGGTCAAACTCCACCTGAAACACCGATCACCAGGTCAAACTTCCATGCCCGCTAAAGAATCATTATTCCATTCGGCCGCAGGTGATGTCACCAGGATCCAAACGCTTCACAAAAGGAGCCTAGAGAAGCAGATTCGCAACACCGTTATGAATCCGAAGAAGCACGATGAAAGTTCTGCCGTAAAGCTCAAGCCTGCGGTAGAGGAAGCGCCGGCGGTGATGGAGAGTTACGCCGGAAAACTTATGGGTACTCTGAAATCAGGGGTAACACTCGGTTCTGGAGAGTATTTCATGGATGTTTTTCTGGGTACGCCTCCTAAACACTACTCTCTTATACTCGATACTGGTAGCGATTTGAATTGGATCCAATGTACACCCTGCCACGATTGCTTCGAACAAACAGGACCCCATTACGATCCCCAACAATCATCATCTTACCGGAATATCAGTTGCCATGATCGCCGGTGCAGCCTTGTTTCATCCCCAGAACTTTCCAGACCTTGCAAAGCTGAAGATGAATCTCAATCATGCCCTTATTTTTACTGGTACGGCGACAGTTCCAACACCACCGGCGATTTCGCCACAGAGACTTTCACAGTGAACTTGACCACCAATGTCGATGGGCATAAACAACAGCACAAGGAGGTCCAGGTAAATAATGTCATGTTCGGCTGCGGCCATTGGAACCGAGGTCTATTTCATGGTGCTGCTGGATTGCTAGGGCTAGGACGAGGCCCACTATCCTTCGCCTCTCAACTCCAATCTTTATACGGCCATTCCTTTTCCTATTGTCTTGTTGATCGAGACAGCAACTCCAGCGTCAGCAGCAAGTTGATTTTCGGAGAAGACAAGGGTCTTTTGAATCACCCGGAATTAAATTTCACTTCATTGATCGGCGGTAAAGAAGCTCCGGTCGACGTTTTCTACTACGTTCACATCAAATCCGTGATCGTCGCCGGAGAAACCCTGGATATACCTGAACACACATGGGATTTAACGGCAGATGGATTTGGGGGAACCATCATCGATTCCGGAACTACTCTTAGTTACTTTGCTGATCCTGCTTACAACATCATCAAGAAAGCATTCATGGAGAAAGTTAAAGGCTACCCTTTGGTTAACGATTTCCCAATCCTTGAACCCTGTTATAACGTTTCTGGGATTGCGGATTATAAAAAAGATTTGCCATCTTTCGGGATCTTGTTCGACGATGGCGCAGTGTGGAATTTCCCTGTTGACAATTATTTCATCAAACTTGAACCCGAAGAGATTGTGTGCTTGGCAGTTTTGGGGACACCACGATCTTCTTTATCGATAATTGGCAATTATCAGCAGCAGAACTTTCATATCATGTATGATACGAAGAAATCTAGGCTCGGATTTGCTCCAACAAGGTGTGCAGATGTTTAATTTAAAAGGTGAAACATTTGTCGAGAAGTTTGTAAACAAAATAGCGATGAAGGGCTTTTTTTTTTTTTTTTTTTTTTTTAATTCTTTTTTTCATTTTTCCGGCCTAGAAGTTGAGAATGGCCGGGGCATAGATTTTAATCTTAACACTTGATCGACGATAAAATTGTATCATGGACAATATAGTTATAAACTTAATACAGTCGCTATTTTTTCATTTGATGGATTCTTTTAGGTGTATTTATTGGTTGTGTTTGGATGTGTTGCTAAAGTGATTGCAACTTGAAGTCACGTTAAATAATTATTTGGGTTCTGTTTTTTAACTTTGATAAGACGATTATTAGATTATCATATTTTGATAATGAACATTTAAGTTGCAATAACCATTTTGCAACTTGCAACATCCATGAGAAAACTTTTGGAAACTTACAGGAACTATAAGTATAGCATCCCCAACTAGATTATAGTCCGCGTTAAACGCATAAAAACACATATAATCGTTTACAGATATTGCATAATGATTAAAAAAAATATATGGTTATTGGTATTATTGAAATGTGTGGAAAATACATTGAAAATGATAAATATTTATAATTATTGAAGGATCTCTTTGTAGACAACATTTTTTATTTTATTAGTTGAACAACCTTTCTCGTCTCATATAGTTATGATATTGTTATATAATATAAACATTTTAATTAGACGTTCATTCCATAATAAGGTTACATAATTTAAAAATATATTGACAACCAATATACCGTTTTTTCTACTGCATTAAATATTGACAACTATTTCATTTATTTGAATAAAGTTATATAATATAATTTATAGAATGTTAAATGTTATATAGATTTAATTTTAGTATATCATCAATGAAGATTCTTTTCTAAATCATGATTGGTTTATTTTAAATTGATTATAAATATAACTGTTAGCTTTTATGTTTCTTCTTATTTATTTGGTGTTCGTAAGAACTTTGCATTATTTTTGGCGCAACTTTGAATAATTTTAGTATATCATCAATGTAATTTGGTATATCTTTCAATTATATGAAATATCAAATAATGACATTTCATTACTATTGTGATAATTTAGTTTATATATTGTATTTTTACTAATCTTAACAGTCTTATTTTTTCCAATAACCATAACGCTTTTACTAATTGTACTTTTTACAAATCTTCTAATATCTTATAATTTTTATTTTACTTTATAATTTTTCATAAGTATGTTATTTTCAAGATTGACTGCCTTAATAAAAAAAATTCAGTCTATTCAATTTTATATTTCATTGTACAACATCATCGTTTGTATGTATTTTGAAATTTCACTTTAAAAATCCTTAAGGTTTACACCTTGATATTAATTTTTTTTAATAAACCCGTGTAATAATTATGGAATATATATCTCATTTTAATTAACATGTACTTCCTTTATTATATCAAATTCCTCATTAAACGGGTATATTTTGGAAAGTAATAATTATAATGGGACAGCATTATCTAAGACGTAAATGTTTGATATACTTTTGGAGGAAAAAAATCAGAATCATTAAAAAAAATTATATTTAGAAAATACAAATTTAAATTTGGTGAAATTATGGATGAAAGTTACATGAGAAAATTATTTTGGAGAGAGCTGTATTTTGTAAGGTATGATAATATTACAAAATTCAAAATATGTATATTTGTTGTATTTATAAATTTTATTGTTAATATATAAAGATAAAAAAAGTAGGTTGATATGATATACAAAAACATAATAATTTCAATGATATTTTAAAATCATGCCAAAATTAACCGGATTCTTATGACATAAAAATTAAAAAAAAATCATAATCATCTATAATATATAAATGTAACATTTTCGTAATTAATGTCAATTCCCAAAATAATTAATTTATGTTTTGTTAAAGGTACGTAATATCTTTTTCTGCTTGTTTGAAAAGTTTCAGAAAAGTATTTATCTGATTTAATGTAATTTGTGACAAAGAAAATTGAAATATATGTATACATACATTTGATATAGAAACAAAAAAAATATTCGAAAAAAATATAAAAAGCGAAAGAAGGTACTAACCTTCTAGTGCACAAGAGTGAATGTTTGAAGCAGAGAATGATGATGAAAGTTATAAGCAATAATAATGATGTTGTAGGAGAAGGTTTGAAGAAAAGAAATGATTGAAAATAAATGTGAGTCGCAGATTCAAGGATGAATCGTATATGTATGTAATAATTTGAATATGATTTTTCAGTATTAATGATTTCCTAATAAAAATAGATTTTATATTAATGGTTTACTAATATAAATAGATTTATATTAATGGTTAATATTAATGCCTTGATTGAAATGGTTTGTTAGTAATATACTTTTAAAATTGACCATATTAAAATCTTCATAACCGAAAATTCAAGTTTTAAAATATAGAAAACTTTTATTGGAATTAAATACATTCCATTTCAACGAATGTAAGTTATTGTTTGACGATTGAAAAACATTTATTGGAATTAAATACATTCCATATGGGGAAGATGGTGTCAACAATTTCATCTAAGGGTGGAAAAAATAAGACTGAAATACAATCAAGTGTCCAGATTATTTAAGATGTTGTCATAAGGTTTCTCTTTTAATAATATTTAGATATACCAACCAAAGAAAATACAAAAATGACATTAACAAAATCACTAATAGTACATGGGTTAGTTGAAAATTGATAATTTTGTCCAAACAAAGTTAAGGTCAAAATTTTCATTTTGTTTTTAGTTTGATTTAATTTTCTTTTAACCCTTTTGTAATGACGATTTTATCTTTTATATTTTAATTTTTTATTTCTTTTATTTAATTTACCATTTTTCTAAATATATTTGTAAAAAGAATCAAACCACCATTGTCGTCGGAACAGTCGTCATCGACGGACCACCATTTTCGCTGACCATCACCATCGCTGGACCACCACCCCTTGTCAGTCTACCACATGAGATGTTCCTACCCAACTACCACCTACTTGTAGCATTCGTTCGTCAACAGTGGAGAAAACTGGTTGGACCACTAGCTTCGACGAAAGCGACTACTCGTCGGGAATAAGATAGATAGATTAAGGAAACCCGTCAGACCTTTGTCCTTCTCGTCAAACCTCTCCCATTCTCAATGAAACTTCACTCTTCGCATCACAAACCTAAAATCCAAATCGATGGAGATAACGACGCTAGGGTTTTTAACGACCACCATTGCAGATCCAGCTCTGATCAGGGTTATCGACTTCATCCCCCATCGTCTCCACCACCACCAACCTCTGATCTAAAAGTTGTCGTCACCAACAAAAAAACCCTAATCGATCTAAATTCACCGTCGCCTGAATAACTAGGGTTTTGTCGCCATCGATACTATGCAACCCTAGTACCGTCAATCTAATTTACAATGTCATCTTCGTCACGCCCCTTCTTTGATAACAATCTATGTGTAATCTGAAACCCTATCGTCGTCAATCTATGGGTCCTCGGTCTCCAGAAGCATCTTCAGAAAGCTCCGATAAAACCACATACTCTGATTTAGGTTTTTAGTGACTGGGGTTTCAAGATCTAGAAGGACAAATCACCAAAAAGTGGGTGGTGATGGTCGTCGGTCAAATTTCTGACAATGAAGGAAGAGGGCGAGAGACAGGATTGAAAGTAGGTTAAAGTTTGGCCAGCTTGTTAAAGGATTGGTGTATATTTCTTTCTTTTTTCATTTTAATCAAGAAAACTATAAAATAAATAAAAAAAATTTAGTAAAAAGTAAATGGAGATGGAAAGAAGGTTATTTTTTATGGGTTTTGTAGGTTGTAAATATTTGCATCAGGTGGAAAATAACTAAACTCTTAAGTTCACATGCAACCTAATTGGATCTATGTTTTCAATATTGATAGCAATAAACTATGAACATCAAGAACCCTAAAGGAACTTTATAATAATCGAAAATAAGTATAGAGTTAGGGTTTACATACCTTTTGATTATTATAGTAAATAACCAAACAAAAGTCCTTCTTGAAAGCCTTGGAAAGCAAGCACCAAAAGTTTAGTGCCTCTAATGGTTTGTATCAAAACCCTAGAAACCCTAGAATGAAGAGGAAAGAAAGAAGATAAGAAGAAATTTCGTTCCTATGCTTGTAGGTAACGACATGAACGGAAATTATGAGCTAAGAGGTCCTATTTATAGTTTTGGTAATTTGCAACCAAAACGAGATTTGAATTGATTAAATAATAGACTTAATCCTAATTCAAATCATTTCCTTTTATACAACCAGGAGGCTTCCAGAAACCCTAGGAACCCTTCCAAAACCATCCATCCCATAGAGGTTTCTAGAATTACTTCTTTTGTTTAACTATTGAATAATTATAATTCACCCCTTGGACCTTTAATTAATTCCAATTAATTTCAGATTAATTCTGATTAATAATTAATTAATCTTAATTGATTTCCTATTAATTTATTAACCATATAAATTAACAAATCAATTATTCAACTATTTTTCACATATTAATTTATTATAACAAATTAACAGATCAATTATCTATTTCCAATTAATATATTAATCACATAACATATTAACAAATTATTTTTTTCTCTCTCTCTCTCTCTCTCTCTCCCCCTCCCCCCCTCTCTCTCTTTTAATATCATTTTTATCTATTTCTGGCTATGAGGGTAACATAAAAAGGACTTTGCTTCTATTTGCAAGTTTATACCAATTTAGTTATGAGCTTAGACACCTTAATCCAACAGTCTCCCACTTGGATAAGTCTATAACTATAATTACAAGTATAATCAAACAGCAAAGAGTGCTTTCCAAAGCCACCGCCAAAATTTGATCTAATCAGACATTGGCACTAAGATATAAGATCAAATATTCATTGGTTCTACAAGATATCATATGGACATGAGACATAGATCAGAATCAATCTCATAGTCCAAGATTTTGTTTCTCGATTTCCTAATTTATGACAACTGAATTCAAACTACTAATTGAACACATCAATTTAGTCTGGGCTCAGCCAAACACTTCAGATGTCGACAACAAATCATTGAGGGGCCCAAAAATATCGTTTTTTCTTGTTAAGGCAAAAGGAACGAATAAACTTCGACTTATATGCTTGTATCTTTTACGCACCAAATTATGGCGTGACACTATGTTTTATGACATCATGTAGTGATGCGTTTTCGCAATACCAATGCACAACCGACTTGTAAATTACAACTCATATATCTCCGTTTTAAGAGTAAAAGATATTATCGCCTCACAATTACTCGTGATAGAATCCATGAACTAATTCTCTGAGCATGAGTTTATCCAATACTTAAAATCCCCATTTTTCTAAGTACTCATGAACATTATAGCAATCTTATTGCAATGTATAATACTCATAGACAATATACAATTCAATTCATGATAGTCTTAATTCATTACTTACTTCCAAAAGTATGAGCCAATGTGGAATTTCGAATAATCAAATCATTAAGGAAGAAAAAAATGTAAACTGAAACACAATAATAAACTAATTAACTATGGTCTCAAACCTATTGAATATAAAATAATCTCTATTATTTAATTACCATAATAATTACAACTTTATTCCTTGTATAATGTTTCGAGTAATCAACTAACCACTTGAATTAAACATCAGTCATGTCATGTTATAATAATTACATATTCTTCCTTGAATTTTCTTTAATCTATGAGCATATATGTAACATCCCCCTCTGGCACGTATCACAATATTGTCCGCTTTGGGCCACTCGGCACGAGGACTTCCGAGGGGGTCACCCATCCTGGTACTACTCCCGCCCGAGCACACTTAACTGCAGAGTTCTTATGGGATCTGCTGCCCTCACGGCTTTAAAATGCGTTGTGACAAGGAAGGTATCCACACCCCTTATAAGGAGATGTTTCGTTCTCCTTCCAAGCCGATGTAAGATCAGGTGCAACCCACCTTCACCCCCCATTATAGGGTTCGACGTCCCTGTCGAACACATCGACCTGTGCCCTAGCTCTGATACCATTTGTAACATCCCCCTCTGGCACGTATCACAATATTGTCCGCTTTGGGCCACTCGGCACGAGGACTTCCCAGGGGGTCACCCATCCTGGTACTACTCCCGCCCGAGCACGCTTAACTGCAGAGTTCTTATGGGATCTTTTGCCCTCACGGCTTTAAAACACGTTGTGATAGGGAAGGTATCCACACCCCTTATAAGGAATGCTTAGTTCTCCTTCCCAGCCGATGTGGGATCAGATCTTACCCACGCCTAACTCGACGAGTAGAAACGGGATTCTGGACAATCGTTTGGGTAGGGAATCAGCGAGTTGGAAAGCCAACTCGGCAAGTTGGGTCAACCGAAAGTTGACTCTGACTTTGACTTAGGGCATGATCAGGGGTAAAATGGTCATTTTACCCAAAGGACAGTTAGCAGTGTTTGATTGAGTATGTTGTGGGAATTGCAGCCGAAGGATTTCCGGAGCAGCAGCAGCAGTAGACAGTCAGTTCCCGATCAGATCAGCAGCTACTTCGAGGTGAGTTACCTTCCAGTAGCGGTGGGCCTATGGCCACAATGTCGGCCCACCAGTAGGAGTTGTATGTAGATGATTGTCTCCGTGATATTCATCTAGGGATTACTACTACCTGTGTTATGTTTATGTGCTAGTATGATATGATGCTATGTGCTAGTGACAATAGGGGGGGGGGGGGAGATATTCCCCGAGGTATCCGGTCGGTAGGGTCGAAGGGGTAGTTCTACCTAGCCATGTTAGATAGATCTGATATTGTGATACATGTTATGTGGTAGTAGTGGAGGGGAGGAATAGTTCCCCAGTATCCGGTCGAGAGGACCGAAGGGGAGGCCAGCACCCGGATATGCTAGGCAATATCCGGTCGAGAGGACCGAAGGGGAGGCCAGCACCCAGATATGCTAGGCAATACCCGGTCGAGAGGGCCGAAGGGGTAGGTCGGGCACCCAGATATGCCTGACAATATATGTATGTTATGAGATTATATGGTATGTGGTACAGTGGGGGAACTCACTAAGCTTCGTGGTTACGGTTTTCAGTTTTGGTTTCAGGTACCTCCTCAGCTAGGGGAAAGGAGTCGGCGCGGTAGCAGCATGTCACACACACACACACTCTCTTGTTTCCGCAGTTACGAGTTTATTCTGGGATTGATACTCTGATATTTGATTGATCGAATGTTGTGGTTTTCAATTTGGTTTTTCGATGTGAAATGGTTTAATCAAACAATGTTTTAACTATTAATGCTTTCATGTAATGTTTTATAACGAAATTTTTGGATGTGAAAATTGGGTCGTTTCAAGTTGGTATCAGAGCTAGGGCATGGGTCGATGTGTTCGACAGGGACGTCGAACCCTATAATGGGGGGTGAAGGTGGGTTGCACCTGATCCTACATCGGCTTGGAAGGGGAACGAAACATCTCCTTATAAGGGTGTGGATACCTTCCTTGTCACAACGCGTTTTAAAGCCGTGAGGGCAGCAGATCCCATAAGAACTCTGCAGTTAAGTGTACTCGGGCGGGAGTAGTACCAGGATGGGTGATTCCCTGGGAAGTCCTCGTGCCGAGTGGCCCAAAGCGGACAATATTGTGATACGTGCCAGAGGGGGATGTTACAAATAGTATCAGAGCTAGGGCACGGGTCGATGTGTTCGACGAGGACGTCGAACCCTATAATAGGGGGTGAAAATGGGTAAGATCTGATCCCACATCGGCTGGGAAGGAGAACTAAGCATTCCTTATAAGGGGTGTGGATATCTTCCCTATCACAACGCGTTTTAAAGCCGTGAGGGCAGCAGATCCCATAAGAACTCTGCAGTTAAGCGTGCTCGGGCAGGAGTAGTACCAGGATGGGTGACCCCCTAGGAAGTCCTCGTGCCGAGTGGCCCAAAACGGACAATATTATGATACGTGCCAGAGGGGGATGTTACAATATTTTTCAAAAGTCATATACTTTCCCAATTTTTATTTCTTCGAGAAATCACCATAATAATTACATATTCTTCCTTGAATTTTCTTTAATCTATGAGCATATTTTTCAAAAGTCATATACTTTCCCAATTTTTATTTCTTCAAGTTCTCTTCTACATTTACCCCCCCCCCCCCCCGAGCCTCCTTCAACACTTCAACAAGGAATGATACCACTTTATTCTTATTTCCCTAACTTGCTTCTTTTGTCCCATTTCTTTCCTACTTAGTGGCTAGCGCATCCTTTATTAATGGAGCTTGAAGCTTAAGATCTCAATCAAAACTCCATCAAAACCAAATTGGAGTTGATTCAATAAATAATGAGAGTTCTAACATCAAAATCGTCCAAGAATTTTAGATATAACATCTAGTTAATCACCATCATCGGATTTGGGGTTCAAACCCAAAACATAGGTTCAATTTTCAGAGAAGAATATGAGAATTATACATCAATTTAACTGTGGAGATCCCCATATTGGATTTTATGCTCTTCTTCTTCAATTTGAAACCCTAAGATGATTCATCTTCATTAAAATCACCATTGGAGATGTGACATCCCCAAAATCACGTCCAGAAAAAACCGGTTTCATTTATGCTTTTAAAATAATTTCAGAGTAAATCCATTAATTTAAAAGAGTTGCAGAATTTGCCCCCAAAATAATACATGATGAAATAAGGTTTATCAAGGCATTTCTTAAAGAAATGTATTTTCATTATAACAAAACTCGGGATGTCATGTTTCGATACAGACACAAAAGCTTAAACAATAAAACATAGACCATACACATTTATACAACTACTGGTCTATAAAAAAAACATCTTCACAAGTTCTCCAACTTATGCCCTCGCGCCACTACCTGTAATACAAAGAAACTGAGTGGGTCAGGCTTGGGAGCCTGGTGAGCATATAGGGCTTTCAACCCACAATAATAATTATATTCAATTCACCAATCAACGTTAACCCGATTACCCATTCATGTTATCCTCACTTTATGTCCCTATGACAAACACTATTACCAGGGACCAAATCTAGGATTTTCATTGGGACGAACATTACTACAAAGGGGTTTCCTTAACAATAGATATCCTAAAGGCAACCATGAGGGGGATAGAATACAACAAATGAACACCCAAGTCCATTACACCTACATGTTATGAGTCTGTCAATGTTCCACAGAACTATCTAGAAAACTCTGTGGTCGTCATCCATATTCTGCTGAATGACTAGTTCACAATCACATCGAGACCTCTCATCAGTTTATCACATATCAACTATCTACCCAAGTTCTACCCAACATTTTGTAGATAACAATATACATATGCATTCATATGCCAATTAAACAGTTAACATATATATATATATATATATATATATATATATATATATATATATATCCACGTATATTTATACACACATAACATGTATTCTATAGGAGATACTTCGTATCTATGTGATAGAAGAAAAGGAATATACCCTCACATAAATCATATACTTAATACGTTCAATCGATACTTGTATAAAAATCGTGTATTTGAAAGGAACTATGCACTCACTTGATCAGAAGATTATCGGACAACACTACTGCTTGTAGAAGTAGTATTTCTTCGGAGAAACTAGAAGATCTTTACACACCGGGCTTTTCGCAGGCAAAGATTCGGCTCGGAAACTCTTTTCTTTTCGGGATCTTCGGTGCTTCGGGACTCGATTCAGGTCTCGGGATGATACCGGGGCTTCGAGGGTACTTCAAGACAGCTAGAGAGGGTATCGAGAGTGAGAGAGTGAAGGAATTAGCAACCAAAACCCGACTGCCCTTCGATTCTATTTATACGGCTGATTTTTCGATTTTCACGTCGTGAATAGTGTTTTCACGTCGTGGGATTGAACGTCATTGCATGCGTCATCGTCCACTTGCTTTGTCAGGCTCCAGAAGGCGTCAGAAGCCAGTCCACATCGTGGTCTCTGAGAGTTTTGGGGTTTCGCGTACCGAACTTCAGAAATTCATAACTTTCGCATACGAACTCCGTTTTCGACGTTCTTTATATCGACGCGTAGGTAAAAACAAGATCTACAACTTTCATTTAGAATTCGTCGGATAATTTAGACTTTATTTTTATTATATTATTTTTAGTAGGCCGGGACAGGAAAACTTCGTTAGAAAATCATAACTCCTTCGTCTGACGTCCGTTTTCGTCTGTCTTTTCACCGTTGGACTACTATCGATGAGATCTTCGATTCTCAATTATAAAGTTTTGGCTAAATATCGCTCGATCTCATATTCGAACTTCGGGCTGTCTACTGCTAAGCTGAAACTTCGAAAAATCATAACTTCCTCATACGAAGTCAGATTTGGGCGTTCTTTTCATGCACGCTCTCGGTTTAACATATTCTACGACTTTCGTTTAGATCACTAAGGCTAGATATTGCTCTATCGTAAATTCACTATTTACGTCGCGCCGTGTCATACCGGTTCTGTCGCGAAACTTTGACAGGTCATAACTTCTTCGTTATAACTCGGATTTCAACATTCTTTATATATTCGGAAACCTTGCCACGACCACTACGTCATCCCGCATTGATATAGGTCTTATCTAACATTTCATTTTCACGCTTATATTTATTCTTAATTCATTTAAGCCACATAATTAAGCCATTAAGCATAAAACACATAATACACAGATAATACATTCTTATAATTTCAAAATGGGTTACAAAGGCTAACCTAGACTGTTACATCATCATTAATGCCTAGCCTAGAAACACGGGTGTTACAGGAGATCTCTCTTCTTCTCAAATAGTGATCCTCAAGCTAACGGGGGATAGACTCCTCTATCTAGCTTTCATCTTTAATTTTTTTGGCAAAAATGGCCCATAACATTCCATTTTCTCATTCCTAGCTAGTTAAAAGGGAAGCTCTTTATTTTACCCTTTGACCTCAAGGTAAAATTCCTCCTAGCCATTCAATCATTTGATTACATCAACACTAACCATCAAGTTTGCATGTTGGCAAAACGAGTCCATCAACTCATTATTCATCTTTAAAGTTTAAATTTTATTCTTATTCTTAGTTCTCATATTATATATTGAACTCTTCATGATAAATATTATTTTAATTTAATTATTTAATTAACTAATTAAAATTTTAAATTGCCCCTAATAAGATGTTACAAATAATTTATCTTAATTGTGTTCATTCGAAATATCTTCTAACAAAGTATTCCATGTAACCAACATTGCATTTAACTATGTTTTAGTTTTCACAATCAAGACAACATCATCTGCAAAAAACATACACCATGGTATATGTCCATGTATCTCACAAGATGCCTCATCCATAATCATCAAGAAGATGTAAGGACCAAGTGTTAAACCTTGACAGAGCCCAATCTCAACAAAAAAAATTGTATCGTCAACTTCAATTTAGATACATGTTGGAGACCGATAATACATATCTCGGATAGACCTAATATAACATCATGAGACCTTCTAGGTTCTAAAGTCTTCTTGGTCATCTCATTAGTACCTTGAACATAATTCATATCGAGACATAAATAATAACTTTTATTATAAAAATGTTATTTAACAAAACAATACATATTCACGTGTACTTGTTTTTGATGATATATGTATGAAAATTAAATTTGAAATTTTAGGTGTATCATTAGTACCTTAAAACATAACTTTTAATAAAAGTAGAAAAATAAACAAAAAATCAAACTATATGACAGTTCATTTTTAAATGGGGTTTAATGACAAAAAAATATAAAATAATGTAGAAAAAATGTCACATATAGAAAGAATAAAATAATAA
Source organism: Lactuca serriola (assembly GCF_051521515.1). Classification (NCBI taxonomy): domain Eukaryota; kingdom Viridiplantae; phylum Streptophyta; class Magnoliopsida; order Asterales; family Asteraceae; genus Lactuca; species Lactuca serriola. The sequence continues at coordinate 48,451,014 of NC_136410.1, forward strand.
ATAAAAGCCAATAAAACACCCATTTTGATGCAATTTCTGTTGGATTAGGTGTCTAAGCCCATAACTATAATTGGTATGTACTTGAATTGATAGCAACACAGTCATTTTGGGTTGCCCTCAAACCTAGCAACCGGACAAGGAAATTATGAACGGAGAGATATTGATTTATTATAAGATTAATAAATTAATATAAATGATTTATTAATATGTTAAAAGATTAATATATTAATTGGAAATCATAATGTTTAATTAATAGTTAGCCAGAAATTAATTAGAATTAATTTTGGGGTTAACTGTATTAATTATAAGGTGCACGGACTAGTTTGCAATTATCTAATAGTTGAGTGGAAGGCTCCAGAACCTCCTTGGAAGGGGGTGGACGAAATCTATAGGGGAAACCCTAAGGATTTCGTCCAAGGGGGCTTAGATAAGGCCTTTGGATTAGCTTAGGCCCCAAGCAAAGGAGTATTAGGGTTTTCCCTAAACCCTAGATTCCTCAGCTATATAAGGAGCCTCGCAGCTCCTAAATTTGGTCACTCCTTCTTTGAAGAAACCCTAGGGCCGAAAATTGCATACTCTCTTTACCCTCTCTCCTCCAAGTTTCCTTCTTGCTAGTTCTTGGGTTTGATTCCATTAGAGGTATTACATTTATGGTGCTAGGCTTCCAAGAAGATCAAGTTCAAGAGGATTATCAATTGTTTACTATAACAATTGAAAGGTATGTAACTCTTAAACCCTAGTTAGTTATTTTCGAAAATAGCCTCTCTCCTCTAGGGTTCTTGTTTGCAATTCAAAGTTATATGTTCAATAGTTAAAACATAGATCCAAAGTAGGTTGCATGTGAACTTAGGAATTGTTTTTCTAGTTTATTTGTTTTACCCAAAACACATCAGTCGTATCAGAGCCATTGTTGTTTTAAATTGAATTGTTATAATAATTGAATTGCAAATTAGGGTTTATAGCTATTAAACCCTAAAACGCCAAATTTTCGATTTCTATGGTTTTTGGATCAAAGGGTTTTTGAAAAACCCTAGCCTCCATGAACCCTAATCGAAATTAGGGTTAGGGTTTTGGAAACCCTAGCCTCCTCCCTTTGATTTTCGAAATATGCTAGAAGAATTAGGGTTTCTTTGTTTTGGATAATAGTTGCCTTATTGGATAATTGAGAAAAATAAGGAAATTATTCTATCCCCATATTTTCGAAATCTAGAAGGGATATGGATCAGTATTAAATTAATTGTTTAATTTAATTAGATAATCTTTACAAGATTTAATTAATTAATTAAAGGTTAATTAATAGATAAATATTAAATCTAGTTATTTGGTTTATTTTAACTTTAAAATTAATGTCTTAATTTTCGAAATTTATATATAAACCCTAATGTTTTAAAAGTTTGAAACACACTTTGTATATATATATATTATAATTAATAGTTAAATATTATATATGTATAAGACTATGGTCAGTCAAATCGCTAGTATGCCTCATTCACGAAGCTAATCTATAAGGGGGGGTATAAGAAAACTACCTATAAAATGGTAGTTGAATGAGTGTCCACTCTCACCCACGGCTTCCTTGATTAGTTGAGGGTCGTTAGCAGAACGGATTTGATAGGATAACTACATCTCATTAAAAGTATAATGTTATTAAAGAAAGTACTAGAACATTATTTTACAAAATCCCAACTCTAGTTACTTTAGGAAAAAAAAATGTGAAAAGTATGCTAATCCATGAAATTTCACATTATGCTTTATTGGTCGTTAGTGGAGCGTGTGTGGTTAACCGGCACACTAAAAGGCACTAATAAAGAGTAGTAATGGGTATCTCATAATTGTCATTTTGATGGAGCATGTGTGGATTACCAGCACATCAATAGTTAATGATAAAGACAATGAGGTTACCAAGCACATTTGCATGGTTATTCACATCTTGTTTGTGATCCTCGACATCCTAGTCACAAATAGAAGAGCATAATCTGAGATTAAAACATGCCATTGAATAGTTTCAATGTATCTCAAAAGATCTAGGAGTTTCCAATACATTTAAAACTTAACCTTCTTTTTCGTTTTTCATGGTGGAAATTGGTAAATCGTCATTTACCTACCTTCAAATATTCTGCAAATTAGATTATGGCATCCCTCTTCCGATTTGTGGAATGTTGTGTTGGATCCTAGCCTTAATATCTCTTTTGGGTGTTTTATTAAGGATTCAATCGACTAACTTGATTTCTCCCATTTTGTAGATGTCAGAATCTAACCATGGTCTTCCCGAATCCAAAGGAAAAGGTATTCATGCTCAAAGTAAAAGTCTGTTCCACAATGAAGGTGAAAGATCAATCCATGCCATGTGGATTAGCTTGATTTCATTTCCTCCACCTCCTCCCGTTGTTCTCCCAAACCCACAAGACCGAAGGATTGAAAAGTTCAATATCACTAAATCCCTATTGGCAATGAAACATGAAGATGGTAAACCCGTGTGTGCTCACGTCCTAGGGATGAAATCACACATCGATAGGTTGATAATGTTGGGTGCGACCTTTCCCAAGAAGTTGGTTGCAGACTAGGTTCTTCAGAGACTCCCTGAATCATATAATAAGTTTAAAAGAGAGTATTATAAGATGGATCTTGACGCAACCCTCATTGACCTGACTTACATGCTTATTGCTGCTGAATCAGAAATGATTTGGCAAAGCAATGGAGCATATTTGTTTGGTGAATCAAACAATCATGCTTTCAAGGACATTCCAGGGGAACCCACCTGTTTCTGCTGCCTAGAGAAGGGGCACTGGATACAAATCTGCCCTGAGAACCTGAAGAGTCCAAGAGATGGGAGAGTCAAGGAGTATGGCTCTGCTTCAGGTAAAATCCACTATCTAACTCTATTAAGTTCCTATTCATTGATTCTTAATACATAATGTGATAAGATTACATTTGAATGTCTTGTAGGATCAGAGAAAAAGGAGGAAGCTTGATGGAAAAGCAAGATGAGTCTGATCACGAAGAAATGGATCACGATTGCATGGATTCGAAGATCAGATTTTGAGCTTAGAAAGTTATGATAGATTTTTTAGGAATATTTGATTACATAGTTTTTCAGTTGATTTTGCATTGTAAGGACATGTTTTCCGTTGCTTTTATGAATAAAATAAAATTTTGATTTGTCTTATTATATATATATATATATATATGTATGTATATCCATGCAATGAAATCGTTGTGAAAAATTGATGTTTGTATCAATGGATGTGATTCTTAGTTATGTTATTTATGGTAATGTCAAATTTTCTAAGTAAGGAAAGATTCCCATCACCGAAGTTTCAATTGGACAGAAACTTGGAATCATATGAGGTATGGAAATCTTGGTACTTAGGAAATTAAGACTAATTCCTTGATCACACAAGTATGTGAGTCAAGTGAAGGACTAAAGGACTAGTCAAGTCCACTACATATAACAATGAGACTATTCATCATAATTTACCAAAGTCTGGTAAATGTGGTTATACTTACAAGATTAAGTGTAATTCTGAATCATTAAAAAGTTTCAATGAATAGCAGAATGAATAAGAAGAATCAATGAAGGCAGAGAGATAAAAAGTTTCTCCAATCTAAGAAGAAAGGAGAGTACTTTTATATCAGTTATATGATCGTCTTAATGATTAAGAATCATATCATAATTAATCCTCTAAAGGACATCTTAGTGCACTAGTATGGCTAAGAAGAGGAATCGGAAATTGTTGAAATGGTTAGATCAAAAGGATGAGTCATACTTCGTTCCAGAATCAAGTATTGGAATCGTACTCCAAGATTATGAATTGAGTAACACACACTCATCAAATGTGAAGTTGTTTTCTTACTCTTGCACATTTGAAAGTGGTAAGTTGTGATGTCTTGGAGAAGACAAGCACCAACTAAGACCAAATGTGTGTAATGTTTTGTCTTGATATAGACACACATTAGCTCTTGGAAATTTGTTTATCAAGAAATGTTTCTTGATAAGAGAATCTTATATTTCAAGAGGTCAGTGGGAGTCTAAGTGATCTTGAAAAGTTTCAAGAACTAATCAAGAGTAAACCAATCATTAAACACTAGCACGCGACTTGAGGTTTCTAACCTATCGTGTTCACATATTATTGTTTCTGTGCCATTCCAGTTTGGTCAACTATGCATGTGAGTTCTATGAGATCTCAATGGATTGCATAGGGGCAAAGCACCTTGATCAATGGAAAGTACATTGAAAGGTAGGGGTGAGCTGCTAAATAAATTGGAAGCAAAGGTGGGACCCTTGATAGCAAGAAATTAAGAATGGACAAATTCAATCCATATGAGTTTGGATTTGTCACAATTGTTGTCTTATGATTATGGATATGACAAATTCACATGGATAGGAACACATACACCACAAAATCTGAGTGTTATAGGGTTTCTCTCCTTCATGAAAATGATTGTGAGGAAACGCTTTCACTAAGAGAGATTTTGAAGATAGCATTATGTGATTCGTATTTCTCAAATTCGATTATGATTACGGCATCCCTCTTCATAGTTCGAATTGTGGGAAATGGCAAATGGGTCTGAACATTTTAGACTTATTCTAGAAATGTTTAAACACACATATGGGTTATCTAAGGAAAGGTGTATGAGTTCGAGAAGCTTAAATAAAGGCTTATCAAAGCGTCTCAGTTTCAGAAATCTGAACTTTGGTAAAGAAAGTCAATAAGTAATTGGTTTCTTGTAACGCCCGTAGATCAGGGCTACTCAATTTAGAGACGATAAGCGTCAAAAATAACTTTTTGGGAAAGATTATTTAGAAGGAGTAATCTTAAATAAGATTTAGTTTATGTTACGAGGTTCCCGAATATATAAAGAACGTCGAAATCCGAGTTATAACGAAGAAGTTATGACCTGTCGAAGTTTCACGACAGAACCGGCACGACACAACGCGACGTAAATAGTGTATTTACATTAGAGCGATATTTATCCAAAACAATCTAAATTAGAATTGAAGATCTCATCGATAGTAGTGCAACGACGGAAAGACGGACGAAAACGGACGTCAGACGAAGGAGTTATGAGTTTATAACGGAGTCTTCCTGTCCCGGCCTACTAAAAATAATATATAAGTAATATAATTATAATATATTAAAAATAAAGTCAAAATTAGCCAATATAATCTAAAATAGAGTTGTAGATCATAATCTCACCTTCGCGTCGATATAAAGAACGTCGAAAATGGAGTTCGTATGCGAAAGTTATGAATTTCTGAAGTTCAGGGCACGAAACCCCAAAACTGTCAGATACCACGACGTGGCAAGCAGTGCCACGACGTGGCCAGTCTTCTGAAACCTCCGGGAGTCCCCCAAATGCAACTTGCGATGACGCATGCAGTGACGACCAAGCCCATGACATGGAAAAAGGTGCCACGACGTGGCAAGGGCCAATTTTTCCCTATAAATAGATTTGAAGGGTCAGCCGAGTTTGGTTGCTCATTCTCTCATCTCTCACCCATATTACCTCGATTTACATATAAAGAAGTACCCCCAAAGCCCCGGTGTCATCCCGATACCCGAAGCGAGTCGCGAAGCACAAAGATCCCGAGAAGTGCAATTCCCGAGCCGAAGCTCTGCCCGCGAGGAGCCCTGTTATTGTGAAGATCTTCCAGATCTACCGAAGAATACTACTTCTGCAAGTCGTAGTGCTGTCTAATCATCTTCTGATCAAGTGAGTGTATAGTCTCTTTCACAAACACGTTTTTAATACAAGTATTGTTTGAATGTATTAAGTATATGTTTTGTGTGAGTGTGTAGTTACTTTCTTCTAACTCATAGATAGGAGTTATTCTCTATGAGATACGTGTTATGTGTATGTGTCTCATCTATTATTTGGAATGTGTATTGGATGAACATGTTATACAGGTTTTAAACTATGTATAAAAGTGTATATTTATATCTACGAAAATGTTGGGTAGAGCATGGGTAGATGGGATAGTTGGTGACTATGGAGTTAGCGCCTATTGTATAAACCTTGGTGACTATGGAGTCAGCGCCTACTATTAAGTAAACCTTGGTGACTATGGAGTTAGCGCCTATTGTATAAACCTTGGTGACTATGGAGTTAGCGCCTACTGTTAAGTAAACCTTGGTGACTATTGAGTTAGCGGCTATTGTATAAGCTTTGGTGACTATGGAGTTAGCGCCTATTGTATAAGCCTTGGTGACTATGGAGTTAGCGCCAATTGTATAAACCTTGGTGACTATGGAGTTAGCGCCTACTGAGTAAACCCTGGCAACGATGTGACTTCGTGCCTATACCTCAGGTCAATCCTTAAGAATGAAGGATAGATGATTCTTAGGGTAGATCCTTAAGATAAATGAAGATAATGGGGATGGGTAATTGGGTTGATTGTTTGATGATTAAATATAATAAATATATTATTGTGGGTTGAAAACCCTATATTCTCACCAGGCTCCCAAGTCTGACCCACTCAGTTTTCTTTGCATTACAGGTAATGGCACAAGAGTATAAGTTGGTGGACTTGACGAGAGATTTTGGATTATAGATCAGTAGTTATAAATAACTGTTGTAAGGCCTATTTTATACTGTTTATGCTTTTGGTCTGTATCGGAACATGACATCCCGAGATTTTGTTATTTAATGAAAATACATTTCTTTAAAGAAATGCTTTGATAAATTTTTATCACATTCTGTTTTGGGAACAAATTCCGCAACCGTTTTCTTTAAAAGATTACTCTGATTTTAAAAACAAAGCATAAACAAATCGGTCTTTTCTGGCCGTGAAATTGGGGATGTCACATTTCTAGAAGTCCAACTAATTTCTGAATACGTGTCAAAGCTAGTGGGAGCATAAATGTTATGCTAAGATAAATATAATCATCATGTTAGTGGGAGCATGATTATTATTATTTTAAGTATTGCAAGTTGGCAATATTAATTATAGAAAAACAAAAGTTTCACCTTGCAAAGTCGCAAAAGTAGAAAAGTTGTTTTTTCTATAATTAAGGGAGAGAATGTTATATTTCGTGTCTAATCTAAAAGCTTAGATCGAGAAATTTTAATTGAAGTTAGTCAAGGATATATATATATATATATATATATATATATTGCATTCAAAAAGTTCGATTATGATTATGGCATCCCTTTTCATAGTTCGAATTTAGAGAACACGGTAAATAGAAATTGTGACATCCCCATTTTCGCGGCCAGAAAAGACCGATTTTGTTTATGCTTTGTTTGAAAATCAGAGTAACATTTTAAATAAAAGTGTTGCGGAATTTGTCCCAAAACAAAATATGATAAAGATTTATCAAAAGCATTTCCATAGAAATGTATTTCATTAAAAGACTTGGGATGTCATGTTCGTACAGATCAAAAGCATAAACAGTACAATATAAGCCTTACTACATTATGTCATATCTACAGGCCTATATCCGTAATCCCTCGTCCAAACATCATATATATGCTCAAGCGCCACTACCTGTAATACATAAAACTGAGTGGGTCAGGCTTGGGAGCCTGGTGAGCACATAGGGTTTTCAACCCACAATAAATAAGTTTACTAATTTCATCAATCAACAATAACCCGATTACCAATTCCCGTTATCCTGACTTTACGTCCCTAAACACCTATCATAAGGGACCTAGCCTAAGGATCATCATCGGGATGGACACTACTGCTAAGGGGATTCCTCAACAATAAATGTCCTAAAGGCAACCATGTGGGGGATGGAGTACACCGGTGAACACATCGTTCACAAACACCTACAGGTTGCGAGCCTGCTAGTGTTCCACTGGACTGTCTAGAAGAGTCTGTGGTCGTCATCCATACTCCGCTAGATGACAGAATCAACAACATCAACATCGAGGCCTCTCACCATTTTATCACACATCACCTATTACATCTACCCATGTTTTTGTTGCCTTATGAGCATTCTAACACTCCTAAGTGTACATGCAACCCTAAATACCTTGGATCTATGTTTTCTCTATTATACATGCAAATATGAACATCCAAGGTATTATCCTAATCTAGCATACAAAACAATGAATATAACAAGATAGAATACATACCTTTTTGATGTAGAAAGTCTTCATGAAGCTTGAGTGCCAAGTGCCTCAAGTGTGACACCTCAAATGGTTCACACAACACCAAATACACTTGGAATAACTTGAGAGAAACTTGAACACTCCATGAAATCGTTTAGCCCTTACACACACGCTAGTGCACGATTTCTTGAGCCATGGGATTCTTTTATATGGTGGCTATTAGGGTTACACCATGTAACTCATGACTTTACCCATTCCTTATGCTCCATGGATTTTAACCTCCATGGAGTATCCATGGGTCACCCCATGGACTTAGTCCAACATAAGGAATCTTGGATCACAAGCCCACATATATAAGAATGAATGATTTACACAATCAAACCATATATTTAATTAGTCTCCTTTTAATCACTTAATTAATTCCAAATTAATTCTTGATCAATACTAATTAAATAACCTTATTAATATATTAGAACTTATAATATATTAACAAACTTTAAGTGTTATTTCTCTCATTATAGTCTATCCAAATGCATGATGCCATGCAACCCAAATGGATCATGCCGGGTCGGGTCAAGTCTTACCAATTATAGTTATGGACTTAGACATTAATCCAACAGTCTCCCACTTGGATAAGTCTAAAACTATTATTGCGTATGACTTTAGGAACCGATCAGCAATCGTAGCTCTCAAAAGCTTTTGTCGAACTCTGACCTTGTAGATGAGCTTGTCCATTAGATAAGGGATCATATATTCCTCCATTCTAGATATCATATGGACTGAGACATGGATTATAATCATTCTCTCTGTCCATTTGTTGTTTCCCGATTTCCGATTTATGACGAATGACTAATTGAACAAATCAAATTAGTCCTGGCCCGGCCGAGCACTTTCATTTGTCATCATCAAATCATCGAGGGGCCCACAGATATCGCTTTTATCCCGAAGGTAAAAGGAATGGATAAACTTCGACTCATATGGCTTGTTCTACTACTTGTTGAATCATACACAAAGGCACGTTTTATAACATCGAGTTACCAATGCGTTTTCATGCAATCAATGTACTATCAACTCATAGTAACAACTCATATCTCTAGGTTTGAAGAATATAAGATATTATCGTCTCATGATCACTCGTGATAAAATCCATGAAGTGATTCCAATGAGCGCGGGTTGAATCCAATACTCAGAACTTATGAGCACTCATGAGTGTTGTAGCCCTTTGTCCAACACCTTTGACCTCTACAAGCCAACTCATGACAGTCTTAATTCATATCTACTTCCAACATATGACCGATTGTGGATGGTTTGAAGAACTTAGTCATTCCGGAAGAATAACCTAGTTTATTCGGGAAGTCAAAACATGCAAAATGAAACACAAGAATAATTGAATTCAATATGGTATCAAAACCTATGAACATAAATAAAACACCTTTTATTTATCACCATATGATTACACATTATTCATTGTATACTGTTTCAGCTATCAACTTTATTCTTGAATTTAAAACAATAGTTGTCCCATGCTCCAAGCATGTACACTATGTTTTCTAAACACTAGTCATGCCATACACCAAGTATGCATACTATGTTTGTCTATGATCTTCACTTTGTGAATTAGATCAATTGAACATAACTCCAATGATCCTCTTTCACAGTCCCAAATCCTTACTGCAAATGTAAGAATTCCAAATTAATGCCATTTACTGAAATCTATTAGATTCTAAACTTATATGCATTGATCTTCTTGTAATGATTATGCACAAAGTTGGAAAGACTTGACAACAATCATTACAGAGCATTCCAAAGGAGATCAGCTCCTTGGAAACATCCTTCTTGCATTAAGATTCCTAATCTTACACAGATTGAAAATTTTTAACTTTGAAACATTTCCAGATTCATTTTGACTATCACTTCTAAACAAGAGTTGCCTCCTTACAGATTATGTCAATATGGTCCTTCTAGAATTATCACTATACTTCCAAATGTCCTTGAGCACCCAATCTTTGGTAAACCTTAGATTGTCCTCGACAATTGATTAATCCTTTTAGTCATATCCAATTCTAGACCTTTTCCCTTCTTAACGCCCCAAGCATTTGGAAAATTTTAGAAAGGATGAATATAGCACATGTAATCGATCCTATATCCGAAGGATATGGGACACGATTCATGATGTCTCACATAAAGACTAAACCAATCTTTTGCTATAACATTTCCATTTCTATTTGCCAAGTTCTCATAATTCAGATTATGAAAAGGGATGCTGTAAGCATAATCGAATTTTAGAACGCAAATAATGGACCCATATACAGAATTTCCTTATGTTGAGCCATTCCAACATGAAATTCATATATATATCCTTGACTAAATACGATTAAAACCTCAATCTAAGCTTTTAGATTTGAGATGAAGTATAATTTCCTCTCCCTTAATTATAGCAAAACAACTTTTTCCCAATTGAAACCTTTTGTTTTCTATAATTAACATTGCTAACTTGCAATACTTATCATAATTATCATGCTCCCACTAACATGATGATTATTAGCATAACACTTATGCTCCCACTAGCTTTGACATGTACTCAGAAATCAGGTGGACTTCTAGAAATCAATACTTCATTGACTTTCTTACCAAAGTTCAGATTCCTAATACTAGATTGTTTTGATAAAACTTTATCAAAATGATACACCTTCCCTTAGATAGCTCATAGGTGTGTCTAAACAATTATGAAGAGGGATATCGTAATCATAATGGTTAGACCTTTTTGCCACTTCTCACAAATCCAGGTTAGTGTGTCGGTTAACGACACACGCTCCACCAACGACTTTGAGAATGCAAATATCGCAATTGCTATCTAGCTAAAATCTACTTAGTGAAAGTGTTTCCTCACCATTATTTTCATGAATCGGAGAGAAACCTTATGACACTTAGATTTTTATGGTGTATGAGTTCCTACCCATATGAATTTGTCAAAACCATAATCACAAAACAAGGATAATGACAAATCCAAACTCATATGGATTGAACTCAATCTTAATTTCTTGCCACCTGGCAACTCAAGGGCCTGCCATTGCTTCCAAGTTATTGTGCAACCAATTGAGAACTCTAAGAACTCTTATGCAAAACCAACTTTAACTGGAATGGGCACAGAATATGTCAACATGATAGGTTATAAACCTCAAGTCGTGTGCTAGTGAAGAACTTCAGGTTTTATTCTTGATTAGTCCTTGAGACTTTCAAGACCTTTAAGACTCCCACTGTCCTCTTGACATATAAGACTCTCTTGTCAGATATTCAAGAGATAGTGTGGATTCTAATCAAGACAAACACTTCACACAATTGGCCTTAGTTGGTCTTTGTTTTATCCAAAACATCACAACTTACCAATTTCAAATGTACAAGAGTATAAAACTTTTACTCTTACATTTGACAAGTGTTTTAAACCTTCTCTAAGACATGTCACTCAAGTTCAATCTTAGAGTATAACTCTAAGAATTGTTTTTGGAACGAAGTATGACTCATCTCCTTGATTTAACCATTTCAACAATTCATGTTCCTCTTCTTAGTCATAAGAATGCACTAAGATTCCCTTAGAGAAATAATTGTGCTATGGTTTATTAATCATTAAGATGATCACAAAACTGATACTAAAGTACTCTCCCATCTTTTCATATTTGAGAAACTTTTATCTTTCTGCCTAAGTTGATTTTTCTTATTCGCTCTGCCTTACATCAGAACCTTTTCCAATGTCTCAGAGTTACACTTAAGCTTGTAAGTATAATCATATTTACTGAGCTTTAGTAAACTATGACGAATAGTCTTATCGATCTTTTGTGGTAGACTTGACCAGTGCACAAGAATGTGTACTCGATCCCTTAGTCCTTCACTTGACTCACACATCCATGTGAACAAGTAATTAGTCTTAATTTTCCAATACTTGAAAGTTCTCATTCATCATGTTATACAACTTGCATGATTCCAAGTTCCGGTCCAATTGAAACTTGGGTGATGAGAATCTTTCCTTATTTGGTAAATTTAGACATTACCACAAATGACAGAATCAATTTCGTATTTCCACTCTTGCTATTAATGAAATCTTATAAGCAACAAAGATTTTCACCAAATGCCATCGTAAGGATATTTTAAAATAAATAAAATCTAAAATTTCCTTTTATTTTAAAAACTTTGCGGAAAAACTTATCCTTACAATCCATATGAAAACTTGTTGTTATCTATTCCTAAGCAAAATATCATAACTCCTAAGAAGTAGCCCAAGAATCCGATCTTCAAACTATGCGATAGAAATCCATCTACGCGATCAGATTCAGCATATTCTTTCTTTAAGTTTCTTTACTTTTCTTTGATTCTTAAAACATCAACATGTGACCAAGTCACATCATGTATCAAGAATCTCAAAATAAAAACTTAGCACAGTTAGATAGTGGACTTTACCTGAAGTAGAGTCAAACTTATATACTTTAACACCCTTAGGTAAATTGGCAGCTTCGCAACCAATGCCCTTTCCTTTGGCAATTCAACATATGGACGCTTTGGTAATGGAACATAGGACTATCATAGACCTAGCCTTTCTCTTTACCATTTGGTCAACCGAGTTGACTATGGCCGATCCCTTTCCATTGGGAAGAGAGAGCTTTACTGGATATCCGGTGTCACCATTGTCAATGTCCATCAAGTTTTAGGAAGTTGATCTTAGCAAATAGATAAGATCATTAAGGGTCTTGTCATAGTCTGTTTCATAAGAGTTCTATAGAAACTCACTATGTGACTTAGAAAGTGATTGAGCCACCCAAGACATTGACACCCAACTCTCTCGGCTTGTCAATATGTGACTACATCTCCAAGATGTGATCACACCTAGACCTTGCCTTGCCAATAGGGCTTCAGTGACCTTGAACTTGTGGGTTAGGGAGAATAATTGGAGGAGGTGAAAGAAGTATGATTTCCATGGGACATCATCTTCATTTAGGAAAGCTTGTTTCAAGAGATTTGGAAAGATCATAAATGTCTAAACCAGACATCTTTTGGGGAGATATTCATGATAGTTGATCTGAAGTCCTTAATATAACACCCAATATGAAATATTAAGGCTAGGATCCAACAAAATATATTATAACTTAGAAGAGGGATGCCGTAATCCAAGCTATAAAATATTTGAAGGTAGGTGAATGACGATTCACCAATTTCCACCAAGATAAACGAAATGTATTATTAGGTTTTAATTGATTTTGAAACTCCTTGATCTTTGAGATTCATTGAGCTGTTCAATGGCATGTTTCAATCTCGAGTGTGCCCTTCAGGTTTTGTGACTGGGATGCCGAGGATCACAAAACAAGGTGTGAAATAACCATGCAAATTACTTGGTACCCTTAAGTGTTTACCCCTCAATAGATGTGCCGGTTAACCACACACGCTCCATCGATACTATGATAAACATTAAGTTACCCTTTGCCTACCTTGTTAAATACGAGTTAGTGTGCCGGTTAACCACACACGCTCCACTAACTGACTTAAACAAAGTGCAAAGTGTAATTTCATGGATTAGCACCTTATTCACATTTGCCTAAGTAACTAAGATTGGGTATTTATAAGAGTTTAGTTACTTAGTATTTATCATTAATACTTTTAATGAAGGGAGAATTCTAGTCCTTGTCCTACCCGTTCGGCTAACGACCCTCCACCGGTCAAGGAAGCGGTGGGTGAGAGTGGACACCCATTAAACTGCCATTTTATAGGCAGTAACCTTATACCCCCTTATAGACCGGCTTCGTGAATGAGGCCTACTAACGGTAAGACTGACTTTACTCTTATATATATATATATATATATATATATATATATATATATATATATTATTAACTTATAATATTATAAAGTATAAGGGTTGAATTTTAACTTTTAAAATTCTAAGGGCTAACTTGGAATTAAAGTATTCATGGGGAAAACTTTACAAATTCCAAAACTTGAGGGCAAGTTTTGAAACTATTCAAAACTCTTGGATTTTCATAACTTATGAGTTTAATTAAAGTTTTAAAAACTTTAATGAAGTGACTCTTGAACATCCATAACTTGAGGACAAGTTATGGAGTCATAAAACAATTTAATGAGGAAGAAGACTCTTCATTTTGTAACCTATGGCAACTTTTATGAGTTTTAAGATTCATAAATGTGACTTATAAGTTACATAAACACATTTTATGAACTTCTTTTAGATTAATTTGGATTAAAACCAACCATAACATAATTTTATTCATTAATCTAAATTCACTCACAAAACAAGGTAAGACAAAAAACTTTTGGTGATCCATAACTTATTCTTAAGTTATGGAATCCTTTAAAACATTAACACCAAATTTTGTAACTCCATAAAAACTTTGAATCAATTTTTTTTAAAACCTTTTCATATCCATAACTTATGGAGGTTTCAAAAAATAAAACTCTTTAGATCAAACTTTTAAAACTAATAAAATAAGCATATCATTTTATCTTTTATTAAATTTGACATAATTCAACTCATAAAGCAAATTATTCAAATTTTACAAATAATTAGTTTTTCACAAGAACAAGTAATTATCTTAAAATTTGACAAACTTCATGTTTTTTTTTCCTTTTTTTTCAACTTTGAAAATAAAATATTTGCATCAATATAACATAAAACAACCCGTGGCTCTGATACCACTGTTGGGTTATGAGCATTCTAACACTCCTAAGTGTACATGCAACCCTAAATACCTTGGATCTATGTTTTCTCTATTATACATGCAAATATGAACATACAAGGTATTATCCTAATCTAGCATACAAAACAATGAATATAACAAGATAGAATACATACCTCTTAATGTAGAAAGTCTTCATGAAGCTTGAGTGCCAAGTGCCTCAAGTGTGACACCTCAAATGGTTCACACAACACCAAATACACTTGGAACAACTTGAGAGAAACTTGAACACTCCATGAAATCGTTTAGCCCTCACACACACGCTAGTGCATGATTTCTTGAGCCATGGGATTCTTTTATATGGTAGCTATTAGGGTTACACCATGTAACTCATGACTTTACCCATTCCTTATGCTCCATGGATTTTAACCTCCATGGAGTATCCATGGGTCACCCCATGGACTTAGTCCAACATAAGAAATCTTGGATCACAAGCCCACATATATAAGAATGAATGATTTACACAATCAACCCATATATTTAATTAGTCTCCTTTTGATCACTTAATTAATTCCAAATTAATTCTTGATCAATACTAATTAAATAACCTTATTAATATATTAGAACTTATAATATATTAACAAACTTTAAGTGTTATTTCTCTAATTATAGTCTATCCAAATGCATGATGCCATGCAACCCAAATGGACCATGCCGGGTCGGGTCAAGTCTTACCAATTATAGTTATGGACTTAGACATTAATCCAATAATTTTGCCCCAACATTTTCGTAGATATAAAATACATATACAGTTTAAATCATTGAAAACATGTATAACAATGTTCATACAGCATAGATAGCAAGTGTTCAGATAATATGCACACATAGCACGTAATTTATATAAAATACTTCATATCTATGTGTCAGCTGAAAGTAACTATGCACTCACCTGGTAAGGTGGTGACTCGGCACTCGGACAGTTCTTCGTTACTTCTTAAAACAATTTTTTCTTGACCAAAACCTAGTATTAATACCACTAGAGTTTAGTTTTAACGTTAATCGCGACTAATTAATAGTCTAGCTATTATTACTATTATATAAGCGTTAAATAACACTCAATATAACTCATAATAATAGCCCAAATAATTATTTTAAGGTCCTAATAATGTTACTATAATTAAATAAAAGCTATATTAAATATAGTATAGGCGTAACTCACTTACAGCGGGTTTTTATTAAAAACCGGGCTTCGCTGGAGCAACGTTTCCGAGCCGAAAGCTTTTCTTCTCGGAGCCGTCGGGCGCTCCGGGGCTTTCTTCTCGTGATAGGGAGGTTCCCTAGAGTTTGGAGGGGTTTAGGGAGGTTAGACAAGTTAGAGAGAGAAAAAAAGGTTTGAAAGTGTGAGGAAATAATGAAGAGTTCATCTCTTATTTATAGGAAGTGTATAGTAAAGTAGTCTCCAAGCTTCGTCCGTAACTTTTGCATACGAGCTCCGTTTTTGTCTATCTTTTTACCGTTGAGTTCCTATTAATGTGATCTTCAACTTTCATTTAGACCTCGTTAGCTAATTCTCATTCTATCTCGGATTTACAAAACTGTATCGAATTCGCCGCGCTCGAAAAGTAGAGACTAAGCTTCGTCCATAAATTTCGCATACGAGCTCCGTTTTTGTCTATCTTTTTACCGTTGAGTTCCTATTAATGAGATCTTCAACTCTCATTTAGACCTCGTTGACTAATTCTCATTCTATCTCAGATTTACAAAACTGTATCGAATTCGCCGCGCTCGAAAAGTAGGGACTAAGCTTCGTCCATATCTTTCGCATACGAGCTCTATTATCGACGTTCTTTATATCCACGTGTTGGTATTTACGAGTACTACAACTTTCATTTAGATCCTGTGGGCTAAAAATTGACCGATCTAAAATTCAGATTTCGGGTTGTGCACTGCTATGCTAAATCTTAGAAAAATCATAACTTCCTCATACGAAGTCAGATATGGGCGTTCTTTTTATCGATATTCTTAGTTTAACATATTCTACGACGTTCGTTTAGAGCACTAAGGCTAAATCTCACTCTATCATAGATTCACTATTTACGCTTCCCGATATCGTGCCGGTTCTGTCGCGAAACTTCGACGGGTCATAACTTCTTCGTTATAACTCGGATTTCGGCGTTCCTTATATCCCCGGAATCCTTGTTTTGACCACTACAACTTTATGTAGAGATATCAGGTTTATCTCACACTTTAATTTTAACGTTTATTTTTATTCTTTATTAATTATACATTTATAATTAAATAATAAGCACAATAACACACATAATTCACATAATACTCAAATATTTCATCTTTATTACTTCAAAAAGAGTTACAATAGTTGACCTAAACTATTAAATTGACAAATATTCTTAGCCCTGAAACCCGGGCGTTACAGAAATATTATGACAATATTATAGCAGGAAACTGATAAAGTATCACGTTTTCCTTTATGAATTGTATCCCATACGCTTTAGGTAAAGGATCGATTGCATATGCTATAATATTCGACCATTCTAAAATTTTCCAAATGTCTAGCGCGTTAAGAGGGAAAAAGGACTAGAATCGGTTTTGACTAAAATAATTAAACAACTATCAAAGAACGATCCAAAGTTCGCTGATGATTGGTCGCTTGTGAGTAGTTGGAAGTATGGTATTGGATGAACCATATCGACATTATTATGAATATATAAGATTCTATTAAGAATGAGTTGTCATATGGCAAATATGGAAATGTTTCCATATTGGGAGTTTGATATTGAGAGTCTATGTCTAGATTAGAAACTTTTATGCAAGAAGGATGTTCAAAGGAATGTACTTTGAATGTGAGACTTTGCGTCTATGAAATTGTCTTGTAACAATTTTTGATAAGAGTACTTTGTAATTTCATTGGCCAAGTCTTGGTGACTTTTGTGCTATGACTTTGCGAAAGGATCGTTGCATAAGATGTTAGAATCTAGTATATTCTAGTAGTTCCAAGAACCTTGTGTTCTAACACTAAATATAAGGATTGGGAGTTGTGAAATGAGCATCATTGGAAAGGTTTTTCAATTGATCTATTTCACAAAGTAAGGACTATAGGAAACAAAGTGTGCATGCTTGGAGCATGGGACAATTGTTGTTATAATTCAAGTAATAAGTTGATTACTCGAAACATTATACAATGAATAATTGGTAATTAATATGGTGACTAAATAAAAGGAGTTTTATTTATACTCAAAAGTTTGGGGCCATATTGGATTCGATTACTATTGTGTTTCACTTTGCATATTTTGACTTCCCGAATAATATGATTGTTCAAACTCCACAGTCGCTCGTACTTTTGTAAGTAAGTAGTGAATTAAGACTGTCATGAATTGGATTGCAGATTGTCTAAGGATAGACATAGCAATAGAATTGTTGCAATGTTCATGAGTACTCAGAGAGTGAGATTTGAGTATTGGATAAACCCATGCTCAGAGTATTACTTCATGGAATTCATCACGAGTAATACTGAGATGATAATATCTATGATCTTGAAACAGAGATATATGAGTTGTAATTTGCAAGTTGGCTATACATTGGTGATACGAAAACGCATCAGTAACTTGGTGTTATAAAACGTATTTTCATGTATGGTTTGATGAGTAAAAGATACAAGCATATGAGTCAATGTTTATTCATTCCTTTTGCCCTAATGGGAAAAGCGATATTTGTGGGCCCCTCGATGATTTGGTGTTGACTTTTTGTGCTGGGCCCAGCCAAGACTAAATTGATGTGTTCGATTAGAAGTCCTATATCATCACAAATTTGAAAAAGGGAAACATAGATTCTGGAAAAAGAGATTGATTGTATTCCATGTCTTATGTCTAGAGATATCTAGTAGAACGAAGGGTCATATGATCACGTATCTTAGGACACGTAACTGACTGGGTCGGAGTTCGGCAACAGCTTTTGGAAGCTACAATTTGTTGGTCAAATTTAGAAGTCATACTAGCAATTATAGTTATAGACTTATCTAAGTGGGAGACTGTTGGAATAGGTGTCTATGCCCATAACTATAATTAGTATGTACTTGAATTGATAGCAGCACAGTCCTTTTGGGTTCCCTCAAACCTAGCAACCGGACAAGGAAATTATGAAAGAAGAGATATTGATTTATTATAAGATTAATAAATTAATATAAATGATTTATTAATATGTTAAAAGATTAATATATTAATTAGAAATCATAATGTTTAATTAATAGTTAGCCAGAAATTAATTAGAATTAATTTTGGGGTTAACTGTATTAATTATAAGGTGCAGGGACTAGTTTACAATTATCTAATAGTTGAGTGGAAGGCTCGAGAACCTCCTTTGAAGGGGGTGTACGAAATCTATATGGGAAACCCTAAGGATTTCATCCAAGGGGGCTTGGATAAGGCCTTTGGATTAGCTTAGGCCCCAAGCAAAGGAGTATTAGGGTTTTTCCTAAACCCTAGATCCCTCAGCTATATAAGGAGCCTCCCAACTCCTAAATTTGGTCACTCCTTCTTTGAAGAAACCCTAGGGCTGAAAGTTGCATACTCTCTCTACCCTCTCTCTTTTAAGTTTCCTTCTTGCTAGTTCTTGGGTATGATTCCATTAGAGACATTACATTTGTGGTGCTAGGCTTCCAAGAAGATCAAGTTCAAGAGGATTACTATAACAATTGAAAGGTATGTAACTCTTAAACCCTAGTTAGTTATTTTCAAAAATAGCCTCTCTCCTCTAGGGTTCTTGTTTGCAATTCAAAGTTATATGTTTAATAGTTAAAGCATAGATCCAAAGTAGGTTGCATGTGAACTTAGGAATTGTTTTTCTAGTTTATTTGTTTTACCCAAAACACATCAATTTCTCGATTAACATACATCCATAAATAATCAATTACATAAAATTATAGGAGCCTAGCGACGACAGAGTTTTAAAAGCAAGTTAGAATTGGTTTGTAACAGGAGGTTGACTATATATATGTTATGATAGAGTAAAAACTTGTAGTAATAAACCTTTTAATGAGAGTTTTGTCTTTGAACGTCTGATTTATTTTTTATATAAGGAATTGTTTGACACATATACATATACTAACTGACTAATAATTAGGGTTACTTATTTTGTAATTTATTTAATGCAGTGCATTTTTTTGTTTATCGACTTATTCAAACTATGTTTCAAGTTATTATAAAATTTTATAATAACATGTGTTAATTTTGGTAAAAAAATACTACCTTATTACAATATAAAAATCTAATACGGTACTATATAAATTGGTATCACATAAATTTTATTTTGTAAAAAAAATATTTCTTCATGTTTAAGTTTGTATCATTGTGTGTGTATATATATATATATATATATATATATATATATATATATATATATATATATATATATATATATATATATATATATATATATATATAGGGATGAGATCGGTTGAGAACTCATATTTTCGGAGAACCCGAGAACTAAAGGTGGAACGTTAGATCAAAATTAACTCTTTAAGGGCATGATCGTCATCTTACCGATCTCATTTAATGTTCATTTTTTTGTTATTGCAAATATTAAAAAAAATGTTTTAAAAATTAACATAATAAATCAAATTACGATTTTTTTATTTAATTTTCAATTAAAAAAAATGAAGATTTTTTACTTTTTTCAGAAAACATGAATTTAAAAAAAAAAAACTGTTTTTTTTTTAAATTGCAATTTTTTTTAAAACGACATTTTTAAAATATAAGAAAACCTGCAACTTTTTCAAACAAACTGCATTTAAAAAAAACTGCAACTTTTTTCAAAGAAACTGCATTTTATTAAGAAATAAATATTTAAAAATCAGTAAATTAAAAAAAAAAACTGGTATTTTTATAAAAAAAACCTTAATTTTTTTTAACCAAAAAAATCAAAGTTTTAGGTGCATATATGCATATTTTTTTCAAATGCATATATGCATATTTCTTATACTATAATATTCGTAAGTAATCATAAAAAATCTCATTTTTATTAGTCAATCTATAAACATAGTAATACAAAAGTTTTATTTGATACAAATTAAAATATAAAAAAATGTTACAAAGATTCACAATGTTGTCATTTCTTCATATACAAATTTCCATATTTTCTTCAATTTATCACTTTTCACCTCTTCAATATTTTCCACAAACTCTTCAAAATCTACAATAAAATTGAAAAAAAAAATGATTAATGCAAGAACACTCACAAAAATGCACATTTATATATCATGTAAGATTCACATGTGATTATATCATGTAAGATTCACATGTGATTGTATAATGTGATATTCACATGTGATTGTATATTTGAAGATTCAAATGTGAAATTGACAAGAAAATTTTAAAAAATAATTAATGAAGAACACACTTACAAAATGCATGTGTGCATATAGACGTAATTCATATGCAATTCACTTGTGATTTACATGTGAATCACATGTAATTGATATGTGATTCACTTGTGATTTACATGTGAATCACATGTAATTCATATGTGATTCACTCGTGATTTACATGTGAATTACATGTGATTCATATGTGAATTACATGTGATTTACATGTAATTTATATGTGATTCACTTGTGATTTACATGTAAATTACATGTGATTCATATGTGACTTACATGTCAATAACAGTAAATCATACGTGATTCACTTGTGATTTACATGTGATTCATATGTGAATTATATCTGAATCACATATAATTCACATGTGATTTACATGTGAATTACATGTGATTCAAATGTGACATCCCCAATTTCACGGCTAGAAAAGACCAATTTGTTTATGCTTTGTTTTTAAAATCAGAGTAATCGTTTAAAGAAAACTGTTGCGGAATTTGTTCCCAAAACAAAATATGCTAAGAATTTATCAAAACGTTTCTCAAAGAGAATGTATTTTCATTATATAACAAAATCTCGGGATGTCATGTTCCGATACAGACACATAAGCATAAACAGAACTTACATTTATTTACACTAATGATTTACATCCCCTTTAATCTCTCAGTGAAATATGTCTTCGTATTGATACATGTGATACAAAGAAAACTGAGTGGGTCAGGCTTGGGAGCCTGGTGAGCATATAGGATTTTCAAACCACAATAATATAATTATTATATTTAATCATCAAACAATCAACCCAATTACCCATCCCCATTATCTCCATTTATCGTAAGGATCTACCCTAAGAATCATCTATCCTTCATTCTTAAGGATTGACCTGAGGTATAGGCACAAAGTCACATTGTCGCCAGGGTTTACTCAATAGGCGCTAACTCCATAGTCACCAAGGTTTATTACAATAGGCGCTAACTCCATAGTCACCAAGGTTTATACAATATGCGCTAACTCCATAGTCACCAAGGTGTATACAATAGGCGCTAACTCCATAGTCACCAAGGTGTATACAATAGGCGCTAACTCCATAGTCACCAAGGTTTATCTATACGGTACTAAATCTATAGCTACCAAGGTTCATCTATACGGTACTAAGACAATAGCTGCCATGGTTCTTTGTTAGACACTAAGACAATAGCTACCAAGGTTCACTCATACCATCTTTCATCACACACCAACTATATCATATACCCATGTTTTACCCAACATATTTGTAAATATAAATACATATATAGTTTAACTCATTTAAAAACTATATAAAACATCCATACCACACTCATCTCAAATAAACAACAATATATAAACACATAGCACGTATTTCATAGCAAATACTTCATATTTATGTGTTAGAAGAAAGTAACTACACACTCACACAAAACATATACTTAATACATTAAAACAATACTTATATTAAAATTGTGTTTATGAAAGGGACTATACACTCACTCATATCATATAGCTAATACATTCATCAATACTTGTATTAAAATCATGTATATGAAAGGGACTATACACTCACACATATAAACGACAATATATATACACATAGCACGTATTTTATAAAATACTTCATATATATGTGTAAGATGAAAGTGAATATAGACTCACTTGATCAGAAGATGATCGGACAACACTACGACTCTAAGAGTAGTATTCTTCGGTGAAACCAGGATCACTTCACACACCGGACTTCTCGCGGGCAGAGCTTCGGCTTGAAAACTCTTTTCTTCTCAGGATCTTCGGGCTTCGGGACTTGCTTCGGGTCTCGGGATGATACCGGGGCTTTGGGGGTACTTCTTTGCACGTAAATCGAGATAATATGGGTGAAAGATGAAAGAATGAGCAACCAAACTCGGCTGGCCTTGATTTCTATTTATAGGGCAAATTTCTCATTTTCCACGTCGTGGGCTTGGTCGTCACTGCATGCGTCATCGCAAGTTGGGTCTGGCAGACTCCAGGAGGCGTCAAAAAACATGCCACATCGTGACTACTGATTTCACGTCATGGTCTCTGACAGTCTTGGGGTTTTGCGCCCCGAACTTCAGAAATTCATAACTTTTGCATACGAACTCCGTTTTCGACGTTCTTTATATTGACGCATAGGTAAAAACAAGACCTTACAACTTTCATTTAGACTTCGTCGGCTAATTTTGAATATATTTTTATTATATTATTTTTATATTATTTTTAGTAGGCTGAGACAGGAAAACTCCGCTAGAAATTCATAACTCCTTCATCTAAATTCCGTTTTCGTCTGTCTTTTTACCGTTGCACTACTATTAACGAGATCTTCGACTCCCGTTTAGATTGTTTCGGCTAGAAATCACTCGATCTCAAATCGAGTATTCGGGCTGCATACCGCTAAGCTGAAACTTCGAAAAATCATAACTTCCTCATACGAAGTCAGATTTGGGCGTTATTCTTATGCACGCTCTCGGTTTAACGTATTCTAAGACTTTCATTTAGATCACTAAGGACAAATATCGCTCTAAC
The DNA here is from genome assembly GCF_051521515.1 of Lactuca serriola. Lineage (NCBI taxonomy): Eukaryota > Viridiplantae > Streptophyta > Magnoliopsida > Asterales > Asteraceae > Lactuca > Lactuca serriola. The sequence goes on from NC_136410.1 coordinate 48,474,688, forward strand.
ATAAATTCACTATTTACGTCGCGCTGTGTCGTGCCGGTTCTGTCGCGAAACTTCGACAGGTCATAACTTCTTCGTTATAACTCGGATTTCGGCGTTCTTTATATGTATGGAATCCTTGTAACATATACTATAACTTAGTTAAGATTAATCCTTCTAAATAATCTTCCATCAAAAAGTCATTTTTGATGCTTATCGTCTCTAAATTGACTAGCCCGGATCTACGGGCGTTACATCATATGTGAATCACATGTAATTAATATGTGATTCACTTGTGAATTACATATGATTCATATGTGACTTATATAATTCATATGTGATTCAATTGTGATTTACATGTGATTGATATGTGATTTACATGTGAATTATATATAATTCATATCTATCTTCATCAAATTGCCATGATAATATTGTAACACCTTTTCTAGAGCTGACATCAACTAATTTTGAGGAGTCATGCAATGAGAACTTATACACAAAGCAATAACAATTGTACATTTCATGGAACATAAAGTTTCAAGCTATATAATTGAAAGTTATTTATTTAAATTATGAGATTTTACCTGAGGGTGTTTCGTTAGGAAATGTGAAAGTTAAAACCTCCAACAAAGCCGACATTTTCCGCCAGAATTCACGGTCTAAAAAAATTACTCATCAAATTCTTTAATAATCTCCAAAAGGTCTTATTAGAAAAGAAGATAGAATAAACATAAACAAAAATCATCTTGCACCAGCCAATCAAATCAATAAGAATTAACCTATCTCACGATTAATAGATCCACCAATGTCTCATGTCAATTTTCACTCAAAACTTCAAAAAAAAATCTTAAATTTTGTTTACATGGATGAAATATATGATTTTTATATACTTTCAAATTGCACGACAATAATAAAATATCAAATGGTTCATAATCTCTTTCAAAAATGTACTTCTGTAATGAAAAAAATAAGATTATTGGATCATGAAATATTTTTCTATAACAAAAGAGCACAAAAAGGTTATAGTTCTTTACCAACATAATGATTTTCTAATTTTTATGTAACCAAAGATTTAACTTTTTACTTTCCAATATAACACCAACTTAGAAAAATATATATAAAAAGAGCACCAAGACCAATTACAACTGCCCTAGAACTAGAAAAGTACGTATTTTTTATTCCAATTCCAAATTGAAAAAAAAAATGCAAAAGTTCTTACTGTTGTTACAGATGATGTCATTCTTTCAAAGGTATAAAGAGATGCGCATAAATTCAGATATTATTCTAGAATGATAAGAACTTGCTAAATATCCATGATCAACATTTTAATAATTTCTTTAATCTGTTACATCAAAAAACCAAAGCAAGATCGAATTTTATTGGACAACATAGTAGTTGAGTTTCCTTATACTCTACATAGCCATCAAATGAATACATGCATGTTTTTATTGGATACAGTTTAAAATCATATTGTGGTGCACATATATGGCTCTCTCCACCTATATTCCTCAAAATATAACCAAAAAAAAGTGTTCAAAATCCTAAATTGAAATTGGTTCATCATTCATGAAGTCAAAGTGAAGTTAACATGTGATATTTCTCATTGAGGCATTTCATCGAACATGTTGAGTGCAAACAAATATCTATATTTTTCAATAACACAGGTGTCTATTTTTATACCAACAATCAACACAAGGATTTAACTCTTTTTAAAAACATATTGAGTAAATAGGTTCAACTTAACGATTAGGCAAACACAATTCATAAAGGTCAAACAAAGGTCAGGAGTCAACAATAGAAACAGATCAATTAGGAACAAAAATTTACGTTGATAAGACATTCAGATAACAATCGAAGCAGATAAAAAAACTTATTTCAAGTTATAACATCATTATTAGAAAAAATTATCGTTATAAAACTTTACAAATCAAACATGAAAAACAAAAGGAGCAAACACACATGACTTGATGGATGAACATCTGATGATCTGAATGCAGAAAGCGAGGTAGGGAATACAAAATTTTGAAACGTCATATATTCCCTAGCTATCAGTTTTGGATCACAGGAACCAAAACAAAAACCAAAAATTCAATCGATCAGAAAACAAATTACCTTCATTGTTATTAATTATGAACTATTGATGGTTGATAGAGAGGGGAGGGAAGTTGGATGTGGAAGATCTTCGACAAAGAAAGTGGTAGACAGATGTAGTATGAGTCGTCTACAGATATAGGGAGGAAGGAAAAGACATCGTCAGTGATTTCGACATACAGTGGATATAGGATGGAGGTGGTAATGTCGATATGAGACAGTGATAGGTAAGTCATCGGAGAGAGATCAGAGACGTATCAGAGATCTGAATCATCTTTCTTCAAGGAGGTGAGATGAAGGCAAGAAAGAGAGAATGACGTGAATGAGGGATTTAATTTGGGGGAAATTCCAAAAATGTACCAGTTTAACTTTTATTCCTATTCCCACGTTTTATTTTTATAAGTATTTACAAAAATGTCACGATACATCTTAACATTCTATTATTTTGATATATATATATATATATATATATATATATATATATATATATATATATATATATATATCATACATACTTATAAAACTAGCATTTTTTCTTGAATCTCATGCATTTGAAACCCCCATTATTTTTTCCTTTCACCACATTCATTTGAAACTCCCATGACTTTTCACTTTCTTTATAATAATAATTATAATTTGGTAATTAGGTTAAATAAATATCAAATCTAAAGTGTATTCATATATAAACTAAATTTCAATATTAAAATAATATCTTTAATTCTACTTATAAAATTATGTTTTTTAACTTTTAACAAATTATACTTAATTTATTAGTTTTAATATATTGTTGAATGTAAACCATTATCATTTTAAAGGTATAACTTTTGAACAATTTGTATAAAATACTTAAATTATTAATTAAAATATAACATTATAGGCTCAACTTAAATATAAATTTTATTTAACTTAAACAACCCAAAGATTATTTTATAAATAATTAAAAGTGATAAATTGTAGTGTTTTTCTAATAATGATTGTAAGTTGGTTCATAAGGTTAAATAAATATCAAACCTAAAGTGTAATCATAAATAGACTAAATTTCAATTTTAAAATAATATCTTTACTTCTATTTATAAAGTTATGTCTTTAAATTTTAACATGTTATACTTAATTTATTAGATTTAAAATGTTGTTGCATATAAACGATTATCAGTTTAAAGCTACAATTTTTGAACAGTTTTGACAAAATACTTAAATTGTTAATTTAAATATAACATTACAGTGTCAACTTAAATATAAATTTCAGTTTCACTAAAAAAACCAAATAATATTTTATAAATAGTTAAAAGTGATAAATTATAGTGATAAATACAAAAACTAAATTGTAATATCAGTTTAACTAAAATATTTCCTAAATATATTTATATAATCGTTAAAAATTTTCAAATAAGTAGCTTAAAATAACTTATAATAACAATAGTTAAAAATAACTATGTATAAAGGATTATATTGTTACCTTTAAAATCAAAAAAATAATGTTTGATGTTTTAAATAATTATAATAATAGAAATTAAAACATTAAGCAAATAAATTTTAAAAAATTAGTTAAAAATAACAACTATAAATAATATTAAACCATATATAATATTTAATTTTATTGATGTGTAACTCGCGAGTAGAAGTCATTCAAATGATTGAGATTATGACGTTATAATAGATTTATATATTATCATATAATTCAAAATAATCAATATATTATATCAAATTAATATATGAATTATTATATCAAATTTAACAACAACGTTAGTGTTATATTTTAAAAAATATATATTTATAAAGACTTCAACTATATGGGTGTTTGTGCGCATTACAATGTCAACTCAAATATAAATTTTAGTTCCATTTAAAAAAACTAAAGAATATTTTGTAAATAGTTAAAAATAATAAATTGTAGTGATAAAAGCAAAGACTAAATTGTAATTTCAATTTAACTAAAATATTTCTTAAATATATTTTATAATCGTTAAAAGTTTCCAAATAAGTAGTTTAAAATAACTTACAATAACAATAGTTAAAAACAACTCTATATAAATGATTATATTGTTAGCTTTAAAATAAAAAAACAATGTTTGATGTTTTAAATAATTATAATGATAGAAATTAAAACATTAAGCAAATAAATTTTAAAAAATTAATTAACAATAAAAACAACTATAAATAACATCAAAATCATATATTATATTTAATTTTATTCATATGTAACTCGCGGGTAGAAGTCATTCAAACGATTGAGATTAAGAAGTTATAATCAATATATATATATATATTATCATATAATTCAAAATAATCAATATATTATATCAATTTAGTATATACAAATTATTATATTAAATTTAACAACAACGTTATTGTTATATTTAAAAAATCATATATTTGTAAAGACTTCAACAATATAAGTGTTTCTGCGCAACGCGTGGGCAATCGCCTTATATATATATATATATATATATATAGGGTTAGGTTCATTTGAGACCACTTATATTTTGTGAGACCGTGAGACGCATTTGTTTATTTATTTTTTATTTATTTTTTTATTTTTTTATTTTTTTTAGTTAATTCATGTTCCGAAAATAATATTTAAAAAAAGAATTTTTTGATTTTTCCATTTATTTTGCATTTTAAAATTATTTTTAGAATATGTACAGTGTAATATTCTATTTAGAATATTTCACATATTTTTCAAAAAAAATAGAATTTTTTTTTTATTTTTTTTAGTTAATTCAAGTTCCGAAAATAATATTTAAAAAAAGAATTTTTAGATTTTTCCATTTATTTTGCATTTTAAAATTATTTTTTAGAATATGTCAGTGAAATATTCTATTTAGAATATTTCACGTATTTTTCAAAAAAAAAAACGGATTTTTTTTTTTTTTTTATATTTTTTTAATATTTTTTTAGTTAATTAAAGTTCCAAAAATAACATTTAAAAAAAGAATTTTTGGATTTTTCCATTTATTTTGCATTTTAAAATTATTTTTAGATTTGGTCTCACGGTCTCACAAAATTAGAATGGTCTCAAATGAACCTGAACTTCTATATATATATATATATATATATATATATATATATATATATATATATATATATATATATATATATATATATATATATATATATATAGAGGGAGTCATCAAAATTAGGTACAAATTTAGTATTTCCGCGCACATCATTAGACAATGGCTGAGTCAAAATATAGAAGCTGGGCCACGGAACCGCGTAAGGACTGTTGGTCCAATGGAATACAGAAATGTCGTGGTCAAACATATTGACTCTTCAAACCATATTCCAATATTACCCTTTTTACCCATGGAGGGATTATTAAATGGTTGTGGTCTCCCCCAACCTCCTTTTTGCCCTTTTCAACTCTTTTTGTGAGGGTCAAAACGATGTTCCCACCAATCCCTCCTTGATTTTGAGTCTGCGTTCTTCATTCCCCATTTCCACAAAATCAATCCCTAAAAGCCCAATGAATCAAAAAGCTGTTTGATCAAATTCACAACATATAAAAGCTTTCTTTCTGTTTTTGTTTTGTTCAGTTTACAAGAATCAACTGTCATCGATGGTGTTCAAGTGCTCTCTGTTTCTTCTGATCTTCTGCTTTCTGGGTTCTACTTTCGGAGTTCATCATGCTCGCACCCATCTTCAGAATCTAAATCCAAATGCTTCTTCACTTCTCACCGGAATCGAAATACCTAATCATTCAAGCTTTAATGGAATCTCGGATTCTTCTTCTTCTTCAGATTGCGGTTTCTCCTCGCCGGAGAAAACAGAAACATCAGACGGAAGAGAAACAGGTAGGAATGAATTTGAATCGGTCAAACTCCACCTGAAACACCGATCACAGGGTCAAACTTCCATGCCCGCTAAAGAATCTTTATTCCATTCGGCCGCAAGTGATGTCACCAGGATCCAAACGCTTCACAAAAGGATCCTAGAGAAGAAGATTCGCAACACCGTTATGAATCCGAAGAAGCACGATGAAAGTTCTGCCGTAAAGCTGAAGCCTGCAGTAGAAGAAGCGCCGGCGGTGGTGGAGAGTTACGCCGGAAAACTTATGGGTACTCTGAAATCAGGGGTAACACTCGGTTCTGGAGAGTATTTCATGGATGTTTTTCTGGGTACGCCTCCTAAACACTACTCTCTTATACTCGATACTGGTAGCGATTTGAATTGGATCCAATGTACACCCTGCCACGATTGCTTCGAACAAACAGGACCCCATTACGATCCCCAACAATCATCATCTTACCGGAATATCAGTTGCCATGATCGCCGGTGCAGCCTTGTTTCATCCCCAGAACTTTCCAGACCTTGCAAAGCTGAAGATGAATCTCAATCATGCCCTTATTTTTACTGGTACGGCGACAGTTCCAACACCACCGGCGATTTCGCCACAGAGACTTTCACAGTGAACTTGACCACCAATGTCGATGGGCATAAACAACAGCACAAGGAGGTCCAGGTAAATAATGTCATGTTCGGCTGCGGCCATTGGAACCGAGGTCTATTTCTTGGTGCTGCTGGATTGCTAGGGCTAGGACGAGGCCCGCTATCCTTCGCCTCTCAACTCCAATCTTTATACGGCCATTCCTTTTCCTATTGTCTTGTTGATCGAGACAGCAACTCCAGCGTCAGCAGCAAGTTGATTTTCGGAGAAGACAAGGGTCTTTTGAATCACCCGGAATTAAATTTCACTTCATTGATCGGCGGCAAAGAAGCTCCGGTCGACGTTTTCTACTACGTTCACATCAAATCCGTGATCGTCGCCGGAGAAACCCTGGATATACCTGAACACACATGGGATTTAACGGCAGATGGATTTGGGGGAACCATCATCGATTCCGGAACTACTCTTAGTTACTTTGCTGATCCTGCTTACAACATCATCAAGAAAGCATTCATGGAGAAAGTTAAAGGCTACCCTTTGGTTAACGATTTCCCAATCCTTGAACCCTGTTATAACGTTTCTGGGATTGCGGATTATAAAAAAGATTTGCCATCTTTCGGGATCTTGTTCGACGATGGCGCAGTGTGGAATTTCCCTGTTGACAATTATTTCATCAAACTTGAACCCGAAGAGATTGTGTGCTTGGCAGTTTTGGGGACACCACGATCTTCTTTATCGATAATTGGCAATTATCAGCAGCAGAACTTTCATATCATGTATGATACGAAGAAATCTAGGCTCGGATTTGCTCCAACAAGGTGTGCAGATGTTTAATTTAAAAGGTGAAACATTTGTCGAGAAGTTTGTAAACAAAATAGCGATGAAGGGTTTTTTTTTTTTTTTTTTTTTTTTTTTTTTTTTTTTTTTTAATTCTTTTTTTCATTTTTCCGGCCTAGAAGTTGAGAATGGCCGGGGCATAGATTTTAATTTTAACACTTGATCGACGATAAAATTGTATCATGGACAATATAATTATAAACTTATACAGTCGCTATTTTTCATTTAATGGATTCTTTTAGGTATATTACATTGTTGTGTTTGGATGTGTTGCTAAAGTGATTGCAACTTGAAGTCACGTTAAATAATTGTATGGGTTCTGTTTTTTTAACTTTGATAAGACGATTATTAGATTATCATATTTTGATAGTGAACTTTTAAGTTGCAACAACCATTTTGCAACTTGCAACATCCATGAGAAAACTTTTGGAAACTTACAGGAACTATCAAGTATAGTATCCCCAATACCAACTAAAGAAAATACAAAAATGACATTAACAAAACCACTAATAGTAAATGGGTTAGTTGAAAAATTGATATTGTTGTCCAAACAAAGTTAAATGTAAAAAATTGAAAAGTTTTCGTTTTGTTGTTAGTTTGATTTAATTTTTTTTTTTTTAAATTTTTTTGTAACGACAATTTTATTTTTTGTATTTTAATTTTTTATTTTTTTTATTTAATTTACCATTTTTCTATATATATTTGTAAAAAGAATCAATCCCATCCAAACCTATTATTAATTCACTCACCTAATTTCCTACTATTCTCTCTATCGAACCACCGTCAAACCTTTGCCCTTCTCGTGGGGAATAAGAGAGATAGATTAAGGAAACTCGTCAAACCTTTGCCCTTCTCGTCAAACCTCTCTCATTCTCAACGAAACTTCACTCTTCACATCACAAACCTAAAATCCAAATCGATGGAGATAACGACGTTAGGGTTTTTAACGACCACCATTGCAGATCCAACTCCATTTAGGGTTATCGACTTCATCCCCATCATCTCCGCCACCACCAACCTCTGATCTAAAAGTCGTCGTCACCTACAGAAAACCCTAATCGATCTAAATTCACCGTCACCTGAATAACTAGGGTTTTGTTGCCATCGATATTATGCAACCCTAGCACCGTTAATCTGATTTACAATGTCATCTTCGTCACGCCCCTTCTTTGACAACAATATATGTGTAATCTGAAACCCTACCGTCGTCGATCACATACTCTGATTGAGGTTTTCAGTGTCCGGGGTTTCAAGATCCGGAAGGACAAATCACCAATAAAGTAGGTGGTGATGGCTGCCGATCAAATTTCCGACAATGAAGGAAGAGGGAGAGAGACAGGATTGAAAGTAGGTTAAAGTTTGGCCAAGTTGTTAAAGGATTGGTGTATAATTTCTTTCTTTTTTTTCATTTTAATCAAGAAAACTGTAAAAATAAATAAAAAATAAAGTAAAAAGTAAATAGAGAGGAAAAGAAGGTTATTTTTGATGGGTTTTGTAGGTTGTAAATATTTGCATGAGGTGGAAAATAAGTTAACTCTTAAGTTCACATGCAACCTAATTGGATCTATGTTTTCACTATTGATAACAATAAACTATGAACATCAAGAATCCTAAAGGAACTTTATAATAATCGAAAATAAGCATAGAGTTAGGGTTTACATATCTTTTGATTATTATAGTAAATAACCAAACAAAATTCCTTCTTGAAAGCCTTGGAAAGCAAGCACCAAAAGTTTAGTGCCTCTAATGGTTTGTACCAAAACCCTAGAAACCCTAGAATGAAGAGGAAAGAGAGAAAAGAAGAAGAAATTTCGTTCCTATGCTTGTAGGTAACGACATGAATGAAAATTATGAGCTAAGAGATCCTATTTATAGTTATGGTAATTTGCAGCCAAAACGAGATTTGAATTGATTAAATAATAGACTTAATCATAATTCAAATCATTTCCTTTTATACAACCAGGAGGCTTCCAGAAACCCTAGCAACCCCTCCAAAACCGTCCATCTCATAGAGGGTTCTAGAATTGCTTCTTTTGTTTAACTATTGAATAATTACAATTCACCCCTTGGACCTTTAATTAGTTCCAATTAATTCCAGATTAATTCTGATTAATAATTAATTAATCTTAATTGATTTCCTATTAATTTATTTACCATAGAAACTAACAAATCAATTATTCAATTATTTATCACATATTAATTTAATATAACAAATTAACATATCAATTATCTATTTCCAACTAATATATTAATCACATAATATATTAATAAATTATTTCTCTCTCTCCCCCTCTCTATCTATATATATATATATATATATATATATATATATATATATATATATATATATATATATATATATATATCTTTCACTCTCTTCTAATATCAAATTTAGCTATTTCTGGTTATGAGGGTAACCTAAAAAGGACCTTGCTTCTATTTGCAAGTTTATACCAATTTAGTTATGAGCTTAGACACCTTACTCCAACAGTCTCCCACTTGGATAAGTCTATAACTACAATTACAAGTATAACCAAACAGCAAAGAGTGTTTTCCAAAGCCACTGCCGAAATCTGATCTAATCAGAAATTGGCACTAAGATAAAAGATCAAATATTCCTTGGTTCTACAAGATATCGTATGGACATGAGACATAGATCAAAATCAATCTCATAGTCCAATATTTTGTTTCTTGATTTCCTAATTTATGACAACTGAATTCAAACTACTAATTGAACACATCAATTTAGTATGGGCTCAGCCAAACACTTCAGATGTCGCGAACAAATCATTGAGGGGCCCAAAAATATCGTTTTTCCTGTTAGGGAAAAAGGAACGAATAAACTTCGACTTATATGCTTGTATCTTTTACCCACCAAATTATGGCGTGACACTATTTTTTATGACATCACGTACTGATGCGTTCTCGCAATACCAATGCACAACCGACTTGTAAATTACAACTCATATATCTCCATTTTAAGAGTAAAAGATATTATCGCCTCATAATTACTCGTGATAGAATCCATGAACTAATTCTCTGAGCATGAGTTTATCCAATACTTAAAATCCCCATTTTTCTAAGTACTCATGAACATTATAGTAATCTTATTGCAATGTATAATACCCATAGACAATCTACAATTCAATTCATGATAGTATTAATTCATTACTTACTTCGAAAAGTATGAGCCAGTGTGGAATTTCGAATAATCAAATCAATTAGGAAGAAAAACATGCAAACTGAAACACAATAATAAAATAATTAACTATGGTCTCAAACCTATTGAATATAAAAAATCTCTATTATTTAATCACCATAATAACTACAACTTTATTCATTGTATAATGTTTCGAGTAATGAACTAACCACATGAATTAAACATCAGCCATGTCATGTTATAAACATGCATATATGCCTCTCTATGGTCCTTCCTTTGTGAACAGATCAATTGGACATTATTCCAATGATGTTGATTTTACAATTCCAAATTCTTATCATTATCCAAGATGTGATGGAATTCCAACTTAACATGCATTAATCTCCTGTGATATCAAGATTCCAAAGTCTCAAAGACCAAGTCTTTGATATTACAAAATATCCCCTTAGAACTTTGTTACTATAAACAATTTCATGGTAATGAAGGTTCAAATTCAAGGTATACTCCTTGAACACTTCTCTTTCATTAAATTTTCTAACTCACATGCAAACTTTTCAACCATCTCTCATTATGAAAATTTTCCATATTCTCATATGACCATTAATTCTGATCAAGAATCATCTCATTCTAGAATCATGTCACTATGGTCCGTCCAAATTAATATCATACTTCTAACCGTCCACAAGCAACCAGTCTTTGTTATAACCCTAGAGTCCTTGATAATTGCTTAACAACTTTAGTCACACACAATTCTAATCCTTTTCCTCACAATGCTCTGAGCATTTGAAAATTAGAATAATTGAATATTATAGCATATGTAATTGATCATATATCCAAACCATATGGGACTTGATTCATTATGTCTCACATAAGGATTTGATATTTTTTTCAATTTCTTGCTATAATATTTCTATATATCGAATTTCCAATGTTGAACCATTTCAACATGATATTCATATATATATATATATATATATATATATATATATATATATATATATATATATATATATATATATATATATATATATGACTAAGTTCTATTAAACTAGACGATCTAAACCTTTAGATTCGAAAAGAAGTATGAGTGTCCTCTCCCTTAAGTCTACTATAGCGAAACAATTCTCAAACTTTTCAATTTGCAAATTGAAAACTTTTTTCTCTACGAACATTATTGTCAACATGCAATACTAGCATAATAATGTTGGATTAATGTCTAAGTCCATAACTATAATTGGTAAGACTTGACCCGACCGATATGGTCCATTTGGGTTGCATGGCATCGGAACAATTGGATAGACAAGATGAGGAAAAAGGATACCAGTGATTTATATTAATATATTATAAGTTCTAATATATTAATATATAATCATATTATTTAATTAGTATTGATCAAGAATTAATTATAATTAATTAAGTGATCAAAAGGAACTAATTAAATATGGACTCTAAGATATATTTGTGTGATGGGCCAAGTTCATTTAGGTTGGGCTAAGCTTTCATGGATAGTCCATGAAGTGTTTAACCCATGGATCATATGAAATGAAAGGTCATGGGTATCAGGGTTTAACCCTAATCTCCACACTATATAAAGATGTCATTGGTTGGTGAAATGGGCACTAGTGTGTGTACACAAAAAGGCCGAGGCCAATTTCACTAGAGAGAACCAAAGTATCCTTATTCTCAAGGTTAGTACAAGTGTTCATGGTGTTGTGTGAACCATTTGAGGTGTCACACTTGGGGCACTAGGCACTCAAGCTTCATAGAGTCAAGAAACATCAAAAAGGTATGTATTTTATCTATTTTATTACCCAAGTATCAAATATTGTATGCTAGATAGGGTAATACCTTGGAATATTCATATTTGCATGTATAATAGAGAAAACATAGATCCAAGGTATTTAGGGTTGTATGTGCACCATAGGATGTTGTATTATACTAAAACCCAATAGTGGTATCAGAGTCATGGGTTGTTTTCTGTTATATTCATGGAAATGTTTGATTTTCAAAGTTGAAAGAAAAAAAAGGAAAAAAACATGAAGTTTGTTAAATTTTAAGATAATTACTTTTTTTGTGAAAAACTAATTATTTGTAAAATTTGAATCATTTTCTATATGAGTTGAGTTAGGTCAAATTTAGTAAAAGATAAAATGATATGATTATTTTATTAGTTTTAAAAGTTTGATCTAAATGTTTTAAGGAGTTACAAATTTTGTCATAAAATTTTGGAGCTCAAAAGTTTTTTTTTAAAGTTGGATGTTTAAGAGTCACTTCTTTAAAAGTGTTATTAAAGAATAAGAGGTTATATAAAAAAATGAAGAGTCTTCATTTTAATGAACCATTAAACTCTTAAGTTATGAAATGAAAAGTTTTGAATAGTTTCAAAACTTGCCCTCAAGTTTTGGAATTTGTAAAGTTTTCACTTATGAATATTTTAATTCCAAGTTAAGCCCTTAGAATTTTAAAAGTTAAAGTTCAACCCTTATACTTTATAATATTATAAGTTAATAATATTTATATATATGTATAAGAGTAAAGTCGTCTTACCATTAGTAGGCCTCATTCACGAAGCCGGTCTATAAGGGGGTATAAGGTTACTGCCTATAAAATGGCAGTTTAATGGGTGTCCACTCTCACCCACCGCTTCCTCGACCGGTGGAGGGTCGTTAGCTGAACGGGTAGGACAAGGACTATAATTCTCCCTTCATTAAAAGTATTAATGATATAACTAAGTAACTAAACACTTACAAATTCCCAATCTTAGTTACTTAGGAAAATGTGAATTTGGTGCTAACCCATAAAATTACACTTTGCACCCTTGTTAAGTCGTTAGTGGAGTGTGTGTGGTTAACCGACACACTAACATGGGACTGACAATGTGTGGCAAAGGGTGACTTAAGTTTTATCATAGATCGGTGGAGCGCGTGTGGTTAACCAGCACATCGATTGGGTGATAAAATTAAGGGTACCAAGTCAATTTGCACATCGATTGGGTGATAAAATTAAGGGTACCAAGTCAATTTGCATGGTTATTCACACCTTGTTTGTGATCATCGGCATCCCGGTCACAAACTTGAGAGGGCACAATCGAGATTCAAACATGCCATTGAAAGTTAAATGTATCTCAAAAGATCTAGGAGTTTCAAATCCAATTAAAACTTAATTATATTTCGTTTTTTATGGTGGAAATTGGTAAATTGTCGTTTACCTACCTTCAACTATTTTATAACTTGGATTACGACATCCCTCTTCTAGTTATAAATAGGTTGTTGGGTCCTAGCCTTAATATTTCATATTGGGTGTTATATTAAGGACTTTGAATCAACTAAACTTGAATATCTCCCAAAAGATGTCTAGTTCATACATCTATGATCTTCCCAAATCTCTTGGCATTTCACTTCCTCCACCTCCTCTAATTATTCTCCCTAACCTACAATTTCAAGGTCACTCAAGCCCTATTGGCAAGGCAAGGTCGAGGTGTGATCACATCTTGGAGATGAAGTCACATATTGACAATCCGGGAGAGTTGGGTGTCAAAGTCTTGAGAAAGTTGGTGGTTCAATCACTTTCTAAGTCACATAGTGAGTTCCTTTGGGACTCCTATGAAACAGACTATGACAAGACCCTTAATGATCTTATCTATTTCCTTGGTACTGCTGAATCAACAATGATTCGGAAGGCTAGTAAAGCAAATTTGATTAGAAGATCGACTTCCCAAAACTTTATGGACATTGACAATGGTGACACTGGAAATCCAGAAAAAGCATTCTCTTCCCAATGGAAAGGGATCGGCCATAGTCAACTCGATTGAACAAATGGTAAAGAGAAATGCTATGTTTGTGATAGTCCCATGTACCATTGCCAAATGGTCCATTTGTTAAAATTGCCAAAGGAAGGGGCACTATTTGCGAAGCTGCCAAATTTACCTAAGGATGTTAAAGTCAATAAGTTTGACTCTACTTCAGGTAAAGTCCATTGTCTAACTCTGTTAAGCTCCTATTTGGAGATTCTTATTACATAATGTGACTAAGTCACATGGTGATGTTATAAGAATCAAAGAAAAGGGAGAAAGCTTAAAGGAAGTATATGCTGCTTATGATCGCGAAGATGGACTTCGATCGCATCAGAATTTTGAAGTTGTTACTTACGAGTTATGACACATTGCTTAGGAATATATAACAACAAGGTTTTCATATGGATTGTAAGGATAAGTTTTTCCGCAAAGTTTTTAAATAAAAGGAAATTTTTGATTTTATTTATTTTAAGTATCCTTACAATGGCATTTGTGAAAAAAAAATTGTTGTTTATATGATTCCATTGCTAGTAATATAGGAAAATGGTTTTGATTCTTTCATTTGTGGTAGTGTCTAAATTTACCAAATAAGGAAAGTTTCTCATCACCCAAGTTTCAATTGGACCGAAACTTGGAATCATGTAAGTTGTATAGTATGATGAATGAGAACTTTCAAGCATTGGAAAATTAAGACTAATTACTTGTTCACATGGATGTGTGAGTCAAGTAAAGGACTAAGGGATCGAGTACACATTCTTGTGCATTGATCAAGCCTACCACAAATAATCATTAATACTATTTGTAATGATTTACTAAAGTTTAGTAAATATGGGTATACTTACATGCTTAAGTGTAATTTTGATACATTGGAAAATTTTCGATGTATGGCAGAACGAATGAGAAGAATCAAATTAGGCAGAAGGATAAAAGTTTCTCAAATCTGAAAAGATGGGAGAGTACTTTAGTATCATGTTATATGATCATCTTAATGATTAAGAGACCTTATCACAATTCATCCTCTAAGTGCATTCTGATAGCTAAGAAGAGGATCTATGAATTGTTGAAGTGGTCAAATCAAGAAGATGAGTCATACTTTGTTTCAAAACAAGTCTTAGAGTCATACTCCAAGACTGTAAGTTGAGTGATATATCTTAAAGAAAGGTTTAAAACACTTGTAAAATGTAAGAGTAAAAGTTTCCTACTCTTGTACATTTGAAATTGGTAAGTTGTGATGTTTTGGATAAAACAAAGACCAACTTAGGCCAATTGTGTGAAGTGTTTGTCTTGATAAAGAATCCACACTATCTCTTGAATATTTGGCACGATGGTCTTATATGTCAAGAGGACAGTGGGAGTCTTAAAGATCCTAAAAAGAATTTCAAGATCTAATCAAGAATAAAAAAACCTGTAGTTGACATATTTCTATTTTTGTGCCCATTCCAGTTAAAATTGGCTTTGCATATGAGTTCTTAGAGTTCTCAATTGGTTGCATATCAACTTGGAAGCAATGGCAGGCCCTTGAGCTGCCAGGTGGCAAGAATTTAAGATTGCACAAGTTCAGTCCATATGAATTTGGAATTGTCACTAATCTTGTCTTATGATTATGGTTTTGACAAAAAATCACATGGAAAGGAACACATATACCATAAAATCCAAGGGTCATAACGTTTCTCTCCGATTCATGAAAATGATGGTGAGGAAACACTTCCATCAAGTAGATTTGAAGCAGATAGCAAAGGTCTAAACAATTGAGACTATGATTACGGCATCCCTTTGCATAATTCTGAAATTGTTTAGACACGCCTGTGAGCTATCTAAGATAAGGTGTATGATTTTGATAAAGTCTTATCAAAGCAATCTAGTATTGACCTCTAGAAGTCCATTTGTTTTCTGGATACATGTCAAAGCTAGTGGGAGCATAAGTGTTATTCTAATAATCATCATGTTAGTGGGAGCATGATAATTATGATAAGTATTGCAAGTTAGCAATGTTAATTATAGAAAACAAAAGTTTCAATTCGTGAGGTTGCAGGGGTTGAAAAAGTTATTTTGCTATAATTAAGGGAGAGGAAATTATACTTCATTTCAATTCTAAAAGGCTTAGATTGAGATTTTAATCATCTTAGTCAAGAATATATATATATATATATATATATATATATATATATATATATATATGAATTTTATGTTGGTTTGGTTCAACTTAAGAAAATTCTATATATTGCGTTCACAAAATTCGATTATGATTACGACATCCCTTTTCATAGTCAAATTTTGAGAATATGGCAAACAAAAATTATTATGGCAAAAGACTGGTCTAGAACCATGTCTTTTTGTGAAACATCATGAATCGTGTCCCATTTACTTTGGGTACAAGGTCGCTTACATGTGCTATAATATTTATCCTTTCTGAATTTTCCAAATGCCTTGGGGCATTAAGGAGGAAAATGTCTAGAATTGGATATGACTAAAGTAATTAAGCAATTGTCGAGGACAATCTAAGGTTTACCAAAGATTGGTTGCTCAAGGACAGTTGGAAGTATACTGTTAATATTGGAAGAACCATATTGACATAGTCTGAAAAGAGGCAACTCTGGTTCAGAAGTCGTAGTCAAAATGGGAATATAGAGTTGTCTTCATAGGAGGAAGCAATCTGTGTAAGGTTAAAGAAACTTAATGCAAGAAGCATATTCAAAGCAATGCGCTTTGAATCCGAGACATCGTTTCCATGGAATTGCTCTCCGTCGGAATACTCTATAATGATTGTTGCCAAGTCTTTGTGGCTTTGTGCATAATCACTACAAGAGGAACAGTGTATATAAGTTTAAAATCTAACAGATTTCGATTTGGGGGTGTGAAATTAGAATCATTGAAAGTTTGGTCAATTGGTTTATTTCACAAAAGTAAGGATCATAGACAAATATAGAGTGCATACTTGGTGTATGGCAAAACTATTGTTTAGAAAACATAGTGTACATGCTTGGAGCATGGGACACCTAGTGTTTTATTTATATTCATAGGTTTTGATACCATATTAGATTCATTTATTCTTGTGTTTCACTTTGCATGTTTTGACTTCCATAATAACTAGGTTATTCTTCCGGAATGACTAAGTTATTCAAAACCATCCACATTCGGTCATATGTTGGAAGTAGATATGAATCAAGACTGTCATGGGTTGGTTTGTAGAGGTCCAAGTTGGTGGACAAAGTTGTTCTACAAAACTCATGAGTGCTCATAAGTTCTGAGTATTGGATTCAACCCGCGCTCATTTGAATCACTTCATGGATTTTATCACGAGTGATCATGAGACGATAATATCTTATATTCTTTAAACCTAGAGATATGAGTTGTTACTATGAGTTGGTTGTACATTGATTGCACAAAAACGCATTTGGTAACTCGATGTTATAAAACGTGCCTTTGTGTATGATTCAACAAGTAGTAGAACAAGCCATATGATTCGAAGTTTATCCATTCCTTTTACCTTCGGGATAAAATTGATATCTGTGGCACCTTGATGATTTAATGATGATACATGTGAGTGCTTGGCCAAGCCAGGACTGATTTGATTTGTTCAATCAGTCAGACATCATAAGTCGGAAATCTGGAAACAACAAATGGAAAAAGAGAATGATTTATAATCCATGTCTCAGTCCATATAATATCTAGAATGGAGGAATATATGATCCCTTATCTAATGGACAAGTCATTGACAAAGGTCAGATTTCATCGGCAAGGTCAGAGTTCGACAGAAGCTTTTGAGAGCTACGATTGCTAGTCGGGGTTTGAAGACATACTCAATAATAGTTTTAGATTTATCCAAGTGGGAGACTGTTGGATTAATGTCTAAGTCCATAACTATAATTGGTAAGACTTGACCCGACCCGATATGGTTCATTTGGGTTGCATGGCATCGGGACAATTGGATAGACAAGATGAGGAAAAAGGATACTAGTGATTTATATTAATATACTATAAGTTCTAATATATTAATATATAATCATATTATTTAATTAGTATTGATCAAGAATTAAATTAAAATTAATTAAGTGATCAAAAGGAACTAATTAAATATGGACTCTAAGATATATTTGTGTGATGGGCCAAGTTCATTTAGGTTGGGCTAAGCTTTCATGGATAGTCCATGAAGTGTTTAACCCATGTATCATATGAAATGAAAGGTCATGGGTATTAGGGTTTAACCCTAATCTCCACACTATATAAAGATGTCATTGGTTGGTGAAATGGGCACTAGTGTGTGTACACAAAAAGAGCAAGGCCAATTTCACTAGAGAGAACCAAAGTATCCTTATTCTCATGGTTAGTCCAAGTGTTCATGGTGTTGTGTGAACCATTTGAGGTGTCACACTTGGGGAACTAGGCACTCAAGCTTCATGGAGTCAAGTAACATCAAAAAGGTATGTATTCTATCTATTTTATTACCCAAGTATCAAATATTGTATGCTAGATAGGTTAATACCTTGGAATATTCATATTTGCATGTATAATAGAGAAAACATAGATCCAAGGTATTTAGGGTTGTATGTGCATCATAGGATGTTGTATTATACTAAAACCCAACAAACAATTATGCTCCCACTAGCTTTTACATGTACCCAAAAATCAATTGGACTTATAGAAATCAATACTTTTGACTTTCTTACTAAAGTACAAATTTCTGTTACATGGTGCTTCAATAAGTCTCTAACTAGACTTCTTAAGCTTATACACGTTTATTGGATAGCATATGTGTGTGTTTAAACCCTTTCAAAACTTATAGATATATGTCCGGAAAGTTCAAACAAACCCTTGCCATTCCTCACAAATCGAAATATGAAGTGGGATGTTGTAATCATATTATGAATTTGAGAATGCAACTAACATAACCAATATCCATATTGATCTTTATCAGATCTTTAAATCTACCAGCAAAAGTATTTCCTCATAATCATTCTCAATAATTAAAGCGAAAACTTTTCCACCTAGATTTTATGGTGCATACGTTCCCATCCATGTGAATCTATCATTTCCAATCTACAATCACAAGACAAGGTTTTGGATAAAACTAAATTCAAATTTAGTTTTCCTTCATGGACTGAACTTCGTTATTCTAGATTTCTTGCCCTATGGTAGCACACGAGCCTAACAGTGCTTCCATGTTGTCAGCAAGTCACCCATGTCGATCAATACACTTTCATTGACCAACACTCTTTGCTTTTGTAGTTAAATGAAAATAGAACTCATAAGCATTTCTAAATCAATTAGAAGTGCACATAAATAAGAATGTGTCAACCAAACACGATAAGTTATCAACCTCAGGTCGCGTGCTAGTGATACCTAAAAGGTTTATTATCGATTGACTCTTGAAACTCTCAAGATTAATACGAATCCCACAGACTTCTTGACATATGAGTTTTATCTCAAGGAACGTTCTTTGATGAGCTAAAACATTTATTCAAAGTTCGTGTGGATTCTCGACAAGAAATGTAACACCCTGTTTATTTATTAAATAAATAAACAAATTAATGAACGAATAAAAGCCCTAAAATAAATAATTATATATCAAATGGTGGTCTCGTAGAGCTAATTGTCACACTCTAAGAGATTGGGGTTAAAAGTGTAAAATCCAGACTTAATTTGTAAGTTTTATGGAAGGCAGGGACAAAATGGAAATTATTAGGACTTCATTGAAGAGATTTTAGAGGATTAGGGGCTGTTTGGTAAATCAGGTATCAAATTTGAAGGGGATTTCCGAAGCTGGGGTAGAAAAGGTAAAATTTGGGCGTAGTTTGAAAAGATATGGGAAGAGAGGGAGTAATTGTGGCATTATGGAAAATTGTTTAAGGGCATCGGGTATAAATGGTTATGAAACCCTAACCCTAAGGAAACCTCTCCAGCCACCGTGGGTGAAGTCAGCCGCCACCACCTCCCTTTTGTTCGCTGTTCCAATCAACGGGTATGTCTACCACCTCGCCATTGAGCACCGTCGACTGTTGCACTGCTATGGAAGGTCTCCATTGCGACGCTGCTGTCGGAGAACCGCCAAGGATCGATGAAGACGGTGAGCCGTCGTTCGTCAAGGTGGGCTCTGCCGAGTTTTATTGCCATCGTTTTCTGCCGCCCCTTCGTCTCCGTTTCTTCTGTCGTTGAGCTATCGCCGCCATCGCTTTATCGAGCAGCGGTTGCGGCTGTGGATGGCACTTTCTCTCTGACTGCCGTGAGCCACCGCGGGGGTGGCTATGATTGGGTGTGTTCCCTTGATCGGCTTGTGTTAGTGTGTGCGTACATGCCTTCTGTTGGCCGGAAAAACGTGGGAACCACCATGGCATCCCACCATGGTGGCCATTACCTTGTTGTCACCGCAATCCGCCGTTGATTGCCGCTAGAGTGCTGCTGTCGTCGCCGCCCACCAAAGGTGGGTGTTGGATTCGTTTTGCAAGAAGAAATGTGTATGTGTGTGTGATGGGTGATTTCATTTGGTCGGATGAAAACAGCCACCACCACCGCCGTGAGGTGGTGGCTGCCACCACGTGTCACCGCCGGCCACCACAAGGGTGGTTGCGGGTGTGTGTTTATTTAGTATAATGTGTGTGTTTATTTCGTGAGTTCATTGTAACTTGTAAAATTTGGATTAATAAAAGGAAAATCAAACCACCACCGTAGGGTGGTGGCTACCGCCTCCTGCCTCGTGTCGGGTGGCGGTGTGCTTGCCTCGTTGAGTATGATTCGTTTGGGGTGCTTGAAACCGTAATGGGCCCAATGAAGCCTAACAGGCTTAGTGAAAACCCTAATGGATCTAATGGACCCTAATTGACCTAAAAGCCCAACAAAGTGATAAATGGGCTAATATTTGGATTGGAAGCCTTAATTAGGGTTTGGAAAACCCTAATGCCAATGAAACCCTAATTTAGGGAATTAACCAGGACACATGGGAATTATTTAATAACTTGAGATATTAAACAATAATCATTGGCAAAGATTAATCTAAGCAATATTGGACTTAATGGATTAAGTCCTTAGAGGATTAAGTCCTTAATGGGTTAAGTGAGAAACACTTAACCTTAATCGTCATTTTATGTGAAAACCTAATTTCACTTGGGTTTATTGTTGGGCCTTTCTATTGGGCCTTGATGATTGGATTATTAATGTGTCATCCAAGATCAAGCAAATGGACTAGAATAATTAATGGGCTTTGAGGTGATGCCTATATGAGGTGTTGGGACCAATTTGGAAAATTGGGCCATAGATGGGCCATAGTTTTGGCCTTTATGAGTATGTGATATTGGGCCATTAGAATGTTGAATGTTGGACTGGACTAAATGGTTGGGCCTTATGGTAAGACCTTGTAAAGGTTTGGGCCCAATTTGGAAAATTGGGCCATATGTTGGGCTTTGACTAAAAGTTGACTTTTGGGCCTTTGGATTGGGCCTTGGGCTTGACTCAAGATAAGATAGGGGTAAAGCAGTCTTTTACCCCAATCATGGATTTATGGTTTTTGTGTTGGAACCTAATTATTAATTGGGTGTTATTTTGGTGATGACAGTTCGGGAATCTGTCATCCAGCAGCTGGGGTTGAGTATGCGGGACTTCAGCAGTGTGATGTGAGTTACCTTCCAGTAGGGGTGGGTCTAAGGCACCAATGTCGGCCCACCAGTAGGTGATTATGTTTGAGATGATTGTCTTTGTGATAACTATCTGGTTGCCATTATTTGATATGCTTATTTTGCTGGGATGCCCTGAGATATGTGTTAGTAGTAGTAGGGGTGTAATAGTCCCCAGTTACCGGTTGAAAGATACCGAAGACAGTTTCCTGTTGAAATATACCGAAGGGGTGGACAGAACCCATGCATGCCTAGCAGTATGTTTATGATATGTTATCATGTGACCAGTATGGTTATGATATGCCATTATGTGAGCAATATGTTTATGTTATGTTATTATGGAACCAATAGGTTTATGACATGACATTATGTGATAGTGATAGGGGTGAAATAGTCTCCGGATACCGGTTGAAAAATATCGAAGGGGAGGTTAGCTCCCGGTTACTGGTTGAAAGATACCAAAGGGGAGGTTAGGTCCTAAGTATCGGTTGAAAGATACGAAGGGGAGTCGAGCTCCCAGTTATGCCAGACAGATACCGGTTGAAAGATACCGAGGGATAGGCATTATGTGGTATGTGGTATGATGGGGGAACTCACTAAGCTTCGTGCTTACGGTTTATAGTTTTTTTCAGGTATTCATTTCAAGGGAAAGGAGTCGGCTTGGTCGCAACGCATCACACTATGGTTTTCCGCACATGAGATCTTTGGGATTTCACTCTGATATTGTTTATGATAACATGTTTTGATTATTTTTACTTGGGTTTTGACATGACATGATATTATGGAAGTTTTCTTGTACTATCGGTTTTATAATAACTTATTTAAAAATGAAATTTTTGGCCTTGAATTTTGGGATGTTACAAGAAAACACTTCATATAAAAGGGTTCAGTTTATCTTTTGTTTCTTGATTAACGAAAATATCACAACTCCATTTCTATATGTGCTAGAGTAAGAAAACATTTTTACTCCATATATTTCGAGGTGTTTTCAACTTTCTTAGTTTGAAAGGAGTTTCAAGATATGATTCATAGTTACTAGAGCATGTCTCTACAACTTGATTTAGAATGAAGTATAACTCGTCTCTTGATCAAACTATTTCCAACAATATCCGATTCCTCTTTTTAGTCATATAATTGCACTATGATGTTCTTCGATGATCAATTGCGATATAAATCCAAAATCAATAAGATAATCATAAAACATGATTCTAATGTACTATCATTTCCTTTCATATTGGAGAAATTTTTATCTTTCTGCCTAATAAATTCTTCTTATTCATTATACTACTCTTTGAATCCTTTCAAAGTATTATAATTATGCTTAATCTTATAAACACAACCATATTTACTGAAGCATCAGTAAATCATGACGAATAAAGTTATCTTCCTTTGTGGTGGATCTAAGTAGCCAATGTCCACATGTAGTAGATCCATTAGTCCTTCACTTGCCTCACATAAACATGTGAACAATGAATTAGCCATAATTTTCCAAAGAACAAGACTGTCATGCATCACACAATTCGAATTGTATGACTCCAAGTTTCTATCCAATTTAAAACTTGGTGATGAGAATTCTTTTCACTTAGTCAATTATGACAATACCACAAGCGATATCATAAGAATCAAATTCACAATTAATATTGATATTATTATAAATGTGACCAACACTTTCATAAATGTCCTTGCAAGGAAATATAAAATAAGGCAACCAGATAAACCAAATTTTCACTTGTAATGAAAATAGTAATCTATTAAATTATCCTAACTCCTAAGTACTAGCTCTAAATTTTGGTCATCGAACCATGTGACCAAAGTCCATTTCTCACAATCAGATTTAGCTCACCTTGCTCAAGCTTCTTTCTTTCTCTTAGCTTCTTTAATACCATCAACATGTAATCATCACATTATGTATTAAGAGTTTATGAATAGGAACTTATAAAAAAATGAACTCAGATAATGCATGTACCTGAAGTAGAGTCACATGAATTGACTTTTAGTATCTGTGACATCCCCAAAATCACGGCCAGAAAAGACCGGTTTCATTTATGCTTTTAAAATAATTTCAGAGTAAATCCTTTTGATTCAAAAGAGTTGCAGAATTTGTTCCCAAAAAAATATGATAAAATAAAGTTTATCAAAACATTTCATCAAGAGATGCATTTTCATTATATAACAATATTAGGGTTGTCATGTTCCGATAAACAGACCAAAAACATAAACAACAAAAGATAGACCATACAACAGTTACATATAACAACTGGTCTAATATCAAAAGATCTTGATAAGTCATCCAACTTATGCTCTCGCGCCACTACCTGTAATACAACAAAACTGAGTGGGTCAGGCTTGGGAGCCTAGTGAGCATATAGGGTTTTCAACTCACAATAAAGAATTATATTTAATTTCACCAACAATCCAACAATAACCCGATTACCCATTCCCGTTATACTCACTTTAAGTCCCTAAAACAACATCTATTATAAGTGACCTAATCTAGGAATTTCATCGGTACGGACGTTACTGCAAAGAGGTTTCCTCAATAGTAGATGTCCTAAAGGCAACCATGAGGGGGATAGAGTACACCGGTGAACACATCGTTCACAACACCTACAGGTTATGAGCCTGCTTGCATTCCACAGGACTGACTAGAAAGAGTCTGTGGTCGTTATCCATACTCTGCTGAATCACTAGATCAACAACAACAACATTGAGGCCTCTCATCTGTTTATCACACATCAACTATTTACCCATGTTCTACCCAACATATTAGTAGATAAAAATATATATTTTGATACATAGTTTAAAACCTGTATAGCATTCTCATTCAATACATATTCCAAACAACAGATGAGACACATACACATAACACGTATTTCATAGAGAATAAATCATATTTATGAGATAGAAGAAAGTGAATATACATTCACACATATAACAACAAAATATAGACATAACATGTATTTTGTATAAAATACTTATAATTATGCGTTAGAAGAAAGTAACTACACACTCACTTGATCAAAAGATGATCGGACAGTACTACGACTTGTAGAAGTAGTATTCTTCGGTAGATCTTCACAAAAATTGGCTTCTTGCGGGCAGAGCTTCAGCTCGGGAATTCCACTTCTCGGGAACTTTGGGGCTTCGGGATATTTCTTGCACGTAAA
The DNA here is from genome assembly GCF_051521515.1 of Lactuca serriola. Taxonomy (NCBI): domain Eukaryota; kingdom Viridiplantae; phylum Streptophyta; class Magnoliopsida; order Asterales; family Asteraceae; genus Lactuca; species Lactuca serriola. Next base: position 48,499,703 of record NC_136410.1, read on the forward strand.
ACGATGCAAAAACGAGAGAGAAAGAAGAGAAAAGGAGCAAAGAACTCGGCATCCTCGACTTCCTTTTATAGGGACTGGATCCTTCGATTACGCTGAGCATAATCCAGGTACGTTGGGCGTAACCCGGATAAGCCCGGTGACTCCCCCCTTTGGATAATATTTGGATTTATATTTTAATTTAATATTTTAATTATTTAATAAACTTCAAAAATGCATATCGTCCTCATACGAACCCCGTTTTCGACATTCTTTATATCCACGTGTAGGTGAGACTACGCTATACAACTTTCGTTTGGACTCCGTCGGCTAATTTTGACTTTGTTTTTATTATTTATTTTTAGTAGGTCAGGACAGGAAAACTCCGTTATAAATTCATAACTTCTTCATCTGACGTTCGTTTTCGTCTGTCTTTTCACCAATGCACTACTATCAACGATATCTTCGATTCTCATTTAGATTGTTTCGACCAACAATCACTCGATCTCGAATTCGAGTTTCGGGCTGCATACTGCTAAGCTGAAACTTAGAAAAATCATAACTTTCTCATACGAAGTCAGATTTGGGCATTCTTTTTATGCACGCTTTCGGTTTAACGAACTCTACAACATTCGTTTAGATCACTAGGGCTAAATATCGCTCTAACGTAAATTCACTTTTTACGTCATTCAGCGTCGTGCCGGTTCTGTTGCGAAACTTCGACAGATCATAACTTATTCGTTATAACTCGGATTTCGGCATTCTTTATATATTCGGAAACCTCGTTTCAACTACTACAACATTATCCATAAATATCGAGCTTATCTAACATTTCATTTTGACGCTTATTTTTATTCTTAATTCAATTAAGACACACAATTAAGCACAAAACACAAAATACTCAAATAATACACTTCTATTATTTCAAAATGAGTTACAAAGGTTAACCTAGACTACTATATCAACATTAATGACAAGCCCAGAAACACAGGCGTTACAGTATCTCTAAGATCTTTTAGGTATTTTGGGCAGCCTTGTTTCCAATGTCCCTTTAATTGGCAGAAGAAACAAATGGACTCATTGGGATCAACACATGGAATGATCCTAGAACTAGCTTTTCTCTTTCCCGTACGATCAAACATTTTCATCTTGGACGACCCCTTTCCATTGGGAAGAAAAATCTTTTCTGGGTCATCATTGTCACCATTATCAATGTCCATGGAAACCTTGGAATTAGATTCGTTAAGCACCTTTGCTTCAGATGTGCTCTTAAGCATTTCTGCTTCAACAACTATCAACATTTGGGTCAGATTAATTCAGGTCACATCGAGATTCCTCATATTAAAGTTCTTAATGAACTAATAATATGACTTTAGAAGTGAAAGAAGAACCAACGCAATGGCTTGCTCCCTTGTGAAAACGACACCCAATCTATTCAATTTATCAATGTACGATTTCATTTTTAAAACATGCACACACACACACCGTTTCCATCTTGATTTTAACATGCTGATGGGGATTGAGTGGTCTCATATATTTCAACTTGAGGGAAACGTGACGTTGGGAGAGTCATAGGAGGAGTAGCTGGAAGAGTTGAAGAGACACTGTAACATCCATAAAATTCACAAAAAATTTAAACTTTTAAATCCAACCTAAAAACATAAATCGTTTACAACATAGTTTTCAAAACATCTTCCATATCAGAGTTTTCCCAAAATCATAAGTCCAAAACATGAGGATGTGTCGGTCATGCATTTGCCTTCCCACGATCATATGAAGTACCTAAAACATAACCCAAAACTATAAGCCAACGCTTAGTAAGCTTTCCCACAAAGTACCAACACACAACACACATAACAATAACAAACAACATGCATACAAATCCTTCAGTATGACTGGACTGCCTCATCAGGCCTTTAGCCTATCTGGATTGTTCTCCGAGCATTCGGCCTGACTGGTACTCTCTTCTGGCCTGCAGCCTATCCGGGACACCCTGGGTCTCTTGGCCTTCAGCACATAGCAAGACCACCTCAACCCATCACATGTCAACATATACCATAATCAATCATAGCTAGAATATATCGGCAAACATACAAATCTAACATATCACTACATCATAGCAACATCGTATCTACCAGGATACAGATCTAACAGATCACAACATCATAACAACATCCTATCTACCAGGATACAGATCTAACAGATCACAACAGTATATAATCATACGATAAACCAAGATAACAATCCAAAAGGTTGGCCTTGGTTCCTTAGACCCGTAAGTACAGTGAGGAAAGCTCACCTCGCACTGCCGAATCTTATTGAAAGAATCTATGGCCGCTGCCTCGTTAAAATCTTCGCGCTACAAATCACCAACATAATCATCCATCAATAATCGGATCTGGTCCACACTAAGTGCCCAAACTAGGGTAAAAGACCTTTTACCCTTTACTCAACATTACCCACCCTAGGCCCAAACCACCAATCCAAAAGCCTAAAATTCAAATAAACACTCAAGGCCCATACATGGCCCAATTTTCTAAATTGGGCCCAAAAACTCACATGGGCCTTGCCCCAAGGCCCAACAATATTTCTAGTCTACAATAATTGCATTCTGATGGACCACAAATCCCTAAGCATCACAGCCCAAAGGAATGGCCCAAACCGAAGTCCAACATGACCTAAGCCTACTGATTAAGTACGTAGGGCGTACTCAGCTATACGCTAGGCGTACATGCTTAAGGGCTTGTACACTGCGCGTACAGGCTTGTACGCCCAGTGTACTCCTCACATTCAGCCATCTTCCGCATTTAGCCCTTAAACCCTTAAGACATTGTTCCAAAACGAAGATCTAACATCCTTGAGCTGGATTATCACGTAAAGTTGCTAACTTTACATTCATGCATGGCTAAATGAAGCTCTTAAACATCAAAAGGACTTAATAAGTGAATGCATGCACATAACCAAGAATCCCATAAACCTTGCACCTTTAGGCATAAGGAGTCCATACTAAGCCAAGATCTAAAAGAATAAGTCCTTAAAACGTCCCAACTCATCAAACCAACCCAAAAGGGACCAAAAGCATAAAAACCATCATATGAAGAGATCTAAGCATGGATAAGACAAGGTTTGAACTTGATATCTTAATAAGTTTGCAACAAGGGTGATTATCTGGATCTATAACCTTCCCACCAAGCAAAGCACCTTTAATCCTCTTTAATTCCTTCACAAAGGGAAAAATAACCAACAAAATCTTTGTTTCTGGTTTCAGGTACTTCCGGTTCGAAAGGGAATGACCCGACTTGATCGTCGTCATACACCCGTTTTTTCCGTAATATATGATTTTGGGAATGAATTTTGATAATCGTTTTATTTTGAAACGCTTTTAAATGTTTGGATAAAGTTACATCAGTGTTTGATTATAATAAAAATGAAATTTTGACCCTTGTTTTTTTTGGAATGTTACACATATTTCTTGTTTATTCTTCATGTGTGCAGAATTAGTCAACAAAAGACTCATTAACTCTGAAGAATCGTTTCATTCAAGCTTAAGACACGGAAATACCAAGTCAAGAAAACATGTAAATACTTGTTCAACATGATCCCAGGAATATCAGACTTTTAGTTATTCGACCTAGGCTATATATACACTTGTAAAAATCACACAACTTACACAACTTAAACTAACTGAAAATTTTGTGCTCATACTCTCAAGATTAATTCTTTAACTTTCCTTTCAATTAATAAAATCAAACAAGGCAGGTGATCATTATCACCCCCAAAGTTTTATGTCGGAGATCCTAACAATGATCAAGGCCTTCCTTGTAAATCACTTGTGTCATTTTGATTTCATTTTCATATACAAACTAGCTAGAACACCACATCCTTTCATATAATCTGGTTGATATCTTCTAAATTGATTTTGACCAAAACAGTTTGTATACAAGTTGCACTCTCATACCTAATTATAGATGAAACATCCCAAAAAATATGCTCTAAAAATTTCGTTTTGATTTATTATAAAAACCATAAATATCATTTGTCATATCACAAAAACATAAGTAATATATCTCAAATCATCATAATAAAATATTGTATCAAAATCATGTGCCAAATATCAGAGTCTAAACATCCCAGGCTAAAAGTTGTGGTGTGTGCCATGCAGTCATCCCGATCTCTTCCCTTTTGCTAGTGAAAGTACCTTAAACCAAAACTGAAAACTGTAAGCACGAAGCTTACTGAGTCTCCCCAAACTACCACATACCATACACATAATCACATAATAACATACAGTGGTCCGTGCCCGCTACATCGGGCCCCACCCAACATCAGACCGAACTCCCACAACGGCCCCGCCCGACATCAGACCGAAGTCCCGTATTCGGTCCCACTCGGCATCAGACCAAAGTTTGTTATACATATAGCATAGCAACAGGCATATAACACATAAACATATAAAAATTCATCGGGCTTGCCCCAACATCGGACCGGAGTCCGGAACACATAACACATAACATATAAGCTAGACCTTCCTCGGGCTTGCCCCGGCATCGGACCGAAGTCCGAAACACATAAACAAACACATGAAAGAATCACGAGGACATCAAGCATGCAAACACTCATTGGGCTTCCCCCGGCATCGGAACAAAGTCCGGAAAAATATAACTACATCGGGCTAACCCCGACAATGCTAACATACATAAACAAGCTGTCCTTGGTGCCTTAGACCCGTTCCTACTAGAAAAGGACTCACCTCACAAGCTGGCTGCTGAAAACTCGTGTGAGGGAATCTCTGATGGCGGCTCCAACGACTCCCCGACTATCATTATCATAATAAACACTTAGTTAAAAATTGAGAATCCTTCTAAGGGTGAAATGACCATTTTACCCCTGATCTAATTTGGACCATAGCCAAGGCCCAATCCCTTCTAATCTTTCTAAACTCACTAATGGCCTAATTTTCTCAATTGGGCCCAACTCCTCAAATGGGCCTTCCCTGAAGCCTAAACATGTCCTTGGTCCATTATCTGACTTCTTATGGCCAATTACAGTCCAACATTTGCTAAGCCAAAGATTGGACCAAACCGAGGCCCAAATGTCGCAAAGCCTAGAATATGAGAGTACGCTGAGCGTACTCCTCTGTACGCTACGCGTACAACTTTCATGGCTTGTACGCTGCGCGTATGTAACGTCCGTAGATCCGGGCTAGTCAATTTAGAGATAATAGGGGTCGAAAATGACTTTTCGAAAAAATATTTTTTAGAATAAATAATCTTAACCAAGTTTTAGAATACGTCTCAAGGGTTCTATACATATAAAGAACGTCGAAATCCGAGTTATAACGAAGAAGTTATGGTCCGTCGAAGTTTTACGGCAAAACTGGCACGACACCGGGAGACGTAAATAGTGAATTTACGATGGAGGATTTTTTAGCCTTATAAATAAAAACAAAAGTTTTAGTATACATTAAACCAAGAACATACAAAAAAAAGAACGCCCAAATCTGACTTTGTATGAGGATGTTATGAATTTTCTAAGATTTGGCTTAGCAGTGCACAACCCGAAACTCGAATTTTAGATCGAGCGGTTTTTGGCCTACACGACCTAAATGAGAATTGAAGATTTCATTAATAGGAACTCAACGGTAAAAAGACAGACGAAAACATAGTCTGTATATAGAAGTTATGAATTTTACGCGGACATTTAACAATATAATCTCCTCCTACTGTTATTAAGATCGGTCAAGAATTAGCCGACGGAGTAAAAAGGAAAGTTGTAGATTTTATTTTTACCTACGCGTGGATATAAATAAAGTCAAAAACGGAGCTCGTATGTGAAAGTTATGGAGGAAGCTTAGTCTCTACTTTTCGAGCGCGGCGAATTCGATACAGTTTTGTAAATCCGAGATAGAATGAGAATTAGCCAACGGGGTCTAAATGAAAGTTTTAGTAATCGTAAATACCAACGTGTGGATATAAATAATGTCGGAAATGGAGCTTGTATGTGAAAGATATGGACGAAGCTTAGTCGCTACTCTTCGTGCGCGATAAATACGATACAGTTTTTGTAAATCTGAGATAGAAGGAGAATTAGCCGATGGGGTCTAAATGAAAGTTGTAGTACTCGTAAATACCAATGCGTGGATATAAAGAACGTAGAAAACAGAGCTCGTACGCGAAAGATATGGACGAAGCTTAGAGGTTACTTTACTATAAAATTCCTATAAATAAGAGATGAACTCTTCATCATTTCTTCACACCATAAGTCTTTCTTTCTCTCTCTCTCTAACTTCTCTCTAAGCTCCCTAAACCCCTCCCAAGTCTAGGGAACCTCCCTAGCACGAGAAGAAAGCCCCGGAGCGCCCGACGGCTCCGAGAAGAAAAGTTTTCGGCTCGGAAACGCTGCTCCAACGAAGCCCGATTTTTAATAAAAACCCGTTGTAAGTGAGCTACACCTATACTATATTTAATTTATCTTTTATTTAATTATAGTAACATTATTTGTAAGTCCCTAATCTGTCCGTGTATCAGTCAGATCCGTTTGATGGTGCAGAATCCCAATCAAACGGATGATGTTACATAAAAATAGAAGAGAAGGAGAAGAAGAATATGTTGAATCTTGAATGTATTGATTATATGAATTAAGTTCCTTACACAAAAGATTCACACACATAAAAGCTCCTGTTTCTCTCTGGCCGTAAACTACTTCGTGTTCATCAATCTCTACTCCTCACCCTAACACCTCTATTTATACTAGGGAACATGGGCCGGAAACAAATGGTCCGTAAATGAGTTTACGGCCGTAAGGTGTTTACGGCCGTAAACTCAGCCGTAAACATGACCATAAACTCATAAATATTACAGAAAAATACAATTGCCTAGAAAAGCAAAGTATAAACCATATTTTGACCCAACAATCTCCCCCTTGGGTTATAGCTTTCTTTTCTTAATTGACCCAACAAGCTCCCCCTAAAAAGTAGCTGGCTTTCTTGATAATCTTCATTGGGAACTTGGCTTCAGCATTAATCTTCAAATTATTCACGACTTCAAGATAAACTTGATGAATCTTCAATGAATGACTTCATCTTGAGCAGTTGGGTTTTTCTTCAGAATTTAGCATTGAACGCACGTTGGGTGAGGAGGCTTGATGTATTGACTCTTGAAAAATAGTGCTTTCAGCTTGAGAATCTTTAGAGAGAACATCAGAGAGAACAGATCTTCTGGATCACTTCAGCAGGTACAAAGATAGCAGCAGACTGATTGAGGAGGCTTCAATGCAATCTATCACATAATCTTCAATTGCAGCTTCACCTTGCTTCTGGGGTTGAAGGATTGAATGTTGAAAGAATAATCTTCATTTCTTGCTCCTTCGAATGCGAATTCTTCGATGCTCACAGACGAGGCTTTGGCTCAGAAATCTTCAACACAAACTCCATGAGTCTTATCTATACCTGAAATCACTTTTCATGACAAAACAAAACTAAAAGAAAACTTAGCAAACAAATTAAAACATAAACAAAAATATTTTTTGGATTTTTGGATTTTTCTGAACAAGAAATAAAACAAAAATAACACTATTTTTGGATTTTTAATTTTTGATTTTTTTTTTTATTTTTTAATTTTTTTTGATTGATTTTTTTTTTAATTTTTAATTCTCCCCTAATATTTAAATTAGAAGAAACTATGACAAATTTAACAAATATAAAATGATATCTAACTTTAAGAGTGATTTGGGATCAAAGTTTTTAGACAGCCTTTATCCACTTGTCGGTACCTTCCACATTCACATCTTTGTCTGGTCAATCGTCGGTATTGTGGTCCACTTAAACACGAAAAATTATGAAAAATTTAGGACATACTATTTGTTACAAGACAAGGTGAACTTAAGTTCCTAGATAAATTATATCTGATCCTAATTTCTTAGATACTATATCTTAAGGACCATTCATCTGACGACGACCAGGGATATTGTGGTCCACCTAAATTGAGCAGCGAGATCTACAGACAATCTGTATGAATTCAATTTTAAGTGTACTGGAACGTGTTTCCCGCTTCCTGATATGCCCCAGCCATCAAGAACTTCCAGAGTACTCCTTACACCAGGTGAGCAGACATCCATTCAGAGAGAGAAGAGATTCAGAATTCTATTGCTAACTACTTCAGAGGGGTTGAGAAGAAGAAGGTTGTATATGCTGTGTACCAGGTCGGATTAGAAGTCGCGCAAAGGAGACAACATATGGCTAACAGATGAGAAGTATTTCACACATATATTTCACACACACACACATATATATATATATATATACACACACACACACACACACATATATATATATATATATATATATATCCTTCAGAGAAATAAAGTTGCATATGTTGTGTACCAGGTCGGATTGGAAGTCACGCAAAGGAGACAACATATGACTAACAGACGGAAAGAAAGAAAATGATATTCTACAGACCTAATTTATCGGAATTTACCAGTCGCCCCATCCAACCAGAATTAAGGACAGGATCCGCACATCGAGGAAAAGTTAAACCAAGGTTCCAAGTACGGGTTCAATTAATGTGACGAGTAGATTCCCATATATATCTCCCTGCTCAACCTATCCGAGCGTCGTATTGTCAGGCTGAACGTATCTAACTAGGTCAAGATTTGTCAAGTCTATAAATTTCCTAAGTTCAACTCTCCCTGGTCAAGTCCATTTAAAAATTTTCGTGCCTACCGACGCATCAAACCAGAGCATAGACCCTTCAACTTCGGGTACGTTACGCAGACTTAGGTTGCCTGTTATCACTTGATAATATCACTTCCCAGAACATCTCCCTCAAGTAGCACATTTCATAACCAACAATTTTTTTAATTTTTTTAATTTTTTAATTTTTTTTGTTTTGTTTTTATTTCTCCCCCTAAATTTGTGCATAGGAGAGAAACGAAAATAAATGCACAAATTTAAACTATCCTAAAACAAAAATTAGTCTTTAAAGCAAATCAGCTTAATAAAAACTCAGGAGTATAGAGAAGAAAACGCAAACCATAATTCACCGATTGAATTTGCATTCAGAAGGTCTGAGAATAGCACGCATAATCTCAGAACAGATCCGAAAATTCTTCATATCATTAAGCACTAACCCCATGTGATCCATTCTTTTCTTCCTTTCCCGCAAAAGACACATACTCTCAACAAAGTTCTGAGTGTTGTACAGTTGAGAGATGCCTCCTATCATGTGCCTGGAACAGCCACTACCAACAAACCGAAGTCTGATGATATGCCTCCATAGCTGCTCCGACACAGAGCGGGATCAGTTGGTCTTTGGAACCCATTCCATTTTGAAACTGGGTCGACCTTTGTCATCCTTGCATGGTACTCTCTCCCATGACATATCCTGCTTATCACAAACAGAAGATGTAGAAACGTTAGAAGCATTAGGAGATTTGGGAGAGTGGGCCTTTGGAACCCATTTGTAGTTGGGTTTAACCCATTTCTTTTTCGATCCTATGGGTGGCTCAGTACTTGCTTTTGAACTTGATGTCGGCCGTTGAGATGAATTTGATTTTGGCTTCACGGGAGCATCTCTTGGATTTGACTTTTTGGACGACATTCCCTTCTTGCCCTTGGGATTCGGATTCTTGGCCTTCTGCGCGTTCCATTCATCATTGTCTGAACGTGACCTGGAAGGGTTTCTTTTGAAGTATCTCTCACTTGGCGCGTTCTGCCAGCCTTGTGCATAGTAGGGAACATATGCGCGATTAGGACAATTTCTGGCAATGTGTCCAGGTGTTCCACAATGAAAACAAGTCTTTTTCTTCACTGTGAAGTTATTTCTTCCTGCCCCTGGTGGCGTATCCTTGCATTGTATCTTGTTGTTCCCACATGCATACTTGCCACAGGCACTCTGTTTAGCTTGAAATGGTGGCTTGTATTTACCAACGGCAGGTTGATTAGAAGCAACAGATTTAGAGTTCAAGGGGTCGTTTGTTTGTTCAGAAGAACTCTCCTTGTTCTCATCCTCTGCTACTTTACCTGCACATGTAACATAAGCATCAGTATTTTCAACATTAATAACTCCTCCTGACACAAATCCAGCTGGTTTTCCGTATTTAAGATGTGCCTCCTTGCTAATTTCTTCTTGTTTCATAGGGATGGATGTGTAGTTATGATTATAAGGAGGAGGTACACCATCATACCCTAGACCTTTGTTTTGATTCCTTTTAAACTGCATGCTTTGGTCTATCATATTTGCAACCACCTCACTTGAGAAATCATATTTTCTAATATCAAGTTTGGCGGTTTCAAAGAGCTCAGCATTTTGTTTGACTACATAATCATGGTTTTCACATTTGTTACTATAGTCTTCCTGAAGTTTCCTAAAGTCCTTGGTTTTAGCTTCTAATTCAGCCTTCAGGGGTTTCTGTCCTTTCCTGAGTTGATATCCTTCATATCTCAGGTCCTCAACTTCTCTTTTAAATAAATCAATTTTATCCCTAAGAAATTTAATCGTATCTTCACATGATTGAGAACATGACACTTCATTGACCGGAAGGTTTACAGAACTCTTTAAAGCGTCAAGCTGTAACGCCGTGAATTTCAAAACAATTTTTCGCATAATTTAAAAACATATTCATTTAATTTTCATAAAACATCAGTATTTGAAAACTCCAATCAATGTCATACAATAAATCCCAAGATCACATATCATAAATATCCCATATATGTGTACTGATCAAGCCGGCGCCTTCCCACGGTCATCACTAGTACCTGAAACAATGAACACCAACACTGTAAGCACAAAGCTTAGTGAGTTCCCCAAAATACCACACATAACACATATTAGCCACTCGAGGCTATAACTCTGTGGGTCCGTAGACCCTACTCTGTGAACCCACTGGTTCTAACTCTGGGAACCTTCCGGTTCCAACTCTATAAACATGCACAGCATAAATCACATAGAAATAATGCAGTACGACACATAACATACATATAGCATACAAATACTCTATCGCATAACTCTGATTACCTACTCAAGGTAAAGTATAGTGATAAGACTCACCTCGTATATCTCGATAACTCGCGAATCCCCGTAATCACTCGTGCTCGATCCTCCGAGCTAAAATCCTCCTATAACATCATATATCTCTAATTAACACTTTTACCACTAAGTTTGACTACCCCTATCAAGTCAACACTAGTCAACTCTGGTCAACGGTCAACTTTGACCGGACTCGGCGAGTGCACTAGAGCGACTCGGCAAGTCTTTACGTGTTTACTGACTCCCTAGGATCCTCTCCTGACACGTCGAGTACACCCCAAACTCGACGAGTTCCACCTGGCATGAATCGCGGGGCCACCACGACTTAACTCGCCGAGTCTCAAGAACAACTCGGTGAGTTCCAGCTCGAATCAGTCCATCTGTCAACCCTCTCCAACTCTCCCTGACTCACTGAGTCAACCCTTAACTCGGCAAGACCACTCGCTGAGTGGTTAAGGACAATCTTCATGCTACTCGTCGAGTCTGTTCTTCGGACTCGGCGAGTCTATGCCATGCATCAACTCAATCTCGCTCCTGAGGTCAGATCCGCTCCAACAACTCATAGATCTAGCCCTCCCAAGCACATTCATCATGTAAAGTCACAATCTTGGCTACCATGCAATGCCTACAAGGCTTCTTTTGGTGAAATGACATCTAAAATGGCAACCTAAGCCCCCAACTCAAAAGGAAAGGCATAAAGTAGAGCATTTGGGACTCTCTGGACCTACTAAGGTCCAGATCTAGGTACCATTTCCCCATGGGACCTCTCACACTCCAAATACAAGGCAAACAAGGCATGAAGAAACCCTAGATTTGACCATATCAAGAAAAACACGAGAATAAGCTCTGAATGTTACCTTAAATAGCCTCCTCTGCCGAAATGGAAGTAGATCCAAGCTCCCCAACTCTCCTAGCTTGGCCTTCCTCTTTCTTTCTTGCAAATACACACAAAAATGGTGAATAATGGCCTCTTATCTCACTCACAAGGACTCTCAGCTGCTCTGGTGCTCTCAAGGTCGAAGGTAGCCGCAATGAAGGGTTATAAGGCCCTTTAAATAGGGCTCAGGGCCGGGAAATTAGGGTTTCATTAAACAGCGTGGACTCGCCGAGTCCACTCTTGGATTCGCCGCGTCCAAATCCGCGATCCTACTCGGCGAGTCTAGGCTCCAACTCGCCAAGTCTCCTCACAATTTACCAAAATAAATAAATGAATAATACCTGGGAATCCGGGCTGTTACAATTCTCCCCCACTAGAACTAGACTTCGCCCTCGAAGTCTCGCTCTGCAAATAACTTTGGATGCTGCTCACGCATCTCACGCTCCGGTTCCCAAGTCATCTCGGACCCCTTCCGATGCAGCCACTGAACCAAAACCAGGGGTACCTCCTTGTTCCTCAGAACCTTGATTTTCCGATCTCTGATTGCCACTGGTCTCTCAGCATAATTCAGGCTTGCATCCACCTGAATATCCTCTAATGGAATCACTGCCGACTCATCGGCTATACACTTCCTCAGCTGCGACACATGAAAAGTGTTGTGAATTTGCTCCAACTCTGCTAGCAAATCCAAACGATAGGCTACCCAGCCTACCCTCGCGATTACTCGAAAAGTACCAATATATCGGGGCCCCAACTTGCCCCTCTTCCTGAATCAAATCACTCCTTTCCAAGGAGAGACCTTCAGGAGCACAAGGTCGCCGACCTGAAACTCAAGCTCGGACCGGCGTTTGTCTGCATAGCTCTTCTGACGACTGTGAGCAGTCAACAACCTCTGTCTGACCTGCTGGATCTGCTCTGTCGTCTGAAGCACGATCTCTGTACTACCCATCACACGCTGACCAACCTCTCCCCAACAAATGGGGGTCCGACACCTCCTCCCATACAACAGCTCAAAGGGCGGCATACCAATGCTCGAATGATGGTTGTTGTTGTAGGAAAACTCTGCCAAGGGCAAGTACGCATCCCAACTACCCCCGAAATCCAATACACATGCCCGGAGCATGTCCTCGAGCGTCTGAATCGTCCGCTCACTCTGACCGTCTGTCTGGGGATGATAAGCGGTACTAAAATGCAGCCTAGTACCCAACTCCTCATGAAACTTCTTCCAGAACCTGGAAGTGAAACGCACATCTCCGTCTGAAACAATCGAGATCGGCACCCCATGCCGAGATACCACTTCCCTTACGTACACCTCTGCCAATTTCTCTGCTGAAGAACTCTCGCTGATAGCAAGAAAGTGAGCGCTCTTCGTCAACATGTCCACAATCACCCAAATTGCATCAACTCCCCTGGCAGTCCTTGGCAATTTGGTGATAAAATCCATGGTGATATGTTCCCACTTCCATTCGGGAACCTCCAACGACTGCAACTTACCATGCGGCCTCTGGTGCTCGGCCTTAACCCTACGGCAGGTCAAGCACCTCTCAACAAACCACGCAACATCCCTCTTCATACAGGGCCACCAATACTCCTTCCTCAGGTCCAAATACATCTTAGTGCCCCAGGATGGATCGAAAATTTCGACCGATGAGCCTCTTCCATCAAAATTGTATGCGTTCCTCCCACGTACGGCACCCAGATACGCCCATGAAATGTCATAAGCCCCCGACCATTGGTAACGAACTCTAAAACCAAACCAACAACCCGCTCTTTCTTCTGCATCTCAGGTTGCACAGCCTCGGCCTGTGCCCCACGAATGGCGTCCAACACTGGAGCGATCTCGGTCAATCTCAAACATACCTCCCGCAGCGGGGTGCTTTCCGCCCTGCGGCTCAGTGCATCGGCTACAACATTAGCCTTGCCTGGGTGGTACAGGATCTCACAATCATAATCCTTGACCACATCCAACCACCTTCTCTGTCGCATATTTAGGTTGGGTTGATCCATCAAATATTTCAAACTCTTATGGTCCATGTATATCGTACACCGAACCTCATACAGGTAGTGACGCCAAATCTTGAGGGCGAACACCACTGCCCCCAACTCTAGATCATGGGTGGGATATCTCATCTCATGAGGCTTCAGCTATCTCGATGCATATGCTATCACATGCCCTCTCTGCATCAGCACTGCCCCCAATCCCAAAATCGATACATCACAGTATACCACAAAGTCCTCCATCCCTTCCGGGAGGGCTAACACCGGGGCTTCGCATAACCTTTGGCGAAGTGTCTCAAAGGAGGCCTGCTGCTCGGGGCCCCATGAAAAAGCAACACCCTTATGGGTCAACCTGGTGAGTGGCACTGCGATTTTAGAGAAATCCTTGATAAATCTCCGATAATACCTTGCCAACCCTAGGAAACTCCTGATCTCGGAGGGTGATCTCGGCACCTCCCAACTCATCACCGCCTCAACTTTGGCCGGGTCGGCCAATATCCCTTCCTGGTTAACGAGATGTCCTAAGAACTGGACCTCCCGCAACCAGAAATCACACTTGGAGACTTTGGCATAAAGCCTCTCCGATCTCAGAACTCCGAGAACCTCTCTCAAATGCTCCTCATATTGCACTCTAGATCTCGAATATACCAAAATGTCGTCGATAAATACAATCACCGACCGATCCAACATCGGCCTACACACTCGGTGCATGAGATCCATGAATACTGCCGGGGCATTGGTGAGCCCGAAAGGCATCACCACAAACTCATAATGCCCATAACGCGTTCTGAACGCTGTCTTCTGGACGTCCTCATCCCGCACCCTCACCTGATGATATCCAGACCTCAAATCGATCTTGGAGAACCAAGATGCTCCCTGCAACTGATCGAATAAATCGTCGATCCTCGGCAACGGGTAACGGTTCTTGACCGTCGGCTTGTTCAACTCCCGGTAATCAATGCACATCCGGTGTGAACCATCCTTCTTCTTGATGAACAGGGTAGGCGCTCCCCACGGCGAGCAGCTCGGCCGAATAAACCCCTTCCCCAGCAGCTCTTGAAGCTGCGAGGATAACTCTTGCATCTCTGGAGGTGCAAGGCGATAAGGCACCTTAGCGATAGGCACGGCCCCCGGAACCAAATCGATACTGAACTCCACTAGCCTCACAGGAGGCACACCCGGCAACTCCTCGGGAAATACATCCGGGAACTCACGCACTACCGGAACCTCCTTAACTGACCTCGGTCTCTCGGAATCCACCCGCGTATCCATCACATACGCCACAAAACCCTTACAGCCCTGCTGTAGACACTGCCTCGCCCTAGCGGCCGAACAAAACGCTGATCCCGAACGTGTACCCTCGCCGTACACCGCAAGAACTCCCCCACTAGGGTCTCGTATGGTCACCAGTTGTCGCTCGCAGTCGATAACCGCACCGAATCTGCTCAACCAGTCCATGCCCACAATGACACAGACATCACCCATCGCAATAGGAACCAGATCAATCGAGAACTCAACACCGAAAATCTCGACTACGCACCCTCGGAGAACCTCTGTGGCATATATCACCCTCTCGTCAGCAATGGAAACTCTCAGAGGCCGAATCAACGCCTCACGACTAACGCTGATATGCTGACTAAAAGCCAAAGATACAAAAGACCGACTCGCACCCGAGTCAAATAACACCAAGGCAGGTACAGAATTCAAAAGAAAAGTACCTACGCATAACATAATATAAGCATAATATCACAACATCAAAATAAATACACGAAAGAATACATACCAGCCACGACATCGGGTGCTGCGCGGACCTCCTCCGCGGTCAGCTGAAAAGCTCTCCCTCGCGCTCTCGGCGCCTCGGCCTTCACTGGCCGACTCTCGGTAGCTCTGATGGCGGCAGGGGCAGATCCCTGAGGTGCTCCCTGAGATAACCCTCGCAATTGCGGACACTCTGCCTTCCGGTGTCCGGCCTGGTTGCAGTGAAAGCACACCGTAAACCCCTTGGGACAGTCCTTGGCCATGTGCCCCTCCTTGCCACACTTGTAGCAAGATCCTGCTCTACAGACTCCATCGTGACCCTTGCCACACTTCCCACAAGTGTGGCCCTTCTGGCTCCCTGGTTTGGGATCAGCGGACTTGGCCCGCTTGGCTGTCGGCTGAGACTGTGCCGGTCGCCGATCCCTCCCCTGAGACTCCGCCTCCTCCCTGGCCTGAGTCTCTAGCTTAATCTCCCTCTTCCGGGCATTTTCCTGAAGCTAGGCAAGTGTCCGGTACGAGGAGTTCGCCGCGAACTCCCGAATGTCTCGCCTCAAAATACTCAAATATCGTCTCATACGTGCCTGCTCCGTGGACACGTGCTCAGGGCAGAACATCGCCCTCTCATGGAACATCCTGGTAATCACCGTAACAGACTCAGTGCCCTGCTTGAGGGTCAGAAACTCCTGGGCCAAACGCTCCCTCTCCACCTAGGGAACGTACTCATCTCGGAATATGGCAGTGAACCTCTCCCAGGTCACTGCCGCAAGCTCAGCAGGCGTAAAGTGCGCCGTCACAAACTTCCATCAATCCTTCGCTCCCAAGCGAAGCTGGTTCAGCGCGAACCAAACCTTCAAATGCTCAGGAGTTGAGCAAGTGAAGAAACACCCCTCTATATCAGAAATCCATCTCATAGCCGCCACCGGGTCCTGGGTCCCATCAAACTCTGGTGGTTTTGTGTTGCTGAACTCTCGGAACAGCAACGCATCACCACCTTGCGGCCTCGTGGCAGCAATAGCTACGGTAGCCGCTGCAACAGCAGCCTCAGAAAGAGTGGCATAACGCTCGTCGAAGGTCTCAATCAACGTGGTCTTAATAGACCCGAACATCTCTGGTATCTCTGCCCTGATGGCCGCAGCCACCTCCTCATGGATGATCCGGCGGATCTCCTCATCACTGGTCTCACTGCTCTCAGGCATCAGACGTGTCCTCACCATGATCTACCTCTGAAATACAACATATGATAAATTAGAATCCATTCGAGCATACTCACACTCGACAACTCTTCCCTCCTTGATCCTTGGTATTCCAAAGATTCCTACTTGGGCTGTACACCGCTCCGGTGCTTTCAGTAGTACGGGCCCAATACTACTGTCCGCACCGTATCAGAATACACCCCAAGTCCTCCTCTTCGGATCCCAAATTCCAAGTACTCTATCATGCACAATCCACTCTCTAACAATTCTCTCATAAGCCCCTCGCTGCTACCTACTCACTCTCAAGCATCTCATAGCAGCTCACCTATCCATAGGCTAAGGCATCACAAATCAGGCCACTCTAGTCCTAATAGGAGTACCTAGCCTACTCTAGCATGAGAATACATCATATCAATATCAATATCACATAACATGAGGGTATTTTGGGAAATCACCGTTCGGGCGCGGACTGATCGTACACACAACTCTGCTCTGCGTTCATCCAAAAATCTTTTATTCTTTTTGAAATACTTCTCAAATCCTCAATTTGAGTTCAAATACGCTCGAAGGTGTACTCGAATCCCTCAAACCAAGGCTCTGATACCAACTTGTAACGCCGTGAATTTCAAAACAATTTTTCGCATAATTTAAAAACACATTCATTTAATTTTCATAAAACATCAGTATTTGAAAACTCCAATCAATGTCATACAATAAATCCCAAGATCACATATCATAAAAATCCCATATGTATGTACTGATCAAGTCGGCGCCTTCCCACGGTCATCACTAGTACCTGAAACAATGAACACCCAACACTGTAAGCACAAAGCTTAGTGAGTTCCCCAAAATACCACACATAACACATATTAGCCACTCGAGGCTATAACTCTGTGGGTCCGTAGACCTTACTCTATGAACCCACTGGTTCTAACTCTGGGAACCTTCCGGTTCCAACTCTATAAACATGCACATCATAAATCACATAGAAATAATGCAGTACGACACATAACATACATATAGCATACAAATACTCTATCACATAACTCTGATTACCTACTCAAGGTAAAGTATAGTGAGAAGACTCACCTCGTATATCTCGATAACTCGCGAATCTCGGAAATCACTCGTGCTCGATCCTCCGAGCTAAAATCCTCCTATAACATCATATATCTCTAATTAACACTTTCACCACTAAGGTTGACTACCCCTATCAAGTCAACACTGGTCAACTTTGGTCAACGGTCAACTTTGACCGGACTCGGCGAGTGCACTAGAGCGACTCGGCGAGTCTATACGTGTTCACTGACTCCCTAGGATCCTCTCCTGACACGTCGAGTACACCCCAAACTCAACGAGTTCCACCTGGCATGAATCACGGGGCCACCACGACTCAACTCGCCGAGTCTCAAGAACAACTCGCCGAGTTCCAGCTCGACTCAGTCCATCTGTCAACCCTCTCCAACTCTCCCTGACTCACTGATTCAACCCTTAACTCGGCAAGACCACTCGCTGAGTGGTTAAGGACAATCTTCATGCTACTCGCCGAGTCTGTTCTTTGGACTCGGCGAGTCCATGCCATGCATCAACTCAATCTCGCTCTTGAGGTCAGATCCACTCCAACAACTCATAGATCTAGCCCTCCCAAGCACATTCATCATGTAAAGTTACAATCTTGGCTACCATGCAACGCCTACAAGGCTTCTTTTGGTGAAATGACATCTAAAATGGCAACCTAAGCCTCCAACTCAAAAGGAAAGGCATAAAGCAGAGCATTTGGGACTCTCTGGACCTATTAAGGTCCAGATCTAGGTACCATTTCCCCATGGGACCTCTCACACTCCAAATACAAGGCAAACAAGGCATGAAGAAACCCTAGATTTGACCATATCAAGAAAAACACGAGAATAAGCTCTGAATGTTACCTCAAATAGCTTCCTCTGCCGAAATGGAAGTAGATCCAAGCTCCCCAACTCTCCTAGCTTGGCCTTCCTCTTCCTTTCTTGCAAATACACACAAAAATGGTGAATAATGGCCTCTTATCTCACTCACAAGGACTTTCAGCTGCTCTGGTGCTCTCAAGGTCGAAGGTAGCCGCAATGAAGGGTTATAAGGCCCTTTAAATAGGGCTCAGGGCCGGGAAATTAGGGTTTCATTAAACAGCGTGGACTCGCCGAGTCCGGACGCGAACCCGCGTCCAAATCCGCGATCCTACTCGGCGAGTCTAGGCTCCAACTCGCCGAGTCTCCTCACAATTTACCAAAATAAATAAATGAATAATACCTGGGAATCCGGGCTGTTACACAAGCTCTTCAATTACTTCAGCAATACTAAGACGATTGAGATCTTTTGTCTTCTTGATGACAGCTACGTTCATATCCCACGATTTCGGAAGTGAATTCAATAGCTTTTTGTTTATCTCAGATTTAGACAAGAATATCCCAGCTATATTCATCTCAGTAGTGAGTGTAGTAAATCGCTGCAACTGAGTTTTGAGGGTTTTTCCAGGGATAAAATCGAAAAAGTTGAAATTTTGTCTTAACGTCTCCTGACGACTCTCTTTCATGTTTTCAAATTCCCTCGTAGACCTTAAAATCAATTAAAAAAAACACAACTAAAAGCTAAGATAAAAATTAAACGTCAAACTTAAAATGCCCTTTTTTTTAAATCAACCTTGAAAGTCAAAATTTAAAAAATTAAACTCAAAAGTCAAACCGAAAAGCTAAATTTGAAAATTTAAAAGTCAAATGAGAAAGTCAAAGCTTAAAGTCAAAGGTCAAACTTGAAAGTCAAAATCAAAATTTTAAAGTCAAAGGTCAACCTTGAAAGTCAAATTTTAAAAAGTCAAACTTGAAAAGTGAAACCGAAAAGTTCAATTTGAAATTTTAAAGGTTAAACGAAAAAGTCAAAATTTAAAAAACAAAGGTCAAACTTGAAAGACAAAATCAAAATTTTAAATAAAAAGTCAAAAACAAAAATAAAAAATAAAACTATTATTATTATTATTGTTATTATTATTATTATTATTTAATTTATTTATTTATTTATATATTTATTTATATATTTATTTATTATTTTGGATGAAAAAGGAATTTAAAATAAAAAGAAATTGAGTTTTGGGCTGTTTTTGTCAAAATTTCGAAAGTTGGATGCAACTAGTAGTGGTTAAATTTAAAATATCGGAAGGATTTCACAAGTGATCTGATGGTGGAGCTGGCAATGTGCGCTGAGTTGCTGACCGGAGGTCGCAGGTTCGAGCCCTGGCACCTCCTTACTTCGCGTCCCCTTCGCCTTTTTATTTGAGGCGCGGCTACTGAAGCTGCCGAGCCGATCCGATCTCCAAGCCGCGATTCACCAAGCCGAGCCGCCACGTCCGAGCCGATCTACCGAGCCGAGCCGCAAACTCCGGAAACCCTAGCCGTAAACGCAAACGCCGCCGCCGGCCATGAACAGTTTCCGGCCGTAAACTCCGACCGTAAACTCCGGCCGTGAACTGTTTCCGGCAGTGAGCTCCAGCCGAAAACCCTTCAACAATTACGTGAAAAACAGCGATTTTTCGACTTTGAAGCTCCAAAACTCGATCAAAAACCCTTTTTATGAAAAACACAAAGAACAACCCCCCCCCCCCTTATTTTTGCGAGATCTATCCAACAACGCAAAAATATTTCGAAAATAAGATCAAATAATGCTCCAAATAGAGTTTACGGCCCAAGAACTCGGTGTTTACGGCCGTAAGCTTGGACCGTAAACACAGAATATTCGATATTTGGATGAAACAAAAAATCCATTTGACTGATACAACTTGGCTCTGATACCAATTGTAAGTTTCTAATCTCCCCGTGTATCAGTCAGATTCGTTTGATGGTGCGGAATCCCAATCAAACGGATGATGTTACATAAAAATAGAAGTGAAGGAGAAGAAGAATATGTTGAATCTTGAATGTATTGATGATATGAATTAAGTTCCTTACACAAAAGATTCACACACATAAAAGCTCTTGTTTCTCTCTGGCCGTAAACTACTTCGTGTTCATCAATCTCTACTCCTCACCCTAACACCTCTATTTATACTAGGGAACATGGGCCGGAAACAAATGGGCTGTAAATGAGTTTACGATCGTAAGGTGTTTACGGCCGTAAACTCAGCCGTAAACATGACCATAAACTCATAAATATTACAGAAAAATACAATTGCCTAGAAAAGCAAAGTATAAACCATATTTTGACCCAACATTATTAGGACCTTAAAATAATTATTTGAGCTATTATTATGAGTTATATTGAGTGTTATTTAACGCTTATATAATAGTAATAATAGCTAGACTATTAATTAGTCGTGTTTAATGTTAAAAACTAAACCCTAGTGGTATTGATACTAGGTTTTGTCGAGGAAAATTGTTTTGAGATAACGAAGTGTTGTCTGAGTTCGGAATCACCACCTAATCAAGTGAGTGCATAGTTATTTTCATCTTACACATAGATATGAAGTATTTTATATAAATTACGTATTATGTGTGCATATTATCTGAATAATTGCTGTCTATGCTGGATGAACGATTTTATACATATTTTAAATGATTTAAACTGTATATGTATTTTATATCTACTTTAATGTTGGGGTAAAACATGGGTAGATGTAATAGATGAAATATGAGTTGGATGATGAGTTGAGAGGTGTTATAGACCAAGGTGGACGATGTGAGAAGTCTTTTCCCAAACGATGGCCCCGTCATTCAGCACAGTATGGATAACAACCATAGACTATTCTAGACAGTCCAGTGGAACACTAGCAGGATCGCAGCCTATAGGAGTTGTGAACGATGTGTTCATCCAGTGTACTCTAAACCTAGGTGATCACGCAGACTTGATGCCTAAACCCTGGTGATCATGCAGACTTGATACCTAAACCTTGGTGATCATGCAGACTTGATGCTTAAACCCTAGCGACTATGCAGACATAGTACCCGTTGTGTAAACCGTGGCAATGATGGACTTTGTGCCAATTACTTAGGATGATCCTTAAGAATGACTAAACGAGAAATAGTTGATTCTTAGGGTAGATCCTTAAGAATAAAGAAGATAATGGGGATGGGTAATTGGGTTGATTGCTTAATTGTTTAAACATAATAATTATATTATTGTGGGTTGAAAACCCTATGTACTCACCAGGTTTCCCAACCTGACCCACTCAGTTTATTTATATCACAGGTGTTGGTATGATGTCACATTACACTGATAGATTAAGGAGATGTAAATCACTAGCAATAATGAATGTAAGTTCTGTTTATGCTTATGTTTCTTTATTGACGATGACATCCCAAATGTTTTAAAATGAATAAAAATACTTTTCCTCAGAAATTCTTTGATAATGTATTTATCATGTTTTACTGGGAACAAATTCCGCAACGTTTTTATTAAAAGAGATACTTTGATTTTTATAAAGCATAAACAAAATCGGTCTTTTATGGCCGTGAAAATGTGGATGTCACAGCGTACTGGCATGTACGCCCAACGTACTACTCTGTTAAGCCATTTTCTTCAAAACTGCTTAATCCCTTAAGACACTAAGTCCAAATTACAGATTTGAGTCCAATAACACGTCTTAACCCATAAAGTCGATTACTTGGTGGCTTGCAACCGACCAAGTGAGACCAAACTTGGAAAATAGAACCTAACTTCCTTGGAATGACTCTAAACTCATGCATGGTCATAAAAGGACCTTAAAGATCGAGACTTTACTGGTTATGGGACATGAATATCACTGAGAGTGGCACCTCTTGGCCTAGAAACGAACTTGAGTCATAAAGGTCCATTCTTGGAACTAAAAAGACCCCAAAACAACACTACACTATATCTAAGTATTCAAAAAAAAGTTGACAGCTTTATACCTCCAATGAGTCCCAAAGGCTGATGTTATCCTGGATCTATGAGCTCAAGATACTCAAGTTCCTCTTCATTATCTTCTCCTTCCTTCCTTCAAGCTTCTAATCTCCAAACAAGCTTTACAAGGCCAAAACACACACAATAATGAGAAATGGAGGCTATCTAGGGTTTTTGAGAATGAGGGGCTGGTAAGGAGGCTAGGGTTTCAGTCATAATGTGGTATTTATATGGCTTAAACCCTAAAAATTAGGGTTTGGAATCTACTCACGTACGTTGCGCGTACGTGCATGCGTCCCCCGCACCCAATACTTCTATACGCCCCGCGTACACCAAGGCTACACCCGACGTACGTCTTATGGGCAGCCCAAGTCTTCGGCCCACTTACTAAAAGTCCACTCAATTTGTCCTTCTAATAACACTTAGCCCAACAATTAATTAATAAATATTTAATAATTATTACCTCAAGTGACGGTCGTTACAATTCTCCCCTACTTGAATCAGACTTCGTCCTCGAAGTCCGCTGCATCCGGGAACAACTCCGGGTAGTGCTCCCTCATCTCCTTCTCGGGCTCCCAGGTCCACTCCGAGCCCTTGAAGTGATGCCACCGCACATTCACCAACTCAACCCTCTTGTTCCTCAGCTCCTTCGTCTTCCTGTCGAGAATAGCTACCGGTCTTTCGATGTTGTTCAGGTTGTCATCAACATGAATATCTCTAAAGACACAACCGCTGAATCATCCACTAAGCACTTTTTCTGCTTAGAAATATGGAAAGTGAGGCTTGAAAGTTCATAAGAATGTTTGTATGAAAACTTTGTATCATTTGTAAACACCAGAAATCCGATATTTCCGTAAAAATGGTTTGAAAGTTTTGTTTCAAATCTTGTATTAAATCATGCATGTTCTTGTTCGGTAGGAAAAAAGGAGTATTCCCAGAAAATCCGATATTTTTTGTTTGTAAAAGTGATGTGGTCTTAAAACCCTAAGACCCGAGTAATGTAGTAAATGTATAGTCCGTACAATGTATCAAGAGTAGTGTATGTGTATTCTGTAAATTTATTATGTTTGTTATTCTCTATGTGAGTCGCTATAACCATACTTGATATGACTGATATGCCTGTCATGACGTTCTTCAGGCGTCGGTTACGGTAAGACATTTGTCACCCTAGACTATACCGTCTAGCTATAGTGAACAACTTAGGTGTGGGGGTGTCAACCCCGTATAGATCTATACACAAATTCTCGCTCTCCCTCCAGGAGACTCTCGTTATAACTACAGGACTGATGGTGTACACTAGGTAGGTACGGATGAAGGCGTGTCTCACGAGAGCCTTAACTAAGTTTACACGAATATTGTATCACACAATTTAACGCTTTGAAAAAAAATGTTTTGTGTATGTATTTTGATTACAAGACATCGGTGATAAAAATATATTTGTTTTTATCGAAATGTCAAATATTTATTTGTCATTGACCCGATTAACATAATATGTGTTATAAAGGCCCAATTAGGAATAAAGTACTAAGTATGGCCCAATAAGCATGTAAGGCCCAATAAACATGTAAATAGGTATAAAGGCTCAATTAGAGATAAAAATGTCATAAATAGTCCGTTTATGATCGCTTTAGCTCGATTAGTACCACAATGACATAAAAGACCCACTTTTATTAAAAATACCCATTTTCGCCCAACAAAACCGAAATTGACAATAAAGGCCCACTTGTTGTCAAAATGACATTCTTGGCCCTTTAAAGCCGAGAAATTACAACCATGACCCATTTTTGTTAAAAATGACATTTTAGGCCCAATAAAACCATGTTTGGTCAAATAAAGCCCATTTTATGAAAAATGGCACTTTTGGTCCATAAAATCGTGAATTTCCAAGTAAAGCCCATTTTTATGAAAAATGACACATTTGGCCCAAAAACAGTAAATTTGTCAAATAAGGCCAATTTTATCAAAAATGTCATTTTTAGCCCATGAAACCGTGAATTTCCAAATAAAGCCCATTTTTATGGAAATTTACACTTTAGGCCCATAATAACTGTGAGTTGTCAAGTAAGGCCCATTTTTATGAAAGTTTACTCTTTTGGCCCATTAAACCGTGAGTTGTGAAGTTAGCCCATTAGAACCGAAAATGGCACTAAAAGCCCTTATTGTTTATCTTTATTGTCAAGAATGGTCCTTTTATGTACATTCTTTGGATTTTCTAGTAGCTTTTCATGTTTAATCTTTTCAACATTTTACAAAGTTACTTCTAATAGTTTTCTTACAAGTATCACCAATACTTGGAAGATATTTCTAATTTTGTGAATGTTTAACAAGTTTTCATGACATATTCACACCATATAACATGAAAATACGCACATACATGCATAATACTTAAGATTAACACAAAACTACTTGTATTCTCCCCCAAAACATAGTAAAACTCAAAAACAAGGGGGTATGAAGTAAGGGTGTGCAAGAAAACCGCAAAAACGAAAAAACAAGCCAATCCGGCCAATCCGAAACCGGAAAAACCGAAAAAACCGGGTATCTACGGGTCGGTTTCGGTTTTGATATTTAGATATTCGCGGATACCTGAACCGAACCATTATATATATATATATATATATATATATATATATATATATATAAAGTGAATATAAAAACAAAGAACTCTAGCTTATTATTTTAGTTCCTGCAACGCATTTTTTTAGATTATAATAAAAGAAAACTAGCCCCATATATGTTCTTATTTTCTTTGTATCAGGTAATTGTAACCCAAAGTATTTTAGAGAGTTTGTGAAGAATCTGTTCTAAACTATAAATGACTGATCCACACACAGTTCAACATCGGCAAATCACAAGTCATATTTAATTTACTTGTTGGTTGAACAATTATTTTTTAATATATAATTGGTTAATATTTAGTTTATAGTTTTACTGAATGTTTACATTTAGCGGTTATCCGTGAACCGAACTGTGGTTACCCGTGTTTATACGGTTCGGTTTGGTTCGGTTTTTTAAGCAATTCGGTTCGGTTTCGGTTAGTGCATGTGAGGTACCAGCCTCGTGTTCACAGTACATAATTTTATAACTATTCGAGTAGAACCGCCCCGTGAACACCCCTAGTATGAAGCTCACTTTGGTGTTAAATCGGTTTTGAAGAGAAGAGAGAAGGTGTTTTCGGCCTTAGCTAACCTCTTAAAGAGGTTTTCAAAGCTTGATGGCTCTAGGGAGCTAGAACACAAAGTGAAGTCATGTAAGGGAGTGTTCTTAGCATAAAATGGAAACAAATCATTTTGAGGGTGATAATAAGTTACTTTGTGGTGATCTTTGATGAAGAATTATTTATCACACCCACAAAATCTTTGAAATTTTGAAGGGATGAAGGAAGGAGTTTCTTGTCCTAGAGAGGGAGAGTGTTTGAAGAAATTTGAAGTGAAGAGTGGTGGGAAATGAGGTCTCGACCGATGATCAAGAAGGAAGAGGGAAACAAAGGTTGTCTTGATATATGGGAGGTAACATGCATGCCTAGATACATGGAATACAATGCATGGATGTCTTCCATGTAATTATGAAGTGTCATATATCTATTAACCCTTCATTAATCCTTTTTTATTCCAAAACCGAGAATAGGAGAGGGAAAGTGGAAATTAGATATTGGGCTTGGATTTGAATAACAACCGAGTATACCTAAGCCCAATAAGGAAATTTTTCGGCCCATGAGGCTCACATATGAACTTACTGCCCAAAAAGGGTAAAGGAATTGGGATTTCGACCCAATGTGATTAAATAAGTGGGTTTTCGGCCCATGAAAACAAGTGAGTGGTTTTTGGCCCAATAAGGCTCATGAAGAGTCTTATGGCTCAAAATACTATTACTTAATGAATGTCGGTCCAACTAGGGCCCAAATGAGGATTCTTAGCCCAAGAGAACCAAATTGAGGGGTTACTGGCCTATTAGGCCCAATAAGAGAATCCTGGTCCAATAAGAGGTTTGAGCCGAAAAGTTAGGGTTTCAAGCCCAAAGTTGAGTGACTACAGCGTATTGAATTAGGTTTAGAGCTTTCACGAGTGAGTTTTGACTTGAACTGTCATTTTTGAATGAACCACTTGCATTATATCAAAATTAGGGATACAAGATACGCTAAGAGTTATTTACAAATGAACAAAATTTTATAGCCCAAAATGCTAGTTGTGACACCACGACTATCATAATCAAATGAGGCCACTCGGCCTACGATCCGCTAGCACTTCTGGCGCTCTTCCTTCAGGCCCTCTACCTGCGCATCTCTGATTTTCTCCAAAAATGGAATAATCATTGTCATCCTCAGACAGATGTCTCGAATCGGGGCCGCTACCACCTTGCGGCTCAGGGCGTCAGCCATGACATTGGCCTTGCCCGGGTTGTAAAGGATCTCACAGTCGTAGTCCTTCACCACATCTAACCACCGACGTTGCCTCATGTTCAGATTTGGCTAATCCATGAGGTACCTCAAGCTCTTGTGGTTCGTGTAAATAGTACAACAGACCCCATAGAGGTAATGTCGCCAAATCTTGAGGGCGAACACCACAACCCCCAACTCTAAATCGTGTGTCGGATAGTTAGCCTCGTGAGGCTTCAATTGCCTCGAAGTGTAAGCTATCACGTGACCCCACTGCATCAATATTGCTCCCATGCCTGTGATCGAAGCGTCACAGTAAACTACGAAGTCATCAACTCCCTCTGGCAAAGTCAAAATCAATGCCTCACATAACCGTTGTCTGAGGGTCTCGAAGGCTACCTGCTGCTCAGGCCCCCAACGGAATGTCACAGACTTCTTGGTCATTCGGGTCAGGGGAACGAAGATCTTGGAGAAATCCTGGATGAATCTCTGGTAATAACCCTCTAAACCATGAAAACTCTGAATCTTTATTGGAGACCTCGGAACCTTCCACTGCATCACGGCCTCTATCTTGGTCGGATCTACCAAAATACCCTTCTGGTTGACAAGGTTGTGACATCCCTATTTTCACGGCCAGAAAAGACCGATTTTGTTTATGCTTTATAAAAATCAGAGTACCTCTTTTTAATAAAAATGTGTGGAATTTGTTCCTAGTGAAACATGATAAATACGTTATCAGGGAATTTCCGAAGAAAAGTATTTTTATTCATTTTAAAACATTTGGGATGTCATCGTCAATACAGAAACATAAGCATAAACAGAACTTACATTCATTATCACTAGTGATTTATATCTTATGAGTGGGTCAGGTTGGGAAACCTAGTGAGTACATAGGGTTTTCAACCCAAAATAATATAATTATTATGTTTAATCATCAAACAATTAACCCAATTACCCATCCCCATTATCTTCTTTACTCTTAAGGATCTACCCTAAGAATCAGCTACTTCTCATTCATTCATTCCTAAGGATTATCCTAATGAATAGGTACGAAGTCCATCGTTGTCAATGACACAGCTGTCAAGCGCGGCTGCTAGTTCTATCACTTAGGCACATCTGCCAGAATTGTGACATTCTATGTGAGGCGCAACTGCCAGTATTGTCCTTCGAGCACAACTGCTAGGATTATCTCGTTTATTGACAGTATCGTTTTCAAGAGTCCACTCGCAATACATGTCAATGGGTTTTTAGAGTACACTGGTGAACACATCGTTCACAACACCTACAGGTTGCGAGCTTGCTAGTGTTCCACTGGACTGTCTAGAATAGTCTGTGGTTGTCATCCATACTCTGCTAGATGACGGGGCCAACATTTAGGAACAAGGCTTCTCACGTCATCCACCTCTCACCCTTACCTCATGGTCTATATCACCTTTCAACTCATCATCCAACTCATATTTCATCTACCCATGTTTTACCCAACATATTACGTAGATATAAATACATATACAGTTTAAATCATATAAAACTTGTATAAATCATTCATCCAGCATCGATAGCAAGTATACAGATAATATGTACACATAACATGTAGTTTATATAAAATACTTCATATCTATGTGTAAGATGAAAGGGACCATGCACTCACAACACGCAATATATATTAAATACTTCATATCTATGTTTAAGATATTAAGATGAAAGGGACCATGCACTCACTTGAAAAGGTGGTGATTCCGAACTCAGACAGCGCTTCGCTTCTTAAAAATAATTTCCTTCGACGAAACCTAGTATTATTACCACTAAAGTTTAGTCTATTATTCATCGAGACTAATTAATAGTCTAGCTATTATTACTATTATATAAGTGTTAAACAATAATTATATAAGCCATAATAATATCCCAATTACTTATTATAAGTTCCTAATAATGTTACTATAATTAAATAAAAGCTATATTAAAAATAGCGTAGGCGTAGCTCACTTACAACGGGTTTTATAGAAAACCGGACTTTGCTTGGAGCAGCGTTTCCGGGCCGAAAAGCTCTTCTTCTTGGAGCCGTCGAGCACTCCTGGGCTTCCGTCTCATGCTAGGGAGGTTCCCTAGGCTTTTCGGGGGGTTTCGGGGGCTAGAGAGAGGTTCTAGAGAGAGAGTAAAGAGAAGAAAGAATGGGAAAGGTGTGAAGAAAATGAGGGTGGGAGAGTTTCTATTTATAGGGTGAAAAATGGTTGAACTTGGTGCCACATGTCACCATCTAGTGGCAAGACTTGGGAGAAAGCAATGGCCAAGATTGTGCCACATCACCCATTTTCGCACAGCACACTTCCGACTTCTAAAATCCGTTCACATAAGAACTCTGTTTTTTACGTTCTTTATATGCAAGCGGAGGTAAAAATAAGATCTAAAACTTTCATTTTGACTCCGTGGGCTAATTCTCGACCGATCTTAAATTTAACAGTACGAGGAGATTATACTGTTAAATGTCCGCGTAAAATTCATAACTTCTACATACAGACTTTGTTTTCGTCTGTCTTTTTACCGTTGAGTTCCTATTAATGAGATCTTCAATTCTCATTTAGGTCGCGTAGGCCAAAAACCGCTTGATCTAAAATTTGAGTTTCGGGTTGTGCACTGCTAAGCCAAATCTTAGAAAATCCATAACTTCCTCATACGAAGTCAGATTTGAGCGTTCTTTTTTTTGTATGTTCTTGGTTTAACGTATACTAAAACTTTTGTTTATATTTCTAAGGCTAATAAGTCTCTCTACCATAAATTCACTATTTAGGCTTCCCGGTATCGTGCCAATTCCGTTGCGAAACTTCGACGGGTCATAACTTCGTTATAACTCGGATTTCAGCGTTATTTATATGTACGGAATCCTTGAGACATATTCTACAACATGGTTAAGATTATTTATTCTAAATAATCTTTTGTCAAAAAGTCATTTTCGACCCCTATTATCTCTAAATTGACTAGCCCGGATCTACGGGCGTTACAAAGGTGCCCCAGAAAATGCACATCACACAACCAGAACTCACACTTGGAGAACTTTGCAAAAAGTCTCTCCCTCCTCAATGTATCCAGTACCTCCCTCAGGTGCTCCTCATGTTGCTCCTGAGTCTTGGAGTAAACCAAGATGTCATCAATGAAGACTATTATAGACGGATCCAACATCGGTCTACACTCGCGGTTCATGAGGTCCATGAACGCAACTGGAGCATTGGTGAGCCCAAACGACATCACCACACACTCATAATGATCATAATGTTTCCTAAAAGTTATCTTTTGCACGTCCTCATCTCTTACTCGCATCTGGTGATAACCCCATCGTAGATCAATCTTAGAGAACCAAGATGCACCTTGTAGCTGGTCAAACAAATCATCAATCCTCGGGAGGGGGTAACGGTTCTTTAGTGTTACCTTATTCAACTCCCGGTAGTCTATACACATCCGATGTGACTTGTCCTTCTTCTTCACAAACTGGATCAGGGCTCCCCATAGCGAACTACTCGGGCTGATAAATCCCTTGTCTATCTTCTTAAGTCTTTCTTAGTGAAAGCATTTCCTCACAATCATTTTCATGAAGGAGGAAATCTTATGAAACTTAGATTTAAACGGTGTATTTGTTCCTATCCATGTGAATTTGTTAAAACCAAAGTTTACGACAAATTCAAACTCAT
Source organism: Lactuca serriola (assembly GCF_051521515.1). Taxonomy (NCBI): domain Eukaryota; kingdom Viridiplantae; phylum Streptophyta; class Magnoliopsida; order Asterales; family Asteraceae; genus Lactuca; species Lactuca serriola. Next base: position 48,530,467 of record NC_136410.1, read on the forward strand.
ATGGATCGAACTTTCTTAATCTCGATTTCTTGCCTTATGGTAGCACAGCTGCCCACCATGCCTCCCAAGTAGTTAAGCAGCTCACATTTTCTTATCAATGTACTTTCTATTGATCAAGGTCCTTGCCTTTTATGCATTCAAATGAGAACCCATAGGATTCACATGCATAATTAACTCGATTGGATTGGCACATAAACAAAATAATGTCAACACGATAGGTTGTAAACCTCAACTCGTGTGCTAGTGATGATCGATAAGGTTTATTTGATTTGTTCTTAAAACCTTTCAAGACCATTAAGACTCCCACTGACTCCTTGACATATAAGATTCTCTTGTCAACAACCATTTCTTGACAAACAAATATTCAAGAGTTAGTGTAACTTTTATCAAACACTTCATAAATTGGTCCTAGTTGGTCTTTGTCTTATCCAAGACATCACAACTTTCCACATTTGATGAATGTTATAAACCTTCTTAATACTTATCACTCAATTTTACAATCTTAACTCTAAGACTTGTTTTTGGAACGAAGTATGATTGACTTCTTGATTTAACCATTTCTTCAATTCTTGATTCCTCTTCTTAGACATACAATTGTACTAAGACTCACTTAGAGGATCAATTGAGATATGGTTCTTAATCATTAAGACCCATCATAAAGCATAAAAGGTACTCTCCGTTCTTCTTAGAATGGAGAAACTTTTATCTTTCTGCCTACTTGATTCTTCTTATTCGTTCTACTATTGATTTAAACCTTTTTTCAATCAATCTAGAATTACACTTAATCTTGTAAGTATAGTCACATTTACTCTTATGGTGGACTTGATCAACACGCAACTTTGTGTGCTCGATCTCCTAGTCCTTCACTTGACACTTTGTCAATGAATTAGTCTAATTTCCAAATGTGAAATTTCTCATTCATCGTGCAACCAAGTTGCATGATTCCAAGTTTCTGTCCAATTGAAACTTGGGCGATGAGAAACTCTCCATATTTGGTAAATTCTCGACTTTCCATAAATAACATAATAAGAACCAAATCCATTATTGCTAATATTCAAACATCAAATTTTTTTTCATATACGCCATTGCAAGGATAAATAAATAATATAAAATCAAAAATTATTTTATTGCGGAAAAATTTGTCCTTACAATGCAATTCATTGAAAAAATATGCTAATATATCTTTCTTAGCTATCTAATTCTAACTCTAAGTAGTAGCTCAAGAATCTAATCTTCGAATAATGCGATCGAAATCCATTCCTTCATGGTTAGATTCTGCTCACTTCTTCCCTTAAGCTTCCTCTATTTTCTTTGATCCTACAAAACACCAATTGTAATCTTATCACATTATGTATTAAGAATCTAGAATAGAAGCTTAAAAGAGTTAGTTAATGGATTTTACCTATATTAGAGCCATACATTTCGACTCTCCCATCTCTTAGATCTCTTAGGTAAATGGGGCAGATTCGTCTCCAATGCCCTTTCTCTTGGCAATAACAGCAAATTGACTCTTTTGGAACATGACATGGAACTACTTCAGACATTGCCTTTCTCTTATGATCAAAATTTTCGATCATAGCATGTCTTTCGTTTTCATTATCTATATCCATAGAGGTCTTGAAGGCAGATTCACCAATCAACTTTGCTTTTCTATTGCGCCAAACCATTGCTGATTCAGCAACAATAAGCATATATGTGAGATCTATAAGGGTCACGTCGTGGTTCATCATATAGTACTCTCTTACGAACTCACTATACGAGTTAGGAAGTGACTGAAGAATCCAATCAACAGCCATTTCCTCACAGACAACGGATCCCAACATTCTTAACCTATCAATGTGTGACTTCATCCCTAGGACGTGTGCACACACCGGCTTTCCTTCTTTATGTTTACTTGCCAAAAGGGCTTGAGTGATCTTGAACTTTTCAAGCCTTTGAACTTGTGGGTTAGGGAGAATAATTGGAGGAGGTGGAGGAATTGAAGCATGATTTCTTGTTCCTCGATCGAATCGTGAAATATCATCTTCATGTGGAATGCTTGTTCCACGGGATTTGGGAAGACCATAGTTGTCGAACTTTGACATCTACAAAACGGGAGAAAACGAATTCAAGTTAGTTGATTAATTGAGTCCTTAGTAAATCACCCAAATGAGTTACTAAGGCTAGGACCCAACACAATATTCTACAACTCAGGAGAGGAATGCCGTAACCCTAATTGCAGAATATTTGAAGGTAAGAGAATGACGATTCACTAATTTCCACCACGAAAAACGAAAAAGAAATTTAAGTTTTAAATCTATGAAAACTCCTAGATCCTTTGAGATTCATTGAACTTTCAATGGCATGTTTAAATCTCGATATGCCCCTCTTGTTTGTGACTGGGATGCCGAGGATCACAAAGCGGGTGTGAATAACCATGAGAACTTACATGGTGCCCACACACGCTCCACCAAACTATGACAAACATTGAGTCACCCTTTGCTACCTTTGCTCAGAACCATTTAGTGTGTCGGTAAACCACACACGCTCCACTAACGTCTTTGCAAGGGCACAAAGTGTAATTTCATGGAATTGCATCAATTCACTTTTGCCTAAGTAACCAAGATTGGGAATTTTATGAAAACATTTAGTTACTTTAATAATTCATTACACTTATAATGGAAGGTTTCGTCCTATCCTACCCATTCGGCTAACGACCCTCCACTAGTCAAGAGTGCGGTGGGTAAGAGTGGATACCCATTCAATCGCCATTTTATAGGCAATTTCCTTAAACACCCCTTATAGAGCAGCTTCGTGAATGAGGCCTACTAACGGTAAGAATGACTTTTACTCATATATATATATATATATATATATATAATGTTAGACTTTTAATGTTATATATAGTATAGGGTGTATTTTACACTTTTAAAATATTAGGTGGTTAAATTTAACAATTATACTTTTAATTCAATTAAATTGTAAACCAAAACTTTTATGGATTTATTAAACTTCTTTTAATTATACACCTTAATTAATTAATAAAACCATAAGGGTGTGATTTGAACTTTTTCAAAACTATACTAGAGTTTTAGAATTTAACATTCCTAATTAAACTTTTAATCAACTTTTAAATTCCAAAACTTGAGAGCAAGTTTTGAAACCTTTTTCAAAACTATTAGGTTTTAATCTCACTTTAAAATTTTCGAAATTTAATACTATTTAAATTAAAATTTTAAATATTAAAACTCTTGATTTAATAATTATCTTGAATTAAACTATTAATTTAAATTATTAAATCATAAAGGATTATCTAAATCATGAAGGATAATTACCAATTAAACAATTAATTTATCATAATCCTTTTAATCCCTCTAAAATTCGAAAATCATGGGATAAGATAATTCAAAATCTTTAATTACCATATATAACCATTAAAGGATAATTACAAGATATAGGATAATCCAAATCCCTAAAATTTAGGATCTTATCTAGGGGAGGAGGCTAATTTCGAAAATCATGGGGTTTTTCTGATGGGTTTTGTACAAACAATCCTATGTGTGCATGCAACCCTAGAATTGGATCTATGTTTTCACTATTAGATACACAACATTATGAACCCATAAAGAAACCCTAATGTGGCCTACAATTTTTGAAATTCATGTAGAAGGTTAGAACACATACCTCTTGTTGTTATATTGTAATAACAACTTAAAGATATCGCTTTTGTCCTACCTTGGATAAAAGGAATGGATAAACTTTGATACAATGCTTGCTTGCACTCACGCACCGAATCACACACAACAATATGTTTTATAACACCAAGTTACTAGTGCGTTTACATATTATCAATGTGCAACTGATTCGCAAGATACAACTCACACATCTCGGTTTCAAGAATATAAGATGTTATCGTCTCACCAATCACTCGTGATACAATTCATGGAGTGATCCAAGTGAGCGTGGGTTTAATCCAATGCTCAAATTCATATTCATAAGCACTCATGAACGTTGCAGCAAACATTTGCTTATGTCTAATGCTCTTTAGATGATCCACACACCAATTCACGACAGTCTTCATTCATATCTACTTCCAACATATGAATGATTGTGGCTCGTTCGAATAATTCGATTATTCTCAATTATTCTGGAAGTCAAAACATGCAAATGTGAAACACAAGAATAATACTAATCCCATATGGCCTCAAACCTTTGAGTATAAATAAAACGCCTTTTATTTATCACCATATTGATTACTCATTATTTGTCGTTTCGGGTAATCAACTTCTTACTTGAATTACAACACTTGTCCCATGCTCCTAGCATGCACACAATGTTTACCTATGGTTCTTACTTTGTGAAATAGATCACAACTCCAAATCCTTTTCATAAGTGAAAGAATATCAAATTCTTGCTACTTATAGAATATGCTAGATTCTAACATTCTATGCAACTTATACTTTCGTAATGTCACTGCACAAAAGTCACAAAGACTATTGCCAATGATATTACAAAGTCTTTTATCGGAAATAGTTACAAGACAATTCCTTAGATATGATGTCTCTCACTCAAAGTACATTCCTTTGAACATCCTTTTGCATAAAAGTTTCTAATTTAGTCATAGATAATCAATATTCAATTCCCAATGTGGATACATTTCCATATTTTCCATATGACAACTTATTCTTAATAGAATCTTATCTATTCCTAATAATGTCGATATGGTCCATCCAATATGAAAACATTTCCATATCTTCCAATACTATACTTCCAACTACTCACAAGCAACCAATCCTCGTCGAACTTGGATTGTCCTTTGATAGTTGTTTAATTATTTTAGTCTAAACCGATTCTAGTCCTTTTTCCCCTCTAAATGCGCTAGACATTTGGAAAATTTTAGAATGGTCAAACATTAAAGCATTTGCAATCGATCCTATACTCGAAGCGTATGGGACACGACGCATAATGTTTTATTTGCTATGTTCTCAAAATTCGAATTGTGAAGAGGAATGCCGTAATCATAATCGAAATTTTAAGAACACACTATTTACCTTTGACTAAATTTATTAACATTTCTCAACCTAATCCTTTAGATTTGAAATGAAGCATAATATTCTCTCCCTTAATTATAGCAAAACAACATTACAACCCTTACGACTTTGCAAGGTATAACTCTTGTTTTCTATAATTAATATTGCCAACTTGCAATAGGTGCCTTAATAATCATATAATCATAACTTTTATGCTCCCACTATCATGATGATTATTATAAACATAACACTTATGCTCCCACTAGCTTCGACATGTATTCAGAAACAGCTTAACTTTCAGAAAAACAATACTTATTGAATTTCTTAAGTTCATGTTTCTAATACTTAGTGCTTTGATAATCTTTTATCAAGGTTTCTTGAACTTATACACCTTTGCCTTTGATAGTTCATATGTGTGTCTAAACACTTAAGACTAATTGCCAAACCTCACAATTCAAATTATGGAAAGGGATACCATAACCATAATCGAATTCGAGAATGCAATTTTACAATCACTATCTTCTTAAGTCTTTCTTAGTGAAAGCATTTCCTCACAATCATTTTCATGAAGGAGGAAATCTTATGACACTTAGATTTAAACGGTGTATTTGTTCCTATCCATGTGAATTTGTTAAAACCAAAGTTTACGACAAATTCAAACTCATATGGATCGAACTTTCTTAATCTCGATTTCTTGCCTTATGGTAGCACAACTGCCCACCATGCCTTCCAAGTAGTTAAGCAGCTCACCTTTTCTATCAGGATATTGCTCGCCATAGCTGCCTTTCATGACTATGAAATCTGGCAGATGGATTTCAAGACTGCTTTCCTTAATGGGAAGCTAGATGAGGATGTTTATATGAATCAGCCAGAGGGTTTTGTTGATGCAAAGTTTCCCAATAGAGTGTGTAAGCTTGAGAAATCCATTTATGGATTGAAACAAGCATCTCGCAGCTGGAATCTTTGCTTCCATGAGAAAGTCAAAGAGTTTGGTTTCTCTAGGAGTGAAGATGAGTTTTGTGTGTATATCAAGGCTAGTGGGAGTATAGTAACTTTTCTGGTGTTATATGTCGATGACATATTACTCAATGGTAACGACATTCCAACCTTGAACGAAGTAAAGTCTTGGCTTGGAAAGTGTTTTGACATGAAAGACCTTGGAGAAGCTGCCTATATTCTTGGGATTAGGATATTGAGAGATAGAAAGAAGAGACTAATTGGACTTATTCAGAGCACATACTTGGATAAGGTAATAAAGAGGTTTAGTATGGAAAATTCCAAGAAGGGAGAGCTACCTATCCAGAGCAACACAAAATTGAGTAAGACTCAATGCCCTAGTACAGACAAGAAAATAGCTAACATGAGTCGTGTACCTTATGCTTCCGCTGTCGGATCGATCATGTACGCTATGACATGTGCTCGCCCTGATGTGGCATTTGCTTTGAGCATGGTCAGTCGCTATCAGGGAAACCCGGGTAGAGCTCATTAGATAGCAGTAAAGAATATACTCAAGTATTTGCGGAGGACAAAGGACTGGGTCCTTGTACTTGGTGGCAATGATACTTTGAGAGTAGATGGTTACAGTGATGCCAGCTTTCAAACGGATAGAGATAACTTCCGTTCTCAATCTGGCTGGGTATTTCTACTGAATGGAGGAGCAGTTACTTGGAAAAGTTCCAAGCAAGATACGGTGGCTGATTCTACTTGTGAATCAGAGTACATAGCAGCGAGTGAAGCGTCTAAAGAAGCATCTTGGTTGAGGAACTTCATCAGGGATCTCAGAGTTGCTCCAACCAGCCAGGAGCCTATGGAACTGTTCTGCGATAACGAGGGAGCGGTTGCCTTAACTAAGGAACCCAAAGACCATGGTAAAACCAGACATCTTGACAGAAAGTACCATTTCATCAGGCATAAAGTATAAGAAGGCCATCTTGTTGTAAAGAGGGTATCATATGAAGATAACCCAGCAGACCCCCTCACAAAGGGTCTGAGTAGGGCTAAGCATATTCAGCATGCTCGAAGCATAGGGCTGAAAGATGATATTAGTTTTAGTGGTTAGATTAGTCTAGTTCAGAAACTTGTTACAAAGTAAATGTAATTGACTTTTGGTGATTAAATAATAAAGTATTATTTATGAGTTTGTTTACTGCCCTTTATCAATTGTTTATTATTGTGTTTCATATTTTGCATGTTTTACTTCCCGAATAATATGATTGTTCAAACTCCACAGTCGCTCGTACTTTTGGAAGTAAGTATTGAATTAAGACTGTCATGAATTAGATTGCAGATTGTCTAAGGATAGACATAGCAATAGAATTGCTGCAATGTTCATGAGTACTCAGAGAGTGAGATTTGAGTATTGGATAAACCCACACTCAGAGTATTACTTCATGGAATTCATCACGAGTAATGCTGAGACGATAATATCTATGATCTTGAAACAGAGATATATGAGTTGCAATTTGCAAGTCGGCTATACATTGGTGATACAAAAACGCATCAGTAACTTGGTGTTATAAAATGTATTGTCATGTATAGTTTGATGAGTAAAATATACAAGCATATGAGTCAATGTTTATTCGTTACTTTTGCCCTAACGGGAAAAGCGATATTTGTGGGCTCCTCGATGATTTGGTGTTGACTTTTGTGCTAAATTGATGTGTTCGATTAGAAGTCCTATATCATCACAAATTAGAAATCGGGAAACATAGATTCTGGACAAAGAGATTGATTGTATTCTATGTCTTATGTATAGGGATATCTAGTAGAACGAAGGGTCATGTGATCACTTATCTTAGGACACGTAACTGACTGGGTCAGAGTTCGGCAACAGCTTTTGGAAGCTACAATTTGCTGGTCAAATTTAGAAGTCATACTAGCAATTATAGTTACAGACTTATCCAAGTGGGAGACTGTTGGATTAGGTGTCTAAGCCCATAACTATAATTGGTATGTACTTGAATTGATAGCAGCACAGTCCTTTTGGGTTGCCCTCAAACCTAGCAACCGGACAAGGAAATTATGAAAGGAGAGATATTGATTTATTATAAGATTAACAAATTAATATAGATGATTTATTAATATGTTAAAAGATTAATATATTGATTAGAAATCATAATGTTTAATTAATAGTTAGCCAGAAATTAATTAGAATTAATTTTGGGGTTAACTGTATTAATTATAAAGTGCAGGGACTAGTTTTCAATTATCTAATAGTTGAGTGGAAGGCTCCAAAACCTCCTTGGAAGGGGGTGGACGAAATGTATAGGGGAAACCCTAATGATTTCGTCCATGGGGGCTTGGATAAGGCCCTTGGGTTTGCTTAGGCCCTAAGCAAGGAGCATTAGGGTTTTTCCCTAAACCCTAGATCCCTCAGCTATATAAGGAGCCTTCTGGCTCACATTTTGGGCACTCCTTCTTTTGAAGAAACCCTAGGCCGAAAATTGCATACTCCCTCCCTCTCTCTCCTTCTAGTTTCCTTCTTGCTAGTTCTTGGGTGTGATTCCATTAGAGGCATTACATTTGTGGTGCTAAGCTTCCAAGAAGATCAAGATCAACATCAAGAGGATTGTTAGTTGTTTGCTATAACAATTGAAAGGTATGTAACTCCTAAACCCTAATTTTTTATTTTCGTAAATAGCCTCTCTCCTCTAGGGTTCTTGTTTTGCAATTCAAAGTTATATGTTCAATAGTTAAAACATAGATCCAAAGTAGGTTGCATGTGAACTTAGGAATTGTTTTTCTAGTTTATTTGTTTTACCTAAAACCCATCAATCTTAACCACCACCGCGAGGTGGTGGCCGCGGTGGACCACCACTACTCGAGGTGGTAGTGGGTGGTGCCCAACCTAATGAAACCCTAATTGATCAAAAAAAACTTAACCAATTGATTAATTGGCACGCGATTAGGTTGGAAACCCTAATTTTGGATATATTAGTTTTGAAATTGTCGGGACCCGCATGCTTGGACCATTGGATTGGAATTATGAATCAGGCCCCACCACATTATATGGTTGACCTAGTAGAGTGATGCGCTTAATGGATTAAGTCCTTAATAGGTTAAGTAAGAGCACTTAACCCTAATCCTCATTTTATGTGACAACCCTATTTGTGTTTGGGCCTTTCTATTGGGCTTTGGTGATTGGGCTATTGACGGGCCATCCAAAAACAAGTATATGGACTAGAATATTTTGATGGACTTTACGGTAAGGCCCATATGAGGGGTTTGGCCCAATTTGGAAAATTGGGCCATAACTGGGCCTTGATGATTATGAGATATTGGATCATCAAAATGCCAAATGTTTGGACTAGAATAAATGGTTGGGCCTTAAGGTAAAACCATGTAGAGGTTTGGGCCGAATTTTCCATATGTTGGGCCTTGATTTATTATTTGGCTTTTGGGCCTCCAGAGTTTGAGTTTGGGCCTTGGCCTTGAACCAAGTTAGGTTAGGGGTAGATGGTATTTTTACCCCAAGTATGGACTTATGGTTACACATTGGAACCCGATTGTTAATTGGGTTTGTTTTGATGATTGACAGTTTGGGGATCTGTTAGCCAGCAACCACAACTTTATCTGCGGGACTTCAGCAGTGCGAGGTGAGTATCCTCACTGTTTGTATGGGTCAAAGGCACCAATGTCGTCCCATTTGGTTTATGTGTTATAGGAAGACTCGGGGTTAGCCATAGGCATTATGTATGAGAGACCAGTAGGCGGCTCCTGGCACACTGTATGCTATTATGTATGATAAGAAGACCTGGGGGTTAGCCCTAGGCATTATGTATGAAAGACCAGGAGGTAGCTCCTGGCACACTGTATGCTAATTGGCTAAGTAGAGTAGTGTGTATGCTAGTTGTCTTTGTGATGCTTGCATGGAAGACCAGGAGGTGGCTCTTGGCACTTGTCTGTAATACCGAGGGGGTGACCCCCTACTTGGCAAGAAAGACTACGTGGCGGCCCGTGGCATAATGGCAAGACTATGTTCGGCACATAGCATCTTTATTGATTATGATATATGAATGGATCATGGTTATGTATGACAATATGTGATTTATGTGCTTATATGCTAGACAGTATCAGGTTGAAAGAGACCGAAGGAGTAGGCTAACATCCAAATATGCCAGGTAGTATGTTGATATGTGCATGTGGTATTTGGTGAACTCACTAAGCTTCGTGTTTATGGTTTTTAGTTTTGGTTTCAGGTACCTCCAGTTTTCAAGTAAAGGAGCTCGGGACGATCGTAGCGCATACACCCGTGTGTTTTCCGCAATGTGTGATTTCTGGGAATAAACTCTGATAAATGTTCCATTTGAAATTCTTTTCTACATGTGAACAGAATTACAATAGTGTTTTAGTTATATTAAAAATGAAACTTTTGGTCCTGAATTTTGGGATGTTACATCGTGTGTCAAGTTATACATAAGCTATTCAGAATCCGTGTAACTCGAAAACAAACAAAATTTCTAAAAAAATGAACCCGAAAACATTGACATCCATTTTCAAGTTATACGAATTCCAAAAGGCAAAGGCTAATCAAAATTCGTATAACTCGAAAATGAGTGTCGATGTTTTTGATATTATTGTTTTACTTTTAGAAATTATGTTCATCTTCGAGGTATATGAATTTCTATTAGCCTATGTATAACTTGACATTAGTTTCGATTATAGTGAGCCTATATATTAACCCTAGTAAAGTAAATAATTTTATGGTGAGCCTATATATTAACCCTAGAAAAAATCATTCAAACAAAATGTCAAAAAAAATATAAATCGTAAAAATAGAAATAAAATAAAATAAAATGTAAAAAAATAAACATGATAATATATATATATATAAGAAATTAAAAATGTGTAATATAAAAACACAAGGATATAAGAAATGTTAAAATTGTCTTTTGAAATGGGTTAGGGAGACGTACAGTGTAACTTTTTAAACCACATGGATACATTTTGTTGAATTTTCAAAAGTTAGATTAAAAATATGAATCTGACCAAATCACAGGACCGAACTATAATTTATTCTAAATATTATATATATATATATATATATATATATATATATATATATTCAACGAATATTTTAATCTATGTTAAAAATATTTTAATCTATGTTAAAAATCTCGTTATATCATAATTATCTGCAAATGCATTTGGGTGATAGTTTTTTTTTCCTCTTAAATGGTTGTTAAGATGATCTTAAGATCTTATGATTTTAAGATCCTACAAGCTAAAAACGATCATCTTACGAGGATCTATATGAAGAAAGATATATATTGTGATCTTAGGATCCCGACTAGTATTTTAAGATCTTAACAAGATCTGATCCCACCTCTCTAGTTTTATTATGTAGTCAAACCTGAAAAATTCGTCTATTCAACTTGAAATCGAGCATCACAAGTTGCAATAAGCCCATAGAACATCATCAATTTATCAATTCATCAGGAATGAGGCATGTTACACTTATGATATTCCATTTATGAGCTTAATTGAGATGTTTTATTCCTTATTTTTACGGTTTGCAACAATAAAAATTATGATTGATGTTTAAAAAGTTAAAGTTGGTTCCATTTCGTTAATCAACATCAAGTAATAATGTGTATTGTACACCCAATACCTTATGAGTAAATTTGAATATGAGTCCATTCTGGTAGGATCTTTCGATCCCGATCCAATCTAACGATCACGAACTTACAACACATAAAACGATCTTAAGTACGATCCCGATCTTGACAGTCTTTTTAAAACTACTTATATTCTTAAAAAAATTATCACTGTTACTATACTATTTTTTTTTTGTTAATTTATAGGGTTTCTTTTTATAAAAAAGGTTAGTATATCAAATTTTTTGATTTTTATCTTATACAAACATATATTTATATCAATATATGTCAATGGCGAACCGTAAATTTCGGTTTTTGGTTGAAAAACCATTCGGTTTCCGTTTTTATAATGTAGTTTTAGTTTTTTTTATTAAAAATTTATTTGATTTTTGTTGCTATGATTTAGTTTAATTTTTTTTAGGATGATAACTCATTGTCTCGTTTCATTTCGTTGCTTTTTGTGTTGAAAACAAAACGTTAATTTTTGGTTTCTATTGTAAAGACCGTCACTTAAGGACATGCTACAGACTCTCGAGGACATGCTATGCGCATGTGTCTTGGATTTCGGTGGCAGTTGGGATACGTATCTTCTGTTAGTAGAATTTTCTTATAACAACAGTTACCACACCAGCATAGACCAACCTCCCATCAAGATGCTCTACGGGAGGAAGTGTAGGACCCTAATCTGTTGCGGCGAGGTCGGTCAGAGGGTCATGGGGAGTACCGAAGTGGTACTCAAGATGACGGAGAGTATACAACAGGTCAGGAGCAGACTTCAGACTGCTCAGAGTCGGCAGAAGAGCTACGCTGACAAACGCCGATCAGACCTGGAGTTCCAGGTCGGGGATATGGTCCTCCTGAAGGTGTCACCTTGGAAAGGTGTCATCCGGTTCCGGAAGCGGGGCAAGCTGGGCCGCAGGTATATCGGTCCTTTCAGGGTTATGGCTCGAGTGGGAAAGGTTGCGTACTGATTGGATCTTCCAGCAGAGATCAGCCACATACACAACATTTCCCATGTTTCTTAGCTACGGAAGTGCTTAGTGGATGATTCAACAGTTGTGCCTTTAGAGGATATTCAGGTTGATGACAGCCAGAACTACATCGAGAGACCAGTAGCTATTCTCGATAGGAAGACGAAGGAGCTGAGGAACAGGAGGGTTGAGTCGGTGAAGGTGCAGTGACAGCACCGCAAGGGCTCGAAGTGGACATGGGAGCCCGAGGAGGAGATGAAGGAGCACTATCTGGAGTTGTTCGTGGATGCAATGGACTTCGAGGACGAAGTCTGATTCAAGTGGGGGAGAATTGTAACGATCATCACTTGAGGTAATAATTATTAAATAAATTCTTAATTTATTGTTGGGCTAAGTGTTATTAGAAGGACTAACTGAGTGGACTTTTAGTAAGTGGGCCGAAGACTTGGGCCGCCCATAAGACGTACGTGATGGGTTTTAGCCAAAAGAACATCCTATGTGCCCATGCAAACCCTAATGCTTGGATCTAGGTTTCTCTATTGTACATGCAATTCATCCAAGACTCAAGAACCCTAATCTAGCATGTGAACTTCGAAAATATCATATAAGAACAGATCTAGATGATTACCTCTTTGATAATGGCTTGAATCTTCTTGCCTTGGAGCTTAGAGTCACAAATGTCACTCCTCTAATGTCTTACAAACACCATAAGCAAGAGAATGACTTATGAGAAGGAGGATGAGGCTCCAAAATGTCTAGGGTTCTCTTAGAAGTGTTAGCCACGTTTTTGGGGTCTTAGGGGTTCCTTATATAGGTAGGCTATTAGGGTTTTCAACGAGGAAACCCTAATTTGACTGCTTAGGCCCTAAGCAGCCCATGGACTCCCTTTAGAACACCCATTGGACGATTTCTTTATGGGCTTCCCATAGAATTCGTCCAACCTATGTTCCAAGATGATCCATAGCCGAATTGTAACTATCTTATAATTACAATTCCAGTCCCCTAAGTTTCATTAATGTCTTTTAGTCACAAAACTAACTATCAATTAATTCTTGACTAATATTAATTAAACAATATGATTTTTCCTTTAATATATTATTCATATAACATATTAATAAATCATAATTAATCCTCTTTCTCCATAAATCATCCTATCAAGTTGCTTTGGTGAAGGCAACCCAAAAGGAGCATGCACAACCGGGTCAAATACATACCAAATATAGTTACGGGCTTAGACACTAATCCAACAGTCTCCCACTTGAATAAGTCTAGTAACTATAATGTAAGTACGATCTAATTAGCAATCGTAGCTCTCAAAGACTCTGTCGAACTATGATCTTATCAGCAACTTGTCCTTTAGATAAGGGATCATATATTCCTCCATTCTAGATATCGTATAGACGTGAGACATGGATTGAAATCATTCTCTCAGTCTATGTGTTGTTTCCCGATTTCCGATTTATGATGAATGACAACAGACTACAAGTGAACACATCAACTTAGTCCCAGCTTAGCCAAGCGCTTAGGTGTCATCACTAAATCATCTAGGGGCCCACATATATCGCTTTTATCCCACTTTGGGTAAAAGGAGAGGATAAACTTTGACTCAATGCTCGCTTGCATTCACTCACCGAATCACACAAATCAATACGTTTTATAACACCAAGTTACTGGTGCGTTTACATATTATCAATGTGCAACCGATTTGCAAGATACAACTCACACATCTCGGTTTCAAGAATATAAGATATTATCGTCTCACCAATCACTCATGATAAAATCCATGAAGCAATCCAAGTGATGGGTTTAGTCCTATACTCTAATCTTATAGCAACACTCATGAACCCTGCATCAAACTTTTGCTATGTCTAAAACACTTCAGACAATCTACAGTCAGATTCATGACAATCTTCTTTCATACCTACTTCCAAAGTATCAGCGACTGTGGAGGGTTTGAATTATCTTATTATTCGGGAAGTCAAAACATGCAAAGTGAAACACAAGAATAATACTAATCCTATATGGCCACAAACTTTTGAGTATAAATAAAACACTTTTTATTTAATCACCGTATTGATTACTCATTATTTGTTGTTTCGGGTAATCAACTTCTAACTTGAATTATAACAACAATTGTCCCATGCTCCTAGCATGCACACTATGTTTACATATGATCCTTACTTTGTGAAATAGATCATATGAACACATTTCCAATGATGCTCATTTCACAATTCCTAATCCATTAGTGTAAGAATACAAAATTCTAGCCACTACTAGAATATGTTAGATTCTAACATTTTATGCAAAAGTCCTTTCATAACATCATAGCACTAAAGTCACCAGGACTTTGTCAATGAAATTACAAAGTACTCTATTGGAGATTGTTACAAGTCAATTCCATAGTCATGAATTCTCACATTCAAAGTACATTCCTTTGAACATCCTTCTTGCATAAAAGTTTCTAATCTAGACATCGATTCTCGATATCCAACTCCCAATATGGAAACATTTCCATATTTTCCATATGACAACTCATTCTAAATAGAATCTTATCTATTCATAATAATGTCGATATGGTCCATCCATGACTATACTTCCAACTGTCCACAAGCGACCAATCCTTGGCGAACCTTAGATTGTCCTTGGCAATTGTTTAATTATTTTAGTCAAAACTGGTTCTATTCCCCCTTTCCCTCTAAATGCCTTAGGAATTTGGAAAATTTTAGAACGGTCGAATATTACAGCATATGCAGTCGATCCTATACCCGAAGCGTATGGGATACAATGGCGCAATGAAAAACGTGATATTTTACCAGTGTCTTACTATAACATCGTCATAATATTTCTATTTGTTGTGTTCTCAAAATTTGAACTATGAAGAGGGATGTCGTAATCATAATCGTATTTTGAGAATGCAAATAATAAATATACCCTTGACTAAATACAATTAAATTTCTCAATCTAAGCTGTTAGGTTGGAAACTAAGTATAACATTATCTACTAAATTATAGCAAAAACAACTTTTCTACCCCTGCAACTTTGCAAAGGAAACTTTTGTTTTTCTATAATTAATATTGCCAACTTGCAACACTTAAATAATAATCATGCTCCTACTAACATGTTGATTATATTCATTCCAACATAACAT
Source organism: Lactuca serriola (assembly GCF_051521515.1). Taxonomy (NCBI): domain Eukaryota; kingdom Viridiplantae; phylum Streptophyta; class Magnoliopsida; order Asterales; family Asteraceae; genus Lactuca; species Lactuca serriola. The sequence continues at coordinate 48,546,191 of NC_136410.1, forward strand.
TTATGCTCCCACTAGCTCTGACACATATTTAGAAACCAACTAAACTTCTAGAAAATAATACTTATTGACTTCCAAAGTTCATTGTTTCAAATACGATAAGCTTCGATAAGCCTTTATCTAAGCTTCTCAAAATCACACACCTTTCTTTAGACAGCTCACATGTGTGTCTAAACCAATTCAAAACTTATTTTACTAAGTCCCAAATGTTCAGACTAATTGCCAAATCTCACAATTCGAACTATGAAGAGGGATGCCGTAATCATAATCGAATTTGAGAATGCAATTTACTTAATCGCTATCTCCTTAAAATCTATCTTAGTGAAAGCGTTTCCTCACAATCATTTTCATGAAGGAGAGAAACCTCATGACACTTAGATTTTATGGTGTATGTGTTCCTATCTATGTGAATTTGTCATAAGCATAATCGAAAGATAATGTTTGTGACAAATTCAAACTCGTATGGACAGAACTTGTTCATTCTTAATTTCTTGTCATCAAGGATCCCACCATTGCTTCCAAGTAATCTAGCAGCTCACCTATTCCAGTCAATGCACTTTCATTGAATAAGGTGCTTGCCTTATGCATTCTATTGAGAACTCATAGAGCTCATATGCATAATCACTCAACAGGATTGGCACAGAAATAGAATTTTGTCAACACAATAGGTTACAAACCTTAAGTCGTGTGCTAGTGTTTAATAGGTTTACTCTTGATTAGCTCTTGAATCTTTTCAAGATCTTCAGACTCCCACTGATCTCTTGACATATTAGATTCTCTTATCAAGAAACATTTCTTGATAAACAAATATCCAAGAGTTAGTGTGTGTCTATATCAAGACAAAACATTACACACATTTGGTCTTAGTTGGTCTTTGTCTTCTCCAAGACATCACAACTTACCAATTTCAAATGTGCAAGAGTAAGAAAAACAATTTTTCTACTTCACATTTGATGAGTGTGTCTCACTCAATTCACAATCTTGGAGTACGATTCTAAGACTTGATTTTGGAACAAAGTAAGATTCATCCTTTTGATTTAACCATTTCAACAATTCCCGATTCCTCCTTTTAGCCATACTAGTGCACTAAGATGTCCTTAGAGGATTAATTGTGATATGGTTCTTAATCATTAAGATGATCATAAAACTGATATAAAAGTACTCTCCCTTATTCTTAGATTTTAGAAACTTTTTATCTTTCTGCATTCATTGATTCTTCTTATTCGTTCTGCTATTCATTGAAACTTTTCAATGATTCAGAATTACACCTAATCTTGTAAGTATAACCACATTTACCAGACTTTTGGTAAATTATGACGAATAGTCTCATTGTTATTTGTGGTGGACTTGACTAGTGCACACCATTGTGTATTAGTCCTTTAGTCCTTCACTTGACTCACATACTTGTGTGATCAAGGAATTAGTCTTAATTTTCTAAGTACCAAGATTTCCATACATCACGTGATTCAAATCATATGATTCCAAGTTTCTGTCCAATTGAAACTTGGGTGATGGGAATCTTACCTTACTTAGAAATTTTTTGACATTACCATAACATAACTAAGAATCATATCCATTTATAGAAATACACAAACATCAATTTTTCACAACGATTTCATTGCAAGGATATACATAAATAAGACAAATCAAAATTTATTTTATTCATAAAAGCAGCAGAAAACACGTCCTTACAATGCAAAATCAACTGAAAAACTATGTAATCAAATATTCCTAACAACTCTATCATAACTTTCTAAGCTCAAAATCTGATCTTCGAATCCATGCGATCGTGATCCATCTCTTCGTGATTAGACTCATCTTGCTCTTCCATCAAGCTTCCTCTCTTTTCTCTGATCCTGCAAAACAAATGTAATCTTATCACATTATCTATTAAGAATCAATGAATAGAAACTTAATGGATTTAGATAGTGGATTTTACCTAAAGTAGAGCCATACACCTTGACTCTCCCATCTCTTAGATCTCTCAGGTAAATAGGGCAGCTTCGTCTCCAATGCCCCTTCTCTTGGCAATAAAAGCAAATTGACTCTTTTGGAACAGCTCACGAAACTACTCCAGACTTTGCCTTTCTCTTATGATCAAAAGTTTCGACCATGGCATGCCTTTCGTTGCCATTGCCTATGTCCATAGAGGTCTGGAAGGCAGATTCACCAATCAACTTTGCTTTTCTAGTGCGCCAAATCATTGCTGATTCAGCAACAATAAGCATATAGATGAGATCGATGAGGGTCACGTCGTGGTTCATCATATAGTACTCTCTTACGAACTCACTATATGATTCATGAAGTGACTGAAGAACCCAGTCAACAGCCAGCTCCTCACAGACAACGGATCCCAACATTCTTAACCTATCAATGTGTGACTTCATCTCTAAGACGTGTGCGCACACTGACTTTCCTTCTTCATGTTTACTTGCCAAAAGGGCTTGAGTGAGTTTGAACTTTTCAAGCCTTTGAACTTGTGGGTTAGGGAGAACAATAGGAGGAGGTGGGGAAAGTGAAGCATGATCTCGTGTTCCTCGATCAAATCATCAAATATCATCTTCATGTGGAAAGCTTGTTCCACAGGATTTGGGAAGACCATAGTTGTCATACTTTGACATCTACAAAACATGAGAAAAATTCAAGTTAGTTGATTGATTGAGTCCTTAATAAATCACCCAAATGAGATATCAAGGCTAGGACCCAACACAATATTCCACAACTTGGGAGAGGGATTTCGTAACCCAAATTACAAAACATTTGAAGGTAAGTAAATGACGATTCACTAATTTTCCACCATGAAAAACGAAAAGGAGATTAAGTTTTAAATGTATTGAAAACTCCTAGATCCTTTGAGATTCATTGAACCTTTTAATGACATGTTTAAATCTCGATATGCCCCTCGATTTATGACTGGGATGCCGAGGCTCACAAAACATGGTGTGAATAACCATGCAAACTTACATGTTGCCCCCAATGTTATAGTCACCTATTCGATGTGCCGGTTAACCACACACGCTCCACCGAACTATGACAAACAACGAGTCACCCTTTTCTACCTTTGCTTAGAACAATTTAGTGTGCCGGTTAACCACACACGCTCCACTAACGTCTTCGCCAGGGTACAAAGTGTAATTTCATGGAATTACATCAGTTCACTTTTACCTAAAGTAACTAGGATTGGGAATTTTGTAAAAAACATTTAGTTACTTTATACTTCATTATACTTTTAATGGAAAGGGTTTGCCCTATCCTACCCATTCGGCTAACGACCCTCCACCAATCAAGGAAGCGGTGGGTGAGAGTGGACACCCATTAAACGGCCATAACCTTATACCCCCTTATAGATCGGCTTCGTGAATGAGGCCTACTAACGGTAAGACTAGCCTTTTAAGTTATAAATATATAATATTAGACTTTTAATGTTATATGTAGTATAAGGGTGTATTTTACACTTCTAAAATACTAGGTGGTCTAATTTAATAAATTACACTTTTAATTTAATTAAATGTAAACCAAATCACTATGGTTTTATTAACTCTCTCTTAATTATACACTTAATTAATTTAATAAAACCATAAGGGTGCAATTTAAACTTTTCAAAAATTTGGGTTTTAGAATTTAACATTTTAAAATTAAAATTTTAAATTCCAAAACTTGAGGACAAATTTTGATACTTTTCAAAACTTTAGGGATTAGAATTTAAATAATTCAAAATTAAACTTTTCAATCAAAAAATTTAAATTCCAAAAATTGAGGACAAGTTTTGAAACTTTTCAAAACATAAAGGATCAAATAGCAAATAATTCAAAATTAAACAATTAATTTTATGATTATCTATATTTGACCTAATCATTTTAATTTGCAAGATATCTGACCAAATAATTCAAATAATTTAACATTTATCAAATAAGGCAATAATTATCTAATTAGATGACAAAAATCTTTTATTTTGAGAAGGATAATCATAAGGAATCAATAAAATTCGTATTTTATTAATTTGAAACAATTATTGCAATTATCCTAAGCAAAAACAGCATGAAATCTCATAATATCCTCTGCCTGACTCCCGGACTCGCCGAGTCACTACCTGGACTCGCCGAGTCGGGTCGGGCAGAAGCCAGAGAAACGATTTTCAGTAGATAAACAATCATTTCATCACATACAACAAAAACCGATCAAGGCTCTGATACCACTGATGGGTTTTAGCCAAAAGAACATCCTATGTACCCATGCAAACCCTAATGCTTGGATCTAGGTTTCTCTATTGTACATGCAATTCATCCAAGACTCAAGAACCCTAATCTAGCATGTGAACTTCGAAAATATATTATAAGAATAGATCTAGATGATTACCTCTTTGATAATGGCTTGAATCTTCTTGTCTTGGAACTTAGAGTCACAAATATCACTCCTCTAATGGCTTACAAACACCATAAGCAAGAGAATGACTTATGAGAAGGAGGATGAGGCTCCAAAAATGTCTAGGGTTCTCTTAGAAGTGTTAGCCACGTTTTTGGGGTCTTAGGGGTTCCTTATATAGGTAGGCTATTAGGGTTTTCAACGAGGAAACCCTAATTTGACTGCTTAGGCCCTAAGCAGCCCATGGACTCCCTTTAGAACACCCCTTGGACGATTTCTTTATGGGCTTCCCATAGAATTCGTCCAACCTATGTTCCAAGATGATCCATAGCCCAATTGTAACTATCTTATAATTACAATTTCAGTCCCCTAAGTTTAATTAATGTCTTTTAGTCACAAAACTAACTATCAGTTAATTCTTGACTAATATTAATTAAACAATATGATTTCTCCTTTAATATATTATTCATATAACATATTAATAAATCATAATTAATCCTATTTCTCCATAAATCATCCTATCAAGTTGCTTTGGTGAAGGCAACCCAAAAGGACCATGCACAACCGGGTCAAATACATACCAAATATAGTTACGGGCTTAGACACCAATCCAACAGTACGCTGGGCGTAACCTTTTTGTACGCGGGGTGTAGAGAAGCATTGGATGTGGGGGGCGCATGCACGTACGCGCAACGTACGTGAGTAGATTCCAAACGCTAATTTTTAGGGTTTAAGCCATATAAATACCACATTATGACAGAAACCCTAGCCTCCTTACTAGCCCCTCATTCTCAGAAACCCTAGATAGCCTCCCTTTCTCATTCTTGTGTGTGTTTTGGCCTTGTGAAGCTTGTTTGGAGATTAGAAACTTGAAGGAATGAAGGAGAAGATAGTGAAGAGGAACTTGAGTATCTTGAGATCATAGATCCAGGATAACATCAGCCTTTGGGACTCATTGGAGGTATAAAGCTCTCAACTTTCTTTTTGAATACTTAGATCTAGTGTAGTGTTGTTTTAGGGTCTTTTTAGTTCTAAGAATGGACCTTTATGACTCAAGTTCATTTCTAGGCCAAGAGGTGCCACTCTTAGTGATATTCATGTCCGATAAGCAGTAAAGTCTTGATCTTTAAGGTCATTTTATGACCATGCATGAGTTTGGAGTCATTCCATGGAAGTTAGTTGCTATTTTCTAAGTTTGGTCTCACTTGGTGGGTTGCAAGCCACCAAGTAATCAAATTTATGGGTTAAGACGGGTTATTGGACTCATATCTGTAATTTGGACTTAGTGTCTTAAGGGATTAAGCAGTTTTGAAGAAAATGGCTTAACAAAGTAGTACGTTGGGCGTACACGCCTGTACGCGCAGCGTATAAGCCATACAAGTTGTACGCGTAGCATACAGAGGAGTACGCTCAACGTACTCTCAGATTCTGGGCTTTGCGACATTTGGGCTTAGCAGATGTTGGACCTTAATGGGCTATAAGTAGTCAGATAATGGACCAAGGACATGTTTGGGCTTAAGGGAACTCCAATTTGAGGAGTTGGGCCCAATTTAGAAAATTAGGCCATTAGTGGGCCATTAGTGAGTTAGGAAATATTAGAAGGAATTGGGCCTTGGTCATGGTCCAAATTAGATCAAGGGTTAAATGGTCATTTTACCCTTAGAAGGATTCTCAATTTTTGACTAAGTGTTTATTGTGATAATGATAGTCGGGGAGTCGTTGGAGCAGCGATCTGAGATTCCCTCCCACGAGTTTTCAGCATCCAGCTTTGAGAGGTGAGTATGTTAAGGTTAGCCCGATGTAGTTTTGTATGTTAGCATTGTCAAGGTTAGCCATTTATGTATGTTAGCATTGTCAAGGTTAGCCCGATGTAGTTTTGTGTTTTTGGACTTCGATCTGATGTCGGGGCAAGCCCGAGGAATGTTTGTATGTTTGATGTCTTCGTGATTCTTTCATGTGTTTGTTTATGTGTTCCAGACTTCGGTCCGATGTCGGGGAAATCCTGAGGAAGGTCTAGCTTATATGTTATGTGTTATGTGTTCCGGATTCCAGTCCGATGCCTGGGCAAGCATGGGGAATGTTTATATGTTTATGTGTTATATGCATGTTGTTATGTTATATGTATACCGGACTTCGGTCTGATGCCAGGCAGGGCCCAATGCCGGACTTCAGTCCGATGCCAGGCGGGGCCCGATGTCGGACTTCAGTCTAATGCCAGCAGGGCCGATGTCGGACTTTGGTCTGATGCCGGATGGGGCCCGCTGTAGCGGGCACGACCCAATGTATGTTATTATGTGATTATGTGTATGGTATGTGGTAGTTTGGGGAGACTCACTAAGATTCGTGCTTACAGTTTTCAGTATTGGTTTCAGGTACTTCCACTAGTAAGAGGAAGAGCTCGGGATGATTATGTCACACCCCAAAACCGGAACGGCGGAAACATTCGGGGTGGAGGACGTCATGTTTAGTATCACAAGACATGTATCATAGTAAGCAAGTAAAGAACATCCATTTCATTAGAAAGAAAGTGTTTACAAGGTGTGTGTTCACAAAACATAGACTCCATAAGCAAATAACAAAACAAGACTTGAAGTTATACTGCTCCATCTTCTGATTCCCAGAGCGAGTACCTGTCTACTAGTTTCCTGAGAATACAAGTTATTTGAAAGAGTTTATCAGCACTTAAGCTGGTGAGTTCATACGATTTTAGTGATGTATGTAAGTTGTAGAAAGTTGTTGAAAATGTAGTTGAAATGTAGTAAGTTATAAGTTCTGGTTTTAGAAAAGTTCGCATGTTCCCCTAGAAAATCTTGTATTTCCTACTTTGATGAAAGATACATAAAAATGAACCTACAATCCTTTCTATGAGTACTAAGTAGATACAAGTTATATAAAACTCAGAGTAAACAAACAATTGATTGTGCGCATCTGCCCTAAGTCCACAACCAAACAAGGAACAAGAGGTAAGGCGGATAGCACACATCCCATTGTTTGTTAGGTCCTCGTTGTATATAACCCTGTTGTATTCACTTGTTACTCATGGAGTTAATTGTAATAGTTCCTTTGTATTTAATGAAAAGATCCTTTAAGAAAACCCTTATTTCTTATAATAAAATAGTGACCACAGTGACTACTTCTATAATCACTTAGTTTATACTAGTTATGTATGATCTAATATCGAATAGATAGTTGATTGGATGAATCTGCCCTAAGCCCACAACCAAACAAGGAACAGGAAATAAGGCGGAAAGCACACATGCAACTACCTGTTGGGTATTAATGATATATAACCCTGATGTATAAACTAAGGTATTATAGGGTCAATCACCTAAAGTCCTTTAAGTCTACACTGGTTTAATAAAATGGATTAAACCCTTTACTGGTGAGTTTCTAGCTTTGAGTACCAAAAGTTATGTTTGAAAAGTATGCTTTGTACTAGAAAACTTTGCATTGAATTAGTGTCCTATGACTTGACCCATACCTGGTACCCCTTATGATGACTTAATGTATACAAAACATATATATAACTAAGATCGAATAGATAATAGGCTGGGTGAATCTGCTCTAAGCCCACAACCAAACAAGGAACATAAAATGAAGCGGAAAGCACACATCCTATTACCTATCGGATTGTTAATATATATATATATATATATATATATATATATATATATATATATCCTTTGATGTATATACATTAAGGAATCATGAGGTTAGCATTATGGTCCCTTTCTACTGAATGTACTAGACCTGACTGTTTTGTTTGTCATTTGTAAAATGTAAGTATTGTAGTATTGTATATAGTAACTAATGTTGTACTAATTGCCTTAAATTGATTATTAAGGTATAATGTGATGGCTAGATCCCATACTAAACGCTCTCCCTGTCAAAAGATTCTGGGATCCAAACGCGACCTCTGCAAATAATTGCAAGTCGTGAACATCCACCTTAAAATTATATGATCATATATACCCAATATAACTATCACCTTTTGTTTAGAACAATGCGTTAGTGATTCGTTGGTATGATTAGATCCTGTAAGTGTTCCATGCTATAACATCATAGTATGTTCGTTATGTTATAGTATCTTAGTATCTTCTCTTGTTATAGTATCTTAGTATGTTTTGTTGTATAATATGTAGTATGTATGAATAGTATGTACTAGTGTATAGTATGTTCTCTCTGTTATCGTGTATTGTATCTAGTATGCACCGAACCCCTAAACTATACCCATTATAGTTTACTAGTATTCTACTTGAGCTGTTATTGAAAAGACTCATTTTACTACCAAGTTATGTTTGTACTTTAAAAATGGAGTTTTGTTAAACTATAAAGCAACATAGCTGTAAAATAGTTTTTGAAATGTTTTGACCACTTATAGAAGACATAAGAAACATTTTGAAAGATCTTTATAACAAATAATTACACAATTATCATTGTGTTCAACTTGTATTCCCCCCTTAAAAGCATTTAAAACAATTAAAAGATTCATTATGGGGTATGAACTCACCTGATGTAGGAGATTCAAACAGGTATGCGTGTAAGGATGAGAAGTTCCACGAATGAAGTCCCGAGACACAACAAGTCCTAAATGTCATATAATGGCACATATTTACAGGAATATAGTGTTTATAAGCAACTATATGAAAGGAAACACCTTCCGGGACTAGGAAACACTTTGAGCAAGTGTTGGAATCACATGTGATTGGACTAAGGTAGGTGGAATGACTCTAACATGAGTTTACTACCATGGGTTTACGACCCAAAGGAGTTTACGACCGTAAACTGATGGTCAAACATGCCTAAGTGTTGGTTTGAAGGCTAGGGAAGCTTTAGGGACTTTTGCTCAACACTAGTATGAGAAATACCACTTCTAATGAGGCTTTTGATGATTTTACAGCCTAAAGGAGTTTACAGCCGTAAAATCATGACCATATATGTTTATGAGAGTAGTTTAAGGTCCTATAATCATCAAGGAAGGGTTCTGGGTCACAAGCCTTGCATCTGGGAGGATTGATGGCCAAAATGGCACCCTTTAAGGGGTTTACGACCTTGGGAGATGGCTTGGCCATAAACTCCTTTTGTCCTTGTGTTCTTGATGTTTTCAAGTCTCTAAGCATGGATACTAACTAGATAAGAAGCATAGGGAAGAGTACTTACGATCTAGAAGCTTGAAATGGTTGATATTAGCCAAGAACACTAGTGTGTGTTCTTGGTGAAACTTGAAGATCTAAGAAAAGAGTGATTTCTATGGATGAAATGATGCAAGGATACTAGATTAAGAGGTGTATCAACAAATCTAGGAAGAATACTTACATCTTTTGAAGATCTAGGAAGAAAGTCTTGATGATACTTGAGAGGATTTAAAGAAAAATCGGCCAAGGAAGGAAAAAATGAGAAGAAATGACCAAATGCCTTATATAGGCACTTGAGTTTACGGCCACATGAGTTTATGGTCGTAAACTCATGGTCTTGTGGATGTGAACTCATTTTGATGAGGTTATGGTTTGATTTGCTACACTGTGGTTCTAGTTGGTACTTTCTAACACTTATTCCTTAAGTGTATTAGGCTCAAAACTCCTTAGAATGACCTTTAACTGAGCTAGAACTCAGTACTAATGAGTTTGACACTCAGTTGACTTGATTGACTGGGTCTTAAAAGCAAAAATTTTCCGGGTTGTCACAGATTGCATGACACACACCACAACTTTTAGCCTGGGATGTTTAGACTCTAATATTTGGTACATGATTTTGATACAGTATTTTATTATGATGATTTGAGATATATTAGTTATGTTTTTGTGATATGACAAATTGTATTTATGGTTTTTATAATAAATCAAAACGAAATTTTTGGACCATATTTTTGGGATGTTTCAAGTTTGTATCAGAGCCCTGGTTTGAGGGATTCGGGCACACACTCGAGTGTGTCTGAACTCAAACTAAGGACTTGGTATGAAAATTTTCAAAAGAAAATCATTTTGATAAAAAGAACTTTGAAAAGAGAAAAGAATTTTAAAAAGAGAAAAGGGTGTGGTGCAAGCAATCATATAAGCTCAAGTAAGTACTCCCAAATTACCCGTACATGTTTATGTTATGATATGTTATGAGAACTGCATGCTAGAGTAGGACTAGGATCTAGGAAGGATGCCTTATGTACCTGTTATATGTGTATCAACTTTATGAGAACTGCATGCTATAATAGGGCTAAGGATCTAGGAAGGATGCCTTATATGCCTGTTATATGTATCTCAACTTTATGAACTGCATACTAGTACAGATTAGTCAGGGATAACCTGAATGAGATATGCTTGATTATGTTTAATCGATGCTCGAATGTTGCTTGCTCTGAGCATTTAAAAGTTCTAGCTATCTTTTACTAACTAGTAAATGAATATGCTAAGTTACATATTGTGGGGACTAAATAATTTCAGAAGGTTAGGTCTAGCTCTATTGCATAGCTCTTTTTTGAGTCCAATCGTTATAGGGTAGGACCTCTCATTCGAAGAATTATCTAGTCTTAGTAATATGTAATAGTATTTGCGAGCTAGTTAGGGGGAGATAGCAGGGACTTCTTATGCAGCTGATGGCGGAGAGTGGGTCGGTGATTACCCTAGGGCAGGCCTAGGATGAGATTAGCGTCTGAAGCAGTAGTAGCAGAAGGGACTTGGTGGAGTCAAGGCAGTTCTTGACGAATGTACGGATATATGTGGAAGGTAGTATGGGCCCGTACTACTGAAAGTAGAGGATCTGTACTCGAGTCAAGGAAGGCTGAGATGAATCCAAGGAACTTGTATATGTGATCCCTTGAGATATGATTAGTATTCTGAAGTTGTTATGATGTTGTTTTTCAGAATGGTGACAATACGTAATAGACCAGTCGACAGGTCAGGCGTCGGTGAGGGATCAGGGTTAGGCTCATGAGTCGGGCAGCTAAACGGCCATACTAGAGAGTTCATCTCCTCCGAGATCACGTGTGATATCCTGGATCAGACTCCTATGATCTTCAGAATGATCAAGGAGGGGTATTTTGGAGCTTATAGATGATAGATTGAGTGCCTTCCGCACCAAGGTGGCGGCCATGATGGGGTCGCGTACACTGACATTCAAAGAGTTTAGAGCTTGTGGAGCTCCCGACTACCATGGGGCTCGGGACCCCATTGTGAGTACCAGATGGTTGGCGGATGTTGCCAACGCATTCCGCACCAGCAGATGTCCCGAGGGGGACAAAGTTCGACTTGCGTCCTGTCTTCTAAAGGAAAGGGCATGTGACTGGTGGGAGGAGGTCGAACGAGCCATTGGAGATGACGCAGTTCTAAATGCGATGACTTGGAGTGATTTTTCGGTCAGGTTCAGGGTCGATTTTGCACCTGTTATTGAGGTGCAACAGCTTTCCATAGAGTTCTAGGATCTCCAGAAGATGACTGAGATGGTGACTGAGATCACCACGATGTTCAGGGAGAGGGCCCTTCTCGTTCTGCAGTACGTGGCAGACGAGGAGATGAAAATGGCCCGATACCATGAGATGTTGCAGAGTGATATCCGCCAGTTTGTGAGCCGCTCTAGCTGCAAGACACTGGAGGACATGATTGGTAGAGGAGAGAGAGAGAGAGAGAGAGTTGGATTTAGATATGGAAAGGAAGAGGAAACCCGAGGGGGTTCAGACAGGGAGTTTGGGCAAGAAGCCCAAGGTATCAGACTACAGACCTAGGAGCCAGCGGGGATGCAACCATTGTGGCAAATACGGCAAGATGCACGATGGGACGTGCAAGGCAGGGAGTTCAAGTTGCTTCAAGTGCGGCTGGACGGGGCATGTAAGCAGAGATTGTACAGCTACTACTACCACCATGACAGTATCAAATCTGATTTACTTTCAATGCAATCAGTGTAACGCCTGTGTTTTTGGGCTTGTCATTAATGTTGATATAATAGTCTAGGTTAACCTTTGTAACCCGTTTTGAAATAATAGAAGTGTATTATTTGAGTATTATGTGTTTTGTGCTTAATTGTGCGTCTTAATGTAATTAAGAATAAAAATAAGCGTCAAAATGAAATGTTAGATAAGCTCGATATTTATGAATAATGTTTTAGTAGTTGAAATGAGGTTTCCGAATATATAAAGAAAGCCGAAATCCAATTTATAACGAAGAAGTTATGACCTTTCGAAGTTTCGCGACAGAACCGACAATGCTGAATGACGTAAAAAGTGAAATTTACGTTAGAGCGATATTTAGCCATAGTGATAAAAACAAATGTCGCAGAGTTCATTAAACCGAGAGCGTGCATAAGGAGAACGCCCAAATCTGACTTCGTATGAGAAAGTTATGATTTTTTGAAGTTTCGACTTAGCAGTATGCAACCCGAATACTCGATTTGAGACCGAGCGGTTTTTAGCCGAAACAATCTAAACGAGAATCGAAGATCTCGTTAATTGTAGTGAAACGATAAAAAGATAGGCGAAAACAGACGTCGGATGAAGAAGTTATGAATTTATAACGGAGTTTTCATGTCCCGGCCTACTAAAAGAAAAATAATAAAAATAAAGTCAAAATTAGCCGACGGAGTCTAAACGAAAGTTGTAAAGCGTAGTCTTACCTACAAGTGGATATAAAGAACGTCGAAAACGGAGTTCGTATGAAGAAGATATGAATTTCATAAGTTTTTAAATGATTAATATTTATTTATTTAATCTTTAATTCGGATAATAACCGAAGGAGTCATTGGTCTGATCCGAACTATGCCCAGCGTACCTCGATGCATGCACCGCCTCGGACTCGAGTGCTCCGATGACGCATGCAGTGACGTTTCCGGAGGTGTATGCCCCGCGTAGAGCATTACGCCCAGCATAATGCGAGGCCTCAGCCTCCTATAAAAGGTTTGTGAGGGCAGCCGAGAGTTTTGCTCTTTTTCTCTTCTCCCTCTCTCTCATTTTGCATCGTTTTGCGTGCCAAAAGTATCCCGAAGCCCCAATATCAACCCCGAGCCCCGAAGCAAGTCCCGAATCCCCGAAGATCCCGAGAAGTAAGATTCCCGAGCCGAAGCTCTGCCCGCGAGGAGCCCGGTTTTTGTGAAGATCTTCCAGATCTACCGAAGAATACTACTTCTACAAGTCGTAGTGTTGTCCGATCATCTTCTGATCAAGTGAGTGTGTAGTTACTTTCTTCTAACGCATAATTATGAAGTATTTTATATAAAATACGTGTTATGTGTATATTTTGTTGTTATAAGTGTGAATGTATATTCACTTTCTTCTATCTCATAGATCTGATTTATTCTCTATGAAATACGTGTTATGTGTGTGTGCCTCATCTGTTATATGGAATATGTATTGATTGAACATGCTATACTAGTTTTAAACTATGTATAAAAATATATATTTTTATCTACTAATATGTTGGCTAGAACATGGGTAGATAGTTGATGTGTGATAAACAGATGAGAGGCCTCGATGTTGTTGATTTTGACCTAGTCATGTAGCAGAGTATGGATGACGACCACGGACCCTTTCTAGACAGTCTAGTGGAACGCTAGCAGGTTCATAACCTGTAGGTGTTGTGAACGATGTGTTCACCGGTGTACTCTATCCCCCTTATGGTTGCCTTAAGGATATCTATTGTTGAGGAAACCCCTTAGCAGTAACGTCTGTCCCGATGAAAATCCTAGATTAGGTCCCTCGAGATAGATGTTGTTTTAGGGACATAAAGTGAGGATAACGGGAATGGGTAATCGGGTTATTGTTGGTTGGTGAAATTAAATATAATTATTTATTGTGGGTTGAAAACCCTATATGCTCACCAGGCTCCCAAGCCTGACCCACTCAGTTTTATTTGTATTACAGGAAGTGGCGCAAGGGCATAAGATTGATGAATCATCGAGTTGTTTTGTTTACAATTATGTATATGTATATATTTGTTGAATGACTTGTAATGTTATCGTTTATGCTTTATGGTCTGTATCGGAACATGACATCCCGAGTTTTGATTATATAATGAAAATGCATCTCTTGATGAAATGTTTTGATAAATATTATTTTATCATATTTTGTTTTGGGAACAAATTCCGCAACTCTTTAAAATCAAAAGGATTTACTCTGAAATTATTTTAAAAAGCATAAATGAAATTGGTCTTTTCTGGCCGTGATTTTGGGGATGTCACAGTTGGTATCAGAGCACTAGTTTAAGCAAACTAGGGATTTGTAGGATTTCTAGACTTAAACTTAAAATGCTAAGTGGAGATTGTGAGATGTGTGTCTGTTATAATATAAACACGAGTACTAGTTTATTTTAGGAAAGTTGCCTAAAATGCTTTTATGTGCTAAAACATATATGTTGCCATATATGATAATATTTGTTCGGATCTATGGTTTGTTGCCGATTGGATCTGGAAACCTTATGTGAGTAGGATTCTAAGCGTATGTCTACGGTATTAGAACTAGCATGTAAACGTTTCAGAGTGATAAGGATGATTTGAATATCTATCATGGATGAGGATCTAATTTCACCTTATTCGGTGTATAGATCAAAAATGGTGAGAACAAGGAGTGGCGTTGGAAACGCGGATGAAAACAGGAATCAACCACCAGTGATTGAGCAAGCACCTGTTGTAGCAGCAGCACCAGAACCAATAACAATGGCTGGGGTGCAAGCCATGGTTCGGGCTATGTTAGCCGAACAAAGGGATGAGATGCAACAGATGTTGCATGATAATAGGGACGAACCTATCATGCCCATCGAGGAACCTGAATTGATTCCTGAGCAATCGAAGGAAGGAAACAATAGTCGCATGGTGAGTCAAGTTGGGACTCAAGGAGAACGAAGGAACGACCCGGAAAGGAGAAACAACAAGGATGGGCGAATGTACAAGAACTTCTTGGGCGCCAAGCAGCCAAGTCTTTCTGGAAGCCCGAAGCCTATTGAGATTATGAATTGGATCTCCGAAATGGAGATGGTATTTGAAAGTTGCGACTGTAGCAACAAACAGAAGACTGTCTTTGCAGTTAGACAACTGAAGACTGGAGTCTTGAGTTGGTGGAAGTTGCTGGCAGATACTATGCCACGAGGAGAAGCCCTGAAAATGTCATGGGAGGAGTTCTTGGAACAACTAAGGGTGCAGTATTGTTCAGAGATAGATGTGATTGATCTGAACAATGAGTTCCAAAACTTGAAGAAGGGGAGGATGAGCATAGATGACTATGCTGCTGCATTCACTGAGAAAATGAAGTTATTTCCGTACCTAGTGCCAACGGAACTCTCCAAGATTGAGAGGTTCGCTAATTGACTGCCTGCCAACTTTGGCCCGACAGTCAAGATGGCAACCACTCTGAAAACAGCTGTTCGAGCAGCTAAGAATGTGGAGGCCCAGCAGAAGGAAAAGGGTCTGGAAAGGATAGATGTTGGTGAGAAAAGGAAGTTCGATGGACCTTCAGGGTCCAACAAGAAAAACAAGTTCTCGAAGTCTAGTTCGAGAGGAGGAGGAGGCGAAGCGAAATGGTGCGAAAAATATAAGAAGAAGCATCATGGAAAATGTGAGGTAGTGGCCACATGTTTTAAATGTGGAAAGCCATGGCACTATGCCAATGAATGCACCCTCACTAAGAAAGTTTGTTATGGTTGTAGTGAGGAGGGACACATGTCAAGGGATTGCCTGAAGAAGAAGGAGGCAACTAGACCCAACATTCCGCCAAAGCCGAAGGCGAGAGCATTCCAGATGTCACTGGAAGCTACTAAAGACGAAGCTGATGTCGCTTCAGGTACCTTTCTCGTAAACACATTGCATGCCCAAATTTTATTTGATTCTGGAGCCAACTACTCCTTTATTTCGCATGAATTTGGTAGGAAACTAGCTTTGCATGTTGATAGACTAGATAATGCCTTATTAGTCGAAGTTGCTAGTGGCAAGTTTGTACCTGTTAGCCATCGTATGAAAAACATCTTAATTGACTTGAATGGAAATAAGTTCCGCGAGGAATTATTGCCTGTAGAACTTAATGGTTTCGACGTCGTGTTGGGAATGGATTGGCTTAGCGCCAATGACGCCGAGATATTGTGCAAGAAGAAGATTGTAAAGGTAAACCCGCCAGGGAAAGAGTCGTTTATGGTGTATGGAGATAAACGCAGAGTAAATTCTGGAATCATTTCATTGATGAAAGCCAGAAAGTGTTTGGCCAAAGGATGTACATCGTATCTAGCATTTGTGATTGATGCAAAGAAGGAGAAAAAGGAGATGCAGATCATTCCCGTCGTGTGTGATTATCCGGAAGTATTTCCCGAAGATCTTACCGGATTACCGCCCGATAGACAAGTGGAGTTTAGAATAGACTTGTTACCAGGGACGACGCCAATAGCAAAAGCACCTTACCGATTAGCACCGACAGAGATGAAGGAGCTGATGATGCAACTTCAGGAGTTATTGGACAAAGGTTTCATTAGACCTAGTTCATCGCCCTGGGGAGCTCCGGTGTTATTCGTAAAGAAGAAAGACAGGATCATGAGGATGTGCATTGATTACAGAGAGCTGAATAAAGCAACGATAAAGAATAGATACCCGTTGCCAAGGATTGATGACCTGTTTGATCAATTGCAAGGTTCGAGCTATTTCTTGAAGATCGATCTTAGGTCAGGATATCATCAGCTGAAAGTAAGAGAGCAGGATATAGAGAAGACTGCATTCAGAACATGATATGGGCACTACGAGTTTTTGGTTATGTCATTTAGACTAACCAATGCTCCAGCAGCATTCATGGATTTAATGAATCAGGTTTGTAATCCGTTCGTAGATAAATATGTGATAGTGTTCATAGATGAAATTATGATTTATTTGAAAAGCCAAGAGGAGCATGGCAGACACTTGCGAGAAGTGTTGGAAGTCTTGAAGAAGGAGAAGTTGTATGCTAAGTTCTCCAAATGTGATTTTTGGATTCGAGAAGTCCAATTCTTGGGTCACGTGGTCAACCAAGAAGGGATAATGGTTGATCCAGCAAAGATTGAAGTTGTAATGAAGTGGGAACAATCGAAAAGTCCCACGGAGATCTGAAGCTTTTTAGGATTAGCCTGATATTACCAAAGGTTTATCCAAGGCTTTTCTTCGATCGCTAGTCCATTGACAGCTTTGACCCACAAAGGAGCTACTTATGCTTGGAGTGATAAGCATAAAGAAGCATTCGAGAAGCTAAATAAGAAACTATGCGAGGCACCGATACTTTCTTTACCCGATGGAGTTGAAGACTTCGCTGTTTATAGCGATGCGTCTGGGGTTGGATTGGGTTTTGTTTTGACCAAAAGAGATAAGGTGATCGCGTATGCATCTCGACAATTGAAATGTGTGTTATTTGAGGAAGTCCACGGGAGAAGTTCCTGACATGATTCCACTTTCGGAGTTGAGAATCGATGAGAAACAAAGGTTGATTGAAGAACCAGAGGCAATCGTTGACCGAAAGACTAAGAAGTTGCGACACAAGATGGTCAAGTTAGTGCTTGTCCGATGGAAACACACGAATGGGCCGAATCTCACCTGGGAAACAGAGAGTGACATGATGAGTCGCTACCCGCATTTATTTGTTGATGTGTGATTCCGGGGACAGAATCATTCTAAGGTGGAGAGAATTGTAATGCCTGTGTTTCTGGGCTTGTCATTAATGTTGATATTGTTGGATTAGTGTCTAAGTCCATAACTATTTTGGTATGTACTTGACCCGATGGTGCATGGTCCTTTTGGGTTGCCTTCACCAAAGCAACTTGATTGGAGAAATAAATAAAGAGAGAGGTTATTATGATTTATTAATATGTTATAAGAATAATATATTAAAGGAGAAATCATATTTGTTTAATTAATATTGGTCAATAATTAATTAAGAATTAATTTTGTGATAAAATGTAATTAATTAAACTAGAGGGGCTGAATTGTAATTATGTGATAGTTGCAAAATAGGGCAATGGTTATCCTTGTTAAAGGATGGATGAATTCAAGGATAAGGATATCCTTAAAATCGTCCAAGGTCCAAGAGATAGGGATTTTCAAGGCTTATCTTATGGTTGCTTGATGGGCAAGTAACTAGATAAGGATAAGGACTGAAACCCTAATCCCAACCCTATATAAAGACCCTTAAGGCCTTAGGATTTCGTGCACTTGATCCCTAGAGCATCTAAGGACGAATTTCTACCTCTCTCCTCTCTCTTTATACCTTCTCCACTTGCTTATGGCGTTTGTAAGCCATTAGAGGCACTACACTTGTGGTGCTTGCATTCAAGACTTAGGGTTTGAAGATTTAAGTTGTTATTACAATATAACAACAAGAGGTATGTGTTCTAACCTTCTACATGAATTTCGAAAATTGTAGGCCACATTAGAGTTTCTTTATGGGTTCACAATGTTGTGTATCTAATAGTGAAAACATAGATCCAATTCTAGGGTTGCATGCACACATAGTATTGTTTGTACAAAACCCATTAAACACATTTCTCACTTCTTGCTGCTATCTTTTCGTGAGTCTCTCATCTTACGAAAGCCTCACAACCCCAGACTTTAATATGTGCTATCGAGGGAACTTTCCCTGTCCACATTTCGTGAGGTGTTTTGGCAACCATCTTTCTTGGGACAAGATTTAGGATGTGGGCGGTTGTTTCTAAGGCATAGCCCCATAAATGAATTGGAAGTGGAGCACGACTCATCATAGAACGAACCATGTCTAACAAGGTTTGATTACGCCTCTCGGCCACACCATTTACTGTGGTGTCCTAGGAGGAGTCAATTGTGAGACTATCCCAAATTCCTTTAGATAGTCGTTGAACTCAATGCTAAGATACTCTCCGCCTCTATCAGATCTAAGTATCTTTATTTTCCTGCCTAATTGATTTTTGACCTCATTTTTAAACTCTTTGAACTTTTCAAAGGTTTCTGACTTATGTTTGATTAAATATACATAACCATATCTACTATAATCATCAGTGAAAGTCACATAAAATCGATTAGCATCTCTTGTGGTTGATCTGAAGGGCCCACACACATCTGTGTGTATGAGATCCAACAGACCTTCACCTCTTTCACAAGACCCTATGAATGGTGATTTTTTTCATCTTTCCCAAAAGACAAGATTCACACAGATCATCTGATTTTAGGTCAAATGATTCCAACACTTCATCCTTTTGGAGTTGGACTATGCGTTTCTTGTTAATGTGTCCAAGACGACAATGCCACAAGCATGCCTTGTCTACACTATTAGAAAAGTCAATATTAAACACACTGTTTCCTAAGCTATCAACACAAGTCACTATTTCATACACACCATCACAAGGTAAAACTTCAAACACAAAAACACCATTCTTATAAACATAAATTGAACCATTCAAATCATTAAAAGAATATTTAAAACCTTGTCTGAACAATGCATGAAATGAAATAATGTTTCTCGTCATCTCAGACGAATACCAACAATTCAATAAGTCTAATCTAACATCATTACTAAGCAAAAGTTGATAAACTTCGATCTTGGTCACTGGTGAAGACTTCTTGTTTCCCATGATCAAGTTTATCCTTCCTCGCTCTATCTCCTCACTTTCCTTTAGCCCTTGCAAATCAAAGCAGATGTGAAAACCACATCCTGTATCAAGGACCCATGAACGAGAAGATAATGAGTTATTAGAAGAAATAGTGTAAATACATGCCGAAGATGGCTTCACTTTGCCATCTTTGATATCCTGCAGATATTGTGGTCAGGTTTTCTTCCAATGCCCTTTTTGATTACAATAAAAGCAAACAGCTTCCTTTGGATCAGAAACATGGGGAATGGAAGCATTGGGCTTAGCCTTTGGGCCACCGCTAGATGACCCGACTTGGACCTTTGCCTTCCAGTTTTGCTAGGGAGGACCTTTCCTCTTTTTCCCCTTTCCCTGTCCAATAGCTAGAACAGGAGCACTTGCAGGAGTGGAGGCTATACTTCTACCCTTCATCCCTGCTTCATCACTCTGCAACAAGTTGTGCAATTGGTCCAGTGTCTGCTTAGTGTTGTTCAAATGGTAAGTTAAGACAAACTAACCATAACAATCAGGCAATGAGTTCAAGACCATGTCAATGGCCAATTCCTCATCAAAATGAATGTTGAGCTTGACCAAACGCTCTATGTAGCGTTGCATTCTTTGCATATGAGATACAACCGACTCCCCCTCTTTCATCTTGCAAGCCATGAGTGACTTGACTACTTCAAACTTTTCTTGACGAGCTTGCTTATGGTACTTTTCCATAAGGTCCTTGTTCATATCAAAAGGCCAGTAGTCCTCATAGTACCTTTGCAGTTCTGGGGACATGGTTGCGACCATGATGCATGCCAATTTGGTAGCATCATCATAGTGCTTCTTGTAGGCAGCATACTCTTCGGGAATGGCTTTAGACTCATCAAGTTCTTTGTGCTCCTTTTCAAGGAAATATTCTTTGTCCTCGAATTGAAGCATCATCTTGATGTTACGCATCCAATCTGTAGCACATGGTTCTTGGTACGTGTTCTTTTTATTAAATCTTTTAATAATTTTGCTTTTGGCCTTGGACTCGGTGAGTTGAAGGACCAACTCGCCGAGTAGAAGCGGGATGAGGCGCGGAGTTAAGTTGTGGACTCGGCAAGTAAACCCTGTTTGGGCAAAAACCCTAATCCGAGGGTTTGCACCCTATTTAAACACCTTAACTCGGCCTCCTTAGTCCCATTTGCTCCCAGAAGACCCCCATAGCAAACCCTAGCCGTTATTGAAGCAATCTAAGGCTTTTGGAGTGATTTTGGTGCTCTTGTGATCCAAGGAAGGAAGGAAAAGCTTGAAGGATCAAGAGGAGGCTAGAAGGATTCGGTTTTGAGCATCATTTACTGACTTCAGAAGGTATAAAGTCTTGCTTGCTCTTTTGATAGATCCCATTTTGTGGAGTTTTAGGGCTTTTCTAAGCAATTTTGGTCACCAACCATGATTTCAAGCATGGTTTGAGGTTGATGTTTCGGATCTAGGTCCTTTGAGGGGTTACAAGGCAGAAAGGAGTGGCTTTTGCACTCAAAGAAGGCCCCATGCATTGTGAGAGCTTGTTTTAGGACCTTTTAAGCTTAAAGTCCCATGCAAGCATGTAAAGGTTGTAACTTTACGTGCTAGATCGATTGTAGCAGCTTAGATCTACATTTTGATCAAGGGTTGTACATCAGAAATCGAAGATTCAGTAAGTGGTTGTAACCAACTCGGGGAGTCCGTTCTTAGACTCAGCGAGTCCAAGGTTCTGTCCCATATCAGTTGAGGGTCATAAGGACCCAATTGAGTGTGGAAAGGTTTTAAAGGGGTCCCAAGGGGTGACCCAACGTTCTGGACTAAGCCATTGTTTTGGAGATTTATGGGACTCGGCGAGTGCATGAACAGACTCGGCGAGTCCAAGGCAATCTTCTTAAGGATGAAGATGAACTCGACGAGTTGTTCATACAACTCGGAGAGTCAAGGACAGGACCTGAGTATCAGTTGATGATGAAATCGACAAGTTGTTCATACAACTCGGCAAGTCGGATGAGGATTTAGTCGATGTTCATTTAGAAGGAAAACTCGTCGAGTCATCGCCTAACTCGACGAGTAGAGACGGGTATGAGGTCTAATGGAAAGATAGGGACTCGGCGAGTTGGCCAGCCAACTCAGCGAGTCAGGTCAACCAGAAGTTGACTTTGACTTTGACTTGGTCAGGGGGTAAAATGGTCATTTTACCCTAAGAGTAGATGTCAATTTCTGACTAAGTGTTTTGTGGGAATTTTAGCTGGAGGATTTCCGGAGCAGCAGCAGCAGCAGTCAGAGGATTCCCGCACAGTTCAGCAGCTACTACGAGGTGAGTTACCTTCCAGTAGTGGTGGGTCTACGGCCACAATGCTGGCCCACCAGTAGGGATCGCATGCTAGATGTTTGTCTTTGTGATATTCATCTGTGTTGTTACTAACTGATATTATATACGCTTGCGTGATATGGTATGTGATAGTGATAGAGTTCGGTTGTTAGGACCGAAAGGGTAGGTTAGGCACCCCAGATGTGCCTAACAGTATGATATGACATGTTTAGCTGCTAGCATGATATGTTACATGAGATAGAGGTAGTAGGAGGGGAAGAGTCCCCGAGATTCGGTTGTTAGGACCGAAGGGTAGGTCGGACACCCCATATATGCCTGACAATAGATTATGCTTTGATATATGTGATAGTAGTAGTAGGGGGTGAAATAGTTCCCGAGGTTCGGTTGTTAGGACCGAAGGGTAGTCAGCACCCCAAAATGGCTCGACATGGGTAGGTCAGCGCCCCATAATGGCTTGACACGGGTAGGACGACACCCTAGAATGGCCGCATGGGTAGGACGGCACCCCAGAATGGCCGTACCGAGTAGGTCGAGCACCCCAGAAATGCCTGGCAGTATGTATGTGATATGATTGTATGGTATGTGGTACGATGGGGGAACTCACAAAGCTTCGTGCTTACAGTTTTCAGTTTTGGTTTTAGGTACCTCTTCAGCGAAGGGGAAGGAGGTGGTACGGTAGTGGCACATCATACACACATATTGGTTTTCCGCATTATGAGATGTTCTGGGGTTGTACTCTGACATTATTATTATTTTCATGTTTTGGGGTTTCAGACACGAGATATGTTTTATGAAATGATATGATCGGATGATGTTTTACTACAAATGTTTTACAAACCACTTAATTTAAATGAAATTTTTGGACGTGAAAATTGGGTCGTTACAAGTTGGTATCAGAGCCCTGGTTTGAGGGATTCGGACACACCATCGGGGGCGTCTGGACTCAAACCGAGGGATTAAAAGATTTTATAAGAAATTGGTTTTCTAAAGAATAAAACATAAGAGTTTTTTTGAAAGAACAAGTGTGTGATGTGCGCGACCGGCCGAGCTCAAGTAAGTATTCCCCAAAGTAACCATACAAGTTTATGTTGCGTATATCAGTTTCAGTAGAACAGCATGCTAGAATAGGACTAAGGATCTAGGAGTGATGCCTTATGTGCCTGCTTTATGTGCTTCAGCTTATGAGAGTTGCATGCTAGAATTGAGTAGACAGCAAAAGGATAGCTTGTCTAGGTTATACCTGATAGTATGAGCTTAGCATTGTATGATAGTGCAATTCCTGTTATGAGGATAGAGTTGCTTGAGATTGTTCCCTTTTTGTCCGAATGATGTTTGCTTTGTGCTATGTGGGCTTTGAGTGATGAGAGTTAGCTGTTAGGTGAATACGTTAAAGTCACATGTGATTAAGGTTGAATAATCTTAGAGTGTTGGATTTGACCCTATTGCGTAGCTCTTGTTTGAGTCCTAACTGTTGTTGGGATGAGTCCCTTACTCGAAGGATTATCCGAGCCTCGTTGCATGTGATTGTATTCAGGTAATGGCTAACTGGAATTACAAAGAGACCTTCAGCAGCTAAGGACTGGGTTGGGTGGAGTCAGAGGTTTCCTAGGGTAAGCCTAGGATAAGAGTAGCAGAGATCAGCACTGGTAAAAGGGATTTGGTGGAGTCAAGGCAGTCCTTGAGGAAGGTACGGATAGATATGGAAGGTAGTATGGGCCCGTACTACTGAAAGCAAAGGATCCGTACCCGAATTGAGGGAGGCTAAGACAAGACCGGGGAACTTGTAATAGATGTGATCCCTTTAGAGGTATCAGTATCACTAATAGTTGTCTGTATGTATTGCAGAATGGTGGTACTACGTCAGAGGCCAACAGTTGGCAGTTCTGGAGAGGGATCGGGTTCGGGATCAGGTTCCGAGCCAGTATATGAGAGGCTACACAATTTCATCGCATCAGAGATCACCAGAGGCATCCTTGAGTCGACCCCCATCATTTTTGGGTCGATCAAGGAAGGGATAGTTGGGCTGATGGAGAACCGCCTCAGGGCGTTCAGGAGTGACATGGCATCTGGCCAGTCAGGATCTCGCACACTGTCCTTTAAGGACTTCAGGGGCAGTGGTGTGCCAGATTTCCATGGGGCGAAGGACCCCATTGCTGCCAGACGATGGATTGCGGACATTGAGTCTGCACAACTGACCAGCTTCTGCCCCGAGGGGTCGAAGGTGAGATATGCAGCAGGATGTTTACGAGACCGAGCTAGAGATTGGTGGGAGTCCGTCGGTGACTCATTGGGAGCCTCAACTGTTGAGGATATGACCTGGTCGGACTTTGTGACCAGGTTTAGGGCAGATTTTGCGCCGGTTGTCGAGCTTCAGCAGCTGGTCAGGGAGTTTTTAGATATGAGGCAGACGGCGGAGACTGTGGCGGAGATCACCGCCAAGTTCCGGGAGAGGGCGCTGTTATTGCCCCAGTATGCGGGGGATGAGGAAATGAGGAGGACCCGCTACCATGACATGCTACGGGCTGACATCCGAGAGCATGTTAGGCACCCTTTCGGTTGTTAGGACCGAAAGGGTAGGTTAGGCACCCCAAATGTGCCTAACAGTATGATATGACATGTTTAGCTGCTAGCATGATATGTTACGTGAGATAGGGGTAGTAGGAGGGGAAGAGTCCCCGAGATTCGGTTGTTAGGACCGAAGGGTAGGTCGGACACCCCAGATATGCCTGACAATAGATTATGCTTTAATATATGTGATAGTAGTAATAGGGGTGAAATAGTCCCCGAGGTTCGGTTGTTATGACCGAAGGGCAGTCAGCACCCCAAAATGGCTCGACATGGGTAGGTCAGCGCCCCAAAATGGCTTGACACGGGTAGGACGGCACCCCAAAATGGCCGCATGGGTAGGACGGCACCCCAGAATGGTCGTACCGGGTAGGTCGAGCACCCCAGAAATGTCTGGCAGTATGTATGTGATATGATTGTATGGTATGTGGTACGATGGGGGAACTCACTAAGCTTCGTGGTTACAGTTTTCAGTTTTGGTTTCAGGTACCTCTTCAGCGAAGGGGAAGGAGCTGGCGCGGTAGCGGCACATCATACACACACATATTGGTTTTCCGCATTATGAGATGTTATGGGATTGTACTCTGACATTATTATTATTTTCATGTTTTGGGGTTTCAGACACGAGATATGTTTTATGAAATGATATGATCGGATGATGTTTTACTACAAATGTTTTACAAACCACTTAATTTAAATGAAATTTTTGGGTGTGAAAATTGGGTCGTTACACAATCGTTATAGTTTGAGCCATCCATAACGACTTTGGAGCAAATGTTGAGTAAAGAGAAGTTGTGGCTGGAGGATGAAGCAGAAGTGTTTCCAGGAGTAGACATCTGAAAAGAAAGATAGTTTTAGTTAGATTTCAAGACACCTCAATATAATAACCCAAAGATATCATATCAAGGTTAGGATCCAACTACGAAGATTTACAACTTAGAAATGGGATGCCGAGATCCAAGTTTAAATTTCATAAAGGTAGGTGAATAACGATTCACCAATTCCACCATTAGACGAAATAAACGAAGTGAAATTCCTAATTCTTTTGAGATACATTGAAACTATTCAATGGCATGTTTTATTCTCGGATTATGCTCTTCTATTTGTGACTGGGATACCGATGATCACAAATTAGATGTGAATAACCATACAAATGTGTCTGGTAACCTCATTGTCTTTATCATTAACTATTGATATGCCGATAAACCACACATGCTCCATCAACATGATAATTATGAGATACCCATTACTACTATTTATTAGTGCCTATTAGTGTGCTGGTAATCCACACACGCTCCACTAACGACCAATAAAGCATAATGTGCAATTTCATGGATCAGCATACTTTTCACATTTTTCCTAAAGTAACTAGAGTTGGGATTTTGCAAAATAATGTTCTAGTACTTTCTTTAATAACATTATACTTTTAATGAGATGTAGTTGTCCTATCAAATCCATTCTGCTAACGACCCTCCACTAATCAAGGAAGCGGTGGGTGAGAGTGGACACCCATTTTAATACCATTTTATAGGCAGTTTCCTTATACCCCCCCTTATAGATTAGCTTCATGAATGAGGCATACTAGCGATTTGACTGACCATAGTCTTATACATATATAATATTTAACTTTTAATTATAATATATATAAGATGTGTTTTAAACTTTTAAAAATTTAGGGTTTATATATAAATTTCGAAAATTAAGATATTAATTTCAAATTTAAAAATAAACCAAATAACTAGATTTAATATTTATCTATTAATTAACTTTTAATTAATTAATTAAATCATGTAAGGATTATCTAATTAAATTAAACAATTAATTTAATCCTAATCCATATCCCTTGTAGATTTCGAAAATATGGGGATAGGATAATTTCCTTATTTTTTTCAATTATCCAATAAGGCAACTATTATCCAAAACAAAGAAACCCTAAAAGGGGTAGCATATTTCGAAATTTCAAGGGGAGGAGGCTAGGGTTTCCAAAACCCTAACCCTAATTTCGATTAGGGTTCATGGAGGCTAGGGTTTTTCGAGGATCCTTTGAACCAAAAACCCTAGAAATCGAAAATTTTGGCCTTTTAGGGTTTAATAGCTATAAACCCTAATTTTCAATTCAACTATTATAGCAATTCAATTCAAAACAACAATGGCTCTGATACCACTGATGGGTTTTAGGTAAAACAAATAAACTAGAAAAACAATGCCTAAGTTCACATGCAACCTACTTTAGATCTATGTTTTAACTATTGAACATATAACTTTGAATTGCAAAACAAGAACCCTAGAGGAGAGAGGCTATTTACGAAAATAACAAACTAGGGTTTAGGAGTTACATACCTTTCAATTGTTATAGCAAACAATTGACAATCCTCTTGATCTTGATCTTGATCTTCTTGGAAGCTTAGCACCACAAATGTAATGCCTCTAATAGAATCACACCCAAGAACTAGCAAGAAGGAAACTAGAAGGAGAGAGAGGGAGGGAGTATGCAATTTTCGGCCTAGGGTTTCTTCAAAAGAAGGAGTGCCCAAAATGTGAGCTAGGAGGCTCCTTATATAGCTGAGGGATCTAGGGTTTAGGGAAAAAAACCTAATGCTCCTTGCTTAGGGCCTAAGCAAACCCAAGGGCCTTATGTGACATCCCCAAAATCACGGCCAGAAAAGACCGGTTTGTTTATGCTTTGTTTAAAATCAGAGTAACATTTTAAATAAAAGTGTTACGGAATTTGTCCCAAAACAAAATATGATAAAGATTTATCAAAAGCATTTCCATAGAAATGTATTTCATTAAAAGACTTGGGATGTCATGTTTGTACAGATCAAAAGCATAAACAGTACAATATAAGCCTTACTACATTATTTCATATCTACTGGCCTATATCCGTAATCCCTCGTCCAAACATCATATCTATGCTCAAGCGCCACTACCTGTAATACATAAAACTGAGTGGGTCAGGCTTGGGAGCCTGGTGATCACATAGGGTTTTCAACCCACAATAAATAAGTTTATTAATTTCATCAATCAACAATAACCCGATTACCCGTTCCTGTTATCCTCACTTTACGTTCCTAAACACCTATTATAAGGGACCTAGCCTAAGGATCACCATCGGGATGGACACTACTGCTAAGGGGATTCCTTAACAATAAATGTCCTAAAGGAAACCATGTGGGGGATGGAGTACACCCGATGATGATCCTTAGGCTAGGTCCCTTATGATGATAGAATCAACAACATCAACATCGAGGCCTCTCATCATTTTATCACACATCATCTATTACATCTACCCATGTTTTACCCCAACATTTTCGTAGATATAAAATACATATACAGTTTAAATCATTGAAAACATGTATAACAATGTTCATCCAGCATAGATAGCAAGTATTCAGATAATATGCACACATAACACGTAATTTATATAAAATACTTCATATCTATGTGTAAGCTGAAAGTAACTATGCACTCACTTGAAAGGTGGTGACTCAGCACTCAGACAGCGCTTCGATACTCTTAAAACGATATTCCTTCGATAAACCCTAGTATCGATATCACTAGGGTTTAGTCTAACGATAACCGCAACAAATTAATTGTATGACTATTATTATTATTATATAAGCGTTAATAACACTCAATATAACTCATAATAATAGCCCAAATAATTATTTCGAGGACCTAATAACATTCCTATAATTATTTGAAAGCTATATAAAAAATTGCGTAAGCGTAGCACACTTACAGCGAATTTTATCGAAAACCGGAACTTAATTGGAGCAGCGTTTCGAAACCGAAAGACTCCTTTCTCTCGGGACTCCGGGAGCCTCGGGGCTTCCCTAGGGTGCTATGGGATTTATCTAGGGCTTAGGGGTGTTTAGAGCACTTAGAGAGAGAACGTTTTTAGAGAGAGAGTGAGTTTTGGTGTGAAAATGAAGGCTGCCTTCGGACCCTTTTATAGCCTGCGAGGCCTCGGTACACTGGGCGTACCTCGGACCTACGCTGGGCGTAGTGGCTCGGATAAGGCTGCCAGATGGACTCCAGCTGTCTCGCATTCGGAAGGGATAAGACCGGAGGGTACGCGGGGCGTATAGACTTCGGACGCGAGGCGTACAGTGAGGGCATGTGTCATCATCCGAAGCGAGGACCGTGGGCCGCAAGCGACGGCTGGGATCGTGCCACGTCATCAGTCTCGCACCAGGTTTCGCATTTTCGAGTCCTAAATTCAAAAATTCGTATCTTCCACATACGAGCTCCGTTTTTGACGTTCTTTATATCCACGCGAAGGTGGGAACGTACTCTACAACTTTCGTTTAGACTCCGTCGGCTAATTTTGACTCAATTTTAAATTTTATATTATTAACGGGCCGGGACAGGATTGGTCCGTTAAATCCTCATAACTTCTTCATCCGACATCCGTTTTCGCCCATCTTTTTCTCATTACGCTACTTTTAACGAGATCTTCGATTCTCGTTTAGGTCATGTCGGCTAAAAATCACTCGATCTAATATTCAAATTTCGGGTTGTACACTCCTAATCCGACACTTCGAAAAATCATAACTTCTTCATACGAAGTCAGATTTTGGCGTTTTTTTATTGATTTTCTTAGTTTAACATATTCTATGACTTTCGTTTAGATCGCTAAGGCTAAATCTCGCTCTATCGTAAATTCACTATTTATGCTTCCCGGTATCGTGTCGGTTCTGTCGGGAAACTTCGACGGGTCATAACTTCTTCGTTATAACTCGGATTTCGGCGTTCCTTATATATCCGGAATCCTTGTTTCGACCACTACAACTTTATATAAAGATATCGGGCTTATCTCACACTTTAATTTTGACGCTCATTTTTATTCTTTATCAATTATACATTTATAATTAAATAGTAAGCACATAAACACACATAATTCACATAATACTCAAATATTTCATCTTTATTACTTCAAAAAGAGTTACAAGAGTTGACCTAGACTATTACATTGACAAAAATGCTTAGCCCTGAAACTCAGGCGTTACACCTTATCCAAGCCCCCATGGACGAAATCATTAGGGTTTCCCCTATAGATTTCGTCCACCCCCTTCCAAGGAGGTTCTGGAGCCTTCCACTCAACTATTAGATAATTGCAAACTAGTCCCTACACTTTATAATTAATACAGTTAACCTCAAAATTAATTCTAATTAATTTCTGGCTAACTATTAATTAAACATTATGATTTCTAATCCATATATTAATCTTTTAACATCTTAATAAATCATTTATATTAATTTATTAATCTTATAATAAATCAATATCTCTCCTTTCATAATTTCCTTGTCCGGTTGCTAGGTTTGAGAGCAACCTAAAAGGACTGTGTTGCTATCAATTCAAGTACATACCAATTATAGTTATGGGCTTAGACACCTAATCCAACAATGATTCTAGAACAAATCATGTCCAAGCATCCCAAAAGCAATCCAATCACACGTAATGCACACTGCCACCCAACACGGCTGCTGGTGGCGGCAGAAGGCGGCAACACGGAGGCAGCTACCACCTCACAGTGGTGGTGGTCGCTTTTCCGGCCAAAACATTGCTCATACAACATAGTACCACCAACACACACCTAAAATACACAATAAACACACACACATACACAACCACCCTCATGGTGGCCGAAGGTGGTAGAGGGTGACAGCCACAACCTCACGATGGTAGTGGTTGATTCTCTTGATTCCCAACCGAACAAACACACACACATACACACACACACTCGTAAACACGATCTGTGTAACGATGTAAATTTTCAAACCAATTTTTCATTTACAAATCGCATACTTTTCATAACGTGTCATATAAAAATCTCGTTTATTCAATTTACAAAACACACCTCCATGGTTGTTTAATTACTAATCCAGGATCCTCGAAACATAACTCTTCTCTGGTGTGTATAATTAAGCTAGTGCCGTCCCGCGATCTTGAGAAACCTGAAACACATAACCCATAACACGGTAAGCACGAAGCTTAGTGAGTTTCCCAAAATACCACATGCATATAAATTAGCCACTTGAGGCTAAAGCTCTATGATGCCTCCCGGCCAAAGTGTCTCAGTGGACCTTCCGACTCCACAACTCTGGTAGACCTTTCGGCCTTACCATGATGACCTTCTGGTCCTGCTCTGTTGACCTTCCGGTCCTACTCTGTTGACCTTCTGGCCCAACTCGGTTGACCTTCCGGCCCAGCCATGATGACCTTCCGGTCCAAGCCCTGTCGACCTTCCGGTCCGAACCAGGCAACTCATAACATAGCATATCACATATATCAATATCACATATAAGCACATACGACCTTCCGGTCACACATAATTACCACTCTAGGTAAAGTATAGTGAGAAGACTCACCTTGTATGATGAACAATCTCTAGTGATGCTACCACTATATTTCGTTCTCTAACTCTGTGCCAAAGCCCACAATTACCCCAATTAGGGACTAAGTCCAACTCCCACTCATTAGGCCTAAAGATAGCCCACTGACCAGCCCAAAAATGATCTAAAACCCATTAGGCCCACCAAGGCCCAATTCTTAATCTAAATGGCAGGCCCAACATTAGATAAACTCCCCAAGCCCAATAAAGGCTCACTTTGCTAAACTGGGCCCACTCCCTCCAATGGGCCTTACCCCAAGCCCAAATATATCCTTGGCCCGTAACTTCAGACTATTGATGGCCCAACAGCCCAAAGCATGGCCCAAAACACAAAGTCCAACACAGACAAGTTACGCGGGGCGTACACCTATGTACGTTAAGCGTACCGACTCGATGGCGAGTACATTGGGCGTACCTGCACGTACGCTCAACGTAACCTTCTTGTTAAGCCCTTTTCCCATTACGTGCTTATTACTTCATTCCAGAGGCAACAATTTTAGATCCAGGTCCTTATCATCCTATTAATCCTTAAAGTCATAATCTTGGTGACTTGCAATCCACCAAATAAGCTCAAACTCAAAAGACAACAACATACTTCCATAACAAGGGCTAGATATCATGCATGAACTCATTAGGACCATCGAGATTGAAACTTTACTGCTTATGGGACCCTTTTAGCTCTGAGGGTGGCAACCCTAAGCTCAAAACAAGATTCCAACATAAAGGTCCAAATTTGGGACCAAAACAACTCCAAAACTTCACTACACAAGATCTATGCATTCCTGAGTAAAGTTATGAACTTTATACCTCAGAAGAGCTCCAAATGATGATGGTATTCCAGATCTATGAGCTCCAAGCTCCCAAGTTCTTCCTTGCCAACTTCTTCTTTTGAAAACCCAAGCTTACATCACCAAGATAACCCTGTTGAAGACTAATTCACTCAAGGTTGAAGATATGAGACGTTCCAGTGCTTCTCTAAGGTTAGAGAACAAACATGAAGGCTAGGGTTTGCTCTATCATGTTCTATAAATAGTGGCACACCCTAAATTTAGGGTTTCTGGACTCTGGACGTACGTTGGGCGTACACCAAGGAGCACCCGCGACCATTTCCTTATATGTTGGGCGTAACCCAGCCTTACGTTGGGCGTACTCACGCGCTTTCATTTCACATGCATGGTCTTCCATGCCAACCTTTCTCCTTAAGGGACCATTTATGTCAAAAACCTCCAAGTGTCATATCTTCCTCACCCGATGTCCGTTTTCGCCGAACTTTATATCCACGAAAAGGCCTAAACATTTCTCCTTCAAAATCTCAAAATCTTCTCATATTCAGATTACGGCCCACGAGCCTTAAATCACAAAACAATCCGAAACAGGATGTTACAAGCTGAACACAGAAACACTCCCAAATCAGCCACTTCGAGTGGCAGGCGATGAACGGAAACAAAAGAAACGGCGACCAAAGGCCACCGTCAACCCCAGTCGACGTACACGACGTCAAGCCACAGAAAGAACAAAGAAGAAGGGACATGTGGGTGGCGATGATCCTTACCGAGAGCTCCTTTTCCGCTTATGACTCGCACAACGACGAACGCAGCTTGCTTCACTGGGTTCAACTCCCGTATTCATTTCAAACTTATGCTCTTTTATCCAGTTTTGGTCCCTCACCATCAAATCTTTTTCAAAACAACTCCAATATTTACCATTCAGACCCTCTCTTCAAGATTTTTTTTTCAATTTAAATCCATAATTTACCCTTTAGCCCTTGCCTTCAAAAATATTTTCATAATGAGTCCATAATTTACCAAACACACCCTGACTTCTAAAATCCTTTTCAAATTAAATTCAGGAATTACACTTTAACCCCCAAATAATCCAAATTATAACATTTGGCTCCCCGAAACCAACACCTCACTAAATATTATGGATTTT
This sequence comes from Lactuca serriola, assembly GCF_051521515.1. NCBI lineage: Eukaryota > Viridiplantae > Streptophyta > Magnoliopsida > Asterales > Asteraceae > Lactuca > Lactuca serriola. The sequence goes on from NC_136410.1 coordinate 48,579,286, forward strand.
ATGGCTACTATTCATTTATTAATTTTATATATTTATTTATTTAATAAACAGAATGTTACACCCGATCTAGATTTCGATTAGCATATATATTAATCTTACTAAAATAAATAAGTTTATAGTTAATCTATGTTGAAAAATATAAATAAATAAAATAAAATATAAGCGAATAAAATGTAAAAATATTTAATATATATATATATATATATATATATATGTGTGTGTGTGTGTGTGTGTATGTGTGTAATAGAAAAATAAAAAGATAAAATATTCTTTTTAAAAGAAACATATTGTTAAATTTTTAAAAATTTATTAAAATCTATTATAATAAATAAAAGTTACTGCCACTTATTATTCTCTCATGTATTAAGTCAAATGTTATTTTGTGGTAATTTTTGATTAAATTATATCTATTTTTCAGTTTGTGGTGATTTTTTTTTTTATTTTAGTAGATTCAATATGATATTAAATGTAATAAATATAATAATAAATAAATGTATATCAAATTCATTAATTCAAATTTTATTGTTTAAATTTAAAAGAGAAAATAGACAGTTTAATTTAATAGTTAATATTTTTCTTTTTTTCTTTACAAATTCAAACTTTCTAAATTTTTAGATCTCTCTCTCTCTCTCTCTCTCTCTCTATATATATATATATATATATATATATATATATATATACCTTCCTACCAAAAATTTCCTTCTTATTTGATCTTGACTCTATATATATACATATATATATATATATATTGAATAAATCCATATAATACAATATTTTTGTTGGTGATTTTAGTGTCACCATGACATTTTATGTGATTGGAACTAACATATGAGCTAATGAGCTTCATAATTTGTATGACAACCAACCCTAAGAGGCAAACCCTAATCTCGTTTATTATAAATAAATGGCTCTTCTCTTTGAGAAGATATACGAAAATCATTAGTTTTTTTTTTCTTTAGACGAACATAGAATCCATCTAGCAATTTGACTTATAATTTTTGTGTCTAGATTTGTTAGTGTGCTCTTGGATTATTCTAGGCTGAATTTCTTGCAACCCAGACATATGGTAAAAATATCAGTTCGAAAAATATTTACACGATCCGAAAGATATCCAGATCTCCAACATAAACCCTAATTCCTTCTGTAGTTCTTACAACTAGTAATGAATATAATTAAACCATACAACAAAAATTACGACAAAAAAATAAAATTTAATCTAATATTTATTTATTATCCCTTCCTATTTCTAACAAAACGACTATTCCTAACAAAACGAGTGTTACACCTCGCCCCCGAGTTGTAGCAAAGAAAAAAAGAGAAGAGAAAAGAAAAGAATGAGAGAAAAGAAGAAAAAAAAATTTGTCTTTTGTGCTTCCGAATTGAAGAGAAATGAAAAAAAATTAAACATTTTGTTTTTTCTTTCTAAATCCTTCCAAATCCAAAGGAAAGTTAGAAGAGAAAATAATTATTGGGAAAATGACTTATTAAGGTAACTAACTATTTCAATTGTCTATATATAGGTAATGTTCTTTTTTTGTACACATTAAGGTAACTAACTTGTTTTGTTTGTTCACATTTAGGTAATATGATCGGCTATCACCTGTTTTTGCTTATGTGGCATCCACCTGACATATGACTTGAATACGTTGCACCTACGTGGCATGGTGCATATATGGGAAAATGACTTATTAAGGTAACTAACTATTTCAGTTGTCCATATATAGGTAATGTTATTTTTTTTTGTACACATTAAGGTAACTAACTTGTTTTGTTTGTTCACATTTAGGTAATATGACCGGCTATCACCTGTTTTTGTTTATGTGGCATCCACCCGACATATGACTTGAATACGTTGCACCTACGTGGCATGGTGCATATATGGGAAAATGACTTATTAAGGTAACTAACTATTTCAGTTGTCCATATATAGGTAATGTTCTTTTTTTTGTACACATTAAGGTAACTAACTTGTTCTGTTTGTTCACATTTAGGTAATATGACCGGCTATCAACTATTTTTGCTTATGTGGCATCCACATGGCATATAACTTGAATACGTTGCACCTACGTGGCATCCACCTGGCATATGACTTGTTTTGTTTCTACTTCCTCATCTTATTCTTCAAAACGATAAGATGAATTTCAAGCTGATCATCCATGTGATTGTGGCTTACCATCTCGTGTGAAGATTTCAAGAACTCCTGACAACCCAGGAAGAAAATTTAGAGTTTGTCAAAACTCGATGATAAATCAATATTGTTGAATATGTTGCAGGAGTTCTTGAAATCTTCACACGAGATGGTAAACTGCAATCACATGGATGATCAGCTTGAAATTCATCTTATCATTTTGAAGAATAAGATGAGGAAGAAGAAGCCATCGTCGATCTATCTAGGGTTTAGAATTAGGGGTGGAATCGTATGACACAGTTATAGTGTAATCGAATGAAGACAATATATGCACCATGCCACGTAGGTACAACGTATTCAAGTCATATGCCAGGTGGATGCCACATAAGCAAAAACAGTTGATAGCCGGTCATATTACCTAAATGTGAACAAACAGAACAAGTTAGTTACCTTAATGTGTAAAAAAAAACAACATTACCTATATATGGACAACTGAAATAGTTAGTTACCTTAATAAGTCATTTTTCCATATATGCACCATGCCACGTAGGTGCAGTGTATTCAAGTCATATGTCAGGTGGATGCCACATAAGCAAAAACAGGTGATAGCCGGTCATATTACCTAAATGTGAACAAACAAAACAAGTTAGTTACCTTAATGTGTACAAAAAAAAGAACATTACCTATATATGGACAATTAAAATAGTTAGTTACCTTAATAAGTCATTTTCCCATAATTATTTCGATAAAACTCAGAAACACATATTTTTATTACTTTCATCTCATTTCCAACTATTTTTTTTTATTTTCATTTGAGCGGGGTGTAAGTTTTTAGATCCATTTTGTATTATACAAGTAGCGGAAAGTGGTAACGCTACTTCCTTTTTAGCTTTGCGTAGTAGAAGAACGTCAACTCCAGACGCAATCACATGAGAACAATCTTTCTGGTGCTCGTTTTAGATGGTGGGATTCCTTCTTTTCTCTTCGATCCATTCCCTGTTTCTTCTCTCAAAACCCTAAATTTCCCTTCCCCAATTGCCGTGTATGGAGAGATCTGGTAGTAAAGACTTGAACAGCATCATTGGGGTTTCCTTATCAGGTAAACTGATATCCTTCCCTTTAGATAACCACGAATCTCGATCTTAGTCGGTTTTGATTTTATATATTGCCCGATTATTGATTGTTCATTGGGTTCGGTACTTGCCGTTTGACGGTGCTCAGTTTGATGTTGTTCCTTTGAATTACCTGTGTTTTTAAGCGATTTGTTTCTTTGAATTTGTGTTGTGAAAGCATGAGATCTCGAATAACACTTGTGTTTGGGTACCAGAGGTTACTACCCTCTCAGTTCGTAGAAAGTTCACTTTGAATTTTAGATGTCAAATTGGTTGCGTTTTACTTTTAGATTTGTGATAAGTGTTGTGGTTGTAAATAATTTTTTTAATTTGTATATGTAAGAAGGAATCACAGTTAACAGATGTGGAGCTACAAAACTAGATACATCTATATCAGATGCAATTTACAAATTGGACATGGATTTTAATCATGATATCGAGGGTGTGCGTATTCATATAACATAATATAGCAGCAGTTTATATGTGCATAAAGTGATTATTCCTTTGGATTTCATTGGGAAAAAATACATGTTTTCTGCAACTATTATCAAGACTTGTCTCATGGTTTTCTTCTGTACCTAATCCATTTTAACTTATAATGCAGATGACAAACGCTTTGATGCATCACAGTATGCTTTTTTCGGTCAAAATCTTTCAGACAAGGCTGATTTCGGGTGTTTAGAGGTTGAAGAAGACGATGATAATCCTTTAAACGGGCTAGGTGATGATGAATACCGTTTGTTTGATAGAGAAGAGGTATGCTTTTCAGGTTACAATATTTCCATTCATTTTGCAGTTTCTGGTGTGATTTTCATTTTCACTTGATTAGTATATATCATTACGCAATTTGCTTTTACTTACTTTGGTTCTTTGTTCATTTTCTATTGACAGGAACCAGGGGTTGGTTCCCTATCAGATTTAGATGATCTGTCAACTACTTTTTCAAAGGTCAGCTTCCTTTCAACCACATATTTGCTTGTATTTTCTTTTTAGTTTGTGGTTTGACCCTTGAATTTCATAATTTCATGGGAACCAAGTAAATATGGTATGGAGTATCAAATATGAATTGTGTTTTGCAGTTAAACAGATCAGTTAGTGGACCTAGGCATCCTGGAGTTATTGGTGACCGAGGATCAGGATCGGGTTCTATTTCAAGGGAAAGTGAGTCTAAAATTATCTACAGTTTATAATTATTTATTATGCTCATCATTTCTACAGTTTATTAAGTAAACTATTTTCAGGTTCATCTGCCTCTGAATGGTTACAAGAAAGAGAATTACCCGAGTGGTTGGACCATCACATCTCCGACACTGAAACCCACCATGGGACCCGCAAATGGTCATCACAACCACATCTCTACTCAGATTCAAAGCCATTATACAGAGCTTCATCATACCCTCAAGAACAACACCAGTTCTTCAGCGAACCCGTTTTAGTCCCTCCTCCTGCCCAAACCAATCTCTCCTCGCCACGTCAGCATTCCCATCTCTTAAACCTCTCATCCGCCATCACCAATCCCCACTTACCCTTAAACCTCTCCCGTTACAACCAGATAATCCCTCCCGGCCTTTCCCGATACGCTCAGGCCCAAGCCCAAAACAACTGGGCCAATACCAATCATATGTTACATGTGGATCATGCGGGATTACTAAGCAACACGTTTCAACAGAAACTTCTTCATAACGGGTCGTTGTCGCCCCATTTTATACCCCCGGGTCAACACCTTATCGGCCCTTTTTCCCCGCTCCAACTCTGCCCGGTTCCTTCACGCCCATTGCATCTGACTAAATACGAACCAAAAACCAAATCCACCCAAAAGAAACACTCCGGGCGTCTCTCCCGCCAGGGCTCCGATGGTAGTGGTAATCAGAAAAACGATAAATTCCGTGTACAATTTAAATCAAAATACATGACTTCTGAAGAGATTGAATCTGTTTTAAGAATGCAACATGCTGCAACTCACAGCAATGATCCGTATATAGACGATTACTATCACCAAGCCCGTATCGCGAAAATATCTTCCGACTTGAGTTCCAAGTCGAAATCCCGTTTCTGCCCTTCTCATCTCAAAGACTCGCCTTCTCGATCCTCGCGTAACAGTACAGAATCACATCATGTCAATATTGATTCTCATGGAAGGATTTCATTAACCTTCATCCGCCGCCCGCCGCCTCTCCTTGAAGTCGAACCACCTCCGGGTTCCGGCGGTGGTTCCGATCAGAAATCTGAAAAACCGTTAGAACAAGAACCGATGCTTGCAGCCCGAATCACAATCGAGGATTGTCTTTGTCTTCTTCTTGATGTAGACGACATCGATCGCCTCCTGCAATTTTCTCAAGATAATGGAGCTCAAATGAGGCAAAGAAGGCAGATTCTTCTAGAAGGGTTGGCTACATCGCTTCAGCTCGTTGACCCACTCGGGAAAACTAACAACTCAGTCGGGTTGACTTCTAAGGACGATATCGTCTTTTTACGATTAGTCTCTCTCCCTAAGGGCCGAAAACTGATATCAAGATACCTTCAACTTTTATCACCAAGCAGTGAGCTTGCACGGATAGTATGCATGGCTATATTCCGTCATTTACGCTTCCTATTTGGCGGTCTTCCTTCCGACACCGGAGCTCTGACCACCACCACCGCTTTAGTGAAAACAGTTTCCACATGTATCAGTGCAATGGATTTGAATTCTCTGAGCGCTTGTCTAGCGGCGGTTGTGTGTTCTTCAGAGCAGCCGCCACTTCGGCCGCTACGGAGTCCAGCTGGAGATGGTGCTTCGGTGATTCTGAAAGCGGTTTTGGATCGGGCCACGCAGTTGTTAAGTAACCGTGGTGTGCAAAACCCGATGCTGTGGCAGGCTTCATTTGATGCGTTTTTCGGGCTGTTGACTAAGTATTGTTTGAGTAAGTATGATAGTTTAGTGCAAGCCATGTATACGCAAGTGCCGCCTAGCACGGAGGCGGCAAGGGCTATCGGGCGGGAGATGCCCGTGGAGCTTTTGCGGGCTAGTCTTCCGCATACAGATAGTAATCAGAGGAAGATGCTGGTTGACTTTTCTCAGAGGTCAATGCAGGTTGCAGGGTTGACCGGTCATAGAGGGAGCGGTGGTCAAGTTGCGCCGGAATCAGTAAGAGGATGACTGATGTGTAATGAAAAGTGTTGTATGTGTGTTTTGTGGTGGTGGTGGTGGTGGGCTTGATTTGAAATGGGAAGTGGTATGAGTTTTTTTTTTTTTTAAATGTTTGTTCTGAAGGCAAGGGTAGTGTAGTGGTAATCTAAGTAAAGCAAAAACAACTCTGACCAGTATGATGACTTCTGTGTATAGAGAGGTACACTGCTGGGAGTTGAAAAGGGAGGCACGTTTTTTTGGTGCTCTCTGGTTTCATTTCATTTCGATTCGTACACTTAAATTATGTAATGTTGGTAAACTTGCACATTTGGATGTTTTAGTTTGAATTCGTATTTACAGATTCTCTTGTTTGTCTTTTGTTTGTTGATTGCTTTGGTTTTTCATAAGGGATATTGACATAAAAAATAAGTTTTTCAAAAAAATATGGTTATATCCTAACATTACTTTTTGGTGTGTAAAGTTTTTATTTATTTATTTATTTTTTAATTCTACTTTTATCCTTGTTACCTGTTATTGTAGGTTTAGATACTTTCAAAACCTCAAATGGTCGATTATTAATGTTGAAGGTGATGTAAATCTATAATTATTATCTATACTTGCCATTGCCAAACCATTTCATCAGTGCAATATCATTAAGTCTCACATGATGTAAGGCCTTCTTGTATACACACTATGTTAACGTGGTGTGTATACACTTCACCATCATTGTCTTCCACAGAAAATCTAATATACTCCCTGATTGTGATTGTGGTCGTGGTGGGTTTGACCTGCAAGAGAGAAGAAAAGAAGGGTGGAGTGTGGTGGCAGCACGAGAGGCCACAATCGTTGTTCCTTAGCATTACAAGAGGACTGAGGTGGTGTTCATATTCGTTGTTCGTGATCAGCTAGACAACAATGAAAGCTTGTTGCATTATACTAGATGATACAATATTATATGTCTTTCATGTTTGATACACACTAACCCTCAACGACTATTTACCCTTATATTTATACTGAAATATTTAATAAAACACCTTTATCTAATTTCTTTTTTTTAAGCATATATAATATTTATAAAAAGGAAACATATTTAACAATAATATTCAATAAAATCAATATATTATATTGCCCAAAATTAAAACAAGTAATATTAAATCAACGACTAATATATTATTTGTTTCATTTTAAAACGAAACAAATTTGTTAGTTAAAAGATGATACATCTTTGAAGGTTAAGTACAATTAGGGGCATGTAAAGCTCAAATTAGTTTTTTTCATTGGAACGGCTAACACACCACCCACTAAACCTACTCCTAAAATCTATTTTTTTGTCCACAACGAGATTTGAACCTTCAACAACTTGAAGAGGGACACATTTCCACAACATTGGGCTACAAACCCTTTAGTAAAAAAAAATACTCAAATTAGTTAGTTAAAAAATAATACATCTAGTTAGGGGTAAAACTGGTCATTATTGAATAAATAAAGTTAATTATACAAAACAAAAAAAAACATTAAATAGAATAAAAATGGTTTTTATATATATATATATATATATATATATATATATATATATATATATATATATATATATATATATATATATATATATATATATATATAGGGTTAGGTTATTTTGTTTTGACTATCTATTGTGTGCATGTACGATTGATTCTGGACTAATCATTTTAGTTATTTTAAGAAAGTAATTAATGCATATTACATGTTGAAGATATAATGGATATTAATTACATCTTCAGCATTTAATATGCATTAATTACTTTCTTAAAATAATTAAAATGATTGGTCTAGAATCAATCATACATGCACACAATAGATACTGAAAACATTTGAACATATATATATATATATATATATATATATATATATATATATATATATATATATATATATATATATATATATATATATATATATATAACCATTTTTATTCTATTTAATGTTTTTTTTTTCAAATATCAAACACACCAAATCTTACTTCTAAATCTACACATATATCCATCGTGACTTTTACACACTCAGCCACTTAAAATATATATTTATATTGATACCGCTAGGGAAAGACCTAAAAAAAATTATCATTGCCAAATCTCCAATGAATATACAAACAGTCCATTTGAAGATTTATAATAGTTGATATAAACAATGCATTTCTAGTAATACTTACAATTAATCTAATTTTGTTTGTTTTTAAACCAATTTTCAATTAATGAATATTTATACAATTTATACTATAGTTAATTAATAATGTTTATGTTAAAAAAAGTAGAAAAAATCAGACCAGACCAAACCAACCAGTGTTGACAGGTCCGGAGTTTGTAAACATTGCAAGAAGTCACCCATACAGAGAAGCAAATATTTAATATTCATACATGAATAACTGTCATGCTGTATATATATAATTATATAGTATTAGCTTAAATATGATATTCCATAAAAAGAATTGTTTGGTATCCCTGAGGTCCAAAAACTGGAATCAAAATTAGGAAGAATGACAAGAAAAGAAATTGGTTTGTTTTGAACCTAGTAGCTATTACATATCAAGAACAAGAACATGGTGTCTAAACTATCCTGCAATCATCATAAATAAATAATGATACATAAAGCAGTCTGATTTGTTGTGTGATCTCAGCGAAACTCATCGTGGTATTCATAATCTTCATCTTCATCCTCGTTGAAGATGGCACTATAAAATACATATGGACTATCTATCATTTCTGTCAATGATAACCGCCCATCTTTATCTGTATCCGCCTGCAAAAACAACAAACTCCAATTTCACATTTGCATTCTCATGACATTTATCAAACTCATGTAGTCTAGGGTGTTTATTTCAACTAACTGTAACACAAAGCTTCAAAATTATAAGTAAATTTCAAACAGGCCCTAATGACTAAATGTATATTGATTACATCACACACAGACACATAAAAGAGAAAGGAGACACCTGGTTCCTTCCTTTTTCCAATCTCGATCCTTTTAATGCTTTTCATCTATTTTAATTCTGTTTTTAGAAAATAATTTGATGGTGTTTTGTTGAACGTTTTCTTTCTCTTTATACTATAATTGTGTTTAATATGATGGAGTAATAACTTTTCTGATTTGGTTGATTTGGGTAAGATGCTGATTCTAATGTTGTTGATTTTGTTCAAACCAAATTTCATATTCAAATGTCTTCTTATTTTCATAATATGAATTGGATAAGTAATTATTGTGTTGATTTGCTATCACTTGATCACTGATGGATGAGATTTAACATTAAATTGCTTTATTCAATTTAAAATCTGAAAAATCCCCTCACTATGCAGACAATGAAGCTGTCAATCAACATGATTATATCTACCAGATTGCTTCAATTTCAAGGCCAAACCTATAAAAAAAAAAAACATTAAAATCAAACATGCTTACTTACCTGTGATATAATATAATCTGCCTGCTGTTTGGCATAGTAACGCTCTGAAGGATGAAGCTTCCCAATGATAGGTAGCAGTTCCACATCAGACAAGTATCTACAACATCAAAAGACAAAACTCACCCTCATTACAAATTTAAAACCAGTTGTATCCTTAAAGATATTAGCAACTCCCAAATCATTAAAAAAAAGTTTATAATAGATATACAGTTATAGATTTACCCGTCACCATCTTTGTCAAGCTGGGCAAAAAAGGTCTTTGCTGGGGACTCCAATGAATCACTGGATTCATGTGAAGAATTATGACCATCTTCATCATAGTTTCTTACAAGGTCAAATAGTCCATGGAAGAACTCTTTGAAGTTTACTTTCCCATCTTTGTCAGTATCTCGTTCCCTGAATTCTTACATTGAATTAATACACATATATGATATATCATACATGTAGCAATCAAAAAGGAAACAAATTTAGACAATTTATTGAAAATAAATACTAAATAGCATGCCACCTTACTTCCTCCTTGCACAGCCACTGAAGCAGTCTTGGATTTTGAGTGTCTGCAGGGTGCTGAAAGCTAAAATATCACAAAAAAGGGTCAAATTTTAGGGGAAGAACAAGATGGAAGTTCTAAAAAGAAAACCAGATACAAAGTTTTGTACTTTTAATAACTTACTCATTGAACTCGGTTATATTCAAGAAACCATCTCCATCAGCATCAGATGCATTGAAGTGCTCCTCTTTCCACCAGCCCATATCATATCCAAATGAGTTATTATCTAGTGAATTCATACCCAGATTGAGATGTAAGGGCAATATTCAAATACAAACTGATAGTAGAAAGCAATCAAGTCTATCAACCATAACTACATGCTGATTCTTCACAAATTCCAGGAATTGAGACTCTAATTGTTCAAATGGAATGAGCATATCATTGATAAAACTCAACAGGCACATGCTAAAAGTTCTTTATAACAATTTCTCACTAAAAAGGTCCATTTTTTATTTTAAAGATTCATATCTGGTACTCAGTCTTTCACCCAAATATGCATCTATGGTATACCATTGATATGGTTAAAGGTAGCAATTGCAAAAATTTCCTATACTAAGAAATCTTCTCATATGGAAGTCAGTAATAACTCATCAAAAAAGGCACCATCAAGATTCCAAACCTAATCTCACTGGCTACATGTAAACGGCTATAATGCAATCAATTGATGTGTCTGCTTAATTTATTAAGGAGTTGATTCATAAGATATATTACCTGAATCACGGACCCAAGTGGGAGGCTGGTATTCAGCAAAAGAAACTAGGCCATCGTGGTTTTTGTCATGCAATTCCATCTCCCTCTGACTGCGATGAAGGACTTCCCTCTGAGATTGCTCAAGGTTCCATTCCGTCAGCTCGTGCTCAGTCACGAAGCCATCGGAAGGATCGACATCAATCCTGGGGAAAAGCAAAACTAATCTGTGGGTGATATTGAACTTATGTTCATCATTCAAGTAATCTTCAGCATCAATGAAGTCCTCCCATTCCGGTTGTGATTCCATTCCCGGAGCATCATCTGCTTCAGGTTCGGTTTCTGCTTCATGATGATGGTCGCCAAAGAAGTGACTCTTCTCCCACAATTTGTCCTCTCTCTTGCGCTCAATGTCGGCTACCAAGGGGTCGAAGGAAACATGATGGTCCGTTGTGGTTGCGATGGTGGGGGTGAAAGAGAAGTTGGACCGAAGCTTTAGTCGACGGTGGCGGCGATGGTTGTTCCGGTGATTGGATTTATTGGGGGAATGCGATATGAGAAGGAGGAGGAGCAAAGCTACCGTGATGTAGATGATGACCGAGAGTTTACCCATCTCATGGGCGGCGGCCTTGTCGGTGGCGATTGGTGGCGTGAGAGAGATTCTCGACCAATCACGCCGGACTGGAGATCTCAATCTCTCTCACTATTTTTGGGGTTTGGCAGTTGGAGACGAGGCGGACGATTTATTAATTCAAGAGAATGGCGAGATTGAAGAAGGAGGATCAAGATTTTCAACACTTTGGTAGATCTATTTCACAGATTTCGTGATTATATATAATACACAAAACAAGATGAGCTTTTTGACAAATTACGTGATTATGTTTTCCTTTAGGATAAACATTTTAATTAGGGTAAATTACACCAATCGTCCCGGTGCTGAAAAGCGCGTTTAGTCCCTATTTTCAAAAATTAACTCGGATCGTCCCTTATTTGTCTAAAACTTGCACGCTTCGTCCCTTATACACATTTTTGTTGCAATATTAGTCCTTTCCATATCTGAAATGACCATAATGCCCTTTATGTTTATATTTTCCAATTAATTTTATGTTATTATCATTATTATTAATTAAGAAAGAAAAAAAAAACATGTGGTCCCACTTCATACCCAATCACATCTCTCCACCCACCGTACCTTCCCTTTATTGTCTCTCTTCTCCAAACTCTTCAAAAACCCTAATGCCCTTTAAGCCACCGTCAGTGGATACCACCGTCGTTTTACACTCCAACCACATTCATGGAATGCACCGCCGTTTTACACACATCACACTCCAGCCACCATCTTTTCCGACATAAGTGGTTTTGAATCGTCTAAAATCGATGCCTCCATCTGTGATTCAGTCTTCGATCTCCGATATCCCTCAGCTAGGGCTTCGTCACATGTACCCTGCCATCGGCGTCGGCTAGGGTTTCGATAGATGTCATAAAGCTCTATGCATTTCGACATATTTATAGAGATCGATCTCTGCCTCCATCGTGACTGTGATATAGAGACCAGCGAGCTCCACATTTGAAGTCGATGTCGATGTAAGCGTGGTGGTTGGATGATTTCAGGTGTAAGGTGGAGAAGGCGATGAACAGTGTAGGTTTCACCTGCACCTCCTCTTAATTGATCATAGGAGTATGGTTTTATGTCCCCCAACCTTCGACCCTATATCTCTCAATCATAGATTCCTCTTCAAATTTCTTTTTTTTTTCTTTCTTTTGGGTTACAAGTCTGATCAGTTGAAGATTAGTAGATATGGTAGGGTAGGTGATGGTCCTGATGGTCGATTATGATGGATGTTGGTGGTTGTGAATGGCAATAATGAACGGGGAGGGTAGGTGTCGGAGTTTAAGGATGGGATAAGAGAGAGAGAGAGAGAGAGAGAGAAGCGGTGGTTACCGGTGGCGGTGGATGGTGGTCGGAGGTCAAGGGTGGCCGGAGGTGGATGGTAGCCGGAAGTGACTGCAGTTCGAGGTGGTTGATGGCCAAAAGGGTTTGAACTCCTTTTTAAGGGATGTTTCCTTTTCTAAAAATAATGATTATAAAAAAATAATAGATAAGTTATAAACAATTAAAAAATAAATGAAAAAGAAAAAGAAAAGGGCAAGATAGTCATTTTACGTCTACGAGGGACGTAACGTGCACCTTTTAACGATACGAGGGACGGTCCGAGTTAATTTTTGAAAATAGGGACTAAACACGCTTTCTGGCATGCGCACGAGGGACTAATGGTGTAATTTACCCTTTTAATTAGAAACGACAAATTAGGTTCCACAAAAATAATTAAAGATCACTAAAATGATCTTAAATAGTTGTAATTTTTGAATTTTACTATATGTGAAAATTTAGGTGGTCTCTGTTTTTTTTTTTTTAAAGATTTTTGTTGGTTGCTATATGTGAAAAAAATGGTTTTCGTAAATAGTGAGTGACAGTAAAAAACTTTGTCGCAAAAATCCTAAAAAGTTTATATTTTCTAGAAAAAAATGTTGTGATATTTCCTAATTTTCAAAACCGAAAAAACTTTTCTTTATGCCTTCAAAACCATGTTATCTTTGTTTGCGAAAAATCCTAATAGATTAAAACATTTTGAGTACAAATATTGTTTCAAAACAACAAAACTCTAAAAATGTCATAATCAATACATAAGATGAGTTACAGTTTAAAGACCTATCGATCCTGAATATTATTGCAGGTTGTCTCTTAATCACTCAACATCCTAATCAAGTTCCAGCAGTCTTATGCCTGCTGCTTGTGATACATATAATTTAAGAGACTTGATGAAACACATAATGTTTTCAATTTCACAATATTGTTATGATAATAACTCATAAATAACCAATTGTTAACAAACGATATATCACACATCATAAATAACTATGACACTATACCATTTTTCCTTAGTTACCTAGCCCATCGATTTTCACACACCGATCCTCCAACAATAATCCCTTGAGATCTAACCTGATGGCCTAATACATTTATCTAATTTTTCTATAATATTGTTTTGATTTTTTAAAAATAAGATATGATTATAATTAAACTAATATGTAAATGAGTAGAAAATTACATAGTCTAAATGCTAACAAAATCACTTTTTTTTCTTTTATGCAAAAACACACTTCAGAATAGGAATGTTATTTGGTATTTAATGTAATGGACCGTAACTAAATAAGCCTCAAACTAAAAACCAAAAATCGGACTGAATACCACTATCCAATTCCAACTGGTTCGTTTCGGTTCTATTAAGAAATGCGTTATCTAAGAAGGTGTACAAAACTGAAACCGGACCGGATCCAAAAAAAAAACCGAAAACCAAATAATCCTTAAACTAAGAAACGGGAACCGAATAGCTTTCTTAATCAATCCTTATTCGGTTCTAGTTCCGGTTTGGTTTTCGGCCCAAACGCTCATCCCTACATAATATTTGTTGAATAAAGGGCTATGCTATAAAACCCTTAAGTCTGCTAGTTTTTTATCGGTTTTACCCAAAGTAGTATTTTAGGTCCATTAATGCCTCAAATTTGAAAAAAAAAAAAAAATTTACCCTTTTTGCAAATTTATCCGGTAAAACTGAAAATTTCTTCCAAACTTAAGGGCTTTAATAAACCAGAAAACCAAACTTAAGGGCTTTTATGAAGCAGAAAAAAAGGTAAAACCGTACATTTATGCCAAACGTAAGGGCTTTAATAAACCAGAGAAAAGAAAAGGTTGCAAATTTGAGGCATTAATGGACCTAAAATACAACTTTGGGTAAAACCAACATAATTTTACAAACTTAAGGGTTTTTATGTCATTATCCCTTTAATAAATTATTAAAAGATATAATCTATATCAACCATATATATTGAATTGCAGTCTTCATAAAACTATTAAATGATTTTTCTTTCTTTTAAATCCAGCTACAAAATCCTTATGTTGCAGTCTTCACTTAAGGGCTTCTATCTCTCCCGGTAAGTCTACAAAAGCCTGAAAACAAAATCTATGGAGCCGACCCGGATTCGGACCCTGAATCCTCTGAATCTGAAGCATCAACCATCTTTTCAAGTGAATCCATATCACCTGCTTCAGCCACTGTATGCATCCGAAGCTTTTCAGCATCCTCGCTGCAAATTTCAACCAAAACTACTGTTAACCAATTTAACTTTACAAAAAAATAAAAAAAACATTCTACTGCCTTCAAGTACAATTTTTTCCATTTGAGATTTTTTTTCTTAAAGAAGTAACTCTTTCTAAAAGGAATGATTAGATGCTTACTCTGCAACGCCAAAGATTTCTTTCACTATCAAGGAGCTGTCTCTTCCACAGAACTCTGGGAGCTGGAGTGGTGCATGTTGGAAAGTCAACACAAATCAACATAAACACTGTTTAGAAATATATACATATAATGAACTAAAAATCACTTCAATTAAAATGCCCTTTAACGGATCAAAATCAATGCTATCAGCAATTCAGTATCTTTTGGAGATTGCTAATGGTCAAAAATATATGCATTTTTTGGACTACAACGCTAATGAGAATGACATCTAGAAGTATGTTCAAAAATATCAATTTAATTTTACCTCTGAAAGATAGAAAATCTTTCCAAAAAGTGCTTGAACAGCAAGCTTTCTCCTTAAGCCCTTTTCAGAATATCCCGATGTATTCATCACAACTGGACCTGAAACATGGAAGAAATCATTTTTGAGCAACCAAAAACCTCATCTAATTATATGCATACATGCACCACACAGAAGTATTGTGTTTATTTAAAACATAAGCATGACTGTTTTGTACCTTTATCTTTAACAATTCTCCTTGAGATATCATTAAGAATTTCAGCCACTTGGGAATCATCCAACATTGTTGTTTTTCTGAGTTGAATCAATGCTGCAACCAGTTTTGGGTTGAAAGGCTTTTCATTTAATGCATATCGGATGTATTTTCGCAAAATCTCCACCATGCTGAAGCCTGTCTGCATACAGAATAAAATGATATCAAAAACTCATTGTCTTTACAAAAACTTTAATCAATGAATAAACTAGCAGAAGAGGTTGAATTTAGAAAACAAAGATACATGTAATGTAATTAAGACCAAAGCTTTCCATATTGTAAAGTCAAAAGTTGAATGTATATCATTATCACCTTCTGCATCAGTCCCATCAAAGCTTCCTGCTGTACTCCATTACCTTCTTTCTCAAGTAACTCATCTACTGACCTGCATAGATCTGCATTTTTATTGACCTGAAAAGCATCAAATAATGTTTAGCAAGTTTCTTGTCAAAGGCAATAAATCTTCATCACATACTTTTTAGTCTTGCCAATTCTACATAGATGGAAAGCATTCTACATACTCTTTCCACCCAAAAATGCTACAGTTCTATTTTGAGTAACACAATACATCCTTTTTTTAGAGGATCCCTTTTATTGCCCAATAACAATCACTACAAAAGATGAGTGACAGTCTCAATTTCCAAATTGTTTAAGGTCAAAATAACCAAATTTGGAGACTCACTAAAGAAGTAGCAACAGAAAACTATATATGGAGACAAAATGTAACATTACTATACTATTCCAAACTTTAAATCAAATTACTAATCAATTCCAATTCCAATTCTTCAAGTAAGAATAATCACTTCAAATGCACACAACCGCACAACCACTAAATGTGTAGTATGTTCACTCTACACATTAGAGGTATGAATTTTGAGATGAGTAATGAGTTCTTTCTTAATTGACTGGGTATTAGACTTATTTCATATATATGTAGACATGTATGAAAATACCCTCTTATTCTCAAACTTTTGGAGATTCAAATCCAACACTAACATCATTGAATCTTGTTTGTATAGGCATGTGTCCAAAAAGTTCGTCGTTTTGACTTTTTGAGGAGTTGTAAGCAGCTTAAACGGATGCACACAAAGTAAAGTAACAAACAACAAATTCAAAGCAAGACTGTAATGAAAGTGAAATTGATGCACAAACTCAAACAAGAAAAAAAAGGAGATAAGGAGAAAACCAGACTCACTAGCTTACGGCGAACTTCTTTGGGTGAAGTGAACTTGCGAATGGTCTTAACAACCGCAAAAACAAAGGAGACTCCAACATAAGCCAAAGGGACAGCCAGAATCCATGGAAAGGAAGTTTGGCCGACTCTTGGACCAGGAAGGGCCTGTGTTACTGAGCCACTAAACTCGACAATGTCCAGAGCTTTCTCTTGTATCCATGGCAAATCCTCCTCGACTTCCTCCAGCTCATCCTCCTCCTTCTTCTCTGATTCTTTAGGATTTGTATTATTCCTCGCTGCTGCTGCTGCGGTGGACGAAACCAATCGACAACGACGAGAGGAAGTTGATAATAAGGGAGAGAAGGGCGTGCGGAAGGTAGTCAATTTCAATTGGGAAGATAGGCACTCCGTTGTAGTACTGGTGGTCGGGATTTTACTGAGTATTGACTTCGATGTTGGCTTTGGTGTCAGCGGCGATGGATGACGGTTGGTGGACGAGACAGCATAGTGATACCCAAAAGCACTAGACATTGCCCCTTTCTCAGGATTTCGTTTATATGAAAGATAGGTTTAGTTATCTTTTTCCTCCGATAATTATTGCAGCTAGTGTGTGTGTCGATACTCTCGCGGTGGCGATGGTTGGATACGGTGGTGCTACTGCTGCGGCTGAGCTGCAAGAATTGGATTTTGGCTTTTGGGCGTTACAACTTACGAACACTGCTTTTCCCGTTTGGGCTTTTCTTTATTCATTAGGAAAAAGTTACTTATGGGCCGTCTATCCACTACTTACTAGTGACTAGACTAGACCACTACAATATCATAAAAAAATATTTTATATTAAAAATAACTAAATAAGTGTTATTAACAATTAAATAATAATTTTATAAAAAATATAAAAAATGATTTTTAGTATTGTTATTATGTTGAACTATATTATAAGAGATAAGGTTGGAATTTAAAGTTGTTTTTGCATATATAAAGTTATATGATTAAAATAGAAAAAAAAATTAATTTTTAAAAATAAATAAATCGTTATTGTTATCTATTAAATAATAATTTCATATTAAATTAAAACGTTTATATTAAATATTATCATTATGTACAAAATACGATAACAGAGACATCTTTTTATCTATCTTAAATTTTATCATTGTGTACAACATATGATAATAGAGACAACTTTTTATCTTAAATAGTAAAAAAAATGTTTTGTATCATAAATATTACATAATTATGTAGAACATATGATAATAGTGATGTCTTTTATAAGTTTAAACTTTAAATTGTATTACATACAGGGTTGTAAAATTTAGCTAACACAACCAAATACTCGGCATGTTACTTAAACTCGGCCTCCAATGGAAGCGAGTTTGCCTAACTCAGCCAGAAGACACTCGGATCCTTATTAAACTCGATCCAAATATAAAAGATACGGTCCAAAATTATTTTCGAAATTCTGAAATTTAATTGGTCACTTGTCGACAAAGACAATCTCACCAAATAATACACTCAACGTCCTACAAAGTTAGATGCAAGGAAGATCTCATAGCTTAATCCCTTTAAAATATTTCACAATCTTTCCTATTTATAGAGGATAATACATTCTCTTGTTTACTCTCATGATCAATGTGAGATGAAGACATTTTAATTAAACTCATTTCTTTATTTGCCAATAATTTCATTTTGTTAAATAAAATATTAAATAATAAAAATAAAATGTTATCGTGAAAATTTATTATTCGATAGTTCTATTTTTCAGTAATCTCGTAAGTTGCTATAAAAAATCAAGTTTTTATTGAATAACTTTTTGTTAAATCCTAAAATCATAAATTCAGTTAGGTACTTAATATAGAAAGTTTGTTTATATGTATTTTTATGATTCAAAATATCATTATAAAATGAATTCATTTATAAAATATAATCGTGTATACATTTCGTGCTTTTGAATCAAAGTGATTTTTCAAACAATTATAATTTTATGTTTAAGTAGGTTTTTTTATATTTATATAACATTATGTAACTTATAATATTATTATAAACAATTTGAATAATCATGAGAGTTTCAAATGTATGTGATGAAATGAAAATGCTTCATTTATCGGTCCAAATTGATCAAACTCAGACCGATTCAGCTTAATATACCAAACTACATAATATTTTTTCTATTGAAACCCGGTTTGTATATATTTTGGTTTTTGAATCAAATTTATTTTTCAAACAATTATAATTTTATGTTTAGGTAACTTATTTATAACATTATTAGAAACAATTTGAAAAATCATGGGAGTTTCAAATGTATGTGCTGAAAGGAAAATGCTTCCTTTATCGGTCTAAATTGATCAAACTCAAATCGATTCAACTCAATATACCAAACTAAATAACGGTTTTTCAACTGAAACTCTGTTTGAACCTAAAAAAATCTTGTTCAAAACCATTTTCGGGATTCTAAAACTTAAATGGACAGTTGCCAATAAAGACAATCTCACCAAAGAATACCCTCAACATCCTAAAAAGGTAGGCATAAGAAAGTTCTCATGGTTTGATCCCTTTGAAACATTTCACAACCTTTCTTATTTATAGAAGAAGAAACATTATCTTGTTTACTCTCACCATCAATGTGGGATGAAGACATTTGATTTAAAACACACTTTCTTGTTAATAAAACATTATTCAACTTATTTAGTAAAACACCATTTCTCTTGTTTACCCTTTCTTTATTGTTCAATAGTTCCATTTTTCTATAATCTCGTAAGTTGCTCTCTAAAAAAGTAAGTTCTTATTGAATAACTTTTTGTTCAATTCTAAAATCATAAATTAGGTACTTAATATAGAAAACTTATTTATATGTATTTTCAAGATTCAAAAGTTCATTATAAAAAGAATTCATTTATAAAATATAATCTACGTATATATTTCGTGCTTTTGATCAAATCGAATTTTCAAACAATTATAATTTTATTTTTAGGTAGATGTTTTTTTATATTTATATAACATTATGTAACGTTTTTAAAATATCATTGGAAACAATTTGAAAAATCATGGGAGATTCAAATATATGTAGTGAAAGGAAAATGTTTCTTTTATGGTCCAAATAGATCAAACTCGGACCGATTCAACTAAATATACCAAACGACATATTTTTTTCTAGTGAAACCCGGTTTGTATATATTTCGTGCTTTTGAATCAAAGTGATTTTTCAAACAATTATAATTTTAGGCTTATGTAGATGTTTTTTTATATTTATATAAAATTATGTAACTTATTTATAATATTATTAGAAATAATTTGAAAAATCATGGGAGTTTCAAATGTTTGTTGTGAAAGGAAAATGATTCCTTTATCGGTCCAAATTGATCTAGCTCCGGTTCAACTCAATATACTCAACCACATAATTTTTTTTCTAACTGAAACACGGTTTAAACCTAAAAAAAATCGGTTCAAAACCATTTTTGGAATTCTAAAAATTATTTGGGCACTTGTCAATATAGACAATCTCACCAAATAATATCTTCAAAATCCTACAAAGGTAGGCATGAGGAAGTTCTCGTGGTTTGGTCTCTTTGAAACATTTCACAACCTTTCCTATTTATAGAAGAGGAAACATTCTCTTGTTTACTCTCACCATCGATGTGGTATGAAGACATTGTAATAAAACACCCTTTCTTGTTTATAGAACATTATTTAACTTATTTATAATATTATTGTAAAGAAATTGAAAATTCATGGGAGTTTCAAATGAATGTGGTGAAAGGAAGTTGAAAAAGGGGGTTTCAAATGCATGAGATTCAAGAAAAAAATGCTATTTATAAGTATGTATGATTATAAACAATTTGAATAATCATGGGAGTTTCAAATGTATGTGATGAAATGAAAATGCTTCATTTATCGGTCCAAATTGATCAAACTCGGACCGATTCAGCTTAATATACCAAACTACATAACATTTTTTCTATTGAAACCTGGTTTGTATATATTTTTGTGTTTTTGAATCAAATTAATTTTTCAAACAATTATAATTTTATGTTTAGGTAACTTATTTATAACATTATTAGAAACAAAATTTGAAAAATCATGGGAGTTTCAAATGTATGTGCTGAAAGGAAAATGCTTCCTTTATCGGTCTAAATTGTTCAAACTCAGATCGATTCAACTCAATATACCAAACTAAATAACGGTTTTTCAACTGAAACTCTGTTTGAACCTAAAAAAATCTTGTTCAAAACCATTTTCGGGATTCTAAAACTTAAATGGACAGTTGTCAATAAAGACAATCTCACCAAAGAATACCCTCAACATCCTAAAAAGGTAGGCATAAGGAAGTTCTCATGGTTTGGTCCTTTTGAAACATTTCACAACCTTTCCTATTTATAGAAGAAGAAACATTATCTTGTTTACTCTCACCATCGATGTGGGATGAAGACATTTGATTTAAAACACACTTTCTTGTTAATAAAACATTATTCAACTTATTTAGTAAAACGTCCTTTCTCTTGTTACCCTTTCTTTATTGTTCAATAGTTCCATTTTTCTATAATCTCGTAAGTTGATGTCCAAAAAAGTAAGTTCTTATTGAATAAATTTTTGTTCAATTCTAAAATCACAAATTCAGTTAGGTACTTAATATAAAAAGCTTGTTTATATGTATTTTCAAGATTCAAAAGTTCATTATAAAAAGAATTCATTTATAAAATATAATCTGCGTATATATTTCGTTCTTTTGATCAAATCAAATTTTCAAACAATTATGATTTTATTTTTAGGTATATGTTTTTTTTTATATTTATATAACATTATGTAACTTTTTTTAAATATCATTTTAAACAATTTGAAAAATCATGGGAGTTTCAAAAGTATGTAGTGAAAGGAAAATGCTTCTTTTATGGTCCAAATAGATCAAACTCGGACCGATTCAACTAAATATACCAAACTACATATTTTTTTTTCTAGTGAAACCCAGTTTGTGAAAGGAAAATGATTCCTTTATCGGTCCAAATTGATCCATCTCCGGTTCAACTCAATATACCCAACTACATAATTTTTTTCTAATTGAAACACGGTTTAAACCTAAAAAAATTCGGTTCAAAACTATTTTTGGAATTCTAAAAGTTAACTAGACAGTTGCCAATATAGACAATCTCACCAAATAATACCTTCAAAATCCTACAAAGGTAGGCATGAGGAAGTTCTGATGGTTTGGTCCATTTGAAACATTTCACAACCTTTCATATTTATAGAAGAGGAGACATTCTCTTGTTTACTCTCACCATCGATGTCGGATGAAGACATTGTAATAAAACACTCTTTCTTGTTTATAGAACATTATTTAACTTATTTATAATATTATTGTAAAGAAATTGAAAAGTCATGAGAGTTTCAAATGAATGTGGTGAAAGAAAGTTAAAAAAGGGGGTTTCAAATGCAAGAGATTCAAGAAAAAATGCTAGCTTTATAAGTATGTATGACATATTTACATGTATTTGCTTAACAGTTTTTTTAAGAAAATATATTTTTTGACGATTTATATAGGCTAAAGCTTTAAGGATAATAAAGTTTATCCGTATATTTATGTTTTTTTTTCTACACATACCGTTAATGTAACACCCAAAGTCAGGAAGGCCAAGAAAGGAAAGGAAACCCTAATTTTAAGGGATGACTCGGCGAGTCGGCCAAGGAGACTCGGCGAGTCTGGTCTGTGCGAGGAAAACCCTAAATTCGGGACTTGGAGCCTATTTAAACATCTCATTCTCTCCCTAGGGTTCCTTTACTGCCTCTTTCACCCAGAACATCGAACCCTGAGCCCCATTGTTGCTCATTCAAGCTTCGAAGCCATTTTTGAGTGATTTGAAGGAAGCAGAAGAAGGGGAATCATTGAAGCTTCAAGGATTGGCCTTAGATATGAAGATTGGGGAAACTTTCTAAGTTATTGAAGGTGTTAAGTCGTTTCCCTCCTTTAGATCTATTATGGTTGTGAGTTTTCGGGGCTTTTTAGCCATGATTAGCTATCCATTTGAGTTAGAAGCCAGATCTGAAGTTGCTACTTCGGATCTAAGCATATTATGGTCTTGAGAAGCATAAAGTATATGTCCTTGAGTTGATTATGGAGCCTCTTTGCCTTAAATCCTATTTTATGGTGTATTTTGCCTAAATCTCTTTCTCTACACGTAAAGTTTGCAACTTTACGTGAGGAATAGGCTTGGGAAGGGTAGATCTACAGTTTGGAGTCCATGCATGACTCAAAAGTCCTCTGCATGTATGAAGATCTGAATGGACTCGGCGAGTCCTTTGAGTAGACTCAGGAGTAGCATGAAGATTTGGAGGAACTCGACGAGTGGGATGAACAACTCGTCGAGTCGGATGAAGTTGGGCAGGAACTCGACGAGTTGGAAGAACAACTCGACGATTCTGTTGAAGGTTGTCTTGGACTCGGCGAGTCTGTTCTTGAACACTATGAGTCATGTCACGAAACCCCAAACCCTTCGAGTTGGGACTCGAATCAGTGAGTCGAGTGGAGACTCGGTGAGTTGGACAGGTCAGGACTCGGAAATCGGTAGACTCGGCGAGTCAAGTCGCGAATGGAAGGACTCTGAACATATGAACTCGGCGAGTCAGTAGGGTGACTCGGCGGGTAGGGTTGACCTGGAAGGTTGACTTTGACCAGGACTTTGACTTTGACCAGAGTTGACTTGGTTCTCTATCGGGGGTCAGTTAGACTCAGTGTTGCATTGATATTGGTAGCTCGGGGAGCGAGTAGAGCAGGAGTTCATAGAGTTGCCGGGCAGCAGCTAGTGGGATCATCAGCAAGTTCAGCCAGTGCATGTGAGTTTCCTTTTGTGTAAATGGGTCTAAGGCCACAATGCCGGCCCATGTAGTTATGAGTAGAAGACCCGGGGGTTAGCCCTAGGCACAGTATGCTAGTATGATATTCAGGACGAGGTCCAGTGGTAGCGGGCGGGTGCCCAAGGAATGGTTTATGTGATAGTTTATACTTGTTGTCTATGTGATGCTTGTATGTGCCTGGTAGGGAGGTGAGTGTGGGCGAGGTCCCGTAACTCACCAATAGCAAAGTGTGGATGGTGTTCCACATCTCATTAGCAGCAGATCAGGGGCGAGGCTCGAGTTAGGAAAAGAGTGAGTGTGGGCTGGGCCCGTATCTCATAATTAGTAGGAGCATGGACGGGGTTCCATGACTCATCACTAGCAGGGCATGGGCGAGGCCCAGGATAGGCGAGGCCTTAGGACAAGATCAGTTCGTAGGTGTTTAGCTTATGTGTTGTGATATGTTTATGTGTTATTATTTGTTGGCGGGCGAGGCCCTGTGACAGGCGAGACCTAAGTGAAACAGATATGTATCCAAGTGGGGCTCGAAGCCAGGCGGGGCCTGGAGCAGCGGGGCCGTTGTATCGGGCGAGGCCCGAGGTAGCAAGCGAGGCCCGAGGTAGGGGGCGAGGCTCAGGATAGCGGACGTGGCCCAGTATATGCAGTATGTGGTTATGCATGGTATATGGTAGGGTGGGGAACTCACTAAGCTTCACGCTTACGATTTTCAGTTTTGGTTTCAGGTACTTCCGGTAGCGGAGGGAAGAGCTCCGGGTGATCGCATGGCACACACCATAGATTAGACAGTCTGGGAATGTTTACTCTGATAACGAACATGTGTTTTGGAAATTAATACTTTGTTTATGTTTTGGATTGATGACTTTGCTTAAAGTAATGTTTTATTAAAAGAAATTTTTAGTCTTGAATTTTGGGACGTTACAAGTTGGTATCAGAGCCTTGGTTTGAGGGATTCGGACATACCCTCGGGTGTGTCTGAACTCAAACTAAGGGATTGGGATAAAAGTTTTCAAAATGAAATACAAGTTTTGTAAAGAGAGTTTTAGAAATGAAACAGTTTTCCGAAAAGCGAAAAGAATTCAGAAAGAAATTTGTTTTTTTGATAAGAGACAAGGGTGTGGTGCATGCAATCAGCCGAGCCCAAGTAAGTACCCCAAAATACCCATACAAGTTTATGTTATGATTATCAGTTAATAGAACAACATGCTAGATTAGGACTAAGGATCTAGGGATGATGCCTTATGTGCCTATTATATGTGCTTTGAGCTGCATGATAATGCTGATTAGACAGTAGTTGGATAGCCTGTTTAGGTAATGCCTGAGTTTATGAGTTTGTGTTGCATGCTAGTTCAGTTTCTTGCTATGTGGATATGATTGCTTGAGTCTGTTGTGGTTAGATTTTCCCTTGTCTGAATGCTGCTTGCTTTGTGCATTGTGGGATTCTGAGTGATGGGAGTTAGCCATTAGGTGAATACGTCACGTCACATGTGAATAGGGTTGAATAATCTCAGAGTGCTAGATTTGGCCCTATGGCGCAACTCTTGTTTAAGTCTAACCGTTGTAGGGATGAGTCTTTTACTCGAAGGATTATCTGAGCCTCGTCACATGTGATTGTATCCAGGTAATGGCTAACTGGCATCACAAGGAGACCTTCAGCAGCTGAGGACTGGTTGAGTTGAGTCAGAGGTTTCCCTAGGGTAAGCCTAAGATGAGATAGTGCTGGGAGCAGTACTAGTGGATAAGGGACTTGGTGGAGTCGAAGCAATTCCTGAGGAAAGTACGGATAGATGTGGAAGGTAGTATGGGCCCGTACTACTGAAAGCAGAGGATCCGTACTCGATTCGGGAAAGGCCGAGATAAGACCAGGAACCTGGTAGGGTGTGTTTGGTCTCGCATCAATGATCGGTATTCTGATAGT
The DNA here is from genome assembly GCF_051521515.1 of Lactuca serriola. Classification (NCBI taxonomy): domain Eukaryota; kingdom Viridiplantae; phylum Streptophyta; class Magnoliopsida; order Asterales; family Asteraceae; genus Lactuca; species Lactuca serriola. The sequence continues at coordinate 48,605,080 of NC_136410.1, forward strand.
GGTTGTGGTATATCAACATGGTGACGTTACGAGAGAGACCAGCGGGCGGATCAGGCGCCGGAGAGGGATCAGGCTCGGGTTCAGGGGCCGAGCAGCTCGAGGAGCGAATGAAGGAGTTGATATCTGCCGAGGTTACGCGCAGTATTCTAGATCAGACTCCTGTGATCTTTGGCACGGTCAAGGAGGGTATATTGGAGATTTTGGACGAGAGGCTGGGAGCCTTCCGTACCGAGATGATGTCATTAATGGGAGCGCGTACCTTGACATTTTGGGAGTTCAGGGCTTGCGGGGCACCAGATTATCATGGGGCTAGGGACCCCATCGCTAGCAGCAGATGGTTAGCTGATGTTGCCAACGCGTTCCGTATGAGTCGGTGTCCTGAGGAGGACAAGGTCAGACTCGCTTCCTGTCTTCTGAAGGACAAAGCAAGGGATTGATGGGAGGAGATCGGTCATGCTCTGGGGGATGATGCCGCGTTGGACGCGATGACTTGGAGCGATTTCTCGGCCAGGTTCAGGGCGGAGTTTTCGCCAATTATTGAGGTGCAGCAGTTGTCACGGGAGTTTTAGGATTTGACGCAGACCACTGAGACTGTGGCGGAGATCACCGCCAAGTTCAGGGAGAGGGATCTTCTTGTACCGCAGTATGTCGAGGATGAGGAGATGAAGAAGGCCCGTTATCACGAGATGTTGAGGGATGACATCAGGGAGTTCGTGAGCAGGTCCGGTTGTAAGACGCTGGAAGATATGATTTCTCAGGCCAGGGAGAGGGAAATTGATTTGGAGCAGATCCGGAAGAGGAAGCCGGATGAGGTTCAGGTAGCCGCGAGTTCGGGCAAAAGGCCCAAGGGATCGGATTCGAGATCGAAGGATTATCAGGACCACAGTCGATGCGGGAAGTGTGGCAGGGCGCACGGGGGCATGTGCAGGAGTGGTAGCGGTGGTGAGTCTGGCTGCTTCAAGTGCGGTCGGACTGGTCATTTTAGCAGGGATTGTACTGCTACCACACCACAGGGATCAAAATTGATATGTTTTCACTGCAATCAGCGGGGCCACAAGAAGGCCTAGTGCCCCAGTTTGTTTTCAGCAGGACGGGTGATGGCACCTGCCCCTGCAACTTTAAGGATCACAGACGGCCGTCAGGGCCGTGCAGAGGTGCCTGGGGTAGGAGGCAGGGCTTTTTAGATGATTACCATGGAGACACGAGCAGCATCAGATGTTGCAGGTATGCGATTTCCGTTTTCAGTTCTTTTATTTATGCATGATTATATTGTTATGGTTCTACATCATTATCAGTATGAGTATTTTATTTTTGTGCGGCTTGATTGTGATCGAGTTTTATGCCATCTGCATACCTTGGATATTTTAATGGTAGTTAAGGGATGTGCTCTATTGGGGAAGGTTGCTTAGGATGCAGTAATTGTGGCATGCCTGGGAGGGACTTGGTATGTCTCGCTAATTCAGAGTCGTATGATTTTAGAAATGGATTGGTTAGATCCCTAGCTATGGTAAGCTTGGGGTTCCTCAACAGGTTGTTTTTGGAATGGTAGCGAGGATTGGGATTTCTCTTCGAGCATTGAGCAGCAAGGGTTAAGCAGGATCGAAGTGGGGAAGGATCCCCCGAGCGTGCAAAGGTAAGAGCACGCAGATCCAAAATTAGTGCGCGACCTCCTTGAAGGAAAAAGAAGTGGTACAACATTGATGGATTGAGAAGTCCAGGGTTGGGAGCTTGAGAAACTCCCCCCTCAGCCAGTGCATGTACTGGTGATGGTTAGTATGTGGTTGGGAATTCAGGATGGGGGATCGCCTGTAGGGCTCGAGTGATTCAGAAGGAAGATGTTGAGAACTGATAGCATGGGGTGCTTTCGCATTAGAAGTCAGTGGTGGAAAGTGTTGTAAGACTACGGGGCAGCCGTAGCATTCACTAGCAGTCAGTGGTGGAAAGTGTTGTGAGACTACGGGGCAGCCGTAGCATTCACTAGCAGTCAGTAGTGGAAAGTGTTGTAAGACTACGGGGAAGCCGTAACATTCACTAGCAGTCAGTGGTGGGAAGTGTTTTCAGACTACGGGGCAGTCGTAGCATTCACTAACAGGCGGTGATAAAAGGTGATGTAAGACTGCGGGCAAGCCGTAACATTCCATAGTAGCTTCGTTGGCGGAGTTGGGGCGAGGCCCTTATCTCCTAGTGATCTGATAGGGATCAGGAATGAGTAGTGGATGAGAATGATAGGGAGTTTGCCTGTATAGCCCTAGAGAGGTGAGACCTTGGGAGAGGCCGCTCCAGGATATAGTTGGGTGAGACCCGTAGGCGAGGCTCGTATGAGAATAACAATATAGGTGAGATCTGAGAGCAGGGTTGCTCAGTAGTATGGTTGGGTGAGACCCGTGGGCGAGGCCCGGGCGAGAATGGCTAGACAAGTAGGACTAGAGGGATAGAGGCGGGTGAGACCCGTGGGCGAGGCCCGTGAGTTTTAGCAGCACAGGTGGGACTTGGTAGGGACCTTAGTGTCAAGATAGGGGATCCCAGGAATTGTAGTGCCTGTATGGCAGAATAGATTGAGCAGTTATAGGTGGTCGAAGTTTCTTCGAAAGTCGCTGGGAGCGACTAGTAGTTGTGTTGGGACAGCGATCGGTGGGAGCCGATAATCCAGATATTGATAGGTTGGTAGGGACCAGTGTGGTCTCAGCTTATCCGGAAGTCAGATGAGGAATAGCAGAATTTCCAGTTAGTAGCAGTGCGGGTATGTAGCGTGTGGTGGAATTTAGTTAGTTGATCGTTGTGACAACCCAAGTTGTCCCGTTACATTTCCTCGTTACCGTTAACGAAATATTCCACTGTATAAAAGTTCCGTTAATTAGAGGGCGTCAATTTAATAAACATTCCGTTAGTTTACATTAATATCCGTTAATTCATGATAAAAGGAAATAAAAACACATAACACACATGTAACAACCCGAAGTTATTCATCGCCGAAAACCCATTCTACCTGTATAACTCGCCGTATATCGAAACGTTCCGATGTCGTTTTTGGGTTAAGTTAATTAAACTTATATGTTTAATTGATGCTAATGAGTGTCCAAACCCCTTAGGAACTCATGAAATTAGCCCAAAATAGTTATTTCAAAAATTATAGAAACGTCCCCGCCGGGTTACGAAAACTTAATCGGGTGCGGCCAAAAGCCCCGTTTAATGCTGGTATCGGGTAGAATTCCACCGTGTCCAAGTTTTGCAACCTATATAAACGTGTTAAATCTTTAATTTGAAGCTTTTTCCTCTCTCTCACTACTCTCTCTCTAACCTCTCTCCTAAATTCAAGTTTAAGGGTCCAAATCATCAATTTAAGGCTTCAAATCTTTGAGGTGCCTTCCTAAACTCATTGTATAGCATATTTGGCTTTCAAATTCGGGATTAAAACATGAATTACGGTCTTGTATATGAGTTTACGGCCCTGGAAGGAGCTTGGTCCGTAAACACATAGTAAGAGGGTTTTTATGCCTTTGAACCCCTCTTAAACAATTTTGGGACTTAGATATGGCTTAATGACTTCATGGAATGGACTTAGAACACTTTAGACATGGATTTTGAGGGGTTTGAAGGAGTTTACGGCCAAGGCACATGCTTGGGCCGTAAACTCATATATATGGGGTTTTTTATGACTTTAAACCCTTCCAAAACACTAATAAGGCTTAGATATGAATTTTAGAATATTGGTTTTAGCCTTAGAACACCTTAAACATATTATTTGAGGGACAACTGAGAGTTTACGGCCAAGACTTATGCTTGGGCCGTAAACCCTTCATATTGGGGAGTAAACTCCTTTAAAAGTGTTAAAATGCCACTTAAACTGTAACGCCTGTGTTTCCGGGCTTGCCATTTTTAGCAATGTAATAGTCTAGGTTAACCTTTGTAACCCGTTTTGAAATAATAAGATTGTGTTATTTGAGTATTATGTGTTTTGTGCTTAATTGCTTAATTATGTGGTTTGATTAATTAAGAATAAAAATAAGCGTCAAAATTTAAGTGTAAAATAAACTTAATATCTTTGAATAATGTTGTTGTAGTTGAAACGAGGTTTCCGAATATATATAGAACGCCCAAATCTGACCTCGTATGAGGAAGTTATGATTTTATCGAAGTTTCGGCTTAGCAGTGTGCAGCCCGAAATACTCAATTTGAGATCGAGCGGTTTTTAGCCGAAGCAATCTAAACGATGATCGAAGGTCTCGTTGTTGGTATCGAAGCGATAAAAAGTTAGGCAAGAACGGACGTCAAACGAAGAAGTTATGAATTTATAACGAAGTTTTTCTGTCGCGGCCTATTAAAAATAAATAATAAAAATAAATTTGAAAATAGCCGACGGAGTCTAAACGAAAGTTGTAGAGCGTAGTCTCACCTTCGCGTGGATATAAAGAACGTCGAAAACGGAGTTCGTATGAAGAAGATATGAATTTCCGAAGTTTATTAATTATTTTGTATTTAAATTTAAATGGAAATTCGGAAGCATTATCCGAAGGCGAGTCACCGGTATGATCCGACGTACGCCCCGCGTACGCGAGTACGCCCTACGTACTCCGAAGAGTGTCGACATTTCGGATGACGCATGCAGTGACGATTTCGGAAGCAGTACGCACTGCGTACTGCAGTACGCCCCGCGTACTCCGAGGCTCCAGCCTCCTATAAATAGGAACCGAAGGCAGCCGAGTCTTTTGCCAATTTCCTCTCTTCTCTCTCCCATTTTGCATCGTTTTGCGTGCCAGAATTATCCCGAAGCCCCGGTATCATACTCTAGCCCCGAGGCAAGTCCCGAGATCCCGAAGATCCCGAGAAGTGCGGTTTCCGAGTCGAAGCTCTGCCCGCGAGAAGTTCGATTTTTGAGGAGATCTTCCAGATCTACTGAGGATTACTACTTCTGCAAGTCATAGTGCTGTCCGATCATCTTTTGATCAAGTGAGTGTATACTACCTTTCATAAACACGATAATAATACAAGTTTGGTTCGAGTGTATTAAGTATATTGTTGTTTATAAGTGTGAGTGTGTAGTTACCTTCTTCCAAATACAATAATATGAAGTATTTTAAATAAAATACGTGCTATGTGTATATATTTGGTTGTGTTATGTGTGAATGTGTATTCACTCTCTTCTATCTCATAGATATGATTTATTCTCTATGAGATATGTGCTATGTGTGTGTGTGCCTCATCTGTTATGTGGATTATGTGTTGATTAAAGCATGCTATACAGGTTTTCAAAATTATGTATAAAAATGTATATCTTATCTACTAATATGTTGGGTAGAACATGGGTAGATAGTTGGTGTGTAATAAACAGATGAGAGGCCTCGTTGTTGTTTGATTTAGTCATCTAGCGGAGTTTAGATGACGACCACTGGTTATTCTAGACAGTCTTGTGGAAACATTAGCAGGTTCGCCACCTGTAGGTGTTAATGAACTCGGGTGTTCATTTGCTGTACTCCATCCCCCTCATGGTTGCCTTATTTGACTTATATTGCTGAGGTACCCCCGAAGCATGTGTTGTCGCCCCGATGAAATATTCTTAGACTAGGTCCCTTGTGTTAGCTGTTTTAGGGACATAAAGTGAGAATAACGGGAATGTGTAATTGGGTTATTGTTGGTTGGTGAAAATTAAATATGATTATTTATTGTGGGTTGAAAACCCTATATGCTCACCAGGCTCCCAAGCCTGACCCACTCAGTTTTAATTGTATTACAGGAAGTGGCGCGAGGGCATGAGATGGATGAACCATCAGTTGTTTTGATTGCAAGTTTGTATATGTTTATATTTGTTGAATGACTTGTAATGTATTCGTTTATGCTTATTGGTCTGTATCGGAACATGACACCCCGAGTTTTGATTATAATGAAAATACATTTCTTTTATGAAATGCTTTGGTAAACATTGTTTTATCATGTTTTGTTTTTGGGAACAAATTCCGCAACTCTTTCAAATCAAAAGGATTTACTCTGAAAATATTTTAAAAGCATAAATGAAAATCGGTCTTTTCTGGCCGAGATTTTGGCGATGTCACAGTTGGTATCAGAGCATTAGTTTAAGCGAACTAGGAATTTGTAGGATTTCTAGACTTAAACTTAGAATGCTAAGTGAAGTTTTGAGATGTGTGTCTGTTATATTTCAGACACGAGCACTGGTTTATTTTAGGAAAGTTGCCTAAAATGCTTTTATGTGCTAAATGTTATATGTTGCCATATATGATTTTATTTGTTCGGATCTATGGTCTGTTGCCGACCGGATCTAGAAACCTTATGTGTGTAGGATTCTAAGCGTACGTCTACGATATTAGAACTAGCATGTAAACGTTTCGGAGTGATAAGGAAGATTTGAATATCTACCATGATTGAGGATCTAATTTCACCTTATTTGGTGTGTAGATCAAAATGGTGAGAACAAGAAGTGGAGTTGGAAATGCTGACGAAAACAGGAATCAACCACCAGTGATTGAACAAGTACCTGTCGTAGCAGCAGCACCTGAGCCAATAACCATGGCTGGTGTGCAAATGATGATTCAGACGATGTTGGATCGTCAGATGGATGAAACTAGACGGTTGCTTCAACAGAATCGTGAAGAACTGTCAATTCGTGTAGAGGAGCCTGAATTAAACGAAGGGCACTCGGAAGGTGGAAACTTCAGTGGGTCTATTGGTCAAGCCAACCCACCGATAGTTAGGCAAGATAACCATGATGGAAGGAATGATGGAATGGGATGCAAGTATAAGGACTTTCTAACTTGCAAACCATCGACCTTCAATGGAAAGGAGGATCCGATTGGAGTTATGGATTGGATCTCTGAAATGGAGTTAGCCTTTATGACATGTGGCTGCAGAGGCAAGTTGCAGACTATCCATGCCGTGCGACAATTCCGAGGTGGAGCCGTTCGTTGGTGGAACACTCTAGGGAAGATGTTGAGCCCTAATGAGCCACTGCAATTGTCATGGGCAGAGTTCTTGGTGCAGTTCAAGCGCAAGTTCTGCTCGGCTCAAAATTTGTTGGAGTTGGAGAACAAGTTCCTGACATTGACGAAAGGCAGCATGTCAGTTGATGACTACACCAATAGCTTCACCGATAAGATGGAGTTTGCCTTGTGTATCGTCCCAGACGAGTTGACAAAGGTGGACCGGTATGCGAAGGGACTCCCATGGGAGTACGAGGTGCCAGTACGTCAGGCACTTACTCTAGAGGCAGCTATCTGGGCTGCCAAGTCTGTGGAGAACATGATCAAGGGAAGAACCACCGACAAGGTTGAGGTTGGTGAGAAAAGAAAGTTTGAGGGAACATCTGGTTCCGGTAAGAAGGGCAAATTTTCGAAATCTGACTCGAAAAAGTTTGGAGGAAAAGGAGGCGAAGTGAAGTGGTGTGATAAGTGTAAGAAAAAGCACTTTGGAAAATGTAGCGAGGATGTGACCTGCTACAAGTGTGGGAAGGTTGGACATTTTGCTAATGAATGTCCGAACAACAAAAGGATGTGTTTTGGTTGCAATGAAGAGGGGCATATTTTGAAAGACTGTCCGAAGAAGAGGGAGGCAGCTAGGCCCAACATTCCACCAAAGCCGAAGGCGAGAGCCTTCCAGATGACACTTAAGGCTGCGAAAGATGAAGCTGATGTCGCTTCAGGTACCTTTCTCGTAAACGAATTACCTGCTCAAATTTTGTTTGATTCTGGAGCCAACTACTCCTTTATTTCGCATGAGTTTGGTAGAAAGCTAGCTTTGCCTATTGATAGACTAGATGATGCTTTATTAGTCGAAGTAGCTAGTGGCAAGTTTGTACCTGTTAGCCATCGTATGAAAAACATCTTAATCGACCTTAATGGGAATAAGTTTCACGAGAAATTATTGCCCATCGATCTTAATGGTTTCGACATCGTTTTGGGAATGGATTGGCTTAGCACCAATGATGCCGAAATTTTATGCAAGAAGAAGATAGTTAAAGTAAACCCGCCTGGGAAAGATTCGTTTATGGTGTATGGGGACAAACGCAGAGTGAATTCTGGAATCATTTCTCTAATGAAAGCCAGAAAGTGTTTGACCAAGGGATGTACATCATATTTAGCATTCGTGATTGATGCTAAGAAAGAAAAGAAGGTGATGCAGAGCATTCCAATGGTGTGTGATTATCCGGAAGTATTTCCCGAAGATCTTCCTGGATTACCACCTGATAGACAAGTAGAGTTCAGAATAGACTTGTTACCAGGAACCACGCCAATAGCAAAAGCACCTTACCGATTAGCACCGACGGAGATGAAGGAGCTAATGATGCAACTTCAGGAGTTATTGGACAAAGGTTTCATTAGACCTAGTTCATCGCCCTGGGGAGCTCCGGTGTTGTTCGTAAAGAAGAAAGATGGAAGTATGAGAATGTGCATCGATTACAGAGAGCTGAACAAGGCAACAATAAAGAATAGATATCCGTTGCCGAGGATTGATGACCTATTTGATCAATTGCAAGGTTCGAGCTATTTCTAGAAGATCGATCTAAGGTCAGGATATCATCAGCTGACAGTAAGAGAGCAAGATATCGAGAAGACTGCATTCAGAACTAGATATGGACACTACGAGTTCTTGGTTATGTCGTTTGGACTAACCAATGCTCCGACAACGTTCATGGATTTGATGAATAGGGTTTGTAATCCGTTCCTTGATAAATCCGTGATAGTGTTCATAGACGACATTTTGATTTACTCGAAAAGCCAGGAGGAGCATGGCAGACACTTGCGAGAAGTGTTAGAAGTCTTGAAGAAGGAGAAACTGTATGCAAAGTTCTTCAAATGTGATTTTTGGATTCGTGAAGTCCAATTTTTGGGTCACGTGGTCAACCAAGAGGGGATAATGGTTGATCCAGCGAAGATCGAAGCTGTGATGAAGTGGGAACAACCGAAAAGTCCCACGGAGATTCGAAGCTTTTTAGGATTAGCCGGATACTACCGCAGGTTTATCCAAGGCTTTTCTTCGATCGCTAGTCCATTGACAGCTTTGACCCACAAAGGAGCTACTTATGCTTGGAGTGATAAGCATAAAGAAGCATTCAAGAAGCTAAAGAAGAAGCTATGTGAGGCACCGATACTTTCTCTACCCGATGGAGTTGAAGACTTCGCTGTTTATAGCGATGCGTCTGGGGTTGGATTGGGTTGTGTTTTGACCCAAAGAGAAAAGGTGATAGCATATGCATCTCGACAACTGAAAGAGCATGAAAAGAATTACCTGACTCATGATTTGGAGTTGGCGGTGGTAGTTTTCGCTCTGAAAATATGGAGGCATTACCTCTATGGCACGAAGTGCAAACTTTTCACTGATCATAAGAGTCTCCAATATCTCTTTAATCAGAAGGAATTGAATATGAGGCAACGACGCTGGCTAGAATTACTTAAAGACTACGACTGCGAGATACTTTACCACCCCGGTAAAGCTAATGTTGTTGCTGATGCTCTCAGTCGGAAAGTCAATCTTGAAAGGAGAAGGCCAAGAGTGTTGAGAATTGAAGTTGTCTCGACCATTGTGGAAAGTATAAAGAAAGCTCAAGAGGAAGCTTCTGAGAAAAATGACCGAAAGGAGGAACGTTTGGGTAAAACGTTGGTGTTTGGTACTAACGGTCATGGACTGAAGGTATTCCAAGATCGTATTTGGGTACCTAAGTCAGGGGGAATTAGGGATCTTCTGATGGAAGAGGCTCATAAGACCATGTACTCGATTCATCCTGGTAGCACTAAAATGTATAGGGACCTGAAACCCTACTACTGGTGGCCGACGATGAAGTTTGATGTTGCAAAGTATGTGGCTGAGTGTGTGACTTGTGCGAGAGTAAAGACACAACATCAGAAAATGTACGGGAGTTTAGAACCATTGCCTGTGCCTATGGGTAAGTGGGAAGACATTGCTATGGATTTTGTCACTAAACTGCCAAGAACAAAGAATGGTCACGACATGATTTGGGTGGTCATTGATCGATTCACTAAGAGTGCGCATTTCATAGCAGCCAAGGAGAAATGGTCTATGGAAAAGCTTGCGAATTCTTACGTGAAGGAAATTGTGAGGCTTCACGGTGTTCCGTTAACGATTGTATCGGATCGTGATAGCCGTTTCACCTCAAGGTTTTGGAAAAGTCTACAAGAGGAAATGGGTACCAAGTTATGTTTAAGCACAGCTTACCATCCGCAGACTGATGGTCAGAGTGAAAGAACAATACAAACACTTGAAGATATGCTGAGAGCATGTACCTTGGAATTCCTAGGTAATTGGGATGAACATTTACCTTTGGTAGAATTTTCCTATAATAATAGTTTTCACTCGAGCATTAAGATGACACCTTATCAAGCTTTGTATGGACAGAAGTGTCGTACGCCGTCTTGTTGGCTTGAGGCTGGGGAAAAGCAGTTTATGGGACCAGAGATGGTTCATCAAACTGCTGAAAAGTTGAAAATAATTAGGGAAAGAATGTTAGCAGCTCAAGATCGTCAAAAGAGCTATGCTGACAAAAAGCGAAGACCGATGACTTTTGAGATTGGAGATTCGGTTTTGCTTAAAGTCTCGCCGTGGAAGGGACTTATAAGATTTGGTAAAAGGGGAAAGTTGAGTCCAAGGTTTATTGGACCGTTTAAAGTTCTTCAGAGGATTGGGAACCAAGTTTACAAGCTCAAATTACCCGAAGAACTGAATGGAATTCACAACACTTTTCATGTGTGTTATTTGAGGAAGTTCACGGGAGAAATTCCCGATATAATTCCAATTTCTGAATTGAGAATTGATGAGAACAAAAGGTTGATTGAAGAACCAGAGGCAATTGTTGACCGAAAGACTAAGAAGTTGCGACGCAAAATGGTTGGGTTAGTGCTTGTCCGATGGAAACACACGAATGGGCCGAATCTCACCTGGGAGACGGAGAGTGACATGTTGAGTCGCTATCCGCATTTGTTTGTTGATGTGTGATTCCGGGGACGGAATCATTCTAAGGTGGAGAGAATTGTAATGCCTGTGTTTCCGGGCTTGCCATTTTTAGCAATGTAATAGTCTAGGTTAACCTTTGTAACCCGTTTTGAAATAATAAGATTGTGTTATTTGAGTATTATGTGTTTTGTGCTTAATTGCTTAATTATGTGGTTTGATTAATTAAGAATAAAAATAAGCGTCAAAATTTAAGTGTAAAATAAACTTAATATCTTTGAATAATGTTGTTGTAGTTGAAACGAGGTTTCCGAATATATATAGAACGCCCAAATCTGACCTCGTATGAGGAAGTTATGATTTTATCGAAGTTTCGGCTTAGCAGTGTGCAGCCCGAAATACTCAATTTGAGATCGAGCGGTTTTTAGCCGAAGCAATCTAAACGAGGATCGAAGGTCTCGTTGTTGGTATCGAAGCGATAAAAAGTTAGGCGAGAACGGACGCCAAACGAAGAAGTTATGAATTTATAACGAAGTTTTTCTGTCGCGGCCTATTAAAAATAAATAATAAAAATAAATTTGAAAATAGCTGACGAAGTCTAAACGAAAGTTGTAGAGCGTAGTCTCACCTTCACGTGGATATAAAGAACGTCGAAAACGGAGTTCGTATGAAGAAGATATGAATTTCCGAAGTTTATTAATTATTTTGTATTTAAATTTAAATGGAAATTCGGAAGCATTATCCGAAGGCGAGTCACCGGTCTGATCCGACGTACGCCCCGCGTACGCGAGTACGCCCCACGTACTCCGAAGAGTGTCGACATTTCGGATGACGCATGCAGTGACGATTTCGGAAGCAGTACGCGCTGCGTACTGCAGTACGCCCCGCGTACTCCGAGGCTCCAGCCTCCTATAAATAGGAACCGAAGGCAGCCGAGTCTTTTGCCAATTTCCTCTCTTCTCTCTCCCATTTTGCATCGTTTTGCGTGCCAGAATTATCCCGAATCCCCGGTATCATACTCTAGCCCCGAGGCAAGTCCCGAGATCCCGAAGATCCCGAGAAGTGCGGTTTCCGAGTCGAAGCTCTGCCCGCGAGAAGTTCGATTTTTGAGGAGATCTTCCAGATCTACTGAGGATTACTACTTCTGCAAGTCATAGTGCTGTCCGATCATCTTCTGATCAAGTGAGTGTATACTACCTTTCATAAACACGATAATAATACAAGTTTGGTTCGAGTGTATTAAGTATATTGTTGTTTATAAGTGTGAGTGTGTAGTTACCTTCTTCCAAATACAATAATATGAAGTATTTTAAATAAAATACGTGCTATGTGTATATATTTGGTTGTGTTATGTGTGAATGTGTATTCACTCTCTTCTATCTCATAGATATGATTTATTCTCTATGAGATATGTGCTATGTGTGTGTGTGCCTCATCTGTTATGTGGATTATGTGTTGATTAAAGCATGCTATACAGGTTTTCAAAATTATGTATAAAAATGTATATCTTATCTACTAATATGTTGGGTAGAACATGGGTAGATAGTTGGTGTGTAATAAACAGATGAGAGGCCTCGTTGTTGTTTGATTTAGTCATCTAGCGGAGTTTAGATGACGACCACTGGTTATTCTAGACAGTCTTGTGGAAACATTAGCAGGTTCGCCACCTGTAGGTGTTAATGAACTCGGGTGTTCATTTGCTGTACTCCATCCCCCTCATGGTTGCCTTATTTGACTTATATTGCTGAGGTACCCCCGAAGCATGTGTTGTCGCCCCGATGAAATATTCTTAGACTAGGTCCCTTGTGTTAGCTGTTTTAGGGACATAAAGTGAGAATAACGGGAATGTGTAATTGGGTTATTGTTGGTTGGTGAAAATTAAATATGATTATTTATTGTGGGTTGAAAACCCTATATGCTCACCAGGCTCCCAAGCCTGACCCACTCAGTTTTAATTGTATTACAGGAAGTGGCGCGAGGGCATGAGATGGATGAACCATCAGTTGTTTTGATTGCAAGTCTGTATATGTTTATATTTGTTGAATGACTTGTAATGTATTCGTTTATGCTTATTGGTCTGTATCGGAACATGACACCCCGAGTTTTGATTATAATGAAAATACATTTCTTTTATGAAATGCTTTGGTAAACATTGTTTTATCATGTTTTGTTTTGGGGAACAAATTCCGCAACTCTTTCAAATCAAAAGGATTTACTCTGAAAATATTTTAAAAGCATAAATGAAAATCGGTCTTTTCTGGCCGAGATTTTGGGGATGTCACATAAACACCCCTAAATCCTTGGGATAAATTCTAAAAGTGCATACAAACAAGTTTTAGACCTTTAATCAAAATAAATCTCACCCTAGGAGAGTTCACGGCCATGAGGGGGGTCTCATGGGCCGTAAACTCCAAAAACACATCAAAAGTCCCTTAAAACTTCATGAAAGGCCTTGGAACAATTTTAGAAATCACATGTGATTGATTTGGAAGCATTAAAACACTTATTCAAGGGTGCATAGGAGTTTACGGCCGTAAGCTCCATGCTAAGGCCGTAAACTCCCTTAATTAGTCTTATTTGATGAATTTAATCAATTCCAAGCCTTAAATCAAACCCTAGAAATTTTCCCTGAAGTGTTTCAAGCCAATTTGCACCATAAACCACCCCACCATGAGTTTACGGCCGTAAACTCATGGGGGAATGGGTGTTATAGGCCGAAAAATCTTGTAAGAACTCCATTTTCCGGTCATTCAAGTCCTTAAACGCCACCCGGGTCCCTCCAAACACTTGTAATGGGGTGTTTCCGCGACTAAAAGTGTTTGTCCCTAGCAATTAAATAATTTAAGTCCTAGTTAGATACAAATGTGTATCTTTGCATTATACTTAGGAACCTCGTGCATTTGCAAGTCACGAACCAACGTTTATCATCCTAAATCGTCACGTTTCTCGTCCGGTGAGTTCATACCCATACGCTTTTTCCGTGTTTTTCAATGTTTTCAGGGGGGAATACAAGCAAACTATAAATGTTTTCAAAACATAACATTGATGTGTTTCAAATAATATCTGGCAAATTTATAAACACTTTTACTCCTTATGTATTATGCTGAGCATAAGGGATGATTTATTAACTACAACTAAATGGATTTTAGTTAAGAAAATAACCAAACTAATCAAATTATTATGGGAATAATTTGGCGGTTCTTTAGTTCTCGTTTTATCATGTACTGATATGTGTATAAAGTTATTAGATAAACTATGTCTGATTCAGTTTATCTCTGTATCATTTGAATGTATTGCCAGATAGTTTCATTGTATGTATCTATATTCACTGTATTATGTTTCATAGTCTTTTGTATGTTTGATATCGTATGGGAACCCTGTGAATAGTTTAGTACTAGTTTGTGAGTTAGTCACTACCCTTTATGGATGATCAGTAAATCCTCCCCGAAAGTGTAACCAGAGTCTCCTGGAGGGAGAGCGAGGAATTTGTGAATAGATCTATTCGGGACTGACAATCTCACACCTTAACTGCTAGCTACAGTTAGGCGGGCACGCCTGGGGTGACAAATTCTGGATATCGTCCGACGTCTGACAAACGTCAAGGAGGTCTCGTTGTTGTATTAGCATGGTTACCCGACTCACAATACGTATTAATATAAATTTATTCACGACTTTGGTTTTGGAGATATATATCTAGTACGGGATGGTAATCCCATGGTTTTTGGTCTATAGGGTTCATATCTATTGCAGGATGTTATTCCTATGGTTAGAATCTATATCTAGTTCAGGATAGTGATCCCATGGTTTTATCAAATTATCTTGTATCTAGTCCGGGATGGTAGTCCCATGGTTTTCAGTCTATATTTTCAAGTATGTCAAACTATCTTGTATCTAGTCCGGGATGATAGTCCCATGGTATTAAATCTATATGTAGTACGGGATGTTAATCCCAAGGTTTTCAAACTATTTTTCCATCTACAGTTCACGTATATTAAAGTATTTTATATCTAATTCGGGATAGTAATCCCAAGATTCTCAATATATAGTTTTGTGTATTAAACTATACTATGTGATATTAAATCGGTCTTGTAGTTAGGAAAATATGGGATTTTCCTGGGGTAATGTGTAACGCGTAATTGAACTGTAATGAAGGATAACTAAACTGTTTTACATAAGAAAATATGGGATTTTCTTGGATAACAAACCTTTTCGGAAAACTAAAGGAAACTGGTACATTTTCAGAAAACAAACATCTTATGAACTCACCAGCTTTATGCTGATTTTCAAACCGCTTGTATTCTCAGGTCCACGTTAGACAGGTACCCGGTGATATCTTTTGGAGAAGACGGAGTGCTCAGAAGACTCGTCTCAACTTTTGTTCATATGATATATGTATAACACTTGTACAATTTACTTTTGAAACAAATGTAAACTTTTAAATATATGTAATGTAATGGTTGTTTACTGTGATTACTATGTACATTGGATTTGATACTCAACGTGGAGTCAACCCCGGAAATGTTTCCGCCTTTGGTTTTCGGGGTGTGACAACAAATTTCCATTTAATTGGAAAAAGTTATTTTTTATTATTACGACCACTAAATCGGGTGCGACCAAAAGCCCCGTTTGACGGCAGTATCGGGTAGAATTCCACTGATCCCCGACTCGAACCCCTATATAAAGGTGAGTGGAGTCCATTGGAGACTTTTTACACTCCCTAAACACACTCTCTCTCTAGACTCGTTTTCGCCCCGAATCTGCAACCAAACGCCTCTAAATTGTAAGTCCGCTTACCCTAGCCTATTCTAAACATATTGAATCATGTTTATAGCCCAAAAATCGGACTTAGAAGCAATGGAAAAGGAGTTTACGGCCTAAGCTCTTCCTTAGGCCGTAAACACCTAAAATGAGGCCAAAATGACCTAAACTTGTCCCTAATGGCTTGGAAATAAATTAGGGATTTAGCCTAGGAGTGTTTGATCAATTAAAGCAACCAATTCAGGGGTAAAAGAGAGTTTACGGCCCAAGCACAAGCTTAGGCCGTAAACACCTCAAAATCTTGTTAAAAGGCCCCAAAAACACTCCCAAACCACCCTTAGATTTCATACATAATTTAGGGACTTGGTATTGTGGGTTTAAATCATTTAAACACAAGGAAATATGGGGTAACAAGGAGTTTACGGCCCAAGCAAGTGCCTAGGCCGTAAACACCCCTTAATCATGCCTAAATGTCCCAAAAACACTCCTAAAACACCCTTGGACTTAATACATAAATTAGGGGCTTATCCTTTTGGGTTTGGAACATTTAAACTCAAGGATTTAAGGGATTAAAAGGAGTTTACAGCCCAGACACATGTCAAGGCCGTAAACACCCTAAAACACACCCAAATGATAGTTTTAATCCCCCAAAATGGCATCACACTTCATTATAAATTACTAGCAAGGCATTTGGGGCTTTAAACTTCACAAAACTCAAAGAATGAGAGTTTACGGCCGTAAACTCCCTTAGGAGTGTCCCTAGGCCATAAACTCCCTAATGAAGCCATTAGAAGCCTTAAACCCACTCATGCCTTTTTGGAAAAGTACTTAGAATAATTCCATGAGCAAGTAGAAGCCTTAAAACACCCTAGAACCCATCACCATGAGTTTACGGCCGTAAACTCATGGTGAGTAGTCCCTGGGCCGTAAACATCATATTAAGGGCTTAATCTTGGAGAGTAAACTCCATTCCTAAGTCATACGCACCCTTAAACGCTACTCGGGACACCCAAACACTTAACCAAAGTGTTTTCTGCTCCTGTGAGCGCGTATATTTGTTTAATTAGTATTAAATATACTAATTGTATGTGAACATATGTTATCATATGTTAAATAGGTCATTGTGTGTGTTCAAGTCCTTGCGTGACACCGAACGCCCAAACGACACCTTCGTCGGACCTACTTACACCAGGTGAGTTCATACCCCTGAATGAACCTTTTAAATGTTTTTACATATTTTATAGGGGGGAATACAAGTTAAACATGCCAGTTATCACATCAATCACATGTGATTGATAACCCGCATGCACAAGATTTTACCACTGTACACTGTTTTACTGAGTAGGACAGTGGTTTTCAATTGTATCAAAACTCTTACTTATACTGTTTTATCTAAATTCATTCTAAACTGGTTTATGAAAGATTTTCTAAAGTTTTTAAACATATTTTACAAAAGAATACAAATTGTGATTTTCTTCGGATATAAAGGTTTTTCATCAAAGTTTCCCTTTTTTTCGACGTATACTTTTACTTGTTAAATACGACTGCTTCGCTTATACTTATTTTATACTCCTACTCTGTAACGCTTTCACTTATACTTGAAGTCACTTATACCTGATGGACGCTTATACTCATTCACACTCTTACTTAGTGATACGATTCTACTTCGCTTATACTTGATATCGACCCTACATCACTTATACTCGATGCGCTCATACTTCACTTATTGTCGTCTCTACTTCGTGATACGCTTATACTTGCTCGACACTCTTACTTCACTTGCGATCACTCCTACTTCACTTGTTAGACACTCCTACTTCACAAAGATCACTCTTACTTGATACACACTCAATCGTAGTTAGATGTATGTCTGTGCTTGTATAGATGCATATAAATAATGATTGAAGGACTTAGGAAGGCTTGTCCGCCCTATTTCCTTTTCTTCGTTGAGATGTGGTCTGGTGGGATCGGATGTCCATCCGATGGTCGTTTGATTCATTACTTATATATTATGTACACAAGCATATACATACGGGTTTACTTCAGCTAATTCAGTTAAGAGTCTTTACCTCTAGTTCAACACTTACATTAGAAACCCACTAGTTGGAAGTCTCTACCCACTATTTGGGATGCATCTTCAGGACAAGGCCTTCTCCGTCGTCTAGTTGGTAACCAGAGTCTCCTGTAGGGAGAGCGGACATTGTGTGTATAGATCTATACGGGATTGACAACCCTGCACCCAGACTGCTAGCTACAGTCCCGGCCTACCAAGCCAATGGGTAACAAATGTCACATTATAGACGCTTGTAGGGCATCTGGTACTCTAGTCAGTATGGTTATGAGTATCCCGGGTTACCTTATAATTCATTGGCTTTAAGGTAACGGTATTTCGCCAGCAATTTACACTGTATGCTGGTAATTCAATTACAGAGTCACACTGTTTTGACCTTACAAGACGTATCTTTCATTTGATACTGTCTGGGGTCTGTCTCCTCTGTTTTGACCTTACAAGACGTATCTCTCATTTGATGTTGTCTGGGGTCTGTATCCACTGTATTCACAGTATCCACTGTATTCACTGTATTAGACCCTGCTAGACATATCCTTCATTTGATATTGTCTGTGGTCTGTATTCACTATGTTCACTGTTTTAGACCTGGCTAGACGTATCTTTCATTTGATATTGTCTGCGGTCTGTATTCACTGTTTTAGACCTTACCAGTTGTACCTTTCATTTGGTACCTTCTGGGGTCTGAGTCTCTATTTGTTAGACTGAACCAGGCGTGTCGTTTGTTCGATACTCTCCTGGAGTCTATGATTCCTTTCCTTAGTCAGCAGTCCTCACTGCTGAGGCATATGTTATTCCCTAATGTCGTTTGTTTTCCAAAATAATCAAATTCAGTATTTTGATAATGATAGCAATTTAGGGAAAACTACTTTTTACCACATAACACTGACCAGCCTTGGTAGAAGGCTGCTTTATTAAAGAAAATATAGGATTTTCTGTAAAGAACTCTAATGCACTGTAAACACTTAAACTACTACTTTATAAAGTTATTTGACTAAATGACACTAAATACTTATGAACTCACCAACATTTGTAAAAATGCTGATACTCGCTTTTCAAATAACTTGTATTCTCAGGTTAGCATTAGACAGGTACATCCCCGGAGCAGTTGATGAAGATAGCTTAGTGTCATGCCGTACTTACTTATATTTACTTGTATTCTTTGATGTATTGTAATGTAACCATGTAAAATTATTACTATTAATGCAATGTTTTGTTGTACTTTGATTACTATAATGCATGTGTTGTGATACTTGACATGACGTCATCCACCCCATAACGTTTCCGCCGTTCCGGTTTTGGGGTGTGACAATCGTGGGGTGCTCGACACCAAATTATAGTAGAAAGAAATGCCCAATGGATACTGGCGATAATGACCCAAACTGGAGGTAGCGGGAGTAATGGATTGGTGAAGATAGGATCTTCACAGTGACAGAGGAAATAGTTGGTTACGGAGCATTGCCTTCGGGAGGCAAGGAAATCGCGCAAGCAAAGAAGGGGTGAACCCCTATGGTTTCAGTGCAGTACTCAGTGAGTACTAGAAGGATTGTCGGTTGAGTAAGTTGTGTTCCCAGAATGTTCAGGGTCAGGGTTGACCCGAGATTATTATCCAAGGATTAATGTTAGTCGGAATGACCGGGCGAAAGACCAGCGAAGGTAGGCAGCTGGCGATGGATCATTTAGTGGAATATTGGAAGCAGATCGCAGGTGGTGGGCCATAGCAAACCTCGAGGACGAAGTTTAGTTTAAGTGGGGGAGAGTTGTAACACCCAAAGTCAGGAAGGCCAATAAAGGAAAGGAAACCCTAATTTTAAGGGACGACTCGGTGAGTCCAAGGAGGAACTCGGCGAGTCCGAGCGGGATCCGGGTCGAGGAGTAAGTGACCGACTCGGCGAGTCGGCCAAGGAGACTCGGTGAGTCTGGTCTGTGCAAGGAAAACCCTAAATTCGGGACTTGGAGCCTATTTAAACGTCTCATTCTCTCCCCTAGGGTTCCTTTACTACGTCTTTCACCCAGAACATCGAACCCTAAGCCTCATTGTTGCTCATTCAAGCTTCCAAGCCATTTCTGAGTGATTTGAAGGAAGAAGAAGAAGGGGAATCATTGAAGCTTCAAGGATTGGCCTTAGATCTGAAGATTGGGGAAACTTTCTGAGTTATTGAAGGTATTAAGTTGTTTCCCTCCTTTAGATCTATTATGGTTGTGAGTTTTGGGGGCTTTTTAGCCATGATTAGCTATCCATTTGAGTTAGAAGCCAGATCTGAAGTTGCTACTTTGGATCTAAGCATATTATGGTCTTGAGAAGCATAAAGTATTTGTCCTTGAGTTGATTATGGAGCCTCTTTGCCTTAAACCCTAGTTTATGGTGTATTTTGCCTAGATCTCCTTCTTTACACGTAAAGTTTGCAACTTTACGTGAGGAATAGGCTTGAGAAGGGTAGATCTACAGTTTGGAGTCCATGCATTACTTAAAAGTCCTATGCATGTATGAAGATCTGAATGGACTCGGCGAGTCCTTTGAGTAGACTCGGGAGTAGCATGAAGATTTGGAGGAACTCGACGAGTGGGATGAACAACTCGTCAAGTCGGATGAAGTTGGGCAGGAACTCGGCGAGTTGGAAGAATAACTCGACGAGTCTGTTGAAGGTTGTCTTGGACTCGGCGAGTCAGGTCGCGAAACCCCAAACCCTTCGAGTTGAGACTCGAATCAGTGAGTCGAGTGGATACTCGGTGAGTTGGACAGGTCAGGACTCAGAAATCGGTAGACTCGGCGAGTCATGGACTGACTAGGTGAGTCGAGTCGCGAATGGAAGGACTCTGAGCATATGAACTCGGCGAGTCAGTAGGGTGACTCAGCGGGTAGGGTTGACCTGGAAGGTTGACTTTGACCAGGACTTTGACTTTGACCAGAGTTGACTTGGTTGTCTATCGGGGGTCAGTTAGACTTAGTGTTGCATTGATATTGGTAGTTCGGGGAGCGAGTGGAGCAGGAGTTCAGAGAGTTGCCGGGCAGCGGCTAGTGGGATCATCAGCAAGTTCAGCCAGTGCAGGTGAGTTTCCCTTTGTGTGAATGAGTCTAAGGCCACAATGTCGGCCCATGTAGTTATGAGTAGAAGACCCGGGGGTTAGCCCTAGGCACAGTATGCTAGTATGATATTCAGGACGAGGTCCAGTGGTAGCGGGCGGGTGCCCAAGGAATGGTTTATGTGATAGTTTATACTTGTTGTTTGTGTGATGCTTGTATGTGCCTGGTAGGGAGGTGAGTGTGGGCGAGGTCCCGTAACTCACCAATAGCAGAGTGTGGATGGTGTTCCACATCTCATTAGCAGCAGATTAGGGGCGAGGCCCGAGATAGGAAATGAGTGAGTGTGGGCTAGGCCCGTATCTCACAATTAGTAGGAGCATGGACGGGGTTCCATGACTCATCAGTAGCAGGGCAGGGGCGAGGCCCAGGATAGGCGAGGCCTTAGGAAAAGATCAGTTTGTAGGTGTTTATCTTATGTGTTGTGATATGTTTATGTGTTATTATTTGTTGGCGGGCGAGGCCTAAGTGAAACAGATTTGTATTCGAGCAGGGCTCGAAGCCAGGCGGGGCCTGGAGCGGCGGGGCCGTTGTAGCGGGCGAGGCCTGAGGTAAGGGGCGTGGCCCAGTATGTGCAGTATGTGGTAGGGTGGGGAACTCACTAAGCTTCGCGCTTACGGTTTTCAGTTTTGGTTTCAGGTACTTCCGGTAGCGGAGGGAAGAGCTCGGGGTGATCGCATGGCACACACCATAGATTAGACAGCCTGGGAATGTTTACTCTGATAATGAACATGTGTTTTGGAAATTAATACTCTGTTTATGTTTTGGATTGATGACTTTGCTTAAATTAATGTTTTATTAAAAGAAATTTTTAGTCTTGAATTTTGGGACGTTACAGTTAAATTTATTTATTTTGTTTAAAAAACATCAATATTACCAATTATTATAAGTTTATGTAGTTTTGACATCCATAACAGCTCCGACAAGTTTTTGGTAATGAAGTTTTTTTCTTTTATATTTTGTACTCAAGATCTAAGTTGAGTTCTTCAACCTAAAAATCGAGAAAGCTTTTGGTAATGAAGTTTTTTTTCTTTTATCTTCTGTACTCAAGATCTAAATTGAGTTCTTCAACCTGAAAATCGAGAACTGAAACTCAAAAATGTAAATTTTGAAAAGTGTATTTGAAGATTTGAAAATTGAATTCCAAACACGTACGAACTCAAGATCTAAAAATCGAGATCTGAAACTCAAGAAACTTTCGATTTTTGGGGATGAGCACACACAAACATGATTGATTTTTAGATCTATGTGTTCTTGGGGAGAGATAGGTTTGAAACAAAAAACAAATCGAAAACAAAAACAAACAAACAAACACAATCGATTTTCATATTTATATGTTCTTGGTGCTTATATGTGTACGAAAGATGGATCTAAATCAAAACACACACACACACACAATCAATTTTTCATATCTATGTGTTCTTGGTGTTTGTGTGTGTGTTTTTTTGGTGTTTGTGTATTGTATGTAAGAGAAATGGATTAGAAACAATCACGCACACGTATACGCGCACAACCGACTTTCATATATGTATGTTCTTGGTGTTTGTGTGTGCTCTTGGTGTATATGTCATATGTGTGTAAGAGAGATAGATTTGAAACATACACAACCGATTATATATATATATATATATATATATATATATATATATATATATATATATATATATATATATATATATATGTTCTTATTGTTTGTGTGTGTGTGTGTGCTTTTTGTTTTTGTATATGTAAGAGGGATGGCTCTGAAACAAAAACACACACACAATTGATTCTAAAATTTGTGTCTTGTTGAGGGGGTAGGGGTTGTGTATTCTTGGTATTTGTATATTTATGTATGTATTCTTTGTGTTTTATGTGTGTGTGTGTGTTCTGTTTGTTTAGCTGTTCTTGGGTGTTTTAATAAGAGATGATGATTAGAAAATTCATATTTAGCTAGAAAGCTACACCAACCGGTCATAATGATGTTTAAAAGTAGACTAAACAAACTCAATAGGCATATATGTATGAAAAAACATTCAGATTAAATGTATGCACGAACTAAAGTATGTTACAACCGATTTATATAACTTAGCAAGTAAAGATTCTTCGATGGTGTTTCCGATTTTTATTATTGTTTTGGTTTTGATTTGGATTTAGGCTATTTTGATAGGCTAACTCATTGTTAACCGATAAAAATGGGGTTTGTTAAGTTTGTTGGAAATGTAAAATGACATAAAAGACATGTAGAGTAATCATTTAATATTATAAGACAAATACGTAATAAATACCATTAAATTAAAGTAAGTATTAAAAAATAATTCTCAGATTATTTATATTTAAATGGAATTTTATGCATCCCAAACAATATTATCAATCTCATCACAAATTTCTTGCATCTTATAGTGTGATTCTCAAATGTTATCATGAATAAATCTTAACTAATCATCTAGTTCTTATGTACGTATGTTAATCATTATATTTATGAACAATGTTGAAATCATGTATGTTGAATAATTCATTAGAGTATATTTAGGGTAAAAATGTTGTCATTATCATTTCTGTCGAGCATTCTCAGTAAAATTTGGCATTTTATTTAACACTAGGCGAATGCCCGTGCGTTGCGTGAGATATATAAAAAAAAATTTTATATTAAAAATAACTAAATCATTGTTATTAACAATTAAATAATAATTTCATAAAAAATATAAAAAATGATTTTTAGTATTGTTATTATGTTGAACTATATTATAAGAGATAAGGTTGGAATTTAAAGTTGTTTTTGCATATATAAAGTTATATGATTAAAATAGAAAAAAAATTAATTTTTAAAAATAAATAAATCGTTATTGTTATCTATTAAATAATAATTTCATATTAAATTAAAACGTTTATATTAAATATTATCATTATGTACAAAATACGATAACAGAGACATTTTTTTTTATCTATCTTAAATTTTATCATTATGTACAACATATGATAATAGAGACAACTTTTTATCTTAAATAGTAAAAAAAATGTTTTGTATCATAAATATTACATAATTATGTAGAACATATGATAATAGTGACGTCTTTTATAAGTTTACAGGGTTGTAAAATTTAGCTAACACAACCAAATACTCGGCATGTTACTTAAACTCGGCCTCCAATGGAAGCGAGTTTGCCTAACTCAGCCAGAAGACACTCGGATCCTTATTAAACTCGATCCAAATCTAAAAGATACGGTCCAAAATCATTTTCGAAATTCTGAAATTTAATTGGTCACTTGTCGACAAAGACAATCTCACCAAATAATACACTCAACGTCCTACAAAGTTAGATGAAAGGAAGATCTCATGGCTTAGTCCCTTTAAAATATTTCACAATCTTTCCTATTTATAGAGGATAATACATTCTCTTGTTTACTCTCATGATCAATGTGAGATGAAGACATTTTAATTAAACTCATTTCTTTATTTGCCAATAATTTCATTTTGTTAAATAAAATATTAAATAATAAAAATAAAATGTTATCGTGCAAATTTATTATTCAATAGTTCTATTTTTCAGTAATCTCGTAAGTTGCTATAAAAAGTCAAGTTTTTATTAAATAACTTTTTGTTAAATCTTAAAATCATAAATTCAGTTAGGTACTTAATATAAAAAGTTTGTTTATATGTATTTTTATGATTCAAAATGTCATTATAAAATGAATTCATTTATAAAATATAATCGAGTATATATTTCGTGCTTTTGAATCAAAGTGATTTTTCAAACAATTATAATTTTATGTTTAGGTAGATTTTTTTATATTTATATAACATTATGTAACTTATAATATTATTATAAACAATTTGAATAATCATGAGAGTTTCAAATGTATGTGGTGAAATAAAAATACTTCATTTATCGGTCCAAATTGATCAAACTCGGACCGATTCAGCTTAATATACCAAACTGCATAACATTTTTTCTATTGAAACTCGGTTTGTATATATTTTGGTTTTTGAATCAAATTTATTTTTCAAACAATTATAATTTTATGTTTAGGTAACTTATTTATAACATTATTAGAAACAATTTGAAAAATCATGGGAGTTTCAAATGTATGTGCTGAAAGAAAATGCTTCCTTTATCGGTTTAAATTAATCAAACTCAAATCGATTCAACTCAATATACCAAACTAAATAACGGTTTTTCAACTGAAACTCTGTTTGAACCTAAAAAAATCTTGTCCAAAACCATTTTCGGGATTCAAAAACTTAAATGGACAGTTGCAAATAAAGACAATCTCACCAAAGAATACCCTCAACATTCTAAAAAGGTAGGCATAAGGAAGTTCTCATGCTTTGATCCCTTTGAAACATTTCACAACCTTTCCTATTTATAGAAGAGGAAACCTTCTCTTGTTTACTCTCACCATCGATGTGGGATGAAGACATTATAATAAAACACGTTTTCTTGTTATTAAAACATTATTCAACTTATTTAGTAAAACACCATTTATCTTGTTTACCCTTTCTTTATTGTTCAATAGTTCCATTTTTCTATAATCTCGTAAGTTGCTATCCAAAAAAGTAAGTTCTTATTGGATAACTTTTTGTTCAATTCTAAAATCATAAATTCAGTTAGGTACTTAATATAGAAAGCTTGTTTATATGTATTTTCAAGATTCAAAAGTTCATTATAAAAAGAATTCATTTATAAAATATAATCTGAGTATATATTTCGTTCTTTTGATCAAATCGAATTTTCAAACAATTATAATTTTATTTTTAGGTAGATGTTTTTTTATAACATTATGTAACGTTTTTAAAATATCATTGGAAACAATTTGAAAAATAATGGGAGTTTCAAATGTATGTAGTGAAAGGAAATGTTTCTTTTATGGTCTAAATAGATCAAACTCGTACCGATTCAACTAAATATACCAAACTACATATTTTTTTCTAGTGAAACCCGATTTGTATATATTTCGTGCTTTTGAATCAAAGTGATTTTTCAAACAGTTATAATTTTAGGCTTATGTAGATGTTTTTTAATTTATATAAAATTATGTAGCTTATTTATAATATTATTAGAAATAATTTGAAAAATCATGGGAGTTTCAAATGTTTGTTGTGAAAGGAAAATGATTCCTTTATCGGTCCAAATTGATCTAGCTTCGGTTCAACTCAATATACTCAACTACATAATTTTTTTTCTAACTGAAACACGGTTTAAACCTGAAAAAATTCGGTTCAAAACCATTTTTGGAATTCTAAAAATTATCTGGACACTTGTCAATAT
Organism: Lactuca serriola; assembly: GCF_051521515.1. NCBI lineage: Eukaryota > Viridiplantae > Streptophyta > Magnoliopsida > Asterales > Asteraceae > Lactuca > Lactuca serriola. The sequence goes on from NC_136410.1 coordinate 48,631,148, forward strand.
AGACAATCTCACCAAATAATACGTTCAAAATCCTACAAAGGTAGGCATGAGGAAGTTCTCATGGTTTGATCCCTTTGAAACATTTCACAACCTTTCTTATTTATAGAAGAGGAAACATTCTCTTGTTTACTCTCACCATCGATGTGGGATGAAGAGATTGTAATAAAACACCATTTCTTGTTTATAGAACATTATTTAACTTATTTATAATATTGTTGTAAAGAAATTGAAAAGTCATGGGACTTTCAAATGAATGTGGTGAAAGGAAGTTAAAAAAAAGGAGGTTTCAAATGCATGAGATTCAAGAAAAAATGCTAGCTTTATAAGTATATATGATTTCCACCTATTCTTCAACACTCCAAACGAATGTTCGATACAACTTCAAAGAGATTAATGTACACGACTGAAAGCCTTTTGAGCACTGGTTGGAAGCACATGTTCAAATTTTGATTGATGATATCTAATATGTGGATATGGTGCATATATCATTTTCGATCATGATACTCTTTGTTTACTATGTAATATTTTGTGAAACAACCAAATTTTATACTTAAAAACCATTTAAAACACTTTTAAAAATAATAAACATCATTTGCAGAAATTCGGTCTCGATATTTCAAAAAGTTCTCAAAAACATTTTTAGTTTAAAAGAGGTTTTATAGAGTCATCAATTCAAATATCATTACACTAGCTTATAACCCGTGAGAACCATAGTTATAAAATTAATTAAATTTTTATAGTAAAAAATCACAATTATTAATCAATATTCTAAATAAATTAATAATAAAGAGATTTATGTTTTCTTAGTTATGTATATTTATAAATCGTTGATTTATAAGAAGAAAATAATACGCTAAGTCATATACTTGTGTTTATGAATAACTTGTAGAAGTTATCATCGATTGAAAAGAATACAACTTAAGATGAAGAATGACAGTTAGTGTTTTATAGTCTATATTATCATAGAAATAAAAATATCCTTATTTAAAGGGATAAAAAAATGGAATCACTTGCATAAGTTATCATCGACTGAAAAATCTCCTTATTATTGTAAAAACTAAGTGTTTGTTAATATATGTGAACTAATTATATGCATAATATGCAATGATTGTATAAATGGTAAGCTAAATTGTAATTATGGTATGAATGGAAGACGTAATGGTAATTCAATATCTTATTAAATTAAAAGATTATATATTAATAGATTGCATTAAATATATTGACACATGGCAAATTCTTAGAAATTTTTTGATATATTGACCCGTGACAAACATTAAATAAAGAGTTTTAGGAGAATGACACGCGTACAAACAAGACTATTCTTGTATTAATATGGAAAGATAAGATAAATTACCACTACATAATAATGACCTTCAAAATATCCCGAAGTCCTCTAAGCCTCGATCTTTACTTGCGGAAATTCACTCCCCTTATTTTTTTTAATATATACACACACACACACTTAGGTTCAAATGAGAACAATTATGTAATTAAGAACGTGAGAACAAATTTAGGTCATATATTTCTTTCTGCCATAAAACCCTCACGTGTACCGGTGCGACGAGAGAATATACTATTCATATGTGAATATAAACCACCACTACCACTAGGTCACATATTTTTCTGCCGCAAAACCCTCCAGCATACTGACACGACGAAAGAATGTATTATTCATATACGAATATAAAGGTAAGTATATTATCGCATTTATCATCCTCGCCACCGCAACCACCATTGCCACAATCACCACCACCGACCACCATATTCATACATGAATAATCACTTGAGAGTAGACACATACTTTTTCATATATGAATATACTTATATATTCATATTTGAATATAAATGTAAGTATATTTTTGCATTTACCACCCCCAACACTGCAACCACCGCTACCCCTGCCGCTGGCACCATCTCTACGACCAACCACCATATTCATCTATGAATAATCACTTGAGAATAGACAAATACTTATTCATATATGATTGTTCGTCATCGTCACCAACACATCCCCTACCGCCAATGTCACCAGCACCTCCACTGCCACCACTATCTCCGCCACCAGCCGTCATATTCATATATGAATAATCACATGTGAATAAACACAAACTTAATATATATATATATATATATATATGTGTGTGTGTGTGTGTGATTTTATAAGAAATTAAACAAATTAAAAGAAAAAGATAAGAAAGAGTGGAAGTATTCTTGTTATGTAGGTCATCTTACTGCACCACTGCACACGGGGTGGTGTGGTGTTCATTATACCACAACAGTGACACCTCATCACCTTATGGTATGCAATATCAGTACACCAGCCTAAATACTTTAAAAGATTACACCACCCTCTTTAACTTACTTATTGAAATATCCAATATTCAAAATTGAAATAATATTAATTATTAAATTTTCTTTTTGGCAATTTCACAAAAATATTGTTGTGTATATCATTATTTTTTAATGTATTCCCAAATATGTTTGTCATTTTTAAAAGAACATTTACATTTAAATTATTTTCGTTAAATATCATTTTTCCCCAAAAATGTGTCGTCATATTCATTACGATCTCAACCAAGTTTCTTAAAACAAAATGGTTGAGGATTGAGGAACAAGAAGGGTATGGATGTAAGGCATAATGTGCTAATGATGTGCAAGACAAAACGACGTTCGCGCGCATTACAAGATAATCCCCAGAAGATAACTGAAAGTATAATATATTTGCAAGATCCAGCACTCAACTTTCAAATATATACTTGGACAACACGAACTCTAAAAACTATCAGACGTAAATGTGACAAGATTTTGTAACACAATAGCAAAATGTTCCTCATGTAATGCAAAAGGGTCCTTATATTGATTAAGTTTAGACAATTTATCCACATTCCACTTGATCAAAGAAACACAAACGTCTCAAGGAATTTGATGAGCGTACGGCAAAAGAAACACCATGGGAATGGCAATTACTAATTACAAACTCGAGACAATCTCTTAAGCTAAGCTGAATGATGATGTAGTGCCTTCAACAAATTTCTTTGCTCCTTTGAACCATCTCTTGTCACCCGCTTGCGCCTTGCAGATGTAAAGTTTTCCGTCAGACACAGTGGCGGTGATCAGTTGATGCTTACCACCCTCGTCTCCATCGGCCGTCCTCGTTAACACAGACAACGAGTAGTATGGTTTTCCTCCGATCACCGGAGTTGCAACCTCCAATATATTTGCTGTTGCAACTGCATCTTGTTCAAATCCTCCCTAAACATACACACATCATCAAAAGCCAAGTTTCATTTCACACATATAAATTAATGAAGGTGAAGGTGGTTACCTCAGATGCGGTTTTCCCGAAGTAAGCTTGTTTCCCAAGCAAGTAATCCACCTGAAACCGATAAGATTATGCAATGTAAATCGATCTCATTCTTTGAGAGTTGCAGAGCTCGTTTATATATTACCTTTGAGAGGAACTCTTCGGGGGAGCCATAATCGGTGATCGATTTCTTATCAGTAGGAGTAACCATGACGCTAAGATTGCTTGTGGTGTCGAAGTTGTCTTCATAACGAAGCACCTGACCAGGGAACTCTACCTCCTTGCTAGGGTTCCACTTCGCTGGGATCGACAGCTTGAATCCCGGACCATCGTAAGGCACGAAGTCAGTGTTCGACTTCGGCTTCCCGAACACATTGGCTGTAATCAGAGAAAGCCCATGATGTCAAGTTTCAGATTTCAGAACAAAGTTTAAATTTCTAAGATTCAAATTTGGAAAGTACCTGCTTCACCATAGGCAGCATCTGCGGGAGAAACCTTGGAGCCGACAGCAGCTGCTCCGATGAGAACAGTGAGAGCTAACCGGCGAGATATTGATGCGTCGGCGGTTGTAGCTTCATCTCGTTTCTGTGAGCGGCAGACGATGAGTTGGTTGGGCTTGATCGGAGCCTGGCGGGATGAAGACGATGATGATCTGCAGGCTGGGGTTGAGAGAGCATGGAAACATGAAGTGGCAGCCATGGTTGTGGTGGAGAGAGGAGGCGGTGGTTTGGTGAGTGTGATTGCAGAAATGGAAGCCGAGGGTAAAGAGAGATTAAGAGAAAGGATTGGTTGGAAATGGATGAGAGGAAGATGAGATTATTGGGTTTGGATAAGGGTGTATTGGCTGAAATTGGTGCCAACTGTGAACGAGATGATCTTCAACTGTACTCGGATTGTCAAGGTGGGGTACAAAGGGACAAGGGGTGTGTCAAACCCGATTATCTTAATAATATAATTAAAAGTCGTAGTAATTGGTTTTTCATGTATTAATTATCTGATTATGTAGATTAATAATCAGTATAATCAGAATTTGAATAGATTTACTTCACATAACATGAACAAAAATCGGACCCAAAAATATGACTTGATAAAAATCTAGTGATAATGGTAAAAAAAAATAAGCCCAGCCCAATTAGAATTGGATGGGTTCGACTTCGAGGTCCGAGCATGCGAGAGGTCAAGATTCTATAAGTATAACTATGACCGATGGAAAATTGGTCAATAACATTATTTTGTAAGGTTTATAATTTTACAAGGGATAATCTGTAAAATAATCTATATATTTTGGTTTTATTACTGAAAAGTCATTTTTTATTTTTCTTTTTGCAATTTAACCATTAAAATCGAAAAAACTTGTAAAATAACCTTTAGAATCTGTTAGTGTCTGTTTTAAGGGTTAAATTACAAGCAAAAAATAATAAATGACTTTTTAATTAATAAGATTAAAGTTTAAAGATTTTTCTGTAGATTATATATATATATATATATATATTAAAAACTCAAAATAAAGATATTTTTTTATTAAAATAACACAATAATGACAATTTATGTCATTTTTGGAAATTTTTATGATTCTCTTTAATAAAAATTATTACTACAATCATAAAGTTATTATTTATACGGTATATAACTTAAGAGGACCTTTTTTGCATTTTTTAGTCAAATGCTACTTCATTATTGAACTTTTAATTCTTGGGTGTAAAACATTAATCATAAAACTACCAATTACCGAAGATCCTTTCACAAGCGAACGATACCTCAGAAAATAAAGACTTATCAGAGGTTGTTATTCATAAATAGAGCTCCATTATACACACTATGTGATCTAAAAACGCACTTCTTACGACAAATCAACAAAAGTTCGTTTTTGTGTTCACTAATACCTCATATTTACACTAGTCGGTCACCATTGTCATAAAAATCATGATATTTACACGTCACCACCACCACCACCATTTACCACCAACAACACCATCTTCATCACAAAACACCAATAACCCCTATCTCCGACCCACACTCTTAAGAGGGTGACCGAATAAGAGGGTGTAAAACCTGATAAAATATTAAATTTAATTCTTTTTACAAATATGAGGCATTAGTAAACACAAAAATGGTCTTTTGTTGATTTGTCGTAAGCAATACGTTTCTAAGTCATATAGTGTGTATAATGAAGTTCTATTTATGAGTAACAACCTCTGATAAGCCTTTATTTTCTGAGATGTCGTTCGATTGTGAAATGATCTTTAATAAGTGGTAGTTTTATTGTAAACATTTTACACCAAATACCTAAAAATTCAACAATGAACTGGCATTTGGCCTAGAAATGCACTTTTTGCGACAAATCAACAATGTCCTCTTAAGTAATATATGATATGGATGATATCTTTATGATTGTAGTAATTATATTTATTAAAGATAATCACAAAAATTCCAAAAATGACATAAATTGTCATTATTACGTTTTTTAGTAAAAAATGGGAAATCTGCGAAAAAATCCCAAAATTTTGCCCAAGTTTATGATTTAGTCCTAAATTAAATTTTACTTATGAAAAAGGACAGATTACCGGCTAATACACTCAGTTTGGCCCTAACAACCGGTAATCCTTATAAAAGCCGGTTACCCCAGCTCATTGACCTTATCACCCTCCATTAAACACCCCATCATCAACTCCTCTATAAAAAACCCCTTCTTACCCTCCATCAAAGCAAGACGTTACCTGAGAAGAATCAAAGGTAAGAAAATCCACGTGGTCCTCCAATATCGTGTTTCCCTTAAAACATTTGATTAATTTTTGTTTTATAGTGATAATGGAGACAGTAGATGACTTCGATACCATTGACGTGGAATTGGATGAGTTTTTCAAACACAAACAAAGAAGTCGATGCAAAGATGAGTTCCTAAATACTCTCACAAACGAAGCGCTTGACGAATGCACCATACCTGAGATAAACCTAAATGATTTTGAAGGAATGTCGGAAGATGAAGCACCGCAGGGAAAGTAGAGTGATAGTGAGGGTGACGATGAAGACAAATTTCAGTTTCAATACTCAACCCATGATCCGAAGGTGAAATGGAATAATATGAAGCCAGTTCTTGGAGAGAGGTATGAATCACCACACCAACTAAAGCTTTGTTTGACAAATTACTCTATAAGTAGGGGTTATCCAATTAGGTTCAAGAAATGTGATAATGTAAGGCTCGTGGCTGTATGTGCAAGTGACCCTGAGAAATTTCAATGTCCCTTTGTTGTAAGGGCCTCATGGATGAGCACTGAAAGAACATTCCAAATCAAAAAAATGGTTGAGCAACATACCTGTGTTAGGAATTTCCGTAGTGCTAATCTTATGGATCCCACATGGATAGCTAGGCAGTTTCTGAAGGAGATGATTAGGAAACCAAATCTGAAATGTAAGGAAATGCAAGCTATTATTCAAAGCAGGTTTCATTGCAAGGTTTCATGGTCAAAATGTTATAGAGCAAAGTGTAGGGCAATTTCTTTAATAGATGGAAAGTTGAGTGATCACTATGCAAAGGTTTGGGATTATGGACATGAATTGATGAGGTCCAATCCATGGAGTACAATTCAAATATCTGTCACTGTAAACTCTGATAACACTACTACTTTCCATAGAATGTATACATGTTTTTAGGCTATCAAAGAAGGATGGAAAGTTGGTTGTCGAAGAGTTATAGGGCTTGATGAGAGTTTTTTGAAAGGACAATGTAAATGTGAGCTGCTAACTGCCATAGGGAGGGATGCAAATAACCATGTGTATCCCATTGCTTGGGCAGTAGTTGAAATTGAGAACAAGCCCAACTGGCAATGGTTCTTGGAACTATTACATGATGACATGGAATTACAAGGAGGCTTGGATTTGTGTGTTATTTCTGATCAACACAAGGTAATGTTTTCAATTATCTCCTTTTTTTTCATTTCATTTATACATGGATCAAGCACTTAGTAATGATATTTTTTAATGTAATTGATAGGGTCTTTTGGAAGCTGTAAAGGTTGTATTGCCACGTGTGGAGCACAGACAATGTGCAAGACATGTGTATGCAAATTTCAGAAAGGTCTTCAGTGGTATAGAGTTCAAGAATATGTTTTGGACATTTGCCAAGTCAATTGTTGAAGGAGACTTCAAATTCAATATGGAGAAGATCAAAGAAGTCAATCCTGCTGCTTATGATCATTTGATGGCAAGGGAGCCTTAATCTTGGTGCCGGACATTTTTTAAAGGTGGAATGGCATGTGAGGCTGTTGAAAATGGAATGGCAGAATATTTTAATGCCATCATACTTGATGCCAGAAAGAAGCCTTTGTTGGCCATGCTTGAGGAGATTAGACTGTATATGATGGAAAGGTTATTTAACTTGAAGCAAGAAGCACGCAAATGGGTGAATAATGTGTGTCGAGGAGCTATTAAGAAAATGGATGAGTTTGCTTTTGATATCAAGTAAGTATTATGTTCATCCTAGTGGTTTGAAATTGTTAATGTGTACACTAATTAAAACTTGTAATGTGTTTGCAGGACTTGGTATGTTCATCCTAGTGGTTTGAATGCTTTTGAAGTGAGAAATGGCTTCCACTCATATGGAGTGAACTTAGAGGGGATGTACTGTACATGCAGACTTTGGGAGTTATCTGGGATCCCCTGTGTCCATGCACAAGCAACCATAATTTACACATAACAGGATCCAACTAGATTCATCAGCACATGGTTTGGTAAGGACAAGTTCTTAAGTGCTTATGAGTCTAACATCCTTCCTGTTAATGGCAGTAATATGTGGGAACCAACACCTTACACCAAAACACTACCACCTATCGAAAGAAGGATGACAGTAAGGCCTTGTATGAAAAGGAAAAGGCATGTCTCTGAGCATCAAGACAGGTTTTCCCAAGTCTCCTCTAAGGGTAGAACTATCCAATGTCAGAATTGTATGCAAATGGGGCACAATAAAGTGTCTTGCAAGAATCCCTCAGTCCAACCAACACCAAAGCCTAAGAAGAAAATAGGAAGGCCAAGGTTGAATCTAGAATTGACCAATTGCACTAGACTTGGGAGAGGTGGTGGAAGAGGTGGTAGAAGAGGGGGTAGAAGTGGTGGAAGAGGGTCTACCAGTGTTTATGAAGAAGGTGAAAGTTCTGGGAAAAAAGAACCTGGGATTGAGACTCAATTTTTCACCCAAACAACACCTAATTTTGAGAGTCAATTTGTCACCCAAACAACACCTACTGTTGACAATGAACATGTATCAGAAACACATGAAGCTGATGTTAACATTAATGATGAAGGTAATGGTATTGAAATGGCTGACCTGGATCAAATACTGAGTGATTTGAGTTACCTTAGAGAGTCAAAATACAGTGAAGCAGAGATCCTTATGTGTCTTAATATCACCCAATCACAACTGAAAGGATTTGATGCTTTGATTCACCAATCCAAACAAGCTGCAAAGGTATATATTATAACATTGACAGTGGATTTTATTTTTCAATAACATAATAACTAACTTGTATTCTTTCTAATACAAGGAAACACATGAGGACAATGGTGAAGATGTACCAGAAACACAGGAGGACAATGGTGAAAATGGAGCTAAAGAATCACAGGAGGACAATGATGAAGATGGAGCTGAAGAATCACAGGAGGAGGGTGTTGATGATACTCAAGTTAGGGTTAGAACTCAAGTCAGGGTTAGAACAAGAAAAACTTCTGAAAGGATCACTAAAAACATGTTGAAGAAAATTGTGATTGACAAGAAAGGAAAGGGAATGGCTCCAGAAAAACCACTTAATTTGGATTAGATTGGTTAGGATTTAAGCAGTTATATGGGCTACTTGGGCAACTTTGTTAGGAAGCCCTTTTTGGTAAATTTGTTAATATGCCCTTTCTTTTGTAAACAATATACAATATGGCTGCATTGTTAACACTTTGGGACTTCAGATTGGGCAAATTTGTTAGGAAGCCCTTTTTGGTAAATTTGATAATAAGGATATGCTTTTTCTTTTGTAAACACTTTGGCTGATTTTGGTATGTTTTGTTGATGTATAACTTACATCCATTTTGTTCATTATGTTATATTGAAAAACATCCTTCATTTTGTTCATTTTGTTGATGTATAAATTATGTTATATTGAAAAAGATCCTTCATTGTACATTGCTCAAACAGTAGGTATCCAATAAACCATTTTTCATTCAACAAAATACAACTTACATCCAACTGTCATTTAACAGTTTCACAACAACTTAAAACTACTTCAACATAATCCACACAATCACCAACAAACACAAAAAAAACCCAATCTTCCATTTTTCACCTTCACCTTGTACAGGAACCTCTTGAATGCCATTGTCGTGAAAATCCACAGCTTCTTCCACAAATTCTTCCGCAAACTCATTGTGTACTTGAATGTCATTATTGTGAAACTCCATCAACAAGTTTCTGTACCAGTTGTTTGGTAATGGGGGATCGACCCAAGCAAAATACTTGCAATCTTTTTCCTCATCCTGTTATATAGGAAATAAAACCTAATTGGAAGACATTTGAGATGTAATTAAAGAGGTTTAAGGGATACTTACCCGGAAATTAGGGCAGCCGATGAACCTCCTGCCAGGAGTTGTTGGCCTCCATGATGTCCACTTACCAACGGGGTCTTCACAAAAGCATGTTTCCCTTAATGCTTGCCTTCGTGATCGGATATTGCTCCTACTTCCCACTGAACTTGAAGATGCCATTTTGCTTTGATGGAGGGTAAGAAGGGTTTTTTTACAGAGGAGTTGATGACGGGGTGTTTAATGGAGGGTGATAAGGTCAATGAGCTGGGGTAACCGACTCTTATAAGGATTATCGGTTGTTAGGGCCAAACTGAGTGTATTAGCCGGTAATCTGTCCTTTTTCATAAGTAAAATTTAATTTAGGACTAAATCATAAACTTGGGCAAAATTTTGGGACTTTATCGCAGATTTCCCTAAAAAATTATTTTTATTTGGAGTTTTTTAATAATTATACATAAGTTCTCTTCAAATTAATTATAAAAAAAATCTTCAGAAAAATCCTTAGTTTAATCTTATTAACGAAAAAGTCATCCATGATTTTTTTTTTTGCAATTTAACCCTTAAAACCAGCACTAATCGATTGCAGAGATTATTTTGCAAGTGTTTACCGGTTTTAATGATTAAAATGAAATAAATAAATAAATAAAAATTATAGAGATTTTGTTTTGCAGAATTCCCTTTTATAACGATTATCATTTATTTTTAAAAATTAACTTTTAAGCAATCGATTTTCAATTCATACGTTTTGTATGATTACATGTTTTCTAATATCGAATAAGTCATTTTCTTTTTTAAAAAAAATATATCGTTTGACTAAGATTTTAAATTTTGTTATAAATTTGATTCAAGTTTAAAATTTTGTTATGAATTCGTCCCAATTTTAGTTTTTTTCTTTTACAAATTTATTTTTCTACAATCTTTTTTAAACTGTTTTATAATGGTTTAAGATATTTCTTAACTGTCAATATTGATGAAGAATCAGACAGTGACTCCAGACCAACTCTTGTTCGCAAGAAACAGAAAAAAAAAAAAAAAAACCCAATTCTCAGCCATATGCGCGACCGGACTGATACTGAAGTCTCTCAAAAGACTCTGGTAGTCATTGGGGTCCCCGCAGACCTATTAGCTTCAACCCTCTCCAGCCACTCAGACACAGTAAGTGTGTTTGTTTCATCTGATCATGGAGACTCGATCCCAATTGAATCCCAAGAGGATCTAGTTGGTTCTAAACACCCTAAGGTCTCCAGGGCTTCCCATCTCCATTTTTTTTTAGGAACAGGAGTTGCTCCATACTTAATTCTATCATCCAAACACTTGATACACATTCCCAACCGCAGGGCGATTCTTCAGCCCTAGCCAGAACTGAACCAAGGCCACACTTGACTACGAGTCGAGGAGACCAAGGAAGCTCAAGAAATCCTACACCGCTTACCTTACAATCAGGTGGTTTAGGCATGGTGAGCACAAACGTGCAAGGATCCATGTGATAGGTTTTAGGCATAAGAACAATCCTATATGCTCATACAAACTCTAATGCTTGGATCTAGGTTTCTCTATTGTACATGCTTTGAATCTAAGACTAATAAACTTAGATCTAACATATTATAAACTGAATTAGGGTTTATAGAATTACCTTTGATTGTTATATAGCAATAACAATCAATTCCTTGCTTGGATTGGCTTCAAAAGCTTAGTGCCTCAAGTGCTGCACCTCTAATGGAGTCACAAACACCTTATGCAACTTGGATGAAGAGGAGAAGAAGAGAGGCTGCCCAAAAACGACTAGAAACCCTAGAGAATCAGTTCCACACGTTTTTGGGGCCTAAGGGGTCCTTTATATACTTGTGTGGGCTGCTAGGGTTTCAGTCAAAACCCTAATGGACAACTTAAACTCTAAGAAGCCCATGGAACCTTCTGGATAAGGCCATGGACGAAAATATGATGGGCTTCCATCATAATTTCGTTCACCCCTTATTCCTTTAGCATTCCTTAGCCCAATAACTCAATTATCCAATAATTGCAGTCCAGTCCCCTAAATTTAATTAATCTCTTTTAGCCACAAAATTAATTATCAATTAATTCTTGACTAATACTAATTAAACAATATGATTTCTCCTTTAATATATTATTCTCATAATATATTAATAAATCATATTTAAACTTTTCTCTCCTTAAATCATCCTACATATTGCTATGGTGAAGGCAACCCAAAAGGACCATGCTCATAATCGGGTCAAGTACATACCAAAATAGTTATGGACTTAGACACTAATCCAACAGTCTCCCACTTGGATAAGTCTAATAACTATTTTCCATATGACTTCAGAACCTGATCAGCAATCGTAGCTTTTAAAAGCCGCTGTCAACTCTGCTCTTATCAGATACGCATGTCCTTTAGATAAGGGATTATATATTCCTCCATTCTCAAGATATCGTATAGACAAAAGACATGAATTTCAATCATTCTCTATATTGTTTCCCGACTTCCGATTTATGACGACTGACAATAGACTACAATTGAACACATCAACTTAGTCCCGGCTTGGCCAAGCGCTTAGGTGTCATCATTAAATCATCGAGAGGCCCACAGATATCGCTTTTATCCCACTTTGGGTAAAAGGAATGGATAAACTTCGACTCAAATGCTCGCTTGCATTTACTGATCGAATCACACACAATAATAAGTTTTATAACACCAAGTTACTGGTGCGTTTACTTATTATCAATGTGCAACCGACCAACAAATAACAACTCACATGTCTCGGTTTCAAGAATATACAATATTATCGTCTCACTAATCACTCGTGATAAAACCATGAAGTGATCCAAGTGAGCGTGGGTTTAATCCAATACTCTAATCTTATCAAATCATTCATGAACTCTACAGCAAACTTGTGCCATGTCTAAACACTCCAGACAATCTACAGACCGATTCATGACAGTCTTTATTCACACCTACTCCCAACGTATGACCGACTGTGGATGTTTGAATAACCTAGTTATTCTGGAAGTCAAAACATGCAAACTGAAACATAACAATAATGCTTAATCCTATATGACCCCAAACTTGTGAGTGTAAATAAAACACTTCTATTTATCCACCATATTGATTACTCATTATTTATCATTTAATGTTTTGGATAATCAACTCATTACTTGAATTACAACAACAATTGTCCCATGCTCTAAGCATGCACACCTTGTTTCCTATGGTCCATGCTTTGTGAAATAGATCAACTGAAAACTTTTCCAATGATGCTCATTTCACAATTCCTTAATCCTAACTGTTAGTGTAAGAACACAAGGTTCTTGCCACTACTAGAATATGATATATTCTAACATTTTATGCAACGATCCTTTTGCAAAATCATAGCACAAAAGTCACCAAGACTTGGCCAATGAAATTACAAAGTACTCTATCGGAAATTGTTAAAAGACAATTCTATAGACGTGAAGTCTCACATTCAAAGTACATTCCTTTGAACATCCTTCTTGCATAAAAGTTTCTAATCTAGACATAGATTCTCAATATCCAACTCCCAATATGGAAATATTTCCACATTAGCCATATGACAACTCATTCTTAATAGAATCTTATCTATTCATAATAATGTCGATATAGTCCATCCAATACCATACTTCCAACTACTCACAAGCGACCAATCCTCAGCAAACTTTGGATCGTCATTTGATAGTTGTTTAATTATTTTAGTCAAAACTGATTCTAATCCTTTTTCCCTCTTAATGCGCTAGACATTTGGAAAATTTTAGAATGGTCAAGTATTATAGCATTTGCAATCAATCCTATACCCGAAGCGTATGGGACACGATGCATAATATCTTACATAAAGATATGATACTTTATCAATCTTCTGCCATAATATTTTATGTGTCACATTCTCACAATTCGAACTATGAAGAGGGATGCCGTAATCATAGTCGAAATTTGAGAATACACTATGTATCCTTTGACTAAATTTATTAAAATTTCTCAATCTAAGCTTTAGATTTTGAAACAAAGTATATAATATTCTCTCCCTTAATTATAGCAAAGCAACTTTTCAACCCATGCAACTTTGCAAATTGAATCTTGTTTTCTATAATTAATATTGCTAACTTGCAATACTCGCCATAATAATCATACAAGCATAACATTTATGCATATCATGATGATTATTATATAAGCATAACACTTATGCTCCCACTAGCTTTGACATGTATTCAGAAAACAAATGAACTTCCAGAAAAACAATGCTTATTGAATTTCTGAAATTCATATTTCTAATACCAGACGCTTCGATAAGCCTTTATCTAAGCTTCTTAAACTTATACACCTTTTCCTTAGATAGCTCATATGTGTGTTTGAACAATTTAGAACTTATTTTACTAAGTTCCAAATGTTCAAACTAATTGCCAAATCTCACAATTCGAACTATGGAAAGGGATGTCGTAACCATAATCGAATTTGAGAATACAATTTTTCACAATTGCTATCTTCTTAAGATCTCTCTTAGTGAAAGCATTTCCTCACAGTCATTTTTATGAAGGAGGGAATCTTATGACACTTATATATTACGGTGTATGAGTTCCTATCCATGTGAATTTGCCAAAACCAAAGTTTGTGACAAATTCAACCTCATATGGACTGAACTTTCTTAATCTTGATTTCTTGCCTTATGGTAACACGAGTGCCCACCATGTCTTCCAAGTAGTTTAGTAATTTGTCCTTACATATCAATGTACTTTTCATTGACTAAGGCTCTAGTATGCATTCAAATGAGAACTCATAGAACTCACATACACAATTAACTTAGTTAGAATGGCATAGAAACAAAATAATGCCAGCACGATAGGTTGTAAACCTCAAGTCGTGTGCTAGTGATGATCTATAAGGTTTATTCTTGATTTGTTCTTGAAACCTTTCAAGACCATTAAGACTCCCACTGACTCCTTGATATATAAGATTCTATTGTCAAGAAACATTTCTTGACAAAGCAAATATTCAAGAGTTAGTGTAGTTCTTATCAAGACAAAACACTTCACATAATTGGTCCTAGTTGGTCTTTATCTTATCCAAGACAGCACAACTTATCAATTTCAAATGTGCAAGAATAAGAAAACTTTTCCAAGTTCCACATTTGATGAGTGTTATAAACCTACTTAAGACTTTTCACTCAATGTCACAATCTTGACTCTAAGACTTGATATTGGAATGAAGTATGATTGACTTATTGATTTAACCATTTCTACAATACTTGATTCCTCTTCTTAGATATGCAATTGCACTAAGACTCACTTAGAGGATCTATTGAGACATGGTTCTTAATCTTTAAGACTTATCATAAAACACAATAAAAGGTACTCTCCCTTCTTCTTAGAAAAGAGAAACTTTTATCTTTCTGCCTACTTGATTCTTCTTTATTCGTTCTACTATTCATTAAAACTCTTTCAATCAACTCAGAATTACACTTAATCTTATAAGTATAATCATGTTTACTAAACTTTAGTAAATCATGACGAATATCTTTGTCACTCTTGTGGTGGACTTGATCAATGCACAACCTTGTGTACTTGATCTCCTTGTCCTTCAATTCACACTTTGCCAAAGAATTAGTCTAAGTTTCCCAAATGTGAAAGTTTTTCATTCATCATACAATACACGTTGCATGATTCCAAGTTTCTGTCCAATTGAAACTTGGGTGATGAGCAACTCTCCCTATTTGGTAAACTTTTGATATTTCCACAAATAATACAATTAAGAATCAAATCCATTATTTCTAATAATAGAAACCTTCAAACATCAATTTTTTCATACATGCCATTGCAAGGATAAATAAGATAAAATCAAAAAATCATTTTATTGCAGAAAAATTTGTCCTTACAATGCAACTCAATTGAAAAACTATGTTATTACATATTTCTTAACAATCTATTCTAACTCCAAGTATTAGCTCAAGAATCCATTCTTCAAGTAATGTGATCGAAATCCATTTCTTCATGATTAGATTCAGCTCACTTCTTTTCTCAAGCTTCCTCTCCTTTCTTCGATCCTACAAAACATCAAAATGTAATCTTATCACATCATGTATTAAGAATCTAGAATAGGAACTCAAAAGAGTTAGATAATGGATTTTACCTGAAGTAGAGCCATATGTCTTGACTCTCCCATCTCTTAGATCTCTCAGGTAGTTAGGGCAGCTTCATCTCCAATGCCCTTTCTCTTGGCAATAAAAGCAAATGGACTCCTTTGGCACAACACATTGGACAATCACAGACTTAGTTCTTTCTGGACTTCCAATGTTGCCAGTGTCCATTGAAGTTTGGGAGTTTAATTCACTTGACAAATTTGCTTGACCATCACGCCAATTCATCGCTGATTCAGCAGCTATGAGCAAATAGGTGAGATCAATTAGGGTCACGTCGTGGTCCATCATATAGTACTCTCTAATGAACTCACTATATGATTCAGGAAGTGACTGAAGAACCCAGTCAACAGCCAACTCACTTGAAATCTCGACACCCAACATGTTTAACCTATCAATGTGTGACTTCATCTCTAAGACGTGCGCACACACAGGTTTCCCATCTTCGTGTTTACTTGTCAAAAGGGCTTGAGTGAGCTTGAACTTTTCAAGCCTTTGAACTTGTGGGTCAGGGAGAATAATAGGAGGAGGTGGAGGAAGTGAAGCATGACTCTCATTTCCTTGATCGTATCTCGGAACGTCATCTTCATTTGGAAAGCTTGTTCCAAAGGATTTGGGAAGACCATTGTAAGATGTAGACATCTACAAAACGGGAGAAAATTCAAGTTAAGTTGATTAGAATTCTTAATGCAACACCCAAACGAAACATCAAGCTAGGATCCAACACAATACTCTACAACCTAGAAGAGGGATGCCGTAATCTAGTTGTAGTATATTTGAAGGTAGGTAAATGACGATTTATCAATTTCCACCATGAAAAACGAAAAGGAAGATTAAGTTTTAAATGAATTGAAACTCCTAGATCTTTTGAGATTCATTGAACTTTTCAATGGCATGTTTAATCTCGATTATGCCCTACTATTTGTGACTGGGATGCCGAGGATCACAAACAAGGTGTGAATAACCATACGAATCACGTGGTGCACCCAATGCTACTATTACCTAATCAATGTGCCGGTTAGCCACACACGCTCCATTGATCTATGATAAGCATCGAGCCACCCTTCGCCACCAATGTCATCCCCAAATTAGTGTGCCGGTTAACCACACACGCTCCACTAACGTTTGACAGGGGTACGAAGTGTTATTCTATGGATTAGCACACAATTTCACATTTTTCCTAAAGTAACTATGATTTGGGAATTTGAAAAGGCATTTAGTTACTTTGTACTTCATTATACTTATAATGGAAGGTTTATGTCCTATCCTACCCGTTCGGCTAACGACCCTCCACTAGTCAAGAGTGCGGTGGGTAAGAGTGGATACCCATTCAATCGCCATTTTATAGGCAATTTCCTTAAACACCCCTTATAGACCAGCTTCGTGAATGAGGCCTACTAACGGTAAGACTGACTGATTACTCATACATATATAATATTAGACTTTTAATGTTATATATAGTATAGGGTGTATTTTACACTTTTAAAATACTAGGTGGTTTAATTTAGTGAATTATACTTTTAATTTAATTAAATGTAAACCAAAACTTTATGGATTTATTAATTCACTTTTAATTATACACGTTAATTAATTAATAAAACCATAAGGGTGAGATTTGAACTTTTCAAATTACTAGGGTTTTAGAATTTAACATTTCAAAATTAAACTTTTAATCAACTTTTAAATCCTAAAACTTGAGGGCAAGTTTTGAGACATTTCAAAACATTAGAGTTCAGAATTTAAATGTTTCAAAATTAAACCTTTTAATCAAAATTTAAATTCCAAAACTTGAGGGCAAGTTTTGAAACTTTTCAAAACATAAGGGATCAAATAACAAATAACATAAATTAAACAATTAATTTCATAATTATCTATATTTGACCTAATCTTATTTTAGTCATTAGATAATTACCAAATAACTTTAAATAATCCATATTTATCACATAAACAACCAATATTTAAAAGATTTGAAATTATCTATTGTTTTGGCAAGGATAATCACTAATTTAAGATAAAAATCGGATTTTAACTTCAAAAAACAAATTAGGCATCAAATCCAAGTCAAAACAACAGTTAAATCCCGAAATTCCCTCTGTCTGACCCCTGGACTCGCCGAGTTAGGGACTGGACTCGCCGAGTCAGACAGACTCGCCGAGTTCATCCACTGACTCGCCGAGTCAGGTCGGGCAGAGGCCAAAAAATCGTTTTTCAGTAAATAATTCAACATAGCATCACATACAACTGAAACCAATCAAGGCTCTGATACCACTGATGGGTTTTAGGCATAAGAACAATCCTATGTGCTCATACAAACCCTAATGCTTGGATCTAGGTTTCTCTATTGTACACGCTTTGAATCTAAGACTAATAAACTTAGATCTAACATATTATAAACTGAATTAGGGTTTATAGAATTACCTTTGATTGTTATATAGCAATAACAATCAATTCCTTGCTTGGATTGACTTCAAAAGCTTAGTGCCTCAAGTGTTGCACCTCTAATGGAGTCACAAACACCTTATGCAACTTGGATGAAGACGAGAAGAAGAGAGGCTGCCCAAAAATGACTAGAAACCCTAGAGAATCAGTTCCACACGTTTTTGGGGCCTAAGGGGTCCTTTATATACTTGTGTGGGCTGCTAGGGTGTAATGACCCATTCCCGGTGTGAAGAAGGAGAAGAAGAAAGAAGCAAGGAGAAGAGTTGGAGTGCAAAGATCCAAGGGCGAGTCTGAGTTATTTGAGGTATTTTCGGAGTTCCCTCTTGTTATATGCTTTAAACTTCCACTAGGGCTCTCCTAAGAGCTAGTTGATGCTTGTTCCAAGCCTTATGTGTGCATGTATGCCTTAATAAGTCGAGATATCTTTAGATCTGAATGATGGGGTGTTGTAGAGCCCAGATCTACTGTCTTTTTGGAGTTACTTTGCATATTAATCATAGATCTACCCATTTTGTGCATCTTTTGGCCTTATTTCCCTTTCTCATGAGGTTGTACACGTAAAGTTGGAAACTTTACGTGGTAAATCAGCTTATTGGACTCAGATCTATCAATTGTATGTGTTGGATTCAAACAAAATCGAGTAAAAATCAGTTGCATGGCGGCAACTCGGCGAGTCGGGAAGAACGACTCGGCGAGTTGGGTCGCGAGTCCCCGATTCCTTCATTTTGGTCAGTGTCGAGTGAATCCAGTGAGTTAGAGAGTGGACTCAGCAAGTTGAGAGTAGACTCAGTGATGGAGGGACTCGGCGAGTTGTTCATACAACTCGGCGAGTCCAAGGCAATCTTCTTAGGATCATGAACAACTCGTCGAGTTTGTTCATACGGCTCAGCGATTCGGATGAAGATTGTCTGAGTTCTTGGATCAAGAGGGTACTCGTCGAGTCGATGCCACACTCGACGAGTAGCAGCGTGTAGAACTGAGAAGTGAGAGTAGGACTCGGCGAGTTGGGTGGCCCAACTCGGCGAGTCAGCCTAAAGAGAGTTGACTTTGACCAAGGGTAAAAGAGTCATTTTACCCCAAGTGCAGTGTTTAGTATTTGATTGAGTGTGCTTATGGACTTGTAGCCGAGGAGATTCAGGAGCAGCAGCCGTTAGCTTCCCGAGCCACACACTCAGCAGCCAGCTTACGAGGTGAGTTTCCTTCAAGTAGGGACGGGTCTAAGGCCACAATGCCGGCCCGTCCAGTTAGCAGTAGTTTTCCGGACTTCGGTCCGATGTAGCAGCTAGTATGTTTGATGCCTTTGTGGCTCAGACAGGATTTATGTGTTATGTTTTAAGTGTTACGTGTTATGTGTTCCGGGCTACGGCTCGATGCAGTATGCAGTATATGTGTTCATGCTAGTTGATATGTTATGATATGTTCAGTCAGTTAGTTCCGGACTCCGGTCCGATGCAGGGGACAAGGTCCCAGTTAGTTCCGGACTTCGGTCCGATGCAGTTAGTTCCGGACTTTGGTCCGATGCAGTTAGTTCCGGACTTCGGTCCGATGCAGGGGACAAGGTCCCAGTTAGTTCCGGACTTCGGTCCGATGCAGTTAGTTCCGAACTTTGGTCCGATGCAGGGGACAAGGTCCCAGTTAGTTCCGGACTTCGGTCCGATGCAGTTTCCGGGCTTCGGCCCGATGCAGTGGGCAAGGCCCAATATGTGTTATATGTTATTGTATGGTATGTGGTATTTTGGGGGAGCTCACTAAGCTTCGTGCTTACAGTTTCAGTTTTGGTTTCAGGTACTTCCGCAAGCAAAGGGAAGAGCTCGGGGTGACAGCATCGCACACACCACAGCTTAGCTTTTATCCTGGGGATGGTTTTAGTTGTTTTGGATTTGATGTAGTATGATACAGTTTTCCGCACAGTATTTTACTATGATTGGGATACATCGCGTATGTCTTTATGTTATGATACTCATATTATGGTTTTGATTATATTGAAAAATGAAAATTTTTGGATCGTATTTTTGGGTCGTTTCATAGGGTTTCAGTCAAAACCCTAATGGACAACTTAAACTCTAAGCAGCCCATGGAACCTTCTAGATAAGGCCATGGACGAAAATATGATGGGCTTCCATCATAATTTCGTTCACCCCTTATTCCTTTAGCATTCCTTAGCCCAATAACTCAATTATCCAATAATTGCAGTCCAGTCCCCTAAATTTAATTAATCTCTTTTAGCCACAAAATTAATTATCAATTAATTCTTGACTAATACTAATTAAACAATATGATTTCTCCTTTAACATATTATTCTCATAATATATTAATAAATCATATTTAAACCTTTCTCTCCTTAAATCATCCTACATATTGCTATGGTGAAGGCAACCCAAAAGGACCATGCTCATAATCGGGTCAAGTACATACCAAAATAGTTATGGACTTAGACACTAATCCAACACCATGAACTCGAGGGACACCCCCGTGCGACAAAAAGGATTTGACGGATATGATTCTGATGACTCTTGGGTTCAATATAAACCACATACTGAATCCGAAGTCAAAAAGTATGAAGCTTTTAGAAGGGCATTTCAGGCCCGCAAAGATCAACAAACCAAACAACAGTAGTTAAAAGAGCAGGAAATTTAAACAGTTGCCAAGTACTGGGCGATGCGATGAATAATGTAAACACTGTGGCAACAATCCTAAAAGTTCAAGACTGGATGACCTTAATGACTGAAACCATCTAGAAAGCCCAAACACTTCAAAGTGGAGCAGGTCCTTCAAAGCCCACTCAAACTACCAAAATTCATGCATCCAACGAAGACGGTACCGCAATTGAAGTCAGCTCCGGACCAACTTTTGGTCTGGATGATATTGATATGACTGAAGTTAATCAACCAACTCAGTCAAATGACTTCATGATGGTGTTTGATGATGAAGATTCAAGCAATTCTCAGCACTCAACTTCCAAACCAAAGGAGAAGAAGAAAAAGAAGAAAATGATTGTGACGCGCAAAGAGTTTCTTAGTCTCCAGGAGAAAGTTGACAAGATATTGGCCGCAGTAACCATACCGCAACAAACCGATGTTGTTGGGCCACAGTCAGTTGTGAAACGAGTTGAAAGAGTAGAGACAAGGGAATGCCTGGCTGCTGAACAAATATTGCTCAAAGTTGAAATGGGTATCCGTGCCCTCGACAACAACATAACAGCAGACCACAAAGAGTTCATAGCTACTGCCAAACATCTTATCTAAGAGGTCACCTCAATCAAAACAGAACTTCAATCTTCAATTTCTGATCAAGCTATTCAGTCCAAGAAGCTTGTTGAGGAAACGCATAATGCTTACAAATCAACCATCTTTGTGCTCTAATCAACGATCAACAATCTCCGACGCTCCCTGACCGCAAGCATTCATGGCCAAGAGATCCTCAAGCTCACCAAAGACATCCATCAATTGATGTTCAACACGAATATCCCCGACAATCAGCAACTTTCTGATATCCTGAAGTCCCAATTCAACAATGTTTTCACGAAGATTGATGGACTCCGTCAACGGTTTGAGGACCAACAGGTCAGTTCCTCAAAAGGGGGAAGTGAGCACTCTGATCCACATCTCCATCAATCTCGGGTCACACCAAACTTCGGTCTATCTCACTTCGCTCCGGAACAACCAATTGCAACTCCTGAAGCTCACCAATCTCCAATTTTAACTACGGGTCAAGCTAAACCTTCCACTCCGGTGCCTTCTCCTCCAAAATCTCCTTCGCAGATTCAAACTAGCAACATGAATCTCCTCCTCGCCAAGAAACCCCACCTCAATTTAGAAACTTGGCACCAACTAAGTCATCAGAACACTCAGATGACTCCCCTGCAATGAAGCAAAGGAAGATTGATTGGAAGGCGGCCAAGTTCGCGAAACAAATATGGAGAGACCATGGGTTCAACACTACTATAGATGAAACCCTTATTAATTCATGGGTTAATCCAACCCGCATGCTTCTGGATGATGACTACAGGCCAATACTGACATACGCTGAGCCTCCAGAAGATGGCTATTGGGACATTCCCATTTCTCCGAATGCCATGTTTTTCATAGTTTTTGAACCATTTGACCCAAGCCTTCCTAATGATCAAAGGTTTCCTTTGGAGTTTGAACGTCTCAACAAGTTCCATGGAAAGCATGGATCCAAATTCGAGGATATATGGTCAAATGATAAGCCATACGGAGTCAAGAACTACAAGATCCGTAAATTCATGAAATCTGAATTCCTCCAATACACGTTGACAAGAAAAGGTTGTGATTATATCCATACTCAAGCTGACTTTCCGTGTATGAATCCAGAAGAGGAATTCTTAATCGCAAGGGTGTTTCAACTCAAATCCGAAAAACACTCCAAAATGAAGATAGCTTATGAAAAAGCTTGCGAGTACCTACGGTGTGCAATATGCAATTATGCTAAAATAGATGCTGGCATTCATCCGACCCTGGTTCAGAAGTTCAACCTGTCACACCCCTGAACCAGACGACGAAATCGTCCAGGGGCTCGTGTGACTATCAATTGAATTATCATCACAATGAATATCATGAAACATAACACAATCATCACCAAACATTACATATTACAACTGATATTTTTCACATCAAGTACATTATCTTAGGTTACATGTTCCCAAATATTAATTATACGATGATTTGACATTTTACAAAATAAATTTCCTACACTTGAAAGTTCCCCTGCTTAACGGTTACCTGAGAATACAAGTTATTTTGAAAAAGGTCAACATATATAATGTTGGTGAGTTTATAAGCATGTTTGAATGAAAGTCTTTATATTGTTTGTAAAACCCAGAAAATCCGATATTTTCTGTAAAAAGTCTGAAAAATGATGTGAAAATCGAGTATAGATGCATGTGTGAATTTAGTGAAAACATGTATAAGTAAACGATCCAATATTTCCTTGTATTATATCTGTTGTAAGTAGAATTTAATAAATAATAGTATTTTCCCCCAGAAAACCCGATATTTTCTGATTTGTAAAAGTGTGGTAGCCCTTGCATTTCGTATGAATTGTTTCGTATTAATATGATTTAAGCACTTGGATTCCTGTAATGTATTGATAATAATAGATCTCTGTGTGAGTCGTTATAATCATGCATGATAGTGACTAATTTGCCTGTCTTGGCATTTTTCCAAACGTCGGTTTTGATCAAGGTTTTGTCACCCTAGACTGACATAGTCTAACTGTAGCGAACGACTCAGGTGTGGGGGAGTCACCTCCGTATAGATCTACATACAAACTCCCGCTCTCCCTCCAGGAGACTCTTATTATAACTACAAGCTACGACCATACACTCAATGGTGTCAGCCGAGAAGTCTCACTAGATCCCAATTATTGTCACATGAATATGTATAACGTTATATGTATTTAGAATTTCGAACACCAGATGATACATGAATGTGAAAGGATAAAGCCCAACAAACATGAAAAAAAAACAACTGTGTCCCATTAGACATGTAAGTTATTTCCAGGCTTGTTAAGTATGCAAATGGACACGTTAAAGCCCATTAGTCATATGATGAATTATTCCAGGCTAAATTAGCATGTAAATGGGACACTAAGGCCCAATAACATTTAAAGGCTAATTTAGTCTCATTAAGCAGGTAATTGGATCACAAAGGGCCAATATACATGAAATGATTATATTGTGCCCAATAGACATGCAAATGGGTCATGAAGGCCCAATAAGCATGTATAGTGAGTACTAGGCTCAATAGTCGTATCGTTGTTGTATCTCGTTTGTTTATTAGAGTATAGTTCATTTAGTGGAAACATTTATCCCTAATGTTATAAAAAGTCCGGTGTTTTGTTATGATGATATTTTTAGTTCGTTACGTCAAAATTCTATAATTTTAACTCGTGTTTTATAAAATTACACTTTAAGTCCCTTGAAAATGAAATTTAACATTTAAAGGCTTATTTTACATAAAATGTCCTTTTTGGTCTATTTTAGTTAAAAATAACATTTTAGCCCATATGCTTATAAAAAATTATATTTTCGCCCCAAATGTTTAGTAATTGACGGATTTGGCCCAAAAATACATATATTGACATTTTCAGCCCATTTTTGCAGAAAATTACATTTTCACCCCTTATTTGAATAAAATGACGTTATCGGCCTAATTTTTATAAAATTCACATCTTTGGCCTAATTTTGAAATAAGAGTCATTTTCAGCCCTTATTTTTGTTTATTTTTAGTTTTGGTTCAAGTTTTGATTTAAATAACATTTTAATCCTCAAAAATTGATATTTTTGCAAAATATTACACTTTTGGTCCTTTGGAAAGTATAGTTGTTATAAAAACTCATTTATATAAATTTGACCCTTTTGATCCTCACAAAACCGTAAGTGGCAAAATTATCCTAATCTTTGTTTACTTGTCAAAAATGGTCCATATACAAGATTTTTGTTTTGTTTTTCACATCTTAGGCATGTATAACACTTTTATCTTTGTAGTATGATGTATAGAGTGTTTTAGTTTATAAATATCACCCATTTTTGTTAGTGTTTTAGAGGTTCATCAAGTTTCATCACATAATCACAACATAAACCAAGAAAATCACACAAAGCATGCATAAATACATAGATATACACATAAATAGTTGTATTCTCCCCTAAAAACATGTAAAAACCGAAAACAAGGGGGTATGAACTCACTGTTTCTTTGATGTTTCGGTTTTGAAGAAGAAATGGAGAGATTTTGGTCCTAGCAAGCTTCTTGAGTGATTTTCGAACTTAGGAAGTTTCTAAGAGTACGATCATGGAGTAAAGCTATGTAAGGAGTTCTTAATGTTAAAATGGAAGGAGATGTTTGTGTTTGATAACAGCTTACCAAAGGTTGAAAATACTTGATGAAGATCCTTGAAACACAAGCAAAATTTCGAGATCTTTGATGGAATAAGGAGGATGATTTTGAAAGTGTATTTGGAGAGAGTTTGATATTGTGTGTGTGTGTGTTTCTTGCTCTCGGACGAAGGAATAAGAAGAGGGAGAAGAGAAGGATTTTGCATGAAGGGTAATATGTTTTATGGATGTTTGTGAGTTTATAGAGATATGTTAGTTAATGTTGTGTTGTCACCTTTTCCTTAATCCCCCTAAATCTTTTTTTATATATCACAAACTGAGAAAGGGAATGAATGGGGGGTTTGGGCCTTCTTTTGATTTAGTTAAAAAATTTTGAAGTCCATAATGAAGATTCTCGGCCCAATGGGCCCTTTAATGAGGGTTCACGACCCATTAGGGTAAAAGAATGGAGTTTATGATCCATTAAGGCTATTGGAATTGTTGTGGCCCAATTAGGCCCATTAGAAATAAAATGAACCATTCTAGGCCCACATGGCCCAAAATGTTGAGTTTTTGTGAATGTGGGTCCATTTGGAGCCCATTTAAGGGGTTCTAAGCCAAAAATAGTCGAACTGAAGGCTTATTGGCCCATCAGGCCCAATAAGAAAATCCTAGCCCATAATAAACTTTAACCGAGATTTTTAAGGTTTTCAACTCATAATTGACCATTTGAAGTACTTTGCATAAAGTTTTGAACTTCAACTGTGGATCCTGACTAAGTTTATTGTCATAGAGTGAACATCGTGTATGATATCAAGTTAGAGTTACAAATATTATCACAAATGACGTTTACATGATCATAGAATTCCCTGACTAAAATACCAGTTATGACACAACCTTCCTCCACTTGATCCCGCACAAGTTTATACTGAAGGTTATCAAGAACGTTCTTTGGGTGTAACTAACTTCCCAAAACTAGGAGTTGTGTTCAAAAGAGTTAATAGTGATGTCAAGTACTTTATTCCCATCACTGCCATGCACCGCCTGACCCGAAGACAACTCGAAGTCACTCTAACTTCAGTGCAGAGATTAAAGCACACAACAGACGAAGTCAAATTCGAGATCACTCGAAGAATCAAATGGCTGGGAGAAGTTAGAAAATTTTGGTGGTTGCTGATAAAGTTCTCGAAGCTCAACAAGTGAGAAGGTTAAAGAGGCCACTTAAGGGGAAATTATTGATGCAAGAAGTGACCCTCTTGAACCACCATCCGAAGTCCACACTCTACCGCAATGCCATTGTTGCTACCGCACCGTGAAGCAAATATGTCATCCGCAACCTTCTTTCCAGAACAAAGACTTAGTATTTTTAACTTATGTATTTACTATATTTTGTCCAATGTACCTTGCATGTATTTTAGTCTTTGTTTATTCTTCTGTAACGTTCATGGAGCTCTATAAATAGAGCCTTCCGCTTTAGTTTGCAATACAGATCTCTATTTCATCTTATATCTTATATCTCTCTTTATTCTCTCACTCTCAAGATCTTGCTGAACTAAAAATCTCTTATCTTAAGATCATAACCTCTCCTCGGAGCAAGTCACTCTTAACTTAATCATGTTAAGCTGATCACACTTCTTAACTTGCTTTGATTGCAATCCTTGTTACGAATCAGTTTAAGTGTTTACTTGATATAATACTTGTTGTCATTTATATTTCCTTATATTTCCGCATCTAATTATCTAACTCTCTAACTCTAACTTGTTATTATTATTGAGCTTTATGATCATTTGAGTTAAAATTATTCCGCATTATAACTTGTTCTAACGTTTGTTTAAATGTGTTTCTCAAGTTTTTCTCTCAACAGAAACAAATCAACAAACTGTAAGTTAATGCTTAGTGAGTTCCCCAGAGCATACCCCACATACAATCCACATAAATACGTATCATATTAGCCATAATAGCTACATATACCACATAAGTCATGCATACAACATATAGGGATGCCCTGGAAACCCTCCAGGGTCTTATTCCGGGTGCCTCGGGAACCCCCCGAGGTCTTAGCCCAAGGATGCCCTAGTAACCTTACAGGGTCTTATTCCGGGTGCCTCAGCATCCCCCCGAGGTCTTAGCCCAAGGATGCCCTGGAAACCCTCCAGGGTCTTACTCCGGGTGCCCCCGGAACCCTCCGAGGTCTTAGCCCAAATGCCTCGGGAACCCCCCTGAGTTCTTTACTAAGGATGCCTTGGAAACCCTCCAAGGTCTTACACATAGGTGCCTCGGGAACCCCCGAGGTCTTTCATGCAAGTATCACAAATAACTAGCATACCACATATCCCATAGCCAACAAGCATATCTCATAACAAATAATGGGCCGACATTGGTGTCTTAGACCCATTGGTATGGTGAGGAGACTCACCTCTCGTGAATGCTGAACTGACACATGTCATAATCTAAATCTAACTTTTACTTTATACACTATATTTTTACGTTGTAAATGATATTTTAAATTTCATTCATTTTAGAACAAATATATTCGTTGATTTATGAAAAATAACATGTTTTAATTTTGAGAAATTAAATATCATCTTACTTTTATTCCTACTATCTTTCTATTTATTTTAAGTGTGACATGTATCATTCAATTTAATTTAAATTTAATTAAAATATTAAATTCATATACTTGTTATCATATTAAATAGACAGAGAAAAAAATAAGACGAAGATAAAAAATTATTAAATTTCTCTTTAATTTTTAATCTATAGAAAATGGCTCTTACATTCTAATAATTATACCATAATTAATAATTTAGTTTAAAATAAATCTGGTGACTTTGTTCTAGTTTTGCAATTAAAAAACACAGTTTTCCATGCAATTATCTCTATTCCTTTAATCCGATTTGCGATTTATCAGGGTTTCTATATATATATTTTTTCTCTTTAGTGTGGTGTCCAGATTTTTCCTTCTCTATATTTTCTGAAATTCTTGGCCCACTCTTCCCTCACCCTCTCTCTACTTCCAAACTCCCTTTTGCTTCTCAGATTTTGTCTTTCGGTGGCTTTGCGTGCACTGCTTCCCCATTACAACCGGTCCCTAATCTATGCTTGCAAAATCTGAGCAGTGCGCCATGTGGGTCTTTCGATTCTCATGAAACAATAAGTGGGTTTAGATTAAATCGCATCTACAGTAAGTTTTTCAACACCATTATGTTTCTTTTAGATCAGTGCTTAATTTTCTCAAATGCCTTTAATATATCTGACGATTTACAGCTGTAATTGCACTAGTATATACTTTATCTAATGTCTTGTTGGAATTCTTCCAATTTTCTCTTTATTTTGTCAGGCATTGGGATTTGATTTGGGATTAGTTGCTCTATTGTAAACCTAGTAATTGGAAATTGGAAGGTGGGTTTTTCATTTTTGCTTGTTAATGTTAATTTTAGCTTAATCGCGCCACAAAATCCGACAATTGAGATGTGTTTTCCCCTTTCCGTTTTGTTGACAGGATACGGAAGGAGATGGATTAGCAGCAGACGTCGGGGGGTTATACGACTTCATAACTCGTAATTGTCGCCAAAATGTCATCCGGGAGTTTAAATACACAATTATCGAAGAAGACTTCAATTATGGGTCTTAAACTATGGGTAGTGATCTGCCTCTGTGTTGGTATGTTTATCTGTGTGTTTCTCTTTTTCTTATCAATGTGGGTCACATGCCAAAGAAAATCTCGAAGAAGATCAGACAATTACCCCCTTTCCCAGATACCAAATGTCCCAAAAGACATCAGGGTTGATAGAGTCGGAGGTTCACATTTTCATAACCACAACAATCTTGAACATTCATCAGCAACCACTAATGATGAACCGACCAATAAGAATTCAGGAAAGATGATGTTTCAACTTGGAGTGAGCAAATCTGGTGATGCTGATAATGTAAGTCAAAGCAGTTCTATTTATGAAAGGGGATCCAAGTCAAAGTCAGGTGAAGAAGGAACTTCTGGAATGGTCTGGAAACAATCTTCATCTCCATTTATAGGGTTACCTGAAACCTCACATTTAGGGTGGGGACACTGGTTTACTTTAAGAGACCTTGAACAAGCAACACGCCGTTTCTCCCATGAAAATGTGGTTGGTGAGGGTGGATATGGGATTGTATATAAAGGAACATTGATCAATGGGACAGAGGTAGCAGTGAAGAAGCTTCTTAACAATCTGTGAGTATGAGTATAGCTTTAAGCTATGAAATGAATGTTTTATTACTTGTTTTATAATTTTATATCATGTTTATATGCATAGGGGACAGGCTGAAAAAGAGTTTAGAGTTGAAGTGGAGGCAATAGGACATGTTCGACACAAGAATCTTGTGCGACTTCTAGGCTACTGCATAGAAGGAACACATAGGTGTGTTATTAACTTATTCAATACACCTAACTTCTAATTTCTTGTGATTCTTTCTATTATTTTATTGAATTATGGTTTGTATTTGCTTGAATAAACTTAGGATGCTTGTTTATGAATATGTGGACAATGGAAACCTTGAACAATGGCTTCATGGAGATGTTCAGGAATGTGGTGTTCTTACATGGGAAGCTCGCATGAAGGTCCTTCTTGGTATTGCAAAAGCGTAAGTGAATCTTTATAAGTTGAAACTTCATAAAATTTCAAGATTTTGATCCTTTTTCATCAAAACTGATTTCACAGGCTTGCTTACTTGCATGAAGCTATAGAACCAAAAGTTGTGCATCGAGACATAAAATCTAGCAATATTTTAATCGACCATGACTTCAACGGGAAACTTTCTGATTTTGGATTGGCCAAGCTTTTGGATGCAGGAGAAAGTCACATAAATACAAGAGTTATGGGAACATTCGGGTATGAATATATGATTATGTTGTGTAATGTGATCTAAAAAAAGAGTGATGAAAAACACCAAATAACTTTTTTATGTTGTAATTTACAGTTATGTGGCTCCAGAATACGCGAATACTGGCATGTTAAATGAAAAAAGTGATATTTATAGTTTTGGTGTGTTGCTTCTAGAAGCAGTAACTGGAAGGGATCCAGTGGATTACAATCGCTCTGCTAACGAGGTACTACTAATGGATTTGATATTGTATAATAATTGTATTACGGTTGAAATGTTTTTTTTTAATATATATAAAATATAAGTATTTATTTTTTTGAACTAATGGTAGGTGAATCTTGTTGAGTGGCTTAAAATGATGGTGGGAAATAGAAGAGCTGAGGAAGTTGTTGACCCGAGTCTTGACCCGAAACCCTCGACACATGCTTTAAAACGTGCACTTTTAGTGGCACTTAGATGTGTTGATCCTGACTCTGAGAAACGACCTAAAATGAGTCAAGTTGTCAGAATGCTTGATGCAGATTTCCCATATCGTGAGGTACTTATAACTTATAATCATAATGATGCTGAAAAGACGAAACTACCCTCTGCTAGTATGTTGTTTTGACCGATGGTTGACTTTTGAAAACAGGAAAGAAGGAACAGGAGGAGCCGGACTGCCAGCATGGACAGTGAAACCATGGGTGGTACTGCTGACATAGAACGCCCGGGCCCGGTGGTTAAATCGGAAACCTAACAGAATTAACAGAAAACCGTTAAAAGTTAACGGGTTGCAATCGTTCTTGTTAGATTACTAACAGGAGGGAGTGGTGGGGGTATTTGAGTAAAATTGAGATGAATGGAAGAGAGATGTAAATCACTTGTCACATAACAAAGACAAAACAAGGGTCAAGGTTTATTTATTTCTTTTTCTTTTTCTTTTTCCTTTTCTTTTGTGTTGATAATAATTAAGATCAATGAAGTTTTTGGCTCAATTATCTATCTTATTCCGTTTGGATGGACAACTGTTAGTTGATATAAATACCGTGTTGTTAAGTCGTTCCAACTTTTAAACATTTTGTCTTTATATATCTCTTTCGATTTCTTTTTAGTATAATATATCCGGACATTGTTCAAGTGGAAAAAGGAAATAGTACCATGATCTCATTTGCATGTGTGTAAAGTTGGAAACCCAATCACTACAGGTGTTCCAAGATTGTATTTTTGTAATCATGCCAATCACATTATTATGTTTTTCTTGTCTTGTAATTACCTCAATGAAATCACATTATTTTGCTTTTATTGTAATCAATCGTATTACTTTTTCTAATGTTATAATTCATATAAATAACCATCATCGCAGGTGCTAGGATGTGTGTTTTAAAGATTCACTTACGCTTTTTATTGACTTGGTATACAAATTTGGCATTTTTTTTTTGTTCCGACTTGTCGTTATATGTTTGTAATGTGACTTGTAGTATAACATGACATTTAAAATTATTTATGAATATTTGCTTCAATAGATATCATTTTTAAAGCTTTAAATAGTTTTTTTAATTGTCTGTCTAGCATTCGTCGGCAAACCAAATCTAAATACAACAGCCATCACCAAAACCCACATCTAACCCTATAACTCTAAACTAAAACTAAAACCAAAAATAGAATAAAAACATCGTGTCCTTGGTATGTAATCGTGTACACGTGTTATACCACGTGGTAGCTGACAGCACTAATGTGCCAAAACAATTCCAACTCAATATGCAAGTTGATTGCTAGATAAAAGAATTAAGTAAGTTGCCGTTTTGAAAAAAAATATATATTTATTCTGTTTGGATAAAATATTTTCGGAATAAATAACAGGGATAATGATTTGAAAGGGTAACGACATTTCGACTTTGTTCACATTTAGTCACTAAATTTTTTTTCGTTATCTATTTGCCATTGAACTATTGAAACTGTTCACATTTTACCTTTATGACCGGCTGTTACCGGTCATAAGGGTAAAATGTGAACAATTTCAATAGTTTAGTGGCAAATAGATAACGAAAAAAAGTTTAGTGACTAAATATGAAAAAAATCGAAAGTTCGTTTCCCTCTAAAATGTTCAATGACTAAATGTGAACAAACTTCCTCTTATATTATGTTTTAGCAAATTATTTATTTTTGTTAAATTGTAGCAACATTTGTTGATGAAGAAATCTATGAAATTAAAAAAAAAAAACAAAACCCTAAAAATATATTTAAAAAAAAACAAAAAACCGAAACCGAAACCGAAATAAAAAACCAATGGTTTGACATTTCCAAAATAAAAAATCAAAATTTCCAATCTGATTTTGGTTTTACAAAAAAATGAACCATTCTCACTGATGTGAATTATGACCATTGGTTTGGCATGCGGAATTTGTAACATCCCATGAATACATAATTACAACATCGTCTGAACTCGTAACTCATAGTAAGGGGTTAGAGTATCATCGCATGAATACGTAGTTACAACATCGCCTGAACTCGTAATTAGGGGTGAGCAAAAACCGAACCGCAAACCAAAAATACCGAAAAAACCGCATAAACCGAAACCGAAAAACCGAAATCGAAATGAAAACCGATGGTGCGGTTTTTAGTTTTGCAAAAACCGAAAATACTCGGTGCGGTGCGGTTTCTAGTCTCGCAAAAACCGCAAAAAAACCGTACCGCACCGTATATATATATATATATATATATATATATATATATATATATATATATATATTAAATGTTGATATTCGTAAGAACCAAAAACTTATGACAATTAAAATTTCTATAAATATAAATATCTATCTTATCTATCGAATGATGATTGTATATTTTTAAGCATACATTCAATGGTATTTACAATAACAAATAATGTTTATGACATTTTTTAACATTTAAATATGAAGAGTACAATATCATTTTATGAATATATTAATTGATATTATTGTATGTATTTATGAAAAAAAATATTATATTAAATTTGTATTATATTCAAGCATTACAAACATGTTGGATGAGTGGTTATGTAATTTGATTTCAAACCAAGAGGTGGTGGTATCGGTTTATCTCCAAAAAATGATTAGTACTCCTCATCTGATTCAAAGTAACTCGCAGAGTTACTTGAGTTTTAGTAAAAATGCAAAACGAAAACCAAAAAAAAAACTAACAAAAAACCGCAAAAAAAAAAAAAAAAACCGAACCGCATAAAACCGAACGGTGCGGTTTCTAAATTTCAAAAAACCGAAGTTGCGGTTTTCGGTTCGGTTTTGGCCAAAAACCGCACCAAACCGTACCATGCTCACCCTTACTCGTAATTCATCACCTACAGGTTATGGGCCTGCTGGTGTTTCCACTGGGTTGTCTAGAATAGTCCGTGGTCGCCATCTATACTCTGGTAGATGACTACATCGCCACATTGCCGGTTAAGGTTATGGTATCTTCTTTCATCCTACATCACATATTCATCATCATCTATTTATCTAATTATCATCACCTTTCTATCATCACCTATCTCTCATCATTTTATTTCATCACACATCAACTATTTCATCTACCCATGTTTCATCCGCAACATATTTGTCGATATAAAATAAATATACCGTTTAAATCTTTTAAAACATGTATAAAATCGTTCATCCAGCATAGACGGCAAATATTCAAATAATATGCACACATAGCACGTAATTTATATAAAATACTTCATATCTATGTGTAAGATGAAAGTAACTATATATACCATAAAAATCCCATAAATGCTTCCTAACTTCAAACCCCAAGGTTTACTTTACTAAAGCTTCATATTCTCGGCTCTCTGGACCTAGAAGGGTCCAGATCTATAACACAAACTTGCAAGAGGGGTTTGAGGCATTCAAAACCCCAAAGATGAAGTGATTCAAGCCCTAACCCCAAAATGGAATCTACACAATAGGGAAGGAAAGAGGTTCATTTTTGTACCTCAGAATGAAGCTCCTTGCTTGAATAACTCAGAACAATAACCTTCCTTGGTCCCTCTTGCTGGAACTCTTCTCCTTTCTTGCAAAATCACACCAAAAAGCTCAAGATAGCTCTTCCTCTCACTCTACACACTCAAGCTCGCTAGGGTTCTTACTTATGGGAAAGGTAGTCGCAATTGAAGGCCATAAGTGCCTTTAAATATGGCTCGGGCCCAAAGATTTAGGGTTTCTGCCAACAGCGTGGACTCGTCGAGTCGCCTCACCGACTCGTCGAGTCCATTCATTAATTCGAATCATCAGTCGCGACCTTACTCGACGAGTTGAGACGTCAACTCGTCGAGTCTCTCTTCTTAACTCAAAAGAAAAATACTTAAATTATGATACCTGGAAATCTGGATGTTACATTTTGTTTTTTTTTATTTCATAGATTTCTTCATCAACAAATGTTGCTACAATTAAACAAAAATAAATAATTTGCTAAAACATAATACAATAGGAAGTTTGTTCAAATTTAGTCATTGAACTTTTTAGAAGGAAACGAACTTTCGATTTTGTTTACATTTCGTTATCTATTTGCCACTAAACTATTGAAACTGTTCATATTTTACCCTTATGACCGGTAACAGTCGGTCATAAGGGTAAAATGTGAACAATTTCAATAGTTCAATGACAAATAGATAACGAAAAAAAGTTTAGTGACTAAATGTAAACAAAGTCGAAAGTTCGTTACCCTTTCAAGTCATTATCCCTAAATAACATGTATAAAATAAAGATGCCTCCATACATGGAATGAGGAAATAAGGATAAATATGTAAAACTTCAACGGGTGCTTGGGATTCCTTTTAGAATGACTTTCACTTTTAACTTTTCAAAAAAAATAATAAATAAATAAATAAAGTTAAAAGGTGTTTGGGTAATAGAAAAGTTTTTTTGAAAAAAAAGTTTATAAAAATCACAAAAATATGACTTTTAGTTATTTTACATGTAAAAATTAAACAAAACACTTTTTAAAAACAACTTTTGGCTTTTGCTCCTCAAAAGCTAATCCAAACTCATTTTAAGAAACTCCTTTTGCAAAAAATCTTTTTACAAAAAAAAAAAAACTTTTGATGTTGAAAAATAATCCCAAACACCCTCTAGGACTTAATAGGAAAAGATGCGCATCCGTTGTTTTCTCTATTAAGTCGTTACATTAAGTGAAAAAAATAATAAAAAATATAGATCATTCTGATTAGTAAAAAATAAGACACGATCTGAAACTGATTACCAAAAACAGTGAATTCAGAGTAGCCTCAACTCAAGTTAGTTAGCAAATATAAACTTTCACACTATAACATCATATTTTTCACACATGATTGATTGGTTTCAGTTTGAGCCTATAAGAAAGAAAACAGTAAACACGAGATCAAGGTTGATGGTGGTATGAATCGGTTGTTTGTTCGGGTGGTTGTGTATCATCTGATTGTCTAAACGCAGGAACATCCGGATAATACGCACTTCCTTCCTGCTGTTGCTGCTGACTCTCATTCCCCTGCACAAACACCGGAATATCATTCCCACTCCCATTCCCTTGAGTGTCAGCAGAGATTTCCCTGACATCCGCTATTCTTGCTTCTGTTGCCTCTATATCATTCCATTCCCCACTTTGATCAGGGTACACCAAACTCCTTTCCGACACCGGAATATTCCTTGAGTCACTAAGGCTCGCCTTATCCACATTCTTCACCGTTGGATGCACATGTTTCGTGAGGGGTTGCGTATCACCAGAACATGACTCGACTCTCTCCTCAAGCACTTGCTTTGTATTCTCCTCCTGCCTGCTGAAAAAACACAACTGCCACGTCAGCAACATGGGTGGGTAAGCAAATCACAATGTCCACAGAGCAACCAAGGTTATGCCCAGATAAACTATATATATATATATATATATATATATATATATATATATATATATATATATATATATATATATATTGGTTAGTTTCTTGAGTAAATTACATTTTCAGTCCCCATGTATACAACTGCTTTTGGTCCCAAAATGTTGGTCCTTATTTTGAAATTTCCTAATGAATTTGGTCCCTGCATTGACCAAGCTAAACAGCCTAGTTATTAAATATATCAAAATGACCATTTTACCCTTGGATCAAAATTGAAGAAATAGCATACAGACCAAATTTGTAAATTTCTCTTATTATTTTTTATTAAGGTTTTATAAAATTCAATATGCGCATATAACTTTTAATGTTTTTAGGGTATATTGTAAATTGAATTATTTGTTGATATATTAATTAGAATTATTTTATATATTAATATACCTTGCTATTTTAAAATACATTATTCTTTTATTATATACCTTGTACATGGTGTTAATATATTTCAGAATATAAAGTTATATTAATATATAAATAATTTCAGATTAATATATAATTCAATGCATAATATACATAATAATAGAAGATTTAAAAATCAGATGCACATATGAAATGTTATGAACCTTAATTCAAAACAAGAGAAATATACAAACTTGGTCCCTGTAGTATACTGCTTTTTCTTTTCCAGTTTTGGTCCAAGGGCAAACTGGTTATTTTAAAAAAATTTAACAGCTTGACTGATGACTTAAATGGCACAGGGACCAGAATCATTAGGAAAGTTAAAAATAAGGACCAAGTTTTCAAGATAACTTTTTGGGACCAAAAATGCAAAGAAATATCTATACTTAGGGACCAAAAATGTAAAGTACTCTAGTCTCTTAATAAAACCTTTTAAGTTGTAGTTGTAGAACATGAATGCATGCCAAAAGCTCTTGATTCTCTTTTCTCAGGACACTTTCTTTCTCTGTTGCCTCTTTTATTACAGCTTCAGCTTCAGCATCTTTAACCCTAACCTTCTCTTCAGCTCTCACAACAGCTCCTTCTAGAATCACTACACGTTCCCTAGCTTTTCCCAGCTCAGACCTCCATAAAAGCGCCTCTTGATGAGAAGAGTCTCGTTGTTTAATAAGTTGCTCTCTTTCTTTACTTAAAACCATTATTTTCTCTTCAGAATCTCTTAGCTATAAAAAAAACCAAAATTTCATTTTTGGTTAAAATCATCATATAACTTAGTATGCTTCTTTATGTAAACATATATAAACAAAAACCTTTGAAGTGTAAGAAATGGCTTGTTTTTCTAACTCCTTTCTTAAGCGGTCAACTTCTGAAGCTGCCAGTCTTCGTTGCTCATCCATTGTATGAGCTGCAGATGCTGCACTCTGTGCAGCATCTGCTGTTTCAGTTAGCTTTTCTGCTATCTCTTTTATTGTTGAATCCCTTGCACGAATATCCCTTGATAAATTTTGCAGCTCCTCATCTTTTACTTTTAATGTCTCCTGTAAGTAAAAATACCAAATTATATAAACCTTTGTTTTTGAAGGATTGATTTAAAAATACCAAATTATATATACCTTCATGATTGTCAAATCATCCAATGGGCCATCAGGTGCTTTGTTCAACACAGATCCCAAAGCATTTCTTCTTGCAATCTGCATGGCAGCTTCAATTTCTTTGGAGGATTCAAGGGCAGTTGAATTTGCAGCAGTCACAACAGCAGATACTGTTCCTAGTTTTGCAGAACTATTTCCAGCTAATGAGTTCACAGCCTCTTTATGAGCCCTTAATACCAGTTGTGTTGCACTGTTGTTTGTGTAAAGGATAAAAACATACATCAGTAACCTAACTTTTTTGTTAAATTTTTATAAAAGGATTGAATAACTTACTGCAATGTCGCCACCCAAGCTCTAGCTGCACCTGGAGTTTCTGCACAGAGGAAATATTCTTTTTTCTGTGGTGTTGC
This sequence comes from Lactuca serriola, assembly GCF_051521515.1. Classification (NCBI taxonomy): domain Eukaryota; kingdom Viridiplantae; phylum Streptophyta; class Magnoliopsida; order Asterales; family Asteraceae; genus Lactuca; species Lactuca serriola. The sequence goes on from NC_136410.1 coordinate 48,669,065, forward strand.
AATATCTAATAATATCAAGTCAGGGGAATACATGCAACAGTTTCTTTCATATTTGAGATATTGTAACAAAATAAATATGTGAATGAATGAACATTGCTGAATCTTTTTGTCATAATATTAGCATATGCAATACAGAAATAATGGTGGATACAAATAATGCAGTTGTCATACTTCGGTAGTCCACTGAAAGTTTAAAAAAAATGTATATATTAGATTAGAATCATGATAATCATCCAAGTTAGAGCATATGTATTTCAGATTCATGGCATGGTGTTCAGTAGTGATCTTACTGGAAGTTATAGGGTGATGTCATTATTGTGCTATTTGAATCAAAGACAATTGTTCCTTTGACAGTTGGATCGTTTCTCCTGATTCTGCAGATGATTATATTTGTTAGAAATAGGCAGATGCTTCAATGAAAGAAAGTATATGATCTTACTTGTATTCCATTTTTCCTGTTGTTGGGTCTAAGATTATCCATCTCTCATTCCATTTCCTCAGCTGTTACCATAAAACAGTTGAAGCTAGAGGTCAGAAAAACAGCTAAATAATAGTAACCATTATTCTTTTAAACTCATCACAAGTTAAATTATAATTGTTATATGTGTATGACTGTATGTATATATACATAGACACATACATACAGCTAGATTTGGTAGGTTGTTGGGTTTTTTAGCGTAGCAAACAAAAGGTCATTTTATTTCTATTTACTCTTCTTGCTCTACTGATCAGATAACACAGCAAGCTGCCTTTTTTTTATCTTAGCAATCTTTATCATTATCTTAAGTTTCCTGAATCATCTTTTTCTTCAAAGAAAAATTCATACTTGTGGATCACCAAATCTAGCTATCACATAAATTGATCATATAAGATCACAAATGAGAAAATAACAAGGCATAGAAGAACAGGATAATTATAGATCATAACTTCTTATGCTTGATTAATCATACACCATAAGATGACAATGTTAAACATTACAATAATTATTTGATCGTTTATCCCATGTTGCAAATCAAAACATGCACCTTAACACTTGAAGCTATTTTTTACTTGATTCTTCTTTAATGGTGCACGAACTTGGGCCATCTATGGTTATTTTCAATTGCTTACTGTGTTGTCAATTCTAATGATTATTGTGTCAAGCAAATAAAAGATATCAAGTCAATTTATACAAACGAATTGCTTGAATTATATGAACAAGGTATATAGTAGTTGTCAAAATCATGGGTTCATATAATGACCATGTTAGGATATTTAATATTATGTCAAGTTCATACACCTTTGAATGTTCTAATGCACCTAAATTTCAAGATTCAAGAGCGAATTTCAAATGCATGGGAGAATGATGAGACGCCATGAAATTGTTTCATTTATCAAGCAGTCCATTGTTCTTGATCTTGGGATAAATCTCATAAACTATAGCTTCCATCAAATATTTGGGGATTTAGAATTCTACTGTTTCCCAGTAAAGTTAGGGTTTTATTTCCCTGCAAGTCAAGTCATAATCCACAAGGCTTCATAATTTCCTTGCCACGGGATATACAGTTTGCTTAAACTATTGGAAGGATTCTCTTTCTATTGAGTAATCAATCTATCCCAAATTTGATTGTTTTCATCCCTCTCACGGCATTTAACTATATAAGAGTGTTACTTCCAAAATTGCATTCTGATCGCGAAATTACTTTAAAACCTACCCAGTCATCCAGATTTGATGCCATAAGGTAAATTAGGGAAGGAACAAAAAACAATCGAGCTAATTCTGTAGTTGAATAATGAAGTCAATTTCAAAGTAAAAGGGATGGAGAATCAATTAAGTACCGTTTCAGATCGCTTGAGAAGAGGACCCTGCAAGAGATTTCTACCCGACCCAGATGCCAATTGTCGTTTAATCTTATCCAAACTGGCCTCTGTGGCATTAACCACATCTCCATCTCTCTAATAGATGCAAGTAAAACATCCAAATTCGATCAAAACCGAACTCAATCAGAAAATCATGGAAAAGGACGATCCAAAAACAGGGAAGGAAAGAAACTGACCGGAGAAGAAGCCCCATTGGTAGCCATAGTAGTAAAGATAATTTGTCAGCTGGTCTCCTGAGGGAGAAGAGATGAATCCGGACTCAGAAATGAATGATGATTCTGGTGATCTTGAAGGGTGTGTTGTGTTAGGTTTATGACTTGTAGTTGTAGTTGTTAGTTTTTTCACACTTGCTAGATCGATATTCGATACCGTAACGGTGGTTCCTTTTCTGCACCGCAAGGGGGTGTTGTGCCGTAACAGATGGTGCTAATAATATATGTCGTGACTCGTGAGTCTAGTCATTTTTCTACAAAAAAGAGTTTCTTTACCAATTTAAATCAACCAAATTCTACATAAGTGTAGAATCAAATTGTGCCAACATAATTAGTTAAATTTGAGATATTAATAAAAAGTTAAAAATACTATTTTGTCAATGAAAACATATAACACATTTATGGTTCCACTTCACATGTTTATGTTACAAAAAACATAAGTTTACATCGTAAGAATCAATAATAATAATAATAATAATAATCAATAATTACTAAATGTATTATAAAAGAGAGAGTCTTTGAAAATAAAATGTCATCTCAAAATCTTAAATTTTATATGAGAGATGGATTTATAATAGATGAGTTTTAGAATCAAATTTTATTTGGAATTTTATATGACATATGGGTTCAAAAATAACAAACAAAAAGAATTATTGTACAACAATACCACCAAACATCATTTAGATTTAAAAATTGTGTGTGGATTTTATGTGATTTTAAGGAAAAAATGTAGGAATAGAGTTTTTGTGTATGTGGTTCCTGATTTGATTCAGAAGGGGTAAAACAAGGTTATGCAATTGAGATTGAAAGGGGAGAAATGTGTGTTTCATTGAAGAAAAAAGAGAGTTTGATCTTCTTGTTCCTTCACAAAAATACACATACATAATAACCTACATAATAAACATGATTATTTCTTTCATTTTTGGTAGCATGCAGAATATTCTATGAGAATTTTTCAATCTTTGTTATGTTTGCTTTATTCTGACAGATATTATTTAAGAATGTGCATTGATATTCTTTAAGAATGTAATTTCTTCAATTCTCACAAAATATTTGTTATTTTTTAAGAATGACATTACATATTTCCTATAATGTTCATATTCTCAAACAATGTTATGCGATTTGTGAAATTATATCTCATTCTCACCCATTCTCACATAATATTTCATATATGTCACTATTTTTATGGTTGTAGTTATTTAAGAATGATTTTAATTCTTAAAAAATGTTATTTTTGTTTCACGTAAATTCTTCATTCTTTAAAGAATGAAATCGAATGAAGAATCACATATTAGAGAATGAAATCGGAATGCATTGATTTTTATACTTGAAATTAATTGGAACTTGAAAAAAAAGGTCAAATATGAATCTAAGAAAATCTCCCTTTCCATAATTCAAAAAATATATAAAAAAATCTATATTACCCTTTAAATGGTTTAATTTAGAAAGTTAATATTTTTTATTTAAAATATAATAATATTCAATTATAAATCACAACCGTTGACATTGAAATTTTAATGATTAGTATTGAATTACACAGTTACATATTATATTTGATTCACATGTGATTCTAGCTATATATATATATATATATATATATATATATATATATATATATATATATATATATATATATATATATATATATAGGTTTAGGTTCAATTGAAAATAAAAAACCCTAAAAATCATAAAATGCATAAAAAAAATACTTAGAGATTACAAAACTTTTTTTTGACTTTATAAATGAAAAAATCGCAGGTTTTTACTAAAATTCGCTTAAATTTTTTTGAAAAAAAACCAAAAAAAAAAATCGATTTTTTTTCAGCGAATTTTAGTAAAAACTTGCGATTTTTTCATATATAAAGTCAAAAAAATTTTTTGTGATCTCTAAATATTTTTTTATACATTTTTATGAGTTTTATGGTTTTTTTGTTTTCCATATAACCCTTATATATATATATATATATATATATATATATATATATATATATATATATATATGGTTGGGATCAAATATGAATCCTAAGTATTGTGTGAATGTGTAACTAAATTGTAGCCATTAGATTAAACTAATAAATGATTATGATCTTAGGATACATAGTGTTAACATGGGGATAACATACACTATATAATTATAATTAATTAATTCTAACATTATTGGCTAAGAATAAATGTGGAATTAATTATTTTTTAATAAATTTTTTAGTCAATTTACGGATAACACGCTTCATAAGGGAAATTATAACATTTTATCATAATTTAAATTTGGAAGTGTCATGTAATCTAGGCAAGGTTCTAAAAAGCTCGCCATGGCTCCGCCATGGCACGCCACGACTCCAAGGCTTGCACCTGCCGCCAAGCTTTGCCAAAACGCCGCCTTAACTCATATATGTGTATAAATATGAATAATAGTTGAAAATACATATAAAAATATTAATTATATAGAAAATTGCCGCCTTAAGTCACGCCTTACAAATGCCATGACTCGCCAAGGCTCGGAAAAGCTTGAGGCTTGACATTGCCGTCAAGTCACGCCTTACGTTATTTAGAACCTTGAATCTAGGTATACTTCGTTTTTTCTATCCGTTATCTGTCATTTGAATTCTCATCCACTACATTCTTGCTAACATAAATCAAATTAAAACGATTTCTTTAGAAATCATGAACATCAACAAAAATTAAGAATTAAAGGTAGACGATCAAGTTTGAGGCTTCGAGATAATTTCAAAATGAAGTTTAAAATTACATCTGATTTCGTTCACAAATGCATCTAATGCACCTTTAACTTTGGGGTTCGAAAAGGATTTCGTAGCTCTACCACCGAGTTTGTTATTTACTGTATTCTTCAAGAATGAATATTAACAATTTAGTATTGGTGTAGGGTTTTTAGTTTTTCATTTTTAAAGGATTAGATGTTACAATCCATTAAAAACATACAAAAAACATCCTAACTGATACTTACAAAGGTTTATTCTACAAGAATTTTGGCATATTGAAAAATATGATTTTTAAACAGATGATTCTTCAAGAATATAGGTTAAGAACCTAACTTGTTAACAGAATATGGTTTTTCATCTCTATTAACAAAGTAAGGTTTTCAGTTTTGCTAATAGTTTTACTTGATTACTTTTTGATTGTGTAGAAAAATATAGTGAATGATTTGTTAAAATAACATGTTCGTAAGGTTAGGTTTATCTGTTTGTATGTTTGTATGGATGTGGTTTAGAATATTTTATTCTTGAAGGTTTAGGGCTTTTAGTTTTTCTATTTTTAATAACGAGATGTTAAAATTCATTAAAGATTTATATACATAAACTTTTCCTAATTTATACTTATAAACGCTTATTCTGTAAGAATTTTGGTATATTAAAAAATATGATTTTTCAACATTTGATTCATCAAGAATGTAGGTTAACATTGTTGTTGATAGAGTAGTGCTTTCATCTTTGTTAAAATAGTAGGGTTTTTGTTTTTCTAAGAATTGTACATGATTACTTCTTGATTACGATGAAAGAACGATCGAATGTAATATGTTCCTATGGTTGCGTTTATCAGTTGGTATAGATTTTATTTAGAATAATTTTTAAGAAAGACTAACACATTGAGCAAGATCTATTCTTTTAGAATGTGTTTGGCTGTAAAAGTTGTAACTAGTTTCATCATATTGGTTAAAAATTATTGTGATGTCAGAATTATTATTTGTTGATAATAACAAAACATTATAATGTACTTTGAGCACATTATACATTCTTAAAGCATGTAACAGTTAGTTTAATCCACATGTATATGAAAATGATTTGTAATTTGAATAAAATGTTAATTATTTGGTTTAATTACCTTACAAATACATGCATAGATTTACTGATCTTATCATTCCCATAGTGTACTACCTATTACAAATACATGCACATACTTATTTACAATAATAAATATTTTTTGCGTGTGATATTGGAAATTTGTTTGACAAATCATTCTTTAATAACAAATGTATTACATTATAATGTATTATTTAAGAATATACACAACTATGCTTGGACGTTACTAAGAAAGAATGAACTTAAACAATTATATAATTATTTTGAGATAATAATATAAAATTGTTGAAATTGTAATAATCTTCTTATAAGAAAAGCAAGATGTGCAAAATATATAAAAAAATGTAACAAAGACATTAAAACAAAAATCTCTTTCGAATGAAACCAAAACTTGTATGATTATTTGTTCTTAAAAAGACAATTTCTACTATCATGATCAACATTACTTGCAATTTTAACAATATCTCTTCCTCTCTGCAACTCCAATTAGAAACATTTATTTCTTATTTTTCCATCTTTGTTAACGACTTACACATCCTTCTTCCTAATACTATATGATTTTTGTATTTCCACTACCAACTTCTTATATTTTGCTTCGTTGTTGACCATCAAATGCTTTAAAAAACCATCATCAACTTTGCCTTTCATACTCTTAAATAGAATAATAATGTGATATATATATATATATATATATATATATATATATATATATATATATATATATATATATAGCTTTATAGTTCTATTATGTTGTTAATAACATTAAATAAATTCTTTAATAACAATCTAACATAACCATTAGAAACCAAGATTATAAACACTATCACAATCTATAAGAATAGAATAAAAACTATGAGTATAGAGAACATTATTAAAGAATGTGTTTTAACAATATATTATCATATATTTTTCTAGTAAAATTGGTAATATAAAGACATTCTTGATAAAATATGTTAAGCACTATCACATTCTCTAAGTATTTGATAACATCTTGTAATAATGTTATTACAACTAAGAATATAGAGAAAATTCGTGAAGAATGTAGTTAGAGATATGGTATCGTATATTCTTTCAGTAAAACTGATACTATAATAGACATTCTTGAAGAAACTGTAGAATAAACACGCCCAACTGAAAAACCAAAACCCAAAATCAAAAATACTTTTGACATAAAAAACAATCTATCAGAATAAACTTTAATAGTAATAGAAAAATTATTAAACAATACACAATAAATGTAAAGAAAAAGAAACCAAAGATTACATTGCTTCACTATTTTGGAAATCTTTAGTCTCGTGAACCATGTTGCACGCAATATCCATATGAGATTCTTCATTGGGCATATTCTTAAAGAATTTGTTAAATAAACACGCCATAATATGTCATCTTCTTCGTTACACATGCCATCCTCTTCTCCGAAACCCTAAAGGTATTAAAAATAGATGATAATTGATAGTTAGCTTTATTTACTTCTTTTTATAGTTTATTTTAGCATATTTCATCCATAATCTAGTTAATTTTCATGCATATTTTCCTTTTTGTTATTTTATGAGTATTTTGGGCACTTTCTAGTTGCGTGAGCTTTATTGTAGATTTCATGGAGACTAGTGGAGCGGGAATGTTCGGGACGTATGGAAAGCGATGGGAATTGGTGGAAAACAAGGATCTTAGGCTTGATGGGTGGTGGAGATGATGCATGGAGCGAGCCTGATGATTATTTGAAGGCTTGGAGAGAAATAAACATTTAAATTTGCAAGATGCGGGAGTATATTCAAGCATGCATAGATTATTAATCGGGCGAGTTTACGAGCTATGAATCATTTGGAGAAGCCAAATTGGGCTTAAATTGAAGAAAACTTGAAGAAAAATGGGATAGGAGCTGATTGGGCTCGCACTGGGCCAAGTGGGCTAAGCTATGGAGGCCCAAAACCTCAAAGATGCTACATTCAGGGACCACCCGCGCAACAGCACGCGGGTCGCGCAACCTCCTGCAGGGGCAATTTCGAAAATCCATTTGGAAGGCTATTTGAGGAAGGTTGGTGCCCATATTTTGGAGACTCTTGGACATCCGATTTTTGGAGATTCTCTCTGGAGTTTTGAAGACTTTGGAAGGCCAAGAACACTTGAAGAACATCATATTTTTACCTCTTGATTCTTGCTTAATGTTTGGTATAATTTTCTCTAACTTTGTTTCTTTGGGTTTAGCCATGCTTGGCTAAACTAATCTTGGTTGACTTTTTGTTGAATCCTTTGAACTTTTGTTGAATGTTGAAGAATCCATGAACTTGTTCTTAAATCTTTATGGAAATGTTTTGTGCTTTATCATATTATCACTACTAGTATGTTTTTATTCATGAGTTTAAATGTGTTTGTGGTGATTAGTTGGCTAATTTCTTGATTAAGTAAAGGATCCTCAAATTAGCAAGCAACAAATGATTTTTGTGTTGTTTTTACTTCACACAATCTTAAAAACATTTCCTCCAACATGGTGGTGAAAGCAATTGACCCCTCTTGGATTTGGTGACTTTTTGGTTCTTAATGCTAGTTGACTTTCACTAATTACATGCTATTTGGAATTAGTGACTTTGACTAAGGAAATTGTTATGAGCTTTTCTAGCCATTTCAACAATTAAGAAAAGTCTAGGTAATCTCAAGCTCCTTGGATTACTATAGTCAAATTAAGGATTTAAATCAAAGTATTGCACCATTGGATTCTAATGATATGTTCATCAAAAGTCAAAGTGAGGAAACTTTAAGTCAACCATCTCTCCCTTATTGATTTTACATCAAACTCTTATTTTTGTAGCATTTGTCTATTTAAATCATAGTTAATTCTAGTTTGTTTCAAGTATTTCAAAACACCAAAACCCCCCATTTTATTTATTGTCATTTTACAAGTATTTTTACAAAGAGATTTTTCATAGAGTTATAAATTGAACCAATCTCCGTGGATTCGATCCCTTTACCACTATATACTATTTTAGTGTGTAATATTTAGGGTTATTATTTGTGCTGGCCTCGACAACCACCAATAATACTACCGCCAATCCACCATTTGTGATCATCTTCTTCAGAGGCCAATATAAAACGCTACCACCATTATCTTAAAAGCCATCACAATCTTAAGTACCCACCTGCAAATCAAAGGCAAAACACAAAAACATAGATAAAATAGGATCATATCATCAACTTCACTTTCATCATCTTCATATCTCCATCTCGATAACACAAGTAAAATAAAGAAAGATCATAACTGTACAAATGAACAATGATTTTAATAAAAAAATCTTCTATTAAGACTAATACAATGGGAGGGAGATCAATACAGTGAGGCAAAATCATAATCTATAACGTATCTTGATTCCCATTCCTTATTTATCGGATTGTTATTTTTGTAAAAAGAAATTAATTCTTTGCAAAAATAACCCTTATGAAATGATTGGACCACATTTTGTCATACATTCACACTATATTTAAATTATATATGAACCTAAGTCTCTATATATATATATATATATATATATATATATATATATATATATATATATATATATATATAAACTTTATGCTTTTTCAATTAGGAAGTGATCGTAAGAGAATAACTTGTTTTATTAATAGTGAGGGTTATTTCTTATATAAATAGAGATACAAAAGTGACATAACCTAATCCCTAATCACTAACATCCCTCGCAGTTTGACCGGAATGAAACGATCAAACTGAAGAAAAAAACATAGATGTAGATAGCGACAACGATGGTGGCAGGGCTCGAGCGATGACAGCTAACAACGACTACTCGTAGTAGTCGAAGAATAAGAGAGAAGAAGCGATGACCAAAGACCGTTTTGTTGTAGAAGAAAAAAAGAGTCAGCAGCGGCGAAGATCATGAAGTTGGCGAATGAGGAGTCTGGAGAAAGGCAGCAAAAAATAAAGAGAGGTCGAGTTGCGGCGGATAAAAGGATCAGAGGCAGGGGTCATCCGAGGAGGAGATAGAAGGCTGGTAGGTAGATGTCATCCAAGGAAGAGACAAAAATAGACGAGGCAATAGAAGAAGCCAAAGAAGGAGCTCCGATTTAAGGACGACAACTGTATTATTATTTAAGAGGAAAAAGACAGAATAGGAAAAATATTGAATCTAATTAAGGCAACTCCGACGACTATTAAAGAAGGTCGTCGATGGTGAAGGACAACGACTATGGTTTGTGGTCAACAGTAAGGTTTTAACATATAACTCTAATATCATATAAGAAAATATATCGATTGATTAATAGTAAGGGTTAAACAATAAAAATACAAAAGTGGACTAACTTCGACTCTAAAAGTTAAATTCTAATCACTAGAATGATTTGATTTTTTATTTTATTTTGCATTTTTTTTTGTAAGTTAATGAAATGTTTTAGTTATTATTAATTTAATATTGATTTTTTATTTGGTAAATCAAATGATTTAATTTAGAATTATTAATATATGTATTTTTTAAAAAATAAATGGGAGATGAAAGATGGACGAGGAGATGAAATGAAAATGGACATGACAAGTAGACATGTAAAATGCACCCCAACGACGCGAATATGAGTTTAAAAATCCAAAAAAGAAAGCCCTAATTGAATCGACAACAGTGAGCAAGACAGCAGACCCGTAAACCCCCTCGCCGATCGCCGGCGACTGCTCCGCCTCTGCTCTATTTTCGCTTCTACCCCTATCGCTTGCCCCGGCGTCTGTTTGGTTCTCTCTGCTGTGGGCATCGTCTCTCCTTGTGTGACGACACAGGTTGGTTTGCATTTTACAAGTGGAGTATAATGTTTCTGCACTGTTAAAATTTAATAGCTAATATGTATTTATTCATGTTACGATACGCAATTCCTGATAATTGATTTGAAATACTTACGAAAATTTCTTACTCTAAAGCTTCTGATACTTATGTCATTCGAGAATTAGTACTTTGATTGAACTTGTTACCGATTGTTGAGCGCTCTCTTAATTTTCTAAAAAATTCCGAGTCAGACTGCTCTCTACTTTTATACATTCTGTAGATAAATTTTCAATTGAGTTGATTTAAGTGTGGATCAGATGCCAGCTTGGATTCTGTCTGCTCCATCTTATATAAAAATATAATGTGTCAGATCGGATTGAACATTACACTTGAAATGAAAACAATAGTTTTAGTTGTTTTAGAAACCCATATAATATTCGATAAACTCCAATAATAATTCTTTTTCTACAATTTGATTATGGAAATCAGATAATGGAACAATCACCCATTGAAGGAAATTCTTCAACACCATCAACTCCAACTACTGCACCTCCTTCAGTTGTCAGCATTGATTCAATGCATGGCTCTGACCTAGAAAATCATGTTAATTCCCATGGCTATGTTGCCTCCATCCCTTCACTTTCATACAATGTGCCTCCAAATGCTTATAGAAACTCTGACTCTGAGAGCCCTCGTCAATCATCATCCACCACTGTTAGTGAATCCCCCTGCACTTATTATCTTTTCTTCTGCTTGCTTCAAGTGTTTTAACTTTTAACCAATTACTTCGTTACCCAAATATTGTTGCAAACTTTTTCTGCATATTGTCAACTAACTTTCGATTATAGCTGCAGGAAATGATAAATTCACCAGGCTCTTCACCATTTCCAAGACCTCAAGTTCTTGGTGTTTCTTCATCTTCATATAACATTCCACAAACCGACATTCCTTCATCCGGTGGTCATCAGTCCACCAAAAAAAAGTCAAAGCAATGGAGCATCGAGGAAGAAGTCGCATTAGCCAAAGCTTGGGTCGATGTTTCAAAAGACCCAGAAATTGAAAATCGGCAACAATCCGATTCATTTTGGAGGCGAATTCTTGAATGTTTTAGCAAACAATTAGGAGGTACTGATCGAACTGTCCATCAAATGAATTCAAAATGGAAGAACATGCACGAGAAGATGAAGAAGTTCAACGATATCTACAACAACAAACTGACACAACGCCGAAGTGGTCAATCAGAAGCCGATATATTGCTGTTAGCACAAACCGAATACAGGAACCTTTTTAAAAACAAAGCGTTTTCTCACGAGGCGGCATGGGGGATTATCAAAGACAACCCTCCGAAAAAGACGAAGACATCTGAATCAAACACTAACACTACTTCTGTGGATGACAAATTTCCCGAAGAGGATGAAGGGTTTAATGTTGAACAGCCGCAAAAACCGCAACGAAAGGGGAATAAACCGGCATCGTCATCCTCTGAACAACAACAACAACAAAGGGATGAACAACTGGTAAGGATCGTTTCTGAATTTACTGAATTTAGTAATGTTAACAAACAAGATGTGGAGGATAAAAAACGGCATCGAGCGAAACTAGAGGAGTTCAAGGCGGAGAAGTTACGGATCATGGAGGAGGAAAAAGAAGAGAGGGTGCGAATGATGCGGGAGAAACGACAGGATAAAGATATGCAGTTTTATCTTCGACCGCATGATCATTTGGCTGGGGCACAGTTGAATGCAGTATTAGCACGCAAGCGTGAAATAGCACAACGTTGGGGTTGGGAATGAAATGTTTTTATGTACTTTTTAGTGAAATATTTAGTGTGTATTTAGTCTTGTAATTTCTGTTTCTATATTTAATGAAATGTTATCATAATTAGTTTAATATTTTTTATTACTTTTTTTTTTTATTAAAACAAAGTTGTGGTGGGTGCGAGATGGAAAGATGATAATTTTTTGTGGCAGCGCGATGGTTTTGAGATGGGACGGAAAGAGAAAAGTTGATGATGTGTTCTTATATGGTCTATGGACATGGTGATGCACATTGAAAAATGTAATAAAAGATGGAGGTTGTGATATGAAGCTAATGCGGTAATGAAAGATAAATTATCTGTATAACACAGCTTAATATGGACACTTGACAGTTGACATGCATATAGAAACATTTTTACTTATTATTAAATTAGTTTTATTTTCATTTTATTATTATACATAATAAGAGAAAAGACACATTGTTTTAATAATTTTACTTATTATTAAATCAGTTTTATTTTTATTCTATTATTATACATAATAAGAGAAAAAGACACATTATTTTAATCTTCCAAAGCTTTTTCCAAAATGTTAACTAAGAATTTCGTAGGTATTACTTAAAGAAATGGCTATATGTACGATATGGGCCCAATGGGCCATAAGTGGTCTCCCATATTTTTCATTTTCCTTTATTTTTACTTTCATTTCCTTAATTTTTACATCATATTTTATGGTAAAATTTATTTTAATTTACCACTTAATTTTAGCGATATAAAGCTTTTTTTTTATATGCTGAAAACCTTAAAGATTCCTAACATTGAAGGATTAGACTTTACTTCAAATATATCTTTCCACCATCCCACATTGTTTTGGGTACGGAGATAAAGGAAGACAAACCTTTAAAAAAGACAAAACTGCACAAATGGTCCTTATGGTTTGTAGAAAATTGTCACTTTGGTCCAAAAAAGTTTGGACTAGCACCAGTGGTCCAAAACTTTCATTTTGTTGCGTCTTTGGTCCAATCTGTTTTGATTTTTTTCAAAATGACGGATTTGTCCCTGTTAATATGATTTTTTTTCTTTTTTCTTATTCGTTTTTCTGATTTTCAGATTTAAAAAAAAATAGAAAATAAAAATAAAAATCTCTCTCTCTCTCTCTCTCTCTCTCTCTCTCTCTCTCTCTCTCTCTCTCTCTCTCTCTCTCTCTCTCTCTCTCTCTCTCTCTCTCTCTCTCTCTCTCTCTCTCTCAACATAACCCAAAATACACCATAATTCAAAAGTTCTTCAAAAAAAAAAATACACACTTACAAAACAAACAAACTCATAAATCTAAAACATTTCTAGAACTAATTCTATAATCGATTTGTTGGTATGGGATAGATCAAGAAACATGAATATGAAATCGATTTGTCTTCAAAATTATTTCTGGAACTAAAAAACCCAGAAAATGAATATGAAATCGTATGTCCCTCAAAATTATTTCTGGAATTAAAAAACCCATAAAACAAATCTGTAATCGATTTGTGTGTATGGGATAGATCAAGAAACATCACCCATTTGACAGGATCCACGAGACAACATTTGGTTTCTCCCTAGAAATATGATTGTAAGAAAGATCAGTAACCTTAATAGAAAACTCAATCGGTTTCAACACACCATTAAAATCGATTTACAGCCTAATCGAGCTCGTTGTAAAGGTGGAAACACTGGAAAAAACAACGATTAGATCTCGGCTACATGAAGAACTCGAACTCTTTATTACCACCGCTGGAAACCATAGTTGCGCCGCCTGTCCAAACCATAACACCGCCATCTGATGAGAATAGTTTCCATGAAACCCTATCCGCCATGAACATCCCAGATCTGTTTTTGAGGGAGTAGCAGATGAAGAAGCACGGTTCGTCGGTAGATTTGAATCAGATGCACGAGAAGATGACTTCAATGAATTTTTTGTTAAAGTCGTCCCTGATAACTTTAGTACCAGAGTAGATGACTTCAATAGAAAGAAGCTTTGAAGCGGTTGATCTAGTGAGTAAAGCTACATATTTACGAGAGAGAGAGAGAGAGAGAGAGAGAGAGAGAGAGAGAGAGAGAGAGAGAGAGAGAGAGAGAGAATTTTATTTATTTTTTGTTTTTTTAATCTGAAAATCAAGAGAGAGAGAGAGATGAATTTTTATTTTTATTTTCTAGTTTTTTTTTAAAAAAATCAGAAATCAGAAAAACAAATAAGAAAAAAGAAAAAATCATATTAAAGGGGCAAATCCGTCATTTTGAAAAAAATCAAAACAGATTGGACCAAAGACGCAACAAAATGAAAGTTTTGGACCACTGATGCTAGTCCAAACTTTTTTGGACCAAAGTGGCAATTTTCGACAAACCACAGGGACCATTTGTGCAGTTTTGTCTTTAAAAAATAAAGACAAATAATTTTTTTTTTAAATAAGTTGGGATGGAGAGAGTTTTTCCCTTTCGGTCCACCACATAATTTTTTGTATTTCTTCACATCTTCATTTTTCTCAACACAACACATGTAAATTATATCTTTGTCAACTCACTCAACCCACTTTTCATGTCATTCTTTATATTTAATTAAATTAGAAAATATAAAACACAACATAACATAACATTTTTTTTCATTAAAAAATAAACTTGTGCTAATTCAAAACAAAAAAAATCTAAAATCTAAAATTATATTAAAATTAACATTTGATTAAAAAACCACATTGCAAATAAAAAATACACGATAATTATAAAACACAATAATTAAAAAAACACTTAAAGATAAAATAATTAAAACCCTGAAACAACAATTAAAATTAACTAGTTTTCTGGAGTTGAAATGTAGACATATTTAATATAATCAGTAAGATCGGATCGAAGTTGTTAGTGAGTTTCATCATTGTGCAATTCATGTAGTATTTTTGGGTCATAGATTTCTTTGTTGGGGGGGGGGGGGGGGGGGGAATGGGAAGGGGAGGGCTGATACACATGAGATATCACAACACCCATATCCTGCAGTATCATATTGTATAATATAATACAAGCGTATATTACATTTATTGTTTTCTTCCCCGTCATAGCTCGTGCAAAATTTTTTAATATGTCCCAACGTACTTTAAGGACTCCAAAAGCACGTTCTACGTCTCTTTTTGCTTATTCTTGTGCCGCCTTGAACCGTTTCTTTTTATCGGTTACAAGATGTAGATATGCCTTCACAAATACATCCCATGTTGGTATATTTCATCCGCAAGATAGTAATCATGCTTGTAGTGTTTGCCATTCAAATAAAATGAACAATCGGGTCTTATTCCAGGATATTTATCATCAAAAAGTGGTGATTGGCAAATGACGTTCATATCATTATTCGAACCGGCTACACCATAATATGCATGCCAAAACCATAAATCTTGTGACACCACTACTTCTAGTATCATTGTTGGATATTGATGGTCACCCATCGTGTATTGGGCTCTCAATTTCGTTGGACAATCCCTCCAATTCCAATGTGTGCAGTCAATGTTACCAAGCATTCCAGGGAATCCATGTCTAGCTTCATGTGTTTCATACAAAAGTTGAATGTCACTAGAACTGTTTAAATTTTATAGAACAATCAACATATGTTGTAGCTAAAGACAACTCTTCGCGTTCCACCCATTTCTTTAACTTCTGACGGTTTGTATAGTTGTGCTTTTTCTCAGCAACCGGTTGCAACTCCTCGTTGGTTTCTTCTTCGTTTTTTTCGAGAACCATGTCGTCACTAGAACTGTCAAGTTCTATGTTTTGAGCATCATGGAACTGAAAATTCTCGGGTTGAGAAGATTGGAATTGGGTTTCTGGAACCCATTGAGAAAACTGATTACATGGATTATAACTTGGTTTTTCTTATGCAAACCTAAATGTGTTGTAAGATTGTTGCACTAGGTAATATTGTTGTAGGTAGTTTTGGTATGGCAGATAGTTTGGATTTTGAAATCTTGAAGAAGAAAATTGAATATCCTAACTTAAACCGCTTTGTGTTGATTTTTCTTTGGCTAAAACCGGTTTGTTTAGCTTTGCCTCGTGAATCTATTGAATGTAACCGAAAGAATTGAATGAAATGGAAAATTTTTCAAAGAATTGAGTGTGTTATCTTGATAAATGATAAACATTTTGGTATGTTTATATATATGTTTTTGTATTGTTTTTATTAGAAAAAACAGATGAAAGAATTAAATGCAATTGTTCAATCAATTAATTCAAATGCACTTTTGGTATGTTCAATAAAATTCACATGTTAAATGAAAACAAAATAAAGGGAATCATACATGGAATCACATGCAAACGTTAAAACAATTCACATGCATTAACATCGGGTTCACCAAACCGCTGAAATTCCCTTCACAACTCAACCTGCTGAAGTCACCGAGAAAGGAATTGCATACCAGTGGTACCACTGCATCCCAGTGGCCAAATCACTTGTGACTCTGTTTTCCCTTAGGGATATAGTTTTTAATCAAAGAACCAAAAACCCAATGGCTCAAACCTAGAAAACAAAAAACCGAACCCAAATTTTTTTTGAAATCAACGATTTTTAAACACATAAAAACAAGCTTTACAATTTGGGTTCAATTTTCTCCCAAAACCAACTCAAACCAACAATGGCGAAGCCATAACAAAATGTCAGGAGTAGCACACATAAATTTTAGGGGTAGCATACCGAAACTTATCAAAAAAGTTTCACTACACGTCTACACCTGAAAATTTAAGGGGTCACAAGCTACCCCAAGCTTCTACATAGATCCTCTCCTACAAACCAAGATGTGCTCACCCTTACTATTTATAATGATAAAAATTGATATAAAATAACGTTTAACCTTTTCAACTAAAACAATTTGGTCTAAGCACCACAAACCTCCTTCTCAAGCACCAAAGATCTATTTGTTGAGCACCGTAGACCTTGCATCAACATACACTTGTATACATAATTATTTGTAGCTATTACTTAACAAAAGTTAGATTTATCACTCATTTTCGCTAGACATGGAATGTGTAGATGTCTACTTGGTAGTTTGGTTCATTTAAAATAGTCCGTATATTATCCTTATTAACCTCTAACATTTAATATTTCAGATCTTTTAACCAAACATTTTAAGACAAAAATGAGCATACACATGACAAATCATAGATTTATACGGTCCCTACTCCTGATAGCCAAAGTCTTAAGGATTAAGACTAATCCAATCCAATCCCATGATTCAGTTACATTTATATTTATACAATTTGTTTAAGTTCCCTCGTTTTTCAAATAGTAACACTTGTTGGTCTTTTACATTTCTACCTCCATACACAACTGGCATCACCATACAGCAGTCAAGAACTGTTGATCAGAACATAACCAGATTCAAAACGACTACAAGATTGCAGTGTTCTTCCAGTGCTCTCACATTCATCTTTCTCATCCATATCCACCAGTGGCACCTTTCCAAGTTGCTTCCTGCTTAAAAAGAAAAATCTCATTCATCTTTCTCTACTATGTGCAAAAGACAAAGAGGTTTCTTCTTCTTTTTCCTAATTATGAGTATGGGGGTGAAGTGGCTGGATGGGTAATGATGTGTGTCTGGATAAAGTGTTGTATACATAAAACATTTTTTTTTCTGGACTAAATAAACTGGCTGAATGAGAGCAAACGACAATTTTACCCTTACATTCTAAAAAAACAAAAACTCACAACTTTCATAGATCTTAGCAGCATTTATAAATTTTAATATGAGAGCAGTTAGGAGGGGAAAAAAGGCAAATAAGTAAAGGGTTGGTGTCTTTATTCAATCCATCTGTCCATAGTGATGAATCTTTTAGAAAACTTTAGAGTATGACATACCTTTCAGCAGTGAGCTTATCCTCAGATAAAGCCTTTTCTAATCTTTCTTCAAAAGGTGTAGCATGCCAGCTAACTTTCTGATCCTGCACACCCAAAACATAAGGCATATATGATATATGATATACCAAGCCTCGCTTTGTTTATGTTACATGTAACAGGTACAACAGATGGATAAAAATGAACAAGATTTACCTCATTGTATTTATGAGTGGAATTGGGGATTCCATTCCCATCCCACCACTTGGGTGGGAAAGAAGCAGCTTCATCAGCATTCCAATGAGCTGCAACCATCCCTAGTATCGGTCTATCCCCTGGAGTTTTGCCAATTTTAGGAAGAATGGAGCCTTGATGATTCTGCTTTGGTGGTAGCCATGAAGACAAACTTGTATCCACATTTAACTCTTTTTCTTCTCTTTCGACTTGTGACTTATAATGTTCTTCAAATTGAGTTGAGGAGTCATCAGAGCTAAAACTTTCTTCCACGAGTTTCTTCAACTGAGTGGCATTTTCCACAGGGCTTAGCACTGGGATCACATACTGAGATCTGATCCTTGGTTTCTTCCCAGTTTCTTTATTATGAAAAGATGCATGGAAGACAGTGCCAGGTGTTTGCATATCATTGGTTAAGCTGAGAGGGGTAGGGTAAGGTGAATGTTTTGAATTTGGTTCTTGGGAAGTAACTTCAGATGAAGAACTACTTGATGAAAATGAAGATGCATCAATCTCAGAATTAAATCGAACAGTTTTGTTTCTGAACTGTGTGTTTGCAACTGGAGGAGTAGATGAAGCAGTAGGACTCTGTGCTTGATTGGCATGTCCTGTCACACAACTACCCACAAAAGGAGTTACCTTTTCTGTTTGTTACAAGCATTAGTTTTGTAATTTTAGAAATAAAAAACTGACTAAATTTGAGATATTACCTGTCTAGTGAATGTGATGAAGAATCTGATTTACTGTCCCATTCTTCAAAGAGTTTGATTGCAGAAGGTTGCAAATCGGATTGCTTCTCCAGTTTGAGCTTTTCAAGACTATCATTTTGAAGCCATGAATGAAATGTTGATGATTTTGTATCTTTGTTTTGGGGTTCTAAATCTTTTAGTTTCTCATTGTTCCGAATTTCAACTGGAGTTTGTGGTAAAGTACCACAAGCTTTGAGAAACTTAGCCTGTAGAATTACAATTTATAGTTAGATGATTGGTAAAACCATAAAAGTATAGCTAGAAGTTGGGTGTTTGTTAAAGATTTGTGTATTAACTGCCTGCTTTCCTCTTTCCCTATATAAATTATAATTACAGTGAAATTATTACCTATGTGGTCAAGAGATGTTAGTATACAAAGCACAACATTTGATAAAGTATGTAACCTTCCAAGTATAGGCAATATTTTATTATATTTGGTTTAAAAATGGCTGATTGGGTCAAATGGGAATGCATTTGTACTTTGAGAAGATATGCAGTATATGTTAAAAGTTTGACACCTTTCAGATTTGGCACCCAACAACCCTTGGTGTTAACTAAGTCTTTCTTTTTCTTAACAAACAGGTTTTTGTCGCTTATGAGACATAACACTGACCAAAACATCTTACTTAGGAGTTAGGATCTTGTCTTCACTTGGAGATGGAATCTAACACATTTAAAAAAAAAAAAAAAAAAAGGAAAGTAGAGACCTAATGAATGAGGTTATCAAATAGTTCCTTCACCAAAAGATTATATGGTCTAACACTCTTGGAAAAGTAAAAAAAAAATGTAAGCAGAATATTTTGATTAGTTAATAACTATCAAATAACTATTGAACAATGCTCAGCATTCAGAAAAGTAAACAAAAATGATCAAATAGGTGTTTTAAAATCAGTGAACTATGACAGAAACAAGAAGTTGATGTCCAAATAGCATAAACCAACCTAATAAAAAATATTTGCAAAATTGCCGGGTTCCTTGGGATGCTAACAAGTGATTTCAAATGTGAATAAACCAAAATTTTGAAGAACCTTGTGTCAGAAAAAACATCAATAACAGAAAACATTGTTTTCAAAAATACAAGATGCAGCCTCAGTTTGTTGTCCTCTTGTTTTTCTATGTTCTTAGAAATGTCAATAAAGAGGTTAAGTAAAGTAGCTCTGACTCATTAGCAAAAAAACATCTTACATGAGTAAGATAAAAGGCCAGTCATTCAATTGAAGCAAGAGTTATCATTCCAATTAAATGAGAATTATCACAAGCAAGAAAAGTGGATTGCCTACGCAAAGTCTAGAGGCAAAAATATGATAGATTACTTTATATTGAGAGAAAAGGCCAGATAATAGCATGATATTAAAGCTTGTCTAACTCAAATAAATAAGTCAAAACTCGCAATACATGCCTCTTAAATATAACGGTTTAATTTATTTTGACCCAGACCTTCTGAGTTGTGTACTAACACCACTTGCTGATCGTTTTTCATTGTAGAAGACAACAAAAATATTATTACCTCAGCTTTCAGCTCCGTCGAATTGAAATTAGGGGAAGCAGAACTTAGAACTCCGCATTTCCTGTCCTTACAAGGCGATTGATCTCTATCTTCAGCTGAAAGATGAACAAGGATTTTATGAGCAATATATCAGCAAATAAATCCACAAACCCTAAAGAAAATTCTCAAACATTTTTGTGAGATAGAAAAATTAAATGTATAAACCTGCTTGAAAATGAGAGCGGCTCCAATAAAAACAGTTATATCAATGTTCACGAAGCTATGAGAAAATAACACCGATCAACTCACCTTCGAAAAGTAGCAAAGTCGATAAATGATTTCTAGCTCCAGACTCACGATCCTGACCGAGGTAAAAAATAAACAAATGTCAGAAACAACAGATCTCGGAAATTCCCTCTTCTTCTATATCTTTAACCTCTAGATCTTACCTTGGGGTTTGAAGCGATTGGTTGAGAGAGGAGATGGATTGGAGGCCGACGGTCATCTCTAACACGAAAACATGCGAAGAAACAACCCATCGTCCTGCAATTAAACTCTACGAAATTCAATTTGAGTCAAGCAACATAGTATCAAAATCAAATTTGGAATATAGGTAATCGTACTGAATAAGAACCCTAGTTTTTATGTTCAGGTAGGAGCAAGGCGAGGTAAAACGTTTTTGAAATTTGAAAGACAGAAGAGACAAAAAAACGAGGGAAGATCCCGGAATTCAAAATTCCACTAATTGTAATGATGAATTATTAGCAGATGTTTGACTTTTTAAAAGATTTATGTCGAATTCGGATATTTGTAAACAATCATAATTAACATATTATTATTTGGATTTAGGTGATTTAATTACTATGTAAAACCATGTCGTGACAATTTATTTTTTGTTATTTTAAAAGAGTTTCTTCATAAGTGGCATTTGGCATTCTCAGATACCACATGACTAATTTACAAATCAAAAGTGCCGACTAATTTTTTAAAAAGATATAGTACTTTATTGTAACTTGATTGCTTGTTTTATAAATATATAAATTCATAAATTCATAATAGGCAAATTACATGTTTCTCCATGAGTTCATATGAAAATTATGCATTTCAAAATGATCAAATAGCAATAATATAATCATTAGGTTTATCACATGATAAAACCAAAAATCATAAAAATTAATGTATTTTATATAAATATATTTTCATTAAATTTGAACATTTTGGAAGTCAATACATAAAAATTAATGTATTTTTGTTTTTGTTTTCCTTTTAAGTACCGAAAGATTTTTAGTTATTTTTCTTTTTAACCACTTAATGTTTGTTTTTATATTCCAAAAATAAAAATTGAATTCTTAGAAGCAATTATAGTTTGAAAAAATTTCAATCTAACCATCCGGATGATTTTTTTTATGAATCAACTATTAAAACTTAAGAAATTCTTATTAAAAAAACATCTTTAACCAGAAAAATATTGTTGAGATATATTTGTAAATCATTATAAAAAAAATAAATAAAAAAGAACCTTACAATCTTCTTTTTGAAGAAAAAATAGTTCTTAATAGTTTAACACTTGGTGATCAAACAATAAAATAAAATGTAATAGTTGTATGAAATTTGGTTACATGATAATTATTAATTTTGTGATGATTATTTCACAAAAAAAAAAAATAATATTGCAAGACAACTTAATCTGACTATAAGTAATTTGTAGCACCTGATTCCTGGTATGTATTCGTGGTTATTAAATCTCTTCATTTTGCATAATTAGCCTTGGACTCGGCGAGTTGAGAGACTGACTCGCCGAGTAGAAGCGGGACTAGACACGGGATCTATTCGGTCTACTCGGCGAGTAGGTCCGATGGACTCGGCGAGTAGACCCTGTTTGGACTTAAACCCTAACCCGGGTGTTTGCACCCTATTTAATCGATCTAATCCAGCCTCCACTTCCCTTAGCACTCCCAAAGACCTGTAGAACGAAACCCTAGCCTCCTTTGTGTCCTTGTGGGTGATTGTTAGCATTTTGAAGGTGATTTGGGGCTTGGGAGAAGAAGGAGAAGATTGAAGAGTGCAAGAAAGGAAGAAGATCCGGAATCTACTCTGTGAAAGGCTTCTATTCAGGTAGAAAAGACCCTAACTTGATCTTTAGCTCGTTAGTCCCCTTTTGTCCCTAAGAAAAAAGGTTTTAAGCCCTAAAAACCTAAATCTCTATGTGTTTTCTGGCTAATGTTCTGCAAGAACTTTGGATGTGGACCTTTTGGACTCCATAGTAGCATAAAGTCTCTGTGGTTGAGGTAGTGGAAGTCCCCATTGAGCATAGGACCTCTTGTATAGCTTGGAAGTGCATGTTTGAGCTCATAGGGCCATGCATGCACGTAAAGTTTACAACTTTACGTGGTAAATGAGCCCTAGGACCATGGATCTGTGGTCTGGAAGTGTTGCATGTCCCAGATTTGGCCTACTCAGGAAGTGGGTCGAAGGACTCAGCGAGTCCAAAAGTGGATCTCAGCGAGTTCTATGAAGATGGTCGTCGACTCGGCGAGTTGGATGAACAAACTCGGCGAGTCCTATGAAGATTGCCTGGAACTCGCCGAGTAGTTCTTCAAACTCGGCGAGTAATATGAACATCCACATAACACGAGGGGTTTAAGCGTCGAAGGCTCAACCCTTCGTACCTGTGCACGGAATTAACCGTATAACGTAGTCCCGAAACCCCAAACCCTCGAATGGGGTGTTTTGGTGTGGATTGGAAGCGAGCAGAGGACCTGCTCGAGGAACTCAGCGAGTTGGTACTCGAGTCGGGCCCAAAGTCCTGGATAGCGAGTCAGGGGTGACTCAGTGAGTGAGAAGAGGGACCTGGTGAGTGGGACCGGATTAGTGAGGGATGGACTCGGCGAGTCCAGTCAATTGGAAGTTGACTTTGACCTGGTCTTTGACTTGGTGAGGGGTAAAAGGGTCGTGTTACCCTAAGAACATCTAGCGTGTTTGACTGATTGTTTTGTGGGAATTACAGTCGAGGGACGTTAGCAGCAGTAGACAGCCAATTCCCACACATACCAGTAGCCTATTCGAGGTGAGTTACCTTCCAGTAATGGTGGGTCTACGGCCACAATGCCGGCCCACCAATAGGAGTTGTATGTAGATGATTATCTCTGTGATATTCATCTAGGGATTACTACTACCAGTGTTGCGTTTATATGCTAGTATGATATGATGTTATGTGACAGTAGGGGGAGATAGTCCCCGAGATATCCGGTCGGTAGGGCCGAAGGGGTAGTCATACCCAGCCATGTTAGATAGATACTGATATTGTGATACATGTTATGTGGTAGTGGTAGTAGAGGGGAGAAGTAGTTCTCCAATATCCGGTCGAGAGGACCGAAGGGTAGGCCAGCACCCAGATATGCTAGGCAGAGTCCGGTCGAGAGGACCGAAGAGGGGGCCGGCACTCGGATATGCTAGGCAATGTCCGGTCGAGAGGGCCGAAGGGGTAGGTTGGGCACACAGATATGCCTGCCAATATGTGTATGTTATGTGATTATATGGTATGTGGTACGATGGGGGAACTCACTAAGCTTTGTGCTTACAGTTTGCAGTTTTGGTTTCAGGTACCTCTTCGTCGAAGGGAAAGGAGCCGGCGCGGTAGCGGCACATCATGTACACACACGGGTTTCCGCACTTACAAGATTCTCTGGGATTTATACTCTGATATTTTGATGATTGTATGATTTGACTTTTAGACATGGCTTACGTTTTGTTATGGTTTGATCAAACAATGTTTTAACTCTTAATACTTTTCTAAAGTAATGTTTTTAAAACAAAATTTTTGGACGTGAAATTTGGGTCGTTACATAATTTTTTGAATATGTCACACCCCCGAACCGGGATGACAGAAACGTCCAGGGCGGGTGACTTCGTATTATAATATAATAACAATTGAATATAAGTGATACATCGCAACCAACATATCATACATTACAATATACCAACATTCATCGTTTACAAATTATATTTGTTATTCCATTACACAAAAATAACATAAAAGTATGATGTCTCAAAAAGATAGCAAAACATCTAGATCCAAGGCTCGAGTACTTGTTCATTGAGTCTCTGAGAATATAAGTCGTTTTGAAAAGCGTCAACATAGAATGTTGGTGAGTTCATAAACATATTTGTAGGAAAAACTTTGTAATATCTTAGTTTATAATAAATTGCAAAACTCCAAAAAATCCAATATTTTCAAAAAAAAAAAAAAAAAGGTAGTTATGAGTCTCCTTACCAAAACCATGTATAATTGCATGCATATTTCTTGTTTTCCTTTGTTTGTATTTGAAAATAATGTGTTCCCATAAAATCCTATATTTTATGTTATATAAAAAGTTATGGTCTTAAAAACCCTAAGACCAGAGAGGGGAGATTAGTTTACAAAATAGACAAAATGTAGTTTTATATTTTATAAAACTAGTAGAGTGTAAATTGTTCGTAAATTTAAAATAATATTGTTATTCCTTATGTGAGTCGTTACAATCACGCTAATGCGACTAAAGCGCCTGTCTTGACGTTTTTCAGGCGTCGGTTTCTAATAAGATATTTGTCACCCTAGACTGGCCCGTCTAGGTATAACAAACAACTCAGGTGTAGGGGTGTCAACCCCGTATAGATCTATACATAATTACCCCGATCTCTGTGACATCCCCATTTTCACGGCCAAAAAAGACCGATGTTGTTTATGCTTTATAAAAATCAGAGTACTTTATTTTATAAAAATGTTGCGGAATTTGTTCCCAGAAAAACATGGTAAATACGTTATTAAAACATTTTCGAAGAAACGTATTTATTTCATTTTAAAACGTTTGGGATGTCATCGTTAATACAGAAACATAAGCATAAACAGAACTTACAATTATTTACACTAGTGATCTACATCTCTTTAAATCTCTCAGTGTAATGTCACTTCATATCAACACCTGTGATATAAATAAACTGAGTGGGTCAGGTTGGGAAACCTGGTGAGTACATAGGGTTTTCAACCCACAATAATATAATTATTATGTTTAAACAATCAAACAATCAACCCAATTACCCATCCCCATTATCTTCTTTATTCTTAAGGATCTACCCTAAGAATCAGCTATTTCTCATTCATTCATTCCTAAGGATCATCCTAAGGAAACAACATGAAGTCCATTGTTGCCAATGACACATTGGTCAAGCGCAGCTGCTAATATTGTCACTTAGGCTCAGCTGCCAGAATTAGGACATTTTATATGAGGCGCTTCTGTCGGTATTGACCTTTTAACACTACTGTCATGGTCATAAGACTCCCTATTAGGCGCAGCTGCCGATACTATACTTAGAGCGCAGCTGCTAGGATGTTTACCGTAGATCTAAATCATCTACGGGTTGTGGCGCAGCTGCCAGTGCTCATCTATAGGGTACTAGGTCCACTGCTGCCAATGTATACCTATAGGGCACTAGGTCCGTACTACTAATGTTCCTCTATTTCAGTTTTTATCCATCATCATTCATCTACCCATGTTTTACCCAACATATTTTGTAGATATAAAATACTTTATACAGTTTACATCATTTAAAAAATGTATAAAAATCTTTCACCAGCATAGACAACAAGTATTTAGACAATATGCACACATAACACGTAATTTATATTAAAATACTTCATATCTATGTGTAAGATGAAAGAGACCATGCACTCACCTGATTAGGTGGTGATTCCGAACTCAGACAGCACTTCGTTATCTCAAAACAATTTTCCTCGACAAAACCTAGTATCAATACCACCAGGGTTTAGTTTTTAACGTTAACCACGACTAATTAATAGTCTAGCTATTATTACTATTATATAAGCGTTAAATAACACTCAATATAACTCATAATAATAGCTCAAATAATTATTTTAAGGTCCTAATAATGTTACTATAATTAAATAAAATCTATATTAAATATAGTATAGGCGTAGCTCACTTACAGCGAGTTTTTATTAAAAACCGGGCTTCGCTGGAGCAGCGTTTCCAAGCCGAAAGCTTTTCTTCTCGGAGCCGTCGGGCGCTCCGGGGCTTTCTTCTCGTGCTAGGGAGGTTCCGTAGACTTGGGATGGGTTTAGGGAGGCTAGAGAGAAGTTAGAGAGAGAAAGAGAGGCTTATGGTGTGAAGAAAATATGAGGAGTTCACCCTTGTATTTATAGGAGTTTTATAGTAAAGTAGTCTCTAAGCTTCGTCCGTGACTTTTGCATACGAGCTCCGTTTTTGTATGTCTTTTTACCGTTGAGTTCCTATTAATGAGATCTTCAACTTTCATTTAGACCTCGTTGGCTAATTCTCATTCTATCTCGGATTTACAAAACTGTATCGAATTCGCCGCGCTCGAAAAGTAGGGACTAAGCTTCGTCCATAACTTTCGCATACGAGCTCCATTTTTGTCTGTCTTTTTACCGTTGAGTTCCTATTAATGAGATCTTCAAATCTCATTTAGACCTCGTTGGCTAATTCTCATTTTATCTCGTATTTACAAAACTGTATCGAATTCGCCGCGCTCGAAAAGTAGGGACTAAGCTTCGTCCATAACTTTTGCATACGAGCTCTATTATCGACGTTCTTTATATCCACGCGTTGGTATTTACGAGTACTACAACTTTCATTTAGATCCCGTCGGCTAAAAATCGACCGATCTAAAATTCAGATCTCGGGCTGTGCACTGCTATGCTAAATCTTAGAAAAATCATAACTTCCTCATACGAAGTCAGATTTGGGCGTTCTTTTTATCGATGTTCTTAGTTTAACATATTCTACGACTTTAGTTTAGATCACTAAGGCTAAATCTCGCTCTATCGTAAATTCACTATTTACGCTTCCCGGTATCGTGCCGGTTTCGTCGCGAAACTTCAACGGGTCATAACTTCTTCGTTATAACTCGGTTTTCGGCGTTCTTTATATGTACGAAAACCTTGTAACATACTCTAAAACTTGGTTAAGATTATTTATTCAAAATAATCTTTTGTCGAAAAGTCGTTTTCGACCCCTATTGCCTCTAATTTGACTAGCCCAGATTTGCGGGCATTACAATCTCCCTCCAAGAGACTTTGGTTATAACTACATGACTTACGTTGTACACTAGGTAGGTCCGGTGAAGGAGTGTCTCACAATAGCCTCAACAAAAATTTACGCGAATTTATCGAATAATGCATATGGCGTTCTTAGTGTTAATTTATGACTACGGTTTTATGACACGCATATATATTTGTCGTGTAACTTTGTTTTGCATCCTGATTTTTTTGAATTATTTATAACGATATTTATGAATAATTACTAATGGCTTGTCAACTTGCAATATGTGTTGTAAAAAGAACAAAATACTCTAGTTTTTAAGCCCTTGAAATAGTACACCCCTTTATGATTGTTTTACTAATAAAAACTATATTTTAGTAAAATGTTCAAGTGTTATGGTGGGTTTTTAACACATCAAAAATTTATTTGAGTGTTTTGTAACTCAAAAATACTCTATTTTTGTTGTGACTAGAACATGTCACAATTTTCACAAAATTTCATAAAACCTTGATATTTATTATGTTTCCACAATTTTTCAAGTATTGGTGGTAAAAATCTATATATCTAAAAATTTACCATTTTGAGGGTAAACTCTCATATTTTACCATCTTTCAAGCTTTTATAACCAAACATGCTATAACATTTTCTTTGACATTATTTTTGACTTTTAACACACACTAAAGTTATTTTTACTTAGCAACTTGTTCCATTTTCAACATGATACCTAAACATGTGAAACTACGCAAAGATAACTTTGTTCCAACAACATGAGACTTTGTAAAAATCTTAAGTTTAAGGAGTGTTAACATGAAATAATAGCATTTCAACACACATAGACATATAAACATACAAGTTCATGCAAATATCCAAGGATTTTCAAACAAGACTTGACTTGTATTCCCCCTCCCCCCAAAGGATGAAAACTTGAAAGAGTGGGGTATGAAGCTCACCTTGGGTGTATTTGAAGTTTTATGCAACTCAAGTCCTTCCTTGTCTTCTTCAATCATGAATTCCTGCATAGCAAGCTTGTTTCCAGCATGTGATCTACCATTGATGACATTGCATAAACGTATTGGTCACATAATCCTGTTCAATGAAAATTATACAATCAAATCATTAGACTACCAAATAACCTTCTCTTCCCTTGCCCATCTCGTTATCATTGATTCCTAAATGCATCTTATACCACCAAAATTCAGGTTGTCCATCTTTAATAAAAAAAAAACTCACAACTTTGACATGGAACAATTTGTCTTGATCGTATTATTGGAAATGTGCAATCTACTAACACCATATCCCTCCTATAATAATACAAGTATAATCTGCACACAAAACCAACCATATTGTAAATTAAGTGAACCACATTCCCTTGAAGAATGTAAATAAATGAGACGTGACATAAATGACATGAGCTATGAGGTTAGCAAGTTTCTATATGATTTTACAGTTTTGGCCCATTATTATTATTTTTTTTGCAAATTTGGTCAAAGCAGGAGCTCCTTGCACTTGGGGAAAGAATAGGAAGTGTAGCCACCGGTCTCCCTGACCATCTTATCTTAAAATACGTACAAGAATCAATTTATTGTTCTTCATTAAAATGTTTTAAAAAAAATTATATATATTTAGTTGATTTGGTTAAAAATTTACAGGAAGAGTATGCGAATATGGATGGTATTGGGATGTTAAAAGCTTGTGGGCATGATTTTCATGTTCGGAAGAGGCCGATGATGACCAAACCGCATATTAAACACCAAAAAACCCTAAAACTTGATCCAACAAAATTGAAAACAAACGGTGGTAAAGAAGAATCGAAGGTGACAAACTTCCATTTGTTATAGGCTTGGCGGAGGCGGCTGTAACCACCTTTAATGGCGTTTGGCTGGTGCGACAGAGGGGAGAAGGGTTGACACGTAGTCGAAGGAGGGGGTGGAAAGGATTTTTTTCATATATAAGCAAACCACATAGCATAAAGATATGTAGAATGGGGGTTTACTGACGAGTTCGATTTAAAAACATAGAGATAAATAGAATGGGGGTTTACCGGCGAGGTTGATTTAGAAGGTGGGGGAAGAGAATGATTGGAAGAAGAAGGCGGTGAAGAAATACATGTACATATGAATCGAGCAACAAATATGGAGTCGGTGGTGTGGTGGAGCTATGGTATTTGGAAACAGAAACACATATTAAACACCAAAAAACCCTAAAACTTGATCCAACAAAATTGAAAACGGACGGTGGTAAAGAAGAATTGAAGGCGGAAAACTTCCATTTGTTATAGGCTTGGTGTAGGCGGCTGCAACCACCTTTAATGGCATTTGGCGGTGCGACAGAGGGGAGAAGGGTTGATACGTCGTCGAAGGAGGAGGTGGAAAGGATTTTTTTTTTTTTTTTTTTCAGATATAAGCAAACCACAGAGCATAAAGATAGATATAATGGGGGTTTACCGACGAGGTCGATTTAGAAGTGAAGAAATACGTGTACATATGAATCGAGCAACAAATATATGGAGTCGGTGGTGTGGTGGAGTTATGCTATTGGGAAATAGAGACGATGGCCAATGACTTAAATTTGGACCTGAATGCATCCCACTGTCTCAAAAAAAAAAAAAAAACCCACCAATAGGAACCAAATATTGTTCACTAAGGGTCCTCACAATTAAAAGTTATATAAATTTGAACAAAATTCAGCATGTATAATAAAAAAATAGCACATATAATATGAAATCGAACAAAATTCAGCATGTATAATAAAAAAACAGCACATATAAGATGACTTTGAATAAAATTCAACATGTATCTCCTCCTATGCTCGAAATCAGATGAAACATAATATGATTTTGATTTTGATTTCACAAACTTTGAAATGGCACTCTCATATTTCGAAAAATCAGAAGAAAGAAAAAGATAGAAGCAGAAAAAAGAAGAACAAATCACAAATTGAAACATATTGGAAAAAAATCAGAAAAAAAAAATCGTCTTTCCCAAGAAACGAATTCTAAAGAAACTTATCAGAAAAAAAGAAGAACACGAACCTGGGTAGAGACGGAGGGGATCAACGACTTCTGGTCAGGGACGGAGGAGGAGGACGACGTCTTGGCCAGCGAAGGGACAAACCCATGAAGGTTGATGATACCTGATGGAGGCGCTGATGTAGACGAACGAGGGGCAACGATTTTTTTTCTTGTTAGGGCACAATTGTCCAACGAATGTTTCTTTTTCATCTGGACATGTGTTTGAGCTTTGTGGGAAAGACCTATCTTATCAGGGAAAACTGAACTTTTTTGTGCATATCAAACGGTCTTTCTGACCCATTCAGCCAAAAAGATCTTTATGGGTCTTTCCGGCCCATTCAACCAAAAAGATATTTATAGGTCTGGAAAGATGATTATCAAACAGGACCTTAGTCTTCTTGAAACGTATTGACATTGTAATATGTACATGTACTTTAAAAATTTCCATTAATGCAATTTTAAGTAATGGAAGATCTTAGGAATCTACGTAATGAAAGATGAAAGATCTAAGCATAATTGTCCATTTACTATGTTTTATGTTAGATTGGAATTTTTACATAAATGATCCCTTATGTTTTTGGTGTGAGGGCAAAGTTGTCTTTTCACGTGAATTTAACAGCATAAACCGATGGGAGTTAAGTCCCAGGGACTAAAGCTGGTACCAAATAGTGAAATAAGGACCATACATAATTAAATCCCAATATTAAGACCAAAACTGATGATTTATGCAAACCACAAGATTCAAGAACCAAAACTATATTTTACTCTAAGTATTATGCTTAATCTATCTGGTCCACTTTAATCATGTCCATCGACCAAACGTTATTTTAACGACATATTTAAACAATATGAAAGGAATAGAGAAACTAATGTTTGTGAAATTAGAAACTCATTGCAATTTTTCTTAAATATATATAAGTAAAGAGAAATTAAATATGAAATTATCATATCGTGAATCGAGTGTTCTGTTACTTCTGTTTTTCTGGTTAAACCCTAAAGGGGCGGGAATAGGCAGAAAGCAGTCCACACAGGAATCTCGTATTCGTATCTCCCTTTTGCCGTAGCACGAGTCAAAAGAGGACCAGTAAACCCTGCTGTTCATGGGAACTGGTGCAATGGCATCTTGGTTACAATGGATAATCAATCAAAATCAAAAGCAAAAAGCAAAACCCTCGCTGTTTCCCTTCCTTGGTCCCTTTTCAATTCCTTCCCTAGGGATGCAGTCATTCTATTCTCTTCATCCTCTTCCCCCATAAAGTTGAAAAATGCTCCCATTCTTTACTTGCTATCAGAGAAAGCCCTAAAAGCTAAGTAATTGCCCCGCATCAGCAAGCAAAGGATCTTTACACACTCTATCTATATCAAAATTCATAAATACAAATATGGTTTTCGTGTGCGCATTCTTCAGCAGCTTTCAGGGTGGAGGGAGAGAGAGTTCCAACAAGTTTCAGGTGGAAATCAGGGGTGCTGACGGAGTTGGACGGCAGGAATGGCGAGTACAAGTGGGACCAAAGATGAGGTGGGCCCACCGAGGTCGTTGTCAAGGAGGATGACGAGGACTTCCACTATGGTTGATCCTAATGCCGAAGGTGTTGATAGCGAGCTTGTTCCTTCTTCCCTTGCTTCTATTGCTCCCATCCTTCGGGTTGCCAATGAGATCGAGAAGGATAATGACAGAGTTGCTTACTTGTGTATGTTTCCCCTTACTATATTTGCCTCTTCCTTTCCTAAGATGCCAAATTGCTTATAATTTGTTGTGTTTGGAGGTGAGTTTTGAAATCGATTGATTAAAACTAGATAGGCGTGTAACTTTGCTTCTATAAATAGGATGAACCAGAATAATAATTAATTACTTTTAAATACAATAGCACATCACACAGATCCAAGTATTGCTCATAAAATCAGGGTGTCTGACTGGCACTATGTAGTCCTTCTGGTGATTGTGCATAGCTTATAAGAAGTTGATAGCTACCTAATAGGATTCAAACCATGCCGCATGAGACACCAAGTCATAGGATAGGTCCAACCTCTTGGGGTCTTGTGTGACTCTTGATATCATGAGATGAAAAAAGAGAAATTTTTTGGAGTTACTTAAGTTTGTTTCTGGTTGAAATATGTTTGATCAGTTTAGAAAATAAGTTTTGTTTCAGGTTTACAATGTATAAGATGATTTTAATTCGATTGCTCTATTCTTTTTGGCAAAAGGGACATGCATAAAGATTAATTTTGATTACCACATAAAGAATTTTGGACTTTTCTTTTGAGGTATTCAGAGCAAGTATTTTTTTTAAAAAGGTAAAAAAGCAGATAAGCTGGTATGAACAGAAATGCTGCAACTGTAAAAGTACAAGAAAAAGAAAGCGAAAATAGAGATAAAAAGTAGCACCATATATCATTTCCTCAAAAGTACATCAGCATATACAACCTTGAAACAACCAAGAAAATTAAGACAACATGGTGGTTGTGCTTGCTGGCTGCTGTAATAAATTTCTCATAACCTTTAATGCCTTTATTTTGTTGCATTAGGCCGGTTTCATGCATTTGAGAAGGCCCACAGGATGGATCCTATATCTAGTGGACGTGGTGTTCGCCAATTCAAGACCTACCTGCTACATAGACTTCAGAAGGTGCACATTACTATTTTCACCATTTTAAGTGTATTTTAGTCATATTAGATTTTCAGAAATTCTAATGAAAATTTCAAATGTTGTATTGGTGTAGGAAGAAGAAACGACAAAACCTCGGCTAGCAAAAAGTGATCCTAGGGAAATCCAGAAGTTCTACCAGAACTTCTATGAGAAAAACATCAGAGAAGGCCAATACACAAAGAAACCGTGAGGCTTGTTTTTTAATTAATGTCTAGAGATGTTACATCACATCACATCATCTGATTACTTATTCATTTTGTTATTTTTCTTCTATCATCTCTAAGTGA
Source organism: Lactuca serriola (assembly GCF_051521515.1). NCBI lineage: Eukaryota > Viridiplantae > Streptophyta > Magnoliopsida > Asterales > Asteraceae > Lactuca > Lactuca serriola. Next base: position 48,702,764 of record NC_136410.1, read on the forward strand.
GGAGATGGCCAAGATTTATCAGATTGCAACGGTTTTATATGATGTACTAAGGACTGTGGTACCTGCTTCAAAAATCGAGCAAGAGGTATGATTGTTCTTTTCTATCATACTTTGGTTTCTAGTTGCCATGTAAGTTTAAATACCCCATTGCTCATGTATGCTTCAATTGCATTGTAGACTCAACAATACGCAAGAGATGTAGATGCAAACAGAGAACAACATGAACACTATAACATCCTTCCTTTGTATGCTGTTGGAAATAAACCAGCAATCACAAGGCTTCCCGAGGTTGTTTTCAGACAGACATAAATCTCATTTTCTATTTATATATATATACACACAGTCACATACACACAGAGATGTATACATCCTTCTTATTTATTTCACTCTTCACATGTCATTAGATCCAAGCAGCTCTTCGAGCAATTCGCACTGTGGATAACCTTCCATCTGTTAGAAGGATAGGAGACGCAGACAAACCTATTAATGATATTCTGGAGTGGTTATCATTAATTTTTGGTTTTCAGGTAACGTGTCTTCATATAAACCGCTTTATTTAACTATGCATAGATTGTTTACAAATCTGACTATGATTGAAATTTTTGTGATTCTGAAATGAAGAAAGGAAATGTTGCAAATCAACGGGAGCACTTGGTATTGTTACTTGCAAATATTGATAGAAGGTCGAAGGGTGTTGATGATTATGATCAGGTAAAGCTCCCACTTTTTTACTGTAATATTTGAAAACTGTGTGTGACTGCTTTAGAGATGAACTAAATACTGATGAGGAACTTTTTGCAGTTGGGTAGCCAAACGGTAAAGCATTTACTGGATAAAACTTTCAAGAACTATGTCTCATGGTGTCATTATTTGCACCGAACATCAATCATTGAGTAAGTTATTAGCAAGATGACATAACATGTTTCTTGTTCTTTAAAGTGAGGATTTAATCTTTTTGTTTGTTCAAGTTCAAATAAGGTTCCAAATAGTGCTGATAGGCAGCAGTTGCATCTTCTCTACATTGGACTCTATCTACTCATCTGGGGTGAAGCTTCAAACATACGGTTCATGCCTGAATGCCTTTGCTATATTTTTCATAATGTATGTTATTATTTTGTTTATCTTTACAAGAGTACAGTTATCATTTTGTTTATCTTTATGATGCGATCTTTTTTTTTGTTGAACAAAACAGATGGCAAATGAAATGCATGGAACTTTATTTGGTAATGTCCAACCTGTAAGTGGAGGGACATATCAAGCAGCAGCGGTTGATGAGGAAGCATTTCTGCGTGAGGTCATCTCACCTGTTTATGATGTTCTTCGTAAGGTAATAACATCATAAGTCGAGTTTCGGTTTGATAAAATCTACTCTTCTAATGGGACTTATTTTTTTAATGGTGGCAGGAAGCCAGGAGAAATCAAGGTGGCAAAGCAAGCCATGCTTCATGGAGAAATTATGATGATCTTAATGAATATTTTTGGTAAGTAGTCTCTTTATAAGTATTATAAAACTGGCATTCATGCTGTGAAACTGTTGACCAACCTTTAATTCTGTTTTCTTGCAGGTCTGACAAATGCCTTAAGTTAGGCTGGCCAATGGATCGCAAGTCTGACTTTTTTGTTCACTCTGATGAGTCATCGCGTCATCATGCAGTATGTGTGGATTTAATTATGCTAGTAAGTAGTTTTCACCAAATAAAAATATGCTCAAATTTAAGTAATCTGCAGGGGCGCAATCAAGTAGTATCTGGAAAGAAGAAGCCTAAAACAAATTTTGTTGAAGTGCGTACATTTTTGCACCTTTACAGGAGTTTTGATCGGATGTGGATATTCCTCATATTGGTCTTGCAGGTAGGCATATAACAGAATCATGCAGTTAGTATTAGTTGATGATTTCTTATTAGGGCTGGTAGCATTTGAATCATTTCTTTTTGATCTTGTAGGCTATGATCATTGTTGCATGGCATGGAGATGGATCAATCTTTGGAATTTTGGATGAAGGTGTCATCAAAAGTATCTTCAGCATATTCATTACTCATGCTATACTTAATTTTATCCAAGGTATGTACTTACTTCCTGCACATTCTTTCGTTACTTCTGGTACCCTTTTTGTAATTTATGGTTTCTTTTTGCAGCTAGTCTAGACATAATCCTTAGTTTCAATGCCTGGGGGAGCTTAAAACCTACACAGATTCTTCGCTATATACTCAAATTCATTGTAGCTGCATTTTGGGTAGTAATCTTGCCAGTTTGTTACTCAAGATCAGTTCCAAATCCAACAGGACTTGTGAAGTTTGTCAGTACTTTGGGGGGAAATTGGAGAGAGCAATCACTTTATAACTACCTTATAGCAATTTACTTGATACCCAACATACTGGCTGCCTTTCTATTTCTGCTTCCACCTATAAGAAGACACATGGAACGTTCCAATTGGCGCATAGTTACTCTTCTAATGTGGTGGGCACAGGCAAGTTCATTTACATGTTGGTTGGTAGTTTGTATTGATGTTACATGCTTCTTGTTTTATTTTGAATTTTGTGGATTTTTACAGCCAAAACTCTATGTTGGAAGAGGCATGCATGAAGACATCTTTTCTCTTTTCAAGTAAGGATATAAAGTTTATTTATGAATCATGATTTGATACGTGAGTTTTAAAATTTCTTTTTTTCTTACTTTGTTACTCTTGATCTTAGGTATACTCTATTTTGGATAGTGCTGCTAATAAGCAAGTTCGCTTTCAGCTACTATGTGGAGGTAATCATGAAAATGCTTGTTAGCATATGATTTGTATAGACAGTTTATGCTTAAATTTGCAATTTTCATTGTAGATACTGCCACTGGTCACACCCACAAAGTTAATCATGAAAATGCATGTTAGCAGCTATGAGTGGCATGAGTTCTTTCCCAACAGTAAAATCCTAAAATTTTCATACAAACTTTGTTTAATTGTGATTCCTATTAGACTAAGATCTGATTACTTACTTATTTGAGCATTTTGTAGTGACCCACAATATTGGCGTTGTTATTTCTATTTGGGCTCCAATTGTCATGGTGAGTGTTCTTGAAAATAATTACCTTTGTTTTGCATTTATGAGGCCGATTAAACATATGTAATGTAATTTTTTTCATTTTAGGTCTATTTCATGGACACACAAATTTGGTACGCGATATATGCTACTATTATTGGTGGAATCTATGGGGCCTTCAGCCACTTGGGTGAGGTTAGTACGCATATATATAAATCTTTAGTTTACTAAAATTTGAATTTGAAAATTGAAATAGAAAGATGACATCATCATTCTGTGGTGTTTGAACCTTAGATACGGACACTTGGCATGCTAAGGTCACGATTTGAATCGGTTCCTTTAGCTTTTGTTGAACGCCTTGTGCCTATGCAAAAAGATCCTAAAAGAGATCATGTGGAAGATGATCTATCTGTGAGAAAGAACATAGCAAAATTTTCACAGGTGTGGAATGAATTCATATTTTCAATGCGGATGGAAGACTTGATCAGCAACAGGTTTTAAACAGTTTGTTGTTATTAATCTAAGGAATCAAACTGAAGCAGAATATTCTGTTGACATTTGTTTTATTTTTCAAGTGAGACAGATCTGCTTCTTGTACCTTATACTACAAGTGATGTTCCAGTTGTCCAGTGGCCACCATTCTTGCTTGCTAGTAAGGTACATATCCTCCATGCCTTAGCTTGATGTCTTTTTGTTATTGTTTATCTGAAGTTAAAATGTAATCATGATTGACTTTTTGCCACTTAAGATCCCCATTGCATTAGACATGGCCAAAGATTTCAAAGGAAAGGAAGATGCAGACCTGTTCAGGAAGATCACTAATGATGATTATATGCGGTCAGCAGTGATGGAATGCTACCAAACACTTAAGGAAATATTATTTGAACTTATTGATGATGACCGAGATAATATGTAAGGCGTACATCTTGATCCTACTGCAAATTTATACTTACAAGCAGTTAGAAAATCTATTTCATTTTCATTTTCTTTTTCTTTTTTACAGGATCTTACAGCATATATGCCATGAAATAGAAACTAGCATTCAACAGCGAACGTTTTTGAGTAAATTTCGTATGAGCGAATTGCCTTCACTCAATGATAAGCTGGAGAAGTTCTTGGATCATCTGGTAAGAAGAGGCATTTCTTTATTATTGATTATCATTGGCAATCTATTCCTTAAATTGTTTTTTGTTATTTTTCTGATTTCTCCATTGGGTGTTTGCCAGCTAGCAGATAATGTTGATGATGAGAAATACACATCCCAAATCATCAATGTTTTTCAGGATATCATGGAGATTATCACACAAGATGTTATGAATAATGGACACGAGTAAGTCTTTTATTTTGGATTGACCATTAAACATTCTGTTGTAAAATTCATTTTGTGTCCTTTTGTAGGATACTTGAAAGAGCTCATGCTCATCATCATGATAATGACAAAAAGGAAAGATTTGAGCGAATCAATGTCCAATTAACTCAAATCAGATCATGGAAGGAAAAGGTATCATCTGTCATATTGCACTCATGATTTTGTTCTTATTATTCCTTTTGCTAATTTTACATTTGTGCCCCTAGGTGGTGAGGCTTCGTTTGCTTTTGACTGTCAAGGAATCGGCAATTAATGTGCCTACAAATTTGGAAGCTCGTAGGCGTATCACTTTCTTTGCAAACTCCTTATATATGAAAATGCCAAATGCTCCAATTGTCCGCAACATGCTCTCATTTAGGTCAGTAATTTTCCAACCATTCACTTATTTCACTCATGGATGCCCTACATCATTGTCCTTACTCCTTAATATTACATTTTGTTTCAGTGTTTTGACTCCATACTACAAAGAAGATGTTCTCTATTCAGATGATGAGCTTAAGAAGGAAAATGAAGATGGAATTACAATTTTATTTTATCTCCAGAAGATATATCCAGGTGACTCTTGATATCAGTTTCGACTGTTGTCCTCTTTATCTAGAATCAAACAACATTAATATATATATTTTTTTGTTTGTTGTATATGCAAAACCAGATGAATGGAAGAATTTTGAAGAGCGGATTGCAGGTAGTGAGGATAAAACAGAAGCCACACGTCAATGGGTTTCTTACAGGGGGCAGACTCTTTCCAGAACAGGTATTTATGTTTGCATGCTAGTTTAATTGAAACTTAAAAGTTATGTTTTATATATTTAGAAGCTCATTTACAAAAGTTTCTCAGTGAGAGGGATGATGTACTACAAGGAAGCTCTTCAGCTTCAATGCTTCCTAGACTATGCAAAAGACAATGGTTAGTGTGATTCGTTAAATGTTTTTCAGTGTCAGTATCTTTTTTTAAAATAATTTTTTTATATATATATTTTTTCCAAACAGAGATTTTTACTGGATTCCGGACAGCTAACGTGAACAAACATCACATGGATCTCAAAGAACGTGCAAGTGCAATGGCTGATTTGAAGTTCACCTATGTTGTCTCTTGCCAGATTTATGGTGCTCAAAAGAAATCCAGCGAGGAGAGAGATCAAAGTTGTTATACCAACATCTTGAATCTCATGCTGACGTAAGTGTTGTTATGATCATATATACATTAATAAAAAATTTAAAAGTATATATTTTATTAATTATATTTTGATCGGTTTCAGATATCCTTCTTTACGAGTTGCTTATATAGATGAGAGAGAGGCTACCATCAATGGTAGATCTCAGAAGGTTTACTACTCTGTTCTAGTCAAGGGTGGGGATTCTTTAGATGAGGTAACTATGACTTTTTGTATAAAATGATGATGGATTACATTTACAGTTTACCTTTGTGTATTTTTTTTGTTAACCATTATCATGGCATATTGCATCATAGGAAATATATCGTATCAAGCTTCCAGGCCCCCCTACAGAAATTGGTGAAGGAAAACCTGAAAACCAAAACCATGCCATCATTTTTACCCGTGGAGAAGCGCTACAGACAATCGACATGAATCAGGTAATTTACTATTTTTTTTTGTAATCTTTCAGAAGCATTGTCAAATATCTTAAATTATGTATACAGGACAATTACTTTGAGGAAGCATTCAAAATGAGAAATGTATTGGAGGAATTTCACAAGGATCATCATGGCCAACGTAGACCAACAATTTTGGGGTTGAGAGAAAATATCTTCACTGGAAGGTCAGTACAGTTTCATACTATTTACTTATTATAAAGCCTTTACAACTTGTGTTAGCCAAAACTTTTAACAGATGAAAGTTTACATTAAATAATTTCTCTGATTTCATTATTTTACAGTGTATCATCACTAGCTTGGTTCATGTCCAATCAGGAGACAAGTTTTGTGACAATTGGCCAAAGGGTTTTAGCAGACCCTCTGAGGTATGGATATATAAAATATCAATTATCCTCTATGAATTCATTAACATTTAAAATCTTTATGCTTCCACAGGGTGCGATTCCATTACGGTCACCCTGACATATTTGACAGACTCTTTCACATCACACGGGGTGGCGTAAGTAAAGCTTCTAGAACCATCAACCTGAGTGAGGATATATTTTCAGGTAAACTTTCTTCTCATCTACAAAACTGTATACCATGAAATATGAATTTAACCTTGTATCATCTTTCCAGGTTATAACTCCACTCTGCGTGGAGGTTATGTGACACATCATGAATATATCCAAGTAGGAAAAGGTCGTGATGTTGGTATGAATCAGATATCCCTTTTCGAAGCTAAAGTTGCAAATGGAAATGGCGAACAGACACTCAGCCGTGATGTTTACCGACTTGGTCGCCGTTTTGATTTTTACAGAATGTTCTCATTCTACTTCACCACAGTTGGTTTCTACTTTAGCAGCATGGTATAACAACAAACCATCATCTACTTGTATTTACTTACAACTTTTATATAATTACTTCCTTTACTTTCTATCCAGGTCACTGTGCTGATTGTTTATGCCTTTCTATACGGACGTATGTACATGGTTTTGAGTGGGTTGGAAGGGCGGATATTAGAAGATGCAAGTCTTAGTAGCAACAAAGCCCTGGAAGAAGCTTTAGCCACCCAATCCGTCTTTCAGCTCGGTTTACTTCTCGTGCTTCCTATGGTTATGGAAATCGGTCTAGAAAGAGGATTTCGCACTGCATTAGGCGACTTTATCATAATGCAACTCCAACTCGCCTCTGTGTTTTTCACTTTCCAGCTTGGAACAAAAGCACATTACTATGGAAGAACAATTCTACATGGAGGCTCAAAATATCGCGCCACTGGTCGTGGTTTTGTTGTCTTCCATGCAAAATTTGCTGAAAATTACAGGTTATATTCACGTAGTCACTTTGTGAAAGGGTTGGAATTGGGGATTCTGCTTGTTATCTATCAGGTGTATGGGAATTCGTACCGGAGTTCAAATCTATACCTGTTTATAACGTTCTCGATATGGTTCTTGGTGGCTTCGTGGTTGTTTGCTCCATTTGTGTTCAATCCTTCGGGATTTGATTGGCAGAAAACAGTGGAGGATTGGACTGATTGGAAAAGGTGGATGGGGAATCGTGGTGGGATTGGAATTGCACAGGATAAAAGTTGGGAATCATGGTGGGATGCAGAACAGCAGCATCTTAAGTACACAAACATAAGGGGAAGAATTCTTGAAATTATACTTGCGTGTCGCTTCTTCATCTATCAGTATGGACTTGTGTATCATCTTAATATTTCACGTGGAAGCACGAGTATACTGGTTTGTTCTTTTCTTCCTTCCCCTATTCATTTGTTTCATGTTAAAACAATCTGTTGTCATCAATTCATTTTTTTTTTCAGGTTTATGCGCTTTCGTGGTTGGTCATGATATCTGCTCTTCTAGCATTGAAGGTAAAAAAAAAACAAAAAACCAAATTGATCATCTCTATGATTGTGTGGTAGAGCTAGAAAGACGATGCAATTCTTGAAACCCTAATTGTATGGTATGGTATGTTGTCAGTTGGTGTCAATGGGGAGAAGAAGATTTGGCACAGACTTACAGCTGATGTTCAGGATCTTAAAGGCGCTTCTCTTCCTTGGCTTCCTTTCAATCATGACAGTCTTATTTGTTGTATGTGGCCTGACCATCAGTGACATATTTGCTGCCTTCCTTGCCTTTTTGCCAACAGGCTGGGCATTCATGTTGGTAAGTGCTGTTTCTTTTTTCCACTTACTCTTGACTTAATGTATTAAGATTTAAGACACCAACCTTTTTACCTTCTTAACTCCTCTCATGTTCATGTTACTTAAAATTGATGAATTTGTTTTTTGGGGAAAAGAAACATACCTTATTTTATTTGTCTCATTTGCTTACTGATGATGGTGGTTGTGGAACTGTGAATTCAGATTGGTCAGGCGTGCAGGCCTTGTGTAAAAGGCATAGGATTTTGGGACTCGATAATGGAGTTAGGGCGTGCATACGAATGCTTGATGGGATTGGTGATATTTATGCCAATTGTCATACTTTCATGGTTCCCTTTCGTATCAGAGTTCCAAACAAGGCTGCTTTTCAATCAAGCATTCAGCAGAGGTCTCCAGATTTCAATGATTCTTGCTGGGAAGAAGGACAAGGACAAGACCTAACCTACTTGTTAACACCCTTGTTCAAAGGAAGTTTTGAATTTACAACTCTACATATATATATTTTTATCTGTATATATTCTTCAGATTCATAATTCTTTTTAAACTTAATTGCTATTGTCAAATCAAATCTTCATTAACAACAGTCTGAAATTACAGTCATACTTGTTGAAATAAAAATATACCCATGACATTGAAGGTAACTTCAGTCGTTTATGCAGATTTGTTCTAAAGAATCTAGGGCTGTTTAAATGTTTTAAACCTAATTCTTGCCTAAAGTTGCAATAATCACTTCCGCAATGCTCTGCTTTTGAGTGTAATTATTTTAGGGATAATGACTTAAAAGGGTAATATATTTTTCGATTTGTACATATTTGGTCACTGAGTTTTTTTTTCGTCCACATTTACCCCTTCAACTTGTTAAACTGTACACATTCAGTCCTTATGACCGGCTATTCCAGGTTAACCGATAAAAATGACTTAATAGGGTAATATATTTCTCACTTTGTACACATTTAGTCCTTAATAATTTTGTACATATTTAATACTTAATATTTTTTTGTTGCAAAATAAGTCAATTTTGTTTTTGCACTCATTCAGTACTTATGAATGATTTCTTTAGGTTTTTCTTACGACTACGTGAGACATTCATTAATGAGTGTTCGAGGCTTTTGATGTTTATGTCCATCGCGATCTCGACTACTTGGTTGTTTATGTCATGTGTTCTGAACGTCATAAGTTCTTTATACGATCTTTATATCCATGCGTTCGTTTTCAGTCTTCTACTGCTTTCATTTACATTGCTTTCGTTAAAAAGTAATATATTGTTAGTTACGATCTTTATATCCATACATTTTTTTGAATGCATGTATGGACTTTATTTATTTATTTATTTATTTTATTAATAAAATTATAAGTAAAAATATATTACATTTTAACGGGAGTAATCTTAACAAAAGTTGTAGTAGACTCAAAAAACGAATTTGTGGATGAATATAAAGATCGTTAAAATCTGATATCGTATGAATAAGTTACGACATTCACATTACAAGACCTAAGTCAAACCACAATACCTACGCAACCAAACAGTCGAGATCGCGATAGACATAAGCATAACAACCCCAAACACCTCATCAATGATTGCTACACATAAGATGTCGTGAGAAAAACCTATAGTAATCATTCATAAGTACTGAATGAGTACAAAAACAAAAATGACTTATTTTGAAACAAAAAAATATTAAGGACTAAATATGTACAAAATGAGAAATATATTACCCTATTAGGTCATTTTTCTCGGCTAACCTGGAGTAACCAGTCATAAGGACTGAATGTATACATTTTAACAAGTTGAAGGGGGTAAATGTGGACAGACAAAAAACTCAGTGAACAAATGTGTACAAATCGAAAAATATATTACTCTTTTAAGTCATTATATCCAATTATTTTATGTATTAATAGAAACGTTCTTATCGTTCACCTAGGTACCCAAGGGCGGAGCTACCTATGGGCCAGGGTAGGCCTAGGCCCACCCTCAAAAATCTTTTTTTTTTTTTTTTTTTTTTGCTTATATATATATATATATATATATATATATATATATATATATATATATATATATATATATATATATATATATATAAGGACCTCCCTGAAAAAAAATTCTGGTTTCACCCCTATAGGTACCTCAATTTTCTTTTCGAAAAAGTTTTGCTATTCAAGTTTTATCTTTCTTTCATTTACATAAAAGTAAGTAAAATATAACTTGTTTGACATGATTGACAATTGACATAACAATGATGTGATATTGATATCAGACTACACGAAAATAAAATGATTGACATGCTTAATCACTAATAATTTTAACTTTAATAAACTTAATATAGATTTTGTATAAAATTCATTTTTACTTTTTGTAAAGCAATTATCTTAAATGACATGAAAGGGTAACGAACTTTCGACTTTTGTCACATTTAGTCACTAAATTTTTTTTCGTTATCTATTTGCCATTGAACTATTGAAACTGTTCACATTTTACCCTTATGACCGGCTGTTGCCGGTCATAAGGGTAAAATGTGAACAGTTTCAATAGTTCAATGACAAATAGATAACGAAAAAAAGTTTAGCGACTAAATATGAACAAAATTGAAAGTTCGTTTCCCACTAAAAAGTTCAATGACTAAATGTGAACAAACTTTCTCTTGTATTATGTTTTAGCAAATTATTTATTTTTGTTAAATTGTAGCAACATTTGTTGATGAAGAAATCTATGAAATAAAAAAAACAGAACCCTGAAAATATATTTAAAAAAAACAAAAAACCAAAACCGAAATAAAAAACCAATAGTTTGACATTTTCCAAAATAAAAAATCAAAATTTCCAATCTGATTTTGGTTTTACAAAAAAATGAACCATTCTCAATGATGTGAATTATGACCATTAGTTTGGCATGCGGAATTTGTGACATCCCATGAATATGTAGTTACAACATCGTCTGAACTCGTAATTCATAGTAAGGGGTTAGAGTATCATCGCATGAATACGTAGTTACAACATCACTTGAACTCGTATTTCATCACCTACAGGTTATAGGTCTGCTGGTGTTTCCACCGAGTTGTCTAGAATAGTCCGTGGTCGCCATCTATACTCTGATAGATGACTACATCGCCACATTGTCGGTTAAGGTTATGGTATCTCCTTTCATCCTACATCACATATTCATCATCATCGATTTACCTAATTATCATCACCTTTCTATCATCTCCTATCTCTCATCATTTTATTTCATCACACACCAACTATTTCATCTACCCATGTTTCATCCACAACATATTTGTAGATATAAAATAAATATACCGTTTAAATCTTTTAAAACATGTATAAAATCGTTCATCCAACATAGACAACAAGTATTCAAATAATATGCACACATAACACGTAATTTATATAAAATACTTCATATCTATGTGTAAGATGAAAATAACTATATATACCATAAAAATACCATAAATGCTTCCTAACTTCGAACCCCAAGGTTTACTCTACTAAAGCTTCATATTCTCGACTCTCTAGACCTAGAAGGGTCCAGATCTATCACACCAAAAAGCTCAAGATAGCTCTTCCTTTCACTCTACACACTCAAGCTCGCTAGGGTTCTCACTTATGGGAAAGGTAGTCGCAATTGAAGGTCATAAGTGCCTTTAAATATGGCTCGGGCCCAAAGATTTAGGGTTTCTGCCAACAACACGGACTCGTCGAGTCGCCTCACCGACTCGTCGAGTCCATTCATTAATCCGAGTCATCAGTCGCGACCTTACTCAACGAGTTGAGGCGTCAACTCGTCGAGTCTCTCTTCTTAACTCAAAAGAAAAATACTTAAATTATGATACCTGGAAATCCGGATGTTACATTTTGTTTTTTTTATTTCATAGATTTCTTCATCAACAAATGTTGCTACAATTAAACAAAAATAAATAATTTGCTAAAACATAATACAATAGGAAGTTTGTTCACATTTAGTCATTGAACTTTTTAAAGGGAAACGAACTTTCGATTTTGTTCACATTTAGTCACTAAACTTTTTTTCGTTGTCTATTTGCCACTAAACTATTGAAACTGTTTACATTTTACCCTTATGACCGGTAACAGCCGGTCATAAGGGTAAAATATGAACAGTTTCAATAGTTCAATGACAAATAGATAACAAAAAAAAAAGTTTAGTGACTAAATGTGACAAAAGTCGAAAGTTTGTTACCCTTTCAAGTCATTATCCCTATTACTTATTAGTTTTTGATTTAAAATTTATTTGACGTATTATTAATATATATATATATATATATATATATATATATATATATATATATATATATATTAGTTGACGTTTTATTCGTTTATTTTTTTTAACGATTTGTTCGTTTACATTATTTAATCATATTTTTTTCAGGCTTTTAAAAAAGCCGGTCAATTGAATTTGTAACATTATTTACAACTTAGGATGTTTTATTTTTTATTTATTTATTTTTTTTGTAAATTCTTTTTACAACTTATGAATTTTAATTTTTTTTTTGACTTTTTGTTCATTTTATAAATTTTTTATTAGTTTATTGAAATTTAAAAGAACGAATTATAAGAATCCCTAATTATTTTTTTACAAATTATGAATTTTTTTGTAAAAGCTTTTTACGAATTAGGAATATTTTTAAATTTTAACGTTTTGCTCATTTTGTAAAAAGGTTAAAAAAATGTTAAACATGAAAAATATAACTTAAAAGTTTGAAACATAAAAAAACAACTTGAAAAAAAAAGTAGAAAAAAATATATAAACACTATTTATAAAATGATATAAACACTATGCCATATATCACATTAGATTAATATATTCAAATGAATATAAAATGAAACTTATCAATATAACAACAAAAATAATCCTTCATTTATCGAATTATCGATGAGATGTTCGTGCATTTAAGCTTTCATATATGAATCACTTGTGATTTATATGTGAATCGCATGTGATTCACATATGAATTACATGTGATTCATGTGTGGATTACATGTAATATTTAGAAAAGTAAAACTGAATGGCCATTTTTGATAGGCCTCTCTCTTTCTTTGGACAAAATATGAAAAACTTTATTATAAATTTACGCTTCCATAAAGCTTTGTCATGTTCTATGTATGCTGCCTTTGGATTCCAAAATGATTTTTGGATATTCTGGCCATTGCTGAATTATGTAATTTTTGTTTTGTTTTTTTTTACAAAGAAACAGCTAAAACTATAAAAATACATCACCCATCAATTGTACAATACAAGTGTCTAATGCATTTTAATAATGAGTTAGATTTGCTTCAAAATCAGCAACTAAAGGAGTAAATATGATAATCAAAGAGAAAATTAATACATTAAACCAATATAGGTGTTGAAATAGAAGCAATCTGATTGATTTTCATACACATAAAGCAATATTTCCTACCAAACACTTGCTTTAAGCACCATTGTAAGGATTTTATTTATTTGAGGAAGCAAGCATCGAAAAAGGTCTAGATCTAATCAATAAATGGAAGTATTATCAACTAACCTTTATATTTTGCCAATACGCTAAGTTTGCATGAGAAATGTTCAACTATTGCCATCATCGTAATATTACCATTCAAGCTTCTATAATGTTGTACCAGATCAATTATCAAGACTGCATATAATCAAATATTTTCCATATGAATTAGGTGGTTAATTTTTTTACTAGTGGAATTTGAATCCAATAGACACTTACGAAAATATTTTGATGATCTAACAATCGCTTTTTGGGGGAACCGTTCAAGAGTTTGTAGAGAGAGACAAAGAGAGCGACAACAAAAAATTGAAGCCGTACTCTTCCTCATCCAAATTGGAGCCAGAATCCCAGAGTCTGATACAGAGCATATAGTGATTTTTTGTGGAAATCAACGGTGTCGCCTCTTTCGATTTGATACAGAACATTTGATCTTTGACGAAATCTAGTGTTTGAACGATTGTTTATGAGGTCTAGTACGTCAGTACTGATTGATGATAACAACATTGAAAGGTGGATCGACTTTTGGATCCAATTCTAGAGGTGGAATGGAGAAGTCGACGAAGAATGTGGGCAAGGATGCGACACCGTTTGGAGGCAATACGACGGTGGGGAGTAAAGAAGGAGATATCTCTGGTGACTAGTGTGTGGATGACCGGAGGCAGCCAAAGAATTCCTATGGTGACGTTTTTTTGGGGAATCGATCGAGGGTTTGTGGAGAGAGAGAGAGAGAGAGAGATTAGGTTTGAGATTCATGGATTCAATTTGATTAAAGTGACTAAATTATGTTATCCCTAAAGTGTCCTCAGATTCATTTTAATAAGGTACCCCTGGCTTTTTTTTTGTAAGTATTTATAAAAATGTCACAAATCATCTTAGCATTTTATTATTTTGATCTAACGTTCTTTGTTTGGTTCTCGGGTTGTTATGAAACTATGAGTTCTCAAATGATCTTTCCTCTCTCTCTCTCTCTCTCTATATATATATATATATATAACATTCGTGATTTGAGGTAAGGCTAATTATTTATTTTTGTAATTTATTGTTGGACTATGAGAGTGATGATGGACTAATTGAGTGGGCGTTTTTGAATTGGGCCTTTAGTGAGTGGGCCAACTAAAGACGTATGTTGGACGTAAGCTTGGCGTACGCGGGGGGTAGTAGCAGCATTGGATGTGGGTTGCGGAGGTGGGTATGTGCAACATATGTTGGCAGACTCAAAACCCTAATTTTTTAGGTTTTAATCCATATAAATACCTCATTATTTCCCAAACCCTAGCCTCCTTACCAGCCACTCAAACTCAGAAACCCTAGAAAGGTTAACATTCCTCATCCTTGTGTGATTTAATCTTGTGAAGCCGAGCTTGGAAGAAGAAAGAAGAAGTTGGTGAAGAAGAACTTGTGTAGCTTGAGCTCAAGGATATAAGAAATCATCATCATCTAGTACTCTTTTGAGGTAAAAAACTTACAACTTGCCTCATGTATGCTTAGATCTATGGTAATGGTGTTTTGGACCTTTTTGGTCCCAAGAATGAATTTTTATGATCCAAATCCATTTCTAGGCTTAGGGTTGCCACCCTTAGTGCTATATGAGTCCCAAGAACATAAAAGTTTCCATCTTGAAGGTCTTATTATGGCCATGCATGATTTTTAGTCATTTCCATGGAAGTTCGTTGCTATATTTCAAGTTTGGGTCCATTTAGTGGTTTGCAAGCCACAAAGTAATCGACTTTATGGGTTAATACATTGTAGTGGACTCAGATATGGGTTTGGAGCTTAAGGTCTTAAGGGATTAAGACTTTTTGGAGTTTATGGCTTAACAGGTTAGTACGCTGGGCGTACAAGCCCGTACGCTCAGCGTACAAGCCATGCAAGTTGTACACTAAGCGTACAAAGGAGTACGCCACGCATACTCACTGGATATGGGTTTTCATCATTTGGGCCTCAGTTTGGGCCGATCTTTGGACTTCTTAGCTATTGCGCCTTAGTGCGCCATCAGAAGTCAGTTATTGGGCCAAGGAACTGAGAAGTTGAGCCCAATTTAGAAAATTAGGCCATAAGTGGGCTTGGAAAGGCTTTATAGAATTGGACCATTGATGTTATGGATTTGGGCCTAGGTCATGGTCCAAATTAGATCAGGGGTAAAATGGTCATTTTACCCTAAAAAGGATTATTGAGTTTTGACTAAGTGTTATTTTTACACTTTAGCTCAGGGAGCCGTTGGAGCAGACGTTAGGGATTTCGTACCGTGAGATTCTACATTCAGCTTTGCGAGGTGAGTTTTCCTCCTATATGAATGGGTCGAAGGCACTAATGCCGACCCGTATATGTATGTTAGTATGTTCTGGGCTAAGGTCCGATGCCGTGCAATGCCCGATGTAGGTTTGTATGTTTCCAGATTTTGATTCGATGCCGGACGGTGCCCGAGGAATGTTTGTATGTTTGATGTCTTCGTGATTCTTGCATGTGTCAGTTTTATATGTTTCTGGATTACAGTCCGATGTCGGGCAATGCCCGAGGAATGCTTGTTGCTTCCTGAATTCGGTCCGATACCGGGCGGGGCCCGATGAATGTTTATATGTTTATGTTATGTGATTATTTATGTGTATTTGTTGATATATTTATATGTATACCGAGCTTTGCTCGATACCGGGTGGGGCCCGAAGCCGGACTTGTCTGATGCCGGGCGGGGCCCATGATATGTTATTATGTGATTATGTGTTTATGTGTATTGTATGTGGTAGTTTGGGGAGACTCACTAAGATTCGTGCTTACAGTTTTTAGTTTTGGTTTTAAGTACTTCCTGTAGTAAGGGGAAGAGCTCGGGATGACTGCAGTGCATACACCATGATGATGGCTTGGGATTATTACTCTGATATATTTGACATGTGTTTGATATGTATATATTGTTTTTGATGTTCTGGAATATTATGGTTCCTAATTTGATAAATGATTTTTTGTAACTATGGTTTATTTAATGATTTAAAAATAAAATTTTTGGGATGTTTCAAGTTGGTATTAGAGCCTTGGTTTGAGGGATTCAGACACACTCTCGGGTGTGTCTGAACTCAAACTAAGGACTTGGTATGAAAGTTTTCAAAAAGAAAATCATTTTTATAAAAAGGATTTTTAAAAGAGAAAAGGGTGTAGTGCATGCTTCCAGTCGAACTCAAGTAAGTTCTCCTAAATTACCCATACACGTTTATTTTATGATATGAATTGTGAATACGTGAAGTGCATGCTAGATTAGGGCTAAGGATCTAGGAAGGATGCCTTGTATGCCTATTGTATGAGCTTATTTGAACTGCATGCTAGTACCGATTAGTCAGTAATATGATGGCCTGATTAGGATATGCTTGATTATGGTTACTCAATGTTCAAATGCTGCTTACTTTGTGCTTTTAGGAGTTCTACTTATCTTTAACTAGCTAGTAATCAAATATGTTAAGTTACATATTACGAGGACTAAATAATAATAGAAGGATAGGTTTAGCCTTATTTCGCAGCTCTCGTTTGAGTCTAACCATTGTTGGGAGAGACCTCTTATTTGAAGAGTTATCTGATGTTAGTAATATGTAATGGTATTCACGAGCTAGTTAGGGAAATATAGCATGGACTTATTTTGCAGTTGATAGCGGAGAGTGGGTCGGAGATTACCTTAGGGAAAGCCTAGGATGAGATTAGCGCAGTGAACAGTAGTAGTTAAAGGGACTTGGTGGAGTCAAGGCAGTTCTTGAGGAATGTACGGATATATGTGGAAGGTAGTATAGGCCCGTACTACTGAAAGCAGAGGATCCGTACTCGAATCAAGGAAGACTAAGATGAACCCATGGAACTTGTAGTGTGTGAGATCCCTCGAGTTATGATGAGTATTCTGATGATTTTATTGGTGTATTTTCAGTATGGTGACGCTACGCACTAGACTAGTTGGCAGTTCTGGCGCATGCGAGGGATCAGGCTCGGGCTCTGGAGCCGGGCAGCTCGATGATCAGATGAGAGAGTTCATTTCATCTGAGATCACGCGCAGTATCATTGACTAGACTCCTTTGATCTTCGGTACGATCAAGGAGGGAATTTTGGAGATTCTTGACGAGAGGTTGGGTGCATTCCGTACCAAGATGGCGGCCATGTTAGGGGCGCGCACGATGACATTCAGCGAGTTTCGAGCATGCGGAGCTCCAGACTACCATGGGGATAGGGAACTTATTGCTAGCAACAGGTGGTTAGCAGATGTCGCCAATGCCTTTCACACCAGCTGCTGTCCCAAGGGGGACAAGGTCCGACTTGCTTCCTGCCTCCTGAAGGACATGGTGCGTGATTAGTGGGAGGAGGTTGGATGAGCTATTGGAGATGATGCTACTATCGATGTGTTGACCTGAAGTGATTTCTCGACCTGGTTTAGGGCCGAGTTCGCACCTGTGATAAAGGTGCAACAACTTGCAAGGGAGTTCCAGGATCTCCAGCAGGCGACTGAGACGGTGGTCGAGATCACCGCCATGTTCAGGGAGAGGTCCCTTCTCGTTCTGCAGTATGTGGCAGATGAGGAGATGAAAAAGGCCCTATACCATGAGATGTTGAGGAGCGATATTCGGCAGTTTGTGAGCCAATCCAGCTGCAAGACGCTGGAGGATATGATAGCGAGAGCTCCTGAGAGGGAGCTGGATTTGGAGATGGAGAGGAAGAGGAAACCAGATGGGGTTCAGGCAGGGAGTTCGGGCAAAAAGCCCAAGGTATCAGATCACAGATCAAGGAGCCAGTAGGGTTGCAATCGTTGTGGCAAGTGCGGTAAGATGCATGAGGGGACATACAGGGTGGGTAGTTTAGGATGCTTTAAGTGCGGCCGAACTGGTCATGCCAGCAGGGATTGTACTGCTACCACCACCACCACCACAATATCAGATCTGATTTGCTTCTAGTGCAATTAGAGGGGACACAAGCGGTCCCAGTGCCCAAGTTTAGCAGCAGTAGGACAGGTGGCAACACCCACTCCTGCTACATTGAGGATTACTGATGGTTAATAGGTCCGGACAGTGGCGCCTATGGCGAAGAGCAGGGCCTTTCAGCTGACAGCAGAGGAAGCACGTGCAACTCCTGATGTTATGACGGGATCGTTCTTAGTGAACAGTATATCTATTCTAGTATTTTTCATTCTTAGCAAGCGATTTGTTGGAGCTCCGGGGAGTTGGACTGTCCTCTTGATGTAAAGATCATATATGATATGACTGTACAAGTTGCGAGGGTTCATCGGGGATGTACACTGTAGTTGTTCGATGAGCAGTTTTATGTGGATTTAGTCCCTATTCCCCTGCGATGGAAAAGTGTTATCGTGGGTATGGATTGGTTGAGCCCCAATGGAGCAGTGGTCGACTGCGAGCAATAGCTTGTGTGAGTTCGGACCCCAAGCAGGGGAGGTTTGGTGATTCAAGGTGAGAGGCCGCAGTACGGACCGACTTTGTGCTCAGCAACGAGGGCGAGATGCTACCTACAGTAGGGATGCACAGACTATGTTACCTATGTCATGGATACCCGGGATAAGGTTAAGGCGATAGTGGATGATGTACCAATCGTACTGGAGAACCCAGAAATATTCCCGGAGGATTTTCCTGGGATACCTCCGGAGAGACAGGTAGAGTTCAGGATTGACCTAGTTCCTGGTGCGGCTTCGATAGCCAAGACACCATATTGGTTGGCTCCTATTGAGATGTAGGAGTTGTCTACACAGCTGTAGGAGCTGTTAGACAAGGGATTTATCAGGCCGAGTAGCTCGCTGTGGGGAGCCCGATCTTGTTTGTGAAGAAGAAGGACGGGTCACATCGGATGTGTATAGATTACCGAGAAATGAATAAGGTAATGGTGAAGAACCGTTATCCCCTCCCGAGGATTGATGACTTATTTGACCAACTTCAGGGTGCATCTTGGTTCTCCAAGATTGATCTGCAACCGGGTTATCACCAGATGCGAGCCAGGGACGACGATGTGTAGAAGACAACCTTTCGGACTCGCTATGGTCACTATGAGTTCGTGGTGATGCCTTTTGGGCTCACCAATGCTCCTGACTTATTCATGGACCTCATGAACCGCGTGTGCAGACCGATGCTGGATCGACATGTGATAGTTTTTATTGATGACATCTTGGTTTATTCCAAGACTCAGGAGCAACATGAGGAGCACCTAAGGGAGGTGCTGGAGACATTGAGGATGGAGAGACTTTTAATAAAGTTCTCAATGTGTGAGTTCTGGTTGTGCGAGGTGCAGTTTCTGGGGCACCTTGTCAACCAATAGGGTATTCTGGTCGATCCGGCCAAGATATAGGCCGTGATGTAGTGGGAGGTTCCGAGGTCTCCATCTAAGATTAGGAGTTTTCTTGGTTTGGCGGGTTTCTATCATAGATTCATCCAGGATTTCTCCAAGATTGCTATTACCTTGACCCGACTGACCAAGAAGTCGGTGGCATTTTGCTGGGGGCCTGAGCAGCAGGAAGCTTTCGAGACTCTCAGATAGCGGTTGTGCGAGGAACCGATTCTGACTTTGCCGGAGGGCATTGACGATTTCGTGGTTTACTATGACGCTTCGATCACGGGAATGGGTGCAGTGCTGATGCATCGGGGTCACGTGATGGCGTACGCTTCGAGGTAGTTGAAGCCTCATGAGGCGAATTATCCGACACATGATTTGGAGCTGGGGGCTGTGATCTTCACTCTCAAGATTTGGCGACATATGTCTGAGGATGACAGTGATTACTCTGTTAGTGTGAGCTGATGATTCAAACCCTACAGGACATGCTGCGCGCGTGCGTATTAGACTTTGGTGGGAGTTGGGATATGTATCTTCTGTTAGCGGAATTTTCGTATAACAACAGTTATCACGTTAACATATGTGGACCTCCCTTCGAGATACTCTACGGGAGGAAGTGTAGGACCCCAATTTGTTGGGGGTGAGGTTGGTCAGAGAGTCATGGGGAGTACTGAGGTGGTACTAAAAACCATGGAGAAGATCCAGCAGGTCCAGAGCAAGCTTCAAACTTTTTAGAGTCGGCAGAAAAGCTATGCTGACAAGCGCCGTTCAGACCTAGACCTAGAGTTTCAGGTAGGGGATATGGTCCTCCTGAAGGTGTCACCTTGGAAAGGTTTCATCCGGTTCAAGAAGTGGGGCAAGCTAGGCCCCATGTATATCGGTCCGTTTAGGGTTTTGGCTTGGGTGGGCCAGGTTGCGTTTCGACTGGATCTGCCATCCGAGCTTAATCAGATCCACATCACCTTCCATGTCTCCCAGATACGGAAGTGCTTAGTGGATGACTCCGCAGTTGTGCCATTAGAGGATATTAAGGTGAATGACAATTGAACTACATCGAGAGATCAGTAGCCATTCCTGACAGGAAGACGAAGGATCTGAGGAACAAGAGGGTAGAGCTGGTAAAGGTGCAGTGGCTGCACCGCAAGGGGTCTGAGTGGACTTGGGAGCCCGAGGAGGAGATGAGGGAGCACTACCTAGAGCTATTTCCAGATGCAGAGGACTTCGAGGATGAAGTCTGATTCAAGTGGGGGAGAATTGTAACATCCGTGATTTAAGGTAAGGCTAATTATTTATTTTTGTAATTTATTGTTGGACTATGAGAGTGATGATGGACTAATTGAGTGGGCCTTTTTGAATTGGGCCTTTAGTGAGTGGGCCGATTGAAGACATACGCTGGGCATAAGCTTGGCATACACGGGGCGTAGTAGCAACATTGGATGCGTAGGGCGGAGGTGCATATGTGTAGCGTACCAAGGAGTACGCGCAACGTACACGGACATACTCCAAACCCTAATTTTTAGGGTTTAAGCCATATAAATACCTCATTATGCCCCAAACACCAGCCTCCTTACCATCCACTCAAACTCAGAAACTCTAGAAAGCTTAACATTCCTCATCCTTGTGTGATTTGATATTATGAAGCCCATTTTGGTAGTTTGGAGCTTGGAAGGACAAAAAAGAAGTTGGTTAAGAAGAACTTGTATAACTTGAGCTCAAGGATCTGAGATATCATCATCATCTAGTACTCTTTTGAGGTAAAAAGCTTACAACTTGCCTCATGTATGCTTAGATCTATGGTAATGATGTTTTGGACCTTTTGAGTCCCAAGAATGGATTTTTATGATCCAAATCCGTTTCTAGGCTTAGGGTTGCCACCCTTAGTGCTATATGAGTCCCAAGAACAGAAAAGTTTACATCTTGAAGGTCTTATTGTGGTCATGCATGACTTTTAGTCATTTCCATGGAAGTTAGTTGCTATATTTCAAGTTTGGGTCAATTTGGTGGTTTGTAAGCCACCAAGTAATCGACTTTATGGGTTAAGACACTACAGTGGACTTATATTTGTGTTTGAAGCTTAAGGTCTTAAGGAATTAAGCCTTTTTGGAGTTTATGGCTTAACAGGTTAATACGCCGGGTTTACAAGCTCGTACGTGCAACGTACAAGCCATGCAAGCTGTATGCTTAGCGTACAGAGGAGTACGCCCCGTGTACTCACTGGATATGGGTTTTCATCATTTGGGCCTCGATTTGGGCCGATCTTTGAACTTCTTAGATGTTAGGCCTTAGTGGGCCATTAGAAGTCAGTTATTGGGCCAAGGACATGTTTGGGTTTAAGGGAAGGCCCATTTGAGGAGTTGGGCCCAATTTAGAAAATTAGGCCATAAGTGGGCTTGAAAAGGTTTTCTATAATTGAACCATTGATGTTATGGATTTGGGCCTAGGTCATGTTCCGAATTAGATCAGGGGTAAAATGGTCATTTTACCCAAAGAGGATAATTGAACTTTGAATAAGTGTTATTTTTACACTGATAGCTCGGGGAGCCGTTCGAGCAGCCTTTAGGGATTTCGTACCATGAGATTCTATATTCAACTTTGCAAGGTGAGTTTTCCTCCTGTATGAACGGGTCGAAGGCACCAATTCCGGCCTGTATATGTATGCTAGTATGTTCCGGGCTATGTTCTGATGCCGGACAATGCCCGATGTAGGTTTATATGTTTCCGGATTTCGATTCGATGCCGGCGGTGCCCGAGGAATGTTTGTATGATTGATGTCTTCGTGATTCTTGCATGTGTCTCTTTTGTATGTTTTCGGATTACGGTCCGATGTCTGGCAATGCCTGAGGAATGTTTGTATGCTGCATGATTTTGGTCCGATGCCGGGTGGGGCCCGAGGAATGTTTATATGTTTATGTTATGTGTATTTGTTGATATGTTTATATGTATCCCGAGCTTTGCTCGATACTTAGCGGGGCCCGATGTCGGACACTGTATGTGTTTATGTGTATGGTATGTGGTAGTTTGAGGAGACTCACTAAGCTTCGTGCTTATAGTTTTTAGTTTTGGTTTCAGGTACTTCCGGTAGCAAGGGGAAGAGCTTGGGATAACTGCAGTGTACACACCATGATGATAGCCTGGGATTATTACTATGATATATTTGACATGTGTTTGATATGGATATACTATTTTTGATGTTCTGAGATATTAGGGTTCCTGTTTTGATAAATGATTTCTAGTAAATATGGTTTATTTAATGATTTAACAATGAAATTGTTGGTCATGATTTCTGGGTAGTTTCTATATATATATATATATATATATATATATATATATATATATATATAAAATGAGATTTTTGGTCATGATTTCTGGGTAGTTTCTATATATATATATATATATATATATATATATATATATATATATATATATATATAGGGGGATGTTCAATCGAGAACATGAATATTTCGAGAACATTTGAGAACAAATTTGAACCACACAAATTTTTTAATTACAATTATAAAATAATATTTGTAGTAATCAACAAATAGTTAAAAACAATTAAAAAACCCATAACCACCACCAACCACCACCACCCACCATCATTAACAGCCACCCATCACTATATCCTACAACACACTACCACCACCCACCACCATCACCTACCTCCAACACTCACTACCGCCACCACCACTCACCACCATCACCACCTTCTATTCATCCAACACCACCACCACCCACCACCCACCAACCACCACCACCACCACCCATCACCACCACCTACCTCCACCATCCACCTCCAACACCCACCACCACCGCCGCCGCTACTACTCACAACCACTAACCACCACCACCCACGCACCCAACATCACCAGCACCTACCACCAACCACAACCCACACCCACCCAAATACCCACCCATCATCGCCATCCGTATCTACCACTCCCACAACTAACTACTACCTACCACCACCACACACCCTCCTACCACCATCACCATCACTCGCCACCACCTTGCCCACCACCAACCACCACCCATCATTGCCACCAAGCTCCACCGCCCACCACCACCACTACCCACCTCCACCACCCACCATAACCATCACCATCACCATCACCACCACCCACCACCACCACCACCCACCCACCCGCCACCACCACCCCCACAACCAACCACTACACACCCACCTACAAACACGCGCTACCCGCCAACACTACCCCCACAACTAACCACTACTCACCAGCACCACACACCCACTCACCACCACATACCAACCACCATCAACCTCTACCACCATTACCATTATCCACCTACACCAGCCATCACCACTACCCCTACCATGTGACATCCCCAAAATCTCGGCCAGAAAAGACCGATTTTCATTTATGCTTTTAAATATTTTCAGAGTAAATCCTTTTGATTTGAAAGAGTTGCGGAATTTGTTCCCGAAACAAAACATGATAAAATAATATTTATCAAAGCATTTCATCAAGAGATGCATTTCATTATATAATCAAAACTCGGGATGTCATGTTCCGATACAGACCATAAAGCATAAACGATAAACATTACAAGTCATTCAACAAATATATACATATACAGACTTGTAAACAAAACAACAAGATGATCCATCCATCTTACGCCCTTGTGCCACTTCCTGTAATACAAATAAAACTGAGTGGGTCAGGCTTGGGAGCCTGGTGAGCATATAGGGTTTTCAACCCACAATAAATAAGTTATATTTAATTTCACCAACCAAACACTATCCCGATTACCCATTCCCGTTATCCTCACTTTACGTCCCTAAAACAACTATCTCAAGGGACCTAATCTAGGATTTTCATCGGGACGGACATCACTGCGAAGGGGTTTCCTCAACAATAGATATCCTAAAGGCAACCATGAGGGGGATAGAGTACACCGGTGAACACATCGTTCACAACAC
This sequence comes from Lactuca serriola, assembly GCF_051521515.1. NCBI lineage: Eukaryota > Viridiplantae > Streptophyta > Magnoliopsida > Asterales > Asteraceae > Lactuca > Lactuca serriola. Next base: position 48,727,636 of record NC_136410.1, read on the forward strand.
CTACAGGTTATGAACCTGCTAGCGTTCCACTGGACTGTCTAGAAAGAGTCCGTGGTCGTTATCCATACTCCGCTGAATAACTAGATCAACAACAACAACAACATCGAGGCCTCTCATCTGTTTATTACACACCAACTATCTACCCATGTTCTACCCAACATATTAGTAGATAAAATATATATTTTCATACGTAGTTTAAAGAAAACATGTATAGCATGCTTTAATCAACACATATATCACATAACAGATGAGGCACACACACACACATAACACATATCTCATAAAGAAATAAGCAGATCTATAAGATAGAAGAGAGTGAATACTCATTCACACATAACACAACCAAATATATACACATAGCACGTATTTTTATATAAAATACTTCGTATTATTGTATTAGAAGAAATAACTACACACTCACTTGATCAGAAGACGATCCGACAGCACTACGGCTTATAGAAGTAGTAATCCACAGCAGATCTGGAAGATCTCCTCGAAAATCGAACTTCTCGCGGGCAGAGCTTCGACTCGGGAACCGCGCTTCTCGGGATCTTCAGGATCTCGGGACTTGCCTCGGGGCTAGAGTATGATACCGGGACTTCGGGGTAGCTTCGGCACGAAAAACGATGCAAAAGACTAGAGAGAAGAGAAGAAAATGAACAAGAATTATGGCTGCCTTCGGATCCCCTTTTATAGAGGCTGGAGCCTCGGAGTACGCGGGGCGTACTGCGTTACGCGGGGCGTACTGCCCAAAACGTCATTGCTTACGTATCCGAAGTGCTCGAGTGCGAGTGTCGACATCCCTCAGAGTACGCGGGGCGTACCTCGGATCAGATCGGTGACTCCTTCGGATAATGCTTCCGAATTTTGATTTAAATTTAAATACAAAATGATTAATAAACTTCGGAAATTCATAACTTCTTCATACGAACTCCGTTTTCGACGTTCTTTATATCCACGGAAAGGTGAGACCATGCTCTACGACTTTCGTTTAGACTCCGTCGGCTAATTTTGACTTTATTTTTATTAATTATTTTTAATAGGCCGCGACAGAAACTTTCGTTATAAATTCATAACTTCTTCGTTTGACGTCCGCTCTCGCCTAACTTTTTTATCGCTTCGATACCAACAACGAGATCTTTGATTCTCATTTAGATTGCTTCGGCTAACAACCGCTCGATCTCAATTCGAGTATTTCAGGCTGTATACCGCTAAGCCGGAACTTCGATAAATCATAACTTCCTCATACGAAGTCAGATTTGGGCGTTCTATATATATTCGGAAACCTCGTTTCGACTACTACAACATTAACCAAAGATATTAAGTTTATTTTACACTTAAATTTTGACGCTTATTTTTATTCTTAATTAATCAGACCACATAATTAAGCAATTAAGCACAAAACACATAATACTCAAATAATACATTCTTATTATTTCAAAACGAGTTACAAAGGTTAACCTAGACTATTATATTGCTAAATATGACAAGCCCGGAAACACAGGCGTTACAATTCTCTCCACCTTAGAATGATTCCGTCCCCGGAATCACACATCAACAAACAAATGCGGATAGCGACCCATCATGTCACTCTCCGTCTCCCAGGTGAGATTCGGCCCATTCGTGTGTTTCCATCGGACAAGCACTAACCCAACCATCTTGCGTCGCAATTTCTTAGTCTTTCGGTCAACAATTGCCTCTGGTTCTTCAATCAACCTTTTGTTCTCATCAATTCTCAATTCAGAAATCGGAATTATGTCGGGAACTTCTCCCGTGAACTTCCTCAAATAACACACATGAAAAGTGTTGTGAATTCCATTCAGTTCTTCGGGTAATTCGAGCTTGTAAGCTTGGTTCCCAATCCTCTGAAGAACTTTAAACGGTCCAATAAACCTTGGACTCAACTTTCCCCTTTTACCAAATCTTATAAGTCCCTTCCACGACGAGACTTTAAGCAAAACCGAATCCCCAACCTCAAAAGTTATCGGTCTCCGCTTCTTGTCAGCATAGCTCTTTTGACGATCCTGAGCCGCTAACATTCTTTCCCTAATTATTTTCAACTTTTCAGCAGTTTGATGAACCAACTCCGGTCCCATAAACTGCTTTTCCCCAGTCTCAAGCCAACAAGACGGCGTACGACACTTCTGTCCATACAAAGCTTGGTAAGGTGCCATCTTAATGCTCGAGTGGAAACTATTATTATAGGAAAATTCTACCAACGGTAAATGTTCATCCCAATTACCTAGGAATTCCAGAGTACATGCTCTCAGCATATCTTCAAGTGTTTGTATCGTTCGTTCGCTCTGACCATCAGTCTGCGGATGGTAAGCTGTACTTAAACACAACTTGGTACCCAATTCCTCTTGTAGACTTTTCCAAAACCTCGATGTGAAACGGCTATCACGATCCGACACAATCGTTAACGGAACACCGTGAAGCCTCACAATTTCCTTCACGTAAGAATTCGCAAGCTTCTCCATAGACCATTTCTCCCTGGCCGCTATGAAATGCGCACTCTTAGTGAATCGATCAACGACCACCCAAATCATGTCGTGACCATTCTTTGTTCTGGGCAGTTTAGTGACAAAATCCATAGCAATGTCTTCCCACTTACCCATAGGCACAGGAAAAGGTTCTAAACTCCCATACGGTTTCTGATGTTGTGTCTTGACTCTCGCACAAGTCACACACTCGGCCACATACTTTGCAACATCAAGCTTCATCGTCGGCCACCAGTAGTAGGGTTTCAGGTCCCTATACATTTTAGTGCTACCCGGATGAATCGAGTACATGGTCTTGTGAGCTTCTTCCATCAGAAGATATCTGACTCCTCCTGTCTTAGGTATCCAAATCCGATCTTGGAACACCATCAGTCCATGACTGTCTACATCGAACACCAACGTTTTGCCCAAACGTTCCTCCTTTCTGTCATTCTTCTCAGAAGCTTCGCTCTGAGCTTTCTTTATACTTTCCAAAATAGTTGAGACAACTTCAATTCTCAACGCTCTTGGCCTTTTCCTTTCGGGATTGACTTTCCGACTGAGAGCATCAGCAACAACATTAGCTTTACCGGGGTGGTAAAGTATCTCGCAGTCATAGTCTTTAAGTAATTCTAGCCAGCGTCGTTGCCTCATATTCAATTCTTTCTGATTAAAGAGGTATTGGAGACTCTTATGATCAGTGAAAAGTTTGCACTTCGTGCCATAGAGGTAATGCCTCCATATTTTCAGAGCGAAAACTACCGCTGCCAACTCCAAATCATGAGTCGGGTAGTTCTTTTCATGCTCTTTCAGCTGTCGAGACGCATATGCTATCACCTTTTCTCTTTGGGTCAAAACACAACCCAAACCAACACCAGACGCATCGCTATAGACAGCGAAGTCTTCAACTCCATCGGGTAGAGAAAGTATCGGTGCCTCGCATAGCTTCTTCTTTAGCTTCTCAAATGCTTCCTGATGCTTCTCACCCCAAGCATAAGTAGCTCCTTTGTGGGTCAAAGCTGACAATGGACTAGCGATCGAAGAAAAGCCTTGGATAAACCTTCGGTAATATCCGGCTAATCCTAAAAAGCTTCGAATCTCCGTGGGACTTTTCGGTTGTTCCCACTTCGTCACAACTTCGATCTTCGTTGGATCAACCATTATCCCTTCTTGGTTGACCACGTGACCCAAGAATTGGACTTCACGAATCCAAAAATCACATTTGGAGAACTTAGCATACAGCTTCTCCTTCTTCAAGACTTCTAACACTTCTCGCAAGTGTCTGCCATGCTCCTCCTGGCTTTTCGAGTAAATCAGAATGTCGTCTATGAACACTATCACGGATTTATCAAGGAACGGGTTACAAACCCTATTCATCAATTCCATGAACGCTGCTGGAGCATTGGTTAGTCCAAACGACATAACCAAGAACTCGTAGTGTCCATATCTAGTTCTGAATGCAGTCTTCTCGATATCTTGCTCTCTTACTTTTAGCTGATGATATCCTGACCTAAGATCGATCTTCGAGAAATAGCTCGAACCTTGCAATTGATCGAACAGGTCATCAATCCTCGGCAACGGATATCTATTCTTTATTTTTGCCTTGTTCAGCTCTCTGTAATCGATGCACATTCTCATACTTCCATCTTTCTTCTTTACAAATAACACCGGAGCTCCCCAGGGCGATGAACTAGGTCTAATGAAACCGTTGTCCAATAACTCCTGAAGTTGCATCATTAGTTCCTTCATCTCCGTCGGTGCTAATCGATAAGGTGCTTTTGCAATTGGCGTCGTTCCTGGCAACAAGTCAATACGGAATTCCACTTGTCGATCAGGCGGTAATCCAGGAAGATCTTCGGGAAATACTTCCGGATAATCACACACAACTGGAATATTCTGCATCATCTTCTTTTCCTTTTTAGCATCAATCACGAATGCTAAATACGATGTACACCCCTTGTTCAAACATTTTCTGGCTTTCATCAATGAAATGATTCCAGAATTCACTCTGCGTTTATCTCCATACACCATAAACGAATCTTTCCCAGGCGGGTTTACTTTGACTATTTTCTTCTTGCATAAAATTTCGGCGTCGTTGGCGCTAAGCCAATCCATTCCCAATACGATGTCGAAACCATTAAGTTCGATAGGCAATAATTCCTCGTGGAACTTATTCCCATTCAGATCAATTAAGATGTTTTTCATGCGATAGCTAACAGGTACAAACTTGCCACTAGCAACTTCGACTAATAAAGCATTATCTAGTCTAACAACAGGCAAAGCTAGCTTTCTACCAAATTCATGCGATATAAAGGAGTAATTGGCTCCAGAATCAAATAAAATTTGGGCAGGCAATTCGTTAACGAGAAAGGTACCTGAAGCGACATCAGCTTCATCTTTAGCAGCTTCCAGTGTCATCTGGAATGCTCTCGCCTTTGGCTTAGGCGGAATGTTGGGTCTAGCTGCCTCCTTCTTTTTCGGGCAGTCCCTCGACATATGACCCTCCTCACCACAACCATAACAAACTTTCTTTGTGAGGTTACACTCATTGGCATAGTGCCCTGACTTTCCACACTTGTAGCATGTGTTCGCCACCTCACATTTTCCATGATGCTTCTTCTTACATTTGTCGCACCATTTCGCTTCACCTCCACCTCCCCTCGAACCAGACTACGAGAACTTGTTTTTCTTGTTGGACCCTGAAGTTCCATCGAACTTCCTCTTTTCTCCAACATCTATTCTTTCCAGACCCTTTTCCTTCTGCTGGGCCTCCACATTCTTAGCTGCACGAACAGCCGTTTTCAGAATGGTTGCCATTTTGACTGTCGGACCAAAGTCAGCAGGCAGTCCGTTAGCAAACCTCTCAATCTTGGAGAGTTCCGTCGGCACTAGGTACGGAAACAACTTCATCTTCTCAGTAAATGCAGTAGCATAGTCATCTATGCTCATCTTCCCTTTCTTCAAGTTTTGGAACTCATTGTTCAGATCAATCAGATCTATCTCCGAACAATACTGCACCCTTAACTGTTCCAAGAACTCCTCCCATGACATTTTCAGGGCCTCTCCTCGTGGCATAGTATCTGCCAACAACTTCCACCAACTCAAGACCCCACTCTTCAGTTGTCTAACCGCAAAGACGGTTTTCTGTTTGTTGCTACAGTCGCAACTTTCAAATACCATCTCCATTTCGGAGATCCAATCCATTATCTCAACAGGCTTTGGGCTCCCAGAAAGACTTGGCGGTTTGGCGCCCAAGAAGTTCTTGTACATACGCCCATCCTTGTTGTTTCTCCTTTCTGGATCGTTCCTTCGTTCCTCTTAAGTCCCAACTTGACTCACCATGCGACTATTGTTCCCTTCCTCCGATTGCTCGGGAATCAATTCCGGTTCCTCAATAGGTATGATAGGTTCATCCATATTATTATACAACATTTGTCGCATCTCCTGCCTTTGTTCGGATAGCATAGCCCGAATCATGGCTTGCACCGCAGCCATTGTTATTGGTTCTGGTGCTGCTGCTACAACAGGTATCTGCTCAATCACTGGCGGTTGATTCCTGTTTTCATCCGTGTTTCCAACGCCACTCCTCGTTCTCACCATTTTTTTTGATCTACACACCGAATAAGGTGAAATTAGATCCTCATTCACGATAGATATTCAAATCATCCTTATTACTCCGAAACGTTTACATGCTAGTTCTAATACCGTAGACATACGCTTAGAATCCTACACACATAAGGTTTCCAGATCCGGTCGGCAACAGACCGTAGATCTGAACAATTAATATCATATATGGCAACATATAACATTTAGCACATAAAAGCATTTTAGGCAACTTTCCTAAAATAAACTAGTGCTCGTGTCTAAAATCCAACAGACACACACCTCAAAATTTCACTTAGCATTCTAAGTTTAAGTCTAGAAATCCAACAAATTCCTAGTTCGCTTAAACTAATGCTCTGATACCAACTGTGACATCCCCAAAATCTTGGCCAGAAAAGACCGATTTTCATTTATGCTTTTAAATATTTTCAGAGTAAATCCTTTTGATTTGAAAGAGTTGCGGAATTTGTTCCCGAAACAAAACATGATAAAATAATATTTATCAAAGCATTTCATCAAGAGATGCATTTCATTATATAATCAAAACTCGGGATGTCATGTTCCGATACAGACCATAAAGCATAAACGATAAACATTACAAGTCATTCAACAAATATATACATATACAGACTTGTAAACAAAACAACAAGATGATCCATCCATCTTACGCCCTTGTGCCACTTCCTGTAATACAAATAAAACTGAGTGGGTCAGGCTTGGGAGCCTGGTGAGCATATAGGGTTTTCAACCCACAATAAATAAGTTATATTTAATTTCACCAACCAAACACTATCCCGATTACCCATTCCCGTTATCCTCACTTTACGTCCCTAAAACAACTATCTCAAGGGACCTAATCTAGGATTTTCATCGGGACGGACATCACTGCGAAGGGGTTTCCTCAACAATAGATATCCTAAAGGCAACCATGAGGGGGATAGAGTACACCGGTGAACACATCGTTCACAACACCTACAGGTTATGAACCTGCTAGCGTTCCACTGGACTGTCTAGAAAGAGTCCGTGGTCGTTATCCATACTCCGCTGAATAACTAGATCAACAACAACAACAACATCGAGGCCTCTCATCTGTTTATTACACACCAACTATCTACCCATGTTCTACCCAACATATTAGTAGATAAAATATATATTTTCATACGTAGTTTAAAGAAAACATGTATAGCATGCTTTAATCAACACATATATCACATAACAGATGAGGCACACACACACACATAACACATATCTCATAAAGAAATAAGCAGATCTATAAGATAGAAGAGAGTGAATACTCATTCACACATAACACAACCAAATATATACACATAGCACATATTTTTATATAAAATACTTCGTATTATTGTATTAGAAGAAATAACTACACACTCACTTGATCAGAAGACGATCCGACAGCACTACGGCTTATAGAAGTAGTAATCCACAGCAGATCTGGAAGATTTCCTCGAAAATCGAACTTCTCGCGGGCAGAGCTTCGACTCGGGAACCGCGCTTCTCGGGATCTTCGGGATCTCGGGACTTGCCTCGGAGCTAGAGTATGATACCGGGACTTCGGGGTAGCTTCGGCACGAAAAACGATGCAAAAGACTAGAGAGAAGAGAAGAAAATGAACAAGAATTATGGCTGCCTTCGGATCCCCTTTTATAGAGGCTGAAGCCTCGGAGTACGCGGGGCGTACTGCGTTACGCGGGGCGTACTGCGTTACGCGGGGCGTACTGCCCAAAACGTCATTGCTTACGTATCCGAAGTGCTCGAGTGCGAGTGTCGACATCCCTCGGAGTACGCGGGGCGTACCTCAGATCAGATCGGTGACTCCTTCGGATAATGCTTCCGAATTTTGATTTAAATTTAAATACAAAATGATTAATAAACTTCGGAAATTCATAACTTCTTCATACGAACTCCGTTTTCGACGTTCTTTATATCCACGGAAAGGTGAGACCATGCTCTACGACTTTCGTTTAGACTCCGTCGGCTAATTTTGACTTTATTTTTATTAATTATTTTTAATAGGCCGCGACAGAAACTTTCGTTATAAATTCATAACTTCTTCGTTTGACGTCCGCTCTTGCCTAACTTTTTATCGCTTCGATACCAACAACGAGATCTTCGATTCTCATTTAGATTGCTTCGGCTAACAACCGCTCGATCTCAATTCGAGTATTTCAGGCTGTATACCGCTAAGCCGGAACTTCGATAAATCATAACTTCCTTATACAAAGTCAGATTTGGGCGTTCTATATATATATTCGGAAACCTCGTTTCGACTACTACAACATTAACCAAAGATATTAAGTTTATTTTACACTTAAATTTTGACGCTTATTTTTATTCTTAATTAATCAGACCACATAATTAAGCAATTAAGCACAAAACACATAATACTCAAATAATACATTCTTATTATTTCAAAACGGGTTACAAAGGTTAACCTAGACTATTATATTGCTAAATATGGCAAGCCCGGAAACACAGGCGTTACATACCACCCTTACCACCATACACCCACCTCTACCACCACCACCATTACTACTTATCACCACCATCCCACCCATTACCCACCACCATCGACCACCCACCATTACCACCACCCATCTCCATCATTCATCACCACCACCCTAAATACCACTCACAACCGTCACCACTACCCACCACCACTCTCCTTACCACCACCCACCACCACCCACCAATATCGTCACCAACTATGACTATCACAACCCACCACCTACCACCATCATCGACCACCACCAAACATCACCACATGTCACCACCCACCACCTATCAATAACCATAACCACCACAAATCAACTATCACCCACAACCCTTCACCCACGACCACCACCCACCAAGCCTACCACCCTCTACCACTACTACTACCCACCACCCATCTTCACCACACCACCACCACCCACTACCTACAACCACCAAAATTATATGTGATTATATGTATTTAGTCACCTAAATCACTTGTGATTAGATACATATACCATATATGATTATATGTATCTTATCACATATGATTTATATAAACATGATTTGTTTTCATGTTTTTCATTCAATAGTGTTTCTCATGTATTTAATCATATCTGATTATATGTATTTAATAACATATAATTAGTGTGAACAAAGATTTGTTTCCATGTTTTTGATTCAATGGTTGTTCTTTTGTATATAATCACATATGATTATATGTATCTAACCACATATGATTTATATGGATAAAATTCATTTTTATCCATATAAATCATATGTAATTAGATAAATATAATCACATATGATCGAATCGAGAAAACGAAATGGATTTGGTCTACATAAATCATATGTGATTAAACACATATAATCACATGTGATTATATGAATTTAATAAAAAATGATTTATGTAGGCACTATTCAGTTTTTAGTAGATATATATAATCACATGTGATTAAAATATGATTAATATTCACACAAAAAAACTATTGAATCAAGAAAACGAAAACAAATATTTTCCATATAAATAATATGTGATTAGATACATAAAAGTACATGAGATAAATATATGAGAAAATTTATTGAATCGAAAACTCGAAAATGAATTTTGTCCATATAAATTATATGTGATATGATTATATGTATCTAATCACATATGATTTATATGGAAAAAATTCGTTTTCATGTTGTTGATTCAATAATTGTCTCCTGTATTTAATCACATGTGATTATGTATATCTAATCACATATGATTTATATGGACAAGATTCATTTTCGCAATATTGATTCAATATTTTTCTCATTAGATACATAGAATCATATGTGATTAAATACATGAGATAAATTATTGAATCAAAAATATGAAAACAAATCTTGTCTATACAAACCGATCCAATAGTTTTTCTCGTATATTTAATCACATGTGATTATATGTATCTAATCACATATGATTTATATGCACAAAAATCTTTGCATTTTCGATTCAATAGTTGTTCTCACGTATTTAATCATATGTGATTAGTTACAAATAATTACACGTGATTAAGTATATGAGAACACTTTTAAATGGAGAAATCGAAAATGAATCTTGTTCACATAAATCATATGTGATTAGATACCTATAATCACATGATTTATGTGGACAATATTTATTTTCACATTTTTTAGTCAATAGTTTTTCTTGTGTATTTAATCACATATGATTTATGTGTACAAAATTCATTTTCGCTCTCACAATTAAAAAGTTGTTCTCATGTATATAATCAATAGTGATTATATGTATCTAATCACATATGTTTTTTTGCGGACATGATACTTTTCTGCTTCTCATGCATTAAATTACATATATTTAATCACATATGATTAACGTGGATACAAAACAACTAATGAATATAGAATGCAAAAACGAATCTTGTGTATATAATCATATATTGTTAGATACATATAATCACATATGATTAAATATACTAGAACAACTCATGAATCAAAAACACAAAAATGAATCGTTTCACGTAAATCATATGTAGTTAGACACATATAATAATATGTGATTATATGTATTTAATCACATGATTTACGTGGAGAATTTTTATTTTCACGTTTTCGATTAAAATATTTGTTATATAGTATTTAATCACATGTGATTATATGTATTTAATCAAATATGATTTATGTAGACAAGATTTATTTTCGTATTCTTCATTCAATAGTTGTTCTCGTGTATATAATCACATGTGCATATATGTATCTAATCACATATTATTTATATGACTGAGATTTGTTTTCGCATTTTCGATTCAATAAATTTTCTCATGTATATATAATCACATGTGATTATATGTATTTAATCGCATATGATTAATGTGGACAAAGAACAATTATTGAATCGAAAAAGCGTAAACGAATCTTGGGCACATAAATTATATTTGATTAAATGTGTATAATCGCATGTATTTATTTCAATATCCATGGTATATATTTAGGTCTTGCTATTATGAAAAAAGTCATAATTATTTCATATTTTTGCATAATTAAAAAATGTAAAGGAAATAAATTTCATAATTTTTCGGAATAGCATATGTTTATATTACATAAAACTAATTAGTAAATAGGGAAAAACTAAAGCAATTAACCCATTTTTGTGTGCTTAAGTAACTAATCGCATAAATTAGGTCATATTAAATGAATTCTTTTTTAAACATCTTTCTCATTTGCGAGAATGAGAAGATTTGGTGTAAGTAAATAGATAATACTATCAAATAAATGAATAGTTGTTGTATTTTGAAAGTTAAAAAACAATCCATTAAAAAAATGAGGAGTTACTTTATATAAAAATCCCTCTAAGAGCCACAATGGAAAGTCCCATGATGGATCTTCCTCAAATGGATCCAAAGGTAAAGCCGGTTTTGCCACTCCCTCATCCGATCCTAAAGAAGCAACGTGCTTCTACTGTCATGAGAAGGGGCATTGGAAACAAAGTTTCCTGAAATACTTGCAGGACATCAAGGATGGGAAGATAAAAACCTCATTCACAGGTATTTATACTATTCAATCTAATAACTCATCACATGCTAGTTCTTGGGTCCTTGATACAGGATGTGGTTTTCACATTGGTTCTGATTTGCAGGGGATAAGTAGAAGTAGGGATGTGGCGCATGGAAAGATGAACCTGATAATGGGAATATGAAATCATCGCCTGTCACCAAGATCGGGTTTTAGTATTTAGTGCTTAGTAGTGGGTTAGGTTTAGAGTTAAATGAATGTTGCTACTCGTCAGAAATGACGAGGACTATTATTTGTTTTCATGGTTTGTACAAACAAGGTTTTAGATTTTCATTTAATAATGAAATTGGCTCTATTAATGCTTTCTATAATCGTACTTTATATGTTGAAGCATTTCCTTGTAATGGTGTATATGAAATTGTGATGGTTGTAGACAACTTAGGGCATAATGTGTTGCGTATCGATTCGTCAAATGGTTTAGACAATGCATGCTTGTGGCATTGTCGTCTTGGACATGTCAACAAGAAGCGCATAGCACAACTCCAAAAGGATGGAGTGTTGGGGTCGTTTGACCTAAAGTCGGATGACACGTGTGAATTTTGTTTGCTTGGAAAGATGACTAAATCACCTTTCACTGGTACTTGTGAAAGAGGTGAGGGGTTTTTGGATCTCATACACACCGATGTGTGTGGGCCCTTCAGATCCACCACACGGGATGCTAACCGCTTCTATGTTACGTTTACCGACGATTATAACAAATATGGGTATATCTACTTAATCAAGTACAAGTTGGAAACCTTTGAAAAGTTCAAAGAGTTTAAACAAGAAGTGGAGAATCAATTGGGCAGGAAGATAAAGATGCTCAGATCCGATAGGAGTGGTGAGTATCTTAGTATCGAGTTCCACGACTATATTAAGGAATGTGGAATTGTTTCAGAAGTGACGCCGCCTAGGACACTGCAGCTCAATGGTGTGGCTGAGAGGTGCAATAGAACCTTGTTGGAAATGGTTCGTTCCATGATGAGTCAAGCTTCGTTACCTATCTCATTTTGGGGGTATGCTTAGAGATTGCCACCAATATCCTTAATCTAGTCCCAACTAAGAAGGTTGCCAAAACACCTCATGAGATGTGGATAGGGAAGGTTCCCTCGTTGACACATATCAAGTTTTGGGGTTGCGAGGCCTTCGTAAGACGAGAGACTCACGAGAAACTTGAACCTCACAGTGAGCGGTGTATTTTCATCGGCTACCCACAAAAGTCTACAGACCAAGTGACAACATGGTCTTTGTAGCAAGGAGAGGGGGTTTTCACGAGAGAGAACTCATATGCCAAGAGGACAGTGGGAAAATTGATCATGAAGAGCTTCAAGAGTCAAGCAATGAAGGAAACTCTAACACTAGCGCTCAACTTAAGCAAGAGATTCATGTTGAACCAGTTGACGAGTCCTTACCTCTAAGATGTTCTGTGTTCCACCTGTGTTGTATGGTTTCCATATAACGGTTGAAGGTGATACGTTTATCAGTGATAGTACACTAATAAATTTGGATGAACCTAACAACTACAAGGAAGCCATTAGTGAGCCTAGAGTCTGCAAAGTGGAAGGAGGCTATGGACAGCGAGATTCAGTCCATGTATGACAATCATGTTTGGAACTTGGTTGACAATGTGCCGGGTCGTAAGACAGTCGGGTGCAAGTGGATCTTCAAGAAGAAGACTGACATGAATGGGAAAATGCATACGTTCAAGGCACGACTGGTTACAAAGGGCTTTACTCAAACCCCGAGGGTTGATTATGATGAAACCTTCTCACTAGTGGCCAATATCAAGTCTATTAGGGTTATGTTGGCCATCGTTGTGTTTCATGATTATGAAATTTGGCATATGTTTGTCAAAATGACTTTCCTTAACGGGAAGCTGGATGAAGATGCTTACATGTGTCAGCCAGAAGGTTTTGTTGATGCCAAATACCCCAACAGAGTGTGCAAGCTTGAGAAATTCATTTGTGGATTGAAACAAACGTCTCACAGATGGAATCTTTGTTTCGATGAGAAAGTCAAAGAGTTTGGATTTTCGAGAAGCGAGGATGAGTCTTGTGTGTATGTCAAGGCTAGTGGGAGTATAGTTAGCTTTCTAGTTTTGTATGTTGATGACATACTACTCATAAGAAATGACATCCCGAACTTGCAGGAGGTTAAGTCCTGGCTTGGGAAGTGTTTCGCTATGAAGGATCTGGGAGAAGCTGCTTATATTTTGGGGATAAGAATATTGAGAAACAGAAGTAGGAGTCTAATAGGACTAGTCAAAGTACTTACTTGGACAAGGTGCCGAAATGTTTTAGCATGGAGAATTCCAAGAAAGGGTAACTGCTAATCTAAAGCAATACCAAGCCGAGTAAGACTCAGAGTCCGAGTACCGATGCCGAGATAGAAGCCATGAGTCGAGTGCCATATGCTTCCGCTGTTGGTTCGATCATGTATGCTATGACATGTACTCGCCCTGATGTAGCTTTTGTGTTGAGCATGGTTAGCCAATATCAAGGGAACCCAGGTAGGGCTCACTAGACTGCAGCGAATAACATTCTTAAGTACCTACGAAGGACTAAGGACTGGGTACTTATACTTGGTGGGAGTGATGACTTGAGAGTGATAGGGTATAGTGACGCCAGCTTTCAGACTGACAAAGATAACTTTCGATCTCAGTCGGGCTGGATATTTACCTTGAATGGAGGATAAATTACTTGGAAAAGTTCCAAGCAGGAGACCGTGGCTGATTCAACATGAGATAAAGGAGCCTATGGAGATTTTAGAGTTGTACCACCCATAAAGGAGCCTATGGAGATTTTCTGTGAGAACGAAGGAGCGGTTGCCTTAACCAAGGAACCGATGGGTCATGGTAGATCTAGACACATCGACAAAAAATACCACCTCATCAGACATCAGGTAGAAGAGGGACTCCTCGTAGTCAAGAGGGTATCTTTAGAGGAGAACCCAACAGATCCCTCACAAAGGGTCTAAGCAGGGTTAAGCACTTACAACATGCGAGGAGCATTGGTCTGAAGGACGATATTAGTTTTATTGATTAGATAGATGTTTAGAAACCTGTACTAGATAAATGTAATTGACATTTGATGATTAAATAAATGAGTTTTATTTATGAGTAAAGTTTACTATCTTGTGTCAATTATTTACTATTGTTTCACTTTTTCATGTTTTACTTCTAGAATAATTAGATTATTCAAATTATCCACATTCAATCATACTATGGGAGTAAGTTATGAGGTTAGACTATCGTGAATTGGTTTGTAGATTGTCTAAGTGTCTAGACATGGAAAAGTTTTGCTGCAACATTCATGAGTGTTCTTGAAATAAGATTTGAGTATTGGATTAAATCCACGCTCATTTGAATCACTTCATTGAATTTATCGTGAGTGATTATGAGACGATAAGATCGTATAATCTTTAAACCGAGATATATGATTTGTTGTTTACAACTCGGTTGTGCATTGATAATGCGTAAACGCATCAGTAACTTGATGTTATAAAACGTGTTGTTGTGTATGATTTGATGAGTAAATAGTACAAGCATATAAGTCAAAGTTTATCTGCTCCTTTTATCTTAGGAGAGTAAAAGCGATATCTTGGGCCCCTCAATGATTTTGTGTCGGGCCCAGTCAGGACTGAATTGATGTGTTCAATTAAGTTCTATGTCAAACAAATCAGAAGTCGGGAAACAAATTGTTGGACACTGAGAATGATTATGTTCCATGTCATTGTCCACACGATATCTTGAAGAACGGAGGATTATATGATCCCTTATCTAAAGGACGCGTCGTTGACTAGGTCAGAGTACGACAACGGATTTTGAGAGCTACGATTGCAAATTGGATTTTCAAGTCATACTTGCAGTTATAGTTATTAGACTTATCCAAGTAGGATACTGTTGGATTAGGTGTCTAAGCCCATAAGTATAATTGGTATGTACTTGACTCGATAGTAACATGGTCCTTTTGGGTTGCCTTCACCATAACAACTTGATAGGATGAATTATGAGAAAGAGATTGATAAATGATCTGTTAATATATTATAAGAATAATATATTAATTGACAAATCATATTATTTAATTAGTATTGATCAGAAATTAATTTGGAGTTAATTTTGTGATCAAAAGAGATTGATTAAAAGAACGGGGACTGATATTGCAAATCACTGATAGTTGCAATTGGGCTGATGGATCACCTTGGAATAAGGTTGGACAAACTCTATGGGAAGCCTATAGAGAATTCGTCCAAAGGAGTATTCTAGAAGGAGTCCATGGGCTGCTTAAGGATTAAGAAGTCAAATTAGGGTTTCACCTAAAACCCTAGCAGCCACAAGTATAAATAGACCGCATGGCTTACATATTTCGGTCTCCCTATGCTTCTAAGAGAACCCCAACCGAAAATCATAGCCTCCATCTCTCTCTCTCTCTCTCTCTCTCTCTCTTGTTCATCCAGTTGCTACTGGTGTTTGTGACTCCATTAAAGGTGCAACAATTGAGGCACTAAGCTCCGAAAATATGTATGCTAGTTTAGGGTTTTGCTTTGGAAAATTATTATACATGTATAACTTGAGAAAAACCTAGATCCAAAGCAATTAGGGTTGCATGTGCACCATAGGTATGTTGTAATGCTCAAAACTCATCAAGAATAACATGTGTAGATTGTAATTGTAAACCCAACTTCAAAATGGAATGGGTTCCAAAAACTAATTAATCCCGCAACATGTGCCGGAGTAGCTATGGAGGCATATCTTCAGACCTTGGTATGTTGATAGTGGCTGTTCCAGGCACATGATAGGAGACATCTCTCAACTGCACCACATTCAGAACTTTAATTGAGGGTATATGTCCTTTTCGGTAAGGGAAAGAAAAGATAACAAATGGGGACCGTATTTAATGGCGTGTTGAAGTTTGATAACGTTAACTTCGTTCTAGAATTGAAACACAGCTGATGATGAATACGTTGCTGCATCTACTTGCTGTTCTTAGGTCATCTGGATACAACTTCATATGCTGATTTACGGTTTGAATTTTCTAACTCTTCTCTTCTCTATGATAATGATGCTGATCTTTATTTGTTCAAAATCCAATTTTTTCTTAAAACCAAGCTTGTGCTTATGTGATTTCTTAAGATGATGCATTTCAAAGACTAAAATTTCTTTTCAATTTTATTTAGTAATTTCTTATTTTCTTCCATTTTTCTTTTGATAATCTTTTGGGAAAGTGATATGAAGTTTAGTGTTAAAGGGCAATTTGAAATACATGTAATGCACTGAAGCTAAATTGTTTAGACCCTGTGTTTAATGTGCTGGTAGGCATGAAGGATTTAGAATGAAAGGACTAGACATTATTGACAATGAAAGGACTTGATAGTGTTAACTCATCTGGACTTAGATAGTCACATTTGTACTGACCATACGATACTTGGATAGATTGAGCAGTGAGATAAACAAGGGAGCCTGCGAGATACATTAAAGCTACTTATCATCTAGAAATGTGGCTCAACACTTCTTTGACATACAAACTTATATCCTTAATTCTGGTGCTGATAGGGTGACTTGGGGGTTCTGATAAAGTAGGCCTGTGTGAAATTGTTTTTCTTTCTTATCCGCCATGTCAGTCATATGTTTCCCCCTTTGCGTGATTGGAAGAGATCCGACCCAGGACGCAACATATGCATCTCTATTTCTATGCATCTCTCTATCTATCTATGTCAGTAGTACGCTGTCCCCTCTGCGTGATTGGAAAAGATCCGAACTGGGACACAACATATGCATCTTTCTATTTCTCTATCCCTTTATCTATCTTAGTCATATGTTATCCCTCTACGTGATTGGAAGAGATACGACCTGGGATACAATGTATGCATCTCTATATCTATCTTTTCTCTCAAATAATTTAGCACTCACCTAAAGTAAAGAACTCTTTGGAATTCCTTGATTGCTAGTGTTGGTGATTTGTTATCATCAATATTATTTCAGTGTAATGGGATTACTTTGTTGACCAAAGGTGATCTTGATAAATATTAAACAAGTAAGGAAGGTGTGGAGTACACACTTGTTTAAGTCTGATCAAGTTTTCAATGTACACTATCATTTAGGGGCGAAGCCCCTAAACGAACAGGGGTCCGGGGGCAGCGCCCCTGGGAGCGGGGTCCAAGGGGCGGCTGCCCCTGGCGGGGTCCAAGGGGCAGAGCATGATTCATGAGCTCATCATGTGATAGTGCTGCAACCTTGGCTAAGGCTTATAGTCAAGTATACAATGGAAAGTCTAGACATTTAGGTGTTAGACATAGCATGATTCGTGATCTCATCATGACTAGTGTGATATCTGTGGAGTTTGTAAGAACTCAGTTGAATTTAGTCGATCATCTAACCAAAGGGTTAGCAAGAGATCTTGTGCACAAGGCGGCTGTAGGGATAGGTTTAAAGTCCACTTAAAATCTTTTATATCGAGATACCCAATTCCCATCTAATGTGATATTAGATGTTGAATTCAATGTGGAAAGCTTGATATTTGAAGATTGGAACACATTATTATCATCATCCCAAGGTATGTGTTCAGTACTGCAAGTAAAGGAGGTTGAATTTATATTCTTAATAGTTCTTTTGAAAAATTGCATTTGCAGGTGCAAGAATAAAAGGACTACCTATATAAGCATGAATTTTAGCTGCTTCAAGAAGTTAGGACTTGGCTTTGATATGCTTATTGAAGGATGGGACACAAGCTAGTAAAATATAGTTTCAAGTTAGAACTTATGAGAATGTAAACTGTTGTGTGTATTATCTTCATGTATTCACAATGGATAGAAAGGGTTCAATCCTTAGTGACACCTTGATATTCGAATATTTGGATTGTTTAATATACTAAGGTGAAATTCAGTGGTCACGTTATTTCATTTATGCATCAGTTGGTGGTGTTATGTTTCATTTTAAGTTAATGTAGATTACACTTAAATAGGGGAGGTTTGTTAGTGATTTGTTATCATCAATATTATTTAAGTTTAATGGGATTACTTTGTTGATCAAAGGTGATCTTGATAAATATTAAACAAGTAAGGAAGGTGTGGAATACACACTTGTTTAAGCTTGATCAAGTTTTCAAAGTACACTATCATTTAGGGGCGAAGCCCCTAAATGAACGGGGGTCCGGGGGCAGCGCCCCTGGGAGCGGGGTCTAAGGGGCAGAGCCCCTGGCTGGGGTCGAGCTGCCAGGTCAGTGCGGAATTTTTTTTATATAGGGTATGTTGCTATATAAAAAATGCATCAGAAAATCGTATTTTCAGAGAATTGACCATTTGGTGGTTGTTGAGGCCAACAAAATTAATAACCCTAAATCTTTTACACTAAATAGTGTATAGTGGTAAAGGGATCGAATCCACGAAGATTGGTTCAATTTTATAACTCTATGAAAAATCTCTTTGTAAAAATACTTGTAAAATGACAATAAATTAAAAATTGGGGGATTGATCTTTTGAAATACTTGAAATAAACTAGAATTAAACTAAGATTTAAATAAACAATTTCAACAAAAATAAGAGTTTGATGTAAATCAATAAGAGAAGGATGGTTGACTTAAGGTTTCCTCACTTTGACTTTTTGAAGAACATATCATTAGAATCCAATGGTGCAATACTTGATTTAAATCCTTAATTTGGCTATAGTAATCCAAGAAGCTTGAGATTACCTAGACTTTTCTTAGTTGTTAAAATGGTTAGAAAAGCTCATAACAATTTCCTTAGTTAATGTCACAATTTCCATTAAGCATGTAATTAGTGAAAGTCAACTAGCATTAAGAACCAAAAAGTCACCAAATCTAAGAGGGGTCAAATGCTTTCACCACCATGTTGGAGGAAATATTTTTATGATTGTGTGAAGCAAAAACAATACAAAAATCATTTGTTGCTTGCTAATTTGAGGACCCTTTACTTAATCAATAAATTAGCCAACTAATCACCACAAACACATTTAAACTCATGAACTAAAACATACAAGTAGTGAGAAAATGTTAAAACACAAAACATTCCCATAAAGATTTAACAACATGTTCATGGATTCTTCAACATTCAACAAAAGTTCAAAGGATTAACCAAAAGTCAACCAAGATTAGTTTAGCCAAGCATGGCTAAACCCAAAGAAACAAAGTTAGAGAAGATTGTACCTAACATTAAGCAAGAATCAAGAGGTAAAAAGATGATGTTCTTGAGGTGCTCTTGGCCTTCAAAAGTCTTCAAAACTCCAGAGAGAATCTTCAAAAATCGGATGTCTAAGAGTATGCAAAAGATAGGCACTAACCTTCCCTATATAGCTTAAAACATGAATTCCCGGAAATGCCCCTGCAGGGCCTTGCACGACCCGCTTGCTGCTGCGCGGGTGGGTTGCGTGGGTGGTGCCTGACATGGGCTTCTTTGAGTTTTTGGGCCTCCAAAGCATATCCCACTAGCCCATATCGAGTCTAATCACCTCCTAGCCCATTTTCTTCAAGTTTTTCTTCATTTTAAGCCCAGTTTGACCTCTCCAAATCCTCCAAAGCTCGTGCGCTTGCCCGATTAACAATCTCCACACGCTCGAATATTCTTTCGGTTCTTACAAATTTAAATTCAAACTTCATTTTCTCCAAGCCTTCAAATAACCATCAAGCTCGCTCCATGAATCATCTCCACAATCACCAAGCCTAACATCCTTTTTGTCTACCAACTCCCATCGCTTTCCATACGTCCCGAACATTCCCACTCCACTAATCTCCATGAAATCTACAATAAAGCTCACGAAACCAGAAAGTACCCGAAATAGGCCATAAAATAACAAAAAGGAAAATATGCATGGAAATTATCTAAATCATGAATGAAATATGCTAAAATAAACTATAAAAAGAAGTAAATAAAACAAACTATCACCATTGTTTGACCCTTATCCAAACTTCCGTTTTATTTCGGTTTTTATAGTTTATGACAGTTTGAAACTGTCATATGACAGTTTTCAGACAAAGATTATAAATTCGGTTTTGGTCTCATTTTTCTGGTACAAACGAAACTATCATCAAAGCATTCTAAATTCTTGTCTATCTGAGTCTTATCCGATTAAAGAATATTGGGAGTACCACCAATCTGAAAGTGTTTTACACAATTCTCAGAATTCCAAGCCTTACTATACCCCAATTTCTTACATCTAGGGTACGTAGTGAAGTGGGGAACACGTTCTAGTGCGCTTAAAATTAAATTGGTTCATGACTAAAGGCTGACTGTAGATCTTGCTGCTGAATTTAAGTGGATAACAATATCCTTGGTCGTCGTCAACAAAATGATCTATTTAGGAATATAATTGCAATGAATTGTCACTTATAATATGTCTAACTTGCAAATATCCTTTGTGTTTAAGTGGACCACAATATTGGTGATTGACCAGAGCTATTCATGCAGGTGTGTGCTGAGAAACGATATTAAATTGCTTTACAACTTTTGATCCCAAGATGTTTTAAATTTAATTATTAAAATGTGTTTGTTTTATTTTATTTTATTTTTGTTTTTGTTAAATTAGTTCATATTTTTCCTCTATGCACAAATTTAGGGGGAGAATTAAAAAAAAACCAAACAAAAATCATAAAATTAAAAAAAAAATCCAAAAATTTGTTTATTTCGATTTTTATTTCTTGTTCAGAAAAATCAAAAATCCAAAAACATTGCTTTGAGCGTATTTTAATTTTAATTTTATTCTTAGTTGTTATATTGTTTGCTAAGTTTATTTTTTTTTAACTTTTATCTCAAAATTTCATTTGTCTTAAAATACGAATTCGAAGGAAGAAGAGACTCAAGGAGAATTTAAAAGAAGAAGAGACCCAATGAGGCTGTATCAGAATTTTCTGAGCAAGGAGAAGAAATTTGGAAAGGAATTGACAATTATTACACTTCACACTACTTTCACAAGGAATTGAAGGCTTGCAACTGTACAAACTGTTAGTTAGGCAATATCTTTCTAAGAGTTGTCGTATTTAAGAAATTGAAAGCCTGAAACTGTACAGATTGTCAAGGGGTCTTGTCAGTTATCTTTACCTAAGAACTGTCATGACGTTAGGGCTATGCACCTCGCAATACACGATTATCGGTGAACATCTCGCCAAGGGCCAAGTTAACTTGTTATCTTGAAAAACTGTTTTGAGATCTTTGATCCAGGATATGCAGAGGCTAACATCAAAAATAGCCATGAGTAGTTCTCTGATACTCAACAAATCGTAGTGCGTTCCTCCGTGTTCACACATATAATGCGAGTAGTCTCCATCCGAACCAAGGCTAGGTCCTTGAACATCTGTGGTGAGAAGGGTCTTTATGACTTTGTGATCCACATGGCTTTTTTAGTCATGGTTATTTTTAAGACGCATCCATGATCGACGGAGAATATTCATTCGAAGGAACAAGAAGTGAAGAGTATTCAAATCACAATCTTTCAACCCTAGAAGCAAGGTGAAGCTATTTTGTAGTTATGTGAAGAATTGCATTGAAGCCTTCTTAATCAATTTGCTGCTATTTATGAGCCTTCTGAAGTGATCCAAAAGAATCGGTCTCTCTATTATTGTCTATGAAGTTTCTCAAAGCTGAAAGTGCCGATTTACAAGAAGCCTCTCTACCCAATGTGCGTTCAAAGTCAAATTTGAGGGAAGCCCAACTACTAAAGATGAAGTTATTCATATAGAAGATACATATGTACATCTTGTAGTCAATTTGAGATCGAGGAAAGAGCTGAAAGTCAATTTAAAGGAAGACTGAAAAGAAAAGAAAGTTATAAACCAAAGGGGAGATTGTTAGGAAATAAAATTTGTGGTTTATACTTTACATTTCATAGCTTTTAGAGTTCTCGGTCTAAGTACCAAAAACACCTTGGTTTCGATGTTGTGTGGACCGAAATCTCTTAATGATTTCGGTTAGGCTTTGGGATGGGCTTTGTATTAGGTCTAGGTATATATTGTTTTGTTTAAGACATGTAAAAAGGGATTTCCATAATAGCCATATCGATTTCAAGAGAGAAAAACAGAGAGAATCGAGAGTAATTCATCATCTTATGTACTAGAATATTATCAATATAGTGTGCATTGAATATTTGGTAATTGTGTTCTTGTTCCTTATTACGATTTGTAGTATTCACTAGATTAGGATTCTGCATCAATTTTAGTGATTTCGATTGATACACATTCAGATTGGGTTTCACACGTTTCTTTAAGCCTTTCTTGTTTCTTTAAGCCTTTCTTCTCTGGAAGAGATAGAAAGTGAGATTAATTTGCTCTTGTTTGTTCTCCTTTTTGGAGATTTTGTCCACGACAGCAGCCTGAGCAACAAAAATGATAGTTGTTGTTGATATAAGGGTCTATACTTCAAGCGAAAGTTGTTAGGTTTAATTGGAGTGATGGTTGGAGATGTGCTCGAAATTATATCTGTCCAACGATCTTGTTTGCTTGTGAACTAGATCTGGAGGCTTTCGACTGTAGATTTGGAATCGATAACACCAGATTTAGTAGCCGGTGAAAGCGAGATCGGAGAGGAGTAAGAAGGAGATGGTTATGAGAAGGTAGTTTCATACCAGATGTTTTTTTGGCTAATTCAAAGGGGTGGTTCAAGAAGAAGGAGAAGCGGAAAGAGGTGGTTTCCGACGAGTGAACGAGTGGAAGTGAAGAGATGAAGTAACAAAATGATTTTGAGAGAGTGAATAGGCAACATTCCGACAATGTGTTTGTTTTTTTGATAGTGTTCTAGTCGTTTCGGTGGTATACCAACGGTGATGCAGTGGTTTCGGCGGCGGCAGTACGGTGGTTCGATGACGGCAATACAGTAGTCCGACGGTGACTGTATGGTGGTCCGGTGGTTTCTGTGGTGGTGTAATTTTAAATAAGATGAGAGAGAATACAATAAGTTTCTACGGTGGGGGAGTGATAGCTGTTAGGTGGGTATGTGGATAGAGCTTTTTTCTAATAAAAATATAATAGATAATAAATATATTACTAGTTTAGATGTATAGTGAATTTGTGGCTGAAATTTATTCTCAATTGTTCTTATTTTACAAAATGTTTTCATTTGAACATACATCATATAAGTTTAGATTCTATGGAAAACAAAAAACCTTAAAAATCATAAAAATGCATAAAAAAATACTTATAGATCACAATTTTTTTTTTTTTTGAAAAAATCGCATCTTTTACTACAAATTCGTTGATTTTTTTTCAAAAAAAAAGAAATTGATTTTTTTTTAATTTTTTAGTGAATTTTTAAATAAATATGTGATTTTTTCATATATAAAATAAAAAAAAAGTTTTGTGATCTCTAAGTATTTTTTATGCATTTTTATGATTTTTAGGGTTTTTTTTGTTTTCCATATAACCCTTCCATATATATATATATATATATATATATATATATATATATATATATATATATATATATATATATATAGTGGTGAGATCGGTTGAGAGCTCATAATATGCATATTCATAAAAAAATCAACGTTTTAGGTGTGGTGCATATATGCATATTTTTTAAAATGCATATATGCATATTTCTTTGACTATAATATTTGTAAGTAAATCATAAAAAATCTTATTTTTATTAATCAATCTATAAACATAATAGTACAAGTATTTTGTTCGATACAAAATAAAATATATAAAATAAAAAAGCTACAAATTACAAAGTATTTTCATGTCTTTGTGTCGATATTTCCTTATTTTTTTCAATTTATCATTTACACCTCTTCAATATTCACCACAATTTCTTCCAAATCTACAAGAAAAAAATTGATTGATGCAAAAACACTCACAAAAATACATATATGATTTTCATGTGATTAACATATGAATCACATGCGATTCACATATGAATCACATACAATTCACACATGAATCACATTTATATATGACATCATATGTAAATCACATGCGATTCACATATAAATCACATGTGATTTACATGTGAATCACGTGTGAATTACATGTGAATCAAATGTGATTTACATGTGAATCAAATGTGATTAATATGTGAATTACATGTGATTTTCGTGTCATTAACATATGAATGTGTCCATATATACGTAATTCTAATTTAATTCACTTGTGATTTACATGTGAATCATATATTATTCATATATGATTTACATGTGATTAATATGTGAATCACATGTTATTAATATGTGATTTACGTATGAATCACATATGATTTACATGTGAATCACATGTGATTTAGATGTGAATCACATATAATTCACATGTAAATATATAATCTTTTTCATACCTTATAAAGTAAATAAGTAGAAGTATGAGGCTAGTGCCATTGAAGATAATAAAGTTCATTAAAACTCAAATAATTTTAACTCTATAAATAGTTGATGAACTTTTAGTTACAAATAAAAAAAAATTAAAGATAATAAAGTTCATTAAAACTAAAATAATTTATAATAAAGGATAATACTTTTTAATTGTTTTTAAATAAAGAAACTTGAAAATTAAGTAAAATAATAAATGAAAGATCAAAAATATTTGTGTCATTAAACGTTACATAAACGAAAATGGGATATATATATTATCAATTATCATTCCATTCCACGATGGAGTGAAGAAAAACACCCAATGAAACAATAACGATAATAAAAATACATTAAAACCCAAATAATTTATGATAAAAATAACACTTTTTGTTTATTTAAAAATAAATGTAATTGAGTTGATGTAATATAAAATATTTGTGCCATCATAAATTACATATTTAAAAATGGGTTTTATTCAAAATTTTCATGCCATTCCATGATTGAAAAAAAAACACCCCCTGGCTGAGAAATGAAAATTAGCAAAATGATTCCTTCCGGAATGGTCCATTCCATTCCACTGGGCAAAACAAAACACTACCTGAGTATATGACCTTAATCACTAGAAATTATAATGAAATGAATGTTTGATTATAATACGAAAAAAATAAAATAAAAAAGATTGCCATGATCTTTAATGGAGGAAGTACTTTGAACAGACAACTCCCTTTCTCTTTCATTCCAATTATCCTCTTTTGTCCGATAATCTACTAATTTATAGCTTATCTCTTTGCACATGTTTCCAGATGCTTCTATTTCTGTCTCCAATTTAGATACCCTTCCATGGTATGCATCATTTTCTTCTTTGGCTTTATCATACATTAATCTAGCTTTATCTAGTTCACTCTGTAATTCTTTTGTTTGTTTAACCACAGATGGCATAGTATTCTTTATTACCTCTACCTTTTTCAATAAAGATGCAATCATGTCATCAATCAGTATTGAGAAACTACCAAATTGGTCACCAAGAATTTGGTTTCTAGGATTCAACTTATGCAATGTGTTTCTAACATGTGAACCAATAATAATACCCTCACTATCTTCTGCATTGAACTCTTCAAGCATCCCAATGTTCCAATCATTGTCAAATCCAACATCCCAACTTTCCTATAAATCATAAGAAATGAGATAGATACAAGAGACAAAAACATGAAACAAAATAACTAAAATTGTAAGAACTAGTGATATTATTACCTCAACTGAATGATGCTCTTGAAACTGTTTTGAATCAAAACTACCCTTTATGTCTTTGAGAACACAGTCAATTTCTTTTAATTTTTAGATTTTTTTCTCAAGACTTATCTTGAACAAAGTGAATAAAGATTCATCTTTTAACAACACTTGAACCTAGAGAGCTCTTGACCCCATTTATCATTACATGTATTTAACTCAGTTTTGAGGGTCAAAATCTCCTGCTCAGCTTTCTTCTTTTTCCCAACAAGATCAGAAATAGTGTTCTTATGGTACTCAACTTCATGAACTAACCATTCCTTCATCAATCTCTACTTTAATTTCCAATACAAATTAGATTTTTACTCCAACATTGTATGGAAATCAAACTAAACTTGTAATTTTCACTAAAAAAGCCTAACTCTATAAACCCAAACTCTATAAAATTATAAACAAATTGATTATAAATTGATGATAGAAATTGGAAAAGTCAATGAACACATTCAAACAATATACCTTCCAGTATCTCCACTTCCCAAAGGCCTGATATGCTTAAAATGACAAAGTCCGATTATTTCACCATCTGTAGTGATCTACAAAACAATAAAAAATGTAAACAATGTTAACATTCAAATCGAATTGATTTAGAAAGCTGAATGTTAAGAAGAATCAAATACAAGCACCATTAAACATGAAGTCGGAATTCAGAATCTAGTTTAGGAACCTGTAACAAAAAGGAGCTCTGATTCCAATCTCAAACACCGAACTCTATGTTATTAGGTTAATTTACTTGATAAGCAAGACCTATAATTTGCTAAAATGTCCAAGTAGTGAAGCGAGACCTGATCTCATTGAAATCGAAACACAGTTGAAGAAATTGGTCGAAGACTTGAACAACGCCGACAACGATTGAACCTCTGAATCAGGAGGTCTGGAGCGATCGGACCTCTGGTTGACTTATTAGGGCACAGAACTCCGAGAGGGAAGAAAGACATAACTATCATGTAGTTTAATCTATCAATCATTGGGGATCTTCATTGGAGATCGGTATAATGGATCGATGAAATGGATTTTTTCCAGATCAACGGTAGCGGCGTTAGGCGATGGAAATCATGGAGAAAATTGGTGATTGAGGTTGATCCAGGGAAGAGGGGTGATTCGGTGAAGAAGACGAGAGAGAGAGAGAGAGAGAGATTTAATCGGGGGAATTAAAAGAATTATTTTATTCCTAAAATGCCCCTGATTCATTTTAAAATCATACTCCCGTGTCTTATTTTGTCTATGTATTTACAAAAATACCACAATGCATCTTGACTATCCTTTTTTTTTGATCCAACGCCTCCACTTTTAGTTCTCGGGTTATCGGGAAAATATGAGTTTTCAAATGATCATTCCTATATATATATATATATATATATATATATATATATATATATAGAGAGAGAGAGAGAGAGAGAGAGAGTTAGGTTCAAATGTTTTCACTATCTATTGTGTGCACGTATGATTGATTCTGGACCAATCATTTTAGTTATTTTAAGAAAGTAATTAATGCATATTAAATGTTGAAGATGTAATTAATATCCATTATATCTTCAACACGTAATATGCATTAATTACTTTATTAAAATAACTAAAATGATTGGTTCAGAATGAATCATACATGCATACAATAGATAGTGAAAACAAAATAACCTAACCCTATATATATATATATATATATATATATATATATATATATATATACATACTAGTTTATAACCCGTGGGAACCACGGTTACAAACTTAATTAAACTTTAATATTAAAAACTCAAAATTATTAATCACTTATTTTAAATAAATTATTCATTAAGAGAATTTTTAGTTATATAAAATTATAATCATTGCTTTAAATAAATATGTATAATTATATCACTTTATAATTTGTGTTAATTTTATTTAATTTCCATTCTAATGTTATTAATTTAATGTAATTAGAGTGGAAAATTTAAAATTTGAAATTGAGATTCAATAGGTTAGCAAGTTGCATGCATTAATTAGGAGACATAATAGAGTAACATATGGTAAAAGAAAAATAAAATATGTATTAATTATGATGCCTAATATGGTGACATATATCAAAAGGAGAATAAAACTATTCTTTTATTAGATATATATATATATATATATATATATATATATATATATATATATATATATATATATATATATATATATATATATATATATATATATATATATAGTCCCTACCTTCATAAAAAGTTGAGAAATGCTTCATTCTTTACTTGCTATCAGTGAACGCACTAAAAGCTAAGTAATTCCCCAAATTAACAAGCAAAGGATCTTTACACACTCTATATATCAATATTAAGAGATACAAATATTGTTTTCGTGTACAAATTTTCAGCAGCGTTGAGGGTGGATGGAGAGACAATTCCAACAAGTTTCAGGTGGATATTAGGGGTGCTGACGGAGTTGGGGGGCAGGAATGGCGAGTACCAGTGGGACCAAAGATGAGGTGGGTCCACCGAGGTCAGTGTCAAGGAGGATGACGGAGACTTCCGATATGGGTGATCCTGAATTCGATGCTGTTGACAGCGAGCTTGTCCCTTCTTCCCTTGCTGCTGTTGGTCCTATCCTTCGGGTTGCCAATGAGATCGAGAAGGATAATGACAGAGTTGCTTACTTGTGTATGTTTCCCCTTACTACATTTGACTCTTCCTTTCCTATAGAATGCAGAATTTCTTATAATTTTGGGTGTGGAGATAAGTTTTTAAAGTGATTGAATAGAGAATATATGGATTCAGACTAGATTGCTTCTATAAATAGGATGAATCAGAATAATAACTAATTACTTTAATTACAATAGCAAATCACACAGATCCATGGTATCTACTATCTAGTACTATGTATAGTCCTTCTGGTGCCTCTGCGTGGCTTTTATGGAGTTATAGCTACCTAATGGGATTCAAACCTTGCTGATTCTACCTAGTCGTAGGTCTAACCTCTTAATTAATTAGGGTCTTTTGGTGATCCTTGTTATCATGAGACGAAAAATGGAATAATCTTGGAGTTACTTAAGTTTGTTTCTGCTTGAAATTGGTTTGATTAGTTTAATTAGAATATAAGTTTTGTTTCACCTTTGCATTGTATAGTATGATTTTAGTTACCGTAAAATTTGATTGCTATATTCTTTTGGGAAAAAGGGAGATGCATAGAGATTAATTTTGATTACTAAATAAAGAATGATGGACTTTTCTTTTGAGGTATTCACAAAAAAAAGTGAAAATGCATAAGTTGGTAGAAATGCTGCATTGTAAAAGTAAAGAAAAAGGAAAGCGAAAATAGAGAGAAAAAAAAAATTCAATATCTTATCCTCAAAATTAAAGTTCATTAACACAGACAACCTTGAAATAGTCTAGAAAATTAAAACAAATTGGATGGGGAGCTGGATGCAGAGGAAAGAGGCACACAAGCGTGGAAAGCCGTTGCTGGGACCCTGGGGTGAAACGTCATTAGGGCCCTGATTTTTGATGTTATTATACCTGAAATAAATGTATATAAATGTAGTTTTAATTTTTAATAACTTGTTGGCCCCTACAAATTCATGATATATCTTCATAGGGTAAATGACACAAAAAACACTCTTTTTACACAGAAATTCGATTTTGACACCGTGTTTTTTTTTGTGTCAATTTTGACACTGTGTTTTCTAATTTGTTACAATTCTGACCACTTGACCGGTTAACCAGGTTACATGCTGACGTGACATGATGACGTGGCATGCTGATATGATATGCTGACGTGTCAAAATTGATTTTTTTTCCACAAAAAACACTAAGTTTTTTTTTTTTTTTTTTTTTTTCGATTTTGACACTAAGTTTAACTATTTATTTCAATTTTGACACTATATTTTTTTTGTTCCAATCGAACATCATTTATCAAATTTTGTTCAATTTTGTCTATTTTCCATTTGAAACCGTATAAATATATTTTTTTATTACATTTTAAACCGTATAAACATATATTTTTTTTTAAAAACCACACTTTTATTTAAATACAAGGTGTTTTTTTTTTCTTACATACAAAGCATTAGTTATATCATGAGAATCACACTAACCATAAGCTTCTAATAAGATGTACAAATTTGATGAGTTGCAAACTTGATATCTGAGTTTTGATCGACTACACGCCTCCAAACCTCCAAACACATTTTAAAGTTGCATATTTAATATAAAATACAATTTTTATATAACTAATACATATTTATATATAAAAATATGGTTTGAGTGTAAAAAAATGTATTTATACAAAACTATGGTTTTTAAATGAAAAAAAAACATATTTATACGATTTAAATGTATTAAAAAATATTTATACAGTTTCAAATAGAAAATTGTCAACATCGAACAAAATTGGAAAAAATGATGTTCGATTTGGAACAAAAAAACATAGTGTCAAAGTTGAAAAAAAAATTAAACTTAGTGTCAAAATAAAAAAAAAAAATGAAAACTTAGTGTTTTTTGTGAGAAAAAAATTCAATTTTGACACGTCAACATATAATGTCAGTATGTCACGTTATCAAAAACTGACACATCATCATGCTACGTCAGCATGTAACCTGGTTAACCGGTCAAGTGGTCAGAGTTGTAACAAATTGGAAAACACAGTGTCAAAATTGACAAAAAAAACACAGTGTCAAAATCGAATTTCTGTGTAAAAATAATGTTTTTTTTATGTCATTTACCCTATCTTCATATATGCTATGCAATTCAAGAAAATTATTAATTTTAGATTATATATTAATTAACTTCAATAAAGCTTGAAAATCAATTTTATATCATTATCTTTCCTTAGACATCGGGATAATAGGTAAGAAAAATAGATTAGTAGTTAACAAAATCTCAAAAAATTATTGAAAAACCAAACAAATCCTAGAAAAATTAGGTTCCAGGTTGATTAAGAAAGCGAAGACTCTATAAGAAAACAAAAAAAAGTAATCAAATGTAGAACTTATTATTTGGACAAAAAAGAACCGCTAAGATGTGCACTTTTTTTATTTTTTTTATTTTTTTTTATCTCTCCTCTTCGTTGTTCGCTGATCTGCAATTCCGACCAGCAACCTCGGTAGCTGATGAGCTCTATGTCTCTCATCCCCGCTAAATTTGTGAATTTCTTCGCTTTTTCTTATTTTTTTCTCTATCACTCTTCCTCTCATTAGATTAATAGAACTTAGATATGATAAAATTTGAATGATAGAGTTGGTTATGAGCTCAAAAACTCAAAGTACCAAAACACTGTTTAAAGGAAAATGCTTTAATATTACTTATTAATTGTTATTTAATAAAACAAAAAAAAACCAAATTCATTTGTTAAAAATATATAATTACAAATCAACATCCTAATCATATACTATATATGACCTTTCCGATCGATTTTTGTTAAACATAGAAAACTTACAAAAATTCAAATAGGTATTTTGAATAACTTTATTTGTTTGATAGCTATTATGTTATATTTATTATTAACTAGTAAAAAACCCCTGGCTTAGTCTCGGGTTTTTTTTTTTTTTTTTTTGGAAACATCATGAAAACAAAAGCCAAAAGTCATAGGAATATCGTATTTTTAGCTGGCAGCAAATAAGGGATTAAAAATGTAAAAGTTTGGAAAGTGATGTGACTAAATGAAGGTCAACAAAAGTTTACTAAGGGACTAAAAATGTAAAAGTTTGTAAAATGATATATATATATATATATATATATATATATATATATATATATATATATATATATATATATATTCTTTTCTCTTACACTTGCGATTTTTAATTTAACAATTACATGAGATATTTAATTAGTTGTTACTTTTTTTTATTATAAATTATGTGATCCCAGTCCATGAGGTATTTGGATGCATAAATGTGAGATTTTGTGTATGCACCTTGATGCATATGCATCTACTCGAATCATAGATATAAAATCACAACACTTTGTTTGATGCATTTATAGTTACACCTTAGTGTGTATCGAGCCATGAGCATGCTTTTTTAAACCAAGTTAGTAAGAAAATACTTTAACTAAGGGAAAGAGTTCCATATATTAGGGTCTATGATCCATAAGGAAGCGGTATTGAAGATCACGTTACCACTTCACAAAGTCATGGTCCCGGCAATAGAGTAGCTTTGGAGAGAAACAACCTTGATCCATAACACATAAGGTTTTAAATAATCGAACCCATACCTTTATCCCCAAATCAATGAGTATTCTACTTCTTAGCCTAACCCATTTACATTATTAAGATTACAAAAATGTTTGTTTTCCATAAAGTGTTATCTATAAAATATAACATGCATCACATTTACTTCATATTTAAAATAAAATTTCTTAAATAAAATAAATGTCTACTATATCAAACAA
Organism: Lactuca serriola; assembly: GCF_051521515.1. Taxonomy (NCBI): domain Eukaryota; kingdom Viridiplantae; phylum Streptophyta; class Magnoliopsida; order Asterales; family Asteraceae; genus Lactuca; species Lactuca serriola. The sequence continues at coordinate 48,760,170 of NC_136410.1, forward strand.
GAATCAGAGCATGTAGACATGTAAAGTTAAGAAGTTGAGGTATGCGATTCAACATGACGCGAGTCACAGAATCTAAGTGCAAGAACGAATTCTGCATTCGATTACAATTTCTAGATGAGATGCTAGAATAACTTGTGAATGCGAATATCAGATTTTTGATTGTGATCCATATTGCTAATTGATGATTTATAAATCGAAAATTGGTCCAAAAAGTTTGGAAAACCAAAATGAGAATGAATTATCGAGTTCCAGTCTGCTTATCTATTGGTAGTCGGTCCTCCCTTTAGTGGTTTGGGCTTGGGATTTGAAATTAAGAATCAACATGATTGGGGAAATTAAAAATTGTATTTCTAATATATATATATATATATATATATATATATATATATATATATATATATATATATATATAAGTGGCATGTTTTAAATGAAGTAGATCGGTAATGATCCATACTTAAACCTTTTAATAAAATGATTAACGAGTATACAAATAAAAAAATTAAGATCTAAACTCTTATGACACTTATGTGTTGGATAAAATCAAGGCCAAAACTTGCTTCATTGCCAGGTCTATAAAATAGAGAGCACACACATGAGTTTTACAAGAAGGACCAAGGATATTGTAAGACTACCTATGTTCTATGGATTTAAATGATGATTAAAAAGGAACGCAAGAGGAAGATAAAGGTTGTGGAACTGAAGATGCTGAATTAGACATATAGTAAAACATTATTGGATTGGGTAGCGAAACTGAGAATCAAAAATTCATTGAGAGTTGAGAATTACACCCACTATAATGAAACTGTAGGAAAGAAAATTTTGTTCGAATATGTTATATTCATAAGAGGCAACTAAAATTTTATGGCTAGGAGGGTGGAGAGGGTCACCATAGAGGTGTGAGGAGGAAATGACACCCAAGAAGGAAGTTAGAAGATAATGTGAGGTTAGACTTGAAGAAGTGACTCTTTTCGAGAAGATATGGCCACTAATAAAAGGGTGTGGATGCTTAGAATTATGATAGTGGAGTAGTATGAAGTAAAATATATACTAGTTTTCTTATCACTATTTGTGCTTGTCGTGTAGTATTTTACCAGTTAGTTGTTGTGCCCTCTTTACTTTTCATCTTTTATTGCTAGTATCTGCTTTCATTTTTTATGTATCCGTTTAGTATTTACCTAATGTTGCTTATCCTTAATCCTCTTCACTTTAAGCTTTTATTGCTGGTATGTGTTTTTTCTTTAGTACACAACACTTTTATTTCTCCATTGAGGGTGGAGTTTTTTATGTTGGTCCTCCCTTTGGTGGTTTGGGCTTGGGATTTGAAATTAAAAATCAACATGTTCGTATAAATTAAAAATTAAAAATTATAGTTCTTATATTTATAAGTGACATGTTATAAATGAAGCAGATTGGTAATGATTCATACCCAAACCTTTTAATAAAATGGTTAACGGGTATACGAATAAAAAATTAAGATCTAAACCCTTATGACACTTATGTGTTTGATAATATCAAGGTCAAAACTTGCTTCATTGCCATGTCTAGTAGGATGGTTAAAATAGAAAGGTCCAAGGATATTGTAAGACTAATTATGTTTTATGGATTAATTAAATAATGATTAAAAAGGAAAACAAGAGGAAGATAAAGGTCGTGGAAATGAGGATGCTGAATTGGACATATAGTAGAACATTATTAGAATGGGTAGCGAAACTGAGAATCACAAATTCATTGAGACTTGAGAATTACACCCACTATAATGAAATTGTATGAAAGAAAATTTGGTTCGAATATGTTATGTTCATAAGAGACAACTAAAATTTTATGGCTAAGGGGTGGAGATGGTCACCATAGAGGCGTGAGGAGTAAATGACACCCAAGAAGGAAGTTAGAAGATAATGTGAGGTTAGACTTGAAGAAGTGACTCTTTTCGAGAAGATATGGCCACTTAGAATTATGATAGTGGAGTAGTATGGGAGTAAACTATATACTGGCTTTCTTATCACTATTTGTGCTTGTCGTGTAGTTTTTTACCGCTTAGTTGTTGTTTCCTTTTTATTTTTCATCTTTTATTGCTAGTATCCGCTTTCTACTTTATTGCTAGTATTCGCTTTCACTATTTACGTATTCGTTTAGTATTTACCTAATACTGTTTACCCTTAATCCTCTTCACTTTAATCTTTTATTGGTAGATGTGTTTTTTGTTTAGTACACAACACTTTTATTTCTCCATTGTGGGTGGACTTTTTCATGTGCACAAAATACGAAGTGTGGGCTTGGGTTTTTTTTTCTTTATTTCCTATGCCAAAGGTCTTCTATGAAGGATTCGCCCTATGTGCCTACATTAGAAGTGTCATTTACTAATTTTATGAATTTATGCAATCACATATTCCTAGTAATATTTCTTTATCTATTATGAACTAGGTGTGAGACCCATGTATTACATGGGTTTATTTAAAATAAAAATTAAATATAAAATTCTAAACATTTAAGAAGTTTGAATCTATAAGAAAAATGAAAAAAAAAATATTGAATTATAAAAATTCAAGTGTTTTTTTTTTAGATAAATAATTAAAAGAAATTAATAAAACTTTAACTTGGTAATTTTGAAATTAAAAGGAAAATTCATAAATGAAATTGATATGCATTTATTATTACATTTAATATTATGTGGAATTTAATAAAATGGAAAAACAATAAAATGACATGTGGAATAAAAATTAATTTAAAATTACCACAAAATTACATGTGGCAAAATGAATGAGAATGTGACATGTGGCAATAACATTTTCATTTATTAGGGTAGATAAGTGACAAATACACATAATGATGGTTGTGATTTCTGGTTGCTTATAACATTTAATGCCTTTAATTGGTTGCATTAGGCCGGTTTCTTGCATACGAGAAGGCTTATAGGATGGATAACAAATCTAGTGGACGTGGTGTTCGCCAGTTCATGACATACCTACAACATAGACTTGAGAAGGTTACAATTTTCACTGTTTTTGTCATATTTAGCTAGTCTTTCACATCATACTAGTTACATTAATATGACAATACTGTTTTAAGTTAATATCAAATTATTTGTATAATATTAAACTTTTATAAATTCTAATAGCAATTTCAAATGTTCTATTGGTGTAGGAAAAAGAAATGACAAAACCTAGACTAGCACAAAATGATGCTAAGGAAATCCAAAAATTCTACCAGATCTTCTATGAGAGAAACATCAAAGACAACAAATACTTAAAGAAACCGTAAGGCTTGTTTAATGCTTAAAGATATTATCCTCTACTTACTTGTTAATCTTGTTATTTTGCTTTTGTCACCTTTAAGTGAAGAGATGGCCAAGATTTATCAGATTGCAACTGTTTTATATGAAGTATTAAAGAACGTGGTACCTGGTTCAAAATTCGAGCCAAAGGTATGATTGGTGTATTTGATTTCTATGTAATGTAAGTTTAAATACCATATTGCTCATGTATGCTTTCATGGCATTGTAGACTCAACACTACGCACGTGATGTAGAGGAAAACAAAAAGCAATATGAACCCTATAACATTCTTCCTTTGTATGCCGTTGGAATTAAACCAGTAATTATGGAGATTCCCGAGGTCGTATTCAGTTATACATAAATCTTATTTTCTAATATATATATATATATATATATATATATATATATATATATATATATATATATGACTTTGTGTACCTAATATTAGAGATAGAACCATCAAAACAACACATTTTTAATAAAATACAATCAAATTTCTCTACCATCTTTCTTGCGTCATCTATTATGGATTATGCTAGGCTTTATATAACCTGTTTAGTACACGAGTCTAACAACTAAACACGTAATTTTTATTTACTTACTTTTTGTATGTTTATTTTTATTGTTTTTTTTAATTTTGTTCTTATAATTTTCACTTATTTCAAATTTCAAATATAAATAAACTTTCGGTTTACTCCTTCGTATTTAGTATTTTGTTTTGTATTATATGTTATTTGATAAAACTTATAACAATGAAAAAGAATTTAAAATAAAATGCATTCATATATTTTACATCAACTATTATCTATCAAAAACAAAAATATTTAAGGTCAAAATTGAAGAATAAATACTTCAAAAGTCAAATGTGGACAATTAATTTGGGACCGAGGTATTATATATATATATATATATATATATATATATATATATATATATATTAATTTTGGTATTCATATGTGATTAGATAAAAGCAGCTCTTAGAGCAATTCGCACTACAGATAACCTTCCATCTGACTCAGAAAAATCTGTTAATGATATTCTCGAGTGGTTATCATCAATTTTTGGTTTTCAGGTAACTTGTAGTCATTAACCGCTTTATTTAATTAACTATGCATAAATTGTTTACAAATATGACTGGTTTAAATTTTTGCTATTCTAAAATGAAGAAAGGAAACGTTGCAAATCAACGGGAACACTTGGTATTGTTGCTTGCAAATATTCATAAAAGGTTGAAGGGTGTCGAAGACTATGAACAGGTAAAGCTCCCACTTTTTCCACTATAATATTTGAACCGAACTTCAATGCTTACTGATCTTTAGAGATGAACTGAATACCGATAAGGAACTTTTTGCAGTTGGGTAGCCAAACGGTAAAGCATTTATTGGATATTACTTTCAAGAACTATGTCTCATGGTGTCATTATTTGCACCGAACATCAATCATTGAGTAAGTTATTAGCAAGACGACATAGCATGTTTCTTGTTCTTTAAAGTGAGGATGTAATCTTTTTTGTTTGTTCAAGTTCAAATAAGGTTCCACCTAGTGCTGATAGGCAGCAGTTGCATCTTCTCTACATTGGACTCTATCTACTCATCTGGGGTGAAGCTTCAAACATACGATTCATGCCTGAATGCCTTTGCTATATTTTTCATAATGTATGTTATTATTTTGTTCATATTTACAAGAATACAGTTATCATTTTGTTTATATTTATGATGTGATCTTATTTTCGTTGAACAAAAAAGATGGCAAAAGAAATGCTTGAAACTTTATTTGGCAAAGTCCAATTTGTAAGTGGAGGGAAAAATCAAGTTGGTGAGGAAGCATTTCTGTGTGATGTCATCTCACCTATTTTTGATGTTCTTCTTAAGGTAATAACATCAGAATGCACTATAAGTTCTGTTCCTGTTTCATGAAATCTACTTTCCTAATGAGACTTACTATTTTTTTTAATGGTGGCAGGAAGCCAGGAGAAATCAAGGTGGCAATGCAAGCCATGCTTCATGGAGAAACTATGATGATCTTAATGAATATTTTTGGTAACACTTTATATTATAAATATGGCATTCATGTTAACACTATTGACCAACCTTTAATTCTTTCTCTTGCAGGTCTGACAAATGCTTTAAGTTAGGCTGGCCAATGAATCGCAAATCTGACTTTTTTATTCACTCTGATGAGTCATCGCGCCATCATGTAGTATGCGTGCATTTATGCAACTTTAAAGCTAGCATTATTCACCAAATAAAAATGCTCAAATTTAAGTAATCTGCAGGGGCGCAATCAAGTTGTAAAGAAGACTAAAACAAATTTTGTTGAAGTGCGTTCATTTTTGCACCTTTACAGGAGTTTTGATCGGATGTGGATATTCCTCATATTGGTCTTGCAGGTAGGTATATAACAGAATTGAATTGATTTAACTTTCTCTATCCCCCACCTAGGCATTCCTTTTATAAATGATAAAAGTTACATATTACATACACCAAGAATAGGAGAAATACACAAAAGGCACAACAAAAGTTACAAAGACATATTAACATCCCCCCTCAAGCGAAAGGGCGGAGAACCAAGACGAAGCTTGGAACGAAAGAATTCAAATTGAGACCGGGAAAGACTCTTAGTGAAAATATCCGCCACTTGAAGCTTGGTAGGAGCAAATTTTGTGAATAGTTTACCGGAGGTCACAAGTTCACGAACGAAGTGGTAATCTATATCAATATGCTTGGTACGTTTGTGAGCCACAGGATTCTGAGTCATGAATAGAGCACTTTGATTGTCACACAAGAGTGTCGGTCGATCAGGGGGCAAGGCACACAATTCACGCAAAAGATTTGTATGCCATATAATCTCAGCAGTAGCGGTTGCCATAGCACGATATTAGACTCACAACTGGAGCGGGAAACAGTTGGCTGCTTTTTCGCACTCCAAGAGATGAGATTCCCACCTAGAAAGATGGAGTACCCATAAGTGGATCGACGAGTCTCAAGGCAGCGAGCCCAATCAACATAGACCAAAACAGAGGAATGTGCCATCTTGGTGAAGGAGAGCCCATAGGAAACTGACCCTTGACGTATCGTAAAATTCGTTTAACATGTTGCAAACGAGTAGCGGTCGGAGTTTGAAGAAACCGACTGACTTGATTTACGGCATACGAGATGTCAGGTTTGGTAATAGTTAAGTATTGGAGAGCCCCCACAAGAGATCGATAAGAAGAGGGATCCTTGCACGGTTCCCCAACTGTGGAAAATGAAGTAGTAGTGACCAGCGGAGTGTGAACGAGTTTAGCATCGAGAAGATCATCACGTTGAAGAACTTCCCGAGCATATTTAGATTGGCTGAGAAACAAGTCATCATCAGTGCGAATGACTTCTAGCCCCAGAAAATAGGTAAGACTGCCAAGATCCTTTATTGCAAATTCAAGATTGAGTCAAGCAATGAAAGATGTAAGACGCTTGGGTTGATTGCCTGTTAAAATAAGATCGTCAACATAAACCAGTAAGTACATAATGCATGAATCATGTGTAAAGACGAACAACGAGGGATCAGATCGACTGCATGAGAACCCATTTTGGATCAAAAAATGACTTAGACGTTGAAACCAAGCCCGGGGAGCCTGCTTTAGACCATAAATAGCTTTGTTAAGTTGACAAACATGATAAAGAAACCATGAATCAACAAAGCCTGGAGGTTGTTCCATATACACACGTTCAGTTAAGGGACCATGAAGGAATGCATTATTGACATCAAGCTGATGGAGTCCCCAATTATTAAGAACAACCAGGGCCAAAATGACAAGTATAGTAGAAGCCTTCACAACAGGACCACGTTTTTGGGAGAAATCGAGTCTGGGTATTTGGCTGTAGCCTTGAGCAACAACACGAGCTTTGTGACGTTCAATGGTACCATCGGAACGGTATTTTGTGCGAAATAACCATTTTGGACCAACAACATTTTGTCCGGTTGGTCGTGGAACTAACGTCTAACTATTGTTATTATATAAAGCATCAAGTTCCTTTTGCATGGCTGTCAACCAATGTGGGCTTTTGACGGCAGTTTTGAAACCTTTTGGGTCACGGGCTGAGAACAAGGCGGAAAACAAGGCATGCCGAGTAGCGTGAGAGAATTCAGCACGATATTTTGGTTTAAATATTCCTGATTTTGCCCGAGTCTGCATTGGATGAGAAGGAGCAGGTGGACAAGGCGGTACCGGGGTAGGGCCAGACTCTGCAGTTCCAAAGAATTCGGTTGTCGGAGTGGAGAGGGATCCAGACGCCGCGTCAGAGACTGGGTCAGAAACTGGATCGAAATTTGGCTCGGAGACTGGCTCGGAAACGGGCTCAGAGACTGGTTGGTTGTTAACAGGCAGAGCCGGAGTGGATAGGTCATCAGAATAGGAGAAATACACAAAAGGCACAACAAAAGTTACAAAGACATATTAACAAGAATCATGCAGTTAGTTGATGGTTTCTTATTAGGCTGGTAGCATTTCAATCTCTTCATTTCGATTTTGTAGGCTATGATAATTGTTGCATGGCATGGAGATGGATCAATCTTCGGAATTTTAGATGAAACTGTCATTAAAAACATCTCCAGCATATTCATCACTTATGCCATACTTAACTTTATCCAAGGTACATACTTACTTCCTGCACATTCTTTCGTTACTTCTAGCTGTTGTCCTTTTTGTAATTTATGGTTTCTCGTCACAGTTAGTCTAGACATAATCCTTAGTTTGAACGCATGGAGGAGCTTAAAACCTACACAGATTCGTCGCTGTATTTTCAAATTTGTTGTAGCTGCTTTTTGGATGGTAATCTTGTCCATTTGTTACTTAAGATCAGTTCCAAATCCAACAGGATTTGTGAAGTTTTTCAGTACTTTGGGAGGAAATTGGAGAGGGCAAATACTTTATAATTATCTTATAGCAATTTACTTGATACCCAATTTGCTGGCTGCCTTGCTATTTCTGCTTCCACCTATAAGGAGACACATGGAAAGTTCCAATAGGCGTATACCCACTCTTATAATGTGGTGGGCACAAGTAAGTTCATTTACGTGTGGATTGGTAGTTTGTATTGATGTTACATTCTTCTTGTTTTTTTTTTTATTGAATTTTGCAAATTTTTATAGCCAAAACTCTATGTTGGAAGAGGCATGCATGAGGACATCTTGTCTCTTTTCAAGTAGGGATATAAAGTTTGATATGTGATTTTTTAAATTTCTTTTTTCTTACTTTGTTAATGTTGATCTTAGGTATACTCTATTTTGGATAGTGCTTCTAATTAGCAAGTTCGCATTCAGCTTCTATGTGGAGGTAATCATGAAAATGATTGTTAACACATATGATTTGTATAGACAGTTTATGCTTAAATATTTGCAATTTTCATATAGATACTGCCACTGGTCAAGCCCACAAAGTTAATCATGAAAATGCATGTTAGCAGCTACGAGTGGCATGAGTTCTTTCCCAACAGTAAAATCTTAAAAATTATATACAAACTTTTCTAATTGTGATTCTTACTATATTATGATCTGATTACTTACTTATTTGAGCATTTTGTAGTGACCCATAATATTGGCGTTGTTATTTCTATATGGGCTCCAATTGTCATGGTGAGTGTTCTTGAAAATAATTACTTTTGTTTTGCATTTATGAGGCCGATTAAACGTATGTAAATTGTAATGTAATTTCATTTTAGGTCTATTTCATGGACACACAAATTTGGTACACGATATATGCTACTATTATTGGTGGCATCTACGGGGCCTTGAGTCACTTGGGTGAGGTTAGTACACATATATCTTTACTTTACTAAAGTTTGAAAGAGAAAGATTGTTGAACACGACTCTTTTATATGGGAAACAACAAGACTTTTATTAAGACACTTAAGGAGAACTTACACTTTGTGAGACTACTACACACTTTGCTTTCTTTGAGGCTTTCTTGGATACTTGGATGTTGGGTTAATTTGGAGCAAATGAGCTCCACACCTATTTATAGGTGTTTCCACCTCCTTATAGGAAGTTTCTAGATCTACATACATTCATGACTATTCTAGAACTATCTACCATATTCTATATCAATTACAAGCTTTTATATGTTTCTAGAATGTTCTATAATGTCCTAGATAAGTATAGACATTCTTGTGCCTTCCATAGTGTTCTAGAATGTTCCATAGCCTTCCAGGGTCTGCCATCTCGTTCTAGAGTATTCTAGAATCTTCTGGCATCTTCTAGACTTCTCCATAGTATTCCATAATGTTCTAGAATCTTCCAGATCATTCTAGAACATGCTAACTTCTTCTAGACAATAACATGATTCTATTAGGCTAGTAATGATCTTCAACACTCCCCCTCAGCACTAGTCCCCATTCTTCGTATCATGTTGAGCTGACATCTAAAACCTTCACTTTTTCTTTACTCAGCCCTTTGGTGAATAATTCCGCTATTTGTTTATCAGTCTTGATCTGTCGCATATTGACTTCTTCCTTGAGAACTTTTTCTCTTCCACATGCTTGGTTTTTTCTTAGTTGTTGCAGTCGTTGCTTCGTATATTGTTTTCGTAGTTGATAACGACATTCGTGGTTGCATTTTCTTGCAGCATAATATTGTTCCTAACTTTGTTGAACTGTCTTGTGTAGTTTTTTATGCCTCCCTTTGAGAAACTTGTAAGCATGTGAGTTGTCCCTTTTACAAGCCTTGGAAAATTCCCATAATATTAACATGTTATGACGCGATCCCTTATTGATCTGCTCATCTCGTTTAGATGTTGCTCTGTTGAGAAATTCTACTTTGCTCTTACGAATTAATGTGTTTTTCTTCTTTTTCGCCTTATACAGTTTCTCCATCACATGTTCCATTTTTCGTCTAAGATGAGACTTTTTATGTAACCATGGTGACATTATGTTCTTCTTCTCCTTCGGAATGTCCATCTTTGAGGGAACAATTTCCTCCTTCAAGGCTGTCATAAACATTGCCTCACTCTTCTTGAGACCTTTGTCGAGTTGCATAGTTGATAGGATTTGGGATCCAATCATACTTCTCTTCAAGGGTACAATGTAAATTATTGAACCCTTGGTGATACGCATGGTATCATCTCTCTCAAATGACTAGGGTCGTACATTGTCTAGAAAATCCATTCCCAATACCATACGATAGTCATCCATATGCACCACTGTCAAGTCTATGGTGCCTTCCCATTCTGCTATCTTAAGAGGTACTCCATATGCAACACCAATGATAGGCTTGGATAAAGAGTTGACGACTTTCAACCGACCTGGATTTTTGGTGTATTTGATGCCCAACTTCTTAGCTTCATCTTTAGCAAGGAAATTATGGGATGCACCTGTATCTACTAAAGCCTTGGTGTATCCTCCATTTACCCTGGCATCCACGAACATTAGCCTTCCTCTTTTAGTCTTATTCTCTTCTATGGCACATAGTGCCTCAGCATTCCATTCATCCTCTATTTCCTTTTTGGAAGTTACGAGATTACTTTCCACAGACTTTTTCTTTGACCAACAATCCTTGGACATGTGGCCCCACTTTCCATAGTTGTTGTAGTTGCCTTCGAACCTCCTCCCCCGAGAACTCTTATTGTCGGTCTTTTGAGATCTCCATCGTTGTGAGGTTCCTGGCTGACTCTTCCCTTTGTCAGCATTTTTGTATCCTTCTTTAGAAGACGACTTGAAATTCCTTCCACTTTTACTTGTGTAGAGTGCTTCTTCTTCACTCTTCAGTGTGATGCCTCCCATTTGTTTAGCCATAGCTTCTTAGCTGGCCAACAAATTCTCAAACTCTACAAGTGATGGTTGAGCGGGCCATCCTTGTACAGCAGTAACAAAGCTTCTATATTCCGACCTCAGTCCATGGATAATGATCCTCTTCATTCGAGCTTCTGCAATGACGGATTGCAGATCTAGTTCAGTAATCTCCCGACATATCGACTTGACCTTGTGGAAATATTGAGCAATCGTCATGTCACGTTGTGAGATTCATAATAGCTCGTTCTCCAAAAGTTGTAGTCTCGTATCATTCTTCTTTGAGAAAAGCGTCACAAACGTGTCCCAAGCTTCTTTCGGGGTGTTCTCATCCCGGATATGCTCCAACATCTCTTCTTCGATTGTGGTCTTCAAGGCAAACATTGCTTTGCCTGCTTTGATTTTCCATTTGCGCAAAGCACCATTAACGTCTTCCTCTGGTGGCGCAGTTTCGCTGGCGCAGTTTCGCTTCCACCAACGACCTCCCATAGATCTTGTCCTTGTAAGTAGGACTTCATACATGTTTCCCATGTTTTGTAGTTGTTGTTGTTGAGTTTCTTGATTCCTCCGATGACTTGGAGATCACCCATCGTGTTGGCAGTACCTCGGTAATACCAAACAAGCTAGTTTCGACACTAAACTTGCAGAGTCACAAACTACTCACGATACAACGAGAATCACTCGTTCTCACTATCAAGAAACCTTGCTCTGATACCAGATTGTTGAACACGACTCTTTTATATGGGAAACAACAAGACTTTTATTAAGAAACTTAAGGAGAACTTACACTTTGTGAGACTACTACACACTTTGCTTTCTTTGAGGCTTTCTTGGATACTTGGATGTTGGGATTAATTTGGAGCAAATGAGCTCCACACCTATTTATAGGTGTTTCCACCTCCTTATAGGAAGTTTCTAGATCTACATACATTCATGACTATTCTAGAACTATCTACCATATTCTATATCAATTACAAGCTTTTATATGTTTCTAGAATGTTCTATAATGTCCTAGATAAGTATAGACTATAGACATTCTTGTGCCTTCCATAATGTTCTAGAATGTTCCATAGCTTTCCAGGGTCTTCCATCTTCTAGACTTCTCCATAGTATTCCATAATGTTCTAGAATCTTCCAGATCATTCTAGAACATGCTAAATTCTTCTAGACAATAACATGATTCTATTAGGCTAGTGATGACCTTCAACAAAGATGACAATTGACATCATCATTCTGTGTTGTTTGATTCTTAGATACGGACACTTGGCATGCTGCGGTCAAGATTTAAATCTGTTCCTTCAGCTTTCTGTGAACGCCTTATGCCTGTGCAAAAAAAAGAACCTAAAAGAGATCACGTGGAAGATGATTTATTGGTGACCAGAAAGAACATAGCAAAATTTTCACAGGTGTGGAACGAATTCATATTTTCAATGCGGATGGAAGACTTGATCAGCAACAGGTTTTAAACAGTTTGTTGTTATTAATATAAGGAATCAAACTGAAGCAGAATATACTGTTGACATTCGTTTTATTTTTGAAGTGAGAGAGATCTGCTTCTTGTACCATATACAACAAGTGATGTTCCAGTTGTCCAGTGGCCACTATTCATGCTTGCTAGTAAGGTAGAAATCCTCCGGCCATGCCTTTGCTTGACGTCTTTTTGTTATTGTTTATCTGAAGTTAAACGTAATCATGGTTTGACTTTTTGCCACTTAAGATCCCCATTGCATTAGACATGGCCAGCGATTTCAAAGGAAAGGAAGATGGAGATCTGTTCCGGAAGATCATTGGTGATGATTATATGCGGTCCGCAGTGATGGAATGCTACCAAACACTTAAGGAAATATTATTTGAACTCATTGATGATGACCGAGATAATATGTAAGGCGTACATCTTGATCCTATTGCAGATTTATACTTACAAGTAGTTAGAAAATCTATTTCATTTTCATTTTCTTTTTCTTTTTACAGGATCATACAGTGTATATGCCATGAAATAGAAACTAGCATTCAACAGCGAATGTTTTTGAATAAATTTCGTATGAGCGAATTGCCTTTGCTAAATGATAAGCTGGTGAAGTTCTTGGATAATCTGGTAAGATGAGGCATTTCTTTTAAATTGTGGGCTATTATTCATTGTCATTGTTAATATATTCCTTAGATTTTTTTTTTTTTTTTTTTTTTTTTTTTTTCTGATTACTCCATTGGGTGTCTGCCAGCTAGCAGACAATGTTGATGATGAGAAATACACATCCCAAATCATCAATGTTTTTCAGGATATCATGGAGATTATCATACAAGATGTTATGATCTATAACGGGCACGAGTAAGTCTTTTATTTTGGACTGACCATCAAATATTCTGTTGTAAAATTTATTTTGTGTCCTTTTGTAGGATACTTGAACAAGCTCACGCTAATCATCGTGATAATGACAGAAAGGAAAGATTTGAGCAAAACAATGTCCGATTAACTCAAATGAAATCATGGAAGGAAAAGGTATCATCTGCCATCTGGGCACCCTCCCGATTTCGTTCTTATTATTCCTTTTTCTAATTTTCCATTTGTGCACCTAGGTGGTAAGGCTTCGTATGCTTTTGACTGTTAAGGAATCCGCATTTGATGTGCCTAGAAATTTGGAAGCTCGTAGGCGTATCACTTTCTTTGCAAACTCCTTATACATGAAAATGCCAAATGCTCCAATTGTCCGTGACATGCTCTCATTTAGGTCAGCAATTTTCCAACCACTCTTATATTTCACTCATGGATGCCCTACATTATTATCCTTAAGATTATATTTTGTTGTTTATGTGAACTTCAGTGTTTTGACTCCGTACTACAAGGAAGATGTCCTCTATTCAGAAGAAGAGCTTCACAAGGAAAATGAAGATGGAATTTCAATTTTGTTTTACCTCCAGAAGATATATCCAGGTGACTATTGATATTAGTTTTGACTGTTGTCCTCTTTATATAGAATCAAAATACATTATTTTTTTTTTTCTTGGTTGTTAATGCAAAACCAGATGAATGGAAGAATTTTGAAGAGCGGATTAAAGGTATATATGGAGGAGATAAAACAGATGCCACACGTCAATGGGTTTCTTATAGGGGGCAGACTCTTTCCAGAACAGGTTTGTCTGTTTGCATGCTAGTTTAATTAAAAGTTTATATTTTATATATTAATTAGAAGCTCATTCACAAAAATTTCTCAGTGAGAGGGATGATGTACTATAAGGAAGCTCTGGAACTTCAATGCTTCCTAGACTATTCAAAAGACGATGGTTAGTGTGATCCATTAAAAAATTTAAGTGTCGGTATATTTTTTAAATAATTTAAGTTTTTTCCATAGAGATTTTTACTGGATTCCGGACATTGAACATGACTCACCATCACATGTATCTCAAAGAACGTGCAAGTGCAATGGCTGATTTGAAGTTCACCTATGTCGTCTCATGCCAGATTTATGGTGCTCAAAAGAAATCCAGTGAGGAGAGAGATCAAAGGTGTTATACTAACATCTTGAATCTCATGCTGACGTAAGTGTATTTATCATTTATGTGATCATGATCATATATTAATAAAAAATTTAAAAGTATATTTTTTAATTAATTATATTTTGAATGGTCAGATATCCTTCTTTACGTGTCGCTTATATAGATGAGAGAGAGGCTACCATCAATGGTAGATCGGAGATGGTTTACTACTCTGTTCTAGTCAAAGGCGGGCATACGTTAGATGAGGTAACTATATATTTTTCTATTGAATGGAGATTCATTAATACTTATGTTTATTGTCTAGATCTAAAACACGGGAAGGTACGTACACAATATATAGATAGAGGGAAACCCTAATTCAGGAAAAGCCGGCCCGTGTGCTCAACGGGCCTACCTAGAGAAATATCACATATATACATAATACATTCTAATACTTCTCTTCAAGTTGGAGCATAGTTGTTAATAATGTTCAACTTGTTTCAAATATTAGAAAATTTTCTCCTAATTATTGCTTTTAATATTGAAGACATTAGGAAGCTAGTTTGTCGTTCGAACATGAGACATAGTGAACGTGAGATGTAGTGATAGTTCTCTATCGTCAATCTTTTTGCGAGTGAAGTGACAATCAACTTCAACCTGGTTGATCCTCTTATGAAAAATAATATTGTTTGCAATGTGAATGGTTGTTTGATTTTCAAACCATAAGTTCATTGGCTTGGATTAGGGAAACCAATTTCGACAAGTAGATTTCCTTATCGTATCTTCAGCCGTAGCCTTGGTTTCACATTTTGCACTCTTCCGAGAAACAACATTTTGTTTTTTACTCTTCCAAGAAACTAGATTTTCCACTTCAAAACACACAGTATCATGTAGTGGTGTCTGCTGGTTTGTAGGGTCACCATCATAGTTGACATATGTAAACCCTTCCATACCATGATGACATGAGTTTGGTATAAATACCTAAATTCAATGCACGCTTAAAATATTTCATAATTGGGCAACAACATCCCAATGTGAGGTTCTTGGAGATAACAAAAATTGCCTAACTATACCAACTGGGAACACAATGTTCGGTTGTGTTATTGTCAAATAGTTCAGCTTTCCCATAACTCTTCTATATTTTTCTTGATTCTCAGTGGGGATTTATCATTTGTTGTTAGCTTCATATTCATAATCATAGGAACTTCACACATATTGATTTAATCAAACAGGATTTAACATATCCCGACAATACTTTTGTTAAAATAAAAAAGTATCCTTTATGAGTACTAAAGACTTTGATTCCCAGAAAGTATTTCAAAGGAACCTGATCTTTTGTTTGAAAAACGAGATGTAAGGAAATATTTTAGTTTCTTTATTCTAGCCTCATTATTGCTAGTAATCACATCAACATATACAACAAGATGCATCTAGAAGAAGACGAAGTAACTAATATCGAGTGTTCATATGAGCTTCTCTGTAAGCCAAACTCTATTATCATCATGTTAAATCATCCAAAGCAAACATGAGGGGACTGCTTTATACCATACATAGATTTGTGTAATTTTCAGACTTTACCATACCCCCTTGCTCCCCTTTAGCAACAAAATAGAGTGGTTACTCCATGTAAACCTCCTCATGTAAATCACCATGCAAAAATGCATTTTTAACCTCTAGCTGGTAAAGGGTCTAGTCATACATGGCAGAGAAAGACATAGATAGATGGATGGAGGATAACTTAGCCACTGAAAAACGGTGTATGACTAATCTACTTCATAGGTTTGAGCATATCCTTTATTCCTTTCACAACAAGTCGTGCCTTTAGCTGAGCCATCGAATCGTTTGGATCAACTTTCACAGTAAATACCTGCTTACAACCAATCACCTATTTATCTAAAGGTAAGTAAGTCAACACCCATGTACTGTTATGATCAAGAGCATTCATTTTTCCAATCATGACATCTCGTCATCCAGGATGGGTCAAAACTTCATTAACTGTTTTAGGGATACAAATAGAGTCAAATGTAGAAACTAAATATCAAGAATTTACAAATATCTTATCACAGGAAAATAAAAAAGGCAATAAGGTAAGTACAAAAATTCTTACCTTTTTAAATGGAAATGAGAACATCAAGGTAGGGGACATGTGTATCTGCATGGATAGAGCACCAGAGGCATGAGGTTCATTGTTAGGTTGATCTGTCGAGAAATATGGCAGCAGATCGAAATTTAATGTAGAAAGTTTTCACATATGGTAGATATGAGGAATTGGTTGCCTAACAAAATCTTGAGGTTGAGTGGAGGCAGATGGGGTGGATGCCTTATGTGGAGGTGGATTGGGAACTAGTATGATAAGTCGCTAGTGTCTTTTTCTTGGAATGGCTAATACAACCTTTAATCCTATTCCTATATTACACCTTTGTCCACCACGAGACTTGAACTATAAAGTCATGATTTTTTACCTTATTTTTTACTTAAAAGAACATTTAAAACATAATACGTTAACATAAGTCTTATTTTTCGTTTATTTCAAAAACATCACCAAAGTCACATTGTCATAAAAAAACAACACTAAAAAATAGTTTAAGTTTGCAAAAACCAACTGTAAATGAAATCTCTACAATCGACTATTATAAGATATACCAAGAACATAACTACCCAAAAGCCCCATCCGCACCAAGCCAATCAATCACAATATGTGAACAAATGCAAGGCGAAAACAACAAGAAAAGAACAAGTGTTAGCAATTACTGAGTGAGTACATCAAAAGTACAATGTTAAAAAAAACATGAATATCCCAAAACGGGTCATTTAGTTATCACATAACATGTAATCAGTTTCATAAATTGTACCGCATCACATACTTGATATTTTTATCACTATAATAAGTTGATATTAGTCATTGTTCTAATCTTCATTAATAATTACTCTTCACTAATAATTACTCTTCATTAATCATTATAATTATTCATCACTTTTCATCATTATAATATTTTAAATATTAATCTTCATTATCATCGCTTTACTTCCTTATTATGAGTCTTTTTATTATGAGCCTTTATGTTTATCATTAACCCAAAAGGAAATACTCCATTCACTACTAACGTGACTGAATCGACCTAATGCACTAACTGAGACTTTACTCTCACTAGTAATGTTGTCCCCGGTGTGTTGCTTTGCTACTCCGATGATGCATATACAAGTTCATGAGTTTTAGATTGAGAGTGGCACTTGTTATCTATCCCCCTGTTGTGCTGTGTTCACTACTTTGGCAATGCATATCCAATACATGAGTTGTTGCTTGTTGTTATCTTTCTGTCATTAGATACTTCTCACTCAAACATGATGTTTTTACATGGCATCCATCAATTGCCAACATCAATCCTGTCCCAACATCAATGGACCATGTACTAAATGGTTGCCTCAAAAAAACCACTCGACTTCAGACATGGCTTAAGCGCTTATCCTATCGGTATTCTTTCAACCTATTAGGCCATCAGAAAATCTGAGTAGGATGAACGCCTAAGTCTAGTTTCCTACCCTCATCCCTCTAAGTATGTTTTCCCATATTAGTTTTATTATTAAATACATACAAAAGGGCCTTTTACATTTCATCGTATTCTCATCATAATATAATCATGCATACCACATCATCACTTTAATAGGCATGTTATATAACTAGCATGCGTTGCGATAATCATAGACAAAATAATTTCTAGAAAAACATAGTATACATACATCACATATCATAATCAAATTATACCCCTCTTTCTAGCATGATCATATTCACACAATTCACACACAAACATAATATCAAATATCTAGCTGGCAATACACCCTAGACATTCCTTCCACGGTAAAGAACAAGACATTTCGAACATATACATCATTCATAATCAGGCACATAATTCCTATAACATCCTAGTATCAGTTCACACATTCTAGGATATGAGATTTCCCCAACAAAGTACTAGGATTACAAGATAAGATGATTCACATCTACTCCAAGTTATGGGAAGAAATGAAGAGAGGAAGACACTCTTCAGGAAGAAATTAAGCAACCTAAAAGAGTATATAAAAGCCCTTAAAAATGATCCCTAAAAACAGAAAGTGGCCAAGACAACGTAGTTTTCACGCCGTGAGTAGTGTGAGGCCATGCCACGGTTTGGTCGACAAGTCGCGAATCGGAAAAACACAAACCCCTTCACCGCGCCGCAGACACTGGTGTGTCACCCATGGGAATACTGACTGTTACAAAAATGTTTTTCGATGATCTACCCTCTCATGTCTTATCAAAAACCCTTTAGGGGGGATTTCAACCATACCAAGCTATGATTAAGTGTCCATAATGGTTAGGACACTTTGAGGATCAACACAACACTTTATACCATGGATTTCTCACAATCTGTGGATATCTCTTGAATACGACTTAAAGGAATAGTAAAGAGCTCAAGGAAAGTACACATACCTTCTGAAAAATTCTTAAGAACACTAGGGATTGGATAGAGAGGACACATTCTAATGAACGCCACCAAACTCCACCAAGATGGGCAAAATTTTCACTTCAATGACTTCTACTCCAATGATGGAAAGCACTCAAGAACACTCTCTCACTCTAGGGTTTGTTGGTTGCAAATGGAATGAAATTCCTTGATTTTAGGGTTGGGATAGGTTATATACTCCATAAGTTACAAACTAAGCCCTCAATGTATGAGAAAATTACCCCATGGTCCATATACATGATCAATTATTGTTTTCTTACACTCTGGCCCTCGTAACTTAAATTCAACTAAGATAAAAGGTTAACTTAAGAAAATACATAAAATAAACTAACCTCGATGAAAAAATGGGAAAATTCAGGTTGTTACATGTACCCTCAACCCCTTAAGGGAGGGACGCCTTTAAAAACGTCTAAGAGCCCCTTGGTTATCACTGTCCCTATGATTTCATGATTCAAACACATGAAAGAAGGGTAGATTTTCATGAAATTTAACATACCAAGATAAAATATATCTATTAAGTGTAGGAGAAAAACATTTATCTCCTTTTTGGAGCTAGGAGTAACCAAGAAAGACATACTTTAAGGAATTTGGATCCAACTTAGTTACGTGTGGTCAGGTGTCACAAATAAAACAAGAATTACCAATGATCTTTGGATGGAGCAATGATATTGTATGGAATAAGGTTGAGAGTCAAATTCCAACATCCAAATCAACTGAGATTATACGACTGATGAGAAAGCTGGAAGTGGAAATTGCATTCGACAAAAAGGTTTTAAGGATAGCCATTTGGAGTATAAGAGTTCTCGATACCTCAAGTCAATGACAACTCTTAGGTTCTATAGAGTCGGAACATCAACGCAACATGATGTATATGGAATGATATTTTGGTGCATATAAGACTGAACGGTTTGAGATGAATACTCTTTTGCATTATCAATATATAGGGCTCTGTCGAACACTTAGTTCGACTTTTCATAAGGTGAACTCAAGTAGTTCAAGAATAATCATGAACAAGATTAACAAAGTACTTCAACCTAATTTTAGATGTAACATGATACAAACCCTAAAAAACGAAATGGACTAAGTCAAAAGGGAATATATGCAACCCTTTTATTTACTTTATGACTTAAATGAATACGTTGATGTTTAGAAAACTGATATGACTCACACTATAAAGATTAAAAATAAGAAAAATCAGGACATAACTTCTTCAAATTATGTAGGGAAGGATGTACTAATCTAAAGCGGGCTTCAGTTAGAGACAATGAATTGGAGGAAGTCAATAGGTATGGTGTTTGGATTTCAAATATGTATCTAGGTCATCATATTCCCGTCCTTTGCTAATAATCTTCTTCGTCGATAAATCTAAGAACATAAATCAGAAAGAATGAGACAATACACTTTAAAGCATGAGTAATTTTGCTGACGGATAACATATTAAACAAAAAGTTAGGCTCAAGACCGAATATAATGAAACCAATGGGATAAGTTTAATTGTTCCAAAACCAAGGATAAGTAGGGTAGATCCATCGGCCATCATCAATTGTGACATGGGATGAAGACATAGGTTTATTGAAATTGGAAAATAATCATATGATTACTTGTCATGTGATTCGAATTCCGAAGCACCAAATCTATCACCCATTTAGAGATAGAAGATAATAAGTATTTACTAGATTTACATGCCCCGGTAAATAAAACAGTTGGATTCTCTGTTCCCATGAGTTCCCTTGAGTCAAGCATACTTATCACAAAGTATATTGTTAATGTTCTCCAAAAGTAAAAAACATGTGATGAATGGGTCCTTCTGATTTCTAGCCAATAGATTCTTGCATGTGTGTTTAGTATAATCGAGATCAAGGAAATAGTAACACTCGACATCATCAGAAAGTTTGTGAGTTAGTGGTACGGTTACTATGACCTCTTTTGAAGCTCCCCGTGGCCCCTACGAGATCCTCCTTAAAAACTACCATGCAATCCTCGTCGACTAACTAAGGTAATACAATGATCATAGGTTTTAGAGGATGAAGGCTCTTATTTTGAAAAACATAAAAAAATGTTTCCTAACGGCAAGGAAATGCATATTCGTTCAAAAAACTTAGATCTGATACCACCTCTGGTTTTAGTACGAACAGAAAACTTATGATGGAAATATGTTCCCTCCTAAGTTTTCATAACTTTCATATTAACACTTAGGAGAAAAATAGATTTGAGTTCCTCTTAAACTTTGTTGAACTCCTTGACAAAAATAGTAAACGACTTATCCTAATCTTCCTCATGATAGAATGACTTATAGATGTAGATTCAAGAAAGATTGATTTGCTTAATTAGAGTAGAGGAAAGCAAGGTAGCTATTAGTTCCTTCACATGTGGTGATTAAATAAGGAAGAAACAAAATGTTCAATATTACTGCTAATTTGTAAAAATAGAAGGCTCAAGGTAGTCTATTAGTTCCTTTACCATAGGTTATGACCCTCACAAATGAGGGACTGTATCTCATGTGAGATGGGAGGTTATTCTCATGCTTTTGAGATAGAGTCGAATAGTTTCGTTCCATTCAAGTAAGTTGGAGTAGTTTAAATTGTTATCAGTGAGTCTAGTGAGTATAACAACTACCACCTTAAAAATAATACGTGGGCCACTACTACTGCTAGAAATTTGTCATCTCCTCTCGACGTATTAAGAGGACAACTTGAACTCAAAATCACATAAAAATGAGAAAAGGAATAAAACCAGATTGGAACCCAAAAAATCTCGGATGGTGAAATATGAACCAATGAGATTGGAAGAATTCCAAATGTCGGCACCACACCAAAAATCAAAACCAAAACAGTGCTCACATGCTCTCATGTGTCGGTGCATGGTCGAACATTTAAAATGAGATGCGACACGTGTAGCTCATACTATGTTCAGAATGGTGGCATGTTTTTAGATCTTCCTAATGGGGGAATTCTGAAGACAACGATGATGGCATTGAGACAAAATGCACTCTTGAAATGGACATTCTTGTAATAAGAGATTTGATAGGTTTGTACTTATAGATTACTCCCATTCACAATCAAAACCAAACCTTCTATCCATTAAAAAAATTCTCTCTCTTCCACCTATCAACCCTAACTTTTCACACCCATTGGCAAACCAACTCAAACCATTTTTTATTATATAAATCGTCTTTAAGATTATTTTTTTATTCTACTAATATTTATAAAATAAAAATAAAAATAATTTATTTAGTTAAAATTAATAAATTATTTTAAATATAAAACTAACTAAAAGTATTTTACATTTATGAAACAAACTTAATAAAATAGAGAAACCGAGTTAAAATCAAAACATGAAATACAAGATTATTGATATGGAAGGTGCAAAAACAACATAATCGTCCGTTAATGCCAAAAAAATTCCATATATGCTCAATCAAATCGTTTTAAGCATGTCATGATCTTCTCTATTATGAAGTTGTGCAATTTTGGTCATATAACGGATAGGTCTGCAATTCGTTGAGTGAGATATTCTAATTTTTTTCGTCATCTTCAATAGAGGTTCTTCATTGTTGGTTTGTAGGCCTGTCATCTAGAAATTGCACAACTTCATAATAATGAAGGAATGTACCACGATAATATTATGATTGATAATACACACAATCATAATTTTCCCCATCATATCCTTGTCCATAAAAAATGGGTGTCAAAGAAATGTAAAACGAGATTGTAAAACTCCAAAGTCTCGTTCAACATCGTTTTTAGTGGCCTCTTGATGTTCAACAAACAACTTTTGTTTCTGAAGTTGGGGGGAGTTATTGACTTGAAAAAAGCATCCCATGAAGGATATATATCATCAGTGGGATAATATGCCATATTAGTTTCCCGTATATTCATGACGTAACTCCTATGGGTGTTCGGCCTGCTAAGACATCATCAAAAATAAGAGATCGGCTGAGGACGTTAATGTCACTGCATATACCTGGTGTTCGAAAAAATTCATTCCATATCCATAAGTCATAAAATGTAATGGCTTCCAAAATGATTGTTGGTTTACTGCTTCTACATGCATATTTTCTAGCCTAAGTGGTGGGGCAATTTTTCCATATCCAGTGCATAGAATCAATGCTTCCTATCATACCTAGAAATCCACGTTACTCCGTATACGAACTAGTCTTGCCAAATCAGCTTCATTGAGCCTTCTAAGATACTCTATACTGAAACATTAAATGATACCTTCTAAAAACTTTATTACAACATCCGTTATCACAATTTCACTCATTCTCAAATACTCATCGTGTGCATTTGTTGATGTCCCATATGCCAAGACCTGCATAGGTACGATATTTCTTCAATAAGGAAAGACCTTGTCTACCGGTAGCATTATGTCTTTGTTGAAAATATAGGTCATTAGTTGTAACCGTTTTCACTATATGGATAAATAGTGATCTTTGTATACAAAATCTACGCTGAAAGGTATCTTGATCATATGTTGGGTTTTGAAAAGAGTAGTCCTCCATTAAACGTGCCTCATCATGCTCACATTCTTAATCACAATACCCCCTTCTTGATTTGGGAGGATGATCTTCTATTAGTAATTCAATGATGAGTTCATCAAGTTTTTGATTATGTTGAACGACCTGTGCTTCCCATTCTGAATATTTATTCGAACTAGGTGAGTTTTCATTATAAGACATTTTTCAAAGAGATAAAAAAATGAAGAGTTAGTGTTGGATATTAAAGTATGATGGTCCTATAGTCTATTAATACTAAAAATAATGATTTAATTTTTTTATAATTATGAATAGCGATAATGTTAAATTGCTTTATCAAATAAAATCCAAACATCCAATACAAGGTTGACACCTTAAAATGAAGATAATATTCGATTTGGTAGATGAAATGATGAAATTGACAACTCTATGTTCAATAAATATGATACTGACGACTTAATGTGTAAAAAAG
The DNA here is from genome assembly GCF_051521515.1 of Lactuca serriola. Lineage (NCBI taxonomy): Eukaryota > Viridiplantae > Streptophyta > Magnoliopsida > Asterales > Asteraceae > Lactuca > Lactuca serriola. Next base: position 48,784,120 of record NC_136410.1, read on the forward strand.
ATTTATGAACAACATTACTTAATAAAATATATTACACATATGTGAGATACAAAAATACAATATCTTACAAATACATGCCACATAAAACTCCATAATTAAATGTCTTACAAGTGTATTAGAAGATAAACTGAATATAAAACACATAGTGAATGGTAATTAGTTTTCATAAAACTTTGACATCCGAAAATGTTTCATGTTTTCTTCTTCAAGCGATAAATCATACTTTTGTAGTAGTGTGTTCAGATGCATAAGTTGCATCTTCATTAGCTCTCATTCATTTATTTTTTGCTCCCTTTCTTCAATTTTTTCCCTTTCTTTATCCATTTCGATTCTTTTTTCATGACTTCAAGTTCATTTTCTCTAGTAAGACACAGTGAATGAAGTTTTGTAGTAATTTCATTAGAAGCCTTACCTTTTCCCTTTTTTAGATGCATCGCAACATTTTGGATGTTTAACTGTTAAACCATCGCTAGTTGGCGTTTCTGGGTTGGAATGGACACAATACTCCCCTTCTTCAGTAGTCCTTGATCTTTTTGTGCTGCCGCCACTTTTTTCATTACTCGCTTCACATTCCATGACGATAACGTGTTGTGTCACAATGTAACTCTAAAGCCTATTTCTCGTGTTTACACATAACTTCATTAAGAAATAATGTCGTTAAAGTTGTTCCTACTTGCCTCATAAATTTTATGGGCTTCATTCTCAGCATCTTTCTCTTTCCAACTCATTCCATTTGTTCGGAGATTTTCTTCTTTATAAACACCAACCCACTTTTGTGCATTTTCACTAAGTTGCTTATAATGACCACTCATTTGATCTTCGTTCTTTTTATTAAGCTTTTATGGGTATTGAGCCCGAGCAACATCATACAGTTCCTTCATTTGTTCCCCGAATGATGTTTTTATTTTGGTTTTTTCCACACTTTTTATCTTCACTAGCAAAAGACAATGCTGACATTAAAGCGACATCTTCAACATCATTCCATTTTTAGCCCCGTGGTTGTTTTTCAGTATTTTCTCATGTTTGAAGATTATTTGTAACATGGTCGTGGTTGGGAGTTAAAAAAAAACAGAGAGTTTTGAGGATTAGAACAATTTTAAGTGTCTCCAAGATTTATGTAAAAATTTGGAAACGAACCATCCATATTTAGAAAATACAAATCAAAAGAGATTAAAAATACAAAATGGAGATTCGATATGAAAATATGATGATATCATACTTTATTTATATATAAAACAAGTTTTAAATATCAGTATTTTTTTAAATTTTCTAAAATGGATAATTTTTAATTTTATTGGATATATAATTTTATCCTATAAAAGTCTCAGCTTTCATTTTCATTAAGACAAGTAGCTTAAAATATATAAAAAAAATTGACCAACTTGACTGTTGATACACCCACTCCGTCGGTGGGTTTTGCTTCATTTTCTCATTTTTTTAAATATTATTTTGGTGACCAATTGATTATTTTGTCACCAATGGGCATAGTCTAACCTAGTTATGATACAATGTAATCAGAAACTCAATAATACTTATGTATATCATCTTGATTTAAAACTAGGGAAAGGTAATATATAGAGCGAGGGAAACCCAAATCCAGGGAAAGACAATCTCTATGATCAATGAGAATTATCACACATCAACATTCTAACATGCATAAAATAACTAATTGATGATGGATTAAAGTTTACCTTTGTGTATTTTTGTTGTTAATTGTTATCATGGAATATTCACATGATAGGAAATATACCGTATCAAGCTTCCTGGCAATCCTTCACAAATCGGTGAAGGAAAACCTGAAAACCAAAATCATGCGATTATTTTTACTCGTGGAGAAGCATTGCAGACAATCGACATGAATCAGGTAATTTAGTACTTTACAAAAGTTTCTTTTTTATTATCTTTTAGAAGCATTGTCAAATATCTTAAATTATAAATACAGGACAATTACTTTGAGGAAGCATTCAAAATGAGAAATGTATTGGAGGAATTTCATAAGGATCAACATGGCCAACGTAGACCAACAATATTGGGGTTGAGAGAACATATCTTCACCGGAAGGTTTGTATAGTTTCATATTTACTTATTATAAAGCTTGTGATGTTAAACCTTCCAAAAGCCACATTCCCCACTTGCATCTCATATATATGGGAGAAGTGAATATACCCTAAATATATATAATCTTAGGTATCTAAACCTAACATAATACACCGTTTTGTATCATATATGCATTATAAGGCTTTTAAACTTCAACCCCTAACTTGATTTATTTTTAAGATTTCCGAAATTTCACTATTATGTTACTCTTACATCACATCTTTCTGCAGACCTACTAGACTATATATTATAGTTGAAAATGAAAATTACTTAAGAGGAAGATAATGGTGGAATTTATAAAAATCTTGGAAGTAAATCAAGTTAATATTTGAATTTTAAGAACTCTGGACGATTACAATGCATATATGATACAAAACGAAGTAATATAATGAGCTTGGGTGCCTAAGCTTATATACCTTTAAGGCTATTTATGTTGGAAGAATTAGGGTTTATGTTGGAGATCTGGATACCCCTTGGATCGTGTGAACACTTTTGGAACTGATATTTGTACCATATGCCTGAGTTGCAAGAAATTCAGCCTTGGATAATCCAAGATGACACTTACGAATCTAGGCACATAAATCGTAAGCCAAATTTCCGAAAGGATTTTATGTTCATCTGAAGAAAAGAGAGCTAATGGTTGCGTCCCTCTTCTCAAAGAGAAGAGTCGTTTATATAATAAACGAGATTTAGAGTTTGCCTCTTAGGGTTGGCCGTTATGGGTTGCTTTGTAAGCAAGTCAGGGAAATCCGGAATTTAATGAGGAAATCAATGGTTTCCAAAACTGACGAATTTCGTCAATTTTACCATAATCAACCTCAAGATAATCACCCCAACAGGGGCTCTGCCACTTGGACCCCACTAGGGGCGCTACCCCTAGATCCCACCAAAGGGGCGTTGCCCCCGGACCCTTGACTTGTCGTTGAACCGACTTCTAAATCGATATTATACATGCGTGCACTCCGCACATACCCTTACATATATTATAGTACAAATTATGAAACCCCTTAGCTCACATGTAAGTTCCAATTACATAAAATGACATGGTAACACTAAAATTACCAACAAATATATATATATATATATATATATATATATATATATATATATATATATATATATATATATATATATATATATATATATATAATATTTTATTATTCACATTTTGGCTTATAAATAGAAGTTGTATCAGGTCATTGTAACCCACAATTGAAGCAAGTTGTTTCTGCCTTGTAATGCCTTTTCTAGTAAAAAGGCTTTTGATAACACCTAATTTTTTGTCCCATGTTACCATCTATTTTGCTTTGTATTTACGGCCACTATAACCAATCATTCTCTATGGTTTTTAGCACTAAACTACTACACACACATTGATCATATAAGCCCCGACAAAGCCTTTCCAACTTTTGTTGGCCAAACTTTTAACGGATGGAAGGTTACCTTAATTCTTTCACTCGTTGAATTATTTTGCAGTGTATCATCACTAGCTTGGTTCACGTCCAACCTGGAGACAAGTTTTGTGACAATTGGCCAAAGGGTTTTAGCAGACCCTCTAAGGTATAATAATGAAAAATGGTTATATGAAATATCAACTCTGCTCTATGAATTCATTAATAGTTAGAATATTTATGCTTCACAGGGTGCGATTCCATTACGGTCACCCAGATATATTTGACAGGCTCTTTCACATCACAAGGGGTGGCATAAGTAAAGCTTCAAGAACCATCAACTTGAGCGGCGATATATTTTCAGGTAACTTTCTCATCGTCCCAAAGATATTATGTTGTAGAACTGTTTCCACACAACAAAGACTTAAAATAGTGCAAAACTAGTTCTAATATCTTTAAAGTTATGTTCTTGAACTGCCCTATGAATTTAATCTAATTACATTTTTACAGGTTATAGTTCCACTCTGCGTGGAGGTTATGTCACACATTATGAATATATCCAAGTAGGCAAGGGTCGTGATGTTGGTATGAATCAGATATCCCTTTTTGAATGCAAAGTTGCAAATGGAAATGGTGAACAAACGCTTAGCCGTGATGTTTACCGACTTGGTCGCCGCTTTGATTTTTACCGAATGTTATCATTCTACTACACCACAGTTGGTTTCTACTTTAGCAGCATGGTATAACAAAATAAAAACTACTTCTATTTACTTATAACTTTTACAATATTATTACTTGCATTAAATAACTTCTTTTGATCCAGGTTACTGTGCTCATTGTTTATGCATTTTTATATGGACGTATATATATGGTTATGAGTGGGTTGGAAGGGAGAATAGTAGAAGATGAAAGTCTTAATAGCAACAAAGGCCTAGAAGAAGCTTTAGTCATCCAAACTGTCTTTCAACTCAGTTTACTTCTCATGCTTCCTATGGTTATGGAAATAAGTATAGAAAGAGGATTTCGCACCGCATTACGCGACTTTATCGTAATGCAACTCCAACTAGCCTCTGTGTTTTTCACTTTCCAGCTTGGAACGAAAGCACATTACTTTGGAAGAACAATTCTACATGGAGGTTCAAAATATCGTGCCACGGGTCGTGGTTTTATTGTCTTCCATGCAAAATTTGCAGATAATTACAGGCTGTATTCGCGTAGTCACTTTGTGAAAGGGCTAGAATTGGCTATTCTGCTTATTATCTATCAGGCGTATGGGAACTCATACCGAAGTTCAAATCTATACTTATTCATTACGTTCTCGATATGGTTCCTGGTTGTTTCATGGTTGTTCGCTCCTTTTGTGTTCAATCCTTTGGGAATTGACTGGCAGAAAACAGTGGAGGATTGGACGGATTGGAAAAGGTGGGTAGGAAATCGTGGTGGGATTGGAATTGCACAAGATAAAAGTTGGGAATCATGGTGGGATGCAGAACAGCAACATCTTAAGTACACAAACAAAAGGGGCAGAATTCTTGAAATTATACTTGCGTGTCGGTTCTTCATTTATCAGTATGGACTTGTGTATCGTCTTAATATTGCAGGTGGCAGCAAAAGTATACTGGTTTGTTTCCTCCTTCCTAGTTTATTTGTCTTGTATAGGGTGCAATCTATTCTCATTAATTATTTTATTTTGTCAGGTTTATGCGCTTTCATGGTTGGTCTTGATATCTGCTCTTCTAGAATTGAAGGTAAAAAACTAAGTTGATCATCTATGATTATGTGGTAGACCTAGAAAGGCAATGCAAATCTTGAAAGCCTAATTGTATGGTGTATACTCTTTTTGTCAGTTGGTCTCAATGGCCAAACAGTTTGGCACATATTTACAGCTCATGTTCAGGATCTTAAAGGCATTTCTCTTCGTTGTCTTCCTTTCGATCATGACGGTCTTATTTGTTGTATGTGGCCTGACCATCAGTGACATATTTGTTGCCTTCCTTGCCTTTGTGCCAACTGGTTGGGCATTCATCTTGGTAAGTAACCCTTTGGATCAGTGTAGACTTGAGTGGTGTTTTTTTACTTAATGGGCTTAATGAGTTAAACACTTAATCGAGATAACTATACATGGCTGTTAATCTCACTTCAACTAGAAAAAATGACTTAATGGGTTGAGACATAAAAATTGGATTAATGGTTTAACACTTAATCTCACTTCTTAAGTTGTTGGTTCAAATTTTCACAATAGTTAATCAGTTTATCAAGCATTTTGAAAAAGTAAAACAATAGTCAAACCTATGTGTTTCTTTTTTACTTAATGCAGAAAGAATGAACTAATAGAGAATGTCATGGAACTAGGACTTTCCCCAATAAGTCATAACTTTTTACTAATTTATCTCATTCCTTCCATTTCCCCCAAGTGTACTGTCATTATTTAAAATATATTTATTGATAGTACGTTGTTTTATGGAACTGTGAAGATTGCTCAAGCGTGCAAGCCTTATGTAAAAGTCATAGGATTTTGGGACTCGGTAATGGAGTTAGGACGTGCATATGAGTGCTTGATGGGATTGGTAATATTTATGCCAATTGTTGTACTATCATGGTTCCCTTTTGTATCAGAGTTCCAAACAAAATTGCTTTTCAGTCAAGCATTGAGAAGAGGTCTTCAGATTTCAATGATTCTTGCTGGGAAGAAGGACAAGGAAAAGACTCAGCCAACTTGATAGGTAAAATCAGTCAACACCTTGTTAACAACTCAAAGAAAGTTTTGAATTTAGAACACTTCAATCCAAGATTTCATTTCTACATATGTTTTTATCTGTATGTATTCTTAAAATTCAAAATTCTTTTTAATGTTAATTGTAATTACAACTTATAATAGTTATTTTTTTTGAGATCGGATCTTGATGAACATTGTCTGAGATTATAGTCATACATGTTCAAATATATATATATATATATATATATATATATATATATATATATATATATATATATATATATATATATATATATATATATATATATATATATATATATATATATATATATATATATATATATATATATATAGAGTCAAGATCAAATAAGAAGGAAAATTTTGGTAGGAAGGTAAGAAGTTTTTTTTCTACATATTTTTTTAACGGACATACAAAATGAATCATTAAATGATTCAAAGCTAAGATGATTCACAAGAAAAAATTCCCAAAAAAACATCTTCATGATTCATTTTTAAGTAAATTAAGAAAAAATTCACTTTTATAACAATTTTAGTGAATAACAACGAAATCATTGTATAAATGAATCATCGGTGTGTTTTTTGGAGATTTTTTTTTGGTGAATCATGTTATTTTTTATTCATCTAGTGATTCATTTATTTTGTTCGTCAGAAAAGTATGTAGAAAGAAAACTTTTTACCTTCCTAACAAAAAAAATTTCTTACCGGATCTATATATATATATATATATATATATATATATATATATATATATATATATATATATATTGATGGCATTCAAGGTAACAAATTTGTCTTAAAGAAGTCTACGGTTGTTTGATGTTCTCTAAACCTGAATCTTAGATGAAGTTGCAATAATGATTTCTACGTTCTTGACAAATCTTATTTTGATTCACCTAGGCACCTCAAAAAAAAATCGAAGAAGTTTTATCATTCTGGTTTTATTTTTGTTCAATTTAAATGAAAAGAAGTAAAATGTAACTTGTTTCACCATTGACTTGACAATGATATGATAGTAAAATCACCGACATGATAAAATATTTGAAATAATTTTGAATGAATTATATAAATTGTCCTTGTAGTTTGCCAAAAATTATTGATTGTCTATATCCTAAAACTTTAACCATCTCCTTCTCCCATTATCAGTCCATGTGGTTTGGTATTTGCAACTCTTGTCCTTAGTCGGTTTAAAATGATCGATTAGCCCTCCCCTTTTTTTGTATTTATTAATTATTTAATATATTATAATAATTAATATAAATATATAAATGGTCCCACCCTCCGCCCCCTCCATCTCCCTCACCCTCTCCCCTTCCCTATCGCATGACCTTTCTTCTCCCTTTGTTTTCTCTGACGGCCAGTGCCTTCGTCGATAAGAGCACCATTGTTGAATCCATGAAGCTAGAGAGATTCGTTGTTGATTGCATCCTAACTCTCCTCCCTACCACATTATAATGTAGGGCCATGACCTGAAGATCAAGTATCAAAAGGCTTCGGGCTTTGGGAAAGAGAGGTGTAGACCCATTTGGATATGGGTAATGTAGATTATGTGTTCCAAGAGTTCGGTTTGTGCTTTGGAGTCAAAGGGTAAAATGGGAAAAGTGGTGTTTAAGACTTCTATTATGAATTAAGATTTTTATTTCGATGTGTTTGAAGTCAAAAGTAATTAGATAGGGTTGTAGAGCTCTTCAACGCCTTTCCATGGATACAAAGATCATCGAAAACGGAGTTGGAACGAAGAAGTTATGATCGTTAGAAGTTAGGAAGGTTTCGGGCTTAGTCTAGTATGTTGGGCGTACAGGAAGTACGTTGGGCAACTGGGAATCCCTAGTACGCTGGGCGTACTAGGAGTATGATGGGCATACGCGATCAGAACCCAAACCCTATTTTTGTGGTTTGAACCTATTTAAGCTCCTTAACTTCCCCAAACCCATTCCATTCTCAGCCTCCACCTCTCCAACACCCTCCCTTGAAAACCCTAACCCTAGTTTGAGCCTTTTGAGCAAAATAAGGTGTTCTTGAGTGCTTTGGAGTGTTCTTGGTGAAGGGTTTTGAGCAAAACATCAATCCTATGGTGTACATACAAACCCTAATAGCATTTGGATCTAGTTTGTCTGATGAACATGCAATTGAATCTCCAAAGCTATAAACCCTAGATCTATCATATAAGAACTGAAATAAGGGTTTAGTAATTACCTTTGATTGTTATATTGTAATAACAATAAATTCCTTGCTTTGATTGGCTTCAGAAAGCTTAGTGCCTCAAGTGTTGCACCTCTAATGGAGTCACAAACGCCACTAAGCAACAAGATGAAGAAGAGAAGAGAGGAGGCTGCCAAAATCGTCCAGAAACCCTAATCCAAGAGTTCACCCCGTTTTTGGTGCATAGAGGGCCTTTATATACATGTAGGCTATTAGGGTTTACAACTAGGAAACTCTAATATGGCTACTTAAGCCCTAAGCAGCCCATGGACTCCCTTAACATATCCATTGGATGAATTCTTAATGGGCTTCCCATAGAATTCGTCCAACCTATATTATTTAGGTAATCCATAGCCCAATTGCACTTATCTTATAATTACAAATCCAGTCCCCTAAGTTTAATTAATCTCTTTTAGCTACAAAATTAATTATTGACTAATATTAATTAAACAATATGATTTCTCCTTTAATATATTATTCTCATAATATATTAACAAATCATAATTAAACCTTTCTCTCCTTAATTCATCCTACATATTGCTATGGTGAAGGCAACCCAAAAGGACCATGCTCATAACCGGGTCAAGTACATACCAAAATAGTTATGGACTTAGACACTAATCCAACACTTGGTGCATCATGAAGAAGAAAGAGCTCTTTGGAGAAGTGTTGGTTACATTGGAGCTTGTAGATACGGACTTTGTTCACCTTGATCTTTCTTCTAGAGGTATAAAGCTTGAATCTTGATGATGCACTTGTTAGATCTAGCTAGTTTTGTATGTTATGAGCTTTTGGTCACTTTAGTGTATAAAGTTTAGATCTTGAAAGTTTGTGACCTTGTTATGGCTAAAGTTGGAAACTTTATCTATCTAAACATCACACTGATTTATATCTAAAGGTTGGAGGCTTGGACTTAATGTATTAAGTTGAAAAAAAGATGCACTTTTTGTCCCTTTGAGACTTAAATACTAGATCTTGGTTGTTTGGACCATTCTAATGGATAAAGTTGGAAACCTTATCCATTATGGAGTTATTAGGAACCATAAAAATGTGATATTGGGCATTAGTTTCCTTCCATGCATGATCTAGGTTGTCTTAATGGGTCAAAAAGCTAGGGTTTTGATGTAAAGGTCTTATTAGCCATGCAAGACGATAAAGTTGGAAACTTTATGTTTAAGAACATCTTTTAAGGGATAGATCTGAATTATGGACGAAAGAGCTTAAGGATTAAACTCTTAATGGGAAGAAGGGGGTGACAGCCGCGTACGTCGAGCATACCAAAGGGTATGATGTGAGTATGTGGTCAGCCCCTCGACTCTGGTCAAACGCATAGTATACCCTGCGTATCTGTTGAGTACACCCAATGTACTCACTGAGTTGACCCGGTTAACTTTGGCTTTGACTTTGACTTTGACCATGAGTTTGACCTAGGGGTATTTTGGATATATTGATTATAAATTAAGTTTGATCATGATCCAATGAATAGGTGACTGGTAGAGTTGATATTCAGAACAATGTCCTGTTTAGTGATCATTCAAATTGAGAGGCGAGTCTTCTCACAGTACTTGCGGGTCGAAGGTACCAATGTCGGACCATTGGATTATATTATAGAATGCTAGCTGTCTTTGTGACTCTTTCATGTATTGTATGTGTTTGTATCTATATCAGACAGGGACTGATGAGTGTATTGGGTGGGGCCATCGCATGTTATTGACATATATGTTCCGGGTGTGGCCCGATGGTTGTCAGGAAAAGGCCCATTGTATGTATGGTATGAGGTATTTTGGGGAAATCACTAAGATTTATGCTTAAGGTTTTACATTTATGGTTTCAAGTACTTCTAGTACGAATGGAAAGGGCCCGGTGTGACTGCACTGCGTCCACCAGAGTTTTTCGCATTGGCAATTTTCAATATTTGCTCTGATGTTTAAATAATATATTCACTTTGATCGGTTTTGGAACAACTTGTTTGTATGGTTTATTGTTTAAAAAAATATGAAAATTCTACTATGAATTTTTGGAACGTTACAAGTTGGTATTAGAGCCTTGGTTTGAGGGATTTAGACACGGTCTCGGGTGTGTTTGAACTCAAAATGAGGAAATGGTAATCTTTTGAAAGAAAATAAGTTTTCTAAAAGGATATTTATAAAGAAAAAATGGGTGTGAGAGTAAGTGATTCCCAGAATACCTATACATGTTTGTTATGATATATGTTATGGGAATTGAATGCTAGTATGGATTATAGATGATTGGGAGAGTTTGGCCTAATTATATAATGTGTTGGTTAGATTTTCCGATGTCCAAATGTTGCATGCTTTGTGATTTGTGAGACTCATATTAATGTAAGCTAATTATTTCATGAATATGTTAAGTTGCATGCCGCAAAGGTTAATAATCTTAAAGTGATGGGCTTAACCCTATTACGCAACTCTTGTCTGAGTCCAACTGCTGTAGGGATTGAGTATTTTACTCGAAGGATTATCTAAGCTTTATTGCATGTAATTGTATTCATTAAAGTAGCTAGTTGCATTTAGTTGGAGTTCTTCAGCAGCTGATGGTAGGGTGAGGTCTGGAACCTAGGAGAGCCTAGGAAGTGCTTTAGTGGGTATGATTGCATTGTTTAGCAGGTACTTGGAGTACCTATTTGAGAAGGTGACTTGGAGGATTCTGGATAACTCTTGAGGAAAGTGTGGGTATGTGTGGAAGGTAGTATTCGTCCTCTACTATTTAAAGCACAGGATCCTTACTCGAATCGAGGGGAGTCATGGAGGATCTAGGAAGCCTAAGGGATGAGGATTGTTTGAGTATGTTCTGATTATTGTATGGTTGCATTTGTGTATGGTGGTGAGCACTCATGGTGAAGGATCTGGTTCATACTTAGGTGTTGGAACTGAGCCGATTGATGAGCATTTGAAGGATTTTATCTCGCTGGACATCACCCGCGGTATTTTGGAGCAGGCTCCTATGATCTTTGGTACGATCAAGGAGGGGATCATGGAGATTATGCAGGAGCATCTGGATGTGCACCTTTATGGGATATGGAGTTTGGATGAGCGACTCAAGGATTTTTGGGTCGAGATCGCGGTAGGACAGTAGGGAGCATGAACTTCCTCATTTAGGGAGTTTATGGTTTATGGAGCTCCAGAGTTATTTGGGGGCTATGGACCCCATTGCTAGCTGTTGATGGATCACTGACATGGAGAATGCTCAGTGAACGAAATTATGCCTTGAAGGGGCGAATGTGGGTTTTGCTTCTTGTTTTTTTGAGGGACCGAGCCCGTGATTGGTGGGAGGAGGTCAGTAGGGCATTAGGATCTACGATCATGGTGGCCATGTCTTGGGAAGAGTTTGTAATGAGATTCTAAGAGGAGTTTGCACCGACAATTCAAGTACAACAGCTAGAGAGGGAGTGTCAGGGCCTTCGCTAGACTACTGAGATTGTGGCAAATATCACTGCCAGGTTTCGGGAGAGGGCTTTGTTGGCTCCGCAATATGCATCGGACATGGAGATGAAGAAGGTGAGGTATCATGATATGCTGAGGGATGACATCAGGGAGTTTATGAGCTTATTAGGGTGTAAGACACTGAATGATATGAATACTAGAGCCTAGGAGCGGGATATTGATTTGGAGCACCTCAGAAAGAGGAAGTCGGAACAGGTGCAAAAAATTGGGGGTCCTGCAAAGTGACCCAAGACTACTGATCAACGAGTGATAGGCCAACATGGCTGAGGTTAGTGGTGCATGTGTAGGAAGCAACACGATCGAGTTTGTTGATCTTGGGGTTTGGGTTGCTACAAGCGTGGCAGGCATGGTCATGTCAGTAGAAATATACCCTAAGGGACGAGTCCGTTATGTTTCCATTTACATTTTAATATATAAACTTCACAACTTAATACAATCTATTTTATACTAATCTACATATTTAGAGAAGTACCACCAAAACTATATCACCACCATTACATGCTGCCATCAACCATCTATGTCACCATCACAACCACCATTCATTCAAAATCATATATGTATATAAAGTCATACATTTACAGCTTAAACACTTCATTCACAGTTTAATAAACATATTAATTCACTTTCTTTGAATTTAATGCAAAAATATTATATAAAAACTAATACATTATTACATACTTATACAACACAAAAATAAATATATTTACATGAAAATTAATACAAAAAATCATACATAAATCATTCATATTTTAACACAAAATTATATAAAATATTCACAACTTAATATAGTCAATTCACAACTTAATACGGCAAATTACAGTTTAATATACAAAATTCACAAATTAATATAACAACTTCATAATTTAATACACAAAAATGTTATATATTCTTTACTTAAAACGTATATTTATAACTTCAAATAAAACATTTACATTTAATACAGTCAATTCACAGTTTAATACACAAAAATTATATATTCATAGCCATATTATCAACTTAAAACTTATATTTATACATTCATATCTAGAGGCATTTATGTGTATTAAAATGTGAATTTATTGTATTAAGCTTAAATACTACATTCACAGTTTAATAAACATATTAATTCACTCACTTTGAATTTAATGCAAAACAATCATCTAAAAACTAATACATTCTTACACACTTATACAACACAAAACTAAATATATTCACAAAATAAATTAATACAAGATTTCATACATAAATCATTAATATTTTAACACAAAATTATGCTTAATACAGTCAATTCACAACTTAATATAGTAAATGACACTTTAATACATAGAATTCACAACATAATATAGCAAATTCATAAACTAATACATATAAATGTTATATATTCTAAAATTATTCTAAAATTAAAACTTATATTTATAACTTCAGATAAAACATTCACAGTTTAATACAATCAATTCACACTTTAATACACAAAAGTGACAGTTACATAAAAATTATATATTCACAGCCATATTCTCAAATTAAAACTTATATCTATATGTTTGTATCTTGAGGCATTTATATGTATTAAAATGTGAATTTATTATATTACGCTATTAATAAAATTCACAACTTAATATACAAAATTCATAATTTAATACACTACATTCACATCTCATTTACATGTATAAAATTCAGATTCGGATAAAAAAAATCAAAAATCACAATTTAATAAAATATTTCAAATACTAATTCGAAGCTAATTAAATATTTCAAACACTAAATTTCACAACTTAATGCGTCATAAAAAAAATTAGAATTCATAGTATAATACACACTTCAAACACTAATTTACAGCTTAATACAAAATTTTAAACACTTATTCATAACTTAAAAACTTACAAATCCCATTGAAGCATTTGATCAAACACCTTATATGCATATTGTTTTTAGATCTGTTGTGATTTATAGATCTGAGATTGTCATATATCATAAAGTCTCCGGATATTTGAGATTTGAGCAGATCTAACCAGATATGAGAAATCATTATGCCTTTGACTTTAGTTCTAAAATTTTGATGGCAGTTGAAGAGTTTTCAGGCAGTTTGAGGCGAGGAGGCAGTGATGGCGTAAGATATCTGATACTATGGTGGAATCATCGGTGGCTACCATGAGATGCTTCATACATACAAGATCTATGCCTGAAATTGTACCAAACACATCAGATTTGACCATATCCAACCAGATTTGAGAAATCGATATGTAACACCCAGATTCCAGGAGGCTAAGTTGGGGAAGGAAAAACCCTAAGTCAATGAGTCAACTTGTCAAGTCCAAGGAAGAACTCGACGAGTCGGAGCAAGTTCCATGTCGCGCATTAAGTGGCCGACTCGGCGAGTCGGGGGACTGACTCGATGAGTCTGGTCTGGGTTGGGAAACCCTAATTTTAGGACTTGGTGCTCTATTTAAGCATCGTATTCTCATTCCCTCAGCCTCATCTTCAGCCCCCAGACCCCAAACCCTCACCCACGAAACCCTAGTGCATCTTGTGAGTGTTTGATCCACCTTGGTGTGATTTTTGTGCTCTTAAAGAGGAAGAAGAAGAATAAGAAGGAAGTTGGAGGTTCAAGAAGGAGGAAGTAGATCCAGAAGATACACTCTATTTGTTGCATTTCATGGTAATCAAGTCTTCATCTTGGCTTTTGGTTTATTAGATCTCCTTATAGCCCCTTTTTGGAAGGTTTTTGGTCCAAGAATGGTTGTATTTGGGTTTTGGACATCCCCCAAGCATGATCCTTTCAGATCTGGAAGTATTTGGGGTGGTTAAGGAATAAAGATGCAAGATTTATGCCATTAGGAAGTCCCATGCAAGCTTAAATAGATTAGTATGGCCTTTTAGAGCTGTAAAGGCCAGGTAAGGAAGGAAAGTCCAGGACTTTACGTGGTTATTGGATGTCTAGAGTCTAGATCTTGATTTCCCTGTCTTGGTTTGGTGTAATAAGGGTTTTTGGACCATGGAGTTATGTCTTAATGAGCTAGGGTTTTGCCTAAACCCATTAAGAAGGACTTAGGATGGGTAAAGCTGGAAACTTTACCCTTAATAAGTCATTTCCAGAGTGTTTATGAAGTTTGGAGTTTAGATCTGAAGTACAGGGGCTTAATCCTTTATGATAGTCCAACAGACCGAGGAACTCGGCGAGTCCAGGGAGGGACTCGATGAGTTTAAGTGAGTTGTCTCGTTTTCCGGTTATGGGTGAACTCGACGAGTCAGTGGAATGACTCGGCAGGTTGACTCAGTTTGTCACGAGTCTGGTTAGCCAGGGAACTCGACGAGTTGGTTCGCGATCGCAGGATTCTGAGCTTTTGAACTCGGCGAGTTGATGTTGGGATGAGCATGGGACGGAACTGGTACCGACCCGTACCGTTCCCGATTTCCTGAAAACCGAATTTTATTAAAATCCAATCCCGAGTATCGAACTGAATTAACATCACAGGTACCGGTACCGAGAATGGTACCGGTTTTCGGTACTAGTACCGGTACCGATGGTACCGAATCCCGAATTTTGTGTATTTGGAGTACCGCGTACCGTCTCATACTTTCAAACCCGGTACCGATTCCGGTACGGTACCGGTACAAGATCGGGATCGGGATATGGGACTAACTGCTCATCCTTAAGTTGATGGAGCAACTCGGCGAGTCAAGTTAACCTGGAAGTGTTGAGTTTTACCATGGACCGTTGACTTTGACCTTGTCTAGAGTTGACTTAGTTTGACTTCTAGAGGGAATTTTGGGACTAAGTGTTATATTGGTATTGGTAGCTCGGGGAGCTAGGGGAGCAGCAGTTTGGGGAATTGTCGGATAGCAGCCGAAGGTTTCAGCCAGTCTTTAGTTGTGCGAGGTGAGTCTCCTCACTGTTGCATGGGTCTAAGGCACCAATGCCGGCCCATTATGTTTATGTATCGTAGGGAGACTTGAGGGTTAGCCCTAGGCACTTATTGTATATGTTACGGGTTACGATCTGATGTCGGGCGAGGCCCGAGAAATGTTTAATGCTAGAAGTCTTTATGATTCTTGTATGTGTCGGTACGATAGGATCCGAACCGAGGTCCGAAGTCGGGGTAAGCCCAAAGTACGTTTATATGGTAGTATGTTCCGGGCTAGGGTCCGATGTACGTTTATAGGGGGTAAGCCCAAAGTACGTTTATAAGTGCATGTTAGATTATACATGGTGTCTTTGTGATACTTGTAAGTGCCTGGTAAGGAGGTGAGTGTGTGCGAGGTCCCATATCTCATCACTAGCTGAGTATGGATGGGGTTCCATATCTCAATATTAGCAGAGTAGTTGCAAGGCCCATAATAGGAGAAAAGTGAGTGTAGGCGGGGGAGCGTATCACACTAACTGCAGGAGTGTGGATGGGGTTCCATAACTCATCCGTAGCAGACTAGGGCGGGGCCTAAGATAGGCGATGCCTTAGTATAGGAGTTCAGTAGAGAATGTTTCTTTAAGCGCTAGTACGTTATTTGATTGCATGTATGTGTATAGCGGGCGAGGCCCATAGATAGGCGAGGCCTAAGAAACACAGATCTGTATACTGAGCGGGGTTTGATTCCAGGCGGGGCCTGATGTCGGGCGCGGCCTGATGTCGGGAAAGGCCCGATGCAGCGGGCGAGGGGCCCGTACGTGGTTATGTGTAGGTGGTTATGCGTATGTGGTATGTGGTACGTTGGGGTAACTCACTAAGCTTCGTGCTTATTGTTTTCAGTTTTGGTTTCAGGTACTTCCGGTAGTGAAGGGAAGAGCTTGGGATGATCGCATGGCACACATCAAGAAGTTTTAGCCTGGGATGTTTTACTCTGATATAAATAGAAATATGTTTTGATATGCTGATTTGATATATAAACCTTTAGTTATGGTCGTAACAATTTGATACTTATAGGTTTAGTAATGTTTTTAAAATAAATTTTTGGTCATGATTTTTGGGATGTTACAAGTTGGTATTAGAGCCTTGGTTTGAAGGATTCGGGCACGCTCTCGGGTGTGACTGAACTCAAACTGAGTACGCGGTAAGAAAATTTTCAAAAGAAAATCGTTTTATGAAAAGAACTTTGAAAAGAGAAAGGATTTTGAAAAAGGAAAAAGACTTTGAAAAGAGAAAAAGGGTGTGGTGCATGCAATCAGCCGAGCTCAAGTAAGTTCTCCCAAATTACCCATATAAGTTTATGTTATGATATGATTATGTGATCATCATGCTAGTTTAGGGCTAAGGATCTAGGAAGGATGCCTTATATGCCTGTTATATGTGTTTATGGAGCTGCATGTTAGTACTGGTTAGACAGTGGTAGGATAGCTTGATTAGGTTATGCCTGATTATATGAGCTTATATCGCATGCTAGTGCAGATTCTTGATATGTGAATATGATTGCTTGCTTATGTTATGGTTAGATTTTCCTTTTGTCTGAATGCTACTTGCTTTGTGCTTTGTGGGACTCCGAATGATAGGAATTAGCCATTAGGTGAATACTCCAAGTCACATGTGATCAGGGTTGAATAATCTCAAAGTGTTGGATTTGGCCCTATTGCACATCTCCTGTTTGAGTCCAGTTGTTGTAGGGATGAGTCCTTTACTCGAAGGATTATATGAGCCTCGTCACATGTGATGGTATTCAAGTAATGGCTAATTGGCATTATAAAGATACATTCAGTAGCTGAGGACTGGGTTTGGGTTGGAGTTTTCCCTAGGGTAAGCCTAGGATGAGTTTAGTGTTGGTAGCAGTAGTGGTAATGAAAGGGACTTGGTGGAGTCGAGGTAACTCTTGAGGAAAGTACGGATAGATGTGGAACGTAGTATGGGCCCATACTACTGAAAACAGAGGATCCGTACTCGATTCAATAGGGGTTGAGATAAAACCAGGGAACTTGTAGGGTGTGTATGATCCCTCGGTAGTGAGGTGTATTATAATGGTTGTTATGGCATGTTTTCAGCATGGTGGTGTTACGTGAGAGACCGGTGGGCGGATCAGGCGTCAGAGAGGGATCAGACTCGGGTTCAGGAATCGAGCAACTTGAGGAGCGGATGAGGGAGTTTGTATCAACTGAGATTACGTGCATTATTCTAGACTAGAGTCCTGTGATCTTTGGTACGGTTAAGGAGGGCATACTGTAGACGTTGGATGAGAGGTTGGGAACCTTCTTTATTGAGATGACGACCATGATGGGAGCGCGTAAATTGACATTTCGAGAGTTCAGAGCTTGTGGAGCTCCAGATTACCATGGGGCTAGGGACCCCATTGCTAGCAGAAGATGGTTGACGGATGTAGCCAACGCCTTTCGTTCAAGCCGGTGTCCCGAAGAGGACAAGGTCAGACTCGCCTCCTGTCTTCTGAAGGACATAACGTATGATTGGTTGGAGGAGGTTGGTCATGCTATTGGGGATGATGCCGCATTGGACGCGATGACATGGAGTGATTCTCGGTCAGGTGCAAGGCCGAGTTTACACCAGTGATTGAGGTGCAACAGTTAGCACGAGAGTTCCAGGACTTGCGGAAGACTACTGAGACTGTGGCGGAGATCACCGCCAAGTTCAGGGAGAGAGCCCTTTTGGTTCTGCAGTATGTGGTAGTTGAGGAGATGAAGAAGGCTCGGTACCATGAGATGTTGAGGAGCGATATCAGCCAATTTGTGAGTCGGTCCAGCTGCTAGACGCTGGAAGATATGATTGCTTGAGCCAGTGAGAGAGAGAGAGAGAGAGAGAGAGAGAGAGAGATTGATCTAGAGACAGAAAAAAAGGAAGTTGGAGGTTTAGGTATATATGCGTTCGGGAAAGAGTCCCAAGGCATTGGATTCTAGGTCAAGAGGTCATCAGGATCAGGGCCGCTGTGGCAAGTGTTGCAGGACGTACGAGGGTGCATGTAGGAGAGGCAGTGGGAGTGATTCAGGCTACTTCAAGTGTAGTCGGATCGGTCATTTTAGTAGAGATTGTACTGCTACCACCACCCAGGGATCATAACTGATATGTTTCTATTGCAGTCAGAGGGGCCACGAGAAGGCCTAATGTCCGAGTTTGCTTTCAGCAAGATAGGTGATAGCACCTGCCCTTGCAACCTTGAGGATCACTGACAGCCATCAGGGTTGGGCAGAGGCGCCTGCGGCGAGGAGCAAGGCGTATCAGTTGGTTTTAGAGGAGGCGTGAGCAGCTCGGTGTGTCAGGTGCGTATCTTTCATTTCTTTGTCAGTTTATGTTATGATTTTATTTTTATGGTTCTGCATCAGTATTGGTAATGGTATTTCTGTATTTGGTGGCCTGCTTTTGATAGAGTTATATGCCATCTGTATACCTTAGATTTTAGAATGATAGTTAGAGATCGTTCCCTTTATAGCAGGTCACTCATGATGCAGTAAATGTAACATGCATGTGTGAGACTCAGGTGTGCGTCGCTAGTTTTCAAGGGAGGTATCGTATGGAAATATGTTGGTTAGATCACTATCAGTGGTAGTGTGTATTGTCAGCAGAGTGACCAGAGGATGATGGGGAGAATTGGGAAATTCTTCCAAGCTATGATATGTGAGAAACTAGCTGAATCGAAGTGCGGGAGAGCCACCCATGTGGCCAAGGGCAGAAGTACGTGCGAGACTGGGATGAGCTCGCATTCTTGGTAAGGAAGAAGCAGCTCAAGTGGCTGTTTGGAGTGAGAGGCATGTGAGTTGGGATCTTGGGAAACTTCCCCCACATTGAGTATGTGTCCCCACGATTAATTGATCACTAGGTTGGGAACCAAGTTGGAGAATTCCGGCAAGGCGCGGGTCTAGGAAGGATTTAAGATTGCGCAGTAGTCGCAGCTTTCCCCAGCAGTGAGTTAGTGAGGGAAGCATTGTGAGGCTGCGGGTAAGCCGTAGCATTCATTAGTTGCATAGTTAGTGGAGTGTGGGCGGAGGACTATATCTACAAATTCGTATGATAAGAATCAGGTAAGGATAGCAAGCCGAGATTAGAGGAGGAGTGGGCATGCATAGCCCTGGATAGGTGAACCCTGTGGGAGATGCCACTCCGAAGTGTAGTTGGGTGAGACCCGTGGGTGTGGCTCGTGTAATTATAGCAGCAGGTGGGACTATAGCAAATTCGTATGATAAGAATCAGGTAAGGATAGCAAGCCGAGATTAGAGGAGGAGTGGGCATGCATATCCCTGGATAGGTGAACCCTGTGGGAGATGCCGCTCCGAAATGTAGTTGGGTGAGACCCGTGGGTGTGGCTCGTGTAATTATAGCAGCAGGTGGGACCTGGTAGAGACCTTAGGGCAAAGATAGGGGATTGATGATCCCAGATCTTCTAGAGCCAGAGTGGCTCGATTGGTAGAGTAGTTCAGGTAGTCGTAATATATTCAAAAGTCGCTGAGAGCGACTGAGAGATTATTCCTGCGTCTGGTAACCGATGGGCGACCGGTATTTCGGGCAATGGTAGATCAGTCGGGGACCAGGGTGGTCTCGCTTCATCCAGAAGACAGATGAGGGTCAGCATGATTTCATGCATGAGTGATGATAAGGGATTTCGTGTGTAGAGCAATGAGTTGATCAGGAGATGCTAAGTTGCTCATGGCGGGATTAAATAATCTCAAAGTGATTGATTTGACTCTGTTGCACAACTCTTGTCTGAGTCTTAATCGTTGCAGAGAGGATTCTTCTACTCGAAGGATTATCTGATTCAAACGCTGGGTGGAGCTTACAGCATTGGATCATAGTAAGTGAAATCATTTAGTGGTAGTGACCAGCACTGAGGGTGGTTGGAGAGGTGGATGCTGCGAAAGGTATATCCTTCACAGAAAAAGAGAAGGTTGTTGTTGTGTATGTAAAGTTGCCTTGGGAAAGCCGTGTATCACGTAGGAAAAAGGGGTGAACCCCTAGGATGTCCAACATAAGTGCTCGAGGAGTACCAAAGAGATTGTCGGTTGGATAAGATGTATGTTCTCAGGATTGTTGGTGATGGGAGTGCTCTCGAGGTTTTTATCTCCAAGGATTTGTTTTGCAGAATGACCATGCGGAAGACCATCGAAAGTGGTTCTCCGAAGGGTGGACCACCGAGGATTGGACCAGGAGGGCAAAGTGCGTATCGTGTGGGGAAGTTATAAGCAGATTGTAAGGAAGTTGGCCATTGCGGACTTCGAGGACGAAGTCCAGTTTAAGTAGGGGAGATTTGTAACACCCAGATTCCAGGAGGCCAAGTTAGGGAAGGAAAAACCCTAAGTCAATGTGTCAACTTGTCGAGTCTAAGGAAGAACTCGACGAGTCGGAGCAAGCTCTGTGTCGCGGATTAAGTGTCCGACTCGGCGATTCTAATCTAGGTTGGGAAACCCTAATTTCGGGACTTGGTGCCCTATTTAAGCATCATATTCTCATTCCCTCAGCCTCATCTTTAGCCTCCAGACCCCAAACCCTCACCCACGAAACCCTAGTGCATCTTGTGAGTGTTTGAGCCACCTTGGTGTGATCTGTGTGCTCTTGAAGAGGAAGAAGAAGAAGAAGGAAGTTAGAGGTTCAAGAAGATCTAGAAGATACACTCCATTTGTTGCATTTCTTGGTAATCAAGTCTTCATCTTGGCTTTTGGTTTATTAGATCTTCTTATATCCCCTTTTTAGAAGGTTTTTGGTCCAAGAATGGTTGTCTTTGTGTTTTGGACGTCCCCCATGCATGATCCTTTCTGATCTGGAAGTATTTGGGGGTGGTTAAGGCATAAAGGTGCAAGTTTTATGCCATTAGGAAGTCCCATGCAAGCTTAAAGAGATTATTATGGCCTTTTGGAGCCCTAAAGGCCATGCAAGGAAGTAAAGTCCAGGACTTTACGTGGTTATTGGATGTCTAGAGTCTAGATCTTGATTTCCCTATCTTGGTTTGGTGTAATAAGGGTTTTTGGACCATGGAGTTATGTCTTAATGAGCTAGGGTTTTGCCTAAACCCATTAAGAAGGACTTAGGATGCGTAAAGCTGGACACCTTACCCTTAATAAGTCATTTTCGGAGTGTTTATGAAGTTTGGAGTTCAGATCTGAACTATAGGGGCTTAATCCTTTGTGATAGTCCAACAGACCAAGGAACTCAGCAAGTCCAAGGAGGGACTCGACGAGTTTAAGTGAGTTGTACCATTTTTCGGTTATGGGTGAACACACCGAGTCAGGGGAATGACTCGACGAGTTGACTCGGTTTGTCACGAGTCTGGTTAGCCAGGGAACTCGGCGAGTCAGGGGATGACTTGACGAGTTGGTTTGTGATTGCATCATTTTGAGCTTTTGAACTCGGCGAGTTGATAGAGCAACTCGGCGAGTCAAGTCAACCTGGAAGTGTTGACTTTGACCATGGACTGTTGACTTTGACCTTATCGAGAGTTGAATTAGTTTGAATTCTGGAGGGCATTTTGGGACTAATTGTTATATTGGTATTGGTAGCTCAGGGAGCTAGGGGAGCAACAGTTCGGGGAATTATCGGATAGCAGTCGTTGGTTTCAGCCAGTCTTCAGTTGTGCGAGGTGAGTCTCCTCACTGTTTCATGGGTCTAAGGCACCAATTCCAGCCCATTATGTTTATGTATCGTAGGGAGACCCGGGGGTTAGCCCTAGGCACTTATTGTATATGTTCCGAGTTAAGATCCGATGTCGGGTGAGGCCCGAGAAATGATGTATGCTAGAAGTCTTTGTGTTTCTTGTATGTGTCGGTACGATAGAATCCGGACCGAGGTCCGATGTCGGGTAAGCTCGAAGTACATTTATATGGCAGTATGTTCCGGAATAGGGTCCGATGCCGGACGAGGCCTGAAGAAGGTTTATAAGTGCATGTTAGATCATACGTGTTGTCTTTGTGATACTTGTAAGTGCCTGGTAGGGAGGTGAGTGTGGGTAAGGTCCCGTATCTCATCACTAGCTGAGTATGGATGGGGTTTCATATCTCAATATTAGCAGAGTAGTTACGAGGCCCATGATAGGAGAGAAGTGAGTGTAGGCGGGGGCCCGTATCTCACTAACCGCAGGAGTGTGGACGGGGTTCCATAACTCATCGGTAGCAGACCAGGGCGGGGCCCAAGATAGGCTAGGCCTTAGTATAGGAGTTCAGTAGAGAATGTTTCTTTATGCGCTAGTATGTTATTTGATTGCATGTATGTGTATAGCAGGCTAGGCCTAAGAGAGACAGATTTGTATACCTAGCAGGGCTCGATGCCAGGCGGGGCCCGATGCCGGCCAAGGCCCGATGCAGTGGGCGGAGGCCCAGTATGTGGTTATGCGTATATGGTATGTGGTAGGTTGGGGAAACTCACTAAGCTTCATGCTTATGGTTTTCAGTTTTGTTTTAGGTACTTCCGATAGTGGAGGGAAGAGCTCGGGATGATCACATGACACACACCAAGAAGTTTTAGCCTAGGATGTTTTACTCTGATATAAATAGAAATATGTTTTGATATGATACACTGATTTGATATATAAATCTTTAGTTATTTTTCTAAACGATTTGATACTTATGGCTTTAGTAATGTTTTTAAAAGAAATTTTTGGTCGTGATTTTTGGGATGTTACACGATAAGTTTTTGCTTCAACTCTAAAAGGTTGATGACGATTGCTGACTTTCCTGACATCTTTGGTTTTAGATCTGAAAGATTGGGTGAGGCGACACGACGTTTTCCGGTGCTTTGGACAATTCAAAAGTCGAAAATGAAGCATAACTCACATATTTGAAGTTATAGAAGTTTGACATTGACGATGAAGGAAAATATAAATGTGGATGTTCTAGATCTGAAGTTAGCAACTCCAAATCTGAAGGTTGGTGGCTGGTGGTTGTAACATTGACGTTAATGGTAAGAGGTTGTGGTGAGGGCGATGAAAGCAGATGTTCTAAATCTAAAGACGAATGCTCTACATCTGACTGGATTTGGACAGATCTGGAGTAGAAACACCCCTAGAAATGATAAAAAAACCATTGGAATCCTTTAGATCTGTTGGAAGTCATCAGAGAAGGACGTAACGACAGTTATAAGGATTTTAGTCGGCGGCAGGAGGTAGCAGCATGGTGGAGACGATAGGTAGCGGTGGTCGATAACCGCCAGAGGTTGGTGGCGACAGTGTTGTATATTCGTCGGAGTTAGGTGGTGGTGGATGTTGTAGAAGAAGGAAGTGTTTGAAAGTTGAAAGAATTTGAAATCTTATGAGAGAGTGTTTGGTGAGAATGTTTAAATCTGATATTAAATGATAAGAAAAATATAGGTTAACTAAAATACCTTTAATGAAGTGGTTCTTAAATGGTTCTTAACCTTTTGGGGTTCTATGTTCACATATTGGATGGAATGTAATTAAATTAATAAAGATGCACGAAAACTTACATATGTTGAATTTCCTACAAAGTTTGTTTAGAAACCTAATGGTAGGTTATGGAAGCCAAGGAAAATTGGACGTTCAGTTAGAAGAATTCAATCGGTTTCACCTAATCTTGGCAATGTATACTTATTAAGGATTCTTTTAAATAAAGTGAAAGGTCCAAAATTATTTGAAGAAATTTGTACAGTAAATGGTGAAACATTTCCTTCTTTTATAGATGCATGTTATGCTTTGGGCCTTTTAGATGATGACAAAGACTGCGTCGATGCAATTAAGGAAGTAAGTCATTCAGGAACTGATTTTTATCCACAGTTCTTATTTGTTGTGATGTTAATGTCTCACAGTTTGGTTAGACCAGAGTTTGTTTGGGAATATAGATGTCAATACTTGTCAGATGGTATTCTTTACAACCAACAGCGTAGATTAAGGCCTCCAGGCATTATAAGTTTCTATCAGTATTTATAAAAACGTATATACTATATATTTTCAATATAAAGGGTATAAATTTTTTTTATTACCTATTAAAATGTTTAATATTATATTGTTTTTGACATATTGTTCATCGTGCATGTTTATCACTAAATTAAGATCAACTTAAGAACCTGACTTTGTTCAAGATCGAACAAATTGGTAAAACCTTGCGTTGGAAGACAATATATGTAACAATTAGATGTAACGGTGAGATAGTTTTAAATGTTGCTTCAAGTGGTATTGTTTCGTTGTTATTAACTGGAGGAAGGACAACACACTCTTGGTTTATAATTTCATTGAATCTTACTAAAGATTTTGTTTGTAAGATACCGCCTGATAGTGAACTCGAAAGATTAGTAAGAAAAAAACTCACTAGTTATTTGGGCTGAAGAACCTATGGTCCATAAGCATGGATTTGAAGTTTTAGATTGAACTCTGAAAGATGTATTAAGGTTTGACAAGTCTAGCAACTCTAATATACCATTTATAGGGAAATCAAATGTTTTTGGAGGAGACTTTAGACAAATTCTACCTGTTGTTCAAGGAGGTAGTAGACAAAACATCATTAATGCTTCTTTAAGTTCTTCATATATATGGCAATAATGCAAAGTCCATAGATTAACGATAAACATGATGGTAACTGTTGGAATGGATCTATCTGATATTCGAGAAATAAAGGATTTTAAAAACTGGCTTTTGGACAAAGGAAAAGGAAAAGTTGGTGTTCCGAACGATGGTGAAGCAATTATTGATGTTCTGGATGATATTCTCAGTAATGATCCACATGATCCTATAGGTTCATTAATCGAGTTTGTATATCCTTTGATTTTGGAAAACTTCAACGTTACAGGTTATTTTCAATAAAGACCAATACTTGCTCCAAAAAATGAAGCTGTCCAGCGAATAAATGATCATTTGTTATCATTGTTTCTAGGAGATGAAGTAGAATATTTAAGTTCAGATAGTCTCTGCCAATCCGAGTTTGTTCATGATTAGTTTGATGTCAATTTATACTCCCCCAAATGTTTTAAATGGTCTTAAAGTATCAGGTATGCCAAATCACAAGTTCATTTTAAAAGTCAGTGTTCCAGTTATGTTACCGAGAAACATAGATCAGAAAAATGGCTTATGTAACGCCATTAGACTACAAGTCAAATCTTTGGAAAAATGTGTTATTGAGGCAATTGTCATATCTGGAATTAATATTGGAAATCGAAGTTTTATTCCAAGAATGTCTTTAAGTCCTTCTGGAAAAATCTCTTCAAATTTCAAAGAAGACAATTTCCATTAGTTGTATGTTTTGCAATGACAATTAATAAAAGTCAGGGGCAATCATTATCGAAGGTTGGTATGTGTCTCAAAGATCCTGTTATTCACATGGACAGTTGTATGTTGCATTATCTAGTGTTCAAAGTAGAGAATGATTGAAATTGTTAATTTTAGATAAGGATGATAGACTTACACACACAACTTCCAATGTTGTGTATAATGAAGTTTTTAGAAATTTATAAACAATTTGTAGTTTTTAAGTTCTAATTATTGTGTTTTATTTATTTATTTTTATTACATTTATGTTATATTTAATTTTGTATATCAATATCATTTATATTATTGATTGTGTTTTTCTTTAAACTCTATTCAAATTTATATTATTAAATTTCTTCACATATATAACGTATTTCTACAAAGATCCTGGTCTTCACATATATAACATATATAAAGTATATTTAATATTAAAATAAATCATAATTCTACAAGCGTAATTCTTCAAAATGTTCAAATCAAACAATCAGACTTTGCACATTAGAAAATTTTCTTGTTTTCAAATCAGACA
The DNA here is from genome assembly GCF_051521515.1 of Lactuca serriola. Taxonomy (NCBI): domain Eukaryota; kingdom Viridiplantae; phylum Streptophyta; class Magnoliopsida; order Asterales; family Asteraceae; genus Lactuca; species Lactuca serriola. The sequence goes on from NC_136410.1 coordinate 48,810,616, forward strand.
AGTTGTTAAAAGTCTAAAATACCCCTCAAAAAGAAAAAACTAAATGGTTAGACAAGTGTATAGCGAGTGTCTAGATCAACTGCTGCTTTGCCTTAAAAAAACGAATAACAATGGAACATGTTTAGCGATCAAGCTACAGAAATGAAAATAAATTTGAGCCGGACACACTAATAAGAATAAAAAACACTAGGTCAGCAAGCTGGAGTGGATATTTGGAATCATGATTGTAGAATAGATGAAAGATAATATGTGATATGGGCATATTTAGTTATAAAATTCATGCATTATCTTAATACTTTATGTTGTTTTTGTCTCATTTAATGAACAAAAGGTGCTTAGTTAGTTTAGAATTTCATTTTTTAGCAACAATGACATGCTCGGATAGAAAAGGAATTGGAACTAGCGATTGGAGGCTTGGATCTTGGATTTTGAAGAAAGAAGGATGTTGCTGGACAGCTTGACCCATCATCAGTGTTGTGGTCATATCTCATGAACCGTAACTCTGATTGACGAGATTCAAAATGTTATGAAAACTAGACACAATTTCGGATGACTTTTGTGTTTTGAGAAAATGATGATTCCAAACGGACTCGACGATTTGGGCCTCAACTCGACGAGTCACGTCGAACTTTCGTGATTTTGGATGTTGACTTGCCGTACACGGGTTTTGAGTGACGGACTCACCGAGTTGGTCACTGGACTCGACGAGTCACCTTTGTTTTGTAAAAATCTATATAAAGGGTATTCCTGCCCGATACCCTAGTATATAGATGAACCTTTGGAGGCCAATTGTCGACTAAAGGTGTTGCTGGAGCGTGGGACGCTATGTAATCAACCCTACATTCAATTTTAAGGAGAATCAAGGAAAAATCAAGTTTACTCTTTACCTAATCTCTTGTTTGAACTATGTTTTTACCAATTGATTTCGTTTTTGAGCTTGTTTCTGCTGTAATCATGAGCTAAAACTCATACCTTCTGCTTAGGATAAATGATTTTGTGATTATGGTTTGATTTTGTGGTTGGATTAATTTAATTCGGTGAACTTTGTTTTATTAAGCTTGTTAAAGAACCTTATGCATTAACCATAACTATTTTCTATTAATTATCAAGTAATTAAGCTGCATGAACATCTCTTAATTGCTTACCCCATGTGATTTATGTGAAAACATAGTTATGTGCCTAGGATTAACGAATGTGAAACTAGGATTAACTAGAAAGTGGGTAAATTAATGTGTGAGCTTGTGTGACAAACCATCAACAAGAGGTTAATTGAATTAGTAATTTGATTAACTAATTACAAGTATTATTTAACCCGAATCAATAAACTAGGAAACTCATTGGTTTAATCAACTGATCACTGCTTGAATTAATTTGTTTTCTAAGGATTAGTAATAGCGAACGTGAACCTAATCACACTAATCGGTAGCCAATGCCAATTAATCCATTGCACTTGTCATAAAATCAACCATAGGAATAAATGATTCGAACCTAAATAGAAGTCTCCTAAATTATAAAATTTAGTTGATTTTTATTTGCTTAGCTCTTAGTTTCTTAGTTTAAGTTAGTTAATTGTTTAAGTTTCTAGTCTTGCAAAACTAGAGAAAACCCCCTTTCTATTACTTGTTTTATTTAGATAATATTAGCATTTATTTTAATTGTTTACCGTTCCCTGTGTTCGATACCCTACTTACCTGAACTAAACTGCTAATCGATAGGTACACTGCCTTTCGTGTGTTTGTCTTTGTGTTTAAGTTAGTAAGATTAAAACTAGTGCATTTTACACACATCAATATGTATTGTATATTGTAACACCGCATTTCCAGGTTTTGTTCCCTTGAGCCCCTCGTCTTTAAAATTTTTGCGAAATGATCCTTAGTCGAGTACGTTGGGCGTACTAGCTCCTTAGATGGTCATGGAGGCGCCCAGGTACGTTGGACGTATGTGGTAGTATGCGGGGCGTACACTCTTCTAGGACAAGCCCTAATTTTTAGGCTTTGTGCCCTATTTAAACACATTAAGTTGCCTTTAGGGTTTCTTATAATGATCCACTATATCTCAAAACCCTAAGAACGAAACCCAAATCTTCATTGAGTGTTTGTGAGCCATTGGGTGATTTTTGAGGTGTTTTTGTGCCCCTTGAAGGAAGTGAAGCTTTGGTTGACTTGGAGCTTGAAGATCTAGCAATTTCATCAACTTTGCAAGCTATTTGAGGTATAAAGTTCCTAACTTGTCGGTTCCATATGTTAGATCGAGTTAGGGATTTATTTGTGCATCTTTGAGTCCTTTAAGCCATGCTTGGGAGTACGAGCTACTCCAGACGATTGGGATGTTAGATCTTGGCTTATCTGAGGTTCCTTGTTCATAAAAATGCAACCTTGATGTCTTGTTTTGATCCATGCATGATTTAAGACTATTATTATGGGTCTTAATGGTCAAAATTGAGTGTTGGGTCCTTTTGAGCCATGCAAAGGCTCCTAGTTAAGAACTTTATGGATTAGGACGTTCATTTAGACTTGGATCTGAAATTTGCATGCTTGAATGAAAATATTAACCGCTTAAGGAAAAAATGCTTAATAGGTCCGTATACTGGGCATACTTAAGAGTACGTTGCACGCACATGCCCGTGTCCACGACCATGCATGCAACCCAGTATGGAGGGAGTAGGTCTGCTACGAGCCAGGCTTGGAGTGGGCTTTTGCATTTTTGGGCTATTTTTGGACTAGTGGAGTTTGGGCCTTGTTAGGCCATCAACAATTTTTATTTTTACATTGTTGGGCTTTGGGCCTTCTTGTGTTTGGACCCATAATGGGTTTTGGGTATCTTGTAGAGCTTTGAGCCATATTGGGCTTTTTGGTGCTATTGGATTGGGCCTTGGATTTTAGGTCAAGAAAAAGGGTAAAATGGGGCCTAATGAATGTGATGAGGTGGGGCCCATCTCACGCTACTGACAGATTTGTTCTGATTTAGGGGCGATGTCAGGTGGGGCCCATTATATGTTTGATATGTATGGTATGTGGTGTTTTGGGGAACTCATTAAGCTCCGTGCTTACGATTTTTAGTTTATGTTTTAGGTACTTCTGGTTTGAAGGAGAAGATCTCGGGATGACCGCATTCCACACACACTATGATTTTCACTTTATATAACTCTGATGTATTTGATTGTTCGTTTGACATACTCTGATTTCCTTGTATGGTTTTATGTCACTTTTGGGTTGATGGTTTTTACTATAATTAAAATGAAATTTTTGGTCTTAATTTGTAGGACGTTACAAGTTGGTATCAGAGCCTTGGTTTGAGGGATTCAGGCATACTCTCGGGTGTGTCTGAACTCAAACTAAGGATTTGGTAAATTTTTCACAAAAAGAAACATTTTACATAAAGAGTTTTCTAATGATAAAAGGGGTGTGGTGCATGCAGTCGACCACGCTCAAGTAATTTTTCCCAAATACCCATACATGTATTTGTTATGCTCTTATTTATGAATCTATAAATCGCATGATAGATTAGGGCTAAGTAATGCTTAGGATTGCATGATAGAATGCTAAGAGAGATGCCTTTGTATGCCTGTTGTATGAGCTTGTATACTTGCATGCTAGTACTGATCAGTCGGTGATAGGATGACCTATTTAGGCTATGCTTGATTCCGATTACTCAACGCTCGAATGTTTCTTGCTTTTTGCTTTTTAGGAGTTCTCATTAACTTCAGCTAACTATTAAGTAAATATGATAAGTTACATATTATCGAGACTAAATAATTTTATAAGGTTAGGTTTTAACTCTATTGTGCAACTCTTGTTTGAGCCCAACCATTGTTGTGTGAGACCTTTCATTAGAAGAATTATCTGGTGTCAATGATATGTAATTGTATTTGAGAGCTAGTTTGAGGGTGTTAGTGGAAGTTCCTTCTGCAGTTGATGGTGGAGAGTGGCATGGTGCTTTCCCTAGGAAAACTTAGGAAGAGATTCGGTGCTGGGAGCATCATCTTATTGAGGGTTGTATGTTTAGATATGGGAGTGACTTGGAGGATTCCGTGTGATCCTTAAGGAAAGTACAAATATATGTGGATGGTAGTATGGGTCCGTACTACTGGAAGCAGAGGATCTGTACTCGAGTCAAGGAAAGCCACGATGATACCAGGAACTTTTAGAGTATGGGAGCCCTAATTGTTTATCCATGTATGTTTTGACGGTTTGTGTGGTCTCTTTTCAGTATGGTGGCCACACGAGGTGGTTGTGGTTCGAGCTTAGGGGCCGAATAGTTAGATGAGCAGATGCGGGAGTTAATTGTTGGGTTTTATGTACTCTAACATTCCTATGGTGCACATACAACCCCAATGCTTTGGATCTAAGTTTTCTCTAGTTATACATGCAATAAACATTTTCCAAAGCAAGAAGCCTAAACTAGCATGCAAGGGGATATTTGAATCATAAAAACTAGTTAGAATATTACCTTGTGTAGTAGCTTGAATAACTTGCCACAATAAAGCTTAGCACCCCAAGTGTGATGCCTCAAATGGATTCACAAAACATCACGAACAATTAGGATGAATATGGAGAGGTTATGGCGACTCTAAAATTGGTTCTTACTCTACAAAAATACAAATGGTAGTCGATTTTGGACTTAGAGATACATACATATATATATATATATATATATATATATGTGTGTGTGTGTGTGTGTGTGTAGTTTTGGATTAGATGTCTAAGCCCATAACTATTATTCGAATGTACTCGGCCCAATCGTAGCATGGTCCATTTGGATTGCACTTTACCGGAACAATTTGTATGGATAGTCTTTTGAGAATAGTATGTCTATGGTTTATTAATATATTATAAGTTATAATATATTAATATGAAATCATATTATTTAATTAGTATTGATCAAAAATTAATTTAGTGGTCAAAATGAACTAATTAAATATGTGTGTGTGTGTGTGTGTCTATATATATATATATATATATATATATATATATATATATATATAGAGAGAGAGAGAGAGAGAGAATGGGCCAAGTTCACTTATGATGGGCTAAGCTTGCATGGATAGTCTATGGAGTTTTTAACCCATGGTTCCTATGGAAATGAAAGGTCATGGGTATTAGGGTTTACATGAACGTAACCCTAATCCTCCATACTATATAAAGAGGTCTTTGGCACATGAAATGGCACTAGTGTGTGAGTGAACAAGAGTGGGCCGATTTCTAGTGTGATTACTATTCTCTCAAGTTTTCCAAGGTGTTTTGGTGATTTTTGATTCCACTTGAGGCATCCACATTATTGGTGCTAGGCTCTTGAAGCTCCAAGGAATCAACCACAAGAAAAGGTATGTCATCCCACCGAAGTTTTATATTACAAGTACCCCCATGGTATGTTAGTTAGGATGAGAACCTTGGAAAAATCATATTTTCATGTATAATAGAGAAAACATAGATCCAATGTTTCTAGGGTTGCATGTACAGCATAGGAGTGTTAGAATGCTCAAAACCCTTCAGTGGTATCAGAGCCTAGGCTTGTTTTCATTATACTTGATGCAAAATGCTTTAAAACGTCGAAAATCTGATCATTGTTCAGTGGACTCGTCGAGTCCATGGGGGGACTCGACGAGTCCAAGTGTAAACTCATCCTACTCATCGATTAGGCTCTTGCACTCGGCGAGTAGGAGGCCCTATGTGCAGATTTTTGAGTTTTACTGCTGGAAATGGACTAGAATCATTACCCTAAACTGTTTTGGACTTATAAAACCTATTTTTGGTGTGGTAACGATTATGCTAATCCTTTTTTAATGGTTATTCTCAAATTTTCAAGTTTTATATATGTTTATATGAATGTTCATACTTATGAGTTTTAGTAGATCATAGGAATTATTTGCAAATTGTTGGTTAGTGTAATTCTTGATCTAAATGTCAATTAGTGGACTCCATAACTTGTCCTCAAGTTATGGAATTCCAAAGGTCTTTTCTTTAAAACCATTAAAACTCATAAGTTATAGAAATGAAAAGTTTTTGAATAGTTTCAAAACTTGCCCTCAAGTTTTGGAATTTCTAAAGTCTCACACACACTTTAATTCCAAACCCCAGAGTTCTAAAAGTTCAAATTCAACCCTTATACTTTATAGTATTATAAGTTAATAATATATATATATATATATATATATATATATATATATATATATATATATGTGTGTGTGTGTGTGTGTGTGTGTGTGTGTGTATAAGAGCAAGTCAGTCTTACCGTTAGTAGGCCTAATTCATGAAGCCGGTCTATAAGGGGGTATAAGGTTGTTGTGTTATAAAATGGCAGCTTAATGGGTGTCCACTCTTACCCACCACTTCCTTGATTGGTGGAGGTTCGTTAGCCGAACGGGTAGGATAAGGACTATAATTCTCATTATAAGTATAATGATAAATTTAAAGTAACTAAACCTTTTTTAAATTCCCAATATTAGTTACTTTAGGAAAATGTGAAGATGGTGCTAACCCATGAAATTACACTTTGTACCTTACCAAGTTGTTGGTAGAGCGTGTGTGGGTAACCGGCACACTAACATGGACTACTATGAGTGGAAAAGGGTGACTTAATGGTTATCGTAGATCGGTGGAGCACGTATGGGTAACCGGCACATCGATTAGGTGATAAAATTAAGGTTACCAAGTTAATTTGCATGGTTATTCACACTTTGTTTGTGATCCTTGGCATCCCAGTCACAAACTTGAGAGGGCACAATCGAGATTTAAACATGCCATTGAAAACTTCAATGAATCTCAATAGATCTAGGAGTTTCAATCCAATTAAAACCTGATACCTATTTCGTTTTTCATGGTAGAAATTGGTGAATCGTCATTCGCCTACCTTCAAATATTTTATAGTTTGAATTACGGCAACCCTCTTCCAAGTTATAAAATATTGTGTTGGGTCCTAGCCTTAATATTTCAAATTGGGTGTTCTATTAAGGACTTAAATCAACTAACTTGAAATTTCTCCCATTGTAGATGTTTGGTTCAGAAAATTATGGTCTTCCCAAATCCCTTGGAACAAGCTTTCCTAATGAAGATGATGTCCCACGATTGGATCATGGAAATCATACTTCTCTTCCTCCACCTCCTCCAATTATTCTCAGTGACCCACAAGCTCAAAGACTTGCAAAATTCAAGGTCACTCAAGCCCTACTTGCAATGAAACGTGAAGATGGAAGGCCTATGTGTTCTCACGTCTTGATGATAAAGTCACATATCGACAGGCTAAGAGTGTTGGGTGTTGAAGTCTCAAGGAAGTTGGCTGTTGACTGGGTTCTCCAGTCACTTCCTGAGTCGTATAGTGAGTTCATTAAGGACTACTATTTGACAGACCACGACATGACCCTTATTGATCTTACTTATTTGATTGTTGCTGCTGAGTCATAAATGTTTTGGTGCACTGGAAAAGTAAATTTGGGTGGAAGATCTACTTCTCAAACTTCCATGGACATTGACAATGGTAACATTTGAAGTCCGAAAAGTTTTCTCTTCCCAATGGAAAGGGGTTGGCCTTGGTCAACCCGATTGACCAAAAGGTAAAGGGAAAGGCTAATTTTGTGATAGTCCCTTGTACCATTCCCAAAGAGTTTATATGCTTTTTATGTCAAGAGAAGGGGTATTGGTTGCGAAGCTGCCCTGACTACCTGAGAGATCTGAGAGAAGGAAGAATTAAAAAGTTTGACTCTACTTCAGGTAAGTATGCTATCTAACTCTGTTAAGTTTCTAATTGTTGATTCTTAATACATGATGTGACTTGGTTGCATTTTGATGTTTGGCAGGATCAAGCAAAGCGAAGGAAACTTAAAGGAAGAGTATGCTGAATCTGATCGCGAAGATGGATTTCAATCGTATGGTTCGAAGATCGGATTTTTGAGCTGCTGCTTAGGAGTTATGATAGATTGCTAGGAAATATGTAATAGCATAGTTTTCATTTAAAGTTTCATTGTAAGAAAAAAGTTTTTTCCGCATTTTATAAATAAATAAAATTTTGTTTTATTTTATTATATCTCCTTGCAATGGCATTTATGAAAAAATGATGTTTGTATGTTTCTAGCAATATTGGAAATATAAATTTGATTCTTTCATTTGTGGTAGTGTCTAAATTTACCAAATAAGGAAAGATTCTCATCACCCAAGTTTCAATTGGACAGAAACTTGGAATCATGCAAGTTGTATTGTATGATGAATGAGAATTTTCATCTTTAGAAAATTAAGACTAATTCCTTGTTCACATGTATATGTGAGTCAAGTGAAGGACTAAGGGATCAAGTACACATTCTTGTGCACTGGTCAAGTCCACCACAAAGATCAATAAAACTATTCGTCATGATTTACTAAAGTTTAGTAAATATGGTTATACTTACAAGTTTAAGTATAATTCTGAAATGTTGGAAAAGTTTCAATATATGGCAGAACGAATGAGAAGAATCAAATTAGGCAGAAAGAAAAAAGTTTCTTAAATATGAAAAGATGGGAGAGTACTTTAGTATCATGTTTTATGTTCATCTTAATGATTGATCCTCTAAGGACATCTTAGTGCATTCCTATGGCTAAGAAGATGAATCATGGATTGTTGAAATGGTAAAATCAAGATGATGAGTCATACTTCGTTCCAAAACAATTCTTAGAGTCATACTCCAAGATTGTAACTTGAGTGACGTATCTTAAAGAAGGTTTATAACACTTTTCAAATGTAGAGTAAAATGTTTTCTACTCTTGTACATTTGAAATTGGTAAGTTGTGATGTTTTGGATAAAACAAAGACTAACTAAGGCTAATTGTGTGAAGTGTTTGTCTTGATAAGAGTCTGCACTATCTCTTGAATATTTTTTTGTCAAGGAATGGTTCTTGGTAAGAGATTCTTATATGTCAAGAGGACAGTGGGAGTCTCAAAGATCCTGAAAGAGTTTCAAGAACTAATCATGAATAAAACATGTAGTTTATCACCAGCACACGACTTGAGATTTATAACCTATCATGCTGACATAATTCTTGTTTCTATACCCATTCCAGTTAAAGTTGACTATGCATGTGAGTTCTATGAGTTCTCGGTTGCTTGCATAACAACTTGGAAGACATGGTAGGCTCTTGTGCTACCAGGTGGCAAGAAATTAATATTGAACAAGTTCGGTCCATATGAATTTGTCACTAACCTTGTCTTGTGATTATGGTTTTGACAAATTCACATGGATAGGAACACATACACCATAAAATCTAAGTTTCATTACGTTTCTCTTCGATTCATGAAAATGATGGTGAGGTAACGCTTTCGCTAAATAGATTTTAAGAAGATAGCAATTACGATATTTGCATTCTCAAAGTTGTTAGTGGAGCGTGTGTGGTTAACCGGCACACTAACATGGACTTGTGAGAAATGGAAAAGGTCTAACCAATTGAGACTATGATTACGACATCCCTTTTCATAGTTCTAAAATTGTTTAGACACACATGTGAGCTATCTAAGAAAAGGTGTATGATTTTGATAAAGTCTTATCAAAAGCATCTCATATCAGAAATTTGAACTTTGGTATGAAAGTCAATAAAGTATTGATTTCTAGAAGTCCAGCTGATTTCTGGATACATGTCAAAGCTAGTGGGAGCATAAGCGTTATGCTAACAATTATCATGTTACTAGGAGAATGATTATTATGTTTAGTATTGCAAGTTAGCAATGTTAATAATAGAAAACAAAAGGGTTTCAATTCGTGAAGTTGTGGGGGTTGAAAAGTTGTTTGTTATAATTAAGGGAGAGGAAATTATACTTCATTACGAATCTAAAAGCTTAGATTGTGAGATTTTAATCAAATTTAGTCATGATTACATTATTTGCATTCTAAAATTCGATTATGATTACTGCATCCCTTTTCATAATTTGAATTATGAGAACATGGCAAATAGAAATAGAAATAGTATAGCAAAAGATTGGTCTAGTATCATGTCTTTATATGAGACATCATGAATCATGTCTCGTATGCTTCGGATATAGGATAGATTACATGTGCTGTAATATTCATATGTTGTAAAATTTCCAAATGCCTAGGGCATTAAGAGGGAAAAAGGAAGAGAAACAGATATGACTGAAATGATTAAGCAATTGTCGAGGACAATCTGAGGCTTACCCAAGATTGGTCTCTCGTGGACAGTTGGAAGTATGGTGTAAATTTTTGAAGAGAGACCATATTGACATATTCTGAAAGGAGGAAACTCTTGTTTAGAAGAGATAGTCAAAAGGGGAATGTGGAAATGTTTCCATGGGTGGAAGTTATTCATTAAATTTGTGTAAGATTAGAAAACTTAATGCAAGAAGGATGTTCAAAGGATGTGCTTTGAATTTGAGACTTCGTTTCCATGGAATTGCTCTCCATTGGAATACTTTGTAAATGTATGTTGCCAAGTCTTTGTGACTTTTGTGCATAGTCATTACAAGAGGATCAATGCATATAAGTTTGGAATCTAACAGATTTCAGTAAATGGCAAAGAATATTGTATTCTTACATTTGTGATAACGAATTGGGGTTTATGAAATGAGCATCATTGGAATCATGTTCAGTTAATCTATTTCACAAAGTAATGATCATAGACAGACATAGTGTGCATACTTGGAGTATGACATAATTATTGTTTAGAAAAACATAGTATGCATGCTTAAAGCATGGGACAACTATTGTTTTAATTCAAGTATTAAGTTGATTATTTGAAACATTATGCAATGAATAATGTGTAATCAATATGGTGATAAATAAAAGGTGTTTTATTTATATTCATAAGTTCTGAAACCATATTGGATTTGATTATTCTTGTGTTTCACTTTGCTCGTTTTGACTTCCTAAATAACTAGGTTATTCAAACTCTCCACAGTCAATCATACTTTGGAAGCAGGTATGAATCAAGACTATCATGAATTAGGCTTGTAGATGTCTAAAGTGTTTAGACATAGCAAAAGTTGCTGCAACATTCATGAGTTCTCCTGGAATGAGATTCGAGTATTAGATTAAACTCACACTCATTTAAATCACTTCATGGATTTTATCGTGAGTGATCATGAGACGATAATATCTTATATTTTTCAAATGGAGACGTGTGAGTTGTAGTTGCGCGTCATTTGCACATTGACATATGTAAATGCAACCAGTAACTTGGTTGTTATAACACATATCGTTGTGTGTAATTTGATGAGTAAGTACAAGCGAACATTTGGGTCGAAGTTTATCCATTCCTTTTACCCTTGGAGGGATAAAAGCGATATATGTGGGCCCCTCGACAATTTAGTGATGACACCCTTAAGTGCTTGGCCAAGCCTGGACTGATTTGATTTGTTCAATTAGTCAGTCGTCATAAATCGGAAATCGGGAAACAACAAATGGACAGAGATAATGATTATAGTCCATGTCTAAGTCCATATGATATCTAGAATGGAGGAATATATGATCCCTTATCTAATGGACACGTTATTTGACTAGGTCAGAGTTCGACAACAGCTTTAAGAGCTACGATTGCTAGTCGGGATCTTGGAGTCATACTTGAATAATAGTTTTAGAATTATCCAATTGGAAGACTGTTGGATTAGATGTCTAAGCCCATAACTATAATTGGTATGTACTCGACCCAAGAGTAGCATGGTCCATTGGGTTTCACTTCACTGGAACAATTTGTATGGATAGTCTTTTGAGAATAGTATGTCTATGGTTTATTAGTATATTATAAGTTATAATATATTAATATGAAATCATATTATTTAATTAGTATTGGTCAAGAATTAATTTAGTGATCAAAAGGAACTAATTAAATATGGGCTCTTATATATATATATATATATATATATATATATATATATAGAATGTGCCAAGTTCACTTAGGATGGGCTAAGCTTGCATGGATAGTCCATGGAAATTTTAACCCATGGATTCTATGGAAATGAAAGGTCATGGGTATTAGGGTTTACATGAATGTAACCCTAATCCTCCATACTATATAAAGAGGTCTTTGGGACATGAAATGGCACTAGTGTGTGAGTGAACAAGAGTGGGCCGATTTCTAGTGTGATTACTATTCTCTCAACTTTTCCATGGTGTTTTGGTGGTGCTAGGCTCTTGAAGCTCCAAGGAATCAACCACAAGAAAAGGTATGTCATCCCATTAAGTTTTGTATTACAAGTACCCCATGGTATGCTAGTTAGGATGAGAACCTTGGAAAAATCATATTTGCATGTATAATAGAGAAAACATAGATCCAAGGTTTCTAGGGTTGCATTTACACCATATGAGTGTTAGAATGCCCAAAATCCTTCATGTAGAACTGTTGAGTCTATTGGGTTGCGTCATGGGCTCGGTCCATAGCCTAGTTTGAATGCCGGTATTGGGCCTGTCCAGCCGTGCATAATTTTGTATTAGGGTTTAGTATATAAGTTGCATGCATGCAGACTTAGAGATTATCGTTGTCATTGTTATTATTTCATATCTTCTGTAAACCCCAGCTCGCCTCTACAGCGGAAGTTCTTCATCGAGCTCTACTGAGGCGTGACTTTGTTTTGAATCATAAGCATAAGTTTGATTCTGTTTTGTGTTCTTTCTCATATTGATCTTAAACTGTTTGATTACTTTTATCGTACATGTGAAAGATCTAATTGATCTAAGAGTTTTTGAACTCATCAAATGGTATCAGAGCAGGAGACTGTGTAATCCATACACACCTCTTCTGTCGAAGAAGTTCATAGGGTTTTAATTCCACATTGATTAATATTTATTGAGTCGTCACTCTTTATTGACGTATCTCATTAATTGTTAATCCAACTTTAACGAAATATTACAAGTCTGATCTTTTACAGGTTATCGATCAAAAGTATTTACAATGTCCATGGACGATTCACAAACCAATTTGATCAATATTTCCAACAACATAGGTTCTACAACAAGAATACCAATCTTGTATATGCAAGACTATGAAGTTTGGACGCATCACTTTGAAGACTACGTGATTGGATCAGAGGACAATGGATATCTAATCTGGGAAGCAATCACTTCAGGCCCATTTGCTCACTCAAGCACGTCAAAGATTGTTAAAAACACAGAAAGAATACAATCAGCTTGTTAATGAGGTTAAAGACATTCCTCAGGATGAGAAGAGAAGTTTCAGTGCAACATCAAATCTCTATGGATGAGAAGGTTTGCTCTACAATCGGATACGTTTTGTTTGGTTAGTTCTTGTGCTACAGCTAAGGAGATCTAGGATAGATTGAAGGAATTATATTCCACAAATGAAGATCTGGAACACTCTATCCAAACTCTCTTGTTATCTGAGTTTGGGGACTTTAAGCAGAAGCCTGAAGAAAAACTTGTTCAAACTTTCGATCGCTTCAATCATCTTTTGAGTAAGATGATAAAGCATGGAATTGAAAGAAAGGTAAATGAATAAAAGGTCACTTTCATGAATGGCCTCAGATCTGAATGGATGATTGTTGTGTCAATAGTAAAGGCTCATGAACAGTTCAAGTCTTACTCTCTGGCAAAACTGGCGGGTATTTTAAAATCCCATGAGAATGCTTTATCAAAGGAAACGAATGTGGTCTCGGGTCTGGGTTCTTTAGCTCTTGTCTCCAAAGGAAAGATTTTGGTTGAAGAAGAAGAGGAATTAGATCTTGCTGATTTTGATCTAACCGGCGAAGAATACGCCATGATGGTGTCAAATCCCAAAAAATTCATTAAGAAGAAATTCCCAGCCAACAAGAACTGAAACTGGCAGGGAAGTTATAGCGCCGAAAGGATCAAGGAGGAACCGAAGATAGGGTCAAAGTCAGAAGAGTCAAAGAAGGAAGCTAAAGTTGGAGGAGACTCAGGATTCGATTGTCATTACTGTGGAGGCAAAAATCATTTTGCTAAAGATTGTATGCTGAGAAAGAAAGAAGAAAAGACAAACGAAGAAGATGAAGAAGCAAGCCTCCTAAGAAGATTGGAGGAAATAAAGAAAAGAAATTCTGATGTTAATAAATCTACCATGAATTCTTTGATTGTGCAGGGTACAAATAACAGTGATGAATTCGGTGGTGTGGAGGTCTGGTCCACAGATTCTGAGGATGATGACGAAAGGAAGCCTACTCACGGAAAAGCTATGCTGGCAAAAGTAGAACAGGCAACGGGAAGATGTTTTGTAGTGACCGAGGGTGTGTCCCAAATAAGAGGATACAGAATTGATGGGGGAGTTGAAGAAGAAAGAGAGCGAGAGGACAGATGTTTTGCTGCCAAGCCTGTTAGTGCTCAGATCAACGAATGTGATGAGCTGATCAAAAAGGTACAAGATATTCTTGCTTCTCTAAAAATACCTGCTAATAATTATGAAAAGGAATTAAATAATTTAAAGTCAAAATTCTCTAGCATAAGTAGCAGTCTCACCCAAACTCGTGTCACAAACTCTAACCTAACTGATCAAATCAACAGGATTTCTTCAAAGAGTGAGGAACGAAGAATGTGGATCGAGCAGAAGGAAAAGGAGTTAATTAGATCTAAAGATGATTCTATTTATTTGCAGAGAGACAATCTTAAACTTCTTAAATAGAGAAATGTTTTTTGTTTAATTTCTAAGAGACTCTATTTTAACATCACCTAGTTACATCTTGATTGTGAAATAGGGAAGAAGATACATCGTATGATTTTGCCTTTCCTTGAATTAAAGGAGGATGAAATTGATGCTGAAGCCTACAACTATGAAAGTGTTGTATCTTCTGACGAAGTGTCCCCAACATACAAAATTGGTCTGGACAAAACTGAATCCTACATAAAGTCCAAGGACCACAAGGACATGCTCAAAAATTTGTTAGATGAAAATGATAGATTGAAATTGAGAGCCGAAACTATACAAAATTTGACTCCTTGAATGCCAATTTAAGTTCAGAAAACAAAATTGATGTTGAAAATACATCTAAACTTAATGAGGATGATGACATGAGTGAAATTTATGTAGAAGATTTGGTAGACTGTTCTGAATTAGCCAAAAACGAACCCAAGTCCCATAAGAACCTAATTTCTGAAAACTTTGTTGAGTTTGCTTGTTCCTCTACTGACAAGTCCAAAGTTCTCAAAGCTAAAGTTGTTGTGTACCAAAAGGTTCAAACCACTCCAAACCAAGTCTACACAGTGCCGGGAATCATTCCACAACAAACTGCAGAGTTAACTGCTATGGTAGAAGAAGATAATGCTGGTGGATGTGATGAATTCTTCTGGTCGGCCCCAATAGACAACGCAGACGAGACGAAAGGGTCTTTCTCAGAAAACCTCATGGAGAGTAAAAGGTAGATACATACCTGAACCACTAAATAAGCCTACAAAGTATGATGTGCCGAGCACAAGCTGAACTAAAACTCCTTTGGATGAACCTATGCAAACCACTAGTGATACTTCTTCAGCAAAAAGCGCATGTTGTGCACATGCTTCAAAACGAAAGGCCAACATTCACAGAAATTCAAAACAGGTGGCTAATTGTAAGCATCAAAGAAATCTAAGATACAAGAAGAATCTCTCAGAGAGAAAACAGTTTTGGAATTCTCAAAATCATGATTTTGTAAGGATTGAAAGGAAGCAAAAATCACAAGAAGAATCAAGGAACCGAAAGGATGGGTTCGGTCCTTCAACCAACAGGAACCGAAAGGATGGTTTTGGTCCTTCAACCAACAGGAACCGAAAGGATGGTTTCGGTCCTTTGACCAATAGGAACCGAAATGGTGGTTTCGGTCCAACGACTGAAAACAACCGAAAGGTCAGTTTTGGTCCATCATCCATCTACAACCGAAAGAGCGATTTCGGTCCCTTATCCTACAACAACCAAAAGGAGAGTTTCGGTCCCTCATCCTACAACAACCAAAAGGAGAGTTTCAGTCCCTCATCCAATGGCAAACGAAATTGCAATTTCGGTCCTCCTGCTTGCAAGTCTAATCAACAAAACCGGGAATCTAATGTCTCTTCTAAATCCAATTCTCTAAATTCCAGTTCCTCAGCCAAAAACCCCAGTCCTCCTAAATCAACTAAAATTAAAGTTTTCACTATTAAAAGAAAAAGATGAAACAACTTTGATTAAACGTACATATATGGTTGATATTTCTCTTACTATTCCCTCACCTGTAAAAGGCTCACAAGGACCCAAGAAACTTTGGGTTCCTAAATCTGCTTAATATTTTGCAGGTTATTCGTGATGAGCAGTTTGACGAAGAATGGTACATCGATAGTGGCTGCTCGCGTCACATGACAGGAAGGAAGGAGGAACTAAGAGAGTTTGGCTCTCTCAAAGATGGTGGTATTGTAAAATATGGCAACAACTCTTTTGGAACTATCAAAGGCTATGGAATGATCACCAATGGCGAGTTCTCCATAAGGAAGGTTGCATATGTTGAAGGGCTCCAACACAATCTCATCAGCGTATCACAGCTGGTGGTTGGTACCGGATTAAAAGTATCATTCGATGATGAAGGCTCAGAAATTGTCGAAAAGAGCTCAAACAACATTTTGTTGAAATCAAAGTGAAAAGGGGAAATGTATCCTTTGAACCTCAATCCTATAAGAGGTAAACCAGCAGTATGCTTACTCACAAAGGCTCACTCCGATGAAAGCTGGTTATGGCATAGGAGAC
Source organism: Lactuca serriola (assembly GCF_051521515.1). Lineage (NCBI taxonomy): Eukaryota > Viridiplantae > Streptophyta > Magnoliopsida > Asterales > Asteraceae > Lactuca > Lactuca serriola. The sequence goes on from NC_136410.1 coordinate 48,827,241, forward strand.
TTTCTCATCTGAACTTCAAGGACATCAACAAGTTGGTGTTAGGTGATCACGTTCGAGGTCTACCAGTTCTAAATATTGACAAAGAACATCTCTGTGCAGCATGTGAAATGGGAAAGCAGAGTCGGAAGAGTCATCCTTCTATTATCAATACTAAGGTAATAGAACCACTGGAATTACTGCACATTGATCTATGTGGTCCTTCGTCCATCGAAAGCATTAGGGGACATAGATACATTCTGGTAATTGTGGACGATTTCTCGAGGTTTACATGGATTTTCTTTCTCAAGCAAAAGTCTAAAGCTACTCCAAAGCTCATGCTCTTCATTAAACAAATCGAGACGCAACTAAGAAAGGTAGTCCGTAATATAAGGAATGGCAATGGCCTGGAATTCAAGAACAAAGACTTTGAAGGTTTTCTTGCTGAAAAAGGGACAACTCACAATTTCTCAGCTCCCTATACTCCGCAGCAAAATGGCATTGTTGAAAGGAGAAATCGGTCACTATGTGAAGCTGCTCATACCATGTTATGCTTCGCGTCCTTGTCGTTGTATTTCTGGGCTGATGCAATCGCGGCTGCATGTTATACTCAGAATCGATCATACTTGAATAAACGATTCTCAATTACTCCTTACGAGATCCTGAACAATCGAAAACCAAACATGAAATTCATTCATGTGTTCGGTTCCAGATGTTTCATTTTCAACCCCAAAGAGAATCGAAACAAGTTTGATGTCAAGGTAGATGAAGGAATTTTCTTTGGCTACTCCTTGAACTCCAAGGCGTATAGAGTTCTCAATAAACGATCAAAAAAATTGAAGAAACATACTATGTCACTTTTGACGATAGTTATGTTAAGAAGTTGAAACCAATAGAAGATGCATCACATGACATATTTTCGAAGAATGGTCAGGTTACTATCTCCATCTCGAATATTTTCGACCAATTCATGCTCTTGTTTGATGAGCCTCAAAAGGCGATTGACTTTGAATCAACTACAAAAGACAACAAAGTTAATAATCTGAAAGAGGTTATAGATGATGCTGCTAAGAAGATGGCTGAAAATCAATCCAAAGACACTGAAGGCACAAACGCAACCGAACCTTCTGGCGACCATCCTACTGTCCAGGGGGAGGGTTCCTCTACTCCTCATGATCAAGGTCCTTCATTCCAGGGGGAGAAATCATCGCCAAATTCATCAAGCTCCTCTGAAATTCCAGTCAATGAAGAAGATACAAATGCTAGTCCTCAACAGGGCTTATTCTTCGAGGGGGAGAACACCAATGTTGGTGATGATGACACCATGTATGAACTAGAGGAAGAAATTAATGCTGAACTGGATCTTATTTATGATCCAAAGTTTCCTCCACTTGTCAAGTGGACCAAAGATCTTCCACAAACACAAATTATTGGGGAATCATCAGAAAAAGTGTTAACTCGCTCTCAAATCAAAGCGAAACAGGCTGCACTTTTTTCCAAAGTAGAATTCTGCATGTTTAATTCATTCGTTTCTAAAATTGAACCAAAGACTGTCAACTCAGCTCTTGATCATTCAGACTGGGTTCAAGCCATGCAGGATGAGTTAAATGAGTTTGAGCGAAACAAGGTATGGCGTCTTATTCCAACTCCTAAGGATGCTTCGGTTGTCGGTCTCAAATGGGTATTCAGAAAGAAGATGGACAAAGAGGGGAATGTCATTTGTAACAAAGCGAGGCTGGTCGTCAAAGGATATTATCAGGAAGAGGGAATCGATTATGAAGAAACCTTCGCTCTCGTGGCAAGATTAGAATCTGTTCGTATCTTTCTTGCGTACGTTGCTCACAAGAACTTTGAAGTCTATCAAATGGACGTCAAATGTGCTTTCCTCAACGGTGAACTTGAAGAAACCGTATATGTTGAGCAACCGCTGGGCTTCGTGAACGAGAAGTATCCCGATCACTGTTATATTCTTGACAAAGTTGTATATGGTCTTAAACAGGCTCGTAGAGCATGGTATGAAACTCTCACTCGCTTCTTAAAAATGTCTTAATTCAATCAAGGTTCGGTTGACCTAACCTTATGATATTGCAAATTTACGTTGATGACATCATCTTTGGCTCCACGAATCCTAGCTTAACAGTTGAATTCAGAAAGTTGATGGAAACTAAATTTGAGATGAGCTCAATGAGTCCAATTAACTTTTTTCTTGGATTAAACATTAGACAGGGACCCGAATGCATTTTTATTAATCAGGAAGCATATACCAAGACTTTGCTAACCAAGTTTGGAATGATGGGAGACTCCAAAGTGAAAGTGCCTATGGCTTTTGGTACTAAACTTACACCATCATTGGAGAAACCAGCAGTTGATGTAACACTTTATCGACAGATGATTGGATCTCTGATATATCTCACAGCCAGTAGACCTGACATAATGTTTTCTGTTTGTTACTGTGCACGATTTCAAGCCAACCCACGAGAACCTCATCTTCAAGTCGTGAAGAATATCTTTCGCTATCTGAAGCGAACCTCCTCTCTCGGCTTATGGTATCCAGCCAACTCAGGATTCTTCATTCAAGCATTTTCAGACGCAGATCTGGGTGGTTGTGGATTGGATCGTAAAAGCACCATAGGACGATGTCAATTTCTTGATGGTAAATTAGTCAGTTGGCAATCGAAGAAACAAACCTGTGTTTCACTATCCACTGCAGAAGCAGAATATATTGCTGCAGCATCCTGTACATCTCAGGTCGTATGGATACAAAGTCAACTCCGGGATTATGGGTTAAACACGAAGAAAATCCCACTATATTGTGACTCTGAAAGCGCAATTAGGATTTGTCACAACCCAATGCAACACTCCAAGACCAAGCATATAGCACTAAGATATCACTTCATCAAGGATCATGTCGAAGATGGTAACGTAGAAATTCACTTCGTCAGAATGACGGATCAATTGGCAGACATATTCACGAAGGCCTTACCTGAAGCAAGCTTCAATAAGATTCTACAAGGCCTAGGAATGATGCAAGCCGAGTCTGTACCGAAATTGCCTTCGCTCTCATAAAGGTAACAAGCAAAATAGAGTTAACCGAAATGAACCGAACGTTCGGTCTATTTTGGGTTCGGTCTATTTCGGGTGAAGTTGGTCCATGAACCGAAATGAACCGAACGTTCGGTCTATTTCGGGTTCGGTCCTTCTGAACTAGTTCGTTTTTTAAGGCATTTCAATTGTTCTCTATTGTACATCTTTTCTTTACTTCTTTTCCACTTATAAAATTCCAAAAATATTTTATTTTTATAAAAATTCTGAAGAAATCCAAAAATATTTTTCTCTTTCGTTCAATTGGTCAACTCTCACAAAATTTAAAAATATATTTTTTTGTTTAAATATGGCTCTCGATGGCAATGCTAAGGCAAGTAAATGGTTTTCCTAGTTAGGAGTCCCTAAAAGCATGCTGTTGTATGTTGACTAAAGCCTCGACAGATTTTGAGTGAAGCCTTAATGACATGATATATACCAATCATGTTTTCCCAATCCAGGCTATCCGATTCACTCTAATCATGAGCTACCTTACTCTGCTCATATTGAGTTTTGAGTTTTCTGCTTGGTCCTTCTTTTCTTTAATGCAGAGGTACTTTCGCTTCTTATACCATCTCCATCATCTTTCTCCATTATAATTCATTTCATCAATTTAACCCCTGAGACTCTCAGTTTTAACCACTGAGGTTTATGGTTATACCAAGTCTGTGTTCATGATCTTAGTTTCATGCTACTATGTACTAAGTGAAACCCAAAATTCAACACCACTAATGAATTGACGGTGAATTTAACACTTCAAGATCTTACTTGTTACCCTATGAAATCTCCTTTTTCTTTTGAGTGATCTTTATGAGTTTGCCTTTCACCAACGCTTCTCTAACCCTAAAAGATCCAATTTTTTTTTTTGAGATTTCCTCTTTCCCTCGTCACTATATAGTTTATCATACCTACTTGTTCAACAGATCACAATGATCTCACAAGTACTTCATTCAGTTTCGGTCTTATGTTAAGTATCGAAATCATGAATTGAAGCGAAAGCCACCCTCTTTAACCTTTAAAAGAAGCCTTTCAAAACTTCTCAAAAAGTTATTGATCGTTATTCCATGGAAAACCAAGCAAGCACTTTAATGTCTCTCTTGACATTGAAGGAAGTGATTTTTTGCCCAAAATCAATTGTTTTCTGTTAGATTACGACATCACATATGATCCCTAAAATCTCGTTTTATTTCCATATCTTTTACACCCTATGCACGAAAATTTTTAATTTTCCAAATTCTAGTTCTGATTCAGATTGATCATTAAAGCGCTAAAGACACAGAGATTCAAGCGTCATAAGAAACGATTGGGATAAAGTGGACGCTGACTCAGCAGCTATCCAAACGACTTGGTAAATTGAAAAAGTGAATTTTAACAAAAAGGCGTGTAAAAGGGAAACGTTTTTTTCTCTCTCCTGCGTCATCCTCGGCACGCCAACTGTAGACCCATCAACTCAGGCGCTATTTCTAAGATAATCCAAGATTTCAGCCGGATTTTTCTCTCTCCTCATTGTACATATAAAAGGAATTGGAACGGTACACTCTCATCCTATATCACTTCCAAAATTCTCTCAAAGAAACCCGGTGATTCTATGCGACTGTTCATCATCTTCTCCAAGCTACTATAATGGCAGACTCCTCATCCGTTCATGATACCTGCGTTCGTCAACCCCTACTCACTATCAAATCCCAACATAACTTGATCATTGATCTCACTCCATTCGTATATGATCCCTATATGCTGTATGTGGTCGAGTGTCTCAAATACTCACCACTCGTCGACGCACTGACAAAAGTTGAAGTTGTTCCTATGTCGTTCCTGTCTCATGTCTACTCTACTGCATTCTACGACAAGGCTAATGAAAGAATTCACTTTCAACTTCACGATGAGAAGATCTCTATCTCCAAGAGTCGATTTTGTGCCCTAATTGGTTTTTCTCAAGATCCATCTCTGGTAAACCCTGATTCCATTACCACTGGTCAACTGTTCACTATGTTCTATCAAATGGGCTATACCGACACCCTAACAATTGTCACCAAGTTCAAAAAGTCTTGCCTTCCTCCTCAATGGAATGGCCTATTCACGCTATTGTTCAAGGGATTGTCTGAGAGGAGCGCTGGTTCTGATGGTGCAAGCAAGTCATTCATGACGGCGTTGTATGGGTTGTACACTGGGCTTAACCTCGACTATGGGTCAATAATTTGGCAGTAGTTGGTTCAAAGCCTGGTTTCTTCATCCAGGCATTCTGAGATTTCATGTGAGCGTTTTTGGTCTCTCATCACCCAATGGGCAATGGATCGTCATCGTGTCCCAATAATGGCGGATTCCTTGCTCTCCTCTATTGCCACTTTTCACACAACGAAAATCATCGTCACTGATCCATCAAAGTTTTCCTACATTGGACCTATTCCTGAATCTATGCTAGGTCATAGTTCAGCGTCGAGTAATGTTCTTCAACAGTACATAAAGCGTCCTTCAGTTTCTCCAAGAGAACTTACGCCGACAATGCTTCGTTCCATTGAAGAGGCTGATAAGCCAGCCAAGAGGGGTAAGAAGCCTGAAACACAGAAGGAGGGACCGGTCACAAAACCAACCAAGGGGAAGACCCCCAAGAAGCGAAAAACTGATAAAGCTGCACCTTCTCCACCTCAACCCAAAAAGCAGAAGAAGCCCGCTAGGAGACTTATTCTTCAACCCTCTAGTGATTCGGATTCAGAATATGTTCCTCCTACGCAGAAGAACGCACTTCCTTCAGAATCTGAGAGCGAAAGCTCTGATGAAAAGGCATCGGGCCGAGGGGATACTCCACCTTGCCCCCTACTCCAGAAATTCCAGTTCGTTCTTTTCTTCCTTCACCTCCACCTATTACCATTCCAGCTTCTATCCCTCATATCTCTCCGATAACCACCTTTCAACCCTTCACTACAATTCCCATTCCCACTCCAATTTTCACAGATACAACTTCTACCACAACTACAAGACCTACCTTTACTGTTCCCAATCCACCTGTAACCGAACCTCCTGTAACAACCGAACCTCCACCTTCTTCAAAACCCCTATCTCCAACACCTTCTACTGAAACAACCCCTATTTTAGGCGGTGAGGACTTGGAATTCGATTCCACATATTTCAGTCCTTATCGCGTACAGAGTGAGGATGATGACGATGAGCCTGTCACCAAACGTCATCTCAAAGTGGTAAACGACAAGCTTGATCAACTGCTTTCCTCCTCTTCTTCTGGAGCTTATTCAGACGATTCATTAAAAGCCTTGTTCTCTTCGGTCGTTGCCGAACATAGTGCCTTATTATCTGCTGCAGCCAAGGCTATTGAAGCATCTACATCCCAATGTCAACAGGCCTCTCTTGTTGTTGATGCCTCTACTAAGGAGTGCAAGGAAGCGACCGCAAAAGTCGATAAACTAGTTTCACAGGCTCACTTGTTTCTAGATTCCTTGCAGGCTGCTGCTGCCAAGAATGTTGAAACTGTTAACACTTTAGTAGAGAATCTTTAAAAGACTCTTCAATCTGAGTGCTCCAACATTGCAGCGGCACGCCATGCCATTGAACAAGCCAATGAATTGCTCCATGCTAAAGTCAACGAACGCTTAACTCAACTAGAAGCGGACTTAGCTATGGAAAATCGGATTATGGATGAGCTTGACAAACGTACAAACCCATCTTAAACTGCAAACACACAAGCTAAAAACTGCTAATGCTGAGATTAATGACCTCAAGTCAGAAAGGGAGGTTATCCAGAGTTCTACTGCAGATGTTCACTATATCCTTCTTCATCTTATTGAAGGTCATGATCCCCTTATCACTATCACTGTCAGAAGGCATTTGGCAGACAATCTCAGACCGGCACTGGACATTCTCAGCCATATCGAGGGTGTTCTGGTGACTGGGGTCTAACCGCAACAAGGGGGAGAGAAAGAGTCAAAGCAACCTCCTCCTTCTAGCTCAAAATCAGCTGCTGAACCGAAGGGAAATGAAGCTTCGGTCGGTAACAAAGATAAGAAGAAGAAGAAAAAGATTGGTGAAGAAAAAGTCTATGTTTCCTGTATGGACAAAAGACTCGCTTCAGAGGCGTGTAATCAACGAGCCAGCAGTTCTCTGGCTTGAGCCAATTGTTGGATATAGTGTCTAAGTCCATAACTTTATTTGGTATGAACTTGACCCAACCCGGCATGGTCCATTTGGGTTGCATGGCATTGCAATACTTGGATAGACTAAATGAGAGAATAAGGCACTTGTGATTATTAATATATTATAAGTTCTAATATATTAATAATAAGTATTATTTGATTAGTATTGATCAAGTATTAATCTAGTATTAATTTGGTGATCAAAGTGAGACTAATTAAATATATAGGGTTGATTATGACAATCATGAATTCTTTTATGGTGGATTAATGATCCATGGTTTATGGGTTATGGATGTAACCACTTCGAGCTCCATGGATAGTCCATGGGAGTTACAAACCCATGGGTCATGAGAAATGAAGAGTCATGACAATTATGGGTCTTCATAATGAAACCCTAATTGTGACACCACTATAAAAGGGACCCTTTGGCTAGCAAAATCATGACCTAGTGTTACTAGAGAGGGCATAACCGATTTTTGAGTGCAAGAAGTATTCTCTCAAGTTATTCCAAGTTTTGTGGTGTTGTGTGAAGCATTTGAGGCACAACATTTGGGGTGCTAGGCTGACAAAGTCTTGAAGGAATCCAAGCAACAACAAGGTATGTATTTCTACTAGTTTTATTTTTCATATATTCCCCATGCCATGCTAGTTAGGAAATAACCTTGAAAAAGAAATTTGCATGTATATAGAGAAAACATAGATTCAAGGTTATTAGCGTTGCATGTACACTTAGGAAGTGTTAGAATGCTCAAAACCCATCAGTGGTATCAGAGAAAAGGATTGTTTTCTGTATACTTGATGCAAAACTGCTTGAAAATCGGAAAATACTGCTCACTGACGACTGGACTCGCCGAGTTCATGGGGAGGACTCGCCGAGTCCATGAACAAATTCATCCTACTCGTTGAGTAGGATCTTGCACTCGACGAGTAGGAGCAAGCTGGGCAGCTTTTCGTGTTTTGTTGCTGGAAATGGCTTAAAATCATTATCCCAATCTGTTTTGGACTTGTAAAATCTATTTTACAAAATGGTAATGATTATGTTAACCCATTTTACATGGCTTTTATCAATTTTCAAGTATTGTATATGTTTGTATGATTTCTTGAAATTGCTTGACATGCATTTGTGTTCTTATGAGTTTTTAGAAGATCATAGGAATTATGTGTAACCTCCATGTATGTTTAATTCATGATCTTAAGGGCAATGATGGTATCCATAACTTGTCCTCAAGTTATGGATAACCAAAAGTCACTTCTTTAAATTGTAATTAAAGAACTAAAGAGGTTTCATAAAATGAAGAGTCTTCATTTTTATGAACCATTAAAACTCATAAGTTACAAATTGAAGAGACTTGGAATAGTTTCAATTCTTGCCCTTAAGTTTTGGAATTTGAAAAGTCTTACACTTTAATTCCAAATTAAACCTTAGATTTTTAAAAAGTTTAAAAATCAACACTTATACTATTATTATAATTTTATTATATAGATATGTATAAGAATATGTCATTCTTACCGTTAGTAGGCCTCATTCACGCAGTCGGTCTATAAGGGGGTATAAGGTTGTTGCCTATAAAATGGTGACTTAATGGGTGTCCACTCTCACCCACCGCTTCCTTGATCGGTGGAGGGTCGTTAGCCGAACGGGTAGTATACGACTTTAACTTCTCATTAAAAGTATAATGAGTTATAAAGTAACTATACATTGTAAATTCCCAATCTTAGTTACTTTAAGAAAATGTGAAATTGGTGCTAGCCCATAAAATTACACTTTGTACCTTACCAAGTCGTTATTGGAGCGTATGTGGTTAACCGACACACTAACATGGACTAGTAAGAGCGGCAAAGGGTAACTTGACTTTATTATAGATCGGTGGAGCATGTGTGGTTAACCGACACATTGATTAGGTAATATTGTTGAGGGTACCAAGTCAATTTGTATGGTTATTCACATCTTGTTTATGATCCTCGGCATCCTAGTCACAAACTTGAGAGGGCACAATCGAGATTCAAACATGCCATTGAAAAGTTCAATGTATCTCAAAAGATCTAGGAGTTTCAAAACCAATAAAACCTAATGATAAAATATTTCGTTCTTATGGTGGAAATTGATAAATCGTCATTTACCTACCTTCAAATATTTTATAGTGTGGATTACGGCATCCCTCTTCCACCTATAAATAGTTTGTTGGATCCTCGCCTTAATATTTCATTTGGGTGACTTATTAAGGACTCTTAATCTAATGAAACTTATCTTCCTTTTATTCCAGATGTCTTCCAATAACGTTGTTGGCTCAAACCCTACAGGCTCCTTTTCCCTAATGAACTTGTGTGGTAAGGTCATCTTTGATGGATCCAACTTTAATGAGTGGATCAGAAACATCAGGATGATTACCCGTTATGAGGATGAAGAATATGTCCTTGACAGGGAGCTTAAGGTTGTTAATGAAGCCACTGCTACCCCTGAAAAGTTTGCAGAGTTCATTGCACATGAGAAGGATGCCGCTAAGGTGTCCTGCATCATGATGGCCACAATGACTCCGGAACTCCAAAAATCTTATGAAGATTTCTACCCCTATGAGATGCACCTAGATCTGATGGAAAGGTACCATCAGAGCGCGCGTCAAGAGAGGTATGAAATCATTTCCTCCATGATAACCGCAAGGATGAAGGATGGTGAACCCATCACCGGTCACTTGTAGAAGATGCAGAGGTTCGTTGACCGGTTGCTAAAGCTCAATGTTGACTTCCCTGAGGAATTGGCAATTGACATCATTCTCCATTCCTTACCTTTAAGTTATGATCAGTTTTGTTTGACTTATCATATGAACAAGGAGGAAGTCACACTTAGCAAACTTCAAGGACTCTTAAGGACAGCTGAAAATGGCCTTAAGGGTAAAGCGGTTGCTACTTCTACTCCTTTAACAGCCCCTGTTCTTGCAATTGGGCAAGGGAAGGCTAAGAAGAGGAAAAGCCCTTCGAAGGGTACCAAGGGTAAGACTCTTGATGGTTCCTCTTCAAGTGGGACAAAGAAAGGTCCCATTAATCCTTCTTCAAACCCAAAGGAAGCACAATGCTTCTATTGCCAGGATAAGGGACACTTCAAGCGAACCTGCGCCAAATATCTGTAAAATGTAAAGGATGGGAAGGTTAAACCCACCCATGCAGGTATTTACACAATATTTTCTACCAACTCATCTAATGCTAATTCTTGGGTTCTTGATACAGGGTGTGGTATTCACATTTGTACTGATTTGCAGGCACTAAAAAGAAGTGAGCAAGTGGAGCACGGGAAGATAAACTTAGTCATGGGCAACAGGAAAGCATCACCTGTTACCAAGATAGGAGTTTATTCTTTATTGCTTAATAATGGATTAATGTTAGATTTGAATAAGTGTTGTTACTTGCCCGAAATGGCGAGAAATATTATTTCTTTTCATGGCTTGTACAAACAAGGTTTTTCATTTTCATTTGATAATAAAAATGGTGCTATTAATGTTTATTACAATGATGTATTTTACTTTAAAGCAATACCTTGTGATGGTGTATATGAAGCTGTGAATGTTGTAGAAAATTTAGGAAATAATGTATTGTATATTGATTCTTCTAGCTTGGATAAAGCATCTTGTGCCATTGTTGTATTGGACATGTTAACAAGAAGCGCATAGGCCAAATCCAAAAGGCTGGAGTCTTGGAATCATTTGACCTCAAGTCAGATGATAGCTGCGAGTCTTGCTTACTTGGAAAAATGACAAAGTCACCCTTCACAGGTACTTATGAAAGGGGTGAAGGTTTGTTGGACCTTGTACACACGGATGTGTGTGGGCCCTTCAGAGTTGCTACAAGGGATGTGAATCGTTATTATGTGACTTTTACTGATGATTGTTGGGTTTTGAGCATTCTAACACTTCCTAAGTGTACATGCAACCCTAAATATCTTGGATCTATGTTTTCTTTATTATACATGCAAATAAGAACTTCCAAGGTATTATCCTAATCTAGCATACAAATCAATGAATGTAACAAGATAGAATACATACCTCTTTGGTGTAGAAAGTCTTCATGAAGCTTGAGTGCCTAGTGCCCCAAGTGTGACACCTCAAATGGAATCACAATCACCAAAACACTTGAATAACTTGAGAGAATTCTACAACTCATGAAATCGGCTAGCCCTTTCACTTCACACACTAGTGGCCGATTTTGGTCAAGAATAAGATGCTTATATAGTTAGGGTTACACCATGTAAACCCTAATTGACATGGCCTTTCATTTCCATGATCCATGGGTACAAATACACCATGGAGCATCCATGGACCATCCTATGGGTTTTAGCCCAACTTGATTATCCATGGAGCATTAGCCCACTATACAAGTATGGATGATTTACACAATTAACCCACATATTTAATTAGTCTTCTTTTGATCACTTAATTAATCCTAGATTAATTCTTGATCAATACTAATTAAATAATCTTATTATTCTTATTATTAATATACTAGAACTTATAATATATTAATAACCATAAGTGTCTTATTTCTCTCATTATAGTCTATCCAAGTGCATGATGGTATGCAACCCAAATGGACCATGCCGGGTCGGGTCAAGTCTTACCAATTATAGTTATGGACTTAGACATTAATCCAACAGTCTCCCACTTGGATAAGTCTAAAACTATTATTGTGTATGACTTCAGGAACCAACTGGCAATCGTAGCTCTCAAAAGCTTCTGTCGAACTCTGACCTTGTAGATGAACTCTGACCTTTGTCAATGACTTGTCCATTAGATAAGGGATCATATATTCCTCCATTCTAGATATCATATGGACTGAGACATGGATTATAATCATTCTCTCTGTCCATTTGTTGTTTCCCGATTTGCGATTTATGACGACTGACTAATTGAACAAATCAAATCAGTCCTGGCCCGACCGAGCACTTCCATTTGTCATCATCAAATCATCGAGGGGCCCACATATATCGCTTTTATCCCGAAGGTAAAAGGAACGGATAAACTTCGACTCATATGGCTTGTTCTACTACTTGTTGAATCATACACAAAGGCACGTTTTATAGCACCGAGTTACCAAATGCGTTTTCGTGCAATCAATGTACTATCAACTCATAGTAACAACTCATATCTCTAGGTTTGAAGAATATAAGATATTATCGTCTCATGATCACTCGTGATAAAATCCATGAAGTGATTCCAATGAGCGCGGGTTGAATCCAATACTCAGAACTTATGAGCACTCATGAGTGTTGTAGCCCTTTGTCCAACACCTTAGACCTCTACAAGCCAACCCATGACAGTCTTAATTCATATCTACTTCCAACATATGACCGACTGTGGATGGTTTGAATAACTTAGTCATTCCGGAAGAATAACCCAGTTTATTCGGGAAGTCAAAACATGCAAAATGAAACACAATAATAATTGAATCCAATATGGTATCAACCCTTTGAACATAAATAAAACACCTTTTATTTATCACCATATGATTACATATTATTCATTGTATACTGTTTCAGCTATCAACTTTATTCTTGAATTTAAAACCATAGTTGTCCCATGCTCCAAGCATGTACACTATGTTTTCTAAACACTAGTCATGCCATACACCAAGTATGCATACTATGTTTGTCTATGATCTTTACTTTGTGAACTAGATCAATTGAACATAACTTCAATGATTCTCTTTTCACACTCCCAAATCCTTACTGCAAATGCAAGAATTCCAAATGCATGCCATTTACTGAAATCTGTTAGATTCTAAACTTATATGCATTGATCTTCTTGTAATGATTATGTACAAAATCAGAAAGACTTGACAACAATCATTACAGAGCATTCCAAAGGAGATCAACTCCTTGGAAACATCCTTCTTGCATTAAGTTTCGTTAATCTTACACAGATTGAAAATTCTAACTTTGAAACATTTCCAGATTCCATTTTGACTATCACTTCTGAACAAGAGTTGCCTCCTTACAGATTATGTCAATATGGTCCTTCCAGAATTATCACTATACTTCCAACTGTCCTTGAGCAACCAATCTTTGGTAAACCTTAGATTGTCCTCGACAATTGTTTAATCCTTTTAGTCATATCCAGTTCTAAACCTTTTCCCTTCTTAATGCCCTAGGCATTTGGAAAATTTTAGAAAGGATGAATATAGCACATGTAATCGATCCTATATCCGAAGCATATGGGAATCGATTAATGATGTCTCACATAAAGACTAAACCAGTCTTTTGCTATAACATTTCCATTTTTATTTGCCAAGTTCTCATAATTCAGATTATGAAAAGGGATGCCGTAATCATAATCGAATTTTAGAACGCAAATAATGGACCCATATACAGAATTTCCTTATGTTGAGCCATTCCAACATGAAATTCATATATATATCCTTGACTAAATGATTAAAACCTCACGATCTAAGCTTATAGATTTGAGATGAAGCATAATTTCCTCTCCCTTAATTATAGCAAAACAACTTTTCCCAATTGAAACCTTTTGTTTTCTATAATTAACATTGCTAACTTGCAATACTTATCATAATTATCATGCTCCCACTAACATGATGATTATTAGCATAAGACTTATGCTCCCACTAGCTTTGACATGTTCTCAGAAATCACCTGGACTTCTAGAAATCAATACTTCATTGACTTTCTTACCAAAGTTCAGATTTCTGATACTAGATTGTTTTGATAAAACTTTATCAAAATCATACACCTTCCCTTAGATAGCACACTTGTGTGTCTAAACAATTATGAAGAGGTATGCCGTAATCATAATGGTTAGACTTTTTTGCCACTTCTCACAAGTCCAGGTTAGTGTGCCGGTAAACCACACACGCTCCACTAACGACTTTGAGAATGCAAATATCACAATTGCTATCTAGCTAAAATCTACTTAGTGAAAGTGTTTCCTCACCATCATTTTCATGAATCGGAGAGAAACCTTATGACACTTAGATTTATATGGTGTATGAGTTCCTACCCATATGAATTTGTCAAAACCATAATCACAAGACAAAGATAATGACAAATCCAAAACCATATGGATTGAACTCACTCTTAATTTCTTGCCACCTGGCAGCTAGAGGGCCTGCCATTTCTTCCAAGTTGTTGTGCAACTAATTGAGAACTCTAAGAACTCATATGAAAAGCCAACTTTAACTGGAATGGGCACAGAATATGTCAACACGATAGGTTATAAACCGCAAGTCGTGTGCTAGTGAAGAACTTCAGGTTCTATTCTTGATTAGTTCTTGAGACTTTCAAGACCTTTAAGACTCCCACTGTCCTCTTGACATATAAGACTCCCTTGTCAAACATCCAAGATATAGTGCGGATTCTAATCAAGACAAACACTTCACATAATTGGCCTTAGTTGGTCTTTGTTTTATCCAAAACATCACAACTTACCAATTTCAAATGTACAAGAGTAGAAAACTTTTACTCTTACATTTGACAAGTGTTTTAAACCTTCTTTAAGACATGTCACTCAAGTTACAATCTTGGAGTAGGACTCTAAGACTTGTATTGGAACGAAGTATGACTCATCTTTTTGATTTAACCATTTCAACAATTCAAGTTCCTTTTCTTAGTCATAAAAATGGACTAAGATTTTCCTTAGAGAACTAATTGTGCTATGGTTTCTTAATCATTAAGATGATCACAAAAACTGATACTAAAGTACTCTCCCATCTTTTCAGATTTGAGAAACTTTTATCCTTCTGCCTAATTTGATTCTTCTTATTCGCTCTGCCATACATTGGAACCTTTTCCAATGTCTCAGAGTTACACTTAAGCTTGTAAGTATAATCATATTTACTGAGCTTTAGTAAACTATGACGAATAGTCTTATCAAACTTTTGTGGTGGACTTAATCAGTGCACAAGAATGTGTACTCGATCCCTTAGTCCTTTACTTGACTCACACATCCATGTGAACAAGTAATTAGTCTTAATTTTTCCAATACTTGAAAGTTCTCATTCATCATGCTATACAACTTGCATGATTCCAAGTTCCGGTCCGATTGAAACTTGGGTGATGAGAATCTTTCCTTATTTGGTAAATCTATACATTACCACAAATGAAAGAATCAATTTCATATTTCCACTCTTGCTCTTAATGGAATCATATAAGCAACAATTTTTCCTCAAATGCCATTGTAAGGATATTTTAAAATAAATAAAATCAAAAATTTTTCCTTTATTTTAAAACTTTGCGGGAAAAACTTGTCCTTACAATTCATATGAAAACTTGTTGTTATCTATTCCTAAGCAATATCTCATAACTCCTGAGAAGTAGCTCAAGAATCCGATCTTCAAACTATGCGATAGAAATCCATCTATGCGATCAGATTCAGCATATTCCTTCTTTAAGTTTCTTCACTTTTCTTTGATTCTTAAAACATCACCATGTGACCCAGTCACATCATGTATCAAGAATCTCAGAATAGAAACTTAACAGAGTTAGATAGTGGAATTTACCTGAAGTAGAGTCAAACTTATTGACTTTAACATCCTTAGGTAAATTTGGCAGCTTCGCAACCAATGCCCCTTCCTTTGGCAACATAAACATATGGACCCTTTGATAATGGTACACGGGACTATCACAGACTTAGCTTTTCTCTTTACCATTTGGTCAACCGAGTTGACTATGGCCGATCCCTTTCCATTGGGAAGAGAATGCTTTACTAGATATCCAATGTCATCATTGTCAATGTCCATCAAGTTTTAAGGAAGTTGATCTTAACAAATAGATAAGATCATTAAGGGTCTTGTCATAGTCTGTTTCATAGGTGTTCCAAAAGAACTCACTATGTGACTCAGAAAGTAGTTGAACCACCAACTTTCTCAAGACTTTGACACCCAACTCTCCCGGCTTGTCAATATGTGACTACAACTCCAAGATGTGTTCACACCTAGACCTTGCCTTGCCAATAGGGCTTGAGTGACCTTAAACTTTTCAAGAACTTGTGGGTTAGGGAGATTAGTTGGAGGAGGAGAAAGAAGTATGATATCCATGGGACATCATCTTCATTAGGAAACCTTGTTTCAAGAGATTTGGGAAGATCGTAGGTGTCTAAACCAGACATCTTTTGGGAGATATTCAAGATAGTTGATTTAAAGTCCTTAATATGACACCCAATATGAAATATTAAGGCTAGGACCCAACAAACTATTTTATAACTTAGAAGAGGTATGCCGTAATCTAAGATATAAAATATTTGAAGGTAGGTGAATGACGATTCACCAATTTCCACCAAGATAAACGAAATGTATTATTAGGTTTTAATTGGTTTTGAAACTCCTAGATCTTTGAGATTCATTGAACTGTTCAAAGGCATGTTTCAATCTCGAGTGTGCCCTTCAGGTTTTGTGACTGGGATGCCGAGGATCACAAAACAAGGTGTGAAGTAACCATGCAAATCACTTGGTACCCTTAATAAATTACCCCTCAATCGATGTGCCGGTTAACCATACACGCTCCATCGATACTATGATAAATATTAAGTCACCCTTTACCTACCTTGTTAAGTCCAAGTTAGTGTGCCGGTTAACCACACACGCTCCACTAACGACTTAGACAAAGTGTAAAGTGTAATTTCATGGGTTAGCACCTTATTCACATTTTTCCTAAGTAACTAAGATTGGGTATTATTAAGAGTTTAGTTACTTAGTATTATCATTAATACTTTTAATGAAGGAGAATTATAGTTTTGTCAAACCCGTTCGGGTAACGACCCTCCACCGGTCAAGCAAGCGGTGGGTGAGAGTGGACACCCATTAAGTTGCCATTTTATAGGCAACAACCTTATACCCACCTTATAGACCGGCTTCGTGAATGAGGCGTACTAGCGGTAAGACTGACTTTACTCTTATACATATATATATTATTAACTTATAATATTATAAAGTATAAGGGTTGAATTTTAACTTTTAAAATTCTAAGGGCTAACTTGGAATTAAAGTATTCATAAGAGAAAACTTTACAAATTCCAAAACTTGAGGGCAAGTTTTGAAACTATTCAAAACTAATTAATTCCATAACTTATGTGTTTAAAGTAGTTTTAATCCAAAAACTCTTCAAGTTCCATAACTTGAGGACAAGTTATGGAAGACTTTAAACTAATAAAAGAACTAACTTTTCCTTTATTTTATAACTTATGGATTTAATTATGGTTACATATTTTTCTTTTAATGAAGTGACTCTTGAACTTCCATAACTTGAGGACAAGTTATGGAGTCATAAAAAATTATTCAATGACACAAGACTCTTCATTTTGTAAGCATTGCCAACTTTTATGAATTTTATGAGTCTTTAATGTGACTCTTCATGTAACTTGAGGACAAGTTACACAAACACATTTTATACTCAACTCTTAGATTAAAATGGATTGAAAACAACTATTTCAATTAACTTTTCTATTAATCTAAGCAACTCATAAGAACAAGATAATTCAAATCAAACTTTTTCATGTAATTAGTCTAAACCTTAAACTAATACAAAACATGAATCTATTGACAATTATCTTTGAAAATGGATTAGCATGAACATTACCACATCAAAAAACTAGTTTATAAGTTCAAAACAACTTAGGGTAATGTTCCTAGTCCATTTCTAGCCAAAAAACTCGAAAATATGCTGTCTGGGGGTCCAACTCGTCGAGTGCATGAACCAACTCGGCGAGTTGGATCGATTTGATCACTTTTTAGGCATGGACTCGCCGAGTCTCCTGATGGACTCGCCAAGTCTGATGATCAGACAGCAACAACTTCGATTTTTTTAAGCAGTTTTGCAAGTATAACAAGAAGGCATAAATAACACTGTTGGGTTTTGAGCATTCTAACACTTCCTATGTAACAACACAAATTTTCAAACAAATTTTCATTTTTAAAAATAAAGTATTTCCATTCAAAACAAGGCATAAATAATTTAAGTATCATGTCAAATACAAACTGTCTAAATCCCAAGATCATAAAAACATCCTTTAGTGTGTATCGATCACGTCGGCGCCTTCCCACGGTCCTCGCTAGTACCTGAAACACATACATAACAACTGTAAGCATAAATGCTTAGTGAGTTCCCCAATATACAACTTACGCACATACGCCTTTCCAGGCCCTGACCTTCCGGTCCATGTGTCTCAGGGGACTTCCGTCCCTGCTGGGTAAACCTTCCGGTCCTACCCACGCCGACCTTCTGGTCCATCACACAACATATCGCCTTCCGGCCCATAACATATTGCCTTCCAGCCCATAATATAATCGCCTTCCGGCCCATGACATACATAGCACATATAACAAATAACTTACCACATATAGCATACATATCACATATCATATCTGACCTTCCGGTCACACAGTCAAACCCTTCCGGGTACAGTATAGTGAGAAGACTCACCTCGTGAATGCTGAAAGCTAGCAAATCCTGAAATCACTCGTGCACAATCCGACGAGCTACAACCTCCCTATAACATCACATATGCCTCATTAACACTTATATCCTCTAAGTGTGACTATCCCTAAGAAGTCAGACTTAGGTCAACTCTGGTCAACGGTCAACTCGACCGGACTCGGCGAGTGCCATGGCGACTCGGCGAGTCTAGACGTCCTCCCCAACTTCCCCTGATGTTCCCTTTCTACTCGTCGAGTATTCCTCTTGGCTCGACGAGATCCTCGTGGAAGAATCGCGGGGCCACCCCGACTCCACTCGCCGAGTCTGAAGAACAGCTCGACGAGTTTCAGACAATCTCCAAGCTACTCGCCGAGTCTGTTCGTCGGACTCGGCGAGTCCATGCCATGCAGTCGATCAAACTGCTTCCTGAGATAAGTATTGTCCCGAAATACACAAGCATGGGACCTTCTGGACCTCTAAGGTCCTAATACAGGGTTATAATCGTTTGGGTAACAAGGTACTAATCCATCTAATCACCAAATGGGTTCCATAAACCCTAAATCCATGCACACATCAACATAACAGAAAAGATCCGAAATATTACCTGAATAACGCACTCTCTGTGTCCCCAAACCGCAGAACTCGAATCCCTTGTTGTTCCTTTAGCCAAAACTCTTCTCCTCTTTGCACAACAATTTCTTCAAGGCCCTAATATCCTTCAATCTTGCTCTAGATGCCCACAGCCGTTTAGGGTTCTTCTCAGTCGACTAAAGACGGACAATGACGGCCTATAAGTGCATTATATACGTTCCAAAACCAAACGGCTAGGGTTTCCGCTGAACAGCGTAGACTCGCCGAGTCCATATCTGGACTCGTCGAGTCCAGTCGCGAACCCGCGACCAAGTCTGCGATCCTACTCGGCGAGTCTAGGCTCCAACTCGCCGAGTCCCCTCTTAAATCACCCCAAAAACATAATTTAACAATACCTGAGATTCCGGGCTGTTACAACTCTCCCCCACTAGGATTAGACTTCGCCCTCGAAGTCTCACTCTGCAAATAGCTCCGGATGCTGCTCCCGCATCTCACGTTCCGGCTCCCAAGTCATTTCCGAACCTTTCCGGTGTTGCCACTGGACCAACACCAGAGGTACCTCCTTGTTCCTCAGAACCTTTATCTTCCGATCCCTGATGGCCACTGGTCTCTCGGCATAATTCAGGCTCGCATCCACCTGAATATCCTCCAATGGAACCACTGCCGACTCATCGGCTATGCACTTCCTCAATTGCGACACATAAAAAGTGTCGTGGATCTGTCCCAACTCCGCTGGCAACTCCAACCGATAGCCTACTCGGCCTATCCTTGCAATCACACGAAATGGCCCAATATACCGGGGCCCCAACTTGCCCCTCTTCCTGAATCGAATCACTCCTTTCCAAGGAGAGACCTTCAGGAGAACGAAGTCGCCGACTTGAAACTCAAGCTCGGATCGGCGCCTGTCTGCATAACTCTTCTGTCGGCTCTGGGCGGTCAATAACCTCTGTCTAACTTGCTGAATCTGTTTAGTCATCTGAAGCACGATCTCTGTGTTGCCCATCACTCTCTGTCCCACCTCTCCCCAGCAAATGGGGGTCCGACACCTCCTACCATACAACAGCTCAAAAGGTGGCATACCAATGCTCGAATGATGGCTGTTGTTGTAGGAAAACTCTGCTAAGGGCAAGTATGTATCCCAGCTACCCCCGAAGTCTAACACACACGCTCGAAGCATGTCCTCCAGCGTCTGAATCGTCCGCTCGCTCTGACCGTCTGTCTGGGGATGGTATGCGGTACTAAAATGCAATTTAGTGCCCAGCTCCTCATGGAATTTCTTCCAGAACCTGGAAGTGAAGCGCACATCACGGTCTGAAACAATCGAGATCGGCACTCCATGCCAAGATACCACTTCTCTCACATATATCTCCGCCAACTTCTCCGCTGAAGAGCTCTCGCTGATGGCAATGAAGTGTGCACTCTTCGTCAACCTATCCACAATCACCCAAATTGTGTCAACTCCCTTAGCAGTACTCGGCAATTTGGTGATGAAATCCATAGTGATCTGTTCCCACTTCCACTCGGGGATCTCCAATGGCTGTAACTTGCCATGCGGTCTCTGGTGCTCGGCCTTAACCCTACGGCAGGTCAACCACCTCTCAACGAACCATGCCACGTCCCTCTTCATACAGGGCCACCAATACTCTTTCCTCAAATCCAAATACATCTTCGTAGCACCGGGATGGATCGAGAATTTCGATCTATGAGCCTCTTCCATCAAAGTAATACGTGTACCGCCCACGAACGGTACCCAGATCCGACCCTGAAACGTCATAAGCCCTCGTCCATCCTTAACGAACTCTGAAATTAACCCCACAACCCGCTCTTTCTTCTGCATTTCTGGCCGCACAGCCTCGGTCTGTGCCCCACGAATAGCATCCAATACTGGAGTCATCACAGTCAGTCTCAAGCATACATCTCGCAATGGAGTGCTCTCCGCCCTGCGGCTCAACGCGTCGGCTACCACATTAGCCTTGCCTGGGTGGTACAGGATCTCACAATCGTAATCCTTGACCACATCCAACCACCTCCTCTGACGCATATTTAGGTTGGGCTGATCCATCAAATATTTCAAGCTCTTATGGTCCGTGTATATCGTACATCGAACCCCATACAGGTAGTGACGCCAAATCTTGAGAGCGAATACTACTGCCCCCAACTCTAAATCATGCGTGGGATATCTCGCCTCATGAGGCTTCAGCTGCCTCGACGCATAAGCTATCACATGACCCCTCTGCATCAACACTGCACCCAGTCCCGAATTGATGCGTCGCAATATACTACAAAATCTTCCATCCCTTCCGGGAGAGCTAATACCGGGGCTTCGCACAACCTCTGGCGGAGTGTCTCAAAGGAGGTCTGCTGCTCGGGCCCCCATGAGAATGCCACACCCTTCCGGGTCAATCTGGTGAGCGGCACTGCGATCTTGGAGAAATCCTTAATGAATCTCCGATAATACCCTGCCAACCCAAGGAAGCTCCTGATCTCAGAGGGTGACTTCGGCACCTCCCAACTCATCACCGCCTCAACCTTGGCCGGATCGACCAATATCCCTTTCCGATTAACAACATGTCCTAGAAATTGGACCTCCCGCAACCAGAAGTCACATTTGGAGAACTTTGCATAGAGCTTCTCCGACCTCAATACCTCAAGGACCTCCCTCAAATGCTCCTCATGCTGCTCTCTAGATATCGAATACACCAGAATGTCGTCGATAAATACAATCACTGACCGATCCAACATCGGTCTGCATACCCTGTTCATGAGATCCATGAACACAGACGGGGCATTGGTGAGCCCGAAAGGCATCACCACAAACTCATAATGCCCATATCGCGTTCTAAACGCTGTCTTCTGGACATCCTCGTCCCGCACTCTCACCTGATGGTACCCTGACCTCAGATCGATCTTGGAAAACCAAGATGCTCCCTGCAACTGATCGAATAAATCATCGATCCTCGGCAACGGGTAACGGTTCTTGACCGTCAACTTGTTCAACTCCCGGTAATCAATGCACATCCGGTGTGAACCATCCTTCTTCTTGACGAACAGAATAGGTGCTCCCCATGCCGAGCTGCTCGGCCGAATGAATCCCTTCCCCAGCAACTCCTGGAGCTGCGAGGACAACTCTTGCATCTCTGGAGGTGCAAGACGATAAGGCACTTTAGCAATAGGCGCGGCCCCCGGAACTAGATCGATACCAAACTCTACTTGCCTCACAGGAGGTACTCCCGGCAGCTCCTCGGGGAAAACATCTGGAAACTCATGCACCACAGGGACCTCCTCAACTGACTTCGGTCTCTCGGAAACCTCCCGCGTATCCATCGCATACGCCACAAAACCCTTACAGCCCTGCTGTAGAAACTGCCTCGCCCTAGCGGCCGAACAAAAAGCTGATCCCGAACGGGTACCCTCACCGTACACCGAAAGAACTCCCCCACTATGGTCTCGTATAGTCACCAGCTGACGCTCACAGTCGATGACAGCGCCGAATCGGCTCAACCAGTCCATGCCCACGATGACACAGACATCACCCATCGCAATAGGAATCAGGTCAATCGGGAATTCGACCCCGAAAATCTCTAACACGCATCCCCGGAGAACCTCCGTGGCACAAATCACTCTCTCGTCAGCTATAGAAACCCTCAGAGGCCGACTCAACGACTCACGACTAACGCTGATATGCTGACTAAAGGCTAGAGATACAAAGGATCTACTCGCACCCGAGTCAAATAACACTAAGGCAGGCACAGAGTTCACAAGGAAAGTACCTACGCATATAATAACATAAGCATAACATCTCGACATTAAAGATAAATACATGAATTACAGCATACCTGCCACAACATCGGGCGCAGCGCGGACCTCCTCCGCAGTCAGCTGAAAGGCTCTCCCCCGAGCCCGCGGGGCCTCGGCCTTCACCGGTCGGGTCGCAGTAGCCCTGGCAGCAGGTGCAGATCCCTGAAGAAGCTGAGGGCACTCGGCCTTCCTATGGCCTGTCTGGTTGCAATGAAAGCAAACCGTAAACCCCTTGGGGCACTCCCTAGCAATGTGCCCCTCCTTGCCACACTTGTAGCAAGCACCAGATCGACATACCCCATCATGACTCTTGCCGCACTTCTCGCAAGTGCGGCCCTTCGAACCTCCTGTCCTCGAATCGGCGGACTTTATCCGCTTGGCTGCCGGCTGGGACTGAGCCGGTCGCCGGTCCACCCGCTGAGACTCGGCCTCCTCCCTGGCCTGGGTCTCCAACTCGATCTCGCGCTTCCTGGCATTTGCCTGAAGCTCAGCAAAAGTATGGTAGGTGGAGTTTGACACAAACTCCCGGATATCCCTCCTCAACACACCCAAGTACCGGCTCATCCGAGCCTGATCAGTGGATACCAGCTCGGGGCAGAACATCGCCCTCTCATGAAACTTCCGCGTGATCACCGCAACAGAATCAGTACCCTGCTTGAGGGTTAAGAACTCCTGTACCAATCGTTCCCTCTCCACCGGGGGAACGTACTCGTCCCTGAACATAGCAGTAAACCCCTCCCATGTCACTGCTGTAATCTCTGCCAGAGTGAAGTTCGCCGTCACGAACTTCCACCAATCCTTCGCTCCCAGACGGAGCTGGTTCAAAGCGAACCGTACCCTCAGGTGCTCCGGGCATGAACAAGTGTAGAAGCACCCCTCTATATCCGCGATCCACCTCATCGCAGCAATCGGATCTTGCGTCCCATCGAACTCAGGTGGCTTCGTGTTGCTGAACTCCCGGAACAGCAACGAGTCACCCCCCTGTGGCCTGGCAGCGGCCACAGCTGCGGTAGCTGCAGCGGCTGCAGCTTCAGTCAATGCGGCGTACCGCTCCTCAAACGTCTCCATCAGGGTGGTCTTAATAGACCCAAACATCTCCGGGATCTCAGCCCGGATCGCCGCAGCTACCTCCTCGTGAATCATCTGACGAATCTCCTCGTCACTCACACCGCTCGTACTCGCCCCGTGGCGTGGTCTAACCATGATGTCTCTGAAATACAACGTAAAACCATCAGAGACTCCATCGAGTATAATCGTACTCGATACGCAACCCTACTCAGTCCCCGATATCCAGGGATTCTTACTTGGGTCTCCCACTGACCCGGTGTCCTCGGTAGTACGGGCCCAATACTACCGACCACACCGCATCAGCGTTCATCCCAAGTCTTCCTCCCCAAACCCCGGATAGTGAGTACTCTACTTCTGATATGCACTATCTACCCGCATACTAGCAAAGCATCTCATATCGGCAAACTTCCCTAGACTAAGGCATCACAAATCAGGCCACTCTAGTCCTATCATGAATACCTAGTCTTCTAGCATGCATAACAATTCATATCATATAATATTGTAAGGTATTTTGGGGATCTTTACCGTTCGGGCGCTGACTGATCGTACACACTGCTTCTTTCTTGCTTACCACAAAACCATTTACAAAAGTTTATGCCTTTATTTAAAAAGTTTCCTCAAATCCTCGGTTTGAGTTCAGTTACCCCCGAAGGTGCACCCGAATCCCTCAAACCAAGGCTCTGATACCAATTGTAACAACGCAAATTTTCAAACAAATTTTCATTTTTAAAAATAAAGTATTTCCATTCAAAACAAGGCATAAATAATTTAAGTATCATGTCAAATACAAACTGTCTAAATCCCAAGATCATAAAAACATCCTTCAGTGTGTATCGATCACGCCGGCGCCTTCCCACGGTCCTCGCTAGTACCTGAAACACATACATAACAACTGTAAGCATAAATGCTTAGTGAGTTCCCCAATATACAACTTACGCACATACGCCTTTCCAGGCCCTGACCTTCCGGTCCATGTGTCTCAGGGGACTTCCGTCCCTGCTGGGTAAACCTTCCGGTCCTACCCACGCCGACCTTCCGGTCCATCACACAACATATCGCCTTCCGGCCCATAACATATTGCCTTCCAGCCCATAATATAATCGCCTTCCGGCCCATGACATACATAGCACATATAACAAATAACTTACCACATATAGCATACATATCACATATCATATCCGACCTTCCGGTCACACAGTCAAACCCTTCCGGGTACAGTATAGTGAGAAGACTCACCTCGTGAATGCTGAAAGCTAGCAAATCCTGAAATCACTCGTGCACAATCCGACGAGCTACAACCTCCCTATAACATCACATATCCCTCATTAACACTTATATCTTCTAAGTGTGACTATCCCTAAGAAGTCAGACTTAGGTCAACTCTGGTCAACGATCAACGGTCAACGGTCAACTCGACCGGACTCGGCGAGTGCCATGGCGACTCGGCGAGTCTAGACGTCCTCCCCAACTTCCCCTGATGTTCCCTTTCTACTCTTCGAGTATTCCTCTTGGCTCGACGAGATCCTCGTGGAAGAATCGCGGGGCCACCCCGACTCCACTCGCCGAGTCTGAAGAACAGCTCGACGAGTTTCAGACAATCTCCAAGCTACTCGCCGAGTCTGTTCGTCGGACTCGGCGAGTCCATGCCATGCAGTCGATCAAACTGCTTCCTGAGATAAGTATTGTCCCGAAATACACAAGCATGGGACCTTCTGGACCTCTAAGGTCCTAATACAGGGTTATAATCGTTTGGGTAACAAGGTACTAATCCATCTAATCACCAAATGGGTTCCATAAACCCTAAATCCATGCACACATCAACATAACAGAAAAGATCCGAAATATTACCTGAATAACGCACTCTCTGTGTCCCCAAACCGCAGAACTCGAATCCCTTGCTGTTCCTTTAGCCAAAACTCTTCTCCTCTTTGCACAACAATTTCTTCAAGGTCCTAATATCCTTCAATCTTGCTCTAGATGCCCACAGCCGTTTAGGGTTCTTCTCAGTCGACTAAAGACGGACAATGACGGCCTATAAGTGCATTATATACGTTCCAAAACCAAACGGCTAGGGTTTCCGCTGAACAGCGTAGACTCGCCGAGTCCATATCTGGACTCGTCGAGTCCAGTCGCGAACCCGCGACCAAGTCTGCGATCCTACTCGGCGAGTCTAGGCTCCAACTCGCCGAGTCCCCTCTTAAATCACCCCAAAAACATAATTTAACAATACCTGAGATTCCGGGCTGTTACATCCTAAGTGTACATGCAACCCTAAATACCTTGGATCTATGTTTTCTCTATTATACATGCAAATAAGAACTTCCAAGGTATTATCCTAATCTAGCATACAAATCAATGAATGTAACAAGATAGAATACATACCTCTTTGGTGTAGAAAGTCTTCATGAAGCTTGAGTGCCTAGTGCTCCAAGTGTGACACCTCAAATGGAATCACAATCACCAAAACACTTGAATAACTTGAGAGAATTCTACAACTCATGAAATCGGCTAGCCCTTTCACTTCACACACTAGTGGCCGATTTTGGTCAAGAATAAGATGCTTATATAGTTAGGGTTACACCATGTAAACCCTAATTGACATGGCCTTTCATTTCCATGATCCATGGGTACAAATACACCATGGAGCATCCATGGACCATCCTATGGGTTTTAGCCCAACTTGATTATCCATGGAGCATTAGCCCACTATACAAGTATGGATGATTTACACAATTAACCCATATATTTAATTAGTCTTCTTTTGATCACTTAATTAATCCTAGATTAATTCTTGATCAATACTAATTAAATAATCTTATTATTCTTATTATTAATATACTAGAACTTATAATATATTAATAACCATAAGTGTCTTATTTCTCTCATTATAGTCTATCCAAGTGCATGATGGTATGCAACCCAAATGGACCATGCCGGGTCGGGTCAAGTCTTACCAATTATAGTTATGGACTTAGACATTAATCCAACAATGATTACTGTAGATATGGATATATTTACTTAATCAAGCATAAGTCAGAAACCTTTGAAAAGTTCAAAGAGTTTAAGCAGGAAGTTGAGAATCAATTGGGTAGGAAAATCAAGATGCTCCGATCCGATCGGGGAGGAGAGTATCTTAGCATTGAGTTCCTTGACTATCTTAAGGAATGTGGGATTGTCTCACAATTGACACCTCCCAGGACACCACAGTTGAATGGTGTGGCTGAGAGACGCAATTGAACCTTGTTGGACATGGTTCATTCCATGATGAGTCAAGCTTCGTTACCAATCTCTTTTTGGGGGTATGCCTTAGAGACTTCCGCCCATATCCTCAATCTAGTCTCTACTAAAAAGGTTGCCAAAACACCTCACGAGATGTGGACCGGGAAAGTGCCCAATTTGGACCACATCAAGATTTGGGGTTGTGAAGCTTTTGTGAGGCGTGAGACTCATGACAAGCTTGAACCCCGAAGCGAGAGGTGTATTTTCATCGGCTATCCACAGAGACCCTTTGGTTACCTCTTCTACAGACCCAGTGATAATGTGGTCTTTGTAGCAAGAAGAGGAGTCTTTCGTGAGAGAGAATTCATAAGCCAAGGGGATATTAGGAGGCAAATTGACCTTGAAGAGCTTCAAGAGTCAAGTGGTGAAGGAACCTCAAATGCTGTCAGCCAACCTGAGGAGGAAACTCCAGTTGAGCCGATAGATGAGTCTATACCTCCAAGACGTTCCACTAGGGTGAGGAACACACGTGATTATTATTATGGTTATCACATCACCACTGAAGGTGATACATTTATCAGTGATAGTACACTAAAAGATTTGGATGAACCTAATAATTATAAGGAAGCCATGACAAGCCCTGAGTCTGCGAAATGGAAGGAGGCTATGGACAGCGAGATTCAGTCCATGTATGACAATCAAGTTTGGAACTTGGTTGACAATGTACCAGGTCGTAAGACAGTAAGGTGCAAATGGATCTTCAAGAAGAAGACCGACATGGATGGGAAAGTACACACTTATAAAGCGCGACTGGTTGCAAAGGGCTTTACTCAAACTCCGGGAGTTGACAATGATGAGACCTTCTCACCAGTAGCTAAGATTAAGTCAATTAGAGTGTTGTTAGCCATAGCTGCATTTCATGATTATGAAATATGGAAAATGGATGTCAAAACCGTTTTCCTTAATGGGAAGTTGGCTGAGGATGTTTACATGGCTCAGCCAGAGGGTTTTGTCGATCTAAAATACCCTAATAGAGTGTGTAAGCTTGAAAATCCATTTATGGATTGAAACAAGCATCTCGTAGGTGGAATCTTTGCTTTGATGAGAAAGTCAAAGAGTTTGGTTTTTCTAGGAGTGGCGATGAGTCTTGTGTATATGTCAGGGCTAGTGGGAGCATAGTTAGCTTCTTGGTGTTGTATGTGGATGACATACTTCTCATAGGAAACGACATCCCAACTTTGAAGGAGGTTAGGGCCTGGCTTGGGAAGTTTTTTGCTATGAAGGACCTTGGGGAAGCTGCCTATATCCTAGGGATAAGGATATTGAGAGATAGGAGTAAGAGACTAATTGGACTTAGTTAAAGTACTTATGTGGATAAGGTACAGAAGAGGTTCAATATGCAAGATTCCAAGAAAGGAGAATTACCAATCCAAAGTAATGCCAAGCTAAGTAAGACTCGGAGTCCGAGCATAGAGGCTGAGATAGCTGAAATGAGTCAGATACCATATGCTTCCGCTGTGGGCTCGATCATGTATGCTATGACTTGTACTCGCCCTGATGTGGCCTTTGCTTTGAGCATGGTCAGTAGATATCAAGGGAACCCTAGAAAGGCACACTGGACAACGGTAAAGAACATTCTCAAGTATTTGCGGAGGACTAAGGACTGGGTCCTTACCCTCGGAGGCAGTGATGACTTGAGAGTGGAAGGATATAGTGATACTAGCTTTCAAACTGACAGGGACAATTTCTGCTCTCAGTCAAGCTGGGTCTTTATCCTAAATGGAGGAGCAATTACTTGGAAAAGTTCCAAGCAGGAGACAGTAGCTGATTCGACTTGTGAATCAGAGTATATAGCAGCAAGAGAGGCAGCAAAAGAGGCGATATGCCTAAAGAACTTCATTGGAGACCTTGGAGTTGTACCAACTATAAAGGAGCCAATGGACATTTTCTATGACAGTGAAAGTGCGGTTGCTTTGGCTAAAGAACCAAGAGATCACGGGAGATCTAGGCACATTGACAAAAAATACCATTTCATCAGACATAGAATAGAAGATGGACTCCTCGTTGCAAAGAGGGTATCGTCAGATGAAAACCCGGCAGATCCCCTCACGAAGGGACTGAGCAGGGTTAAACATTTACAGCATGCGAGGCGCATTGGGCTGAAGGATGATATTAGTTTCAATAATTAGATTCCTGAAACTTGTAAAATGTAATTGACATTTGATGATAAATAAAATTTGTTATTTATTTATGAGTAAGGTGTTACTATCTTGTGTTGATTGTTTACTATGTTTTAATTTTGCATGTTTTACTTCCAGAATAATTATGTTATTCTTCAAACCATCCAAAGTCAGTCATACTTTGGAAGTAAGTATTGATTTAAGACTGTCATGAATTTGGCTTGTATGATTTGTCTAAAGTGTTTTAGACAATGCAATGGTTGCTACAACATTCATGAGTACTCATAAGGGCTGAGTATTGGATTCAACCCACGCTCACTTGCATCACTTCATGGAATTTATCTCGAGTGATCGTGAGACGGTAATATCATATAAATCTTCAAACCTAGAGATATGAGTTGTTGACTATGAGTTGATTATTCATTGATTGTACGAAAACACATTGGTAACTCGATGTTATAAAACGTGCCTTTGTGAATAATTCAACAAGTAGTTAGTACAAGCATATCAGTCGAAGTTTATATGTTCCTTCTAGAAATAGAAGCGATATTTGGGCCCCTCGATAATTTGGTTTTGACCTATGTACCGGGCTCGGTCAGAACCTAATTGATGTGTTCAATTTAGTTCTATGTCGAAAAAAATCGGAGATTGAGAAACAAATGCTGGACAATAAGTAAGACCATGTTCCATGTGTTTGTCCGACTGATATCATGAGAGTAGAGGATTATATGATCACTTATCTTAAATGGCGTATCATCATCATCTTAGTTCCGAGAGACTTTGAAAGAGCTACGATTGCTAGTCAGATTTTGAAGTCATATTTGCAAATATAGTTATTAGACTTATCCAAGTAGGAGACTGTTGGATATAGTGTCTAAGTCCATAACATTATATGGTATGAACTTGACCCGACCCGACATGGTCCATTTGGGTTGCATGGCATTGCAATACTTGGATAGACTAAATGAGAGAATAAGGCACTTGTGATTATTAATATATTATAAGTTCTAATATATTAATAATAAGTATTATTTGATTAGTATTGATCA
Source organism: Lactuca serriola (assembly GCF_051521515.1). Taxonomy (NCBI): domain Eukaryota; kingdom Viridiplantae; phylum Streptophyta; class Magnoliopsida; order Asterales; family Asteraceae; genus Lactuca; species Lactuca serriola. The sequence goes on from NC_136410.1 coordinate 48,857,752, forward strand.
AGTATTAATTTGGTGATCAAAGTGAGACTAATTAAATATATAGGGTTGATTATGACAATCATCAATTCTTTTATGGTGAATTAATGATCCATGGTTTATGGGTTATGGATATAACCACTTGGAGCTCCATGGATAGTCCATGGGAGTTACAAACCCATGGGTCATGAGAAATGAAGAGTCATGACAATTATGGGTCTTCATAATGAAACCCTAATTGTGACACCACTATAAAAGGGACCCTTTGGCTAGAAAAATCGGGACCTAGTGTTACTAGAGAGGGCATAACCGATTTTTGAGTGCAAGAAGTATTCTCTCAAGTTATTCCAAGTTTTGTGGTGTTGTGTGAAGCATTTGAGGCACAACATTTGGGGTGCTAGGCTGACAAAGTCTTGAAGGAATCCAAGCAACAACAAGGTATGTATTTCTACTAGTTTTATGTTTCATATATTCCCCATGCCATGCTAGTTAGGAAATAACCTTGAAAAAGAAATTTGCATGTATATAGAGAAAACATAGATTCAAGGTTATTAGGGTTGCATGTACACTTAGGAAGTGTTAGAATGCTCAAAACCCATCACCAATAATGTCCTTTGGCCTTGACAACTCCAAGGATGCACAGTTCGACATGCCAATCACTCGAAAGGCATTCATCTTCCACTGCTTCAACTCGACTGTTGCCATTCAATCTCCTGACCCGAAGGTAGATAGGGATCTTCTGGAGTTTTAATTGGAGTTTGCTCAACCCCAATACCTGACCTGGAGCTCAAAGAAGATAACTACAGTCAAGGTGATGAAGCCCTATTCAGCAGGGAAATTTATTAATGTTAAATTCAGGGTGACTCGAGGAACCGAAGGCTCAGTCTACCATTTTTCCCTTGCTGATCAACCAAACCTCAACCCCCATGACTGGATACTCCTCAACAACATTCTTCTGTTGAATCCTCAGGAGTATCAGCCAATAATCGATCATGTCAAGTGTATGCTTGTTTGCTACATACATGAGGTAGCGAAGATGGACCAGGAGATTGCCTCTTCCATACACAAGCGACCAATGATCAAGCCCATGGGCAGAGCTGGAAATGTCAATACCATGATCCAGGGGAAGATAGATTCACAGTATCACACAATTATGTTTCTAAGGGGCGAAGGTCAAAAATGTATGTTCGCTCTTGTTGATAAACACCTCTTCTCGACGTCTTGTCTTGAGCATATCTTGGAGATCATACAGAGGTGCGACCAGAACAGTGCTACTGATAAGAAACTATTTGTTGACATTCTGAGGTGGTACATTCTATTCTGACAGACTCTTCTTGCCATTATTCCTAAACTGTTTAAAGTTATAAAGACAGTGAGGCCTGCTCAGAAGAAATAATCTCTCGCCTCATTTGAAGCAAAGGGGGAGATTGTTGAGTCTATTAGGTTGCGTCATGGGCTCGGTCCATAGCCTAGTTTGAATGCCGGTATTACGCCTGTCCAGCCGTGCATAATTTTGTGTTAGGGTTTAGTATATAAGCTGCATGCATGCAGACTTAGAGATTATCGCTTTCATTGTTATTATTTCATATCTTCTGTAAACCCTAGCTCGTCTCTACAGCGGAAGTTCTTTATCGAGCTCTGCTGAGGTGTGACTTTGTTTTGAATCATAAGCATAAGTTTGATTCTATTTTGTGTTCTTTCTCATATTGATCTTAAACTGTTTGATTACTTTTATCGTACTTGTGAAAGATCTAATCGATCTAACAGTTTTTGAACTCATCAAGAACATCAAGGGTCATATGTAACCCTAATCCATACCCATAAGCTTATGATCCACCCATTTGATTTGGATAACCACTTCATGGACTAACCCATAAGCCCATCACAAATCAATAATGGATCATTAGCCCAATCCATATGTATCAATTTAATTAGTCTGTTTTGATCACTAAATTAATTCTTAAATTAATTCTTGATCAATACTAATTAAATAATATGATTCCTTAATTAATATATTATACTTATAATATATTAATAAATCATAATTAACCTCTTACTCAAATATCCTTCCTAACATATTGCTTTGATGAATGCAACCCAAATGGACCATGCTACTATCAGGTCAAGTACATACCAATTATAGTTATGGGCTTAGACACATTTTCCAACATTAATTTCGTCTGAGATCACCTGCAACATACTGGAGCAGAATCTTGTGATCTTTGGTACAATCAAGGAGGGTATCATGGAGGTTTTGGAGGAGCGCTTGGGATCTTTCCGTTATGAGATGGCAGCATTGATGGGAGCTCGCACGTCGACTTTCAGAGAGTTTCGGGCATGTGGGGTCCAGAGTTCTTTGGGGAGAAGGACCCGATCGTGAGTATACATTGGTTAGCGAATGTCGCTAATGCTTTTCGCACTAGCAGTTGTCCCGAGGGAGTAAAGATCGGACTTGCTTCCTCTGTTCTGAAAGTCAGAGCTCGAGATTGGTGTGAAGAGGTTGGGTGTGCCGTAGGAGAAACAATAGTAATTTGATGACATGGAATTACTTTGTGGCTATATTTCGAGTGGAGTTTGCACCAGTGATTGAGGTGCAGCAGTTGGCGAGGGAGTTTCAGGACCTTCGCCAGACTACTGGCAGTAGCTGAGATCACCGCTATGTTCCATGATAGGGTGTTGTTGGTTCTGCAGTATGTGGCGGATGAGGGGATGAAGAAGGCAAGATATCATGAGATATTGAGGAGTGGTATCTGACAGTTTGTGAGCCGATCTAGTTGTAGGAAATTGGAGGATATGATTGCAAGATCCAGAGAGAGAGAGAGAGAGAGATAGAGAGAGAGAGAGAGAGAGAGAGAGAGATTGACTTGGAGATGGAGAGGAAGAGGAAGCCAGATCAGGTTCAGGGGTTAGGGAGTTCGGGCAAGAGGCCTAATGTTTTTGATTCGAGATTGAGAGTCCATCAGGGCCAAGGCCACTACAGAAAGTGCAACAAGACGCACGATGGGGCGTGTAGGGTGGGTGGTTCCAATTGCTTCAAGTGTGGCAGGACAGGTCATATTAGCAGGGATTGCACTGCTACCACCACCACCCAGGTATCTAATCTGATTTGCTTCCATTGCAATCATAGGGGCCATAACAAGGCCAAGCCCGAGTTTAGCAGCGGGAGGACCAGTTGCAGCACCCACTCCAGCGACTCTACGGATTAGTAATGGCCGCTAGGGGGAAGGTGGATGCACCTATTGTGAGGAGCAGAGCTTTTCAGTTGGCAGTCGATGAGGTGCGTGCGTCACCTGATGTGGTGATGGGTATGTATCTTCTCCTTATATATTTATTTATTTTGATTTCTCTACTTATATTTGTTTGTTTTGTTTTTAATATCATTCCTTGTGAATGATATCTCTGACTTGGTATTGTTTGATTTTGGGGCTACACGACATTTTGTATATATTGAGCTAAAAAAGAGGTTTGTTGATGCTCTGGGGGAGCTGCATTGTCTATTAGAGCTTGAGATTGCGAACGATGGATATATCCAGGTATCGGGGGTTCATTGGGGTTGTATTTTGGAGATGTTTAGTGAGCGGTATCCAATTGATTTGGTTCCTATTCCTTTGCGTGGGAACAAGGTTATTTTAGGAATGGACTGGTTGAGCCCCAATGGGCCAGTGATTGATTGCGAGCATCAGATGGTGCGTATTCGGACCGCAAGGGGGGGGGGGGCGAGTTTGTGGGCCAGGGAGAGAGTGCTCAATGTGGGCCAATTCTATGTTTAATAATTAGGACCAGATGCTATCTTCAGTAGGGTTGTTCCGAATATATTGCCCATGTTATGGATACTTGGGAGAAGGGTAAGGCGACTGTGGATGATGTGTCGGTTGTTTAGGAATACCCATATGTGATTCAGGAGTACTTTCCTGGAGTGCCTCCAAAGAGGCAGGTGGAGTTTAGGATTGACTTGGTTCCTGGTGTGGCTCTGATAGCCAAAGCACCATATTGGTTAGCTCCTACAGAGACGCAAGATTTGTCTATACAGCTGCAGGATCTGTTAGACAAGGGGTCCATTCGACTGAGTACTTCTCCATAGGGAGGTCCAATCCTGTTTGTGAAAAATAAGGATTGGTCACATCGGATGTGTATTGACTACCGAGAGCTGAATAAGATAACGGTGAAGAACCGTTATCCACTCCCAAGGATTAATGACTTGTTTGACCAGCTTCAGTGTGCATCTTGGTTTTCCAAGCTCGATCTATGTTTGGGTTATCATCAGATGAGGGTAAGAGAGGAGGATGTGCAGAAGATGGCCTTCCAGACTCGTTATGGTCATTACGAGTTTGTGTGATGCCATTTAGGCTCACCAATGCCCCAGCCGCATTCATGGACCTCATGACTCGTATATACAGACCCATGTTGGATCAGTCTGTAATTATGTTTATCAATTACCACTTGGTCTATTCCAAGACCTAGGAGCTATATAAAGAGCATTTGAGGAAGGTATTGGAGACTCTAAGGATGGAGAGATTGTATGCGAAGTTCTCCAAGTGTGAGTTCTGGTTGCGTGGGGTATAGTTTTTGAGGCACCTTGTCAACCAGAACGGTATTCTGGTCAAACCGGCCAAGGCCGAGGCAGTGATGATATGGGAGGTTCCAAGGTCTCCATCTGATATTCGGAGTTTCCTTGAGTTGGCAGGTTACTATCGGATATTCATTCAAGATTTCTCCAAGATAGCGGTTCCTCCACTGCAAATAAAATGACATTTAATGTCACTAAAAACCAAAAAAGTGCCACTAAAGACCTCCTGGGCAACCAGCGACACACAAAAAAAAAGTGCTGGCACATTTTGGTTGTGTCGCCGCATCTTATTAGCTTTAGTGGCACTTTTCTATTATGCCACTATAGCACTTTTAGGTTTTAGTGGCTCTATTTTTATGTCACTATTTAACTACTAAAATAAAATTTGTTTTCATACTTTTAGTGACATTTTTTTAACACAAAAACTATACTAATAAAATAGATCTTTTTTAATTTTAAATTGAATATAAAATAATAATAAGACAATTAAGATAATAAATGGAAAACACAATATTATTCTACCAATAATATTTTCAATATTTAAAACACAAATGTATTCAAAAGAGTTTAACAAGTCAAAATATAGTGCTATTTACTATTGAACTAAATACTAGTTGAGGAAGAAACATGAAACTTGAATGAGCTCAAACTTTATTTAATTTCTAATCTTGAGTTTTTCTTCAAGGCAAAGAACCGGTTTGGTAAAGAGCATGACCCTGAATCCAATAATTTGTCACCATTGAAAAAGCACATGACATTGTATGAATCTACAAATTTATCCCACCTCCTGCAATAAAAAACTTCAAGTGTTAATAATTAAAACTACTAAAATAATTATCAAATATGACAAACTTTGTATGATCTTTTTGACCTAGGCATTTCTATTATAAAAAACTACTTGAATTATTATTTATACGTATTATAAAAAGATGTACTAATTGGTACTATATAAAAATTGAGATTCATTTTAATTTTTTGAAAATGAGTAGCACTTGCATCAGATAGTTGTTGAGATATTCATATATCTAATGGCAACTATGTAATGCATCTAATGGCTAGCGCTTCATCTTTTATGATCATAGCAGGAATAAAATTACTATATACACAAATTATAAAAAAAATCTAAATATTATATATTGCTTAAACGTCACTAAGAAAAGAAAATATCAATGTTAATTTATATGAAGTGGGTGTATAGAATTACTTTTTACATGAGGCGGGCTACAAAACAACAGGTCATAAAATCCTTCTTTTCCACAATTAAACAGAGGATGACACTTTTGTCCTTTTGACAACCATGAATTCTTCTGTAATTGCATACAAATTAAACCAAAAAAATGATAAGATGACTTACTGTTAAATAAGCAAACCAATGGCCCGCACACAGAGCATCAATATCATTTTCTACATTACGAACCTACACAAAATTTGAAAACAGATTAGGGTGCAACAAAATCTTGATGAAATGAGAAACGAAAAGAAGTTAAAAAGAAACTTACAGCTTACAGCATGGTTGTATGATCCATATGTTATATTGTTGCCGAGCAGCTCTAATATGATTTTCTCGCAGTTTGCATAAGTAAATAGCTTCCAACAATGCAATTTTCAAACAATTAACGTCTGTAGATAGAAGTGTATTTGTAGAAAAAAAGGTTAAAAATTTCAATTCGGTGAATTTGGCGTGGACCTAATGGAAATTAAGTGATCTTGGTATTGACCTAACATTTCACTTTTTGGTGTGCAGTCTATGGTATTGGCAAAAAATCAAACACATGGTGTGCATTTTCCTCTTTACACATCTTGGTACAATCAAACACAGACACAAACAAATAAAGGATGGAGGGCGATTGTACTACACATGGGGGAGAAGCTGATTGCATCGATTGCACAAGTGTGTCAACCCGTAATTTGTATCTTGTAAAGGTCAAACTTGGTCAACTAAAGTAAAAAATATTAAACAAAGGTCACCTAGTATTCTTAGGTGTTGTGTGTTCGGAGGGAAATCATTTAGGACCGAGGTCCCTGGCAGCCGCAAACCGTCGCATGAGCAGCAATAGTTCAGACCACAAACGGTTCGTAGTCGTGAACCTTTTCGGACCGTGAACTCTACCTATATATATATATATATATATATATATATATATATATATATATATATATATATATATATATATGTGTGTGTGTTTGACTGAAAATTTCCTCACTTCTTCACTTTTGACCGAAAACTCAAGACTTTTCTCCCAAGATCTTCAACCGAAAACCCAAGTTTTCTCTCATGTATCATCCGAAGATCATCCAATTCACCTCCGGATCTTATTAAGAACATCTAGTGTTCTTCTCTTCATAATCAATCACCCTTCATTCTTGAGTTTACGGCCGTAAACACCTAAATCTCCTTCATTTCACCAAGAACACACACTAAGTTCCAGCCGAAAACACTTGAATCTTTAAAGGCCAAAAACCCCTTTTTGTGGCCATGAACACCGAAGGTTGGCCGTGAACTCCAAGCAGCTACTTGATTTCGGTTCTAACACTTCTTTTTGAATTGTTTTGTATCAGGATCTAACTCGAGGAACTTATCATCATATATCGAACATTCAATCGAATCACTCACTTAAGATGAGTTCATACCCCTACAATTTACTTTTTAAATGCTTTTAGGGAGGAATACAATTAGAATACAATTTATATTGTGTTAACATTTACATGTGAAACCAAAAAATCAAAGGATTTCTTATGCTTTTATAAGTTGTTAAAATCATTTCAAAAACTCTTTTAAACTATTTTAGATGGCTTTTTATTATAAAATCGTATTCCTTTATATATTTATGTATAAGTATGCTTTAACGGACTTAGGACTATTGCTAAATGCCTTGACTCATGTTCCTTTTTTGGTTGTGGGCTTAGGGTAGGATCACTAGTCCGACTGTCAGCTAAATCATAGTTATATTTTCTAAATATATACATGAATATTAAACTTCATGTTCAAGGTACATACTTAACTCAGTTGCATACAGTGGGCAAATGAGTCTTTTCTACAAATCAGTAACAATTCAAACAAACATACTAGTAAACTATAATAAGTATAGTTTAGAGGATCACTACATACTATTTGTAGAACAGAGAGACAATACATGAGTCAACACATACATACTATTACTATTCATTTACAAGAACAAGAAAGAACTTACATACTATAACAAGAACAAGATAACTAAAATGTGAGATACTATTTCATGGCATAACAATATTCTTGCTATATCATGTTTTGTAACCAGAGTCTCCTGGAGGGAGAGCGTGATTTTGTGTATAGATCTATACGAGATTGACCATCCTACACCTTGTTGCTAGCTATAGTGGAACCTGCAGGTCTACAGGTGACAAATGTCATACCATTTTCGACGCCTGAAGAACGTCGTGTTTTATACTAATCTATCAAGTATGGTTATAACCTTATCACATGTTAACCTAAATTAACCAGTTTGGTTTTCAAGGTAGTTAATGCATCAATAGTGTGTTTTATACAATACTACTATAAATCTTCATATTTCCATTACATTCATACTGTGATATTCTCACATGAGAAATGCATACTATTTTTCGAGTAAAGATAGTTTTACAAATATGGAAAACATACATTTATTCTATTTCAAGTACAAACATACATTTTACACTATTTCAAGAGAACAGAACATACAAACAGTTGAGTCTTGGTAAATACTACTTTTCATTTAAACAGAAAATAGAGGATTTTCTGGGAAGTATACAAACATTTTCACTAGACAGATACGAACATTTTTACTATACATATACAAACATTTTTACTATACATATACAAACATTTTCATGAAACAAATGCAAACACTTGACACTAAAATACTTATGAACTCACCAACTTAAATGTTGATACTCTCTTACTAAAAAGTACTCATAATGCTTTGAATTATGTTTTGCAGTTATTCGTTGTCAATAAAGCACAAAAGAAAAGACTGAAGCAGAAGTCGGACTTAGAAGCTAAAAGAAATCAAAAATGCTGAGGGAGTGACTTACGCCCCGCGTAATGTAATGGTACACGCCGCGTACAGACTTGCCTCAGATAACTTCAATCGCGTGATTATCTTGAGTACGCGCTGCGTAATCCTAAGTACGCCCAGCGTACTTAGGTCGGCTACAAAGACTATAAATGTCGATTTTTAGCTAACCAGGAAGGGGGATTCGACTTCTAACCTAATTTAGTCGACAATTAACTTCTGTTAAGCCGTTTTGAGGGTCTAGAAGGCGGCCGGAAGGCCGTTAAGCTAACAGGAGCGGAGATCGGAAGGATTGGAGAGCGGATACATGTTGGTTATCATATGGATTGCTGACGTGACCATGTTTAGCATTCCATTGTGGTACTTTTCTGTATTTAGTTTCTGATTTAGGTGTAAAAACCTTTTACTTTGTGTTTATGATTGAATGAAGCTTTGATTATTAGACTAATTGCTATATTAAATAGTTTATTTGTGTTTAATTTATCTTGCCAAGCTTGTTAAAAGATCCTCATATGTTAATGATGATTATTTTCTGTTAATTGTTAAGTGAATTAAGTTGTATGAACATCTGCTTGATTTGCTTGTCTCTTATGATATTTGATGACCATCGAGATTATAAGACTAGAAATAACGAATGTGAAACTAGGATTAATTTGAGAATAAGTAAGTTAATGTGTGAGCCTTGTTTGATGACCATCAACAAGAGGTTAATTAAATGTCTAAATTGATTAACTATATTTACAAGTCTTGCTCGATACGAACTGAACACTAGGAGGCATGTTAGTTTAATCAATTGATCACTGTTTAAATTGACTTGTTTGCTAAAGGATTAGTTATAGTGAACGCGAAACTAATCATTTTAGGAATCGGTGAACATGAATAAATGAATTTGTGTATGCAATTATCTATGTTTTTAAGGTGTAATTTATCTAAACCAAAGTACCTGAAGAGATTTGCTTTCCTGTTAGTTTATCGAGAGTAGTTAATTAATTGTTAGTTTGATTATTATTTATTCTTTTCGTGTAACCTGTAACCTATAATTAAATATATTAAATTAATCCACCGTTCCCTGTGATCGACACCCGACTTACCTAAGCTATACTGTAATCTGACTAGGTACACTGCCTATAAGTGCATAGATAGTCTAAGTTTGTTAGGTTATAAATATTAAAATTAGTGGGTACTTTTGTGCACATCAAGTTTTTAGCGCCGTTGCCGAGGAACGGCTTGTCATTAATTTATTTTATTTGATTATTCGTTATTTGTTTTTAGTTAGTTTTTATTTTTAGTTTTTATTTTTAAGTTTGATTTTCGATGATATCATTTCACTTGTCGGAAAGGTTCTTGTTTTTATTTTGCAGGAATTTGGGATTGTACACATTGCTTGACTTTACTTTTTGCATGGGTTTCGAGAATGAAAGCGATTAGGGAATTCTTGACCTGCTTAGCCTACTACTTTGTTGATTTGTCCAACTCAATCCATAAGGTGTAGTATAGCAAGGCGTATTGTGGTGGTTAAGTGGAAGACCGAGCTCTTGCTGTTCTTGACTAGTTAGGTCACTTCTTGTTCCGCTTCTAGTTAAAGGTGCAAGGAAAACAAAGGAAATATTCTAACGGGTCCCGAAAGTGGGTGTTTTCGCAAACCAATTCTTGCATGCAAAGGTTTTTGATCAACCATTGTTGTTTGATCTTGACAAAGATAAGTGATTATGACATCTCAGTTTTTTTTATTACTCATCGTGAAGTCATCATTAGCTTAAGAAATTAAAAAAAAATTAAAAAAAATAAATAAGTTTTAAGTCCCTAGATTAATTGATTAAAGAGAAAAGGATATTCAATTAAAAGAAAAAAGGAAATTTTCATTTAAACTTACGCCTTGCGTAATGAACCCCGAATCGCGAATGAACATTTCAGGGTTTTGGGGTTACGCTCCGCGTACCCTTTTGTTACGCCCCGCGTACATCGGCGACTAGGTATATCTCTTGACCCTTTGACTTCGCTGTTATTTTCAAACCCAATTCCTTTCTCGCATAAGCTGTGACGGCAAATCTCTCCAAAACTTTCGATTGTGCTTCGTTCTTGTTAAATTCAACACTCAAGTAAGCTTTTTCGGTCACTCTATGTTATGGATTTGTGTTTAATTCGAAGGAATAAGCTGCATTTAGCTTTTCCTTGAAATCTAGGGTTTATATATTTCTCGAATTAGGGCCGATTTCGCAAATGTATGTGTTGATTAGGGCTTGAATGGACCGATTTCGGTTAATACACTAAACCCTCGAACCTAATTTCGTCTTAATCCCGTCCCACGCCATCGATTTGAGCTTGGGGTCGTACGCCAAGCGTACCCCTGTGACTTCGAGTTCTTGACTCTGGCTTCGATTTTTGACCGCTATACATGTTTCCTGTTAAATGTTTTCTAAGGATTGATTCATATTTTTTAGGGAGGTCCCGATTTTTCTCCTACTGCCTTGGACCACACGGTTGGTTCCGTTTGGTAACATGCATGCCCCATGTGTTTGACTTATTAGACAACCTGCGTATGAGCTTAAATTGACAGTTTTTTGAGAAGGGTATTAATCTTAGAACAAAAAGGGACAGATTCGTGAACTCGGACGTACGCCCAGCGTACGCTGGACGTACGCCCCGCGTAAGTTCAATGTCAAAGGACCAGTTTTTTTTGTTTAAAAATTATTAATGCTGTGATATTTGGTTTGGTTTTGTGTTTTGTGTTAATGTGTGCAGATTATGGCTCGAAGGACACAAAGAACCAACCCACCCGAGGATGTGACCGATCATCGTTTTTTACAATTTCCGCAAACGCTGAACGATGCTACCCGGGCGCGTTACGTCACCAACTTGAGCTTGCTTCTCACAAAGGAGATTGATATTGCACCCTCATTTGATTGGGAATTGGCTACCAGGACTGGACTTGCTGCATTGATCCAGGAATTTTTGCAATACACACACTCGGACGCGAGTGGTGTGGAATTGTTTGTGTGTCAGGGGTGGGCGCGTTTGTTCAGGATCCAGGAGCCTGTATATCGGGAGTTTTTGCTGGAGTTTTACACTACAGTTTCCTATGATCCTAGGAAGGCACTCGATGACAGGACAGCCTTTGCTTTCAGACTGGGAGGAGTGAGTCGGGAATGCAGCGTGATAGAGCTTGCGATTCGGGTGGGTATTTACACAGCCGATGAGACGAGGAGTGTCCACTTCCCGACATTCCTTGTTGACTGTCTCACGGACCGGCCAGAAGACTATAACGAGAACACCTTTTGGGCCGAGATTACGGGAGGAGTTTATACACCATCTACCGCTTGAGGGGGGATGATTCGGTCCACTACATACCGAATGTTGCACCGATTGATTTCTATGTCTCTCACGCATCACAAGAATAGTGAGAGAGTGCCTTCGACGGACCTATATTTCCTATGGGCACTAGTTACTCCAGGGAGGCACCTGAACCTTCCAGTTGCTTTAGCTGCATACTTGGGACGGAGGGCCAGGGGACTTCGGGGGGATAGCCCGATATGCGGAGGGCATTTTATCACACAATTAGCTCGATTATATCAGTTGATGACACGTGAGATCACGAGATCGATGGTGTTTCACGACATGAGGCCGATGAGTCTTCAGCTATTGGAGTCGATGCGTGTATTAGAGCGGGGTGGAGATGGTGTTTTGAGGGTTCGAGCAGATGATGTGGCAGATGAGGAGGGTGCTGCCGAGCCACAGCCGAGACGGGTCCAGCGGCGTTGACCTGCTCCTAGGGGAGCGCAGCAGGGACCTGAGCGGGAGATTGATATGCGCTACCAGGCTCAGGGCATTGACCGTCTTAGCGAGTATGTTGCACATGTGGACATGCAACAGCAGTGGTATGGGAATGCGTTGAACGCATTCTTTGCCCACCAGGGGTTTCAGTATTCGGTTCCCTTTCCACCACCATTCCAGTCACGATTTGATGGGGTCGGTACTTCTGGGACACAGCCACATGATGATGGAGATGACGAGTGATCCTTTTTATTTTGTTTTATTTGTTTTGTGTTATTTTTAGTTTAGTTTAGTTTTTTTTTAGTATTTGGTATGTAATTAAACTGTGATTTAGTTTGTTTTACTTTTGTTTGCCATGTTGATGCTCTTTGGTTGTTTAGATTTCTGCAGAATTTTCGCCTTTAGGAAGCTGGCAGTAAGTTCAGCAGCTAGGTCCGACTGTTGCTAGAGAGAGCAGTATGAGAGTTGAAGATTATAGTCGAGACCCACGATTTGTCATAAGTGTGGGGTGCATATTTATTTCGTGAGCGATCGTTTTGAAGATTGGCATTTTCACGATGTTTTGACTCTTATGATATGGATGAGCAGTTCCCACACCATAGAGTTTTATTTCGACGCGAGGAAGAAGTATCGTCCCGGCTGCCACGACATGGTTGACACTTTCCTATGTTATGGGGGATTTTTCATCGCGAGTAGAGGATGTCATTCTTGACGAGACGACGTGGTCGACACTTTCCCACGTCATGGTTACTATACATTGCATTTAATTGCAATATTTTGCATCACATTTTTTAAGATGGCGGTCTTGATTTTATTTTACGGAAAATTCAGAGGCAGCAGTTCCAGTTTTCAGTCTTTCGGCGATATTTGAAGTAACTTGTAGCAGCCCCATTCGATCTCGCCACAACTACCCAGGGGAGTCTGTTCCTTTTTCTCTTTTTTTATGTTCTTAATTTGTTTTAGCATACAATGAGGGCATTATATGAAATAAGTGTGGGGTAGGGGGTCGGTAAAGGTAAATTAAAATTAAGAGAAAAATGAAATTGCTAGATTTTAGAAAATAATTTGAAAAACCTTGAAATAATAGTTTAATTTAGAAAAATCTAGTGATAATATAAATTTTGCTAATATTGTATGAAATGATCCGATGAGAACTCAAATGTTTAGTTGAGCCAATATACGTTATAGTGCATTTGTGGCCTCCCTTATTTTAGTGAAATCATGGAACAAAAACATAACCCTGCTTGGTTTGAGGGATGCAATATGTTTAGCAGCCTAAACCTGAAATGTATCCAGGAAAATTATTATCATTAACCAATAAAGGTTGAGGTTGAGCGCCTCTGCTTAAGCATGTAGGGATTTGAGTGAAAAAAAAAGTGAGTTACATGTAAAAAAAGAGATTATGAAATGATCCGATGAGAACTCAAATGTTTAGTTGAGCCAATATACGTTATAGTGCATTTGTGGCCTCCCTTATTTTAGTGAAATCATGGAACAAAAACATAACCCCGCTTGGTTTGAGAGATGCAATATGTTTAGCAGCCTAAACCTGAAATGTATCCAGGAAAAGTATTATCATTAACCAATAAAGGTTGAGGTTGAGCGCCTCTGCTTAAGCATGTAGGGATTTGAGTGAAAAAAAAAGTGAGTTACATGTAAAAAAAGAGAGAGAGAATTACGAAAAAAAAGTTTGAAGAATTTTGGAGCAAATAAAGTGAAGATCAAAAGATCAAAATTCTAAAGAAATCCAAAAAGTTGAAGATACCAAAAATCAATTCAAATAAGGTGGTGAATTCAAAGAAATCAAAGATTAAAATGTCAAAGAAATGAAGAATTCAAATAAAGCTCCATAGTGGTATCGAAAAATTGTAATTCTAGATTATGTATGCTTAGGTTGCTCAACTAAAAATACCTTGAGGTTAGGAGGTTTTCTACGGATGGATTCGGAGGGTTGCATAAAATGAGCATTGTTCGGAAAAAGTGGGCGAGTGTTTATGAAGATTGTGAGTATTTAAAATATGGGGGGGTACTTTAGGAAAATATTAGACACAAATGTACGCGTTGAGGTCTTGGCATAATGGCTGAGTTTTAAATGGATTGTTTAGTGCGATATTGGTAAAATAAAAGTAAATTTGCTTGGGGGCAAGCAAAGGATAAGTGTGGGGTATTTTGATATGTGTATTTTTATATATTTTTTATGCACTTTATCTTAATATTTTGGCCTTATTTATTCTATTTTAGAACTAAAAAGTACTCATAATGCTTTGAATTATGTTTTGCAGCTATTCGTTGTCAATAAAGCACAAAAGAAAAGACTGAAGCGGAAGCCGGACTTAGAAGCTAAAAGAAATCAAAAATGCTGAGGGAGTGACTTACGCCCCACGTAATGTAATGGTACGCGCCGCGTACAGACTTGCCTCAGATAACTTCAATCGTGTGATTATCTTGAGTACGCGCTGCGTAATCCTAAGTACGCCCAGCGTACTTAGGTCGGCTACAAAGACTATAAATGTCGATTTTTAGCTAACCAGGAAGGGGGATTCGACTTCTAACCTAATTTAGTCGACAATTAACTTCTGTTAAGCCGTTTTGAGGGTCTAGAAGGCGGCCGGAAGGCCGTTAAGCTAACAGGAGCGGAGATCGGAAGGATTGGAGAGCGGATACATGTCGGTTATCATATGGATTGCTGACGTGACCATGTTTAGCATTCCATTGTGGTACTTTTCTGTATTTAGTTTCTGATTTAGGTGTAAAAACCTTTTACTTTGTGTTTATGATTGAATGAAGCTTTGATTATTAGACTAATTGCTATATTAAATAGTTTATTTGTGTTTAATTTATCTTGCCAAGCTTGTTAAAAGATCCTCATATGTTAATGATGATTATTTTCTGTTAATTGTTAAGTGAATTAAGTTGTATGAACATCTGCTTGATTTGCTTGTCTCTTATGATATTTGATGACCATCGAGATTATAAGACTAGAAATAACGAATGTGAAACTAGGATTAATTTGAGAATAAGTAAGTTAATGTGTGAGCCTTGTTTGATGACCATCAACAAGAGGTTAATTAAATGTCTAAATTGATTAACTATATTTACAAGTCTTGCTCGATACGAACTGAACACTAGGAGGCATGTTAGTTTAATCAATTGATCACTGTTTAAATTGACTTGTTTGCTAAAGGATTAGTTATAGTGAACGCGAAACTAATCATTTTAGGAATCGGTGAACATGAATAAATGAATTTGTGTATGCAATTATCTATGTTTTTAAGGTGTAATTTATCTAAACCAAAGTACCTGAAGAGATTTGCTTTCCTGTTAGTTTATCGAGAGTAGTTAATTAATTGTTAGTTTGATTATTATTTATTCTTTTCGTGTAACCTGTAACCTATAATTAAATATATTAAATTAATCCACCGTTCCCTGTGATCGACACCCGACTTACCTAAGCTATACTGTAATCTGACTAGGTACACTGCCTATAAGTGCATAGATAGTCTAAGTTTGTTAGGTTATAAATATTAAAATTAGTGGGTACTTTTGTGCACATCAGGTCACCAGTAGACAGGTACACTGGACCAGGTTTTGAGAAGACAGAGCATGTTCAAGGCTGTCTTTTATTTTGTTATTTATACATTTTTATTGTCATACAACCATTCACCGAGCATACTTATATTAACTATATTATTAATGCAATAGATGTTGTTGCTTGTTTTACTATTGTGCATTGTTAGGATACTGTACATGACGTCCTCCGCCCCCAAACATTTCCGCCGTTCTTGGTTTGGGGGTGTGACAAAAAGGGAAAAGTCGATTGTGTCAATTGCACAAAAACATGACATCTACGTTAAAAAAGTAGTTGGTGTTGGCATGATGATGGCGATGGCATCGGGGAGGATTTCACCATGCTCCAGTATGAGAGAGAGAGAGAGAGAGAGAGAGAAAAGAAAGAAAGAAACAAAGATATATGAGATAATGGCAGAGAGAAATAGGTTATCTTTTTTGCTAGTAATGAAGAAAGAAGGGCTTGCAGACATAATCGGTTTTTTCTAGTGACGAAAAAATAAGGTGTTGAAGACTGTGACAAAGGAAGAAGACATTATTTTGAATTTGTGGATGCTTGGGAAAGAATGGCGGACAATGGCGAAGATTTTGGGTTGGGAGGAAATTAGCTCAAAATTTTAGAGATAGAAGGAAAATGAAAGTTGAAAATGAAACTGAAGTTTGGGATGGCGGAAAGATTTTAATCTTGGGGAATAAGTGTGGGAAATTAAAAATAGAAGTGATACAGTGGCACAAAACAAAAAGTGTCACAATAAACATAATATAGTGGCACAAAACAAATCTACCACTAAAGGTATTTTTTTGTAGTGCTCTGACCCAATTGACGAAGAAGATTGTGTTGGATAAGGTGTCTAAGTCCATAACTATTTCTGGTATGTACTTGACCCGACCCGGCATGGTCCATTTGGGTTGCATGGCACCATGCAATTGGATAGACTAAATGAGAGAAATAACACTTGTGGTTTATTAATATATTATAAGTTCTAATATATTAATAATATTATTTAATAAAGTTTGATCAAGAATTAATTTAGAATTAATTAAGTGATCAAAAGATAACTAATTAAATATATGGGTTGATTATGTAAATCATTCATACTTGTATAGTGGGCTAAGTGGCTTCATGGATTATCAAGTTGGGTTCCACCCATAGGATGCTCCATGGGAGTTACAAACCCATGGGTCATGGAAATGAAGAGTCATGACACATTAGGGTTTACATGGTGTAACCCTAGATGTCTCAACACTATATAAGGAACCCATTCTCCACCAAAATCGGCTACACATGAACAAGTGAGGGCTAGGCCGATTTTTGCAAGTGTAAGATTCTCTCAAAAGTTTACTCCTTTGCATTTGGTTTTGTGTGAAGCATTTGAGGCATCACACTTGGGGTACTAGGCTCACAAGGTTTCAAGGATCACAAGCAACAACAAGGTAAGTTATTCTATCTTCCATTAGAGTTAAATATTGTTCCCCGTGTATGCTAGATAGGAATATAACCTTGGAATTCAACTTTTCATGATAATTAGACAAACATAGATCCAAGGTTATTAGGGTTGCATGTACACTTAGGAAGTGTTAGAATGCTCAAAACCCATTAGTGGTATCAGAGCCAATGCTTGTTTGTTGATTATTTGTGCAAACTGCTTGAAAAAATCGTTTTTTTGCTTTCTGCTCGTATGAATTCGCCAATGACAATTATCAAAATTATAGTGTAATGTTTATGCTAATCCATTTACAATGACAATTATCAAAATTACAAGCTTTAAGTGTAATTTTTTTATTCTTGAAAGTGTTCATATTCATGTTCTTGTTCTTATGATGTTTAGATGATCATAGGAATTGTTTGTAACCTATGTTGTAGATTAATTCATGATCATAATGTGTTTTAATAGAGTCCATAACTTGTCCTCAAGTTATGGAAAACCAAAAGTCACTTTGTTAAAATCCATTAAAAGAACACATGAGTTATAAAAAATGAAGAGTCTTCATTTTTAATAGTCTATTAACTCATAAGTTACAAGAAATGAAAAGTTTTGAAAGTTTACAAAACTTGCCCTCAAGTTTTGGAACAAGTAAAGTCTTAATTAAAACTTTAGTTCCAACCCTTAGAATTTTAAAAGTTAAAATTCAACCCTTATACTTTATAATATTATAAGTTCATAATATATATATATATATATATATATATATATATATATATATATATATATATATATATGTATGTATCAGATCAAGTCGTTTTACCACTAGTACGCCTCATTCACGAAGCCGTTCTATAAGGGGGGTATAAGGTTGTTGCCTATAAAATGGCAACTTAATGGGTGTCCATTCTCACCCACCGCTTCCTTGATTGGTGGAGGGTCGTTAGCCGAACGGGTAAGACAAGGACTTACAAAATTTTCATTAAAAGTATGATGAATATTATAAAGTAACTAAATGTTTTAGTGAATTCCCAATCTTAGTTACTTTAGGACAAATGTGAATAAGGTGCTAATCCATGAAATTACATTTTACACTTTGTTTAAGTCATTGGTGGAGCGTGTGTGGTTAACCGGCACACTAACTTGGACTTAACAAGGTAGGTAAAGGGTGACTTAAGGTTTGTCATAGTATTGGTGGAGCGTGTGTGTTTACCGGCACATCGATTGAGTGATAAACTTTAAGGGTACCAAGTGATTTGCATGGTTACTTCACACCTCATTTTGTGATCCTCGGTATCCCAGTCACAAAACCTGGAGGGCACACTCGAGATTGAAACATGCCACTGAAAAGTTCAATGAATCTCAAAGAATCTAGGAATTTTTAATAACCAATTAAAAACCTAATATCAATATTTCGTTTTTCATGGTGGAAATTGGTGAATCGTCATTCACCTACCTTTCAAATATGTTATAGCTTGGATTACGGCATACCTCTTCTAATTTATAATATATTGTGATCGGATTCTAGCCTTAATATTACATTTGGGTGTTTTATTAAGGACTCTCTTAATATCTAAACTAATCTTGTTCTCTTCATTCAGATGTTTTCAAACAACGCTGCTTCTGGCTCTAATCCTAATATCTCCTTTACCCTTATGAACTTGTGTGGGAAAGTCACTTTTGATGGATCCAACTTCAATGATTGGATCAGAAACATCAGGATGATTACCCGCTACGAGGACAAAGAATATGTCCTTGATAAGGAGCTTAAGGAGATTGATGAGACCACTGCAACTCCTCAGGAGATACCTGACTTCCAGGCACATGAAAGGGATGCTACCAAAGTAGCATGCATCATGATGGCCACCATGACAGCGGAACTCCAAAAGTCCTATGAGGACTTTTACCCTTTTGAAATGCACCAAGATCTGATGGAAAGATACCATCAAAGTGCACGACAAGAGAGGTATGAAATCATCTGCTCCATGATAACAACCTTGATGAAGGACGAAGAGTCCGTCACGAACCACATACAGAAAATGCAAAGGTATGTGGATTGGTTGCTGAAGCTTAATGTGAACTTCCCTGAGGAGCTTACAATAGATATCATTTTGCACTCCTTACCATCGTGCTATGATCAATTACGCATGACATATCACATGAATAAGGAAGAGGTCACACTCAGCAAACTTCAGGGACTTCTCAAGACCGCATAAACAGGTCTTAAGGGGAAGTCGGTTGTTAACACTCCTACTCCAAACTCCGCCCCAGTTTTGGCAATCGGGAAAAGTCGAGGGAAGAAGAGGAAGAGCTCTTTGAAGGGTACCAAGGCTAGGACCCTTGATGGCTCCTCTTCAAGTGGAACCAAGAAAGGTTTTGTCACTCCTTCTTCTGACCCAAAAGAGGTTGAATGCTTCTATTACCATGAAAAATCAAATTGGAAGCGGAACTACCCAAAGTACCAGCAAGATGTGAAGGATGGGAAAGTTAAACCCAACCATGCTGGTATTTACACTATCTTATCTAATAACTCACCCCATTCTAATTCTTGGGTCCTTGATACCGGTTGTGGTATTCATATTTGTTCTGATTTGCAGGGACTAAGAAGAAGTGAGAATGTGGAGCAAGGAAGAATAAACTTAATCATGGGGAATAGGAAAGCTTTACCTGTCACCAAGATTGGAGTTTATACTTTATCGCTAAGTAGTGGGTTTAATTTAGATTTGAATAAATGTTGTTATTCGCCAGAAATGGCAAGAAATATTATTTCCTTTCATGCATTGTACAAACAAGGTTTCACCTTTTCATTTGATAATGAAGTTGGTTCGATTAATGCTTTCTTTAATAATGTTCTTTATTTTAAAGCATTACCTTGTGATGGTGTGTATGAAACTGTATCTGTGGTTGATAACTTAGGAAATAATGTTTTGTGTATTGATTATGTTAATGATAATAACTTGGATAAAGCTTCATTATGGCATTGTCGTCTTGGACATATAAGCAAGAAACGCATAGGTCAACTCCAAAAGGATGGAGTCTTGGAGTCATTTGACCTTAGGTTAGATGATAGTTGCGAATCATGCTTACTTGGAAAAATGACAAAGTCACCCTTCACAGGTTCTTGTGAGAGGGGTGAAGGTCTGTTGGATCTTGTACACACGGATGTGTGTGTGCCCTTCAAACATGCCACAAGGGATGCTAATCATTATTATTTGACTTTAACTGATGATTATAGTAGGTATGGATATGTCTACTTAATCAAGCATAATTCAGAGACTTTCGAAAGGTTTAAAGAGTTTAAATAGGAAGTCGAGAATCAATTGGGCAGGAACATTAAGATGCTTCGATCCGATCGAGGTGGTAAGTATCTTAGTTCAGAATTCCTCGACTATCTTAGGGAATGTGAGATTGTCTCACAATTGACACCTCCCAGGACACCGCAGTTGAATGGTGTGGCTGAGAGGCGTAATCGGACCTTGTACTCGGCGAGTCTGCTCTTGGACTCGGCGAGTAGCATGAAGATTAGGAGCAACTCGACGAGTGGGATGAACAGCTCGTCGAGTTAGATGAAGATTGCCTTGTATTCGGCGAGTCTGCTCTTGGACTCGGCGAGTCAGTTCATGAAACCCCAAACCCTTCGAGTTGAGACTCAAATCAGTGAGTCGAGTGGAGACTCGGTGAGTCGGACAGGTCAGGCTCGGAAATCGGTAGACTCAACGAGTCATGGACTAACTCGGCGAGTCGAGTCGCGAAAGGAAGGATTCTGAGCATATGAACTCGGCGAGTCAGTAGGTTGACTCGGCGAGTAGGGTTGACCTGGGAGGTTGACCTTGACCAGGACTTTGACTTTGACCAGCGTTGACTGGATTGACTTTTGGGGGTCAATTAGACTAAGTGTTGCATTAATATTGGTAGCTCGGAGAGCTAGTGGAGCAGGAGTTCAGAGAGTTGTCGGGCAGCAGCTAGAGGGGTTATCAGCAAGTTCAACAAGAGCAGGTGAGTTTCTCTTTATGTGAATGGGTCTAAGGCCACAATTCCGGCCCATGTAGTTATGAGTAGAAGGCCCGGGGGTTAGCCCTAGGCACAGTATGCTAGTATGATATTCAGGACGAGGTCCATTAATAGCGGGCGGGTGCCCAAGGAATTGTTTATATGATAGTTTATACGTGTTGTCTGTATGATACATGTATGTGCCTGGTAGGGAGGTGAGTGTGGGCGAGGTCCTGTATCTCACCAATAGCAAAGTGTGGATGGTGTTCCATATCTCATTAGTAGCAGAACAGGGGCGAGGCCCAAGTTAGGGAAGGAGTAAGAGTGGGCTGGGCCCGTATCTCACGACCAATAGGAGCGTGGACGGGGTTCCATGACTCATCAGTAGCAGGACAAGGGCGAGGCCCAGGATAGGCGATGCCTTAGGACAAGATCCATAGTATATGTTAGCTTATGTGTTGCGGAATATTTATGTGGTATTACATGTTAGCGGGCGAGGTCCTGTGATAGGCGAGGCCTAAGTGAAACGGATATGTATCCAAGCGGGGCTTGAAGCCAGGCGGGGCCTGGAGCGACGGGGCCATTATAGCGGGCGAGGCCTGAGGCAGGGGGTGAGGCCCAGGATAGCGGGCGTGGCCCAGTATGTGCAGTATGTGGTTATGCATGGTATGTGGTAGGGTGGGGAACTCACTAAGCTTCGTGCTTAAGGTTTTCAGTTTTGGTTTCAGGTACTTCCGGTAGCGGAGGGAAGAGCTCGGGGTGATCACATGGCACACACCATTGATTAGACAGCCTGGGAATGTTTTACTCTGATAACGAACATGTGTTTTGGAAATTAATACTCTGTTTATGTTTTGGATTGATGATTTTGCTTTAAGTAATGTTTTATTAAAAGAAATTTTTGGTCTTGAATTTTGGGTCGTTGCACAAGCGGTGAAGGAACTTCAAACCCTAGCACTCAACTTAAGGAGGAAACTCCTGTTGAGCCAATTAACAAGTCTTTACCTCTGAGGCGTTCCGCAAGGGTTAGGAATACACTTGAGCATTACTATGGATTCCATATTACTGCGGAAGGTGATACACTTATGAGTGATGAGACACTGATAGGTCTGGATGAACCTAACAGTTACGCGGAAGCCATGGCAGGCCCGAGTCAGCCAAGTGGAAAGAGGCAATGGACAGTGAGATACAATCCATGTATGACAATCAAGTTTGGAACTTGGTTGAGAATATACCAGGTCGTAAGACTGTAGGGTGCAAATGGATCTTCAAAAAGAAGACCGACATGGATGGTAATATACACACTTATAAGGCACGACTAGTTGCAAAGGGTTTCTCACAAACTTCAGGAGTTGATTATGATGAGACGTTTTCTCCAGTGGCCAAGATTAAGTCTATTAGGGTTCTGTTAGCCATAGCTGCATTTCATGACTATGAAATTTGGCAAATGGATTTCAAAACTTCTTTCCTTAATGGAACGTTGGCTGAGGATGTTTACATGAGTTAGCCAGAGGGTTTTGTCAATACAGAGTACCCTAATAAAGTGTGTAAGCTTGAGAAATCCATTTATGGGTTAAAGCAAGCACCTCGCAGATGGAATCTTTGCTTTGATGAGAAAGTCAAAGAGTTTGGCTTTTCTAGGAGTGAAGATGAATCTTGTGTATATGTCAAGGCTAGTGGGAGTATAGTTAGCTTTTTGGTATTGTATGTGGATGACATACTACTCATAGGAAATGACATCCCAACTCTGCAGGAAGTTAAGTCCTGGCTTGGGAAGTGTTTCTCTATGAAGGACCTAGGAGAAGCTACCTATATTCTAGGGATAAGGATCTTGAGAGACCAGAGTAAACGACTAATTGGACTTAGTCAGAGTACATACTTGGATAAGGTGCTGAAGAGATTCAGCTGCACGATTACAAGAAAGGAGAGTTACCCATCCAGAGTAACACCAGATTGAGTAAGACACAAAGCCCTAGTACTGAGGCTGAGATAGTAGAAATGAGTCGAATACCTTATGCTTCGGCTGTTGGATCGATCATGTATGCTATGACGTGTACTCAACCTGATGTAGCCTTTTCCTTGAGCATGGTTAGCAGGTATCAGGGGAACCCTGGCAAGGCACACTGGACTGCGGTTAAGAATATCCTCAAGTATCTATGGAGGACTAAGGACTGGGTTCTTACCCTCGGTAGGAGTGAAGACTTGAGAGTTGTAAGGTATAGTGATGCTAGCTTTCAGACTGATAGGGATAATTTCGACTCTCAGTCAGGCTAGGTCTTTACCCTAAACGGGGGAGCAATTTCTTGGAAGAGTTCCAAGCAAGAGACAGTGGCTGATTCAACTTGCGAATCAGAGTATATAGCAGCTAGCGAGGCAGCAAAGGAGGCGATATGGCTGAAGAACTTCATTGGAGACCTTGGAGTTGTACCAGCTATTAAGGAGCCAATGGAAATTTTTTGTGATAGTGAAAGTGTTGTTGCCTTAGCCAAGGAACCAAGGGATCACAGGAGATCCAGACACATCGACAGAAAATATCATTTCATTATACATCGAATAGAAGAAGGACTCCTCATGGCAAAGAGGGTATCATCAGATAAGAATCCAGCAGATCCCCTCACGAAGGTACAGACTCGGGTTAAGCATCTCCAACATGTTCGGAGCATAGGGCTGAAGGATGATATTAGATTTAGTAGTTAGATATCCTTGAAATTTGTAAAGTGTAATTGACATTAGATGATGAATAAAAGATGTTTTATTTATGATTAAAGTTTTGCTATCTCTTGTCAATCATTTACTATATTTCTTTTGCATGTTTTGACTTCCAGAATAATATGTTTGGTATATCATATTATTCGAACCTCCACAGTCGGTCATATGTCGGAAGTAGGTATGAATCAAGACTGTCATGATTGGTTGCAGAGGTCTAAGGTGTTGGACATGGCTACAACAATCATGAGTGCCCATAAGTTCTTAGCATTGGACACAACCCACGCTCACTGGAATCACTTCATGGAATTTATCTCGAGTGATCGTGAGACGGTAATATCATATAAGTCTTCAAACCTAGAGATATGATTTGTTACTTACGAGTTGGTTATGGATTGATTGTACGTAAACGCATTGGTAACTCGATGTTATAAAATGTGCTTTTGTGTATAATTCATTGAGTGGTAGAACAAACATATGAGTCGAAGTTTATCTATTCCTTCTTGGATTAGAAGCTGATATCTGGGCCCTTCGATGATTTTGTTTTGACCTATGTACCGGGCCCGGTCAGAACTAAGTTGATGTGTTCAATTAAGTTCTTTGTAAAACCAATCGGAAATCAAGAAACAAACTGCCGGACAATAAGTAAGACATTGTTCCATGTATTTGTCCGACTGATATCTAGAACAAAGGATTATATGACCACTTATCTTAAATGGCATATCTGTTGGATAAGGTGTCTAAGTCCATAACTATTTCGGGCTTGTACTTGACCCGACCCGGCATGGTCCATTTGGGTTGCATGGCACCATGCAATTGGTTAGACTAAATGCGAGGAATAACACTTGGAGATTATTAATATATTATAAGTTCTAATATATTAATAATATTATTTGATTAGTTTGATCAAGAATTAATTTGGAATTAATTAAGTGATCAAAGGATAACTAATTAAATATATGGGTTGATTATGTAAATCATCCATATCTTGTATAGTGGGCTAAGAGGCTCCATGGATTGTCAAGTTGGGTTCTACCCATAGGATGCTCCATGGGAGTTACAAACCCATGGGTCATGGAAATGAAGAGTCATGACACATTAGGGTTTACATGGTGTAACCCTAGATGTGTCAACACTATATAAGAAGCATATTCTCCACCAAAATCGGTTACACTAAGGAAACTAGAGGGCTTGGCCGATTTTGAGAAGTGTGTATTATCTCAAGAGTCTTTCCAAGAGCATTTGGTGTTGTGTGAAGCATTTGAGGCATCACACTTGGGGTGCTAGGCTCACAAGGTTTCAAGGAACACAAGCAACAACAAGGTAAGTTATTCTATCTATTATTCAAGTTAAAATTGTTCCCCATGTATGCTAGATAGGAATATAACCTTGGAATTCAACTTTGCATGATAATTAGACAAACATAGATCCAAGGTTATTAGGGTTGCATGTACACTTAGGAAGTGTTAGAATGCTCAAAACCCATCAGTGGTATCAGATCCAGGTTGTTTGTTTGTTATTTGTGCTTAAAAGTTGAAGAAAGTCGAAAATCTTGCTGTCTGACTGATGGACTCGGCGAGTCCATGGGGAGGACTCGTCGAGTTCATGTGTATCTTCAACCTACTCGGCGAGTAGGTTTATGCACTCGGCGAGTAGGGTCGACAGAGTGCAGAATTTCGACTTCAGTTGCTGGAAATGGATTAGAAACATTACCCTAAACTGTTTTGGTACTTGAAAACTTGTTTTAGAAGGTGTAATGTCTTTTCTAACTCATTTACAACAACTAGTTATCAAAATTACAAAGATTAAATGTGATTTTGATTCTTGAATGTGTTCATATTCATATTCTTGTTCTTATGATGTTTAGATGATCATAGGAATTATTTGTAACCTATGTGGTAGTTTAATTCTTGATCATAATGTGTTTTAATGGAATCCATAACTTGTCCTCAAGTTATGGAAAACCAAAAGTCTCTTGGATTAAAAAAACCATTAAAAGAACACAAGAGTTAGAAAAATGAAAAGTTCTCATTTTATTACTCTATTAAACTCATAAGTTACAACAATTGAAAAGTTTTGAAAGTTTACAAAACTTGCCCTCAAGTTTTGGAACAAGTAAAGTTAAGCTAAAACTTTAGTTCCAACCCCTAGAATTTTAAAAGTTAAAATTCAACCCTTATACTTATATTATTATGATTTAATAATTATATATATATATATGTATAAGAACAAAGTCGTCTTACCGCTAGTACGCCTCATTCACGAAGCCGGTCTATAAGGTGGGTATAAGGTTGTTGCCTATAAAATGGTGACTTAATGGGTGTCCACTCTCACCCACCGCTTGCTTGATCGGTGGAGGGTCGTTAGCCGAACGGGTAAGACAAGGACTTATTAATTCTCATTTAAAGTATGATGAATATTATAAAGTAACTAAATGTTTTATTAAATTCCCAATCTTAGTTACTTTAGGAAAAATATGAATAAGGTGCTATTCCATGAAATTACACTTTACACTTTGATTAAGTCGTTGGTGGAGCGTGTGTGGTTAACCGGCACACTAACTTGGACTTAACAAGGTAGGTAAAGGGTGACTTAGGGTTTATTATAGTATCGATGGAGCGTGTGTGGTTTACCGGCACATCGATTGAGTGATAAACTTTAAGGGTACCAAGTGATTTGCATGGTTACTTCACACCTCGTTTTGTGATCCTCGGTATCCCAGTCACAAAACTTGGAGGGCACACTCGAGATTGAAACATGCCTTTGAAAAGTTCATTGAATCTCAAAGAATCTAGGAATTTCTAAGAACCATTCGAAAAAACCTAATACTTAAATATTGCGGTTTTCGTGGTGGAAATTGGTGAATCGTCATTCACCTACCTTTCAAATATGATATAGCTTAGATTACGGCATACCTCTTCTAAGTTATATTATATTGTGATTGGATCCTAGCCTTAATATTACATTTGGGTGTTTTATTAAGGACTCTCTTATATCTAAACTAGTCTTGTTCTCTTTTCTTCAGATGTCTTTCAACAATGCTTCTGGCTCTAATCCTAATGGCTCCTTTACCCTTATGAACTTGTGTGGGAAAGTCACCTTTGATGGATCCAACTTCAATGAGTGGATCAGAAACATCAGGATGATTACCCGCTACGAGGACAAAGAATATGTCCTTGACAAGGAGCTTAAGGAGATTCATGAGACCACTGCAACTCCTCAGGAGGTCGCTGACTTTCGGGCACATGAAAGGGATGCTACGAAAGTGGCTTGCATCATGATGGCCACGATGACAGCGGAACTCCAAAAGTCTTATGAGGATTTCTACCCTTATGAAATGCACCAAGATTTGATGGAAAGATACCATCAAAGTGCAAGACAAGAGAGGTATGAAATCATCTGCTCCATGATAACAACCATGATGAAGGATGGGGAATCCGTCACGAGCCACATGCAGAAAATGCAAAGGTATGTGGATCGTTTGCTGAAGCTTAATGTGAACTTCCCGGAGGATCTTGCAATAGATATTATTTTGCATTCCTTACCATCGTGCTATGATCAATTCCGCATGACATATCACATGAACAAGGAAGAAGTCACCCTCAGCAAACTTCAGGGACTTCTCAAGACCGCAGAATCAGGTCTTAAGGGGAAGTCGGTTGCTATCACTCCTACTCCAAACTCAACTCCGGTTTTGGCAATTGGGAAAAATCGATGGAGGAAGAGAAAGAGGTCCTCGAAGGGTACCAAGGCTCGGACCCTTGATGGCTCTTCTTCAAGTGGAACCAAGAAAGGTTTCGTCACTCCTTCTTTTGACCCAAAAGAGGCTGAATGCTTCTATTGCCATGAAAAATCTCATTGGAAGCGGAACTGCCCAAAATACTAGCAAGATGTGAAGGATGGGAAAGTCAAACCCAACCATGCAGGTATTTACACTATCATTTCTAATAACTCACCCCATTCTAATTCTTGGGTCCTTGATACCGGTTGTGGTATTCACATTTGTTGTGACTTGCAGGGACTAAGAAGAAGTGAGGATGTGGAGCAAGGAAGGATAAACTTGATCATGGGGAATAGGAAAGCTATACCTGTTACCAAGATTGGAGTTTATACTTTATCGCTAAGTAGTGGGTTTAGTTTAGATTTGAATAAATGTTGTTACTCGCCAGGAATGGCAAGAAATATTATTTCCTTTCATGCTTTGTACAAACAAGGGTTTACCTTTTCATTTAATAATGAAGTTGGTTCTATTGATGCTTTCTTTAATAATGTTCTTTATTTTAAAGCATTACCTTGTGATGGTGTGTATGAAGCTGTGTCTGTTGTAGATAATTTAGGAAATAATGTTTTGTGTATTGATTCTACTAATAATAATAACTTGGATAAAGCATCTTTATGGCATTGTCGTCTTGGACATATAAGCAAGAAACGCATAGGCCAACTCCAAAAGGATGGAGTCTTGGAGTCGTTTGACCTAAAGTCAGATGATAGTTGTGAATCATGCTTACTTGGAAAAATGACAAAGTCACCCTTCACAGGTTCGTGTGAGAGGGGTGAAGGTTTGTTGGACCTTATACACACGGATGTGTGTGGACCATTCAAACATGCCATAAGGGATGCTAATCGTTATTATTTGACTTTTACTGATGATTACAGTAGATATGGATATGTCTACTTGATCAAACATAAGTCAGAGACTTTCGAGAGGTTTAAGGAATTTAAACAGGAAGTCGAGAATCAATTGGGCAGGAACATTAAGATGCTTCGATCCGATCGTGGTGGTGAGTATCTTAGTTCAGAGTTCCTCGACTATCTAAGGGAATGTGGGATAGTCTCACAATTGACACCTCCCAGGACACCACAGTTGAATGGTGTGGCTGAGAGGCATAATCGAACCTTGTTAGATATGGTTCGTTCCATGATGAGTCGAGCTATGCTACCAATCTCATTCTGGGGGTATGCCTTAGAGACTGCCGCCCATATCCTTAATCTAGTCCCTACAAAGAAAGTTGCCAAAACTCCTCACGAGATGTGGACTGGTAAAGTACCTAAACTAGACCACATCAAGATTTGGGGTTGCGAGGCTTTCGTGAGACGCGAGACTCATGATAAGCTCGAACCTCGAAGCGAGAGGTGTATTTTCATCGGTTACCCACAGCATTCCTTTGGTTACCTCTTCTACAGACCCAGTGACAATGTGGTCTTTGTAGCAAGAAGAGGAGTCTTTCGAGAAAGAGAGTTTATAAGCCAAGGAGACAGTGGGAGGCAAATTGATCTTGAAGAAATTCAAGAATCAAGCGGTGAAGGAACTTCAAACTCTAGCCCTCAACTTGAGGAGGAAACTCCTGTTGAGCCAATTGACAAATCTGTACCTCTAAGGCGTTCCACGAGACTTAGGAGTGCACCTGAGCATTACTATGGATTCCATATTACTGCAGAAGGTGAGACACTTATTAGTGATGAGACACTAGTAAGTCAAGATGACCCTAACAGCTACGAGGAAGCCATGGCAGGCCCCGAGTCTGCTAAATGGAAAGAGGCTATGGATAGCGAGATACAATCCATGTATGACAATCAAGTTTGGAACTTGGTTGAAAATGTACCAGGTCGTAAGACAGTAGGGTGCAAATGGGTCTTCAAGAAGAAGACCGACTTGGATGGTAAAGTACACACTTATAAGGCTAGACTGGTTGCAAAGGGCTTCTCTCAAATTCCTGGAGTGGACTATGATGAGACCTTTTCTCCGGTAGCCAAGATTAAGTCTATTCGGGTTCTGTTAGCCATAGCTGCATTTCATGACTATGAAATATGGCAAATGGATGTCAAAACCGCTTTCCGTAATGGAAAGTTGGCTGAAGATGTTTACATGAGTCAGCCAGAGGGTTTTGTCAGCAACGAGTACCCTAATAGAGTGTGTAAGCTTGAGAAATCCATCTATGGATTAAAGCAAGCACCTCGCAGATGGAATCTTTGCTTTGATGAGAAGGTCAAGGAATTTGGCTTTACTAGGAGTGAAGATGAATCTTGTGTGTATGTCAAGGCTAGTGGGAGTATAGTTAGCTTTTTGGTATTGTATGTGGATGACATACTACTCATAGGAAACGACATTCCAACCCTGCAGGAAGTTAAGTCCTGGCTTGGGAAGTGTTTCGATATGAAGGACCTTGGTGAAGCTGCCTATATTCTAGGGATAAGAATCTTGAGAGATCGGAGTAAAAGACTAATTGGACTTAGTCAGAGTACCTACTTGGATAAGGTGCTGAAGAGATTCAGCATGCAGGATTCCAAGAAAGGAGAGTTACCCATCCAGAGTAACACCAGATTGAGTAAGACACAAAGCCCTAGCACTGAGGCTGAGATAGCAGAAATGAGTCGAACACCTTATGCTTCGGCTGTAGGATCGATCATGTATGCTATGATGTGTACTCGACCCGATGTAGCTTTTGCCTTGAGCATGGTTAGCAGGTATCAGGCGAACCCTGGCAAGGCACACTGGACTGCGGTAAAGAATATCCTCAAGTACCTACGGAGGACTAAGGACTGGGTTCTTACCCTCGGTGGGAGTGATGACTTGAGAGTTGTAGGGTATAGTGATGCTAGCTTCCAGACTGATAGGGATAATTTCCGCTCTCAGTCGGGCTGGGTCTTTACCCTAAACGTAGGAGCAATCTCTTGGAAGAGTTCCAAGCAAGAGACAGTGGCAGATTCTACTTGTGAATCAGAGTATATTGCAGCTAGCGAGGCAGCAAAGGAGGCGATATGGCTGAAGAACTTCATTGGAGACCTTGGAGTTGTACCAGCTATTAAAGAGCCAATGGAAATTTTCTGTGATAGTGAAAGTGCTGTTGCCTTAGCCAAGGAACCAAGGGATCACGGGAGATCCAGACACATCGACAGAAAATACCATTTCATCAGACATCGGATCGAAGAAGGACTCCTCGTGGCAAAGAGGGTATCATCAAATGAGAATCCGGCAGATCCCCTCACAAAGGGACTGACTCGGGTTAAGCATCTCCAGCATGCTCGGAGCATAGGGCTGAAGGATGATATTAGATTCAGTAGTTAGATAACCCAGAAATTTGTAAAGTGTAATTGACATTAGATGATGAATAAAAGGAGTTTTATTTATGAGTAAAGTGTTGCTATCTCTTGTCGATCGTTTACTATATTTCTTTTGCATGTTTTGACTTCCAGAATAATTTTGTTTGGTATAACATATTATTCAAACCTCCACAGTCGGTCATATGTCGGAAGTAGGTATGAATCAAGACTGTCATGATGGGTTGTAGAGGTCTAAGGTGTTGGACAAGGCTACAACAATCATGAGTGCTCATAAGTTCTGAGCATTGGACTCAACCCACGCTCACTGGAATCACTTCATGGAATTCTATCTCGAGTGATCGTGAGACGGTAATATCGTATAAGTCTTCAAACCTAGAGATATGATTTGTTACTTACAAGTTGGTTATGCATTGACTGTACGAAACCGCATTGGTAACTCGATGTTATAAAACGTACTTTTGTGTGTAATTCAATGAGTGGTAGAACAAACATATGAGTCGAAGTTTATCTGTTCCTTCTTGGATTAGAAGCTGATATCTGGGCCCCTCGATGATTTTGTTTTGACCCATGTAC
Source organism: Lactuca serriola (assembly GCF_051521515.1). Lineage (NCBI taxonomy): Eukaryota > Viridiplantae > Streptophyta > Magnoliopsida > Asterales > Asteraceae > Lactuca > Lactuca serriola. The sequence continues at coordinate 48,889,419 of NC_136410.1, forward strand.
CGGGCCCGGTCAGAACTAAGTTGATGTGTTCAATTAAGTTCTATGTCAAACAAATCGGAAATCGGGAAACAAATGCTGGACAATAAGCAAGACAATGTTCCATGTATTTGTCCGGCTGATATCTAGAACAGAGGATTATATGATCACTTATCTTAAATGGCGTACCATCATCTTCTCAGTTCCGAGAAACCTTGAAAGAGCTACGATTGCCGGTCGGTTCCTGAAGTACTAGGAGATATAGTTATTAGACTTATCCAAGTGGGAGACTGTTGGATAAGGTGTCTAAGTCCATAACTATTTCGGGCTTGTACTTGACCCGACCCGGCATGGTCCATTTGGGTTGCATGGCACCATGCAATTGGTTAGACTAAATGAGAGGAATAACACTTGGAGATTATTAATATATTATAAGTTCTAATATATTAATAATATTATTTGATTAGTTTGATCAAGAATTAATTTGGAATTAATTAAGTGATCAAAGGATAACTAATTAAATATATGGGTTGATTATGTAAATCATCCATATCTTGTATAGTGGGCTAAGAGGCTCCATGGATTGTCAAGTTGGGTTCTACCCATAGGATGCTCCATGGATGCTCCATGGGAGTTACAAACCCATGGGTCATGGAAATGAAGAGTCATGACACATTAGGGTTTACATGGTGTAACCCTAGATGTGTCAACACTATATAAGAAGCATATTCTCCACCAAAATCGGTTACACTAAGGAAACTAGAGGGCTTGGCCGATTTTGAGAAGTGTGTATTATCTCAAGAGTCTTTCCAAGAGCATTTGGTGTTGTGTGAAGCATTTGAGGCATCACACTTGGGGTGCTAGGCTCACAAGGTTTCAAGGAACACAAGCAACAACAAGGTAAGTTATTATATCTATTATTCAAGTTAAAATTGTTCCCCATGTATGCTAGATAGGAATATAACCTTGGAATTCAACTTTGCATGATAATTAGACAAACATAGATCCAAGGTTATTAGGGTTGCATGTACACTTAGGAAGTGTTAGAATGCTCAAAACCCATCAATATCATCATCTTCTCAGTTCCGAGAAACCTTGAAAGAGCTACGATTGCTGATCGGTTCCTGAAGGCATACTTGCAGTTATAGTTATTAGACTTATCCAAGTGGGGGACTATTGGATAAGGTGTCTAAGTCCATAACTATTTCTGGTATGTACTTGACCCGACCCGACATGGTCCATTTGGGTTGCATGGCACCATGCAATTGGATAGCCTAAATGAGAGAAATAACACTTGTGGTTTATAAATATATTATAAGTTCTAATATATTAATAATATTATTTAATTAGTTTGATCAAGAATTAATTTAGAATTAATTAAGTGATCAAAAAATAACTAATTAAATATATGGGTTGATTATGTAAATCATCCATACTTGTATACTGGGCTAAGAGGCTCCATGGATTATTAAGTTGGGTTCCACCCATAGGATGCTCCATGGGAGTTACAAACCCATGGGTCATGGAAATGAAGAGTCGTGACACATTAGGGTTTACATGGTGTAACCCTAGATGTGGTAATACTATATAAGGAACCCATTCTCCACCAAAATCGGCTACACATGAACAAGTGAGGGCTAGGCCGATTTTCGCAAGTGTAAGATTCTCTCAAAAGTTTACTCCTTTGCATTTGGTGTTGTTTGAAGCATTTGAGGCATCACACTTGGGGTGCTAGGCTCACAAGGTTTCAAGGATCACAAGCAACAACAAGGTAAGTTATTCTATCTTCCATTAAAGTAAAATATTGTTCCCCATGTATGCTAGATAGGAATATAACCTTGGAATTCAACTTTGCACGATAATTAGACAAACATAGATCCAAGGTTATTAGGGTTGCATGTACACTTAGGAAGTGTTAGAATGCTCAAAACCCATCAGATTGTCACTTTTCGTTGGGGGCCTGAGCAACATGCAACTTTTGAGACCATGACACAGAGACTATGCGAGCCGCTGATCTTGACCATGCATGAGGGTGTTGAGGATTTTTGTGTTTATTATGATATGTCGATCACGGGTTTGGGTGTAGTTTTGATGCAGAGGGGTCACATTATTTCTTACACTTTGAGGCAACTGAAGCCTCACGAGGCGAATTATCCAACACATGATTTGGAGTTGGGGGATGTGGTGTTCGCCGTCAAGATTTGGCGGCATTACCTCTATGGAGTCTGTTGTACTATCTACACAGATCACAGGAGCTTGAGGTGTCTGATGGATCAGTCAAATATGAACATGTGGCAACGTAGGTGGTTGAATGTAGTGAAGGATTATGATTGTGAGATCATTTACCATCCGGGGAAGGCCAATGTTGTGGCCGATGCTCTTAGCCGCAAGGCGGGTGCAACTCTGACCAGGGATATGTGTTTGAGGATGACATTGATTACTCCAATCTTGGAGCAGATTCGAGAGGCTCAGGTTAAGGATATGAATGAAGAGCACCTAAAGAGTGAGAACATTATGGGTTAGGTGGCTTTCTTTAATTATGATATCCAAGGGTTATTGACTCTCCATCGGAGGGTATGGGTTCCTGATTGGGGTGGTGTACGTCAGGTTCTGATGGAGGAGGCACACAAGTCGAGGTTCTCTATCCATATTGGAGCAACAAAGATATATAGAGATCTCGTCCCGATTATTGGTGGCCATGTATGAAGCGCGATGTAACTTGGTGTGTGAGAGGTGCGTGACTTGCAGGAAAGTCAAGGCTGAGCATCAACAACCTCACGACAAGATGCAGCCACTAGACATTCCTTTTTGGAAATGGGAAGAGATCACCATGGATTTCATCACAAAATTTCCATGGACAGTGCATGGAGTGGATTCAATATGGGTCATCGTGGATCGATTGACCAAGAGCGCACATTTCATTCCAATTTAGGAAAGTATCTTTGCTGAGAAGTTGGGTGAAATATACATCAGAGAGGTTGTGGCGCGACATGGGGTGCCGGTTTCATTGCTTTTAGATAGGGATGTCCATTTTACTTCTAGGTTTTGGAAAAAGTTTCATGAGGAGCTGAGTACTCGTCTGCAATTCAACATAGCTTTCCACCCGCAGATTGACAGACAGAGTGAGTGGACTGTTCAGACCCTGGAGGACATGATGTGGGCATGTGTCTTGGATTTTGGTGGGAGTTGGGATACATATCTCCCTTTGGTGGAGTTTTCATATAACAATAGTTATCATGCCACTATTGATCGACCTCTTTTTGAGATGCTCTATGAGAGGAAATACAGGACCCCGATATATTGGGGTGAGGTTGGTCAACGGGTCATAGGGAGTATTGAAGTGTTATTCAAGACTACTGAGGTATTCAGCAGGTTTGGAGTAGACTTCAGACAACACAGAGTCGGCAAAAGAGTTATGCTGACAGATTCTGCCGACAGACGCCGATCAAATCTAGAATTCCAGGTTGTGGATATGGTTCTCTTGAAGATGTTGCCTTGGAAAGTTGTCATCCGAATCAGGAAGAAGGGAAAGTTGGGCCCCAGGTACATCGGTCCTTTCAAGGTTTTGGCCCGGGTGGTCCGGGTTGCTTATCGCTTGGATCTTCCCGAGGAACTTAGTCAGATCCATAGCACGTTTAATGTCTCTAAGCTGTGGAAATATTTGGTTGATGATTCCGCAGTGGTTCCATTGGAGGATATTTAGGTGGATGATCGCCTAAATTATATCGAGAGACCGGTGACAATTTGTGACCGGGACACGAAAACATTGAGAAACAAGGTTTTTGAGTTGGTGAAAGTCCATTGGCAGCCCCACAAGGATTCATAATGGACATAGGAGCTTGAGGACGAGATGAGGGATCATTAACCAGAGTTATTTGTAGCAACGGGCTTTAAGGATGAAGTTTGATTCAAGTGGGGGAGAACTGTAACACTGCATTTCCAGGCTTTTGTTCCCTTAAGTCCTTCATCTTTAAAATCTATGTGAAATGGTCCCTAGCTGAGTACGCTAGGTGTACTCTATGAGTTCGTTGGGCATATTGGCTCCTTAGATGGTCACGGAGACGCCTACATACGTTGGGCGTAGGCTCAGCTGGGACAAACCCTAATTTTTAGGGTATGTGCCCTATTTAAACACCTTAAGTTGCCTTTAGGGTTTCTTATGACTAGCCTCTATCTCTCAACTCCCTAAGAATGAAATCCTAATCTTCATTTAGTGTTTAGGAGCCATTGGGTATTTTTGTGGTGTTTTTATGCCCCTTGAAGGAAGTGAAGCTTAATGGTGAAGCTTTGGTGGACTTGGAGCTTGAAGATCCAAGAACTTCATCAATGTTGCAAGCATTTTGAGGTATAAATCTCCTAACTTGACGGTTCCTTATGCTAGATCTAGTTTAGGGCTTTATTTGTGCATCTTTGAGTCCTTTAAGCCATGCTTGGGAGTATTAGATCTTAGGTTATCTGATGTTCATTTTTCATAAAATGCAACCTTGATGTCTTGTTTTGATCCATGCATGATTTAGGGCTATTATTATGGGTCTTAATGGTCAAAATTGAGTGTTGGGTCCTTTTGAGCCATGCAAAGGCTCCAAGTTAAGAACTTTATGGATTAGGACGTTCATTTAGACTTGGATCTAAAATTTGGATGCTTGAATGAAAATATTAAGCACTTAAAGAAAAAGTGCTTAATAGGTGCGTACATTGGGCGTACTCAATAGTACGCTACGCGTACGTGCCCGTGTTCGTGACCATACATGCAACCCAGTACACAGGACGTACGTCTGGTACGCGCAACGTACCAGGCTTGGAGTGGGCTCTGATGTTTTTGGGCCATTTTCGGAATAGTGGAGTTTGAGCCTTTTTGGACCATCAACCCTTTTTATTGTAGGCCATTGTTAGGCTCTAGGCCTTCTTGTGCTCAGGCCCATCATGTGTTTTGGGTATTTTTTTTAGAGCTTTGAGCCACATTGGGCTTTTTGGTGCTATTGGATTGGGCCTCAGATTTTGGGCCAAGTGGGAAAAGGGTAAAATGGACTTTTACCCTAAGTATTGGACAACTGGACTAGGATTTCAGCTATGGGTTGTGGACCAATTGTTAATTGGGTATTATTTGATGATGTTAGCGTAGGGATTTTCCGAATCAGCAGTCCGAGCTTTAATCTGAGATATTCAGTAGCTTGAGGTGAGTTTCATCATTGTGCTTGGCGGGTCGAAGGCACCAATAATAAGGATGGTAGTTGTCTGTGTGACTCTGTCATGTATGTTATGTGATATTTAGTATATCAGGGGGGGATGTCGGGTGGGGTCTGATGAGTGTATTGTATGTGATTCTTGCATGCGTTTATGTGTCTATATGTATACCGGGCGAGGCCCAATGCAAGGCGAGCCTGATGAATGTGATGAGGCGAGGCCCATCTCATGTTATTGGCAGATCTGTTCCGAGCATGGATCGATGCCAAGCGGGGTCCATTATATGTTTGATATGTATGGTATCTGGTGTTTTGGGGAACTCACTAATCTTCGTGCTTACGATTTTAATTTATGTTTCAGATACTTCTGGTTTGAAAGGAAAGAGCTCAGGATGACATCATTGCACACACACTATGATTTTCGATTTATATAACTCTAATGTATTGGATTGGTCGTTTGACATACTCTGATTTCCTTGTATGGTTTTATATCACGTTTGGGTTGATGGTTTTTACCATAATTAAAATGAAATTTTTGGTATTAACTTTTGGGACGCTACATATATATACTTTAGGAAGACATTTATAGTCTCCACCAGTTACATTTAGTAAAGCCAAAGACTAAATTTTATCTGGAAATATGAGTTTTGAAGCAATCATACCACCTCCATAACATAACAAAGAATAAAACAAAATCTACGATTTTCAAGATTCAAATTTCTTCAAATAGGCATTCAATGTAGTTTCTAGATGAAATAAATAACCTAGTTGACTTGACTAACTAACCCATTGAGTGGCCAAATACATGAGCTTTCTTCCTACCCAAATGCTCCAAATGATATAAACACAAATAAAGAAAGTTAAAAATAATGGATTAGACTTTTAATTGTTTTACCCTTGTATGTTATATATCTTCAAAATGTTGGATACTGTTGTATCCACGTAACGCAAATCCTGCATTCATGAGATAAGAGAATGTTTTTATTTCTTAGAAATTAGAAAATGAAGATAAGAAGATTAACGGTATTACTGAAAGTTTGAAAGGACAAGAGATAAATATTAGAAGACAATCAAGATGAAATCAAAAGAAAACTGTTTTTAGTTCGTGATTAACCTTATGACACTGAATCAGTCAAACTTTAACACAGGCGAATAACGACTCCTTCCCTCAAAAGGTAAAACGTCTCCTTTCCCAATTTCCATTGATCATTGCAAAGAATAAAAAAATTTCTGTGGCTGAACCCAAAGAGTAAGTTAACCTGTAATCATCATTGAGAAGTGAAATCATCATGTGGAAGACGACTCTTACCAGACAACTTTTGCGAGTGTTGCTAGTGATTGAATGAAATGAGCCCTAAATTTTTGTAAGATAACAATCGATAAACTTCAAACATGTACTCATTATGTTCGAATTCTTCAATGTGTGTGTGTATGTGAAGTGAGTGGTCATGAAGGTGCAATAATCGGGATGAAGGGGCAGTTGTGAAAGTGAAGTAAGAAATTGTACCTGGAATCAATGTCGTAGACGGGAGAATCAATTGAATCGTTGTGAAAGAAGACGTACGCATCAGAAATTGGTGGGAGACTACCTTCATCAAATAAACCTCCATAAGCAATAAGAAAAGCACAATAAGCCTTAATGTCAAACAAAATTTCAGCGAGAGACATGAAGGACGTGTTCGGCAAAATTAACTGGTACCGGGTAGCTTGTAGCGTTTTGTTAAATGCTACATGAAGTAGCATTTGGATTTGGAGCGTTTTGTTTAAACTAAACGCTAGAAGCTTGTAGTGCCCAACGAGACTTTCTGTTTAAACTAAACGCTAGAAGCTAGAAACAGAAGAAGAACGAGGACGTGGCCTCATGCTTTTATAGCGGTTGGAGTAGAGCGAGATTGGAGGTTTATGGAGGAGTGGGGGCAGAACTGTCGTTCTTGACAAAGTGGGGCAGAAGAAGGTTCATTGGAGCACAGAAAGAACATCCGAAACTGGGGGAGAGTAGAAAGAACATCCGAAATTAGGGGAGAGTAGGTTGAATGTGGCACTGATAACTTCTTCTTATATAACTTGTGATAACCGTCGACTGTGGGAATGTGGAGTCGAAGGAGGAAACGTGCGGAGGAGCAGAATTGCCGAAACTGCCCGGAAAATTGTAAATAGAGAACTTATGCGCAATGTTTTAAAACCCGGGTTGACCCGGCCGGTTCAATCGGTTGGACCGTGACCCGGGATAGAAGGCGGGTCAATTGAGACCGGTTTTTTGTAAAAATACAAACCGGATCGAACCGGCCGGGTTTTCCTTAAACCGCAGTTCGACCGCTTATGTCGAACAGGTTAAAACCGGGTTGACCCATTTTAATAGGGTTTGGATAGTTGGAAAAAATATTTAACGCCAAAACAACGAGTCGTTTGCGGTTTCTTCAATATTTTTTAATCTTTAAACTTTGTGGACATTAAATTATTGGTTTTATATGTTTATGCATTATGCATGAAAGTAAAAATATATAAAAATAAAAAAAGATCATAAACCGGGTTGACCCGACGGTTCAACTAGTTGAATCAGTTGACCCGTGAACCGATCATCACACCGGATCAACTAAAAACCCGGGTTCTAAAACATTGCTTATGCGGCTGTTGGACAAATCCAATGTCCGAAAATCACTAGACGGTTATCCGTGGTGTTAGTAAAATACCACGTGTATTTACCCAAAAATCTGATCCGATGTCTCCGCCCCCTACTTCTAGTATCCTCAGTTTTTCCTCCGATTCAATTCTTCTCCCTCAAATCCATCTCCCAAATCGGAGAGGGTTAGAAAGGGTTTTCGAGCCAATCATATTTGATTTCTCCACCGCTATTCTCCTCCAGTCGGCTGTCTCTATCTGCTACGCTTCACGTTTCTTCAGCAAAATTAGGATTGGGGTTTGTTGATATTTGTCGATTCTTATCATCACCGGGTTTGAAGGAGAAGTGATTAGGGATGTCTGTTGCGAAGGGGATGAATGTCGTCATCGTTCTCGCACCACACATCGTTCTCACACCCCCACTGCAACCGTTACTCCCTCTATAGCAGAAGCACTATTTCGATCCTTGCTAGCGTTGCTACCTTTCGATCAAGCACTTCAGATGAATTCTGCAGCGTCAGTCGGTGATTGCTGCTGCTTTCGTTAATCTTACTCTTGTTGTTCAGCCTTACGATAATTTCTCTCCTCTTCTATATCGCATCCAATTCTTTGAAAAACTTGAAATTAATAAGGTTCTATTATAATTTCTATAATAACTATTAATTTCAAATTTCAAATTTCAAATTTCCAATTTCAATTTCAAATAAATTTTCACTTTAAACATTTGTATTTAACATTTTATAATAATAAATCGTTTAGTACACGGGTCTAACAATTAAACATATAATTTTAATTAATTTATTTTTGCATGTTTTTTTTTTTTATAATTTTCACTTATTTCATATTTCAAATTCAAATAAACTTTTCATTTAATCGCTATTGTTTAACATTATATTTTAATTAACCCGTATAATATACGGGTTTCACAACTATTATATATATATATATATATATATATATATATATATATATATATATATATATATATATATATATATATATATATATATATATATATATATATACACACTCTTGGTCCCCATAAAGTTGAAAAATGCTTCCATTCGTTACTTGTTAGCACTAAAAGCCCTAAAAGCTAATTAATTGCCCCAAATTAACAAGCAAAGGATCTTTACACACGCTATATATATCAAAATTGAAAAATACAAATGTGGTTTTCGTGTGCACATCTTCAGCAGCTTTCAGGGTGGAGCGAGAGAGAGTTTCAACAAGTTTCAGGTGGATATCAGGGGTGCTGGCGGAGTTGGGCGGCCGGAATGGCGAGTACGAGTGGGACCAAAGATGAGGTGGGTCCACCGAGGTCATTGTCAATGAGGATGACGGGGACTTCCGATATCGATGCTGTTGACAGCGAGCTTGTCCCTTCTTCCCTTGCTGCTGTTGGTCCTATCCTTCGGGTTGCCAATGAGATCGAGAAGGATAATGACAGAGTTGCTTACTTGTGTATGTTTCCCCTTACTATATTTGACTCTTCCTTTCCTATAAAATGCATAATTTCTTATAATTTTGGGTGTGGAGATGAGTTTTTAAAGTGATTCAGTAGAAAAATATATTTTTCTTCTATAAATATATTGATCAAGACTAGATAGGTATGTAACTTTTCTTCTATAATATATATTGATTAAGATGAGATAGTTATGTAAGTTTGCTTCTATAAAAGGATGAATCAGAATAATAATTAATTAGTTTTAATTAGAATAGCACATCAGACAGATCCATGTATTATTAAAAAAAATCATGGTATCTGGCAGCTATGTAGTCCTTCTGGTGCGTGTGCATAAGGAGTTGCTAGCTACCTAAGGGGACTCAAACCATGCTGCATGAGATACTAAGTCGTAGGTCCTACCTCTTAGGGTCTTTTGGTGAGTCTGTTATCATGAGATGAAAAAATGGAAGAATCTTGGAGTTACTTAAGTTTACTTCTGCTTGAAATACGTTTGATTAGTTTAATTAGAAAATAACTTTTGTTTCAAGTTTGCAATGTATAAGTATGATTTTAGTTACCGTAAAATTTGATTCCTATATATATATATATATATATATATATATATATATATATATATATATATATATATATATATATATATATATATCTTTACTATCTTATAAAAGAAATCTAATTATTTCTAAAAATAGATTGATTATAATAATAATATTTTTTTAAGACGTCCAAATGATGAAGCTGATAGTACAAGTAACCATTAATAAAATAATATTAAATTTTAACCATATTTTGAATTCAAAAATTTATCATCAAATCTCCTTATATTTCTCAGCAATTTGATATGGTTCCCTCAAATCCCGGATTCATTCAAATTTTGAACCATTTTAGATATCCTTAAATTTAGCATGTTAATTAAAATATTCCTCCAATCGCATATACCTCTTTGTTCCCCCCTCTGCTATAAAGTCCACCGTCCAGGAACAAAAAATGACTTCATTTTTGTAGAGGAATATTACCGAAAGAATTTACACGCCCCGCCGCTTTGCGCGAGTACACTGCTAGTATATATATATATATATATATATATATATATATATATATATATATATATATATATATATATACAAAATAAGATCAAAGTTGATTTTATATTATATTATTTTTTTAATATTACAAATAATACCAAAATAACGATATATTAGAACAAAAATGGTTCTAAAATAAGATTTAAGACTAGGATGAAAAATGTCCTAAATGTTGACCAAACAAATATTGTTAACCATGTTCTTCAAATTTCACACAAAAATTAACAAAAATAACTGTTAAAACTTATTCTTAATTTAATGAGAAATTAATCATTTGTGTGAAAAATGATTGGTAACTTTTGAAAATATATCGTCAATAAATATTCTAAATTTAAGAAAATGTTAATAATTTATTATTAAAATTTATGTTTTATCATTAAGTTTTGAAAATCAATTTATATAAATACATCTTATCTTAATTACTAGATTAAGATGAAATACAAAACAATGTCATTTATTACACACCATATTAAGAAAATATTTAGTTTTTGTTTTAGAAATATATGAAACGAATAATTAAAAAAAAAATTGTTATCGTGGTTGTATGAATTATATTCCAATGTTGTAAACTGTAATTATTTAAAATTCAGTGTTCAAAAACTCTTATAAGTTTAAAAAGTCAGTTTATTTTAGCAGTTTGTAAAATTTAAAAAAACAAACATTCTTTTTCTTACAAACTATAGATGTTTGATTCATCTCTTCTTCTAGAGATATTTATGGATGTGGTCAATCGGAGATATCTATGGATGTAGTCAACAGATTGCATATATTTTACCTTTTAAAATACAAATACTTAAAACTATCTTATCTTGCAAAATTAAAAGGAATAACTACACAACATATTTAAAACTTAAAACAACATATAACATTAAATACAACATTTTTATAGCTTAGAACAACATATAATAAAACAACACTATATACAAAAACATGTTTAAAAGGAATACTTGCATCCTAAAACAATATTCTCATTTGATGACACATGTTCTCCCTTAGTTCTTTCTAACATGCATAATTTATCATTTGTTCTCTCCCGCCTTTCCCATCTTGTCTACCTTTAATTGCATCTTCGTGATTTGGGGTGAAATACATATCGATGGGCCCTTTTTTGTTTCTTTTTAAGATGTAGTATGATACTACCTTCACTTGCCCTTTTTGATGATACTTCAACACAATCTTCTTCTTCATCATCGTACTCATCGTCAACTTGTTTCATACTTGATAGCATTTAAATAATTCCCTTAGATGCTTGTCTTTTTATCATAAAATCTTTTATTTCTTTCTGTACATATTACGCACATCTCTTACAATCAAGGACGTTTCAAAAACCTCCAACGAATTGTTGTTTTAAATGGTATACACCTCACTTAACAACTTTTGAACAAAAGTTACATGTAAATTCGTTTCTAATCTTAGGGTCTTGGACAATATATTTTCCTCAAGGTCTTTATTAAGTTTAGGTGAAGCATTTGCATTTTCACGATCCATAGAACTATAAACTAAGTATAGACTATAAAGAATGAAGAAAAATTACCACATGAAAGAGAAATGGTGAAACATTAAAGCAATCAAACGCCCAACGCAAACTCACAAAGAACAATATTTTCTTATTGATTACACCTGAAAAAAAACTAAGACAGTAAGAAGAAGTCATGCAAGACCAAAACTTATTGTTGTGTACTACTTGAGATTGAAAGAATAATAGAAGATATTAGCTAATGAGTGATGAATTGATGAAAACGTTGCATCGATTAATAGGTATGATCACTTTAAAATAATAATAGGAAAAAAAACATTAACCGAGTTGTAATCGATATTATCACGTCGCATATATAAGATCCATATTGTCAATTATGATCCATATTGCTCATTGATGATTAATAAATGGAAAATTAGGTCAAAAAGTGAGGAAAACTTAAATGAGTATGACTCCTCGAGTCCTTGCCTCCTTAGCCCATGGTAGTCGCTCCATCCTTTGGTGGTTTGGGCTTGGGATTTGAAATTAAAAGAAACACGATTGGGAACCTTAAAAACTATAGTTCTAATATTTATGCGAGGCATATTATAAAATGGAGCGGATCGGTAGACAGTAATGATCCATACACAACCCTTTTAATAAAATGGTTAATAGGTATGAGTCTGTAATGAGTAGACAAAAATTAAGATCCAAACCCTTATGATTCTTATCAGTTTAGATCGAATCAAGGTCAAAACTCACTCCATTTCCAAGTCTAGCATTATGGTTAAATAAAGAGCACATACAAGATTTCTACAAGAAGGTTCAAGGATGTTGTAAGGCCTACTATATTGTATGGATTCGAATGGTAGCCTATTAAGAAGGAATACAAAAGGAACTTAGAGGTCGTAGAACCAAGTTTATTGAATTGGACATATGGTAAAACATTACTGGATTGGATAATAAACCCAAGAATCACAAACTCATTGGAACTAAGAATAAAGCCTAATATAATGAAATTTTATTAAAGGAAGTGAAAGAAGGACAGGACACCCGGGAAGGAAGTGAGAAAATAGCGTTAGGTTAGACTTGAAGAAGTGGCTCTTATCGAGAAGACATGACCTCTAACAGGAGAGTGTGGAGACTTAGAATCATGATAGTGGAGTAGTCTAGATACTAGCTTTCTTTTCACTAATTTTGCTTGTCGTGCGGCTTTTACCATCTAGTTATTATTCCCTCTTACTTTTTTGCTTGTATTTCTAGTATATGCTTCATGATTTATTGCTAGTCACATAATACTATTTATTTTTCCATTGTGGGCCTACTATTTCCATGTGTAGAGTATCCTCTGTTGTACGCTCATGTTTTTTCTCTTTATTTCATATGCGAAAGGTCATATATGGAAGCAGTCATCTACCCATGACTATCCTCAGATAGAGGTTGCCTATAAAAAAAAGTGTCATTTTGTTGATTTTATGCAATCACATATTCATGGTGACACTTCTTTATTTATTATGAATAATTGACTAATACACAACATGGTGGTTATGCTTGCTTGTTAGTTGTACTACATTTCCCATAACATTTTATGCCTTTAATTTGTTATATTAGGCCGATTTCATGCATTCGAGAAGGCCTATATGATGGATCCTAAATCAAATGGACGTGGTGTTCGCCAATTCATGACCTACTTGCTACATAGACTTCAGAAGGTGCACATTATAGTTATCCTTGTTTTTTTTTGTCACAGTTTATCATATTCTACTAATTGCATTAGGATGATGACACCATTTTAAGCTAAATTCAAAGTATTTTATAAATTCTAATGAAAAATTCAAATGTTCTATTGGTGTAGGAACAAGAAACGACAACGTTTCGACTAGCAAAAAGTGATCCTAGGGAGATCCAGAAGTTCTACCTGAACTTCTATGAGAAAAACATCAGAGAAGGACAATACACAAAGAAACCGTAAGGCTTTCTTTTAACCATTATATAGAGATATTACATCGACTAATTACTTATTCATTTTGTTATCTTTCTTCTACCATCTCTAAGTGAGGAGATGGCCAAGATTTATCATACCGCAATGGTTTTATATGATGTACTAAGGGTTGTGGTACCTGCTTCAAAAGTCGAGCCAAAGGTATGATAAGTGTATCAAACATTGATTTCTAGATACAATGTAATATTAAATAACACATGCTACCATGGCATTGTAGATTCAACAATATGCAAGCAATGTAGAGGAAAACATAAACCAATATGAACACTATAACATCCTTCCTATGTATGCTATCGGAAATAAACCAGAAATTATGAAGATTCCTGAGGTTGTGTTCAGACATAAATCTCATTTTCTTATATATATATATATATATATATATATATATATATATATATGTGTGTGTGTGTGTGTGTGTGTGTGTCTATATATATATATATATATATATATATATATATATATAGTGAGGTTCAATAGAGAACCATTATTAACCATGAAACCATGAAACTAACTTTTTTTTTTTTTTTAAACTTTTAGAGCTTATTTTTTATTAAAAAAAATAAACTCAATATATAGAAATTCATAATTTTTTATCATTTTTCTAATGATATCAAATTCGATAAAAACAAATTTTTTTTTTTTCCGTCAAATTCACAACGTGAATCTGAATTCACAAGGTGAATCCAAAAAATATATTTAGCATTCACATTGTGAGGTTATGAATTTAGATATTTTTTGTTTTTTTTTTTTCGATAAAAAATAAACTCTAAAATTTGAAAAAAATATTTTGTTCCTTGGAGAACCATTGATAATGGTTCTTTATTGAACTTTTATATATATATATATATATATATATATATATATATATATATATATATATATATATATATAGAGGGGGGGGGGGGGAAGAGAAAGAGAGAGTTAAGTTCTTTTGAGAAGTTAATGATTTGTGTGACCAAGAGAACTAATTCATTTATCAATTTTCAAAACCAAAAACAACATTAGACTACTAGAGTTGCGTCTAAGAGCGGTCCATGGTCCAAAAAAAGATTTTACGAACTTTTTTTATTTTGAAAATGTGCATATATGCACATATAAATATGCATGCTTGCACATCTAAATGTGCACGGATGCACATTTAGGTTTTATGTGTTTTTTAAAGTTTTCAAGTTGCAATTCTCTTAAACGTTGGTATTATAGTCTCATTGTTGTGTCAATTTGGAAACTTTTTGTAAAAAACACTAAATGTGCATCAATGTTCTAAAAGGCGCGCCATGGCGGGCGCCAAGGCGCGCCATGGCGTGAGGCGCGGCGTCGCCGTTACGAAAAGCTTCATAATGTTGCTGTTAGGCGTGGTGCGTGGCAAGGCGTGATATGGCGTGCCATTGCGCGTTATGGCGTGTTATGGCACATGTTTTTTTCGTTTGAGACACGTTTTTTTGCTCTTTTTTATACCTTTTCTAATCGAACATACAAGTATTGTGTTTTTTATTAACTTTCTGTTATTAGTTGTTGATATCACACTTCTAAAACTAGGTATATTTGATATAAATTTATATTTATGCGGTAATATAATTATAATTTAATACAAAATCGCCGCCTTACATCACGCCTTGAAAAACGTCATGGCTCGCCATAACTCGTTAAGCTTGAGGCTTGGCCTTGCCGCCACGCCATGCCTCACGCCTTTTAGAACCTTGATGTGCATACATGCATATATATGAACATTCAAATGTGCATATATATGCACATTTCAAAAACAAAATTATCATCAAATCATTTTCTTTAAGCATTGATCACTCTTAGACATAACTCTAGGAGTCAAATGGTGGTATTGGTTTTAAAAAATGATAAGCAAATTAGGAGTTTTCGAGTTCTCGCAATAAATTAAGCATATATATATATATATATATATATATATATATATATATATATATATATATATATATATATATATATATAGGGTGAGGTTCAATAAAGAACCATGTAACCAAGGAACCAATCTTTTTTCAACTTTTAGAGCTTATTTTTTTATCAATAAAAAAACTCAAAATACAGAAATTCATAACTTTTTATCTTTTTTTTCCAATGATATCAAACTTGATAAAAAAATTTACTTTTTTTTTCGTCATATTCACAGTGTGAATTTATGCAAATTTACTATGTGAATCTGAATTCACACGGTGAATCCGAAAGATATATATTTAACATTAATAATGTGAAGTTATGAATTTAGATATTTTTACTTTTTTCTTGATAAAAAATAAGCTCTAAAACTTAAAAAATATATTTGGTTCCTTGGAGAACCATTGATAATGCTCTCTATTGAACTTTTCCCTATATATATATATATATATATATATATATATATATATATATATATATATATATATATATATATATATGTGTGTGTGTGTGTGTGTGTGTGTGTGTGTGTGTGTACGCGCGTGCGAGCGTTACTTTGAGTCTAAATCTATATGAGAACTCGAGAACTTTTTCTAGCCAAAATGTTTCATAACCAATACCACCACACAACATTGATGCAACCGTCTAAACCATTCGTAGATAGAAACCTTCGAAAAAACACTTCAAAACAAAAAGTATAAATTTTGTAAAGTTTCTATTGATTATTTGTTCAATAGTTTTATTAATTTCTTATGTTTTGAAGCCTGTATCATGAGTTGGAAAAAGGTAAAGATATAACTGAAAGTATGAATCATCCTATAATTTTACATTTAGAAAAAATTGGACTTATAGGAGAAGATATTACAAAATCAAAGGTTAAATATGTTTGTAAGTTTAAATTTAAAAAAAAAATCATGGTATTACAATAAGAACAACAAATATAGAATGTAGTCCTTTGGATAAAGAAGAATTTAAAAAACAAATACTGGAAATAATAGAACATGGATTAATTAGGAAATCGGAAAGTCCACATCGATCAACAACTTTTATAGAATTTTGTAATAATAGACTAATTATAAATTTGAATAGTATAGGTATGTTTTATCACTTTTTTATGTGCCCGAATATCTAGTAAATCCTATAACTTCTTATTTATTATCTTTTTGTTTATATTTTTTAACTTCTTCAAGAGCTTTAATATATATACTTTAGAGTTTTCCAATTTTAACTTTCAACTATGGTTTTCTTAGGAAAACAAAAATCACAACTTTTGATGGATGAAATTTTGACATGGGAGCAAGTAGCTATTAGAATGTGGGAAACAAATAAGAAAGATAGTATGAATATGTTTGCCTATTTAGAAACGACTTTAGGACCAATTGCCTTATACGTTGTTTTGTCTCTATTTCTATCTTTTTAGGTTTATTATGTTCTAGTTGGTAACTTAACTGTTGAATTTCTTCTTTGGTTGGAATAAGTCGTTTTATACTTTTTAATTCTTTAATGATTTGATTATTTTGTTTTTTAATATACCCTAGTTTTTCTACTAATTTAGTTAGAAACTCGGTCTTTATTAATGATTATCTGTATATATTGATATATTTGAATTTCACAAAAGAAATGTATGTGTAGTTACTATATGGTTGTAATTATTTTTAGTGATCATTTTATTAGAATAATTACTCGAATGGTGAATATCTTTCTATTTTCTTTTTAATTTTTTTAAAATAATAATCGGTGAAAATTACAAACAAACAAATATATATATATATATATATATATATATATATATATATATATATATGTTTTTTTAGAACCAGTAATTGTGTGAGAACTAGAGAACTTTTCTTCTAGGCAATAATTTTCAAAACTAACTCCACCACACCACCCTAGGGGATCGTTTAAGCCATTTGCTATATCAAAATCACTAAAAAGACGAACATTTTTTGTATACGTGCATGAGTGTGTGTATGTATGTATTTTGTATGTATGTATGTATGTATGTATGTATGTATGTATGTATATGTGTATGTATCCTTCTTATTTATTTCACTCTTCACATGTCATTAGATCCAAGCAGCTGTTCGAGCAATTCGCATTATAGATAACCTTCCATCTATTAGAAGGGTGGGTGACAGAGAAAAACATGTTGCTGATATTCTCGAGTGGTTATCATCAATTTTTGGTTTTCAGGTAACTTTTATTCATAAACCGCTTTATTTAACTCTGCACGGATTGTTTACAAATATGACTGGTTTAAATTTTTGTTGTTCTGAAATAAAGAAAGGAAACGTTGCAAATCAAAGGGAACACTTGGTATTGTTACTTGCAAATATTGATAGAAGGTCAAAGGGTGTTGAAGATTATGATCAGGTAAAACACACACTTTTTCATTGTGTAATATTTGAACCGAACATTGGTGCATGTGACTGTGCCTAGAGATGAACTGAATACTGATGAGGAACTTTTTACAGTTGGATAGCCAAACGGTAAAGCATTTATTGGATAAAACTTTAAAGAACTATGTCTCGTGGTGCCATTATTTGCACTGTACATCAATCATTGAGTAAGTTATTAAAAAGGTGACGCAACATGTTTCTTGTTCTTTGAAGTGAGGATTTAATCTTTTTTGTTTGATTTATTGTTTGTTCAAGTTCACTTAAGCGTCCACTTAGTGGTGATAGGCAACAATTATATCTTCTCTACATTGGACTCTATCTACTCATCTGGGGTGAAGCTTCAAACGTGCGGTTCATGCCTGAATGTCTTTGTTATATTTTTCATAATGTATGTTATTATTTGGTTATATTTACAAGAATACAGTTATCATTATGTTTATCTAGCTTTATGATGTGATCTTATTTCATTGAATAAAAAAGATGGCAAATGAAATGCTTGGAATTTTATTTGGCAATGTTCAACCTATAAATGGATATCAAGCAGCAGCAGTTGATGAGGAAGCATTTCTGCGTGAGGTCATCTCACCTATTTATGATGTTCTTCGTAAGGTAATAACATCATAAGTTGTGTTCCAGTTTGATAAAATCTACTTTTCTAATGGGACTTATTTTTTTAATGGTGGCAGGAAGCCAGGAGAAATAAAGGTGGCAATGCAAGCCATGCTTCATGGAGAAACTATGATGATCTAAATGAATATTTTTGGTAACTCTTTATATTATAAAACCGTCATTCATGTTCAGGCTCGACCCTATCATTTTACAGGCCTGTGCAAAAACTTAAATTAAGGCCCCATAAAAAATTTATGAAATATAATTAAGTAAATTCATTACCGCTAAATTCAAAACATAAAGTTGAAAACAATCATCTCGTAGAATGCCTATCTGAGCATATACATGCTCGTATACAAGTCTCTACTCATTAAGAAAAACTGCTACAAACAACTTTCCAATTGCAATAGAAACAATCAACAATATTGTGCATGTTAGACGAAAAACTAGATAAATTATTACTATTTTTAAGAAATTTAGTATGGGTTAGCTATATTATGTTCAACTGGTAAATTTTTGTAACATTTATAATTCGTTGGAATAAATCATCACCATCGATCTCGTATATATGACCATTTTGTAACCTATTTTCATGACTTTTGCAACTTATATTTAGTTCATCAATAATCCGTAACTTCGTTTTCTGTTGTGAATAAGAAACCAAACGTTCCCTTCAATGAAAATAGTTTTATCGATTATGTTCAAAAAATAAAGAATCATGAATGATTCTTCATGTGTACGTTTGTGTACTAATTTCAATCGCTCAACGCTATTCTTATCAAAAAGTCTTTTATTAAAAGATATTATTTTATTATTTTTCTCAATAATATGGTTCCTAAATCATAAGCTATAGCCAAAAAACAAATTTAAGCCTACTTAAAACCATGCTCTTGGTTTCATATTATAGTTACCCCTTATCTATTTTCATTAATTAGATCGTGCTTATAACTTTACCAACTTCATTCACATTCAATGTTACACCTTCTTTATGTCGCTCCCAATTAGATTAAATATTATCAAATTTATGGTATTATCTTTGAATGTATATTTTGCTACACTTGAACGCATTCTTTGTTATGATGATATTTTGGCCTTTTTGTTAATATCCATTTTAACTGATTTTTCTTGACTCTTAATTCATCTCAAAAATTAAAACTTTGTCCATTTTCATATACTTAATTTGACTCTAAAGTCTAAATAAAATTTTAAAATTTGAGTTGGGTTTTTGAGCTTTAGTGGCATGGTGTAAATGTCTATGTATTGGAGTCTAATTTCTAATGTATATTGATAATATATTTAACAAACCTATTTTTAGTAACATGAATACGATTAGTAGCATCTAAATATACTTAATTAACATATTTTTATTATTATTATTATTATTTAGTAATATAATATTAAAAGAAAATTTTCAATCAGAGGCCCCTTAGGATTGGAGGCCCAGTGCCTTGCCACCCTTCATGTTAAAACTATTGACCAACCTTTAATTCCCTTTTCTTTCAGGTCTGACAAATGTTTTAAGTTAGGCTGGCCAATGGATCGCACATCTGACTTTTTTGTTCACTCCATTGGGTCATTGCTCCATCATGTTGTATGTGTGGATTTATGCAACTTTAAAGCTAGTATTCATTCACCACATAAAAATGCTCAAATTTAAGTAATTTGCAGGGGCCCAATCAAGTAGTATCCGGAAAGAAGAAGAGTAAAACAAATTTTGTCGAAGTGCGTTCATTTTTGCACCTTTACAGGAGTTTTGATCGGATGTGGATTTTCCTCATATTGGTCTTGCAGGTAGGCATATAACAGAATCATGCAGTTAGTTGATGATTTCATATTAGGCTGGTAGCATTTCAATCTTTTTATTTCGATTTTGTAGGCTATGATAATTGTTGCATGGCATGGAGATGGATCAATCTTCGGAATTTTAGATGAAGCTCTCATTAAAAACATCTCCAGCATATTCATCACTTATGCCATACTTAACTTTATCCAAGGTACATACTTACTTCCTGCACATTCTTTCGTTACTTCTAGCTGTTGTCCTTTTTGTAATTTATGGTTTCTCTTTACAGTTAGTCTAGACATAATCCTTAGTTTCAACGCATGGAGGAGCTTAAAACCTACACAAATTCATCGCTATATTTTCAAATTTGTTGTAGCTGCTTTTTGGATGGTAATCTTGTCTGTTGGTTACTTAAGATCAGTTCCGAATCCAACAGAATTTGTGAAGTATCTCAGTACTTTGGGAGGAAATTGGAGAGGGCAATTGCTTTATAACTATCTTGTAGCAATTTACTTGATCCCCAACATACTCGCTGCCTTTCTATATCTGCTTCCACCTATAAGGAGACACATGGAAAGTTCCAATTGGCGTATAGTCACTCTTATAATGTGGTGGGCACAGGCAAGTTCACTTACGTGTTGGTAGTTTATATTGATGTTACATCTTACATGCTTCTTGTTTTATATTAAATATTGCGAATTTTTACAGCCAAAACTCTATGTTGGAAGAGGCATGCATGAGGGCATCTTTTCTCTTTTCAAGTAGGGATATAAAGTTTGATATGTGAATTTTTAAATTTCTTTTTTCTTACTTTGTTACTGTTGATCTTAGGTATACTCTATTTTGGATAGTGCTGCTAATAAGCAAGTTCGCATTCAGCTACTATGTGGAGGTAATCATGAAAATGCTTGTTATCATATGATTTCTATAGAAAGTTTATGCTTAAATTTGCAATTTTCATTGTAGATACTGCCACTGGTCAAGCCCACAAAGTTAATCATGAAAATGCATGTTAGCAGCTACGAGTGGCATGAGTTCTTTCCCAACAGTAAATCTTAAAAATTATATACAAACTTTTCTAATTGTGATTCTTACTATATTATGATCATTACTTACTTATTTGAGCATTTTGTAGTGACCCCCAATATTGGCGTCGTTATTTGTATCTGGGGTCCAACTATCATGGTGAGTGTTCTTGAAATAATTACTTTTGTTATATGCCTCTATGAGGCCAATTAAACATATGTGATGTAATTTCATTTAAGGTCTATTTCATGGACACACAAATTTGGTACACGATATATGCTACCATTATTGGTGGAATCTACGGAGTCTTCAGGCATTTGGGTGAGGTTAGTACGAATATATCTTTAGTTTACTAAATTTTGAAATCGAAAAGATGACATCATCATTTTGTGATGTTTGATCCTTAGATAAGGACACTTGGCATGCTACGGTCAAGATTTAAATCGGTTCCTCTAGCTTTCTGTGAACGCCTTATGCCAATGCAAAAAGAAGAGCCCAAAAGAGATCACGTCGAAGATGATTTACTGGTGACCAAAAAGAACATAGCAAAATTTTCACAGGTGTGGAACGAATTCATATTTTCAATGCGGATGGAAGACTTGATCAGCAACAGGTTTTAAAGAGTTTGTTGTTATTAATATAAGGAATCAAACTGAAGCATGCGGAATATACTGTTGACATTCGTTTTATTTTTGAAGTGAGAGAGATCTGCTTCTTGTACCATATACCACAAGTGATGTTCCAGTTGTCCAGTGGCCACTATTCATGCTGGCTAGTAAGGTATAAATCCTCCATGCATTGGCTTGATGTCTTTTTGTTATTGTTTATCTGAAATTAAATGTAATCATGATTTTGACTTTTTCCACTTAAGATTCCCATTGCATTAGACATGGCTAAAGATTTTAAAGGAAAGGAAGATGCAGACCTGTTCAGGAAGATCAGTAGCGATGATTATATGCGGTCAGCAGTGATAGAATGCTACCAAACACTTAAGGAAATATTATTTAACCTTTTAGTTGATGGACACGATACAAAGTAAGGCCTATACAATCTTGATTCTACTAAAAATTTATACTTACAAGTTAAAAAATCTTTTTCATTTTCTTTTTCTTTTTACAGAATCTTACAGCATATATGCCATGAAATAGAAACTAGCATTCAACAGGGAACGTTTTTGAATAAATTTTATATGAGCGAATTGCCTTTACTCAATGATAAGTTGGAGAGGTTATTGGATCGTCTGGTAAGGTTTTTCTTTTAAATTGTGGGATATTATTCATTCTCATTGTTAATATATTCCTTACAATGTTTCTAACATTTTTCTGATTACTCCATCGGGTGTCTGCCTGCAGCTAGAAGACAATGTTGGTGAAGCGAAACATACAGCCCAAATAGTCAATGTGTGTCAGGATATCATGGAGATTATCACAAAAGATGTTATGAAATATGGGCACGAGTAAGTTTTTTATTTTGGATTGATAATTAAATATTCTGTTGTAAAATTCCTTTTGTGTGCTTTTGTAGGATACTTGAAAAACCTCGTGCTCATCATCGTGATAATGACAGAAAGGAAAGATTTGATCAAATCGATGTCCGATTAACTAAAATGAAATCATGGAAGGAAAAGGTATCATCTGCCATCTGGGCACCCTCCCGATTTTGTTCATTTTATTCCTTTTTCTAATTTTCCATTTGTGCCCCTAGGTGATGAGGCTTCGTTTGCTTTTGACTGTCAAGGAATCTGCATTTGATGTGCCTACAAATTTGGAAGCTCGTAGGCGTATCACCTTCTTTGTAAACTCCTTATATATTAGAATGCCAAATGCTCCAATTGTTCGTAACATGCTCTCCTTTAGGTCAGTACTTTTCCAACCCTTCACTTATTTGACTCATGGATGCCCTACATCATTATCCTTAAGATTAGATTTTGTTGTTTGAGTAAACTTCAGTGTTTTGACTCCATACTACAAAGAAGATGTCCTCTATTCAAAAGAAGAGCTTCACAAAGAAAATGAAGATGGAATTTCAGTTTTATTTTACCTCCAGAAGATATATCCAGGTGACTATTGATATTAGTTTTGACTGTTGTCCTCTTTATATAGAATCAAAAAACATTATTTTTTTGATTGTATATGCAAAACCAGATGAATGGAATAATTTTGAAGAGCGGATTAATGGTATATATAGAGGGGATAAAACAGAAGCCATACGTCAATGGGCTTCTTATAGGGGGCAGACTCTTTCCAGAACAGGTTTTTCTGTTTGCATGCTAGTTTAATTAAAATTTATATTTTATATATTTAGAAACTCATTCACAAAAATTTCTCAGTGAGAGGGATGATGTACTACAAGGAAGCTCTCGAACTTCAATGCTTCCTAGACTATGCTAAAGACGATGGTTAGTGTGATTCATTAAACTTTTTAAATTTCAGTATACTTTTTATATAATTTATGCTTTTTTTCCACAGAGATTTTTACTGGACTCCGGACATTTAACATGAATAAACATCACATGGATTTGAAAGAACATGCAACCGCAATGGCTGATTTGAAGTTCACCTATGTCATCTCTTGCCAGATTTATGGTGCTCAAAAGAAATCAAGTGATGAGAGAGATCAAAGTTGTTATACTAACATCTTGAAGCTCATGCTGACGTAAGTGTATTTATATGGATCATGATCATACATTAATCAAAATTTTAAAAGTATATATTTTAATTAATTATATTTTGATCTGTTCAGATATCCTTCTTTACGAGTTGCTTATATAGATGAGAGAGAGGCTACCATCAATGGTAGATCTCAGAATGTTTACTACTCTGTTCTAGTCAAAGGCGGGGATACTTTAGACCAGGTAACTATAAATTTATATTTTGAAATCAGAGACTCATGAATACTTACGTTTATCATCGTTCCTCTTCCCTCATTTGACAACCGTATCTCGCTCGGATGATTCTCTAAAACCCCCTTAACACCACTCATACCTTCGTGATTGGCTATGCTTGCTGAGCACTCGTCAATCCGAAGGAAAGCTCCTCTATAGTGCATTGGGTGCTTCCCACCAAGAGGGTTTTGCATGACCTTGATCTAAAACAAGGTAAGGTACCGATATATAGAAATAGGGAAACCCTAATCCGACATATAGAAAACCTAATCCAAGAAAAGGCGGCTTGTTTGTTCCACAGGTGTACCTAGAGAAATATCACATATATACATTCTAACACCCCCTTTCGAGTTGGAACATAGATGTTAATAATGTTCATCTTGTTACAATTATTAGAAATTTTGCTCTTAAGTAATGCTTTAGTGAAGACATTAAAAAGCTAGCTCACTGTTAGAACATGAGATGTAGTGATGGTTCCATTGTGAATCTTTTCTTGAGTGAAGTGACAATCAACTTCAACATGGTTAGTCCTCATGAAAAATAATATTGTTTGCAACATGAATTGTTGTCTAGTTTTCACACCATAAGGTCATTGGTTTGGATTGAGGGTTCACCAAGTAGATTTCCTAACCATAGGTGATGGTCATAGCCTTGGATTTAGATTCTACACTCAGCTGAGAAACAACATTTTGTTTCTTACTCTTCCAAGAAACTAGATTTCCCCTTTCAAAAACACGGTATCATGTAGTGGACCATTGGTTTGTAGGGTCATCATCATAGTTGACATCCGTAAACCCTTCCATACCATGATGACATGTCTTTGGTATAAAATACCTAAATGTAGTGCACGCTTCAAATATTTTAAAATGCGAGCGACATCCCAACGTGAGGTTCTTGGAGATAACACAAATTGGCTAACTATACCAATCGAGAACACAATGTATGGTTACATGATAGTCAAATAGTTCACTTTCCCATAACTTCTCTACATTTTTTTGGATTCTCAAGGGGATTTTCATCATCTGTTGTTAGCTTCATATTTAATCTTGTTCCTACATTACACATTTGCTACCATAGAACTTGAACCCTACTATCTTAGGGATGGACGCATTTCTAGGTTGATCTGTCGATAAAGATAGTAGTGGATCCGAAATTAATGTTGAAAGTTTACACATATGGTAGACATGAACAATTGGTCGCCTAACAAACTCTTGAGGTTGAGTGGAAACAGATAGGGTGGATGCCTTAGGTGGAGGTGGAACCGGTATGATATATACCAACAAGTCATCAGTGTCTTCTTGTTTGGTATGGCTAACACACAACCTTTAATCTTGTTCCTACATTACACATTTGCTACCATAGAACTTGAACCCTCGTCCCCTTAAGGGATGGACGCATTTAAACACCTAATGTTGCTAGGCCAAGAGCCCTTTAGTCATCATTGTCCCTTTGATTTCATGATTCTAACACGTGAAAGAAGGGTAGATTTTCATGAAATGTAATATCCCAAGATACAATATATATATATATATATATATATATATATATATATATATATATATATATATATATATTACATAGTATAATCACTTGTGAATGTTAGATGATATATTCACTTATGAATATTAGATGATATTTTCATATGTGAATATTATATAGTATTACATGGTATATCACATGAGAATAGTACATAGTATATTCACTTGTGAATATTAGATCGTATATTCACTTATGAATAATAGTTGGTATATTCATATGTGAATATTGCACAGTATATCCATATATGAATATTACAATGTGTTTTCAGAAATATATATAATTTTTATATGTTATTCACATATGAATAACATACAAACTTGCATATTTGTTTTGTGTTTTAATAATCACATATTGATTCAGGTGAGAAAACATATTCATATGTGAATATAACGTGGTAATTTAGTTTATGCATTTCATCAAACAGTTGGAGTGCATACAAGTTAACTTTTTTAAAAATGTGATAAATATGATACTTTGAGTATTTAAATCTTACAAAATAATAGATTGGTAGAGAAATATATGAAAATTTCAAACAAAAAATGATTTGATCTTTTTCTAACCTTAATTTCGATGTTTTATTTGATGAATGATGTTGAATGAATGATACGAATTGAATTTTTTGTTGATTATCGATGATGTTGTTCTAATGATGCTGGGAGTTTAATTAATCGTAGATATTGAAGATATGTTCGTATTCAAGCAAAATTGAATGTTAGATTGAAAGAGCAAAAAACGAATGAATTTAAACTGTTATCTAATTCTCTATACTTACGTATTTGTGATTGAAGGCTATTATATCATATTTACAAGTTTGACATTGTGTCCTTTATGTTTAGAGGTTAATTAGATGAATGGTTGAGAATGATTCCCCCATTCTCAACCTTTTTTATTTTTTCAATTGAACCCACATATATATATATATATATATATATATATATATATATATATATATATATATATATATATATATATATATATATATATATGTAAGCCTGTTATTTACTCTACGACTTAAATGAAGACGTTGATGTTTGGAAAATTAACATGAATCACACTCTAAAGATGATAAATAAGAAAACTTGGGACATAGCTTCTTTAGATTCTGTAGGGAAATATGACCTAATCTAAAGTCGGCTACAAATGCAGACAATGAATTGGTGGAAGTAAACAAGTATGGTGTTTGACTTTCAAATATGTATAGGTCACCATATTCCCATCGTCTTCTAATATTCCTCTTCGTCGATAAATTGCACAGAAATTACGTAAGAATGAGATACAACAATTTAAAGCACGGGTAATTTTTTTGCTGACAGAAAACAAATTAAGCGAAAAGTTAGTTAGGCTCAAGATTGCATATAGTGAAACTGATGGTGCCATAACCAAGGACAAGTAGGGTAGACCAATCATCAATTGTGGCATGGGATGAAGACGTATGTTTTTTATTGAAATTGGATGAAGATGTATGTTTTTATTGAAATTGGAAAAGATGGTAGGATTACTTGTCATGTGATCATTATTCCAAAGCACCTAAATCAGTAACCCAACAGGAGGTAGAGGATAATATGTATTTGCTAGATTTACATGTCTCGGTAAATACAGTAGTTGGATTCTCTGTTCCCATGACTCGAGCATACTTATCTGCAGGTATAGGTATACTGAAAGTTTTCTCCAAAGCAGAGACAACATGTGTTAATGAGTCCTTTTGATTTCTAGCCAAGAGCTTCTTAATTATATGTGCTTTTAGTATGACAGAATTGAAGTTTGTGAGTTACTGGTTCCGTTACTGACCTCTTCTACTGGTTCGGTTACTGACCTCTTCTGAAGCTCTCCTGTGGCCCCTGCGAGATCTTCTTTGAAAATCACCATGAAACCCTTTTCGACTAACCAAGGCACTACGATGATCATGTATTTGAGAGGAATGAAGGTTCTTATTCCAAAAAAACACGAGCAAATGTTTCCTAAAGGGAAGGAATTGCATATTCATTCAAAAACTGTGATTTGATAGAATTAACCCCGGTTTTAGTCCGGACAGAAAACTTATAATGGCAATTTGTTCCTTCTTAAGTTTTCATAGCTTTCACATCAACACTTAAGAAAGGAAGAGAATTGAGTTCCTCTCAATCTTTCTTGAACTCCATGATGAAAGTAGTAAACGACATATCCTATTGTTCCCCGTGACGGAATGACTTGCAGTTGCAGATGTAGATTCGGGAAATATTAATTTATCCATAGTAGAGGAAATCAAGGTAGTCTATTAGTTCCTTCACATACTCGTAGTGATTAAACAGGGAAGAAACAAAAGGTTCAATTGTATTACTAATTTGTGAAAACAGAAGGTTCAAGGTAGTCCATTAGTTCCTTCACCATAGGTTACGACCCTCACCAATAGGGGACCGGATGTGATATGGGAGGTTATTCTCATGCTTCTGAGATAGAGTCGAATGGTTTTGTTCCATTCAAGTAAGTTGGAGCCATTCAATTTGTTATAGTGAGTCTAGCAGCTACCACCTTAAGAATATGTGGACCACTACTACTACCAGAAAGTTTATCATCTCCTCCTAATGTTTTTAAGAGGTCAAATTGAACTCAAAGTCACAGAAAAAAAAAAAAAACCAGAACCATATCAGAACCCAAAAATCTCGGATGGTGAAATAAGAACCATTGGTATTGGTGGAATTCCAAACGCCCGCAACACACAAAAAATCGGAACCAAAACAGTGGTCACACGCTCTCACATGCCGAAGTATGGTCGAACGTTTGAAATGAGATGTGGCGCGTGTGGTGCATACTATGTTCGACGTGTTTTTAGGTCTTCCTAATAGGGCACTTCTGAAGACAACGGTGATGGTACCGGGTGTTCCCCTCCCTCCTAGAGGTTGAGGGCTCAAGTCTCATCGGAAACATAAGTGGTGTTAGGAGTAGTTTAGGAGTAGTGTAGATTTGCCGTTCTAAAAAAAACAGTGATGGCAGTGAGACAAAACGACACTCTCGAAATGGCCCTTTTCTTGTTAGCAGATTTTATAGAATTGTACTCACAGAGTACAACCTTTAATGCATGTACTTACAGGGTACAATCGTCAATGTCGACTAACCTTGTTCTGATACAATGTAATCAGAGACTCATGAATACTTACATGTATCGTCTTGATCTGAAACTAGGAAAACGTACCCAATATATAGATCGAGGGAAACCCTAGTCCAGGAAAAGATAATCTTTGTGCTCAATGGGCCTAACTAAAGAAATATCACATATAAACATTCTAACATGCATAAAATAAAGGATTAAAGTTTACCTTTATGTATTCTTGTTAATAATTGTTATCATGGCATATTGGCATGATAGGAAATATACCGTATCAAGCTTCCAGGTCATCCTTCACAAATTGGTGAAGGAAGACCTGAAAACCAAAATCATGCAATTATTTTTACTCGTGGAGAAGCGCTGCAGACAATTGACATGAATCAGGTAATTTAGTACTTCACAAAAGTGTCCCTTTTTATTATCTTTCAGAAGCATTGTCAAATATCTTAATTATATATATACAGGACAATTACTTTGAGGAAGCATTCAAAATGAGAAATGTATTGGAGGAATTTAAATTTCATAAGGATCGGCATGGCCAACATAGACCAACAATATTGGGGTTGAGAGAACATATCTTCACCGGAAGGTCAATATAGTTTCATATTTACTTATTATAAAGATTGTGATATTAAACACATTCCCCACTTGCATCTCCAATATATATATATATATATATATATATATATATATATATATATATATATATATATATATTATTTTATTATTACATTTTGGCTTATATACAGTTGTATTAGGCCATTGTAACCCACAACTGAAATAAGGCACTTGCTGCCTTGTAATGCCTTTTCTTGGTTGTACTTTGGTTTTCTGTTATCTAGTAAAAAGGCTTTTGATAACACCTCAATTTTTGTCCCATGTTACCATCTATTTTCATTTGCACATTTCCGGCCATTATAATCAATCATTCTCTATTGTTTTGAGCACTAAACTGCAACATACATATTGTTCTTATAAGCCCCAACAAAACCTTTTGAACTTGTGTTGGCCAAAACTTTTAGCGGATGGAAGGTTACATTAAATCTTTCACTCATTTAGTTATTTTACAGTGTATCATCACTAGCTTGGTTCAATTCCAACCAGCAGACAAGTTTTGTGACAATTGGCCAAAGGATTTTAGCAGACCCTCTGAGGTATGATAATAAAAAAAGAATATATGAAATATCAACTATCCTCTATGAATTCATTAATAGTTAGAATCTTTATGCTTCACAGGGTGCGATTCCATTACGGTCACCCAGATATATTTGACAGGCTCTTTCACATCTCAAGGGGTGGCATAAGTAAAGCTTCAAGAACCATCAACTTGAGCGACGATATATTTTCAGGTAATTAAACTTTCTCATCATCCCAAAGATATTATGTTGTAGCACTGTTTCTACACAACAAAGGGCGTGTTCGGCACGGAACATTTGAGAGTTTTTAGCTTCTAGCGTTTGACAAAACGCTCCGTTTTGAAGAGAAAGTCTTGTTTGACACTACAAGCTTCTAGCGTTTAGTTTAAACAAAACACTTCAAATCCAAATGCTACTTCATGTAGCGTTTAACAAAACGCTACAAGCTACCTGCTACCCGCTACCAACTAATTTTTCCGAACAGACCCAAAGACTTAAAATAGTCTAAAACTAGTTCTAATGTCTTTAAAGTTATGTTTTGAACTGTCCTACGAATGTAATCTAGTTACATTTTTCCAGGTTATAATTCCACTCTGCGTGGAGGTTATGCTACACATCATGAATATATCCAAGTAGGAAAAGGTCGTGATGTTGGTATGAATCAGATATCCCTTTTCGAAGCTAAAGTTGCAAATGGAAATGGCGAACAGACACTTAGCCGTGATGTTTACCGACTTGGTCGCCGTTTTGATTTTTTCCGAATGTTATCATTCTACTACACCACAGTTGGTTTCTACTTTAGCAGCATGGTATAACAAAATAATAATTACTTCTATTTACTTATAACTTTTACATTATTACATACATTAAATATCTTCTTTTGATCCAGGTTACTGTGCTTATTGTTTATGCATTTTTATACGGACATATATATATGGTTTTGAGTGGGTTGGAAGGGCGAATATTAGAAGATGAAAGTCTTAGTGGCAACAAAGCCCTAGAAGAAGCTTTAGTCATCCAATCTGTTTTTCAGCTCGGTTTACTTCTCATGCTTCCTATAGTTATGGAAATAAGTCTAGAAAGAGGATTTCGCACCGCATTACGCGACTTTATCATAATGCAACTCCAATTAGCCTCTGTGTTTTTCACTTTCCAGCTTGGAACAAAAGCACATTACTATGGAAGAACAATTCTACATGGAGGTTCAAAATATCGCGCCACGGGCCGTGGTTTGGTCGTCTTCCATGCAAAATTTGCAGATAATTACAGGTTGTATTCGCGTAGTCACTTTGTGAAAGGGCTGGAATTGGCTATTCTGCTTATTATCTATCAGGCATATGGGAACTCATACCGAAGTTCAAATCTATACTTATTCATTACGTTCTCGATATGGTTCCTGGTTGCTTCATGGCTGTTAGCTCCTTTTGTGTTCAATCCCTTGGGGATTGAATGGCAGAAAACAGTGGAGGATTGGACGGATTGGAAAAGGTGGATAGGGGATCGTGGTGGGATTGGAATTGCACAAGATAAAAGTTGGGAATCATGGTGGGATGCAGAACAGCAGCATCTTAAGTACACAAACATAAGGGGAAGAATTCTTGAAATTATACTTGCGTGTCGGTTCTTCATTTATCAGTATGGACTTGTGTATCGTCTTAATATTGCAGGTGGCAGCACAAGTATACTGGTTTGTTTCCTTCTTCCCTGTTTATTTGTTCGTATAGGGTGCAATTTGTTCTCATTAATCATTTTATTTTGTCAGGTTTATGCGTTTTCATGGTTGGTCTTGATATCTGCTCTTCTGGAATTTAAGGTAAAAAACTAAATTGATCATCTATGATTGTATTGTAGGGCTAGAAAGACAATGCAACCCTTGAAAGCCTAATTGTATGTTGTATACTCTTTTTGTCAGTTGGTGTCAATGGCCAAACGGTTTAGCACAGATTTACAGCTCATGTTCAGGATCTTAAAGGCCTTTCTCTTCCTTGTCTTCCTTTTGCTCATGACGGTCTTATTTATTGTATGTGGCCTGACCATCAGTGACATATTTGTTGCCTTCCTTGCCTTTGTGCCAACTGGTTGGGCAATCATCTTGGTAAGTAACCCTTTGGATCATTGTACACTTGGGTGTTGTTTCTTTTTTTCTTAATGCAGAAAGAACAAACTACTAGAGAATGTCATGGAACTGGGACCTTCCCCAATAAGTCCTAACTTTTTACTATTTATCTCATTCCTTCCATTTCCCCAAGTGTACTGTCATTATTTAAAATATTTTTATTGATAATGTTTGTTTGTGGAACTGTGAAGATTGCTCAAGCGTGCAGGCCTTGTGTAAAAGGCATAGGATTTTGGGACTCGATAATGGAGTTAGGGCGTGCATACGAATGCTTGATGGGATTGGTGATATTTATGCCAGTTGTTGTACTATCATGGTTCCCTTTTGTATCAGAGTTCCAAACAAAGCTGCTTTTCAATCAAGCATTGAGAAGAGGTCTTCAGATTTCAATGATTCTTGCTGGTAAGAAGGACAAGGACAAGACTCAGCCAACTTGATACGTAAAATCAGTCGACACCTTGTTAACAAGTCAAAGGAAGTTTTGAATATAGAACATTTCAATCCAAGATTTCAATTCTGCATATGTTTTTATCTGTATGTCTTCTTCAGATTCAAAAAAATTTAATGTTAAATGCAATTACAGTTTATACTAGTTATTTTTCAGAGATCCAATCTTGATGAACATTGTCTGAGATTACAGTCATACTTGTTGAAAAAAATATATTAATTGATGACATTAAAGTTAGCTTCAGCGGTTTATACAGATTTGTTCTAAACAAGTCTAGTGTTATTTAATGTTCTCTGAACCTAAATCTTAGATGAAGTTGCAATAATCATTTCTATGTTAAATCTTATTTTGATTATAACTATTTTATAATGGTTAATAACCAAGTTTTGGTTTGTTCACCTATTCACCTCAAAAAAAAATTGAGGTAGGTTTACCATTCAAGTTTTATGTTTGTTCAATTTATATGAAAAGAAGTAAAATAAAACTTGTTTGACCATTGACTTAACAATGATATGATAATATAATCACGAAATGATAATGACATGACAAAATACTTGAAATAATTTTTGAGTGAATTAAATAAGTTGTCCTTTGTGGTCTGCAAAAAATTATTGATTGTCCATATCCTAAAAGTTTAACCATCTCGTTCTCCCATTCTCCATCTCTGTGGTTCGGGATTTGCAACTCTTGTTCTTAGTCGATTTAAAATGATCGATTAACCCTCATCTTTATTTGTATTTCTTTTATTACTAATATATTTTAATAATTGATATAAATATATAAATGGTCCTACTCTTCCTTCCCCTCCACCCCCTCCATCTCCCTCACCCTCTCCTCAGGACATGACCCTTCTTCTCCTGTTGTCTTCTCCGACGGTCATCACCCATCACTGATGAGAGCACCATTGTTGACTCCATGGGACTAGAGAGATTTGTTGTTTGATTACTTCCCAACTCTTCTCCTCAATGTCTCCCAGTACCACTCCAAATCTCTTTGCCAATGCCTACAAATTCAATTTTAAAGATAATAGTATAACACTCAGATTCAACTTTGCATGGAGGGGGGTAATCATTTCATCCACCATGTGCCCGTTTGGCAATGCTTGCGAGGAGAACGAGATACACATTTTCAAGAAATGTTCCATAGCTAAGGAGATTCATGGGCTCCTAATCATTTGGTGGAATGATCTTCCTATCTTGAACAACTCATTTGATGCCTTCCTGGGGATAAACTCTACCTATAGTGTGGTCAGCAGGTCTCAAGATATTCTTGAATCAATTTCAAGGGCGCTACTATGGACCATATGGGCAAACAGGAACAGTATGCTCTTTAATAGCAAGATGAATAGATTGTCTACTCTATCTTATGAGGTCAAGATTTTGAGTTTTTTAGGGCTTAAAAGTAGAGCTAAATGGGGTAAGGATTTTTTATGGGACTCTTGGGTTAACAACCCTCTATAATGTACAATGTAATTCCTGCTCCTTGCAGTTCAATTTACAAAAATCTAGCTGTTAAGAAAAAGGTATAATACCCATAAATGAGCGCTAGATGTTTTTTTAAAAACTAGACTTTATTATAAACAAACCGCAAGAAGCAGGAATTACATAGTACACTATAAAGGGTTGTTAACCCATGGGCCCCATAACAAATCCATTTAGCTCTACTTTTAAGCCATAAAAAGCTCAAAGTCTTACTTATTCTAATTAACTAGCGTTAGATGTTACCCTACTTTAATTAACATTGTATTAATCAATGGTTTATTTTACGAGAAAATCGGATGTAGGTGTTTGAAGCAGAAAAATAAAGACGAAGACTTCGCAATTAATGAAATCTAAGGTATGTGGTGCTAGTGTAATACAATTTTCGGCCGTATGATCTATCTTCATTATATTTAAGTTTTAGGCTTGAGATGTCATTAAACCATTATTCTTTATTGGGATGTAAATGTGATGAATCGGGCTTTTGTAGGTAAAATTTGGATAAAGCATAGTTTGTTGGCCTAGGCGTGTGATAAAATAAGTTTCCAACGCTTAAACCCTTTATGGTTTATGATAGCCTCTATTCTTGAGAAGTTAATAAAAATGTGAGAAAACCTTTGTTTTGTAAGGGAATTCGATTTTGAGCAAGAGAGATTGTATTTGTTGTTGTGTCTTCTCGGTTTCCTAGTCAAGGATCATCCAAGCTTTCTGTTTAATCCATTTATTAGATTGGGAGTGAGTTATTGGATTGAAAATAAAGACTGATAACTGAAATCATTAATGTGAAGATTAAATGGATTAATTTGATATTTGGAAGTGTTAGAACATTGTTTTTTATGCTTAAGATTGATTCCAATCAAAATGAATCATTGAAATCGATTTCCTAAGAGCATCCACAGTCCATTGAACTCACAGTCCATTGAACTCCACATTACTGCCACATCATCCACAATTCCACATTCCATTAAACCCTATGCGGTTTAATGAAATTCCACATCATCGGCATTATATTTTTAAGCATAATTATAAATTTAAAACTAAAAGATATAACAGTTAAAAAAAGAATATAATACTTAAAAATACATTAATTAAAAAGTTACGAAACCTAAAACATTTAATACCTAAAAATACATTAATTAAAAAACACGAAACCTAAAAATACATTATTTTGGAACATTTTTTACATGACAGTCAAAATAATGTGTAATAGTTTGAAAGTTAATTGAAAAACAAAGATTAATTTCATTCAACCACTCAATCATCATACAACTCTTCCATTCAACCATCCTCCATGTCATCACCCACATTCAATTCAACCTCTATTCAATCCTAATCAACATGTATTCAACTCCTATTAAACTCCCATTGTGAATGCCCTAATATTTTAAAGAGATTTAGGATTGGATTGGGATCAAGAACCTTTATTTTTCAAGAAAACCCCTCAACACCTCCCATACAACCGTGCATGGCACTTGCCAACCAGTACAATATCCTCAAATTTGGTTGTGAGGCTGTACATACCGACATAAATTCATTTTGGGTCCAACCCCATATGATAGTGTTGGAAATCAATGACGTTTAAAACCTTTTTCAAACAATAGAATATAAAAAAAGTACCGGAATACATATAAAAATAAATATGAATAAAATGATTTGGAAATAAGCGTGAATCCAAATGAGTTAAATAGATTAACTACAAAACCAGTCACAACAAGGATTTATATACATATATACACCTTGATCGAGGAGTGAATGATATAGAACGAATGTTCAAGGAAAAATACATTTATGGATATCCACACGAGCATCTTGAAACATCAATTAGAATGTTAACTCCTCGTTACAATCAAAACAAGCATTTCCTTTATTTTTCTTGGATCAAAATCAAAGAAGAAGGGGGCGCCTTCAGCCATTGATGGGAAGAGGAAAGGAAAAGGGTGTAAACCCTAATCTCAAAATCCTTTGTTTAATTGAATATTACAAGGTTGTGGGATTTGATCCCCTTAAGCATTTTCAATCGATTAAACC
This sequence comes from Lactuca serriola, assembly GCF_051521515.1. Lineage (NCBI taxonomy): Eukaryota > Viridiplantae > Streptophyta > Magnoliopsida > Asterales > Asteraceae > Lactuca > Lactuca serriola. Next base: position 48,925,638 of record NC_136410.1, read on the forward strand.
ACAAAGTCCAACCTTATCATATGGACAAACACACTTTATTTATTAGACAATAGACATTAGATAGACCCACTTAGCCCAAAACTAATAAATAAACTTTTTGGTGGAATATTTTTACTTGTGCGTTTTGTTGGCGTGTAGGGCTATTTGAGGACATGGCTAGGAGATGGTTAAAAGAGGCCCTAGTTAAATTTCAAGGAAAATAGACAAAAATCAGAGAAGATATGAACAAAGAGTTTTTCAACATTGAGGAACTATGTTTTTCCACACTTGAAATACATGGACAGTGTAACCGGTGATTTTAGCATAAAAGTGAAACACGATTTAAATCGAAGGAAAATTACTTTTGATTTACATGGTCTGTGTTTTTCACCACTTGAATTACACCAGTCGTGTAATAGGCATACACCAATTATTGGGGCACTTTCCTAATCTGTTAAAAAAATGGAGTTGGGTTCATTTCTAAACAACTTTGATTTTTGGAAGAAAATGTGATTTTGAGAGAAACTTTTGCTTTGAATATCATTTGGAAAAACTTGTTTAACTCTTTGTAACTTATTTTTATTGTACTTTGATTATAGTTTGAACTTGTAAGTATTTTAAGTCATGATATGCTAAAAAACAAATTCCGGTTTCGTTATTGATTTCTAATGCAGTTAATTTGTAAGGTTTGATGTTAAAGCAAGATCATCTAATCTAGTGGTTCAAGTTTTGTTTGTATTATAATCTTGAATTTATAACTTGATTCATGTTTGCCACTTGAGTTAGGTTAGTTCTTGTATTGCTATTTAGTTCATGGAAATCGTAATTGTTTTGTGAATTAAAGCTCGTAACAATCATCGAATTGGTTCTATGAAAGGGTTTAATTTCTTTGTAAACTTGAATTTACACATTTTCACACTTCCATTCTTATGAGGAGAAATGGATATTGCTGGGAATGCTTGTATTAAACGTCATGCAACTTTTCAATTTATTTTAAGAGTTTGTTTAGACTAAGTTAGTAAGGTTAGGTTTAGCTTAAGAGTTTATTTTAACTAAATAATTTGACAAGCTAGGAGATACTAGAGCCTGTTAGTATTTCCTAGTACCAAGTTATATTAAAATCTAAATTGACATCAAATAATTTATTTTTTTGAATACCAGATCAGTTGGTTAGATGTTAGAACTCCAAAGTTAGAAAACTCCTTTGCCTAGCCGAGGTTCGAACCTGGGGCTTCTACTCCAAGAGGCATTAACCTCTACCAACCAGCCTAACCCAGTTGGCATCATCAAATAATTATTAACTTGTATATTTGATGAAATAGATACAAAACTAGATCTTATTTCTTTTTTTTCAACCCTTATTTTTAGTGCATGTTAACAAAAATTTAGTTTATCAAATACAACCCCCCATTGTTTTATCATTCTTGTTTTAAGACTTGTACATTTTATATAAAAGGCGTGTGACCGTTTATCACTTACAAGACTTGGATATCCATTTGAGATAGAGTTTGTGTTGGCATTATAAGAGGCCTTCATGACACATTAGGTCTTAAAAACCTTCTATGTGGTGAATGTGTATGTACAGTCGAAGAGTTTTGAGTTTATGAGTTTCTAACTATGTTTTGTGCCTACTAAGATAACATATCATAATTAACCATGAATCCTTGGGGATAGACCTTAGGAGCACTTTCAGAGAAGGACATATAAATGAACCCTTTGGGATAGATAGATAGACAGAGAGACATATATATATATATATATATATATATATATAGAGAGAGAGAGAGAGAGAGAGGGTTTACATGGTTTATGTCTGGTTGACAGCAGATTGATAAATCAGCCTCAGCCTCCAAGTGGGAGATTTTACTTCGGAATGTGGATTGTCTTTTGACCTCATTGTTGCTTCTTAAGTTTAGCAATAGGTCCCACTCTTACCTACAAAATACATATATCAAATCTAACACTCTTTTGATCTCTCAGGAGATCTAAACATAAAACACTTTACAAGAATGGAAGCATACAATCAAAAGCAAGGCAAAGGGTTTGTGTGTGTGAGCATAATAGATCCGAACTCAATGAAATGAATGGTGTACATGTTATGGTACCACTATAGTGGCAACTAGAGCAGTAGTTACGTTGCTCGCTCGAAGATTTAAATCTATAGTACCTAATATCAGTTGGATTGAAATGGACATTCTCATGCCTTTGAAAATCAATACCACACCTTATTTGTACCATTGTTAAATTTGTGCTATCTTTTCATCAAATAACAACCAATTTTCGTAGTTATTATTAAGTAAGTTCTCTGTTTTAGGATAATGTTATAAATAAATAACAACTTTTTAAAATGTTCAAAAAACACTCTTAAACTAAAACTATATTATCAAATGTAAGATATTTAACTTTTGTTCAAAAAGTACCATAATGATATTCCATAGCCTTTTAATACAAAAATTGGCCATGTTGGTTCAAAAAAATACACCAACCTCATGGAATGTTTGTTCAGAAAAACTGCAAACCACTTCAATTAAACACCACTCACCACCTCCACCACCACCCATTCTTTTACTTTTCTATGCAGATTTTCCGGTTGGCACCACAACTTTGACACTCCCACTGACTCTTAAGTACCAACCACTATAAACTCAGTCAATCTTGCATTTCTTCCACATCCATTATCCTTGATTGCAAAGCTTCTCTTCCATTGATTCTTATCCGTTCTTATTCTGTAGGTTCAGTTGCATTCAAGCCACAATAAGGAGGAAAATCTCGAACCCCAAAAACTCTTCTTTGAGGAAAAGTCATATTTCGTATAGATTCATTGATAACACTACCACCATCATCATCAGTCTCAACCATTGAATTAACAGGGCCCTGATTTCATCCTTCAAAATGGTTTGATTGTCTACTTTCTGAAACTCCACAATCATCCACATCTTTCCATCTTCTATAGATTTTGACATGTCGTGAGATAAAAGTTTAACCTATCTCAATATCGTTATCTTGATTATTCTTATTGATCGATGATGAAGATGGATTAACTTCCAGAGAACCCATAATCGGTCCACAACCTCATGGATAATCCCTAACAGAAGACACGTTGCAGGGATTCCCTTCACATGGAGGAACAGAAGCCCCATTAAAGAAACAAATACCATTCTGATTTCAACCTCTTATCACACTTCCATCAGTTAAAAAGTCGTCCAGCATAAGCACCATTATCTAAAAGAAAATCAACCCTGGATTCCTGAGCACCTAACCGATAATCAAACAGATAATTAACAAATTAAGAATGAACATGATTTAGGGTTACAAAAAGAAAGAACGAGTAGAAAACCTATAGTGAAAACTGAAACAATCGGGTGGTGGTGGTGGTGGTGGTGAATAGTGTTTGGAGTGATCGACCCTTGCAATCTAACCGATACTAACATAAGATACATACTAAAATAACATAGGAAGAAAAAGTTTTAACTTCGAATTTTACCTTAAATTGTCCCCAGAGATCTTCTGAATTCTATCGGCCAGATTTCTTGCTGTTTTTCTTCGACCTTCTACTGTTCTACCTTCCCGGAAAATCTCTAGAATCTATTTATCATTTTATAGGCTAACAATGAATCATGATCTGAATTTACACTCTACCCCCTTTTTATTTCTTTTACCTCTTAAAGATTTATCCTTTGATTATATTTTAATTAATTCTAACCACCCATAAAATCTTATTAAAAAAAAAGGAAAATGATTTATAAGGATAACTATATTTTTAAATCATTCAAAAAACATCATTCAAACTTGGGTTGTTTAAAAAGCATCATCCAAGTAAGGCTTTTGTAAAAAAAAAAAAAACAAAAAAACACAAAAAAAAAAAAAAAAAAAAAAAACTTGGGTTGTTTAAAAAGCATCATCCAAGTAAGGCTTTTGTAAAAAAAAAAAAAAAAACAAAAAAACACAAAAAAAAAAAAACAAAAAAACAAAAAAACAAAACAAAACAAAACAAACAAACAAACAAACAAACAAAAAAACAAAACAAAACAAAAAAACACCAACGAACTATATACTTTGTTTAAATTTCGCTTTATGGTAACCAACATTCATTGGTAAAAATTAATTAAGGGAAAATAAACAAGAAAAAATTATTCAGGATGGTAACTATGTTTCAATATCGTTCAAAAACACTATCCAAGTTTGGTTTGTTCAAAAACATCATCCAAATAAGATCTTTGTAAAAAGACACCAACAAACTATATATATTTTGTTCAATTGTTAATCACTGGTAGCCAACTCTTGTAGGATAAAGGTTGTCTTTGTCTAATTATTGGTGACATGGCATAATAATTAGTGATATGTCATTCGTTGATACATTCCTCATTTAAAAATTAATTTAGGGCTTCTTTATGAATTGTCTACTGGTATTTTTTGAAAAAAATGAGATAAATGTCCATAAGTAGCTAAAGGAATGAAATTTGTGAAAAAAAGGAAGATGCATAATAGTTCGTAGTCCATTCTAGTTAGTAAGGAAGATGCATAATAGTTCATAGTCCATTCTAGTTAGTCATGACCTGTTAGGTACGATGCAAACAACAAGTACATTTCACCACACTACAGTTGGCATAAATATTCGTTAACACATTGTTGTAGTCACATTACAAGTTAGCATACATATTCAAAAAAAGTTTTGTAACACCTCGATCCAGGTATTTTTTTTCCATTTATACCCCTTAGAATGAAATTTGTTGCAAAATTAGTATCATGGTCACTTAATGAGATATACATGGTTTCTCACGTATGTTGAGAGTACTCCTAAGTATGCAGGGCGTATGTGGCAAAGTGCAAACCCTAATTTTTTGGGTTTGAGCACTATTTAAGCTTCATTAACTTCTCAACACTTATTCCCTTATCAACCTCCACCTTCAAATTCATCCTTAGCAAACCCTACTCATTTGAGTGAGCCTTTTTGAGATTAAGAGTGCATTTTTGGTGTTCTTGAAGGAAGGAAAAGGAGAGGAAATTTGCTTAGAAGTTAAATGCATCTTGGATCCAGAAGTGTTTCACCCTCAATGTAACACCCGCTTCCCGGTACGTATCTAAATATAATTAATTGTATGTTTTTACACTGGGACTCAACGAGTTGGAGGCCTAACTCGTCGAGTAGACTAGACTCCTGGACACGGGTTTTAACCTACTCGACGAGTCGGAGAGTCCGACTCGGCAAGTAGGACTGTCTGGATGAAACCCTAATATTTAGGGTTTACACCCTATTTAAACACCTTATCTTGTCTCAACCCAGCCTCCATCGTTGCTCCCAATCCAGAAAATCCCTAACTCGAAACCCTAATCATTCATTGAGTGTTCTTGAGCTTTTTTGTAACATCCATAAAAATCATGTCAAATTTGAACTTTTTAAAACATTTAAAAATCATTAAGTTGTTACAATTTGTTTTCAAAATAGTATCATATCAGAGTTCCCATAAATCATAAATCATAAATCAAGGAAGTGTACGGTCACGCCTTCGCCTTCCCGCGATCATCCAAAGTCTGAAACAATAATCAATAAATGTAAGCTCGAAGGCTTAGTGAGCTACCCACAAAATACCAACGTCATACAGATATAATCATATCATATAAAGAAATAAGCAAACAACATGCATAATGAGCCATCAGTCTGACTGGACCGACTCTCGGTCCTCAGTCTATCTGGACCGCTCTCCGAGCCCTCGACACGTCTAGACCTCCTTCTTCGGGGCCTTCAGCCTATCCGGACCGCTCGTTTGGCCTTCGACCATACTAGATTTTCCCGGCCTGGGCTTGCAGTCTACCCGGTCCGCCCAGGGTGTCTTGGCCTACTACACATAGCAGGACCTGCCTCAACCCTTTCCTAAACCCACGAACATGTGCACATACATATAAACAAGTAAACATGCATATCTAACCAATCACTAATCATGGCAACCATCCTACAACCAGGATACCGATCTTACCGATCACTAACATAGCAACCATCCTATAACCAAGATACTGATCTAACCGATCTCTAACATAGCAATCATCCTAACTAATAGGATGTAAATTAATAAACATATCATGCAATAAACCTGGATGCAAATCCGATAAGGGTCGGTATTGGTGCCTTCGACCCTGTTAGTATAGTGAGGACAACTCACCTCATAATTGGCATCCTGAAGTGATAAGCCCAAACTCTCAGATCACCTCCACAAACTCCACCACCTATATTCATCATACAACCATATCCATAAATTTCCAATTTCCCAAAATACCCCAGAAGTCAAACTGGTCAACCCTTGGTCAAAGTCAACAGTCAACAGTCCATGTTGACCCAGCTTGTCGAGTGCAGCTAGAAACTCGTCGAGTTCCTTAAGTTTTCAGAAAGTCATAAAACCATCATTGACTCACCAAGTTTACCATCAACTCGTCGATTCCATGCGTAATCTAAAGTCAAGGAAACCGCAACTGGCTTGTCGAGTCACTTTACTGACTCGCCAAGTCCATGCAGAAACCTGATGGGTTTTGGTCATAAGAACATCCTATGTGCTCATACAAACCCTAATGCTTGGATCTAGGTTTCTTTATTGTACATGCAAGTTATCCAAGACTATAAACCCTAATTCTAGCATTCAAGTAATCATATTAACATGAGAATAGGTTTAAGATCATACCTTGATTGTTATGTAGCAATAACAATCTCAATTCCTCCTTGTATTGACTTTAGAAAGCTTAGAGTCACAAATGTCACTCCTCTAATGGTTCACAAACACCAAGAGCAAGAGGATGAAGAGGAGAGAGGATGGAGGCTGCCCAAAAAACGTGTGAAACCCTAGAAGGATGCTTAGCCACGTTTTTGGGTCATAAGGGATGTATATATAGTTAGGCTATTAGGGTTATCCAACAAGGAAACCCTAATTTGGATGCTTAAGCCCTAAGCAACCAATGGATTCCTTTCCTTAAGGCCTTGGACGATTTCTTATGGGTTTCCCCATAGAATTCGTCCACTCCTTAATATAAGGCAATCCATGGCCCAAATTGCAATTATCTTATAATTACAATTCCAGTCCCTTAAGTTTAATTAATCTCTTTTTGTCACAAAACTAATTCCCAATTAATTCTTGACTAATATTAATTAAACAATATGATTTCTCCTTTAATATATTATTCTCATAATATATTAATAAATCATATTTAATCCTTTATCTCCATAATTCATCCTATCAAGTTGCTTTGATGAAGGCAACCCAAAAGGACCATGCACCATCGGGTCAAGTACATACCAAAATAGTTATGGACTTAGAGACTAATCCAACAGTCTCCCACTTGGATAAGTCTAATAACTATTATGCGTATGACTTCAGATCCTGATCTGCAATCGTAGCTTTCCAAAGCCGCTATCAACTCTGATCATATCAGATACACGTGTCCTTTAGATAAGGAATCATATATTCCTCTATTCTAGATATTGTATGAGACATGATTTCAAATCATTCTCTTTGTACTATTTCTCGATTCCCGATTTATGACGACTGGCTAATTGAATAAATCAAATTAGCCCTAGCCTGGCCGAGCATTTACGTTTGTCATCACTAACTCATCGAGGGGCCAAAAGATATCGCTTTTATCCTACTTTGGATAAAAGGAACGGATAAACTTTGATACAATGCTTGCTTGTACTCACTCACCGAATCACACACAACAATATGTTTTATGACACCAAGTTACTCGTGCGTTTACATATTATCAATGTGCAACCGATTTGCAAGATACAACTCACACATCTCGGTTTCAAGAATATAAGATGTTATCGTCTCACCAATCACTCGGGATACAATTCATGGAGTGATCCAAGTGAGCGTGGGTTTAATCCAATGCTCAAATCTTATTCATAAGCACTCATGAACGTTGCAGCAAACATTTGCTTATGTCTAATACCCTTTTAGACAATCCACACACCAATTCACGACAGTCTTCATTTCATATCTACTTCCAACATATGAACGACTGTGTCTCGTTCGAATAATTTGACTGTTCTCAACCAATTAAATTATTCAGGAAGTCAAAACATGCAAAGTGAAACACAAGAATAATACTAATCCCATATGTCCTCAAACCTTTAAGTATAAATAAAACACCTTTTATTTATCATCATATCGATTACTCATTATTTGTCGTTTCGGGTAATCAACTTCTTACTTGAATTATTACTACACTTGTCCCATGCTCCTAGCATGCACACAATGTTTACCTATGGTTCTTACTTTGTGAAATAGATCAAATTGAACACATTTCCAATCATTCTCATTTCACAACTCCTAATCCTTTTTCATAAGTGTAAGAATATCAAATTCTTGCTACTTATAGAATATGCTAGATTCTAATATTTTATGCAATGATCCTTTTGTAATATCACTACACCAAAGTCACAAAGACTATTACCAATGAAATTACAAAGTCTTTTATCGGAGATTGTTACAAGCCAACTCCTTAGATATGATGTCTCTCATTCAAAGTACATTCCTTTGAACATCCTTTTGCATAAAAGTTTCTAATCTAGACATAGATTTTCAATATTCAACTCCCAATATGGTGATGGGTTTTGGTCATAAGACATCCTATGTGCTCATACAAACCCTAATGCTTGGATCTAGGTTTCTCTATTGTACATGCAAGTTATCCAAGACTATAAACCCTAATTCTAGCATATGGAAATTGGTATTGACATATAATAAGGTTTAAGATATTACCTTGATTGTTATGTAGCAATAACAATCCTAATTCCTCCTTGAATTGACTTTGGAAGGCTTAGAGTCACAAGTGTCACTCCTCTAATGGCTTACAAACACCAAGAGTAAATGGAGAAGGTATAAAGAGAGAGGAGAGAGGTTAGATTTCGTCCTTAGGACTTCTTGGGAAGGCTTAGACGAATTCATGAGCCTTAGGGGGTTTATATAGGTGTAAAGATTAGGGTTTTAGTCCTTATCCTTATCTAGTTGCTTGCCCACCAAGTAACCATAAGATAAGTCTTAGAAACCCTTATCCTAGTCGAATTCTAAGGCATTATCTCCCTAAATTCGTTCACCCTATATTTAAGATAATCCTTACCTTATTTTGTAACTATCACATAATTACAAATCAGCCCCTCTAGTTTAATTAATTACACTTGATCACAAAATTAATTCCTAATTAATTATTGACCAATATTAATTAAACAAATATGATTTCTCCTTTAATATATTATTCTTATAACATATTAATAAATCATAATAACCTCTCTCTCTTTATTTATTTCTCCAATCAAGTTGTTTTGGTGAAGGCAAGCCAAAAGGACCATGCACTATCGGGTCAAGTACATACCAAAATAGTTATGGACTTAGACACTAATCCAACATATGGACACGCTTATTCTTAATAGAATCTTATATATTCGTAATAATGTCGACATGGTCCATCCAATATGGAAACATTTCCATATTTTCCATATGACAACTCATTCTTAATAGAATCTTTTCTATTCATAATAATGTCGATATGGTCCATCCAATAACATGCTTCCAACTACTCACAAGCAACCAATCCTCGTCGAACTTTAGATTGTCCTTTGATAGTTGTTTAATTATTTTAGTCAAAACCGATTCTAGTCCCCTTTCCCTCTAAATGCGCTAGACATTTGGAAAATTTTAGAATGGTCAAATATTAAAGCATTTGCAATCGATCATATACCTGAAGCATATGGGACACGATGCATAATGTTTTATTTTCTATGTTCTCAAAATTCGAATTGTGAAGAGGAATGCCGTAATCATAATCGAAATTTTAAGAACACACTATGTACCTTTGACTAAATTTATCAACATTTCTCAACCTAAGCCTTTAGATTTGAAATGAAGCATAATATTCTCTCCGTTAATTATAGCAAAACAACTTTACAACCCTTACGACTTTGTAAGGTATAACTCTTGTTTTCTATAATTAATATTGCTAACTTGCAATACTTTCCATAATAATCATACAATCATAACATTTATGCTCCCACTGTCATGATGATTATTATAAACATAACACTTATGCTCCCACTAGCTTCGACATGTATTCATAAACATCTTAACTTTTAGAAAAACAATACTTATTGAATTTCTTAAGTCCATGTTTCTAATACTTAATGCTTTGATAATCTTTTATCAAGGCTTCTTGAACTTATACACCTTTGCCTTAGATAGTTCATATGTGTGTCTAAACAATTAAGACTAATTGCCAAACCTCACAATTCAAATTATGGAAAGGGATAGCGTAACCATAACCGAATTCGAGAATGCAATTTTACAATCACTATATTCTTAAAATCTTTCTTAGTGAAAGCACTTCCTCATAATCATTTTCATGAAGGAGGAAATCTTATAACATTTAGATTTAAACGGTGTATTTGTTTCTATCCATGTGAATTTGTTAAAACCAAAGTTTACGACAAATTCAAACTCATATGGACCGAACTTTTTTAATCTTGCTTTCTTGCCTTATGGTAGCACAGCTGCCCACCATATCTTCCAAGTAGTTAAGCAGCTCACCCTTTCCTATCAATGTACCTTTCATTGATTAAGGTGCCTTGCCTTTTATGCGTTCAAAATGAGAACTCATAGAACTCACATGCATAATTAACTCAATTGGAACAGCACATAAACAAAATAATGTCAACACGATAGGTTGTAAACCTCAACTCGTGTGCTAGTGATGATCGATAAGGTTTATTTTGATTTGTTCTTGAAACCTTTCAAGACCATTAATACTCCCATTGACTCCTTGACATATAAGATTCTCTTGTCAATAAACATTTCTTGACAAACAAATATTCAAGAGTTAGTGTAGTTTTTTATCAAAACACTTCATAAATTGGTCCTAGTTGGTCTTTGTCTTATCCAAGACATCACAACTTTCCACATTTGATGAACGTTATAAACCTTTTAATACTTGTCACTCATTGTCACAATCTTAACTCTAAGACTTGTTTTGGAATGAAGTATGATTGACTTCTTGATTTAACCATTTCTTTAATTCTTGATTCCTCTACTTAGACATACAATTGTACTAAGACTCACTTAGAGGATCAATTAAGATATGGTTCTTAATCATAAAGACCTATCATAAAGCATAAAAGGTACTCTCCCTTCTTCTTAGAATGGAGAAACTTTTATCTTTCTGCCTACTTGATTCTTCTTATTCGTTTTGCTATTGATTTAAAGCTTTTTAATCAATTCCAAATTACACTTAATCTTATAAGTATAATCATATTTACTAAACCTGTAGTAAATCATGACGAATATCTTTGTTACTCTTATGGTGGACTTGATCAACACGCAACTTTGTGTACTCGATCTCTTAGTCCTTCACTTGACACTTTGTCAATGAATTAGTCTAATTTTCAAATATGAAATTTCTCATTCATCATGCAACCAAGTTACGTGACTCCAAATTTCTGTCCAATTGAAATTTGGGCGATGAGAAACTCTCCCTATTTGGTAAATTCTCAACATTTCCATAAATAAGAATCATATCCATTTGTTGTAGAAATATGCAAACATCAATTTTCATAACGATTTCATTGCAAGGGAATAAACAAATAAATAAATAAGTCAAACCAAGATTTATTTTATTTATAAAAGCAGCGGAAAACATTTGTCCTTACAATGCAAAATCAACTGAAAACTATGTATTCAAAAAGAAAATTTCTAACAACTCTATCATAACTATCTAAGCTCAAAATCTAATCTTCAAGTCCATGCAATCGAGATCCATTTCTTTGTGATTAGACTCATCTTGCTCTTTCATCAAGCTTCCTTTCTTTTCACCGATCCTGCAAAACATTCAAATGCAATCTTATCACATCATGTATTATGAATCAACGAATAGGAACTTAATGGAGTTAGATAGTGGATTTTTTACCTGACGCACAGCCATACTCTTTGACTCTCCCATCTTTGGAATCTTCAGGCTCTTGGGGCAGACTTCTATCCAATGCCCTTTCTCTTGGCAGCAAACGCATGTCGCTTCTCTTAGAACGTCCTCGGAAGCATGGTCGGTTGACTCTCCCAACAAATACGCTCCATTGCTTCGCCAAATCATTTCTGATTCAGCAACAATGAGCATGTAAGTTAGGTCAATGAGGTTATCGTCATGATCCATCATATAATACTTTCTTTTGAACTCATTATATGATTCAGGGAGTTACTGCAGAACCCAGTTCACAGCCAACGCATCGGGAAATGACACACCCAACATAATCAACCTATCGATGTGTGATTTCATTCCTAGAATGTGGGCACACACGAATTTACCATCTTCATGTTTTCATTTCCAATAGGGCCTTAGTGATATTGAACCTTTAAATTCTTCGATCTTGTGGGTTAGGGAGAACAACTGGAGGAGGTGGAGAAAGTGAAGCATGATTTCTTGTTCCTCGATCGAATCGTGGAATACCATCTTCATGTGGAATGCTTGTTCCACGGGATTTGGGAAGACCATAGTTGTCGAACTTTGACATCTACAACACGGGAGAAAACGAATTCAAGTTAGTTGATTGATTGAGTCCTTAGTAAATCACCCAAATGAGATACTAAGGCTAGGACCCAACACAATATTCTACAACTCGGGAGAGGGATGCCGTAACCCAAATTGCAGAACATTTGAAGGTAAGTGAATGATGATTCACTAATTTCCACCATGAAAAAACGAAAAAGAAATTTAAGTTTTAAATCTATGAAAACTCCTAGATCCTTTGAGATTCATTGAACATTTCAATGGCATGTTTAAATCTCGATATGCCCCTCTTGTTTGTGATTGGGATGCTGAGGATCACAAAGAGAGTGTGAATAACCATGCAAAATTACATGCTGCCCTCACATGTTACAGTCACCTATTCGATGTGCCGGTAAAGCACACACGCTCCAACGAACTATGAAAAACATTGAGTCACCCTTTGCTACCTTTTCTTAGAACCATTTAGTGTGCCGGTAAACCACACACGCTCCACTAACGTCTTCGCAATGGCACAAAGTGTAATTTCATGGAATTGCATCAATTCACTTTGCCTAAGTAACTAAGACTGGGATTTTGAAAAACATTTAGTTTCTTTTGTACTTCATCATACTTATAATGGAAGGTTTTGGCCTATCCTACCCGTTCGGCTAACGACCCTCCACTAGTCAAGAGTGCGGTGGTAAGAGTGGATACCCATTCAATCGCCATATTATAGGCAATTTCCTTAAACACCCCTTATAGACCAGCTTCGTGAATGAGACCTACTAACGGTAAGACTGACTTTTACTCATACATATATATAATGTTAGACTTTTAATGTTATATATAGTATAGGGTGTATTTTACACTTTTAAAATACTAGGTGGTCAAATTTAACAATTATACTTTTAATTCAATTAAATTGTAAACCAAAACTTTTATGGATTTATTAAACCTCTTTTAATTATACACCTTAATTAATTAATAAAACCACAAGGGTGTGATTTGAACTTTTCAAAACATTACTAGGGTTTTAGAATTCAACATTCCTAATTAAACCTTTTAATCAACTTTTAAATTCCAAAACTTGAGGGCAAGTTTTAAAACATTTCAAAACATTAGGGTTAGAATTTAAATATACATCAAAATTAAACTTTTAATCAAAATTTAAATTCCAAAACTTGAGGGCAAGTTTTGAAACCTTTTTCAAAACATGAGGGTTTTAACTATTTAAATTTCAAAACAACAAAACTTTTGAGTTCAAATTTAAACTATAAAACCTAAAGGGGAAAATATGAAACTTTTCATAACACAAGGATCAAATAACAAATAATCTAAATTAACATTTAGTTACATAATTATCCATATTTGATTTATTTAATGATTTCTTGCAAAACAATTTACCAATTTAATCAAAATAATTAATTAATTATCACATAAGGAAACAAATATTTTATTAATTGATAAATATCTTCATTTAGATCAAGAATATACTCATATATATAAAAAAAACAGATTTATATTGATCTAACATGATAAGGCAAGTATCCTCAAGCAAAAACAGCAAGAAATCCCGGTTTTCCCTCATTCTGACCAACTGACTCGTCGAGTTCAGCAAGCAGAACTACAAAAAAATGAATTTTTTCAACATACAAGGCATCAATACAATAGAAACCAATCAAGGCTCTGATACCACTGATGGGTTTTGGTCATAAGAACATCCTATGTGCTCATACAAACCCTAATGCTTGGATCTAGGTTTCTTTATTGTACATGCAAGTTATCCAAGACTATAAACCCTAATTCTAGCATTCAAGTAATCATATTAACATGAGAATAGATTTAAGATCATACCTTGATTGTTATGTAGCAATAACAATCTCAATTCCTCCTTGTATTGACTTTAGAAAGCTTAGAGTCACAAATGTCACTCCTCTAATGGTTCACAAACACCAAGAGCAAGAGGATGAAGAGGAGAGAGGATGGAGGCTGCCCAAAAAACGTGTGAAACCCTAGAAGGATGCTTAGCCACGTTTTTGGGTCATAAGGGATGTATATATAGTTAGGCTATTAGGGTTATCCAACAAGGAAACCCTAATTTGGATGCTTAAGCCCTAAGCAACCCATGGATTCCTTTCCTTAAGGCCTTGGACGATTTCTAATGGGTTTCTCCATATAATTCGTCCACTCCTTAATATAAGGCAATCCATGGCCCAAATTGCAATTATCTTATAATTACAATTCCACTCCCTTAAGTTTAATTAATCTCTTTTAGCCACAAAACTAATTACCAATTAATTCTTGACTAATATTAATTAAACAATATGATTTCTCCTTTAATATATTATTCTCATAATATATTAATAAATCATATTTAATCCTTTCTCTCCATAATTCATCCTATCAAGTTGCTTTGATGAAGGCAACCCAAAAGGACCATGCACCATCGGGTTAAGTACATACCAAAACAGTTATGGACTTAGACACTAATCCAACAAAACCTTCCACGCCAATCTTCATCGGACTCCCCAAGTTGGCCATGCAACTCGTCGAGTCTCGTCAGTCCTTCTCATTTAAGATGCTTATAAGCCACCCCAAAGCTCCATTTCGCAGATCTGATTTCCTAGAGCATACTCTTTATGTAAAGTTGCAAACTTTACTTACATGCAAGGTGTAAACGGCCAATATCAAGCTGGAGAAGTGGCTCTAAGTAAGGATAAGGCATTATCTTGCTAAAGGCTGGAACTTTATGACCATAAGAACCAAGATGAGTCTAGATCTAAAGTTGCTACTTCAGATCCTGACCATTGCCCGAAATGAAACACCAAACAAGATAAAATGGCCCTAATCTTAACATAAGGAGGTCTAGGTATGAAAGGGTCAAGTTACAAGCCTTTTACCGTAGGCTAGCTCCCAAAACGATGTAGATGGCAGATCCACTTCCTCTTCTTCAATCCAAGCCTCTAAATCTTTGAGTTCTCTTAATGAAAGCACCAAAACACACTTTAGTGGGTTGAACTTTGAAAATTTTCATATTGATATCCCGACTTTGGGGGACCGTAACTCATTGAATATGAAACCAAAATTAACAAAATTATAGTCTAAAATCATGTACAAACTCTAAAATACACTCTGGAAAAACCGCATGTCAATCCGACTTTAAACAAATGAGATATGCATGTATTAATATTTTCACAGAATACAAAGTACAAAAACAAATAGTTGAAAAGTTGAAAATTTTCAGTTTTGATATCCCGACTTCATAGGATTGTAAATCATTGAATATTAAACCAAAAATGACAAAATTATAGTCTAAACTCATGTACAAATTGTAAACTACAAGTTGAAAATAACCATATGTCAATCCGACTTCAAACAAATTAGATATGCATGTTTTAAAACTTTCACCGAATACAAAAAAACTGAAAAACTAAAAACTTTCAGCTTTAATATATCGACTTTGGGGGGATGTAAGTCAATGGATATAAAACTAGAAATGTCAAATTTATAGTCTAAAATCATGTACAAACTCTAAACTACATGTTGGAAAAAACTGCATGTCAATCGGAGTTGAAATGAATGAGATATGCATCTTTTAAACGTTTCACAAAAATCGGTTTCGGCCCTAAAAGTGTTTCCGGTTCTTAACACCGATTCCAGTTTTTAGACCTGGTTTACCCGGAACCGATGGACCCAAAGCTGGATTACCCGGAACCCGGATAAAGAAAATTTTTAAACCCGAAATTAGAACCGGTTCTACATATTTTGGTTCTAACGGTTCCGGTTTCGGTCCGATTCTCAGGTTCTAAATCTCATCCTTAGTCTGTATAGTCCGCTCACTCCGGACATCGGTCTGCGAATGATATGTTGTGCTAAAATATAGTTGAGTGCCCAAATTGTCATGGAAATTCTGCCAGAAGAGGGAGGTGAATCTAACATCTTGATCAAAAACAATAGAGACCGGAACTATGTGGCGAGCAACGATCTCGCAGACATACACGTCGGCCAGCTTCTCGATTGACAAACTCTCCTGTATGGCCAGGAAATTGGCACTCTTGGTCAATTGATCCACGATGACCCATATGGCATCATATCCCTTCGCTGTCCTCGGCAACTTGGTAATGAAGTCCATCGCGATATGTTCCCATTTTCACATGGGAATCTCTAGAGGCTGTAGCTTGCCATGTGGCCTCTGATGCTCGGCCTTGACCATCCTGCAAGTCAAGCACCTCTCGACGTACCAAGCGATTTCTCGCTTCATGCACGGCCACCAGTAGCTCAACTCAAATTCTGGTACATCTTGGTGGCTCCCGAGTGAATGGAGAAGTGAGACTTATGAGCATCCTCCATAACCGTATACCTAACTCCACCAGACATGGGTACGCATACCCGACCGCATCGGGTCAACAATCCCTAACTATCCAGCACAAACTGGGTGTTCTCACCCCTATTTCTCTCTAGCTTCCAATTCTCTTGACGCATACCTGATATTGCCATATTTATACATACTTTTAGGCAATATTTAAGTACATTTTTGTATATATTTTGGTCA
This sequence comes from Lactuca serriola, assembly GCF_051521515.1. Lineage (NCBI taxonomy): Eukaryota > Viridiplantae > Streptophyta > Magnoliopsida > Asterales > Asteraceae > Lactuca > Lactuca serriola. Next base: position 48,942,679 of record NC_136410.1, read on the forward strand.
TTTGCATAGAATAATGATACTTATAAGGTTAAATTATATTTTGCAGCCAAAAAGAAGACATTTTGAAGAAAGGGACTAAAAGCGTTAAAGGATGGAACTTTGGAGGTTGAAGGCTTGAAAGACAAGAAAAACACCCAAAAAAGACGTACTCACGACGTGAATAGTTGATGGTTTACGACGTGAGTGGAAAGAATCAGAAGATAAGCATCTGGGTGAAGGAATCATTGACGATCACGATTACTCCAAGTTCATGATGTGAGTTTTAAATTCTCACGATGTGAACGGTGATTTTCCAGAAAAATATATATATCCTTCTCCATTACGATTTGGAACAACTTTTTTTGGCTAAGAGGATTCCTGGAGACGAAATTCATAGGAAAAGAAGCTCTGGAAGTTGGTTTTAACACTAAGGAAGAAGAGTTCATAATTTGTCTTATAGATTGGTACATTTAAATATGTTTTTGCTTATAGAATTCTTTTGTTTAGCTGTTAATATGTCCATCTAAATCTAGCTGCTTCTGTTAGCTAGATGAAGCTGGAATTCATGGTTTTAATGCATTTGACTTAATTTTAATTGTTGGTGATATGCTTGTGTTGATTGATTTTACCTAGCATGCTTGAGATAGTTATTTGATTGCTTTGAATTCTTGTTCTCTGTAGTTAGTGAACACAATTCTGCATGAACTTGAATAACTAATAATATAGTGAACACTAGTTATTGGAGCTAAGATCAAATCAATCTTAGATTAGTAATTGAATAATTAAGTTAAGCTGCGTTAGAGAACTCATATTATGACTATAATTGTGTTTTGATTAATTAATCTTTCATGGCTCCAATCTTATCTAATAATTGATTTTGTGTTAACTATTTTATGAACATAAATAGATTTACATGAACTGATTAATAATTAGTAGATTTAGAACTAAATTGCTAATACATCCTTAATTGGTCACCAATAGTAATAGTTATAGCTAATGTATAACCATTGAGTGAAAGTGGATTCGAAGTATTTTGTTTATTGATTAAGTTTTTGTTAAAGAATTAAGTTCATCTAAACTTGTAAAATTAGATAAAAAAACCCTTTTAGCTTGTTAATAATTAGATTAATTTAGTAGTAAATAAAGTAATTAATAACACCGTTCCCTGTGATCGACACCCGACTTATCTAAGTTATACTGTAATCTGACTAGGTACACTGCTTATAAGTGCATAGTTGGTCTAAGTTTGTTAGGTTATAAATATTAAAATTAGTGGGTACTTCCGTGCACATCAAGTTTTTGGCGTCGTAACCGAGGAACGACTTAGTTTATTATTTGTTTATTTGCTTTAGGTTAATCGATCCTTTTTGTGGGATAAAACCTGCAAAAAGTTAATTTTCCAGCAAAGTTTTTATCATAAGTTTTTAATTATTTTCTGTTTGTCCAGTTTTCACGACGTGAATATAGTAGTTATCAATTTATTCATTTAAGTAGATATTTTCATTAAATTCTAGGAAGGTTTGATTTTTTTTCTGATTACAGAACTCACGACGTGAGTTTATAAGAATCACGATGTGAGAACTGTGATTTTTAGCTTTCTTTAGTTTTTAGCTTATTTTTCTGTTTTAGTTCGTTTTTACGTTGTCTTTATAGATTGTCTGTAGGAGTTCATGACCAGAGGCTCAAACACACCTTTGGTGCCACCACTTGAAGATCCGGAGTCAGCCCTTCACAAAAACAAGAATAAGAACGTGAGGGAAGATCACACGCCAAAGAAGATGCCATTGCAAGAACTTAAATCAGCCTTTTCAAGGAAGTCGGGGAAGAAGACAGGAGAGTCAAGTTCAACCTCAAAGGATAAAATCAAAGTTGAAGAATTCGGTCTAGTTTCTAACCCACACGAATCATAATACGAGTCAGACCCAGAATTTAAAATATTCGCAAGTGAGCCCAAAGACGAGCAAAAGAACGAAATGGCAGACATTGAGGAGATGTCCATGGGAGCTTACAAGAAGCGGATCCGAGAAGATGTGGGTCCCGGTTTAGTCCAACCCGAAATACCTGCCACTGCCACATTTGAGCTGAAGGGACACATCTTGACTGCGCTGAGGGATATCCCATTTTATAGGAAGGATCATGAGGATGCTTTTAAGAATCTTGATGAAGTCAATGACATTGCGGATTACTTCAATGTCCCAAATGTCAATAGAAACACCGTCTTGCTTAGGATGCTTCCCATTACTTTCAAGGGAGCTGCTAAAGAGTGGTTAAAATCACTTCCATCGGGTACGATCACCACTTGGGCTCAAATGCGTGAACAGTTTCTTGACCAATTTTGCCCACCATCCAAGATAGCTAAACTCAAGAAGGCAATAGCCAACTTTGAACAACAGTCGGGGGAGTCATTATACGAAGCAAGGGAGCGTTACAAAGGCTTGCTTAGAAATTGCCCTCAGCATGATCTTAATGTCCAACAAGAGATTTCAATCTTCTATGATGGGGTCAACGTTATGACAAGGCAACTCCTTGATTCTCAAGGACCTTTGACAAATAAAAATCCAAGGGAGGTCAAGGAGTTGATTGAAGAATTCGCGAAGCACTCTCGTGAGTACCACAACACTAGGCAAGATGGAATCAAAGGTGGGGTAGGGGACCAAACTGAAGAAATAGCAGCCATGATGGCTATGCTAAATAATATGGACCGGAGGCTGACACAAATGGACCATTCATTTCATGCCATAAGAGTTGGTTGCGAGATGTGTAATGGTCCACACTTGACCAAGGAATGCAATTTAGATGAGTTTGAGAATAGAAAACCTCAAGTGTGCTACTCGAGTGGGTACAAATACGATGAAAGTGGATTCGAACTAACAGAAGTATTTTGTTTATTGATTGAGTTTTTGTTAAATAATTAAGTTCATCTAAACTTGTAAAATTAGATAAAAACCCTTTTAGCTTGTTAATAATTAGATTAATTTAGTAGTAAATAAAGTAATTAATAACACCGTTCCCTGTGATCGACACCCGACTTACCTAAGTTATATTGTAATCTGACTAGGTACACTGCTTATAAGTGCATAGTTGGTCTAAGTTTGTTAGGTTATAAATATTAAAATTAGTGGGTACTTCCGTGCATATCAAGTTTTCGGCGTCGTTACCGAGAAACGACTTAGTTTATTATTTGTTTATTTGCTTTAGGTTAATCGATCCTTTTTGTGGGATAAAACCTGCAAAAAGTTAATTTTCCAGCAAAGTTTTTATCATAAGTTTTTAATTATTTTCTGTTTGTCCAGTTTTCACGACGTGAGAGCACTTCTCACGACGTGAATATAGTAGTTATCAATTTATTCATTTAAGTAGATATTTTCATTAAATTCTAGGAAGGTTTGATTTTTTTTCTGATTATAGAACTCACGACGTGAGTTTATAAGAATCACGATGTGAGAACTGTGATTTTTAGCTTTCTTTAGTTTTTAGCTTATTTTTCTGTTTTAGTTCGTTTTTACGTTGTCTTTATAGATTGTCTGTAGGAGTTCATGACCAGAGGCTCAAACACACCTTTGGTGCCACCACTTGAAGATCCGGAGTCAGCCCTTCACAAAAACAAGAATAAGAACGTGAAGGAAGATCACACGCCAAAGAAGACGCCATTGCAAGAACTTAAATCAGCCTTTTCAAGGAAGTCGGGGAAGAAGACAGGAGAGTCAAGTTCAACCCCAAAGGATAAAAGCAAAGTTGAAGAATTCGGTCTAGTTTCTAACCCACACGAATCATAATACGAGTCAGACCCAGAATTTAAAATATTCGCAAGTGAGCCTAAAGACGAGCAAAAGAACGAAATGGCAGACATTGAGGAGATGTCCATGGGAGCTTACAAGAAGCGGATCCGAGAAGATATGGGTCCCGGTTTAGTCCAACCCGAAATACCTGCCACTGCCACATTTGAGCTGAAGGGACACATCTTGACTGCGCTGAGGGATATCCCATTTTATAGGAAGGATCATGAGGATGCTTTTAAGAATCTTGATGAAGTCAATGACATTGCGGATTACTTCAATGTCCCAAATGTCAATAGAAACACCGTCTTGCTTAGGATGCTTCCCATTACTTTCAAGGGAGCTGCTAAAGAGTGGTTAAAATCACTTCCATCGGGTACGATCACCACTTGGGCTCAAATGCGTGAACAGTTTCTTGACCAATTTTGCCCACCATCCAAGATAGCTAAACTCAAGAAGGCAATAGCCAACTTTGAACAACAGTCGGGGGAGTCATTATACGAAGCAAGGGAGCGTTACAAAGGCTTGCTTAGAAATTGCCCTCAGCATGATCTTAATGTCCAACAAGAGATTTCAATCTTCTATGATGGGGTCAACGTTATGACAAGGCAACTCCTTGATTCTCAAGGACCTTTGACAAATAAAAATCCAAGGGAGGTCAAAGAGTTGATGGAAGAATTCGCGAAGCACTCTCGTGAGTACCACAACACTAGGCAAGATGGAATCAAAGGTGGGGTAGGGGACCAAACTGAAGAAATAGCAGCCATGATGGCTATGCTAAATAATATGGACTGGAGGCTGACACAAATGGACCATTCATTTCATGCCATAAGAGTTGGTTGCGAGATGTGTAATGGTCCACACTTGACCAAGGAATGCAATTTAGATGAGTTTGGGAATAGAAAATCTCAAGTGTGCTACTCGAGTGGGTACAAATATGATGAAAGTGGATTCGAACTAACAAAAGTATTTTGTTTATTGATTGAGTTTTTGTTAAATAATTAAGTTCATCTAAACTTGTAAAATTAGATAAAAACCCTTTTAGCTTGTTAATAATTAGATTAATTTAGTAGTAAATAAAGTAATTAATAACACCGTTCCCTGTGATCGGCACCCGACTTACCTAAGTTATATTGTAATCTGACTAGGTACACTGTTTATAAGTGCATAGTTGGTCTAAGTTTGTTAGGTTATAAATATTAAAATTAGTGGGTACTTCCGTGCACATCAAGTTTTTGGCGTCGTTACCGAGAAACGACTTAGATTATTATTTGTTTATTTGCTTTAGGTTAATCGATCCTTTTTGTGGGATAAAACCTGCAAAAAGTTAATTTTCCAGCAAAGTTTTTATCATAAGTTTTTAATTATTTTCTGTTTGTCCAGTTTTCACGACGTGAGAGCACTTCTCACGACGTGAATATAGTAGTTATCAATTTATTCATTTAAGTAGATATTTTCATTAAATTCTAGGAAGGTTTGATTTTTTTTCTGATTATAGAACTCACGACGTGAGTTTATAAGAATCACGATGTGAGAACTGTGATTTTTAGCTTTCTTTAGTTTTTAGCTTATTTTTCTGTTTTAGTTCGTTTTTACGTTGTCTTTATAGATTGTCTGTAGGAGTTCATGACCAGAGGCTCAAACACACCTTTGGTGCCACCACTTGAAGATCCGGAGTCAGCCCTTCACAAAAACAAGAATAAGAACGTGAAGGAAGATCACACGCCAAAGAAGACGCCATTGCAAGAACTTAAATCAGCCTTTTCAAGGAAGTCGGGGAAGAAGACAGGAGAGTCAAGTTCAACCCCAAAGGATAAAAGCAAAGTTGAAGAATTCGGTCTAGTTTCTAACCCACACGAATCATAATACGAGTCAGACCCAGAATTTAAAATATTCGCAAGTGAGCCTAAAGACGAGCAAAAGAACGAAATGGCAGACATTGAGGAGATGTCCATGGGAGCTTACAAGAAGCGGATCCGAGAAGATATGGGTCCCGGTTTAGTCCAACCCGAAATACCTGCCACTGCCACATTTGAGCTGAAGGGACACATCTTGACTGCGCTGAGGGATATCCCATTTTATAGGAAGGATCATGAGGATGCTTTTAAGAATCTTGATGAAGTCAATGACATTGCGGATTACTTCAATGTCCCAAATGTCAATAGAAACACCGTCTTGCTTAGGATGCTTCCCATTACTTTCAAGGGAGCTGCTAAAGAGTGGTTAAAATCACTTCCATCGGGTACGATCACCACTTGGGCTCAAATGCGTGAACAGTTTCTTGACCAATTTTGCCCACCATCCAAGATAGCTAAACTCAAGAAGGCAATAGCCAACTTTGAACAACAGTCGGGGGAGTCATTATACGAAGCAAGGGAGCGTTACAAAGGCTTGCTTAGAAATTGCCCTCAGCATGATCTTAATGTCCAACAAGAGATTTCAATCTTCTATGATGGGGTCAACGTTATGACAAGGCAACTCCTTGATTCTCAAGGACCTTTGACAAATAAAAATCCAAGGGAGGTCAAAGAGTTGATGGAAGAATTCGCGAAGCACTCTCGTGAGTACCACAACACTAGGCAAGATGGAATCAAAGGTGGGGTAGGGGACCAAACTGAAGAAATAGCAGCCATGATGGCTATGCTAAATAATATGGACTGGAGGCTGACACAAATGGACCATTCATTTCATGCCATAAGAGTTGGTTGCGAGATGTGTAATGGTCCACACTTGACCAAGGAATGCAATTTAGATGAGTTTGGGAATAGAAAATCTCAAGTGTGCTACTCGAGTGGGTACAAATATGATGAAAGTGGATTCGAACTAACAAAAGTATTTTGTTTATTGATTGAGTTTTTGTTAAATAATTAAGTTCATCTAAACTTGTAAAATTAGATAAAAACCCTTTTAGCTTGTTAATAATTAGATTAATTTAGTAGTAAATAAAGTAATTAATAACACCGTTCCCTGTGATCGGCACCCGACTTACCTAAGTTATATTGTAATCTGACTAGGTACACTGTTTATAAGTGCATAGTTGGTCTAAGTTTGTTAGGTTATAAATATTAAAATTAGTGGGTACTTCCGTGCACATCAAGTTTTTGGCGTCGTTACCGAGAAACGACTTAGATTATTATTTGTTTATTTGCTTTAGGTTAATCGATCCTTTTTGTGGGATAAAACCTGCAAAAAGTTAATTTTCCAGCAAAGTTTTTATCATAAGTTTTTAATTATTTTCTGTTTGTCCAGTTTTCACGACGTGAGAGCACTTCTCACGACGTGAATATAGTAGTTATCAATTTATTCATTTAAGTAGATATTTTCATTAAATTCTAGGAAGGTTTGATTTTTTTTTTGATTATAGAACTCACGACGTGAGTTTATAAGAATCACGATGTGAGAACTGTGATTTTTAGCTTTCTTTAGTTTTTAGCTTATTTTTCTGTTTTAGTTCGTTTTTACGTTGTCTTTATAGATTGTCTGTAGGAGTTCATGACCAGAGGCTCAAACACACCTTTGGTGCCACCACTTGAAGATCTGGAGTCAGCCCTTCACAAAAACAAGAATAAGAACGTGAAGGAAGATCACACGCCAAAGAAGACGCCATTGCAAGAACTTAAATCAGCCTTTTCAAGGAAGTCGGGGAAGAAGACAGGAGAGTCAAGTTCAACCCCAAAGGATAAAATCAAAGTTGAAGAATTCGGTCTAGTTTCTAACCCACACGAATCATAATACGAGTCAGACCCATAATTTAAAATATTCGCAAGTGAGCCCAAAGACGAGCAAAAGAACGAAATGGCAGACATTGAGGAGATGTCCATGGGAGCTTACAAGAAGCGTATCCGAGAAGATGTGGGTCCCGGTTTAGTCCAACCCGAAATACCTGCCACTGCCACATTTGAGCTGAAGGGACACATCTTGACTGCGCTGAGGGATATCCCATTTTATAGGAAGGATCATGAGGATGCTTTTAAGAATCTTGATGAAGTCAATGACATTGCGGATTACTTCAATGTCCCAAATGTCAATAGAAACACCGTCTTGCTTAGGATGCTTCCCATTACTTTCAAGGGAGCTGCTAAAGAGTGGTTAAAATCACTTCCATCGGGTACGATCACCACTTGGGCTCAAATGCGTGAACAGTTTCTTGACCAATTTTGCCCACCATCCAAGATAGCTAAACTCAAGAAGGCAATAGCCAACTTTGAACAACAGTCGGGGGAGTCATTATACGAAGCAAGGGAGCGTTACAAAGGCTTGCTCAGAAATTGCCCTCAGCATGATCTTAATGTCCAACAAGAGATTTCAATCTTCTATGATGGGGTCAACGTTATGACAAGGCAACTCCTTGATTCTCAAGGACCTTTGACAAATAAAAATTCCAAGGGAGGTCAAGGAGTTGATTGAAGAATTCGCGAAGCACTCTCGTGAGTACCACAATACTAGGCAAGATGGAATCAAAGGCAGGGGAGGGGCCCAAACTGAAGAAATAGCAGCCATGATGGCTACGCTAAATAATATGGACCGGAGGCTGACACAAATGGACCATTCATTTCATGCCATAAGAGTTGGTTGCGAGAGGTGTAATGATCCACACTTGACCAAGGAATGCAATTTAGATGAGTTTGGGAATAGAAAACCTCAAGTGTGCTACTCGAGTGGGTACAAATACGATGAAGATTGGATGAAACCAAAGAAAGAGTGGCTGCCTTATGAAGAATACAAGAAGCAAAAAAGAAGAGAAGTATAGGCAGACAGACCGAGGCTTCTACCAAAAGGAGCAGCCACCAGCTGAGAAGAAACCCGATCTAGAGACCATGTTAGTTAAGTTTATGGAAGCTTCAGAAAAGAGACACGAGGCTAGTGATTCCGCTATTGACGAACAAAGAACTTTGATGAAGAATTATCACGCAATGTTGGTAGAACAGCAAGCTTTAATAAAAAAAATCAACAAGCCTCCATCAATAATCTTAAAGTGCAACTTGGTCAACTAACTACTTTGGTTCATGACAATCTTTCCCCGAAAAATCCTGAAAAGAAGACTCAATCTCATGTAATGACCATAGATACAGAAGAAGAGGCCATCTCTAAGTTTCTGGAGGCATTAGAAGTGGAGCCACAACAACCCGATCAAAAGCCAAAGAAGCCAACACTTGAAAAAGAAGAAGCTGATGGAACACCCAGTTCACGATGTGAGCCCGCTATGCTCACGTTGTGGGTTCTGTCTGAACAGAAAAATTTCGTCTTTGTTCCAGCATTTCAGCCACCTTTGTTGTTTCCTTCCTGAGTTGCCCTTAGTCCACTAGAAAAAGAGCATATAGAGTTTATTAAGCACGTGAAGGGTATCCCGATTAATACTCCCTTTGTCGAGTCGTTATCAAAAATTCCCAAATATGAAAAATTTTTACAAGACTTGATAGACACTCGTCAGCAACTAAAGAAGAATTCCAAAGTTATTCTAAGTGAGCAAAGTTCAAGAGTTGTATTGGGAGATATACCTAAGAAGATGGGGGATCCTGGACACCTCACTCTTCCATGTGAGTTTGGGAACAACATGAAGGCTTATGATTTAGCCGATTCTGGGGCTAGCATAATTTTGATGCCTTATTCATTTTATCAGAAGTTGGATATTCAGAAGTTGAAGGCTATAAGAATGACTATTCACATGGCAAACCGTTTAGTGACACAGCCCCGGGGCATTGTAGAAGATATTTTAGTAAAAATTAGGAAATTCATTTTTCCAATAGACTTTGTGGTATTGGACATGAAAAAAGATCCCAATGTACCAATTATTCTTGGCCACCCGCTGCTAAACACTACTGGAGCTCTTGTTAATATTAGTGAGTCTAAGCTCACCTTGAGGGTTGGAAATGAAAATTAAATTTTTGGAATGGAAGATGGCTTTCAAGGGAATCATGCTCATGAAGAAGTGTTCAACATGGATGAAGACAATGAACTTGAAGAATTAGAGAAGCTCATGGAAGAAGAGATCAAGACAATTCATCAAGTCAAAAGAACAAAACCAAGAGCAGTTGTTCCATATTTAGTTGAAGTCATTGCATACACGAGTCCAGTTTCTTGGGTGAGCAAGGAAGATGATGAGATTACAAGTGATGAAGAGGAGGTTACTTCAAAAGTAACAATTCCAGTGGTGAAAGAAGAGAAGAATGCTATGGAGTGCAAAGAAGAGACTAAAGGGACAAAATGCAAGCTTGATGAAGACGGTGTAAAGACTAAAAAGGAGAATTCGAAGAGGGCATACATATGACGAGTTCAAGCTTACAAGAGGCATTTCAAGGAACAAAAGATCTTAGTGGTGGATTCTTCCGAGGACTCAACGTAGGAGGCATTGAGTCCAACTCATGACTCCAAGAAAAAGAAGCGCTTCTCGGGAGGCAACCCGAGTTTGGTTTGCAATTTTTCTTTTCTTTTTAGTTTTTTGCATTTTAGTCTTAGAAACATAAACCATATCATCCAACTCGTTCATAGTTAAACACTGAGTGTGGGGTCTCTAAAAATGAAGTGTTAATAATTAAGGATTTAGTTAATAGACAAACTTGACTTAATAATATTTCCGTACAGTATTCACTGCATGAATAGTTAAGCATTCATGACGTGAATTCTGAATTAGTCGGATAATGTAAAAATGATGCTAGTCAGCCAATTTTCTATTAAACTTATTGGCCCAAGATTGGTCTATTATTAAGGAATACATGGCCCAAAATTCAGCCCAGACATGACTCACGACGTGAACCCTTAAGGATTCACGACGTAAATTTTGAAAAACACGGGACCACAGATTAAGGAGATAAGAATCCCTTTGACCCTCATTTCTTTAATCCCCACGAAGTGAACACGAGATTTGGTCCCCCTTGCTCCAATTTTGGCTGACAATCACACGAGTTTTGTTTCTGCTTACCTCATACTACAATCTAAGGTAATAATTCTTGATTCTTAAGTTTAATTTTTCATTAGTAATTGAACTTAGGGTTAGGGTTTGTTAGTTAGTTGAAATGTATGAAATGTGCCCAAGAATTCATGGATTAGCCTTATTATATTAATGAATGGTGGTCGAAATTATCATAGGAGTAAACCCCATTAGTAATGTGATCAGATTTGCCCCTGATTTTTGAGATATTGCTTGTTGTGGTTGCGAAATCACGACGTGAATTCTTAGGAATTCACGACGTGAATTTTGGGCTAAGCAATTTTATGTTTTCCTTTATTCCTAGTTTGTGGATTGTTTCTTTTGGATATTTTCGCTATTGATTTTGCAGAAATGGCACCTAGGAGAGAGGTTCCAGCCGGAGTAGCAAGTTTACATCCCTTTTACAACTTCCCAACAACTACACCCTGGGATATATATACACGATGGAATAATCGGTTGGGTTGGCTTTACAATCGGGAGTTTTCTATTGCCCCCACTATTCAGTGGGCACGGTTGAGGGAGGTTGGGTTGGTGGATCGGATATCCCAATATCTTACCAAAATATTTTTGGATGATGGGTTTTCCTTCACATGCAAGGGATGGTACAATTTATTTTCCATCCAAGAGCGGATTTATAAAGAGTTATGCGTGGAGTTCTTTTCAACAGTGACATTCCATGAGAATGTCCACGATCCTACTTTTCCCCAGGCTTTGGTTTTCCGTCTAGGAGGGGAATATCGGGAGTGCAGTTTGGTGGAGTTTTCTCGCATAATGGGGTTGTATGAGGCTCATGAGTTTGTTTTATTCTTGAGGGACATCACACGAGGGTATGCGGATGGTGTTACGGGACCAGAGTTTTGGAGCAATATCGCAGTCGGCGTGTTCAATTCCGGTGTATCCCTCGAGAGTAGCATCATATCACCGATACATCGCCTTATTACCTTTTCCATTCACCATAAACTCCATGGTGATAAGGTTACTAAGGCCAACTTGTTCTTTTTGTGGCGCATTTTACAGCTCAGTGTGTGTTGTAACGATCCATATTTCTTGGCTCGATACTTGGCAGAGTATGCTACGACTGCTCATCTCGAGATCCCTGTTTGTGGAGGGCACTTTGTTACACGCTTGGCCCGATCTTATGGCCTCATTGTTTCCGGCATCACTCGTTCTTTGACATGCTTGGAGGGGAACGAGTTTAGTATGGGATATTTAGAGACAACAAGGCTAGTCAAGAATTATGGGACGCATTGGGGAATTGTTGAGGATAATGATGATGGTGATGACCAGCCGGCCGACCAACCTAAACCACAACTGAGGCCGAGGCGCAGGAACGTAAGAGGAAGGGGAGAACGCGGGCAACCAATGCATCCACCCGCAACCATGGTGGGAGCACCTTTTGGGGGTGACATGGCTGGTTATTTTGACCAGTTATCTTTGAGTGTAAATTGGATTGGTGGTACCTTGGGGAACGTTGTTTGACACCTTGGAGTGGAGCAGCCACCTCATTTGGGGTATCATTACCTGATTTGCCCGAGATGGACGGAGTATAGAGGACATGGAGCCGACGGGGCGAGCACTAGCAGGGTGAACGAGGATGATTGATCGTTTTCTTTATTATCTTTGTTTTATTTGGTTTAGTTTTATGTTCTTTTTGTTTTTTGGGATTATAAAACTATGTGGATATTATGTTACTTTTTCTCTTCTTGGTTGTTATTTTTCAGCATTAATAGGAGCGCGTATAAATGATGACGAGATACGAGTGCATATGTGTTTAGCCGGGAGTGTTTTAAGTTGACAGTCGAGACCCATGATTTAACATAAGTGTGGGGTGAGTCAAGAGAGTATATAGTAAGGGAAAGAGTCAGAAATGGTGAAGTAAGAAGAGTCTTAATACATTAAGACATTGGGTTGAATTGTGCATATTAAAAGAAGATTTGGCTAAATGTTTTTCTGTCTGCCCAGTTCTCACGACGTGCATTCTTGTTATTCACGTCATGAGTCATTTCTCAAGGGTTCCCAAAATATGCGTGATTGCGACTTCACATTGTGAGTTTTCTTATCTCACGTCGTGAATCGGTGTAATTCAGAAAATCGAAGACCCTTGATACATTTTATTCCATGGGTTGCTACCATTCTTCTTGACATTATTATGAAGATTATTTTGGCTCATTTTCTCTACCATACAATGTGGCGTTTCCTTTCCCACATTGTTATTTCCAATGTGCGTATTTTTCTGCACCACATTTGTTGAAGATTGAAGACTCGATTCCATATTTTGTCGGTACATTACTTAGCTCGCGTTTTCAAGATCCAAGTTTCTATTTTTCAAAGTCTGTATTCAAGATGCACATTTCATCCACACTTTTAGAGATGATTACGCCACTATCCCAGGGGAGTCTGTTCCTTTTTCTCCCTTCTCTTAATTTTTATATTAATTTAAGAATACATTGAGGGCATTGTATGAAATAAGTGTGGGGTAGGGGGTCGAAAAAGTAAATTGCTAGAAAATTTTAAAATTTTAAAATTTTCATAGGTTTGAAACAATAATCTAATTAGTTCTAGTAATAATAATTTGAACTGTAGTTGCCAGTGTTATATGGGATGATCCAATAAGAGCTCAAATGTTTAGTTGAGCCAATACACGTTATAGTGCATTTGGGGCCTCCCTTATTTTAGTGAAATCATGGAACAAAAACACGACCTCGCTTGGTTTGAGGGATGCAATATGCTTAGCATCGTGTACTAGAAATGTATCCAGGAAAATTATTATCTTTAACCAATAAAGGTTGAAGTTGAGCGCCCCTGCTTAAGCATGTAGGGTTTTGAGTGAAAAAAGTGAGTTACATGTTAAAAAAATAGAAAAAAAAAAGAATTACAAGAAAAAGTTTGAAGAATTTCTGGAGCATCAAAGTCAAAGTATGAAGATCAAATATAAATAAATTCTGAAGAAATTCAAAAGTTGAAGATACCAAAAATAAAATCAAAGAAGGTGGTGAATTCAAAGAAATTAAAGATCAAATGTCAAAGAAGTGAAGAATTCCAATAGCTCCATAGTGGTATCATAAATTGTAATTATCTAGATTATGTATGCTTGGGTAGCTCATCCAAAAATACCTTGAGGTTAGGAGGTTTTCTGCGGATGGATTTGGAGGGATGCATAAAATGAGCATTGTTTGGAAGAAGTGGGCGAGTGTTTATGAAGATTGTCAGTATTTAAAGTATGGGGGTACTCTAGGAAAAATTTAGACACAAATGCATGCGTTGAGGTCTTGGCATAATGGCTGAGCTGGAATTGGATTGTGCTATGAAATATTAGTGATGAAAGTTGGAGTTTAAATAAGTAGATTTCCTTGAGGGCAAGCAAAGCCTAAGTGTGGGGTATTTTGATATTTCCATATTTATACATATTTTTAGGCAATATTTAAGTACATTTTTATATAATTTTTTGGTCATTTGCATAGAATAATGATACTTATAAGGTTAAATTATATTTTGCAGCCAAAAAGAAGACATTTTAAAGAAAGGGACTAAAAGCATTAAATGATGGAACTTTGGAGGTTGAAGGCTTGAAAGACAAGAAAAACATCCAAAAAATACGTACTCACCACGTGAACAGTTGATGGTTCATGACGTGAGTGGAAAGAATCAGAAGATAAGCATCCGGGTGAAGGAATCCTTGGCGATCACGATTACTCCGAGTTCACGACGTGAGTTTTAAATTCTCACGATGTGAACGGTGATTTTCCAGAAAAATATATATATCCTTCTCCATTACGATTTGGAACAACTTTTGCTGGCTAAGAGGATTCCTGGAGACGAAATTCAGAGGAAAAGAAGCTTTGGAAGTTGGTTTTAACACCAAGGAAGAAGAGTTCATAATTTGTCTTATAGATTGGTACATTTAAATATGTTTTTGCTTATAAAATTCGTTTGTTTAGCTGTTAATATGTCCAGCTAAATCTAGCTGCTTCTGTTAGCTAGATGAAGTTGGAACTCATGGTTTTAATGCATTAGACTTAACTTTAATTATTGGTGATATGCTTGTGTTGATTGATTTTACCTAGCATGCTTGAATTAGTTATTTGATTGCTTTGAATTCTTGTTCTCTGTAGTTAGTGAACACAATTCTGCATGAACTTGAATACCTAATAATATAGTGAACACTACTTATTGGAGCTAAGATCAAACCAATCTTAGATTAGTAGTTTAATAATTAAGTTAAGCTGTGTTAGAGAACTCATATTATGACTATAATTGTGTTTCGATTAATTAATCTTTCATGGCTCCAATCTTATCTAATAATCGATTTTGTGTTAACTATTTTATGAACATAAATAGATTTACATGAATTGATTAATAATGAGTAGATTTAGAACTAAATTGCTAATACATCCTTAATTGATCACCAATAGTAATAGTTATAGCTAATGTATAACCATTGAGTGAAAGTGGATTCGAAGTATTTTGTTTATTGATTGAGTTTTTGTTAAAGAATTAAGTTCATCTAAACTTGTAAAATTAGATAAAAACCCTTTTAGCTTGTTAATAATTAGATTAATTTAGTAGTAAATAAAGTAATTAATAACACCGTTCCCTGTGATCGACACCCGACTTACCTAAGCTATACTATAATCTGACTAGGTACATTGCCTATAAGTGCATAGTTAGTCGAAGTTTGTTAGGTTATAAATATTAAAATTAGTTGGTACTTTCGTGCACATCAATACCCTCTGCGTGGGCTTCCCTGATCAAGCCCACAAGTGGAGAATCCGTTGATATCCTCATACATATCGCCAAAGTGGAAGACCTGGCTGACTTGCGGCTCAGAGAGTCTGCAACCACGTTTTCTTTATCTGGGTTGTAAAGGATATCACAGTCGTAGTGCTTGACTACATCTAGCCACCTACGCTGCCTCGTATTCAGGTTCGGCTGATCCATGATGCGTCTCAGGCCCTTGTGGTCCGTGTAGATGGTACAGTGGACCCCAGAAAGGTAATGTCTCCAAATCTTGAGAGCAAATACCACCGCTCCCAACTCCAGATCATGAGTAGGGTATCTCATCTTATGCGGCTTCAGTTGTCGCAATGTGTAGGCTATCACTCATCCTCTCTGTATGAGGACCTCCCCTAGTCTTGTGATGGATACATCACAGAACACCACAAAATCATCGACTCCCTCTGGAAGAGTCAATACTAGAGTCTCGCACAAACGTTGTCGAAGGACCGTTATCCTCGTCAGACGAGTGAGGGGTACTGCAATTTTGGAGAAATCTTGTATGAATCTCCAGTTGTACCCTGCCAATACCAGAAAACTCTTGATGTCTAAGGGAGATTTCAGAACCTTCCACTGAATGAATGCCTCGATTTTGGCGGGGTAAAATCCCCTTTTGGTTAACGAGGTGTCCTAATAACTAGACCTCTCGTAACCAAAACTCACACTTCGAGAAATTGGCATAAAGTTGTTCTCACCTCAAAACTCCCAATAACTCCTGTAGGTGCTCATCATGCTGCTCTTGGGTCTTGGAATATACCAAGATATCATTTATAAACACGATGACCGAGCGATCAAGCATCAGCCTGCAGACCCGATTCATCAGGTCCATAAACATTGTTGGCACATTGGTGAGCCCAAACAACATCACCATGAACTCGTAATGTCCATAATGAGTCCAAAATGCGGTCTTCTCCACGTCCTCCTCTCTGAACCTGACATGATGATAACCAAATATCAAGTTTATTTTGGAAAACCAAGATGCACCCTATAACTGATCAAATAAATTGTCTATCCTCGGGAGTGGAAAACAGTTCTTCACTGTCAACTTGTTCAACTCCCGGTAGTCATTGCACATCCGGTGTGAACCATCCTTCTTCCTGACGAAGAGTATTGGGGCTCCCCACGAGGAACTGCTCGGGCGAATGAACTGCTTTCCTAGTAGTTCATGCAGCTATGATGACAGTTCCTGCATCTCCGGTGGTGCCAAACGATACGGCGCCTTGGCCATAGGGGCCATACCTGGCACTAGGTCGATCCTAAACTTGACCTGCCTCTCCGGAGGCACTCCGGGTAACTCCTTCGGGAACACATCAGCAAACTCCCTAACCACTAGAACCTCTGATACTAAAATCTGATCTCTGACCCACGTATCCACCACATGCACCAGATAACCCGCGCACCCATGTTGAATATACTGTCGAGTACTGGCAGCTGAACAAAACCCTGATCTCAACCTGGTACCCTCGCCATAGACGATCAGTTCTCCCCCATTTTCGGTTCAAACCATCACTCGCTGACCCTCGCAATCAATCATAGCACTGAAACGACTAAGCCAGTACATACCTACAATCACACACACATCCCTCATGGGGATCGGAATCAAGTCGATCGGGAAGGACACTCCGAAGATCTCCAACTCACATCCTCGATAGACTGAAGAAGCAGAAACCCGTGCTCGTTGGTGATACAGACTCACAACGGACACTCTAGCTTTCCTACTAGCACACTAAACTCCCCACTAAACGCCTGAGATACAAACGACCGACTCGCCCCTGAGTCAAATAAAACCAATGCAGGCAAGGAGTTCACTAAAAACGTACCTAATCACAGGTACAATAGATAAGCATAAAACATATATAATAACCAAGATAAGGGATAGAAACATACCATCAAGCACATCTCGTGCCGCCTTGGCTTCCTCAGCTGTAAGCTGGAAGGCGTGCCCCTGAGCCCTTGGGGGCTCTGCTCGACCCTAAATCCCATCGACAATCCTTAGTGTAGCCAGCACTGGACCTGCACTGGCCTAAAAGCGAGCTGTGAACAGTTGGTCTTGACATTACCAACCTAATGACAATGATAGCATATCCTCATATCCGAAGCAGGGGCCGTCTGGCAACAATCCCTAGCGAAATGCCCCTCTTGGCCGTATTTGCGGCATCCACTAACCCATCTACAAACCCCTGAATGACCCTTCCCTCACTTGACACAAGTACGACCCTACTGTCCCCCTGCTCTAGAATCAACGGTCTTAGATCACTTCAGTGCAAACTGTGATTGTGTTGGGGCCCGCTGTTGCTCCCTCAACTACAGCACAATCTCCAACTCACACCGCCTAGCGGCCTCCTGTAGATTTAGCAGGGTATCACACCGCTAAATAGAAACAAACTGACGGATGTCAGTCTTGAGCATGCTCAGATAACGAGTCATCTGAGCCTACTCAGAAGCAAACTCCAGGAAAAACATTGCCCTCTCAGTGAACATGTGGGTGATCTTCATCACCGTCGCACCATCTTGTCTCAACTCCAAGTAACATCAGCTCTCTGATCATCCGAATACAACCCAATCATCAGTCTTCATCAGTCCTTTGCCACAGACCTCAACAAGTTCAGGGCACACTTTTAGTCAGTAGGACACGAGCACGTGAAGAAACACCCCTCCACGTCAGACAACCACATCATGACTTTTATGGGGTCATGAGTCCCATCAAAAGTAGGGGGCTTCATGTTGTTGAAGTCCCGGTACTGAAAATCCATTCTGACTCCAACCTTGTCGCCGATACAGCTGATGTGGCTGTTGTGACAACCGCCTCGGTGAAGGTTGCATATCACTCAACGAAATACTCCACCATAGCAGTCTTGATAGACCCAAACATCTCCGGAAACTAAGCCCGAGACATAGCAGCAAGCTCATCATGTTGCATCTCATGGATCCTATCCTCCATCTTATCTGGACTCATCTGGTCGATAGTCTCGGGTGCTATTGGCATCTCCTATCTGCCCTCTCCTGATCCTGACCCGGATCCAGTCACGAATTGTCATGTAACCACCATGCTTCAAACATACCAAACAGATATCAGATATTCCACATAACAATCCAAGAACCAACTCCCAACCAAAACCCTAGGGGGTTGTGACTTCCTTGCTATGCGTATGGATCCTGTGCTTTCAGTAGTACGGGCCCATACTACCTTCAACACCTACCTATATGTTGGTGATTTGTTATCATTAATATTATTTAAGTGTAATGGGATTACTTTGTTGACCAAAGGTGATCTTGATAAATATTAAACTAGTAAGGAAAGTGTGGAGTACACACTTGTTTAAGTTTCATCAACTTTTCAAAGTAGACTGTCATTTAGGGGCGAAGCCCCTAAACGAACGGGGGTCCGGGGGCAGCGCCCCTGGGAGCGGGGTCCAAGGGGCGGCATCCCCTGGCGGGGTCCAAGGGGCAGAGCCCCTGGCTGGGGTCAAAAATCATATTTTGCTATATAAAAAATGCATCAGAAAATCGTATTTTCAGAGAATTGACCATTGTTTGACCCTTATCCAAACTTCCATTTTATGTCAGTTTTTATAGTTTATGATAGTTAGAAACTATCATATGACAGTTTTCAGACAAGGATCATAAATTCGGTTTTGGTCTCATTTTTCTGGTACAGACGAAACTATCATCAAAGCATTCTAAATTCTTGTCTCTCTGAGTCTTATCCGATTAAAGAATATTGGGAGTACCACCCAAATGCTTGAATCTGAAAGTGTTTTACACAATTCTCAGAATTCCAAGTCTTACTATACTCCCATTTCTAACACCATATTTGTCTCAAGTATCATCACAACACCCTAAAACTATACATAAGCATGGCATCTAGTCGGTCCTCACTAGAGGAAGGCTAAATATCTCATAGTCGGCGGACACATCCAAACAATCTATCCATCGATCCATCCATGAAACTTCCACCAACCCTGTAGCACTCGTGTATGCTAGCCATACATAATGTTGGACCCTATAGACTTTCGAATACCTGATCCTACCCTAAGCCATTCATCAAACAAGAACAGGAAACAAGGTCAAACCAAACATTCTTAGGCTATAAGATTTTAATTATGTACAGCTAAAATACATACACTAAGCAACTACAGTAATGATGTCAATTTCATATAAGGAAAAGCCTAGACTACCATGCATCATATAATAAGGCAATTCTATCATGTAATTCCTAAAGATCCTAAGCCTAGTACTAGCATGTTGTTCTAACATATCACATAAATTAACTAATATGTAAGGTATTTTAGGGTCTATCCACGAGCTCCGACAGATCGTACACTTGCATCCTCCTTTATTATTTTGAAAACCATTTGAAAAAAAATCATTTTAAAATCTTGTCCTCCGTTTGAGACTGGAGACACTGTTTGGATTAGTGTCTAAGCCTGTAACTATATTTGGTAAGTACTTGACCCGGTTGTGCATGGTCATTTTGGGTTGCTTTCATCAAAACAACTTGACAGGGTGATTTATGAATAGAGAGGTTAATATGGTTTATTAATATATTATATAAATAATATATTAAAATAGAAATCATATAATTAAATTAATATTAGACAAGATTTAATTAAGAAATTAATTTTGTGGCTAAAAGACATTAATTTAATATTAGAGACTTAAATTGTCAAATGTGTGATAGTTGTGTATTAGGCTGAGGAGCCTCTTGGATTAGGCATGGAAGAAATTTGGATGTGTCCATCCATAATTTCGGCCATAAGGGCCTTATTCCATAAGGTTCCTTGGATTGCTTAAGGCCTAAGTTGTCCATTAGGGTTTAGATTGAAACCCTAGCACCACTAGTATAAATAAGACCCTAAGGCTTCTAATTTTCGACCACTTGATACCCTAGAGAGATCATAGCTAAAATTGTGCCTCTCACCTCTCTCTATTATCATCCTCTTTCTCGTGTGGTGTTTGTAAGCCATTAGAGGAGTGACATTTATGACTCTAAGCTCCAAGACAAGAAGATTCAAGCCATTGTTCAAGAGGTAATCATCTAGATCTGATTTCTTATGTTAATTTCGAAATATGTATGCTAGATCTAGGGTTTATAAGTCTTGGGTGAATTGCATGTACAATAGAGAAACCTAGATCCAAGCTTTAGGGTTTGCATGAGCACATAGGATGTTATTTTGTGTAAAACCCATCAGTGGTATCAGCGCCTTGTTTGGTTTCTTTTGTATTAATGCCTTGCTTGTTAATCCTCTCTGAAAATCGTTTTTCTGCCTTTTGCCCGACCTGACTTGGCGAGTCACTAGCTGAACCCGGCGAGTCCAGTTAGTGACTCGGCGAGTCGGAGCGTCTGACAGAGGGATTTTTTGGGATTTCTTGTTGTTTTGCTTAAGGATAATTGATGAGAATTGTTATCGAGAATTTAGAAAAGAAAAGATAGATTTGAACGATTAAAGATGAAGAACACAAAGAGTAAATATTAATCAGATCTCATATTGATTAAGGCTGATTACAGAATAAGCAGAAGAGTGTTTCGCTTTCGTATCTCTCTACTTCTAGCCTAAGTCTCTATTTATAGGGAACATACAAAAAATATACTAAGTCTATACATTTTCACTTCGCATACAAAATGACTTAGTAAAATAACATAAAATGCGAAACAACACAATACACTATTTTCGACTTTTTACAATTTACATCAACATTCTCCCCCTTTGTAAACAGTCGATGCAATTCAACTCAAAAGCTTTTGAATTGCAGAGTGAATTGTCCTTCGCACTTCTCCATACCAGGAGATCACCATCTTCAGATCTTTCTTGTCTCCTTCGTTATTCTTCTTGCAATTACTCATACGTACAATGAAGTGCGTATACTGCGAAGAATTATATCTTTCAATCTCTGAGACTTTGAACAAAAACTTCTTCGGATTTCCTTTTGTATCCCTTCCCGAAAACACCATGCCAAATGGTTTCAGGCATATTTCACCAACAACATACTTCGACAAAGCTGATTGAGTCAAAGTCTCCTCCCATGGAACTTTTACTTCTCTTCCCAGCACATTCGCTAATTCTTCATCTGTAAGAGCCAAACAATCGAAATAGTTATCGATGAATGTCTTCACATGTGCGAAGCCAACCTTGAACACATCTGTCTCAGAGCCTTTAAGATTGTTTTCTTCCATATGCTTCAGAATCAGAGCTACTTGAATTAAATCATTGCAGTTCATCAATGGAAATTCAGCTACTGTGAAGTCATATTGTTTGTTGTCTGCTCTGATAACAAAATACCGAAAATTTTGAAGCATCTCTTCAAACAAAACATCCTTCTTTATTGTAACCACCTTTTTAATCTTCATTAAAGACCAAACTTCATCTGGATTCTTCCCCAAGACTGCATGAAATCTGATTTTCATATGAGTATAATCATCAGGATTATCAAATTTCTCACTGATCTTGTATTGAGCATTGATGAACAGCATTTCGTTTATCGGGAAATCCAATTGACAATGATCTGAGTTCGCAATATCATAACTTCTTTTCGGCTTCTTCTCGAACTCATACATCTCCCTACACACAACTTTCGACTCTATTGTTTCATAAGAGTAAAGTTTTGCAGGATCTCCATTGTTCAAGGAGGGAGGATCACTTGCCCTTTGTCTCATGATGCTTTGAACTTGTCTCATCCTCTCCATCTCAGCCTCTGCATCAGCTTTCAACTCATCCTTTGACTTTTCGTATAATATTCCTTTTCCTCTTCCTACAACATCTTTCTGAGATTTTGAGCTTGAACCTCCTTCGTTTCCTCCAATAACAATACCTTTGGAAACTGTTTTTGTGGTAATTGTAGTTGAAGAAATCAGTTTCATAGGAATAGGAAGAGTAGCTACAAGTTGAGTCGATATCACTTTTCCAACTGTTTTTGCCTCCTCTTCTTTACTTCGACTTTTCTCTCCCCCTTGCACCCCTGTGTAAACAGGCGGAGCACTCTTCGGTAGTAAAGAAGTGAAATTCGTAAGTGGAGCAAGAGATTTTTGAATAGCTTGTTCTAAAGTATTAATCTTTAGAGACAAGAATTCAGGAGTAAGGATTTGAGGTGATGAAGAATGCGAAACTGCTGTTTTAAGCTCAGTGACTAACTTTATCAGCTGATCAAACTTCTCCGTTGTTGCGGCTTTATGAGCTTCAAGAACAGGAATATCATTAAGCTTTTGAAGTTGAGAAGAAATCTCCACAATTTGCTTTTGAACATCTGCTTGTTTCGTATGAACATCCTGAAGATGATTCGCAAGTTCAGACTTCAACTCCTGAATTTTGAAGTTGACATCCTCACGAACTTTCTTGACATCTTGTACAAAAAGAATATGGCGTTCTTTTGTAGCAGCTTTGAGATCTTGAACAGCAGAAGTAAAGTTGCTCCCTTGTGATTTAAGTCTGAGCTCATTATTTTTATCTAATTTATCAATCTTTCCCATGATCCGTTTCTCAGCTCCTTTTATCATAATATCAACCTCCATGGCTGATATTGAAGACATTTTACCAGAATCAGCTTGCGTTTGAATAATGGTCTCTAACTTCTGATTCAGAATTTTAAACTGTTTTCCTGTCATCAGCATATGATCAGGAATATCTTCTTCGTCTGAATCAAAAGGGATATCATCAAGTACCCCTCCAAAGGCACCTCCTTCGACTTCAGTATCAGACAATTGTTGCGAAGGTTGAGGATTTTCGGGTGACTGAGATGGAAAAAGTGTTGTGAATGGATTTTGAAGGGCATGTTCAAATATGGATGAAGTGTTGGATAAAGTTGTAACATGTAATGAAATGGGTAAAGATGTTTGGATTGTTGGTGCAACACTCAGGATAGGTGTCCCCGTATCAGATACGTTGACAACCGTATCGGAAATAGGTACCTCCTCAGAAACTGATTTGGGGAGAACTATTTCGAGTGGTTTGGTTTGTGGAATAGTGGTAGAAATTTGCGAAGTGAGAATCATTGATAAAGAAACATTTACCATAGATGTGACGGGTGGAGTTTCCGGAACAACTTCTTCATCAGATGAAGCATTGCGAATCACCATTTTTCTTCTTTTGACCAGCGTACGTTGCATATTTTTAGCAACATCTTCAGCTCGCTGTCTTTTCTTGCCTGGAGACACCGGTGCAAGAATACTGCGAATAGTAACACCTTTACTACTCACTTCAGCTTTACGAATTTGCTTCAGTACCCCAAACTTAGAAGGTAAGAGTTCCTTCTTCGATTTTGATAAATTTTCTTCGGTTGGAATAGCTTCATCTTGTACTGTTGGTGAGGATGAACCCTTCGCATTTTTCTTGCTAACCTTCTTTTTCTTTGATGGAGTAGCAACGTCTGGTAATACTCCAGTCTGATCAGCTGTATCAATATTTCACAAATATCTCACCAAAACTTTGTGAGTTGGAGAAACTTTGCGAAGCATCGCATCTGGAATACGAGCCACACGAGAAAAAATTGCTTCATCATCTTGTACAGTTTTTGGAAATTGATAGAAGGAAAATTCAGCAACTTCAACATCTATCATCACTGGAATTGCTTCTTTCTCATAGACTTTTTCCATGATTAAGCTCCAGTATCTTGCACATGAAATCCCTTTCTCCGAATTTGTATTTTCCAGGCTTTTAACAAATTCCTTCCACAGCTGAGTTGCATAATCAACATTGATATCATAGTATATGCCCATTACCATATCATATACTTCCACTCTTCCTCTATCCAGTCCGATTGATCTTCCTGTAAGACACCTTAGAAAAATACCAAATAGGAAATTCCAGATACATGGCAATCCAGAATTTCGGAAGTCACTTATTTTCTCCAACTCCGGTTGATGCCCCATCTCATTGAACATATGAATGATCTGCGAGTTGACAGGTTTGACAAACGGAGGGTTGTTTGGAATCTGCAAGATTTCCACAAACACTTTCTTGGACAGTTTAACCCATTTGTTGTTGGTTAAATTGAAAGTAATCACATCTGCCGTGTGATTGTATGATGTCGTTGAAGCTGCACGAGATAGCCACACCATTGGAACCGAGAATGAACTGAACATGGTAGTTGATAAAGGTGATCGTTTCAAAGCAACGATAAGCATCTTCAATTCTTCTGGATAAGCAGAAACTTTTGGATCAACCTGGTAATTGGTGCTTTGAATCTTCATCAGTGATTGAGAAAGAACCTCATCAGTGTTGGAATTAGTGGCTGCCATTGTTAGGGTTTTGAGAAAGAAAGTTGAAGTTTGGATCAAGGTTTAATCTTTGAAGTTTTGTGAGAGTTCTTGTTTGCGTAACCGTACATAGTGTTCTTGATCCCCCTTTTATAGGTTACTCAAAAATGATTTGAAATTAAAGCGGGATACATTTAATGTTATCCGATGTGGCATGATATGTGCATATTTAGTGTGTATTAAGTATAGTTTTTTATTCATATATTAGCTAAATTATCGCATATTATGGACAAAAGGTACTTAAAAGTGTTAAATTATGTTTTTCAGTCCAAAGATGAAGCTCGGAAGCAAAAGGAAGCAAGAGAAGCGGTTAGGAGCTCGAGAATGGAATGAAGAAGAAAAACACTAAAAAAGACACCTACTCGTCGAGTCAGATAGCCTACTCGACAAGTCCGGTCGAGAAATCAGAAGGATAATGACTCGGAATTCCAGATAGTTATCGCAATACGGGGAATGTGAGAGGGACTCGACGAGTCACCACTTGACTCGACGAGTCGGTTCGCTTATTTAAAGATAACTCCACAGATCGATTAGAGGGAGTTCTGGGACGATTTAGAAGTGTTTTGCTGCGATTAAGAAGCCAGAAGAACCCTAGAAGTCGACACAAAAAGCTAGAATTCAATTCCGGGAGTAATTAAGGCACAATTTCATCATTCTACTTATTCTTTTGTTTTATCAATATGATTAAGCAACTTGACTTTGTTTGTTTGCTGTTATTTACTTTAATTATGAACTAAAATCTTTAGACTTTTGTTTGGGGATACAAAGTTGACAATATGGTTTGATTGATTGGTAGGATTAATTCCAAGTTGGTGAATTTTTGTTATTTTAGCTTGCTAAAGAACCTTTTGTGAATAATAATTAATTTTCTGTTAATAGGAAGATAATTGATTAGCATGAACATCTATTGATTATCAACCTCATATGATATGTTACCACTATACTATATGTCTAGGATTAATGACTATGAAACTAGAATTAATAAGAAAATTGAGTAAATTCATGTGCAAGCTTGTAAGATGACCATCAAACAAGAGGTTAATTAAACATAATAAATTAATTAGCTATTGCAATTCTAACTTAACCCGAATAATTAATCTAGTAAATATAATTAAATTAAGCAATTGGCCACTGTTTGAGTTAGTTTATTTGCTAAGGATTAGAGTAGTGAACATGAACCTAATCACTTGAATCGGTAACCAACGAAAGAATTAATCCATTGCACTATTACCTTGAAATCAACCATAGAGTTAACCGAGTTGAACTAAACAGAAGTTCCTTTCCAATTATTGAATCTAGTTAAGTCGTTATTTTCTAGTCTTAAATTAGTTATAGTTAGTAAGTTTCTAGTCTTGTAAAACTAGAGAAAAAACCCTATTTCTTAATCAACTTAGATAGAATTAGTTTTTAATTTCATTTGCCGTTCCCTGTGTTCGATACCCTGCTTATTTAGCTATACCACAATTGATAGGTTCACTGCCTTTTGTGTGTTATTTGATAATTAAAGTAGGTTTAAAACTAATTGAGTTTTACACACATCAAGTTTTTGGCGCCGTTGCCAGGGAACGGTTCTAAAATTAGCATTAAAATTCTAATTCAATCGATCCTTTGTGTAAGATTCATCTTACACAAAGTTAATTTCTGTTTTTTTTAGGTAAAAAAAAAACACTTGATTTTACCTTGGACTCGCCGAGTGCATTCGCCCAGACTCGGCGAGTACGACGCTGAATCAGATTTAATTTTCTTTTGTTCTTTTTACGCGTTTTTTGTTTTGTTTGCAGTTGTTCATGACCCGAGGATCTGATACGCCTCTGGTTCCCCCTCTTGAAGATCCGGAAACCGCATTAAGAAGAAACAAAGGCAAAAGCGTTGGAGAATCCGCTTCTTCAAAGAACTCACCACTCAAAAACCTCAAATCCGTTTTTAGCAAGAAAAGGAGCAGCAAATCAGGAGCATCCAGTGCATCGTTGACAATCGAAGACCCGATCCAAAAAGACACTGAGTACGAGACCGAGGAAGAAAACGAGCACACATCCGAGTTTGAAGACGATTTAGCCACCGCTATGGCTAATATTGACGAAATCCCCATGGGGGAATGGAAGAAGAGGATGCGTGATGACACCGGCCCGGGACTTGTGCAACCCGCAATTCCCGCAACCGCTACTTTTGAGCTAAAGGGCCATATTCTCGCTCAACTCAAGGAGATTCCTTTTCACGGGAGAGATCACGAAGACGCCTATAAGCACTTGGATGAAGTAAATGATGTGGCAGATTACTTCAATGTACCCAATGTGCCCCGCGAGATCCAGCTTCTTCGCATGCTTCCTGTCACATTTAAAGGAGCTGCAAAAGATTGGTTAAAGTCACTCCCTCCCGGATCGGTCACCACATGGGCCAAGATGAAAGAAGAGTTCATAGACCATTTTTGCCCACCTTCCAAGATAGCCAAGCTAAAGAAAGCCATTGCCAACTTCGAGCAACAACCTGGAGAATCTCTTTATGAAGCTTGGGAAAGGTACAAGAGCCTACTTAGAAATTGCCCACACCATGACCTTAATAGCCAACAAGAGGTCTCCATCTTTTATGATGGAGTTAATGTCACCACAAGGCAACTACTCGATTCACAAGGCCCGCTCACCAGAAAGCCACCTCCGGAAATAAAGGAGTTAATTGAAGAATTCTCCAAGCATTCTAGATAATACCACAATCCGAGGAACGAAGTGAGTCGTGGAGCAGTGAACTCGGTTAACGATAGCATGGTGGCGGTAATAGCTAAACTCGATAGCCTAGACCGAAGAATGACGAAAATGGATCAAACAATCCATGCTATTAGGGTTGGATGCGAAAATTGTGGGGGCCCCCACCTCACCAAGGATTGTGATCGAGACGAGAACGGAAATAAAAAGGCTCAAGTATTTTATTCCAGTGGCGATAGATACGATGAAGATTGGAGGAAACCGAAGAAGGAATGGCTCCCATACGAAGAATATAAAAAGGCTAAGGAGGAGAAATAAAAACAGAGGGAGAGGGGATTCTATCAAAAGGAAGAACCGGTGACGGAAAAGAAGGCCAGTTTAGAAGATATGCTCAAAAGATTCATAACCGCGTCCGAGAAAAGACACAATGATCATGATGTAGCAATGCAAGAAACCAGAAACATGTTGAGGAATCAGCAAGCAGCCATTCTCAACATTGAGAAACAGTTGGGACAGCTTGCAGATCAAGTGAATGAAAGAAGACCGGGCCAACTTCCGAGCAACACCGAAACCAATCCAAGAATGGAGAACGTAAGCGTAATAACCTCCAGCAGTGAAGAAAAGTTTACAGAAGCACTAAGGATCTCCAAGAAGAAGGAAGAAAAGGTAGAAGAATCGGAGCCAGCAAAACCCGACCCGACTCGCCGAGTCACTCCATTGGACTCGACGAGTCGATGCGAAATTGAAACACCTGCCATTTCTTCGAAACCTTTTAAGCCTCCACTGCCACACCCAACCAAAGCCATGCCTGCAGAAAAAGTAGAAGCATACAGAACTTTCATGAATCATGTTAACGCTCTTCAAGTTAATGTGCCATTTGTGGAAACAATACTTCAAACGCCTAAATACTTCAACTTGCTTAAGGGCCTTTTTGCTGCTAGGAAGGATTTGGCTGAAGTCGCAGAAGTCTTGATGAGTGAGCTACCTAAAAAGAAGGGTGATCTAGGAAATATTGTGCTTCCGTGCCAAGTTGGTAATAAGGTCTTCACCCGAGCATTAGCTGACTCGGGGGCAAGCATCAATATGATGCCTTTGTCATTCTTTAAGAAGTTGAATTTACCAGAACCAAAACCGGTGAATATGAAGATCCATTTGGCGGACAAGACAATAATTCATCCACAAGGCGTTTATGAAGATCTCCTTATAAAAGTTGACAAGTTTATTTTCCCAGTAGACTTCGTGGTTGTTGATATGGAAGAAGACCCCGAAATTCCAATTATTTTGGGGAGATCCTTCTTGAACACCGTGTGTGCTTTAATTGATATATGTGAGTCTACATTGACATTAAGAGTGGGTGATGAGGCTGTAACGTTTAAAGCTATTCCAGAAATCAAGCAAGAAGAGAAAAAGATTGAAGAAGTCTCAATGATCCATTTGGATGATGAGATATTAGAAAAAGAGCTTGCATGTTTGCTAAAAGAGGATCCAAGCAAGTTTGTGATACACTCTGAAGAAGAAGGAGATGTTAACAAGGACTTGGATGAATTAGAAAAGCTACTGGAAGGAGCCCACTCAGAAAAAAAACCAAGAATTTATGGAATTCGTTCCGACTCGCCGAGTCACTTTACTGGACTCGACGAGTCCAGTCGATTTGGGCAAACACTTGACCGACTTAGATCTGCCTGTTACTAGTTCTTCACATACCTTGGATTTTGATAATATATATGATTCTTTAGAAGAACAAACAGCAGAAGGAGGAAAGGAAAGGAAAGTTCAATATGCTGATGTAGCATGTCTTGATACGGTTCATTTCGAAGATGGGTTAAGCACTGGAACGAACGAAGAGATAAAGGAAAGGAGGGAGGAAGTTGATCACCTATTCACTACTAAACCTAAAGCACAGACCATCATGAAATGTGAAGTAATTAAATTTAAAGAGAAGGAGGTTCAAGAGAAGGTGAAAAAGAAGAAAAAGAGGAAAAGGGAAGCCCAAGCAGCTGAAGATGAGGCTGTAAAAAGGAAAAGAGATGCATTAAAAAGGGCTTACAAGAAAAAGATCCATGCTTACAAGACCAAGTACAAATCACAAAAAGTTAGGCGTGCGTTCCCGATGCTCGGAGATGACGAAACGTAGATGGGAAGGAGTCTAGCTAATGACTCCTCAAAAAGAAGCGCTTGGCAGGAGGCAACCCGTTATATAGAGTTTGCTTTCTTTTACTTTTTAGTTTTTTCTATTTATTTTCCCTTCGTTTTTTGAATCTTAATCTTCCAAATCATCGGACATGTCTGCTTGAGAGTGTGCATAGGCTGAGTGTGGGGTGAAATGATTTACTATAAATAGCAAAATTTTGAAAATTATGCATTTTTTAAAGCAACTCGCCGAGTTGACCACTACTCGACGAGTCCATATGGATCCAGAGAAAACATGACTTCGCGACCAGACTCGCCGAGTCTGAGCACGACTCGACGAGTCGGTATTATTTACATAAAAAAAAATAATTTTGAAATTACTTTTACATTGGGTAACTAGGGTTTTAACCCTAAGAATCAGTTTTCACAACCATACTCGTCGGGTGCCGCCATTCTCTTTCTCTCTCAAGCATTCATCATTCTTCTTCAAGTTTCTTTCAAATTTCTCTAGCCCAATCTCAAAAGGTAAAAAATTTCTTCTTGTTTTCTGTTAAGAACATGATTATAAGGTCATCTATGGTAGCAATTGCATGAAAAACCCGTTTTTGAGAAGTACTAAATTTCTAGGGTTTTGATTTTTCATGAATTAAGTTGTTTTGAATGTTTATTTTGGCCTTAA
This sequence comes from Lactuca serriola, assembly GCF_051521515.1. Lineage (NCBI taxonomy): Eukaryota > Viridiplantae > Streptophyta > Magnoliopsida > Asterales > Asteraceae > Lactuca > Lactuca serriola. The sequence goes on from NC_136410.1 coordinate 48,972,890, forward strand.
TACATCAATACTAAGTGCTTAGACAAAACCCTTGACATAATTTACAGGTTTTATGGTCTAATTTGCATCGACCCGTCGACTGACTCGTGCAGTTTGCGCGACTCGTCGAGTCGGAGCTGGACTCGACGAGTCCAGTCGAGTGACATATAGCAGACAATTTTTTTTTAAATTATATTCTGTGTTTTCTGGGTTTTGTGTATTTGTTTCGCAGAAATCATGTTCAGAAGGGGACAAAGTTCCAGTGGCAACCAAGGGGAGTTTCCATGGCTAAACTTCCCATAAATCGAGTCCGCTTCAACAATGCGGAAATGGAAGAAGAAGCTATCTGATATCAAGAAGAAGGAGGTTTATGTGCCAAACAGGATAGATTGGGAGTGGCTGCAAAATGTTCGATATGATGAGGAATTAGCTCCTTACCTTTTGAAGGAGTTTCAACATGAAGGCGAAACAATGGTCTGTGACGGGTGGAGTCGGGTCTTCCATATTCAAGAGTCGGTTTATTTGGAGCTTTCTTTGGAGTTTTTCTCCACGGTATCTTTCACCGGGGGAGTGGATGTTTATCACCCGGCCAGCTTTAGTTTTTGCCTTGGGGGCGAGTTTCTTCATTGCTCCGTGGTGGATCTTGCCTGTCGATTAGGGATCTACGATCAGCCCTTGGTTTCAACAAACATCTTTCGGGCCTTTTTGGCACAAACTCATATGGTGTTCCCCGAGGGAGTTACAAGTACGGGCTGGTGGAATACTATTGGAAACAAAGTTTATATCCCAAAGTCTGCACAGGAAGGGAGCATCCGATCCCCAACACACCGCCTCATACACCGCCTTATTTCATCCACCATCAATCAAAGAAAAGATGATGACAAGGTTTCCAACCTTGACGTCTTCTATTTATGGAGCATAATTACACCCGGCGTCTTTTGCAACATTCCTTGGTGTCTAGCTTCAAATCTCTCGGAGGGTGCGGTCAAAGATCGCAAAACCTCCCGAATTAATGGTGGGATGTTTGTCACCCAATTGGCCAACTCATTCGGGTTGATGAACCGCGGTGCATGGAAATTCATGACATTGATCCCTACACCTCCGTTCAATCCCATTCTTTTCCGACGAGCGAGGATAATTGAAGATTATGGAGGTGGCCATTATGCCATCCCGAATGATGACCACGTTGTTGGTCCCGAAGCACCGGGAAGGAGGGTAAGATCAAGAAGAGAGCGGGATGTGGAGGACGAGCCGCTAGTGATTCCGGTCGAGAATGAAGACGTACCAATGGATTGGTACAATGTGGAGATGAGGCGGCTGCAAGATCAAATGGCGCGGGGGTTGAATTTTAGCAACCAATCTCATATCCGACTTTTTGACCACTTCAATATCCCACATATTGATGGTGGAAATTACCCATTTATTCCATCTTGGGATGAGGTGATTGGTGCGAGACGAAGTGGTGCCGGAGGGAGTGGAGCCGCCGCGGATGATGACGAGGACGAAGATTGATTTTTGTGTTTTAATCAAACAAGTGTTTTTTTTTATTATTTGGTGTGTATGACTTGTTTAAGACTTTATTGTGTTTAATGATGTATGCATGAGTTATTTTTCAGGATTGGTTTAGGATTGCTTGCTTAGGAAGCGTTTAGAGTTATAGCGAACGGGTGTTATAACGAGTGAAAGCGAGTCAAGGAAACGGAACTTTAACGTCAAAGTGTCGAGTCCGGTCCTTAGGGGTATGAGCAATTGAGTCTAAACGTGAGGAAGAGTTAGAGAAGTTTTTAGAGGCTGAAACAGTTGCAAAATGCCAAGTTTTTTTCGTTCAGTGGCCTACTCGTCGAGTGCACTTAACTGACTCGACGAGTCGCCTTGTATTTCCACATATTCTGAGAAGGCGCGCTGGTACTCGACGAGTCGACCAAATGACTCGACGAGTCATTCATTTTTTATACCGACGGACTGCTGATTTGATGCTGCTACTTGTACCACTTGCTCACTTATTCTTCCATATCCATTCTTGAATATCTTACTCTGATTTCCGCGTATTTGGAGCTACCCACACGACACGAGACACCCAAGGCATGGATGAGATGTTACCATGTCTAAAGTTAATTGAAGTTGGAGCTGAAATGAAAGTGATCAACCTATCCACTGCTATCCCAGGGGAGTTTGTTCCAATTCCCTCTTTAGTTTTTTTTTATGTTTTTATGCATAATATGCAATGAGGGCATTGCATCACATAAGTGTGGGGTAGGGGGTTGGTTACATAATAGTCAATTTTAAAAAATTTGCATACCAAAAGTATTATTTAGGACTTAATTAGAGAATTTTGGTAAAGAAATTAGGATTCCATGTTAGAATTGTGTTGATAATTGCATGAAGACCCAAATGTTTAGTTGAGCCTATATACGTTCTAGTGCATTTGTGGCTTCCTTATTCCAGTGAAATCATGGGACAAAAACACGACCTTGCTCAGCCTGAGGGATGCAATATGTTTAGCAGCCTAAACCTGAAATGTATCCAGGAAAATTTTTATCGTTAGCCAATAAAGGTTGAGATTGAGCGCCCCTGCTTAAGCATGTAGGGTTTTGAGTGAAAAAAAAGTGAGGTACATGTAATAAAAAAAAAGAGAGAATTACAAGAAAAAGTTTGAAGAATTTTTGGAGCATCAAATTTAAGTATGAAATTAGAAGATCAAAAATTCTGAAGAAATTAAAAAGTTGAAGATACTAAAAATCAAACAACAAGGTGGTGAATTCAAAGAAATTAAAGATCAAAATGTCAAGGAAGTGAAGAATTCAAAGAGCTCCATAGTGGTATCGAAAAGTTGTAATTCTAGAATATGTATGCTTGGGTTGCTCAATTAAGAATACCTTGAGGGTAAAGAGGTTTTATGAGGATGGATTCGGAGGGTTGCATAAAATGAGCAGAGTTCGGGGTGAGTGGGCGAATGTTTATGAGGATTGTGAGTATTTGGAGTATGGGGGGTTCTTTAGGAAAAAATTTAGACACAAATGCATGCGTTGCGGTCTTGGCATAATGGCTGGGTTAGATTGGAGTTGTCATACATAATTCTAATGTGTTAAAATTCAGTTTTGCTTGGGGGCATGCAAAAGACAAGTGTGGGGTATTTTGATATGTGCATATTTAGTGTGTATTAAGTATAGTTTTTTATTCATATATTAGCTAAATAATCGCATATTATGGACAAAGGGTACTTAAAAGTGTTAAATTATGTTTTTCAGTCCAAAGATGAAGCTCGGAAGCAAAAGGAAGCAGGAGAAGTGGTTAGGAGCTCGAGAATGGAATGAAGAAGAAAAACACTAAAAAAAACACCTACTCGTCGAGTCAGATAGCCTACTCGACGAGTCCGGTCGAGGAATCAGAAGGATAATGACTCGGAATTCCAGATAGTTATCGCAATACGGGGAATGTGAGAGGGACTCGACGAGTCACCACTTGACTCGACGAGTCGGTTCGCTTATTTAAAGATAACTCCACAGATCGATTAGAGGGAGTTCTGGGACGATTCAGAAGTGTTTTGCTGCGATTAAGAAGCCAGAAGAACCCTAGAAGTCGACAAAGAAAGCTAGAATTCAATTCCGGGAGTAATTAAGGCACAATTTCATCATTCTACTTATTCTTTTGTTTTATCAATATGATTAAGCAACTTGACTTTGTTTGTTTGCTGTTATTTACTTTAATTATGAACTAAAATCTTTAGACTTCTGTTTGGGGATACAAAATGACAATATGGTTTGATTGATTGGTAGGATTAATTCCAAGTTGGTGAATTTTTGTTATTTTAGCTTGCTAAAGAACCTTGTGTGTGAATAATAATTAATTTTCTGTTAATAGGAAGATAATTGATTAGCATGAACATTTATTGATTATCAACGTCATATGATATGTGACCACTATACTATATGTCTAGGATTAATGACTATGAAACTAGAATTAATAAGAAAATTGAGTAAATTCTGTGCAAGCTTGTAAGATGACCATCAAACAAGAGGTTAATTAAACATAATAAATTAATTAGCTATTGCAAGTCTAACTTAACCCGAATAATTAATCTAGTAAATATAATTAAATTAAGCAATTGGCCACTGTTTGAGTTAGTTTATTTGCTAAGGATTAGAGTAGTGAACATGAACCTAATCACTTGAATCGGTAACCAACGAAAGAATTAATCCATTGCACTATTACCTTGAAATCAACCATAGAGTTATCCGAGTTGAACTAAACAGAAGTTCCTTTCCAATTATTGAATCTAGTTAAGTCGTTATTTTAAAGTCTTAAATTAGTTATAGTTAGTAAGTTTCTAGTCTTGTAAAACTAGAGAAAAACCCCTATTTCTTAATCAACTTAGATAGAATTAGTTTTTAATTTCATTTGTCGTTCCCTGTGTTCGATACCCTGCTTATTTAGCTATACCACAATTGATAGGTTCACTGCCTTTTGTGTGTTATTTGATAATTAAAGTAGGTTTAAAACTAATTGAGTTTTACACACATCAAGTTTTTGGCGCCGTTGCCGGGGAACGGTTCTAAAATTAGCATTAAAATTCTAATTCAATCGATCCTTTGTGTAAGATTCATCTTACACAAAGTTAATTTCTGGCTTTTTTAGGTTAAAAAAAAAAAAAAAAAAAAAAAAAAAAAAAAAAAAAAAACACCTGATTTTACCTTGGACTCGCCGAGTGCATTCGCCCAGACTCGGCGAGTACGATGCTGAATCAGATTTAATTTTCTTTTGTTCTTTTTACGCGTTTTTTGTTTTGTTTGCAGTTGTTCATGACTCGAGGATCTGATACGCCTCTGGTTCCCCCTCTTGAAGATCCGGAAACCGCATTAAGAAGAAACAAAGGCAAAAGCGTTGGAGAATCCGCTTCTTCAAAGAACTCACCACTCAAAAACCTCAAATCCGTTTTTAGCAAGAAAAGGAGCAGCAAATCAGGAGCATCCAGTGCATCGTTGACAATCGAAGACCCGATCCAAAAAGACACTGAGTACGAGACCGAGGAAGAAAACGAGCACACATCCGAGTTTGAAGACGATTTAGCCACCGCTATGGCTAATATTGACGAAATCCCCATGGGGGAATGGAAGAAGAGGATGCGTGATGACACCGGCACGAGACTTGTGCAACCCGCAATTCCCGCAACCGCTACTTTTGAGCTAAAGGGCCATATTCTCGCTCAACTCAAGGAGATTCCTTTTCACGGGAGAGATCACGAAGACGCCTATAAGCACTTGGATGAAGTAAATGATGTGGCAGATTACTTCAATGTACCCAATGTGCCCCGCGAGATCCAGCTTCTTCGCATGCTTCCTGTCACATTTAAAGGAGCTGCAAAAGATTGGTTAAAGTCACTCCCTCCCGGATCGGTCACCACATGGACCAAGATGAAAGAAGAGTTCATAGACCATTTTTGCCCACCTTCTAAGATAGCCAAGCTAAAGAAAGCCATTGCCAACTTCGAGCAACAACCTAGAGAATCTCTTTATGAAGCTTGGGAGAGGTACAAGAGCCTACTTAGAAATTGCCCACAACATGTCCTTAATAGCCAACAAGAGGTCTCCATCTTTTATGATGGAGTTAATGTCACCACAAGGCAACTACTCGATTCACAAGGCCCGCTCACCAGAAAGTCATCTCCGGAAATAAAGGAGTTAATTGAAGAATTCTCCAAGCAGTCTAGATAATACCACAATCCGAGGAACGAAGTGAGTCGTGGAGCAGTGAACTCGGTTAACGATAGCATGGTGGCGGTAATAGCTAAACTCGATAGCCTAGACCGAAGAATGACGAAAATGGATCAAACAATCCATGCTATTAGGGTTGGATGCGAAAATTGTGGCGGCCCCCACCTCACCAAGGATTGTGATCGAGACGAGAACGGAAATAAAAAGGCTCAAGTATTTTATTCCAGTGGCGATAGATACGATGAAGATTGGAGGAAACCGAAGAAGGAATGGCTCCCATACGAAGAATATAAAAAGGCTAAGGAGGAGAAATACAAACAGAGGGAGAGGGGATTCTATCAAAAGGAAGAACCGGTGACGGAAAAGAAGGCCAGTTTAGAAGATATGCTCAAAAGATTCATAACCGCGTCCGAGAAAAGACACAATGATCATGATGTCGCAATGCAAGAAACCAGAAACATGTTGAGGAATCAGCAAGCAACCATTCTCAACATTGAGAAACAGCTGGGATAGCTTGCGCATCAAGTGAATGAAAGAAGACCGGGCCAACTTCCGAGCAACACCGAAACCAATCCAAGAATGGAGAACGTAAGCGTAATAACCTCCAGCAGTGAAGAAAAGTTTACAGAAGCACTAAGGATCTCCAAGAAGAAGGAAGAAAAGGTAGAAGAATCGGAGCCAGCAAAACCCGACCCGACTCGCCGAGTCACTCCATTGGACTCGACGAGTCGATGCGAAATTGAAACACCTACCATTTCTTTGAAACCTTTTAAGCCTCCACTGCCAAACCCAACCAAAGCCATGCGTGCAGAAAAAGTAGAAGTATACAGAACTTTCATGAATCATGTTAACGCTCTTCAAGTTAATGTGCCATTTGTGGAAACAATACTTCAAACCCCTAAATACTTCAACTTGCTTAAGGGCCTTTTTGCTGCTAGGAAGGATTTGGCTGAAGTCGCAGAAGTCTTGATGAGTGAGCTACCTAAAAAGAAGGGTGATCCAGGAAATATTGTGCTTCCGTGCCAATTTGGTAATAAGGTCTTCACCGAGCATTAGCTGACTCGGGGGCAAGCATCAATATGATGCCTTTGTCATTCTTTAAGAAGTTGAATTTACCAGAACCAAAACCGGTGAATATGAAGATCCATTTGGCGGACAAGACAATAATTCATCCACAAGGCGTTTGTGAAGATCTCCTTATAAAAGTTGACAAGTTTATTTTCCCAGTAGACTTCGTGGTTGTTGATATGGAAGAAGACCCCGAAATTTCAATTATTTTGGGGAGATCCTTCTTGAACACCGTGTGTGCTTTAATTGATATATGTGAGTCTACATTGACATTAAGAGTGGGTGATGAGGCTGTGACGTTTAAAGCTATTCCAGAAATCAAGCAAGAAGAGAAAAAGATTGAAGAAGTCTCAATGATCCATTTGGATGATGAGATATTAGAAAAAGAGCTTGCACGTTTGCTAAAAGAGGATCCAAGCAAGTTTGTGATACACTCTGAAGAATAAGGAGATGTTAACAAGGACTTGGATGAATTAGAAAAGCTACTGGAAGGAGCCCACTCAGAAAAAAACCAAGAATTTATGGAATTCGTTTCGACTCGCCGAGTCACTTTACTGGACTCAACGAGTCCAGTCGATTTGGGCAAACACTTGGCCGACTTAGATCTGCCTGATACTAGTTCTTCACATACCTTGGATTTCGATAATATATATGATTCTTTAGAAGAACAAACAGAAGAAGGAGGAAAGGAAAGGAAAGTTCAATACGCCAATGTAGCATGTCTTGATACGGTTCATTTCAAAGATGGGTTAAGCACTGGAACGAACGAAGAGATAAATGAAAGGAGGGAGGAAGCTGATCACCTATTCACTACTAAACCTAAAGCACGGACCATCATGAAATGTGAAGTAATTAAATTTAAAGAGAAGGAGGTTCAAGAGAAGGTGAAAAAGAAGAAAAAGAGGAAAAGGGAAGCCCAAGCAGCTGAAGATGAGGCTGTAAAAAGGAAAAGAGATGCATTAAAAAGGGCTTACAAGAAAAAGATCCATGCTTACAAGACCAAGTACAAATCACAAAAAGTTAGGTGTGCGTTCCCGATGCTCGGAGATGACGAAACGTAGATGGGAAGGAGTCTAGCTAATGACTCCTCAAAAAGAAGCGCTTGGCAGGAGGCAACCCGTTATATAGAGTTTGCTTTCTTTTACTTTTTAGTTTTTTTTATTTATTTTCCCTTCGTTTTTTGAATCTTAATCTTCCAAATCATCGGACATGTCTGCTTGAGAGTGTGCATAGGCTGTGTGTGGGGTGAAATGATTTACAATAAATAGCAAAATTTTGAAAATTATGCATTTTTTAAAGCAACTCGCCGAGTTGACCACTACTCGACGAGTCCATATGGATCCAGAGAAAACATGACTTCGCGACCAGACTCGCCGAGTCTGACCACGACTCGACGAGTCGGTATTATTTACATAAAAAAAAATAATTTTGAAATTACTTTTACATTGGGTAACTAGGGTTTTAACCCTAAGAATCAGTTTTCACAACCATACTCGTCGGGTGCCGCCATTCTCTTTCTCTCTCAAGCATTCATCATTCTTCTTCAAGTTTCTTTCAAATTTCTTTAGCCCAATCTCAAAAGGTAACAAATTTCTTCTTGTTTTCTGTTAAGAACATGATTATAATGCCATCTATGGTAGCAATTGCATGAAAAACCCGTTTTTGAGAAGTACTAAATTTCTAGGGTTTTGATTTTTCATGAATTAAGTTGTTTTGAATGTTTATTTTGGCCTTAATACATCACTACTAAGTGCTTAGACAAAACGCTTGAAAGAATTTACACGTTTTATGGTCTAATTTGCATCGACCCGTCGACTGACTCGTGCAGTTTGCGCGACTCGTCGAGTCGGACCTGGACTCGACGAGTCCAGTCGAGTGACATATAGATGACAATTTTTTTTAAATTATATTTTGTGTTTTCTGGGTTTTGTGTATTTGTTTCGCAGAAATCATGTTCAGAAGGGGACAAAGTTCCAGTGGCAACCAAGGGGAGTTTCCATGGCTAAACTTCCCACAAATCGAGTCCGCTTCAACAATGCGGAAATGGAAGAAGAAGCTATCTGATATCAAGAAGAAGGAGGTTTATGTGCCAAACAGGATAGATTGGGAGTGGCTGCAAAATGTTCGATATGAGGAGGAATTAGCTCCTTACCTTTTGAAGGAGTTTCAACATGAAGGCGAAACTATGGTCTGTGACGGGTGGAGTCGGGTCTTCCGTATTCAAGAGCCGGTTTATTTGGAGCTTTGTTTGGAGTTTTTCTCCACGGTATCTTTCACCGGGGAGTGGATGTTTATCACCCGGCCAGCTTTAGTTTTTGCCTTGGGGGCGAGTTTCTTCATTGCTCCGTGGTGGATCTTGCCTGTCGATTAGGGATCTACGATCAGCCCTTGGTTTCAACAAACATCTTTCGGGCCTTTTTGGCACAAACTCATATGGTGTTCCCCGAGGGAGTTACAAGTACGGGCTGGTGGAATACTATTGGAAACAAAGTTTATATCCCAAAGTCTGCACAGGAAGGGAGCATCCGATCCCCAACACACCGCCTCATACACCGCCTTATTTCATCCACCATCAATCAAAGAAAAGATGATGACAAGGCTTCCAACCTTGACGTCTTCTATTTATGGAGCATAATTACACCCGGCGTCTTTTGCAACATTCCTTGGTGTCTAGCTTCAAATCTCTCGGAGGGTGCGGTCAAAGATCGCAAAACCTCCCGAATTAATGGTGGGATGTTTGTCACCCGATTGGCCAACTCATTCGGGTTGATGAACCGCGGTGCATGGAAATTCATGACATTGATCCCTACACCTCCGTTCAATCCCATTCTTTTCCGACGAGCGAGGATAATTGAAGCTTATGGAGGTGGCCATTATGCCATCCCGAATGATGACCACGTTGTTGGTCCCGAAGCACCGGGAAGGAGGGTAAGATCAAGAAGAGAGCGGGATGTGGAGGACGAGCCGCTAGTGATTCCGGTCGAGAATGAAGACGTACCAATGGATTGGTACAATGTGGAGATGAGGCGGCTGCAGGATCAAATGGCGCGGGGGTTGAATTTTAGCAACCAATCTCATATCCGACTTTTTGACCACTTCAATATCCCACATATTGATGGTGGAAATTACCCATTTATTCCATCTTGGGATGAGGTGATTGGTGCGAGACGAAGTGGTGCCGGAGGGAGTGGAGCCGCCGCGGATGATGACGAGGACGAAGATTGATTTTTGTGTTTTAATCAAACAAGTGTTTTTTTTTATTATTTGGTGTGTATGACTTGTTTAAGACTTTATTGTGTTTAATGATGTATGCATGAGTTATTTTTCAGGATTGGTTTAGGATTGCTTGCTTAGGAAGCGTTTAGAGTTATAGCGAACGGGTGTTATAACGAGTGAAAGCGAGTCAAGGAAACGGAACTTTAACGTCAAAGTGTCGAGTCCGGTCCTTAGGGGTATGAGCAATTGAGTCTAAACGTGAGGAAGAGTTAGAGAAGTTTTTAGAGGCTGAAACAGTTGCAAAATGCCAAGTTTTTTTCGTTCAGTGGCCTACTCGTCGAGTGCACTTAACTGACTCGACGAGTCGCCTTGTATTTCCACATATTCTGAGAAGGCGCGCTGGTACTCGACGAGTCGACCAAATGACTCGACGAGTCATTCATTTTTTATACCGACGGACTGCTGATTTGATGCTGCTACTTGTACCACTTGCTCACTTATTCTTCCATATCCATTCTTGAATATCTTACTCTGATTTCCGCGTATTTGGAGCTACCCACACGACACGAGACACCCAAGGCATGGATGAGATGTTACCATGTCTAAAGTTAATTGAAGTTGGAGCTGAAATGAAAGTGATCAACCTATCCACTGCTATCCCAGGGGAGTTTGTTCCAATTCCCTCTTTAGTTTTTTTTATGTTTTTATGCATAATATGCAATGAGGGCATTGCATCACATAAGTGTGGGGTAGGGGGTTGGTTACATAATAGTCAATTTTAAAAAATTTGCATACCAAAAGTATTATTTAGGACTTAATTAGAGAATTTTGGTAAAGAAATTAGGATTCCATGTTAGAATTGTGTTGATAATTGCATGAAGACCCAAATGTTTAGTTGAGCCTATATACGTTCTAGTGCATTTGTGGCTTCCTTATTCCAGTGAAATCATGGGACAAAAACACGACCTTGCTCAGCCTGAGGGATGCAATATGTTTAGCAGCCTAAACCTGAAATGTATCTAGGAAAATTTTTATCGTTAGCCAATAAAGGTTGAGATTGAGCGCCCCTGCTTAAGCATGTAGGGTTTTGAGTGAAAAAAAAGTGAGGTACATGTAATAAAAAAAAGAGAGAATTACAAGAAAAAGTTTGAAGAATTTTTGGAGCATCAAATTTAAGTATGAAATTAGAAGATCAAAAATTCTGAAGAAATTAAAAAGTTGAAGATACTAAAAATCAAACAACAAGGTGGTGAATTCAAAGAAATTAAAGATCAAAATGTCAAGGAAGTGAAGAATTCAAAGTGCTCCATAGTGGTATTGAAAAGTTGTAATTCTAGAATATGTATGCTTGGGTTGCTCAATTAAGAATACCTTGAGGGTAAAGAGGTTTTCTGAGGATGGATTCGGAGGGTTGCATAAAATGAGCATAGTTCGGGGTGAGTGGGCGAATGTTTATGAGGATTGTGAGTATTTGGAGTATGGGGGGTTCTTTAGGAAAAATTTTAGACACAAATGCATGCGTTGCGGTCTTGGCATAATGGCTGGGTTAGATTGGAGTTGTCATACATAATTCTAATGTGTTAAAATTTAGTTTTGCTTGGGGGCATGCAAAAGACAAGTGTGGGGTATTTTGATATGTGCATATTTAGTGTGTATTAAGTATAGTTTTTATTCATATATTAGCTAAATAATCGCATATTATGGACAAAGGGTACTTAAAAGTGTTAAATTATGTTTTTCAGTCCAAAGATGAAGCTCGGAAGCAAAAGGAAGCAGGAGAAGTGGTTAGGAGCTCGAGAATGGAATCAAGAAGAAAAACACTAAAAAAACACCTACTCGTCGAGTCAGATAGCGTACTCGACGAGTCCGGTCGAGGAATCAGAAGGATAATGACTCAGAATTCCAGATAGTTATCGCAATACGGGGAATGTGAGAGGGACTCGACGAGTCACCACTTGACTCGACGAGTCGGTTCGCTTATTTAAAGATAACTCCACAGATCGATTAGAGGGAGTTCTGGGACGATTCAGAAGTGTTTTGCTGCGATTAAGAAGCCAGAAGAACCCTAGAAGTCGACAAAGAAAGCTAGAATTCAATTCCGGGAGTAATTAAGGCACAATTTCATCATTCTACTTATTCTTTTGTTTTATCAATATGATTAAGCAACTTGACTTTGTTTGTTTGCTGTTATTTACTTTAATTATGAACTAAAATCTTTAGACTTCTGTTTGGGGATACAAAATGACAATATGGTTTGATTGATTGGTAGGATTAATTCCAAGTTGGTGAATTTTTGTTATTTTAGCTTGCTAAAGAACCTTGTGTGTGAATAATAATTAATTTTCTGTTAATAGGAAGATAATTGATTAGCATGAACATTTATTGATTATCAACTTCATATGATATGTGACCACTATACTATATGTCTAGGATTATTGACTATGAAACTAGAATTAATAAGAAAATTGAGTAAATTCATGTGCAAGCTTGTAAGATGACCATCAAACAAGAGGTTAATTAAACATAATAAATTAATTAGCTATTGCAAGTCTAACTTAACCCAAATAATTAATCTAGTAAATATAATTAAATTAAGCAATTGGCCACTGTTTGAGTTAGTTTATTTGCTAAGGATTAGAGTAGTGAACATGAACCTAATCACTTGAATCGGTAACCAACGAAAGAATTAATCCATTGCACTATTACCTTGAAATCAACCATAGAGTCATCCGAGTTGAACTAAACAGAAGTTCCTTTCCAATTATTGAATCTAGTTAAGTCGTTATTTTCTAGTCTTAAATTAGTTATAGTTAGTAAGTTTCTAGTCTTGTAAAACTAGAGAAAAACCCCTATTTCTTAATCAACTTAGATAGAATTAGTTTTTAATTTAATTTGTCGTTCCATGTGTTCGATACCCTGCTTATTTAGCTATACCACAATTGATAGGTTCACTGCCTTTTGTGTGTTATTTGATAATTAAAGTAGGTTTAAAACTAATTGAGTTTTACACACATCAAGTTTTTGGCGCCGTTGCCGGGGAACGGTTCTAAAATTAGCATTAAAATTCTAATTCAATCGATCCTTTGTGTAAGATTCATCTTACACAAAGTTAATTTCTGGCTTTTTTAGGTAAAAAAAAAAAAAAAAAAAAAAAAAAAAAAAAAAAAAAAAAAAAAAACACCTGATTTTACCTTGGACTCGCCGAGTGCATTCGCCCAGACTCGGCGAGTACGATGCTGAATCAGATTTAATTTTCTTTTGTTCTTTTTACGCGGTTTTTGTTTTGTTTGCAGTTGTTCATGACCCGAGGATCTGATACGCCTCTGGTTCCCCCTCTTGAAGATCCGGAAACCGCATTAAGAAGAAACAAAGGCAAAAGCGTTGGAGAATCCGCTTCTTCAAAGAACTCACCACTCAAAAACCTCAAATCCGTTTTTAGCAAGAAAAGGAGCAGCAAATCAGGAGCATCCAGTGCATCGTTGACAATCGAAGACCCGATCCAAAAAGACACTGAGTACGAGACCGAGGAAGAAAACGAGCACACATCCGAGTTTGAAGACGATTTAGCCACCGCTATGGCTAATATTGACGAAATCCCCATGGGGGAATGGAAGAAGAGGATGCGTGATCACACCGGCCCGGGACTTGTGCAACCCGCAATTCCCGCAACCGCTACTTTTGAGCTAAAGGGCCATATTCTCGCTCAATTCAAGGAGATTCCTTTTCACGGGAGAGATCACGAAGACGCCTATAAGCACTTGGATGAAGTAAATGATGTGGCAGATTACTTCAATGTACCCAATGTGCCCCGCGAGATCCAGCTTCTTCGCATGCTTCCTGTCACATTTAAAGGAGCTGCAAAAGATTGGTTAAAGTCACTCCCTCCCGGATCGGTCACCACATGGGCCAAGATGAAAGAAGAGTTCATAGACCATTTTTGCCCACCTTCTAAGATAGCCAAGCTAAAGAAAGCCATTGCCAACTTCGAGCAACAACCTAGAGAATCTCTTTATGAAGCTTGGGAAAGGTACAAGAGCCTACTTAGAAATTGCCCACAACATGTCCTTCATAGCCAACAAGAGGTCTCCATCTTTTATGATGGAGTTAATGTCACCACAAGGCAACTACTCGATTCACAAGGCCCGCTCACCAGAAAGCCACCTCCGGAAATAAAGGAGTTAATTGAAGAATTCTCCAAGCATTCTAGAGAATACCACAATCCGAGGAACGAAGTGAGTCGTTGAGCAGTGAACTCAGTTAACGATAGCATGGCGGCGGTAATAGCTAAACTCGATAGCCTAGACCGAAGAATGACGAAAATGGATCAAACAATCCATGCTATTAGGGTTGGATGCGAAAATTGTGGCGGCCCCCACCTCACCAAGGATTGTGATCGAGACGAGAACGGAAATAAAAAGGCTCAAGTATTTTATTCCAGTGGCGATAGATACGATGAAGATTGGAGGAAACCGAAGAAGGAATGGCTCCCATACGAAGAATATAAAAAGGCTAAGGAGGAGAAATACAAACAGAAGGAGAGGGGATTCTATCAAAAGGAAGAACCGGTGACGGAAAAGAAGGCCAGTTTAGAAGATATGCTCAAAAGATTCATAACCGCGTCCGAGAAAAGACACAATGATCATGATGTAGCAATGCAAGAAACCAGAAACATGTTGAGGAATCAGCAAGCAACCATTCTCAACATTGAGAAACAGTTGGGACAGCTTGCACATCAAGTGAATGAAAGAAGACCGGGCCAACTTCCGAGCAACACCGAAACCAATCCAAGAATGGAGAACGTAAGCGTAATAACCTCCAGCAGTGAAGAAAAGTTTACAGAAGCACTAAGGATCTCCAATAAGAAGGAAGAAAAGGTAGAAGAATCGGAGCCAGCAAAACCCGACCCGACTCGCCGAGTCACTCCATTGGACTCGACGAGTCGATGCGAAATTGAAACACCTGCCATTTCTTCGAAACCTTTTAAGCCTCCACTGCCATACCCAACCAAAGCCATGCCTGCAGAAAAACTAGAAGCATACAGAACTTTCATGAATCATGTTAACGCTCTTCAAGTTAATGTGCCATTTGTGGAAACAATACTTCAAACGCCTAAATACTTCAACTTGCTTAAGGGCCTTTTTGCTGCTAGGAAGGATTTGGCTGAAGTCGCAGAAGTCTTGATGAGTGAGCTACCTAAAAAGAAGGGTGATCCAGGAAATATTGTGCTTCCGTGCCAATTTGGTAATAAGGTCTTCACCCGAGCATTAGCTGACTCGGGGGCAAGCATCAATATGATGCCTTTGTCATTCTTTAAGAAGTTGAATTTACCAGAACCAAAACCGGTGAATATGAAGATCCATTTGGCGGACAAGACAATAATTCATCCTCAAGGCGTTTGTGAAGATCTCCTTATAAAAGTTGACAAGTTTATTTTCCCAGTAGACTTCGTGAAGATCTCCTTATAAAAGTTGACAAGTTTATTTTCCCAGTAGACTTCGTGGTTGTTGATATGGAAGAGGACCCCGAAATTCCAATTATTTTGGGGAGATCCTTCTTGAACACCGCGTGTGCTTTAATTGATATATGTGAGTCTACATTGACATTAAGAGTGGGTGATGAGGCTGTGACGTTTAAAGCTATTCCAGAAATCAAGCAAGAAGAGAAAAAGATTGAAGAAGTCTCAATGATCCATTTGGATGATGAGATATTAGAAAAAGAGCTTGCACGTTTGCTAAAAGAGGATCCAAGCAAGTTTGTGATACACTCTGAAGAAGAAGGAGATGTTAACAAGGACTTGGATGAATTAGAAAAGCTACTGGAAGGAGCCCACTCAGAAAAAAACCAAGAATTTATGGAATTCGTTCCGACTCGCCGAGTCACTTTACTGGACTCGACGAGTCCAGTCGATTTGGGAAAACACTTGGCCGACTTAGATCTGCCTGTTACTAGTTCTTCACATACCTTGGATTTCGATAATATATATGATTCTTTAGAAGAACAAACAGCAGAAGGAGGAAAGGAAAGGAAAGTTCAATATGCCGATGTAGCATGTCTTGATAC
Source organism: Lactuca serriola (assembly GCF_051521515.1). Classification (NCBI taxonomy): domain Eukaryota; kingdom Viridiplantae; phylum Streptophyta; class Magnoliopsida; order Asterales; family Asteraceae; genus Lactuca; species Lactuca serriola. The sequence goes on from NC_136410.1 coordinate 48,988,924, forward strand.
GGTTCATTTCGAAGATGGGTTAAGCACTGGAACGAACGAAGAGATAAAGGAAAGGAGGGAGGAAGCTGATCACCTATTCACTACTAAACCTAAAGCACGGACCATCATGAAATGTGAAGTAATTAAATTTAAAGAGAAGGAGGTTCAAGAGAAGGTGAAAAAGAAGGGGGTAAAGAAGAAAAAGAGGAAAAGGGAAGCCGAAGCAGCTGAAGATGAGGCTGTAAAAAGGAAAAGAGATGCATTAAAAAGGGCTTACAAGAAAAAGATCCACACTTACAAGACCAAGTACAAATCACAAAAAGTTAGGCGTGCATTCCCGATGCTCGGAGATGACGAAACGTAGATGGGAAGGAGTCTAGCTAATGACTCCTCTAAAAGAAGCGCTTGGCAGGAGGCAACCCGTTATATAGAGTTTGCTTTCTTTTACTTTTTAGTTTTTTTTATTTATTTTCCCTTCGTTTTTTGAATCTTAATCTTCCAAATCATCGGACATGTCTGCTTAAGAGTGTGCATAGGCTGAGTGTGGGGTGAAATGATTTACAATAAATAGCAAAATTTTGAAAATTATGCATTTTTTAAAGCGACTCGCCGAGTTGACCACTACTCGACGAGTCCATATGGATCCAGAGAAAACATGACTTCGCGACCAGACTCGCCGAGTCTGACCACGACTCGACGAGTCGGTATTATTTACAGAAAAAAATAATAATTTCGAAATTACTTTTACATTGGGTAACTAGGGTTTTAACCCTAAGAATCAGTTTTCACAACCATACTCGTCGGGTGCCGTCATTCTCTTTCTCTCTCAAGCATTCATCATTCTTCTTCAAGTTTCTTTCAAATTTCTCAAGCCCAATCTCAAAAGGTAAGAAATTTCTTCTTGTTTTCTGTTAAGAACATGATTATAAGGCCATCTATGGTAGCAATTGCATGAAAAACCCGTTTTTGAGAAGTTCAAAATTTCTAGGGTTTTGATTTTTCATGAATTAAGTTGTTTTGAATGTTTATTTTGGCCTTAATACATCAATACTATGTGCTTAGACAAAACCCTTGACATAATTTACAGGTTTTATGGTCTAATTTGCATCGACCCGTCGACTGACTCGTGCAGTTTGCGCGACTCGTCGAGTCGGACCTGGACTCGACGAGTCCAGTCGAGTGACATATAGCAGACAATTTTTTTTTAATTATATTCTGTGTTTTCTGGGTTTTGTGTATTTGTTTTGCAGAAATCATGTTCAGAAGGGGACAAAGTTCCAGTGGCAACCAAGGGGAGTTTCCATGGCTAAACTTCCCACAAATCGAGTCCGCTTCAACAATGCGGAAATGGAAGAAGAAGCTATCTGATATCAAGAAGAAGGAGGTTTATGTGCCAAACAGGATAGATTGGGAGTGGCTGCAAAATGTTCGATATGAGGAGGAATTAGCTCCTTACCTTTTGAAGGAGTTTCAACATGAAGGCGAAACTATGGTCTGTGACGGGTGGAGCCGGGTCTTCCGTATTCAAGAGCCGGTTTATTTGGAGCTTTGTTTGGAGTTTTTCTCCACGGTATCTTTCACCGGGGAGTGGATGTTTATCACCCGGCCAGCTTTAGTTTTTGCCTTGGGGGCGAGTTTCGTCATTGCTCCGTGGTGGATCTTGCCTGTCGATTAGGGATCTACGATCAGCCCTTGGTTTCAACAAACATCTTTCGGGCCTTTTTGGCACAAACTCATATGGTGTTCCCCGCGGGAGTTACAAGTACGGGCTGGTGAAATACTATTGGAAACAAAGTTTATATCCCAAAGTCTGCACTGGAAGGGAGCATCCGATCCCCAACACACCGCGTCATACACCGCCTTATTTCATCCACCATCAATCAAAGAAAAGATGATGACAAGGTTTCCAACCTTGACGTCTTATATTTATGGAGCATAATTACACCCGGCGTCTTTTGCAACATTCCTTGGTGTCTAGCTTCATATCTCTCGGAGGGTGCGGTCAAATTAATGATGGGATGTTTGTCACCCGATTGGCCAACTCATTCGGGTTGATGAACCGTGGTGCATGGAACTTCATGACATTGATCCCTACACCTCCGTTCAATCCCATTCTTTTCCGACGAGCGAGGATAATTGAAGATTATGGAGGTGGCCATTATGCCATCCCGAATGATGACCCCGTTGTTGGTCCCGAAGCACCGGGAAGGAGGGTAAGATCAAGAAGAGAGCGGGATGTGGAGGACGAGCCGCCGGTGATTCCGGTCGAGAATGAAGACGTACCAATGGATTGGTACAATGTGGAGATGAGGCGGCTGCAGGATCAAATGGCGCGGGGGTTGAATTTTAGCAACCAATATCATATCCGACTTTTTGACCACTTCAATATCCCACATATTGATGGTGGAAATTACCCATTTATTCCATCTTGGGATGAGGTGATTGGTGCAAGACGAAGTGGTGCCGGAGGGAGTGGAGCCGCCGCGGATGATGACGAGGACGAAGATTGATTTTTGTGTTTTAATCAAAAAAAATTTATTTTCTAGTTTTTTTTTTATTATTTGGTGTGTATGACTTGTTTAAGACTTTATTGTGTTTAATGATGTATGCATGAGTTATTTTTCAGGATTAGATTAGGATTGCTTGCTTAGGAAGCGTTTAGAGTTATAGCGAACGGGTGTTATAACGAGTGAAAGCGAGTCAAGGAAGCGGAACTTTAACGTCAAAGTGTCGAGTCCGGTCCTTAGGGGTATGAGCAATTGAGTCTAAACGTGAGGAAGAGTTAGTGAAGTTTTTAAAAGCTGAAACAGTTGCAAAATGCCAAGTTTTTTTCGTTCAGTGGCCTACTCGTCGAGTGCACTTAACTGACTCGACGAGTCGCCTTGTATTTCCACATATTCTGAGAAGGCGCGCTGGTACTCGACGAGTCATTCATTTTTTATACCGACGGACTGCTGATTTGATGCTGCTACTTGTACCACTTGCTCACTTATTCTTCCATATCCATTCTTGAAGATCTTACACTGATTTCCGCTTATTTGGAGCTACCCACACGACACGAGACACCCAAGGCATGGATGAGATGTTACCATGTCTAAAGTTAATTGAAGTTGGAGCTGAAATGAAAGTGATCAACCTATCCACTGCTATCCCAGGGGAGTTTGTTCCAATTCCCTCTTTAGTTTTTTTTTTATGTTTTTATGCATAATATGCAATGAGGGCATTGCATCACATAAGTGTGGGGTAAGGGGTTGGTTACATAATAGTCAATTTTAAAAAATTTGCATACTAAAAGTATTATTTAGGACTTAATTAGAGAATTTTGGTAAAGAAATTAGGATTCCATGTTAGAATTGTGTTGATAATTGCATGAAGACCCAAATGTTTAGTTGACCCTATATACGTTCTAGTGCATTTGTGGCTTCCTTATTCCAGTGAAATCATGGGACAAAAACACGACCTTGCTCAGCCTGAGGGATGTAATATGTTTAGCAGCCTAAACCTGAAATGTATCCAGGAAAATTCTTATCGTTAGCCAATAAAGGTTGAGATTGAGCGCCCCTGCTTAAGCATGTAGGGATTTGAGTGAAAAAAAAGTGAGGTACATGTAATAAAAAAAAGAGAGAATTACAAGAAAAAGTTTGAAGAATTTTTGGAGCATCAAAGTTAAGTATGAAATTAGAAGATCAAAATTTCTGAAGAAATTAAAAAGTCGAAGATACTAAAAATCAAACAACAAGGTGGTGAATTCAAAGAAATTAAAGATCAAAATGTCAAGGAAGTGAAGAATTCAAAGAGCTCCATAGTGGTATCAAAAAGTTGTAATTCTAGAATATGTATGCTTGGGTTGCTCAATTAAGAATACCTTGAGGGTAAAGAGGTTTTCTGAGGATGGATTCGGAGGGTTGCATAAAATGAGCATAGTTCGGGGTGAGTGGGCGAATGTTTATGAGGATTGTGAGTATTTGGAGTATGGGGGGTTCTTTAGGAAAAATTTTAGACACAAATGCATGCGTTGCGGTCTTGGCATAATGGCTGGGTTAGATTGGAGTTGTCATACATAATTCTAATGTGTTAAAATTCAGTTTTGCTTGGGGGCATGCAAAAGACAAGTGTGGGGTATTTTGATATGTGCATATTTAGTGTGTATTAAGTATAGTTTTTTATTCATATATTAGTTAAATTCTCGCATATTATGGACAAAGGGTACTTAAAAGTGTTAAATTATGTTTTTCAGTCCAAAGATGAAGCTCGGAAGCAAAAGGAAGCAGGAGAAGCGGTTAGGAGCTCGAGAATGGAATGAAGAAGAAAAACACTAAAAAAAACACCTACTCGTCGAGTCAGATAGCCTACTCGACGAGTCCGGTCGAGGAATCAGAAGGATAATGACTCGGAATTCCAGATAGTTATCGCAATACGGGGAATGTGAGAGGGACTCGACGAGTCACCACTTGACTCGACGAGTCGGTTCGCTTATTTAAAGATAACTCCACAGATCGATTAGAGGGAGTTCTGGGACGATTCAGAAGTGTTTTGCTGCGATTAAGAAGCCAGAAGAACCCTAGAAGTCGACAAAGAAAGCTAGAATTCAATTCCGGGAGTAATTAAGGCACAATTTCATCATTCTACTTATTCTTTTGTTTTATCAATATGATTAAGCAACTTGACTTTGTTTGTTTGCTGTTATTTACTTTAATTATGAACTAAAATCTTTAGACTTCTGTTTGGGGATACAAAATGACAATATGGTTTGATTGATTGGTAGGATTAATTCCAAGTTGGTGAATTTTTGTTATTTTAGCTTGCTAAAGAACCTTGTGTGTGAATAATAATTAATTTTCTGTTAATAGGAAGATAATTGATTAGCATGAACATTTATTGATTATCAACTTCATATGATATGTGACCACTATACTATATGTCTAGGATTATTGACTATGAAACTAGAATTAATAAGAAAATTGAGTAAATTCATGTGCAAGCTTGTAAGATGACCATCAAACAAGAGGTTAATTAAACATAATAAATTAATTAGCTATTGCAAGTCTAACTTAACCCGAATAATTAATCTAGTAAATATAATTAAATTAAGCAATTGGCCACTGTTTGAGTTAGTTTATTTGCTAAGGATTAGAGTAGTGAACATGAACCTAATCACTTGAATCGGTAACCAACGAAAGAATTAATCCATTGCACTATTACCTTGAAATCAACCATAGAGTTAACCGAGTTGAACTAAAAAGAAGTTCCTTTCCAATTATTGAATCTAGTTAAGTCGTTATTTTCTAGTCTTAAATTAGTTATAGTTAGTAAGTTTCTAGTCTTGTAAAACTAGAGAAAAACCCCTATTTCTTAATCAACTTAGATAGAATTAGTTTTTAATTTAATTTGTCGTTCCATGTGTTCGATACCCTGCTTATTTAGCTATACCACAATTGATAGCTAGGTTCACTGCCTTTTGTGTGTTATTTGATAATTAAAGTAGGTTTAAAACTAAGTGAGTTTTACACACATCAAGTTTTTGGCGCCGTTGCCGGGGAACGGTTCTAAAATTAGCATTAAAATTCTAATTCAATCGGCGAGTACGACACTGAATCAGATTTAATTTTCTTTTGTTCTTTTTACGCGGTTTTTGTTTTGTTTGCAGTTGTTCATGACCCGAGGATCTGATACGCCTCTGGTTCCCCCTCTTGAAGATCCGGAAACCGCATTAAGAAGAAACAAAGGCAAAACCGTTGGAGAATCCGCTTCTTCAAATAACTCACCACTCAAAAACCTCAAATCCGTTTTTAGCAAGAAAAGGAGCAGCAAATCAGGAGCATCCAGTGCATCGTTGACAATCGAAGACCCGATCCAAAAAGACACCGAGTACGAGACCGAGGACGAAAACGAGCACACATCCGAGTTTGAAGACAATTTAGCCACCGCTATGGCTAATATTGACGAAATCCCCATGGAGGAATGGAAGAAGAGGATGTGTGATGACACCGGCCCGGGACTTGTGCAACCCGCAATTCCCACAACCGCTACTTTTGAGCTAAAGGGCCATATTCTCGCTCAACTCAAGGAGATTCCTTTTCACGGGAGAGATCACGAAGACGCCTATAAGCACTTGGATGAAGTAAATGATGTGGCAGATTACTTCAATGTACCCAATGTGCCCCGCGAGATCCAGCTTCTTCGCATGCTTCCTGTCATATTTAAAGGAGCTGCAAAAGATTGGTTAAAGTCACTCCCTCCCGGATCGGTCACCACATGGGCCAAGATGAAAGAAGAGTTCATAGACCATTTTTGCCCACCTTCCAAGATAGCCAAGCTAAAGAAAGCCATTGCCAACTTCGAGCAACAACCTGGAGAATCTCTTTATGAAGCTTGGGAAAGGTACAAGAGCCTACTTAGAAATTGCCCACACCATGACCTTAATAGCCAACAAGAGGTCTCCATCTTTTATGATGGAGTTAATATCACCACAGGGCAACTACTCGATTCACAAGGCCCGCTCACTAGAAAGCCACCTCCTAAAGGAGTTAATTGAAGAATTCTCCAAGCATTCTAGAGAATACCACAATCCGAGGAACGAAGTGAGTCGTGGAGCAGTGAACTCGGTTAACGATAGCATGACAGCAGTAATAGCTAAACTCGATAGCCTAGACCGAAGAATGATGAAAATGGATCAAACAATCCATGCTATTAGGGTTGGATGCGAAAATTGTGGCGGCCCCCACCTCACCAAGGATTGTGATCGAGACGAGAACGGAAATAAAAAGGCTCAAGTATTTTATTCCAGTGGTGATAGATACGATGAAGATTGGAGGAAACCGAAGAAGGAATGGCTCCCATACGAAGAATATAAAAAGGCTAAGGAGGAGAAATACAAACAGAAGGAGAGGGGATCATATCAAAAGGAAGAACCGGTGACGGAAGAGAAGGCCAGTTTAGAAGATATGCTCAAAAGATTCATAACCGCGTCCGAGAAAAGACACAATGATCATGATGTAGCAATGCAAGAAACCAGAAACATGTTGAGGAATCAGCAAGCATCCATTCTCAACATTGAGAAACAGTTGGGACAGCTTGCACATCAAGTGAATGAAAGAAGACCGGGCCAACTTCCGAGCAACACCGAACCCAATCCAAGAATGGAGTTCGTAAGCATAATAACCTCCAGCAGTGAAGAAAAATTTACAGAAGCACTAAGGATCTCCAAGAAGAAGGAAGAAAAGGTAGAAGAATCGGAGCCAGCAAAACCCGACCCGACTCGCCGAGTCACTCCATTGGACTCGACGAGTCCATGCGAAATTGAAACACCTGCCATTTCTTCGAAACCTTATAAGCCTCCACTGCCATACCCAACCAAAGCCATGCCTGCAGAAAAAGTAGAAGCATACAGAACTTTCATGAATCATGTTAACGCTCTTCAAGTTAATGTGCCATTTGTGGAAACAATACTTAAAACGCCTAAATACTTCAACTTGCTTAAGGGCCTTTTTGCTGCTAGGAAGGATTTGGCTGAAGTCGCAGAAGTCTTGATGAGTGAGCTACCTAAAAAGAAGGGTGATCCAGGAAATATTGTGCTTCCGTGCCAATTTGGTAATAAGGTCTTCACCCGAGCATTAGCTGACACGGGGGCAAGCATCAATATGATGCCTTTGTCATTCTTTAAGAAGTTGAATTTACCAGAACCAAAACCGGTGAATATGAAGATCCATTTGGCGGACAAGACAATAATTCATCCACAAGGCATTTGTGAAGATCTCCTTATAAAAGTTGACAAGTTTATTTTCCCAGTAGACTTCGTGGTTGTTGAAATGGAAGAAGACCCCGAAATTCCAATTATTTTGGGGAGATCCTTCTTGAACACCGCGTGTGCTTTAATTGATATATGTGAATCTACATTGACATTAAGAGTGGGTGATGAGGCTGTGACGTTTAAAGCTTTTCCAGAAATCAAGCAAGAAGAGAAAAAGATTGAAGAAGTCTCAATGATCCATTTGGATGATGAGATATCAGAAAAAGAGCTTGCACGTTTGCTAAAAGAGGAACCAAGCAAGTTTGTGATACACTCTGAAGAAGTCGGAGATGTTAACAAGGACTTGGATGAATTAGAAAAGCTACTGGAAGGAGCCCACTCAGAAAAAACCCAAGAATTTATGGAATTCGTTCCGACTCGCCGAGTTACTTTACTGGACTCGACGAGTCCAGTGGATTTGGGCAAACACTTGGCCGACTTAGATCTGCCTGTTACTAGTTCTTCACATACCTTGGATTTCGATAATATAGATGATTCTTTAGAAGAACAAACAGCAGAAGGAGGAAAGGAAAGGAAAGTTCAATACGCCGATGTAGCATGTCTTGATACGGTTCATTTCGAAGATGGGTTAAGCACTGGAACGAACTAAGAGATAAAGGAAAGGAGGGAGGAAGCTGATCACCTATTCACTACTAAACCTAAAGCATGGACCATCATGAAATGTGAAGTAATTAAATTGAAAGAGAAGGAGGTTCAAGAGAAGGTGAAAAAGAAGGGGGTAAAGAAGAAAAAGAGGAAAAGGGAAGCCCAAGCAGCTGAAGATGAGGCTGTAAAAAGGAAAAGAGTTGCATTAAAAAGGGCTTACAAGAAAAAGATCCACGCTTTCAAGACCAAGTACAAATCACAAAAAGTTAGGCGTGCGTTCCCGATGCTCGGAGATGACGAAACGTAGATGGGAAGGAGTCTAGCTAATTACTAGTCAAAAAGAAGCGCTTGGCAGGAGGCAACCCGTTATATAGAGTTTGCTTTCTTTTACTTTTTAGTTTTTTTTTTATTTATTTTCCTTTCGTTTTTTGAATCTTAATCTTCCAAATCATCGGACATGTCTGCTTGAGAGTGTGCATAGGCTGAGTGTGGGGTGAAATGATTTACAATAAATAGCAAAATTTTGAAAATTATGTATTTTTTAAAGCGACTCGCCGAGTTGACCACTACTCGACGAGTCCATATGGATCCAGAGAAAACATGACTTCGCGACCAGACTCGCCGAGTCTGACCACGACTCGACGAGTCGGTATTATTTACAGAAAAAAATAATAATTTCGAAATTACTTTTACATTGGGTAACTAGGGTTTTAACCCTAAGTATCAGTTTTCACAACCATACTCGTCGGGTGCCGTCATTCTCTTTCTCTCTCAAGCATTCATCATTCTTCTTCAAGTTTCTTTCAAATTTCTCAAGCCCAATCTCAAAAGGTAACAAATTTCTTCTTGTTTTCTGGTAAGAACATGATTATAAGGCCATCTATGGTAGCAATTGCATGAAAAACCCGTTTTTGAGAAGTACTAAATTTCTAGGGTTTTGATTTTTCATGAATTAAGTTGTGTTGAATGTTTATTTTGTCCTTAATACATCAATACTATGTGCTTAGACAAAACCCTTGACAAAATTTACAGGTTTTATGGTCTAATTTGCATCGACCCGTCGACTGACTCGTGCAGTTTGCGCGACTCGTCGAGTCGGACTTGGACTCGACGAGTCCAGTCGAGTGACATATAGCAGACAATTTTTTTTTTAATTATATTCTGTGTTTTCTGGGTTTTGTGTATTTGTTTTGCAGAAATCATGTTTAGAAGGGGACAAAGTTCCAATGGCAACCAAGGGGAGTTTCCATGGCTAAACTTCCCACAAATTGAGTCCGCTTCAACAATGCGTAAATGGAAGAAGAAGCTATCTGATATCAAGAAGAAGGAGGTTTATGTGCCAAACAGGATAGATTGGGAGTGGCTGCAAAATGTTCGATATGAGGAGGAATTAGCTCCTTACCTTTTGAAGGAGTTTCAACATGAAGGCGAAACAATGGTCTGTGACGGGTGGAGCCGGGTCTTCCATATTCAAGAGCCAGTTTATTTGGAACTTTGTTTGGAGTTTTTCTCCACGGTATCTTTCACCGGGGAGTGGATGTTTATCACCCGGCCAGCTTTAGTTTTTGCCTTGGGGGCGAGTTTCGTCATTGCTCCGTGGTGGATCTTGGCTGTCGATTAGGGATCTACGATCAACCCTTGGTTTCAACAAACATCTTTCGGGCCTTTTTGGCACAAACTTATATGGTGTTCCCCGAGGGAGTTACAAGTACGGGCTGGTGGAATACTATTGGAAACAAACTTTATATCCCAAAGTTTGCACAGGAAGGGAGCATCCGATCCCCAACACACTGCGTCATACACCGCCTTATTTCATCCAACATCAATCAAAGAAAAGATGATGACAAGGTTTCCAACCTTGACGTCTTCTATTTATGGAGCATAATTACACCCGACGTCTTTTGCAACATTCCTTGGTGTCTAGCTTCATATCTCTCGGAGGGTGCGGTCAAAGATCGCAAAACCTCCCGAATTAATGATGGGATGTTTGTCACCCGATTGGCCAACTCATTCGGGTTGATGAACCGTGGTGCATGGAACTTCATGACATTGATCCCTACACTTCCGTTCAATCCCATTCTTTTCTGACGAGCGAGGATAATTGAAGATTATGGAGGTGGCCATTATGCCATCCCGAATGATGACCCCGTTGTTGGTCCCGAAGCACCGGGAAGGAGGGTAAGATCAAGAAGAGAGCGGGATGTGGAGGACGAGCCGCCGGTGATTCCGGTCGAGAATGAAGACGTACCAATGGATTGGTACAATGTGGAGATGAGGCGGCTGCAGGATCAAATGGCGCGGGGGTTGAATTTTAGCAACCAATCTCATATCCGACTTTTTGACCACTTCAATATCCCACATATTGATGGTGGAAATTACCCATTTATTCCATCTTGGGATGAGGTGATTGGTGCGAGACGAAGTGGTGCCGGAGGGAGTGGAGCCGCCGCGGATGATGACGAGGACGAAGATTGATTTTTGTGTTTTAATCAAACAAGTGTTTTTTTTTATTATTTGGTGTGTATGACTTGTTTAAGACTTTATTGTGTTTAATGATGTATGCATGAGTTATTTTTCAGGATTGGTTTAGGATTGCTTGCTTAGGAAGCGTTTAGAGTTATAGCGAACGGGTGTTATAACGAGTGAAAGCGAGTCAAGGAAACGGAACTTTAACGTCAAAGTGTCGAGTCCGGTCCTTAGGGGTATGAGCAAAATTGAGTCTAAACGTGAGGAAGAGTTAGAGAAGTTTTTAGAGGCTGAAACAGTTGCAAAATGCCAAGTTTTTTTCGTTCAGTGGCCTACTCGTCGAGTGCACTTAACTGACTCGACGAGTTGCCTTGTATTTCCACATATTCTGAGAAGGCGCGCTGGTACTCGACGATTCATTCATTTTTTATACCGACGGACTACTGATTTGATGCTGCTACTTGTACCACTTGCTCATTTATTCTTCCATATCCATTCTTGAAGATCTTACACTAATTTCCGTGTATTTGGAGCTACCCACACGACACGAGACACCCAAGGCATGGATGAGATGTTACCATGTCTAAAGTTAATTGAAGTTGGAGCTGAAATGAAAGTGATCAACCTATCCATTGCTATCCCAGGGGAGTTTGTTCCAATTCCCTCTTTAGTTTTTTTTTATGTTTTTATTCATAATATGCAATGAGGGCATTGCATCACATAAGTGTGGGGTAGGGGGTTGGTTACATAATAGTCAATTTTAAAAAATTTGCATACCAAAAGTATTATTTAGGACTTAATTAGAGAATTTTGGTAAAGAAATTAGGATTCCATGTTAGAATTGTGTTGATAATTGCATGAAGACCCAAATGTTTAGTTGACCCTATATACGTTCTAGTGCATTTGTGGCTTCCTTATTCCAGTGAAATCATGGGACAAAAACACGACCTTGCTCAGCCTGAGGGATGCAATATGTTTAGCAGCCTAAACCTGAAATGTATCCAGGAAAATTTTTATCGTTAGCCAATAAAGGTTGAGATTGAGCGCCCCTGCTTAAGCATGTAGGGATTTGAGTGAAAAAAAGTGAGGTACATGTAATAAAAAAAAGAGAGAATTACAAGAAAAAGTTTGAAGAATTTTTGGAGCATCAAAGTTAAGTACGAAATTAGAAGATCAAAATTTCTGAAGAAATTAAAAAGTTGAAGATACTAAAAATCAAACAACAAGGTGGTGAATTCAAAGAAATTAAAGATCAAAATGTCAAGGAAGTGAAGAATTCAAAGAGCTCCATAGTGGTATCAAAAAGTTGTAATTCTAGAATATGTATGCTTGGGTTGCTCAATTAAGAATACCTTGAGGGTAAAGAGGTTTTCTGAGGATGGATTCGGAGGGTTGCATAAAATGAGCATAGTTCGGGGTGAGTGGGCGAATGTTTATGAGGATTGTGAGTATTTGGAGTATGGGGGGTTCTTTAGGAAAAATTTTAGACACAAATGCATGCGTTGCGGTCTTGGCATAATGGCTGGGTTAGATTGGAGTTGTCATACATAATTCTAATGTGTTAAAATTCAGTTTTGCTTGGGGGCAAGCAAAAGACAAGTGTGGGGTATTTTGATATGTGCATATTTAGTGTGTATTAAGTATAGTTTTTTATTCATATATTAGCTAAATTATCGCATACTATGGACAAAGGGTACTTAAAAGTGTTAAATTATGTTTTTCAGTCCAAAGATGAAGCTCGGAAGCAAAATGAAGCAGGAGAAGCGGTTAGGAGCTCGAGAATGGAATGAAGAAGAAAAACACTAAAAAACACCTACTCGTCGAGTCAGATAGCCTACTCGACGAGTCCGGTCGAGGAATCAGAAGGATAATGACTCGGAATTCCAGATAGTTATCGCAATACGGGGAATATGAGAGGGACTCGACGAGTCACCACTTGACTCGACGAGTCGGTTCGCTTATTTAAAGATAACTCCACAGATCGATTAGAGGGAGTTCTGGGACGATTCAGAAGTGTTTTGATGCGATTAAGAAGCCAGAAGAACCCTAGAAGTCGACAAAGAAAGCTAGAATTCAATTCCGGGAGTAATTAAGGCACAATTTCATCATTCTACTTATTCTTTTGTTTTATCAATATGATTAAGCAACTTGACTTTGTTTGTTTGCTGTTATTTACTTTAATTATGAACTAAAATCTTTAGACTTCTGTTTGGGGATACAAAGTTGACAATATGGTTTGATTGATTGGTAGGATTAATTCCAAGTTGGTGAATTTTTGTTATTTTAGCTTGCTAAAGAACCTTGTGTGTGAATAATAATTAATTTTCTGTTAATAGGAAGATAATTGATTAGCATGAACATCTATTGATTATCAACCTCATATGATATGTGACCACTATACTATATGTCTAGGATTAATGACTATGAAACTAGAATTAATAAGAAAATTGAGTAAATTCATGTGCAAGCTTGTAAGATGAATCAGATTTAATTTTCTTTTGTTCTTTTTACGCGTTTTTTGTTTTGTTTGCAGTTGTTCATGACCCGAGGATCTGATACGCCTCTGGTTCCCCCTCTTGAAGATCCGGAAACCGCATTAAGAAGAAACAAAGGCAAAACCGTTGGAGAATCCGCTTCTTCAAATAACTCACCACTCAAAAACCTCAAATCCGTATTTTGCAAGAAAAGGAGCAGCAAATCAGGAGCATCCAGTGCATCGTTGACAATCGAAGACCCGATCCAAAAAGACACCGAGTACGAGACCGAGGAAGAAAACGAGCACACATCCGAGTTTGAAGACGATTTAGCCACCGCTATGGCTAATATTGACGAAATCCCCATGGGGGAATGGAAGAAGAGGATACGTGATGACATCGGCCCGGGACTTGTGCAACCCGCAATTCCCGCAACCGCTACTTTTGAGCTAAAGGGCCATATTCTCGCTCAATTCAAGGAGATTCCTTTTCACGGGAGAGATCACGAAGACGCCTATAAGCACTTGGATGAAGTAAATGATGTGGCAGATTACTTCAATGTACCCAATGTGCCCCGCGAGATCCAGCTTCTTCGCATGCTTCCTGTCACATTTAAAGGAGCTGCAAAAGATTGGTTAAAGTCACTCCCTCCCGGATCGGTCACCACATGGGCCAAGATGAAAGAAGAGTTCATAGACCATTTTTGCCCACCTTCTAAGATAGCCAAGCTAAAGAAAGCCATTGCCAACTTCGAGCAACAACCTAGAGAATCTCTTTATGAAGCTTGGGAAAGGTACAAGAGCCTACTTAGAAATTGCCCACACCATGACCTTAATAGCCAACAAGAGGTCTCCATCTTTTATGATGGAGTTAATGTCACCACAAGGCAACTACTCGATTCACAAGGCCCGCTCACTAGAAAGCCACCTCCTAAAGGAGTTAATTGAAGAATTCTCCAAGCATTCTAGAGAATACCACAATCCGAGGAACGAAGTGAGTCGTGGAGCAGTGAACTCGGTTAACGATAGCATGGCAGCGGTAATAGCTAAACTCGATAGCCTAGACCGAAGAATGACGAAAATGGATCAAACAATCCATGCTATTATGGTTGGATGCGAAAATTGTGGCGGCCCCCACCTCACCAAGGATTGTGATCGAGACGAGAGCGGAAATAAAAAGGCTCAAGTATTTTATTCCAGTGGCGATAGATACGATGAAGATTGGAGGAAACCGAAGAAGGAATGGCTCCCATACGAAGAATATAAAAAGGCTAAGGAGGAGAAATACAAACAGAGGGAGAGGGGATTCTATCAAAAGGAAGAACCGGTGGCGGAAAAGAAGGCCAGTTTATAAGATATGCTCAAAAGATTCATAACCGCGTCCGAGAAAAGACACAATGATCATGATGTAGCAATGCAAGAAACCAGAAACATGTTGAGGAATCAGCAAGCATCCATTCTCAGCATTGAGAAACAGCTGGGACAGCTTGCACATCAAGTGAATGAAAGAAGACCGGGCCAACTTCCGAGCAACACCGAACCCAATCCAAGAATGGAGAACGTAAGCATAATAACCTCCAGCAGTGAAGAAAAATTTACAGAAGCACTAAGGATCTCCAATAAGAAGGAAGAAAAGGTAGAAGAATCGGAGCCAGCAAAACCCGACCCGACTCGCCGAGTCACTCCATTGGACTCGACGAGTCCATGCGAAATTGAAACACCTGCCATTTCTTCGAAACCTTATAAGCCTCCACTGCCATACCCAACCAAAGCCATGCCTGCAGAAAAAGTAGAAGCATACAGAACTTTCATGAATCATATTAACGCTCTTCAAGTTAATGTGCCATTTGTGGAAACAATACTTCAAACCCCTAAATACTTCAACTTGCTTAAGGGCCTTTTTGCTGCTAGGAAGGATTTGGCTGAAGTCGCAGAAGTCTTGATGAGTGAGCTACCTAAAAAGAAGGGTGATCCAGGAAATATTGTGCTTCCGTGCCAATTTGGTAATAAGGTCTTCACCCGAGCATTAGCTGACTCGGGGGCAAGCATCAATATGATGCCTTTGTCATTTTTTAAGAAGTTGAATTTACCAGAACCAAAACCAGTGAATATGAAGATCCATTTGGCGGACAAGACAATAATTCATCCACAAGGCGTTTGTGAAGATATCCTTATAAAAGTTGA
Organism: Lactuca serriola; assembly: GCF_051521515.1. Taxonomy (NCBI): domain Eukaryota; kingdom Viridiplantae; phylum Streptophyta; class Magnoliopsida; order Asterales; family Asteraceae; genus Lactuca; species Lactuca serriola. The sequence goes on from NC_136410.1 coordinate 49,004,421, forward strand.
CAAGTTTATTTTCCCAGTAGACTTCGTGGTTGTTGAAATGGAAGAAAACCCTGAAATTCCAATTATTTTGGGGAGATCCTTCTTGAACACCGCGTGTGCTTTAATTGATATATGTGAGTCTACATTGACATTAAGAGTGGGTGATGAGGCTGTGACGTTTAAAGCTATTCCAGAAATCAAGCAAGAAGAGAAAAAGATTGAAGAAGTCTCAATGATCCATTTGGATGATGAGATATCAGAAAAAGAGCTTGCACGTTTGCTAAAAGAGGATCCAAGCAAGTTTGTGATACACTCTGAAGAAGAAGGAGATGTTAACAAGGACTTGGATGAATTAGAAAAGCTACTGGAAGGAGCCCACTCAGAAAAAACCCAAGAATTTATGGAATTCGTTCCGACTCGCCGAGTCACTTTACTGGACTCGACGAGTCCAGTCGATTTGGGCAAACACTTGGCCGACTTAGATCTGCCTGTTACTAGTTCTTCACATACCTTGGATTTCGATAATATATATGATCCTTTAGAAGAACAAACAGCAGAAGGAGGAAAGGAAAGGAAAGTTCAATACGCCGATGTAGCATGTCTTGATACGATTCATTTCGAAGATGGGTTAAGCACTGGAACGAACGAAGAGATAAAGGAAAGGAGGGGGGAAGCTGATCACCTATTCACTACTAAACCTAAAGCACGGACCATCATGAAATGTGAAGTAATTAAATTTAAAGAGAAGGAGGTTCAAGAGAAGGTGAAAAAGAAGGGGGTAAAGAAGAAAAAGAGGAAAAGGGAAGCCCAAGCAGCTGAAGATGAGGCTGTAAAAAGGAAAAGAGATGCATTAAAAAGGGCTTACAAGAAAAAGATCCACGCTTACAAGACCAAGTACAAATCACAAAAAGTTAGGCGTGCGTTCCCGATGCTCGGAGATGACGAAACGTAGATGGGAAGGAGTCTAGCTAATGACTCCTCAAAAAGAAGCGCTTGGCGGGAGGCAACCCGTTATATAGAGTTTGCTTTCTTTTACTTTTTAGTTTTTTTTAATTATTTTCCCTTCGTTTTTTGAATCTTAATCTTCCAAATCATCGGACATGTCTGCTTGAGAGTGTGCATAGGCTGAGTGTGGGGTGAAATGATTTACAATAAATAGCAAAATTTTGAAAATTATGCATTTTTTAAAGCGACTCGCCGAGTTGACCACTACTCGACGAGTCCATATGGATCCAGAGAAAACATGACTACGCGACCAGACTCGCCGAGTCTGACCACGACTCGACGAGTCGGTATTATTTACAGAAAAAAAATAATAATTTCGAAATTACTTTGACATTGGGTAACTAGGGTTTTAACCCTAAGAATCAGTTTTCACAACCATACTCGTCGGGTGCCGTCATTCTCTTTCTCTCTCAAGCATTCATCATTCCTCTTCAAGTTTCTTTCAAATTTCTCAAGCCCAATCTCAAAAGGTAAGAAATTTCTTCTTGTTTTCTGTTAAGAACATGATTATAAGGCCATCTATGGTAGCAATTGCATGAAAAACCCGTTTTTGAGAAGTTCAAAATTTCTAGGGTTTTGATTTTTCATGAATTAAGTTGTTTTGAATGTTTATTTTGGCCTTAATACATCAATACTATGTGCTTAGACAAAACCCTTGACGGAATTTACAGGTTTTATGGTCTAATTTGCATCGACCCGTCGACTGACTCGTGAAGTTTGCGCGACTCGTCGAGTCGGACCTGGACTCGACGAGTCCAGTCGAGTGACACATAGCAGACAATTTTTTTTTAATTATATTCTGTGTTTTCTGGGTTTTGTGTATTTGTTTTGCAGAAATCATGTTCAGAAGGGGACAAAGTTCCAGTGGCAACCAAGGGGAGTTTCCATGGCTAAACTTCCCTCAAATCGAGTCCGCTTCAACAATGCGGAAATGGAAGAAGAAGCTATCTGATATCAAGAAGAATGAGGTTTATGTGCCAAACAGGATAGATTGGGAGTGGCTGCAAAATGTTCGATATGAGGAGGAATTAGCTCCTTACCTTTTGAAGGAGTTTCAACATGAAGGCGAAACAATGGTCTGTGACGGGTGGAGCCGGGTCTTCCGTATTCAAGAGCCGGTTTATTTGGAGCTTTGTTTGGAGTTTTTCTCCACGGTATCTTTCACCGGGGGAGTGGATGTTTATCACCCGGCCAGCTTTAGTTTTTGCCTTGGGGGCGAGTTTCGTCATTGCTCCGTGGTGGATCTTGCCTGTCGATTAGGGATCTACGATCATCCCTTGGTTTCAACAAACATCTTTCGGGCCTTTTTGGCACAAACTCATATGGTGTTCCCCGAGGGACTTACAAGTACGGGCTGGTGGAATACTATTGGAAACAAAGTTTATATCCCAAAGTCTGCACAGGAAGGGAGCATCCGATCCCCAACATACTGCCAAATACACCGCCTTATTTCATCCACCATCAATCAAAGAAAAGATGATGACAAGGTTTCCAACCTTGACGTCTTCTATTTATGGAGCATAATTACACCCGCCGTCTTTTGCAACATTCCTTGGTGTCTAGCTTCATATCTCTCGGAGGGTGCGGTCAAAGATCGCAAAACCTCCCGAATTAATGGTGGGATGTTTGTCACCCGATTGGCCAACTCATTCGGGTTGATGAACCGTGGAGCATGGAACTTCATGACATTGATCCCTACACCTCCGTTCAATCCCATTCTTTTCCGACGAGCGAGGATAATTGAAGATTATGGAGGTGGCCATTATGCCATCCCGAATGATGACCCCGTTGTTGGTCCCGAAGCACCGGGAAGGAGGGTAAGATCAAGAAGAGAGCGGGATGTGGAGGATGAGCCGCCGGTGATTCCGGTCGAGAATGAAGACGTACCAATGGATTGGTACAATGTGGAGATGAGGAGGCTGCAGGATCAAATGGCGCGGGGGTTGAATTTTAGCAACCAATCTCATATCCAACTTTTTGACCACTTCAATATCCCACATATTGATGGTGGAAATTACCCATTTATTCCATCTTCGGATGAGGTGATTGGTGTGAGACGAAGTGGTGCCGGAGGGAGTGGAGCCGCCGCGGATGATGACGAGGACGAAGATTGATTTTTGTGTTTTAATCAAACAATTTTTATTTTCTGTTTTTTTTTTATTATTTGGTGTGTATGACTTGTTTAAGACTTTATTGTGTTTAATGATGTATGCATGAGTTATTTTTCAGGATTGGATTAGGATTGCTTGCTTAGGAAGCGTTTAGAGTTATAGCGAACGGGTGTTATAACGAGTGAAAGCGAGTCAAGGAAGCGGAACTTTAACGTCAAAGTGTCGAGTCCGGTCCTTAGGGGTATGAGCAATTGAGTCTAAACGTGAGGAAGAGTTAGAGAAGTTTTTAGAGGTTGAAACAGTTGCAAAATGCCAAGTTTTTTTCGTTCAGTGGCCTACTCGTCGAGTGCACTTAACTGACTCGACGAGTCGCCTTGTATTTCCACATATTCTGAGAAGGCGCGCTGGTACTCGACGATTCATTCATTTTTTATACCGACGGACTACTGATTTGATGCTGCTACTTGTACCACTTGCTCACTTATTCTTCCATATCCATTCTTGAAGATCTTACACTGATTTCCGTGTATTTGGAGCTACCCACACGACACGAGACACCCAAGGCATGGATGAGATGTTACCATGTCTAAAGTTAATTGAAGTTGGAGCTGAAATGAAAGTGATCAACCTATCCATTGCTATCCCAGGGGAGTTTGTTCCAATTCCCTCTTTAGTTTTTTTTATGTTTTTATGCGTAATATGCAATGAGGGCATTGCATCACATAAGTGTGGGGTAGGGGGTTGGTTACATAATAGTCAATTTTAAAAAATTTGCATACCAAAAGTATTATTTAGGACTTAATTAGAGAATTTTGGTAAAGAAATTAGGATTCCATGTTAGAATTGTGTTGATAATTGCATGAAGACCCAAATGTTTAGTTGACCCTATATACGTTCTAGTGCATTTGTGGCTTCCTTATTCCAGTGAAATCATGGGACAAAAACACGACCTTGCTCAGCCTGAGGGATGCAATATGTTTAGCAGCCTAAACCTGAAATGTATCCAGGAAAATTTTTATCGCTAGCCAATAAAGGTTGAGATTGAGCGCCCCTGCTTAAGCATGTATGGATTTGAGTGAAAAAAAAGTGAGGTACATGTAATAAAAAAAGAGAGAGAATTACAAGAAAAAGTTTGAAGAATTGTTGGAGCATCAAAGTTAAGTATGAAATTAGAAGATCAAAATTTCTGAAGAAATTAAAAAGTTGAAGATACTAAAAATCAAACAACAAGGTGGTGAATTCAAAGAAATTAAAGATCAAAATTTCAAGGAAGTGAAGAATTCAAAGTGCTCCATAGTGGTATCGAAAAGTTGTAATTCTAGAATATGTATGCTTGGGTTGCTCAATTAAGAATACCTTGAGGGTAAAGAGGTTTTCTGAGGATGGATTCGGAGGGTTGCATAAAATGAGCATAGTTCGGGGTGAGTGGGCGAATGTTTATGAGGATTGTGAGTATTTGGAGTATGGGGGGTTCTTTAGGAAAAATTTTAGACACAAATGCATGCGTTGCGGTCTTGGCATAATGGTTGGGTTAGATTGGAGTTGTCATACATAATTCTAATGTGTTAAAATTCAGTTTTGCTTGGGGGCAAGCAAAAGACAAGTGTGGGGTATTTTGATATGTGCATATTTAGTGTGTATTAAGTATAGTTTTTTATTCATATATTAGCTAAATTATCGCATATTATGGACAAAGGGTACTTGAAAGTGTTAAATTATGTTTTTCAATCCAAAGATGAAGCTCGGAAGCCAAAGGAAGCAGGAGAAGCGGTTAGGAGCTCGAGAATGGAATGAAGAAGAAAAACACTAAAAAAAACACCTACTCGTCGAGTCAGATAGCCTACTCGACGAGTCCGGTCGAGGAATCTGAAGGATAATGACTCGGAATTCCAGATAGTTATCGCAATACGGGGAATGTGAGAGGGACTCGACGAGTCACCACTTGACTCGACGAGTCGGTTCGCTTATTTAAAGATAACTCCACAGATCAATTAGAGGGAGTTTTGGGACGATTCAGAAGTGTTTTGCTGCGATTAAGAAGCCAGAAGAACCCTAGAAGTCGACAAAGAAAGCTAGAATTCAATTCCGGGAGTAATTAAGGCACAATTTCATCATTCTACTTATTCTTTTGTTTTATCAATATGATTAAGCAACTTGACTTTGTTTGTTTGCTGTTATTTACTTTAATTATGAACTAAAATCTTTAGACTTCTGTTTGGGGATACAAAGTTGACAATATGGTTTGATTGATTGGTAGGATTAATTCCAAGTTGGTGAATTTTTGTTATTTTAGCTTGTTAAAGAACCTTGTGTGTGAATAATAATTAATTTTCTGTTAATAGGAAGATAATTGATTAGCATGAACATCTATTGATTATCAACCTCATATGATATGTGACCACTATACTATATGTCTAGGATTAATGACTATGAAACTAGAATTAATAAGAAAATTGAGTAAATTCATGTGCAAGCTTGTAAGATGACCATCAAACAAGAGGTTAATTAAACATAATAAATTAATTAGCTATTGCAAGTCTAACTTAACCCGAATAATTAATCTAGTAAATATAATTAAATTAAGCAATTGGCCACTGTTTGAGTTAGTTTATTTGCTAAGGATTAGAGTAGTGAACATGAACCTAATCACTTGAATCGGTAACCAACGAAAGAATTAATCCATTGCACTATTACCTTGAAATCAACCATAGAGTTAACCGAGTTGAACTAAACAGAAGTTCCTTTCCAATTATTGAATCTAGTTAAGTCGTTATTTTCTAGTCTTAAATTAGTTATAGTTAGTAAGTTTCTAGTCTTGTAAAACTAGAGAAAAACCCTTATTTCTTAATCAACTTAGATAGAATTAGTTTTTAATTTAATATGTCGTTCCCTGTGTTCGATACCCTGCTTATTTAGCTATACCACAATTGATAGGTTCACTTCCTTTTGTGTGTTATTTGATAATTAAAGTAGGTTTAAAACTAAGTGAGTTTTACACACATCATGGCACCTTGAAACTCGGATCATGACTGCAAAAGATAACTATATTCCAAAAAGTAACTGTCACATCTCCTCGAAAACTGGACAGAATACCAACCATTTTGAGTATACAGCCTGTCAAGTATCCGTTATAGAATCCGAACCGGTAAAACCCTTCGCATGGAAGCAAGGCTCATTCACTTTTGGGATTTAAAGTGAAGTCATATGCCAGAGTTGCGAAATCATCAGTCTGAGTTGGTTTTACTCAGAACCTCAAGGATTTCGTGTGTGCATTGTGCCAACGAAATAAGATAAGAAACAAAAAAATTGTAATGTTGTGATGTCAAAAATTCAATTTGACATGAATGCGGTAAAACCCCAGGCAAAGGTTGCTTCGTTAATCATCAAGAGAGATAATCAACAGCTTGTGTAGTTTCCCGTGAATTACATTCGAATACTTGTAGAGAAGTATCAAAGGGCTTCTTTTAAAAGTCATTTTGGATTGGTTTGAAATTTCATTACGTATCATCCTTAACATAAGGTGAGAAATTGTAAATGAAATTACTTGTTTGACCAGTGTAGTCAGTGACAAGTTGGCTTGTGAAAATATTTATCATGACAAGGATTTGCAAATAAAACTTACACTGAAATCATATTCAAAAGAAAATTTGTTCTGGATCTAGAAAGATTATACAAATGGGTCTTGTATACAAATTATCTCTCTAGTCTAACACTCCAAAATGGACTCTTACATAATGGGAGTCACTCACTTCCTATTTATAGGAAAAGACTCAACCCATTTACACATACAAAGAGAAAAGCCTAAAACAATACATCCAAGCATGACTTTGCACCCTAACAATAATTGCCTAAATCGTTTTTTACTAATCAAATCCGAATTTTATTGTTGTTCTATGATTATCCTTACCAAAACAAAAGATAATTACCAATTGTTTGAATAATAAATTCCTTATTTGATAATATTTGATTATTTAAATTAATTGTTGAATTATCTTGTAAATAAAATGGATTAGGTCAAATTTAGATAATCATTAAATTAATTGTTTAATTTTAAATTATTTGCTATTTGATCCTATGTGTTTTGAAATGTTCAAAACTTGCCCTCAAGTTTTGAAATTTAATTTTTTTTCTTAAAATTTTAATTTGAATTATTTAAATTTTAAACCCTAGAATTTTACAAGTTTAAAATTTAACTTTATACTTTATAATATTATAAGATTAATATATATATATATATATATATATATATATATATATATATATATATATATATATATATAACTTAAATGTTAGTCTTACCGTTAGTAGGCTTCATTCACGAAGCCGATCCATAAGGGGGTATAAGGTTATGACCTATAAAATGGTCGTTTAATGGGTGTCCACTCTCACGCACCGTTTCCTTGATTAGTGGAGGGTCGTTAGCCGAACGGGTAGGATTGGGCGACCCTTTCCTCAGTAAAAATATAATGAATAATAAAAGTAACTGAATGTTTTTCAAAAAAAATTTCATTCTTAGTTACTCTAGGCAAAGTGAAATTGATGCAATTCCATGAAATTACACTTTGCACCCTTGTTAATACGTTAGTGGAGCGTGTGTGGTTAACCGACACACTAATTGGGCACTAAGAAAAGGTGGCAAAGGGTGACTCATTGTTTGTCATAGTTCGATGGAGCATGTGTGGTTAACCGGCACATCGAATAGGTGACTATAACAATATGGGTACCATGTATATTTGCATGGTTATTCACACCCGCTTTGTGATCCTCGGCATCCCAGTCACAAGCTTGAGGGGCATATCGAGATTTAAACATGTCATTGACAAGTTTAATGAATCTCAAAAGATCTAGGAGTTTTCAATACATTTAAAACTTCATCTCTTTTTCGTTTTTCATGGTGGAGAGTTAGTGAATCGTCATTCACTTACCTTCAAATTACTTGCATGTTAGATTACGACATCCCTCTTCTAATTTGTAAATAATGTTGTTGGATCCTAGCTCTAATTTCTCATTCGGGTGTTTAATTGGGGATTAATTTCTAACCAAACTTTGTCTCTTTTCTATTTTAGATGTCGAACGTCAACAACAATGTTTCCGCCTCGTTCTCACTCATGAACTTGTATGGGAGAGTGATTTTTGACGGGTCCAATTTCAATGTTTGGATCTGCAACATCCGAATGGTCACTCGTTATGAAGACAAAGAGTATGTCCTTGATGAAAAGCTGAAGAAAATCAACGTCAACACTGCCACTGCTGAAGATATCACTGCCTTTGAGGCCCATGAGCGTATCTCAGGTTTGGGCGCAGTATTGATGCAGAGAGGGCATGTCATTGCCTACGCGTCGAGGCAGCTGAAGCCTCACGAGGCGAACTACCCGACACATGATTTGGAGTTGGGGGCTATTGCATTCTCCCTCAAGATTTGGTGACATTACATTTATAGGGTTCGCTGTACCATCTACACTGACCATAAGAGTTTGAGGTACCTTATGGATCAGCCGAATCTAAACATGAGGCAACGTCGGTGGATGGACATGGTAAAGGATTACGATTGCGAGATCCTTTACCACCCGAGGAAGGCCAATGTGGTGGCCGACGCGCTTAGCCGCAAGGCAGCACCGATCAGAGATGTCTGACTGAGGATGATAGTGGCGACTCCGCTGTTGGAGCGGATTCGGGAGGCCCAGCAGGAGGCCATGAAGGAGGAACATCGGAAGAGCGAGCGGATCATGGGGCAAGTTTCCTCCTTCGACTATGACGACCGAGGATTACTGACACTACACCGTAGGGTGTGGGTGCCATACCACGGGGGTGTGCACCAGGTTCTGATGGAGGAGGCGCATAAAAGTCGATTCTCTATTCATCCTGGGGCGACGAAGATGTATAGGGATCTTTGTATGGACTATTGGTGGCCCTGCATGAAGCGGGATTTGGCATGGTTTGTGGAGCGGTGCTTGACCTGCAGGAAGGTCAAGGCTGAGCATCAGAGACCTCACGACAAGATGCAGCGGTTGGATATTCCGCTGTGGAATGGGAAGACATCACAATGGATTTTATCACCAAGCTTCCCAGGATCGCGCGGGGAGTGGATTCGATCTAGGTCATCGTCGATCAACTGACCAAGAGCGTCCATTTTATCCCGATTCAGGAGAGCATCTCGACCGACAAGTTGGCCGACATCTATATCCGGGAGGTGGTGGCGTGGCACAGTGTGCCAGTTTCTGTGATTTCAGACAGGGATGTGCGGTTCACATCCAGGTTTTGGAGGAAGTTTCATGATGAGTTGGGTACTCGTCTGCATTTTAGCACCGCCTTTTACCTGCAGACAGATGGTCAGAGCGAGCGAACCTTCCAGACCCTGGAGGATATGCTGCGAGCATGCGTATTATACTTCAGAGGTAGTTGGGATACCTACCTTCCATTGGCAGAGTTCTCCTATAACAATAGTTATCATGCGAGCATTGATCGTCCTCCCTTCGAGATGCTATATGGGAGGAAGTGCAAGACCCCGATATGTTGGGGCGAGGTTGGCCAGAGGGTAATGGGGAGCACTAAGGTAGTGCTCAAGATGACACAGAAGATTCAGCAAGTCCGGAGCAGGCTTCAGAATGCTCAGAGTCAGCAAAACAGCTATGCCGATAAGCGCCGATCAGACCTGGAGTTCCAGGTCAGGGATACGGCTCTCCTGAAGGTTTCGCCATGGAAAGGCATTATCCGTTTCAGGAAGTGGGGCAAGTTGGGCCCCAGGTACATTGGGTCGTTTAGGGTTATAGCACGGGTGGGCAAGGTGGCGTATAGGCTAGATTTTCCAACCGAACTCAGTTTGATACACAACACTTTCCATGTTTCTCAGTTGCGAAAATGCATGGTGGATGCCTCAGCAGTGGTACCTTTGGAGGACATTCAGGTTGATGACAGCTTGAACTACATTGAGCAATCGGTGGCAATCCTCGACCGAAAGTCGAAGGATATGAGGAACAAAAGAGTGGAACTCGTGAAGATGCAATGGCAGCACCGGAAAGGGTCGGAGTGGACGTGGGAGCCGGCAGACGAGATGATGAAGCATTACCTCGAGCTGTTTCAGGATTGAGCAGCAGACTTTAAGGATGAAGTCTAAAATAAGTGGGGGAGATTTGTAGCACCTGGTTCTTGGTATGTATTATCTTATTTATATTTCTGCATTTTGACCTTGGACTCGGCGAGTTGAAGGACCAACTCGCTGAGTAGAAGCGTGATGAGATGCGGGTTTAAGATGTGGACTCGACGAGTAGGGTCCCAGACTCGGCGAGTAGGCCCTGTCTGGAAAAAAACCCTAACCTGAGGGTTTGCACCCTATTTAAACACCTTAACTTGGCCTCCTTCGTCCCATTTTCTCCTAGAAGACCCCCATAGCAAACCCTAGCCGTTATTGAAGCAATCTAAGGTATTTAGAGTGATTTTGGTACTTTTGTGGCCCAAGGAAGGAAGGAAGAGCTTGAAGGATCAAGAGGAGGCTAGAGGGATCCGATTTTGAGCATCATTTGCAATCTTCAGAAGGTATAAAGTCTATACCTTGTTTGTTCTTTTGATAGATCCCATTTTGTGGAGTTTTAGGGCATTTCTAAGCCATTTTGGTCACCAACCATGATTGCAAGCATGGTTAGGAGTTGATGTTTCAGATCTAGGTCCTTAGAGGGGTTGCATGGCAGAAAGGAGTGGCTTTTGCACTCAAAGAAGGCCTCATGCATTGTAAGAGATTGTTTTAGGTCCTTTTGAGCTCAAAGTCCCATGCATGCACGTAAAGTTTGTAACTTTACGTGCTAGATCGATTGTAGAAGCTTAGATCTACCTTTTGATCAAGGGTTGTACGTCAGAAATCGAAGATTAAGTGAGTAGATGTGACCGACTCGACGAGTCCATCCTTGGACTCGGCGAGTCCAAGGATTTGTCCCATATCAGTTGAGGGTCATAAGGACCCAGTTGAGTGTGGAAAGGTTCTAGGGAGTCCCGGGGAGTGACCCAACGTTCTGGACTAAGCCATTGTTCTGAAAGTTCATGGGACTCGGTGAGTCCAAGGCAATCTTCTTAAGGATGAAGATGAACTCAACGAGTTGTTCATACAACTCGACGAGTCAAGGACAGGACATGTGTATCAGTTGAAGATAAACTCGCTGAGTTGTTCATACAACTCGGCGAGTCGGATGAGGATTCAGTCGATGTTCATTTAGAAGGAAAACTCATCGAGTCATCACCTAACTCGACGAGTAGAGATGAGTATAAGGAAAAATGGAAGGACAGGGACTCAGCGAGTTGGCGAGCCGACTCGGCGAGTTGGCGAGCCAACTCGGCGAATCAGGTCAACTAGAAGTTGACTTTAACTTTGACTTGGTCAGGGGTAAAATGGTCATTTTACCTTAAGAACAGTTAGCAAGTCTAACTAAGTGTTTTGTGGGAATTATAGCCAGAGGATTTCCGAAGTAGTAGCGACAGCGGTCAGAGGATTCCCGCACAGATCAGCAACTACTACGAGGTGAGTTACCTTCCAGTAGCGGTGGGTCTACGGCCACAATGTCGGCCTACCAGTAGGAGTTGTATGATTAGATGATTGTCTTTGTGATATCATCTAGGTTTGCTGCTACCTGATATGTTATGTGCTAGCATGATATGTTATATGTGATAGCAGTAAAGTTCGGTTGTTAGGACCGAAGGGTAGTTCGGACACCCCATATATGTCTGATAGTATGTTTATGTTATGATATATGTAATAGTAGCAGTAAGGGGTGGAATAGCCCCCGAGGGTCGGTTGTTAGGACGGATAGGTAGGTCAGCACCCCAGAATGGCTTGACATGGGTAGGACGGCACCCCAGAATGGCCGCATGGGTAAGTCGGCACCCCAGAATGGCTGTACCGGGTAGGTCGGGCACCCTAGAATTGCCCGACAGTATGTATGTTATATGATTGCATGGTTTGTGGTACGATGGGGGAACTCACTAAGCTTCGTGCTTACAGTTTACAGTTTTGGTTTCAGGTACCTCTTCATCAAAGGGAAAGGAGCTGGCAAGGTAGCGACACATCATACACACATGTTGCTTTCCACACTATGAGATTATTCTGGGATTTGTACTTTGACATTATAGTTGATTTCATGTTTTGGTTTGCAGACACAAAATATGTTTTAAGAAATGATATGATCGATTGTTGTTTATTTACAAATGTTTTGCAAAGTATTTAATTAAAAATGAAATTTTTGGACTTGAAAATTGGGTCGTTACAGTATTTTATGGAGAGACAATTCAATCTCTGCATCAAAGGTAGTTTATTATTTTCATAAAAAAAAAATCCGAATATGTGATTTATTATGTTAGTTTTTAGTAAGATGACGATCATGCCTTTAATGAGTTAATTTTGATCTAACATTTCACCTTTAGTTCTTGAGTTCTAAGAAAACTTTAAGTATTCAACGGATATCACCCTCTATATATATATATATATATATATATATATATATATATATATATATATATATATATATATATATATATATTGGTGAATTTATATTTAACTATTGTTGGGTCACTTGACCCACTTTTTTTTTGGTATAATAAGTTATATAAAACTAAAAATTGTGACCTATCTAAAAAATACAAATAAACCACCTTAATATATTTGGTAATAAAAAGATATAAATTAGATTTTTGAAGTCCATAAATTTTAATAGCCCAATATATTTTAATGTATTATCTAATGTGCATAGCCAAATACAATTTACAATAAAAAAAGAAAAATAAAAATGAATCACAAATCAATCGTTTCACAGCACGTTAACCTTCGATCTTCAATTCTTCATAATCGTCGATCCAATTTGACACCGCCGGTAAATATATTATACTTTCTTAAAACTAATTAAACTATGTGAAAATTTTATTTTCGATTCCAATGCTCCATGAGTATCAAAAAGTCGACAAATAGTGAACCATGTGATTTTATGTTATATATATATATATATATATATATATATATATATATATATACACACACACACACACGCATACACACACACTAGTAGCGTACCCGCGCGATGCGGCGACGACGATTTGTTTCATTCCAACGATTTGTTTCCGAATGAAATTTAGTGTCATTTCAACGGCTTTCAAATTGTTTCCTTTCGATTTGTTTCATTCCGATGATTTATTCGTTTCGGCGATCAGTAAAGAGCCAAACTTGAGCTTTACTTAATTACAAAACTCGAATGTCAGAACTCAACTTACGCTCAACCGGCTTTAATCTTCAGGATCGTGAAATAATTGGCTAAGCTTATTTGTCAGTGAGTTATCTTTTGTGTCAACATGAACTTATTTGTGGTACGTAGAGTTATCCACTGTATGGACATGAACTCATTTGGGGTTCATCAATCCTAACGATGTCAACATCCAATTACTCATTTGGGGTTTATCAATCACAGTCGAAGCTCAAACTCTTATTACGAATTATATTCTTTAAATTATGTTTAGTATTAATAAATAAAGTAATAAGTCTAAATAATAAGTAAGCTAGGAATCACAAATAATAAAGTTAGTTTACTTCTCGGTAGATTCATTGGCAATCTTTAACTAAAATATAAATGAAAAACATTCATTCACTTTTGTATCAATATTATATAAAATTTTAGATCAGTAAACCAATTAAATAACATCATTTAGATTCCAATTTCTAAACATAATAACATAAATTTAATATGAAAATAAGAGTTTTATAGTAAAAAAGAAAGACTAAATAATAATTTAAGAAGTAACATCTATGTTAAGAATATATATTACACGTTAAATTCACGTGATAAAAATTTTCAAAAATATAGTGATACATATTAGCTAAAAAATTCATATCTTCGGCTAATATAAGCGTGTTTTATTATTATTATTATTGTTAAAGATGATATAGTACTTAGTTTTATATATTTTTTTCAAACTTTTATGTTTTGTCAAATAACTTTGATGATCGTATAAAGTAAAACTATATAAAACAAAGGAATTATTTAATTATACTTATGTAAATAGAAGGATTAAAAAGATATCTTTTAAAAAGTTTAAATAAATGTGGGAAGTTGAAACATCATTCTATATTAGCCTAATAACTACTTATGATATATAAGTGTTTACTATTCAATATCATAATGTACTCTAGTTACGAAGTTATAGGCTCCTAGTTTAATACATCTATGGAGACCATTGCCCTTGGACACCTCATAATAACCATATCACCATCTTTTAAATTTAAAAATTACTTTCAAAATTACTCATATTATATCTCTTAATCTCATAATATAACATTCATTTTATAATTATAATAGTTAATTCGTTAGATTAAGCTTTCCTTTATATTAAAGGTTATTTTATTTTAATTATCATCTTATTTAAACTCCAACTCATTATCATCTTAGTTCCATAGCACCATAATATCAAACGTTTCTACTTTCAAAAGAAAAAAAATACAAATATTTTTAATTAATTATGAAACATTTTATTAATAATATAATTATAACACAATATATCTAATATATTAAGTTCTTATCTTAAATATTAGTTAGTTAATAGTTAGAAAACTAATTTGTTATTGACATGACTTTATAGATTTCAAATTAACTCAAAATATAGTTTTTTTTACTCATTAACGTGGTATCTAGTAATTTGAATTGTTGATATTAATTTGGTCAATTTTTAATGGCTCAGAACAATTTAATAAAAAACCTGAATCCATGACACAACCAAGAATAAAAAAATGGAAGAACTCACTCGCAAACTATACACTATATTTAATTTATCCACAAAGAATAAAAAGATGGTTAAACACTTTCTCAGACAAAACATAGATACATAATTAAAGATACACACATGATATATATATCATACATGAGATTTAGAACCGGAAAATCGGACCGGAATCGGAATCGAACCGGAACCGGAACCGTTAGAACCGGAATATGTAAAACCGGTCCGGGTCCTGGGTTTAAAAAATGGTTCTATCCGGGTTCCGGCTAATCCGGGTTTTGGGTCCTTCGGGTCCGGGTAACCCGGGTTTAAGAACCGGAACCGTGTTAGGAACCGGAACCAATTTTAGGGGCCGGAACCAAAGTCTATGAAAAGTTTAAAACATGCATATTTCATTTGTTTGAAGTCGGATTGACATGAGGTTTTTTCTATAATATAGTTTATAATTCTAACATGATTTTAGACTATAATTGTCATTTTTAGGTTTAAATTCATTGACTTATAGTCTCTCAAAGTCGGGATATCAAAGCTGGAAATTTTATGTTTTTCAACTTTTTTTTTGTATTCTATGATAGTTTTAAAACATGCATATCTCATTCGTTTAAAGTCGTATTGGCATGAGATTTACATAGTATATTTTATAGTTTGTACATGATTTTAGACTATAATTTTGTCATTTTGAGTTTATATTCATTGATTTATAGTTTCTCAAAGTCAGGATATCAAAGCTGGAAATTTTATGTTTTTCAGCTTTTTTTATATTCTGTGATAGTTTTAAAACATGCATATCTCATTCGTTTAAAGTCGGATTGGCATGAGGTTTTTTACAGAGTGTAGTTTATAGTTTGTACATGATCTTAGACTATAATTTTGTTATTTTTGGGTGCTTATTCATTGACTTATAGTTTCTCAAAGTCGGGATATCAAAGCTGAAAATTTTATGTTTTTTAACTTTCTTTGTATTTTGTGATAGATTTAAAACATGCATATCTAATTCGTTTGAAGTCGGAATAGCACGCGGTTTTTTCCAAAGTGTAGTATAGAGTTTGTACATGATTTTAAACTATTTTTTTGTCATTTTTGGTTTCATATTCATTGATTTATAGTCTCCCAAAGTTGAGATATCAAAGCTACAAAAAAAAATTCTCAGCTTTATTTTTATATTTTGTGAAATTTTAAAACAAGCATTCAACCAACTTTACCCGGCTCCCCGGGTTTTTCGGTTTTAGACCCACTTTACCCCGTTCCATTCGACCCACTTTGATATTTTCGGGTTTTCCGGTTCTAGACCCACTTTACCCGGTACCTTACCCGGAACAGAACCAGAACCGGTTCCTATATATCAATCCGGTTTTCGATCCTAAAAAACCTCGTTAACCGGTTCCAGGGTTTTCCGGGTCCGGGTCTACCGGTCCAGGTTTGGACCCACTCTCATCCCTACACACATGTACAACATGTCAAACACACACACACAAACAGTTAAACAGTCACCACACATAGATATCATATAACACAAAACCTTCATATTCAAATACAAATACAAATACATGAAGATCGGGAGTAAGATCTGGAAAAACAAAAAATAATTTGGATGCTGTCTTATATCAAGTACTCTGATCCTATGAATATTTCTGCATGTAAAAAAGGAAAAGCTAAGTCATTTTCTATGTTCACAAACAACATGTAATCGATAAAGACACCATGGCGATATTAGAAAGAGAGATGTGGTGAGTGGATAAGTCAAGTAGCTTAAACACTGGGGGTACTAAGAAACGATGGAACTGAGAATAAATCCAGGTTATCCTGCATCAGCATCAACATCGGTGTGGTATGGAGGCGGAGGCGGAAGCATCTGAGATTGATGGTGGAGACGGCTCGGGTATAGATATACAGTTTCGAGTGTGGTCGACACCTGGTGATATGCAGCAACACAGTAGTTGTCGTCGACGGTAAAGGTTGCTATGGATAGAGGTGGCGGTAGTTGTAACCAAGAGTGGAGATGATGTTGATAAGGGTTTTTTACGTTATAGAGAGTGCAAAGAGAAAAGTGAGTTAGGTTTTGTTTGTTTACCACTTAATGCCTCTTAATAAGAGGCACATCTGAATCTATAGGATTCAGAGTGTTTGTTTGCTGCTTAATAAATCATCTTAATTGTAAAAAGACATCTTACCGAATCAGACTTCAAAACGCATTTGAATAAAAAAATAAGATGTGCTTCCTATTTTGCCCATCGGTTCTCTCTTTCGCCTCTCAAGATCTCTATGCCTTTACAATCAACTCTCCCCTTCTCCACATCATCTCTCACCGACCTCTTCTGTAGTTGTCACCACCATCCACTGAACCACCTCCGGCTAGCGTCATCCTTTAGCCATTCGCTGGCAATACCAGGTAAACTTTTTTTGCCCTAACTTTTTCTATGGAGAAGGAGAATTATGATTCGAGCATGGAATACAAGGAACAGGTGATTCGCTATCCTCTTCAGTCATTCGACTTCTCACTGCACCTCCGTCCCCATCGTCGACCTCGCACACCCACCAGGTTCGTTTTTCTTTGATTTTTCAAATATTGATTGCTGTGAAATCTGTTCTTGAAGTTTAGGAGTTCCTTTGCCGATGATTCCTTTGAGTGTGTAATTTGTGATTTTGGTGTGTGTAATTCATTTTGTTGAAGTTAAATCTGTTCTGTGAAATCTGTCTTGATGTCTTGGTTAGTTGAAATTATTTAAGCTTAAATGGGTTTTTGAGTTACTGGATTCAAAAACTTCAAGGATATGTCCGTTGATGGCTGATTTGGTGACTCTTTAGTTGTTGCTTTGTTATTTTGAATCAATGTAGTTTGGATCAAATTGAGGTGTTTTCGGTCACCATTTGATGATTTCAGGTATGTATTAACAAGGGTGGTAACAAATGGAAAACAAGATCATCTTAGGAAGAAGATAATTGATTGCTGAAGTTATATATAACTAGTTCTTTTGACTGTCGATCGTGTTAAAAGGAAGTGGATTGCTCTCCAGTCAAGTTTAATAGCTGAAATTGTTATCAAAAGTTTGAAACAGTATTGAATGTATGTTTGTATGTTTAGCGTGTAATTATGTTAATATATAATTTTTTTCTAGCAATTGATTTTGATTTTGGAATTTTTATAATTTGTGATATACTTAAATAAAATATAACACGAAGGGTAAAATAGTTATTTTTATTATTCAGCACAACAATTCAGATGTTTCAACCAAACAATATTTAAAAGTTCAGATCTTAAAAATTCAGATCCTCTTAAAAATTCATATCTCTTAAAAATTCAGATCTTAAAATTTCAGATCCTGCCAAACAGCCCTTATAGTACGACAAAGGTTTTGTTCTAAAATAAGGAGGCGACATCAATCTTTATTTTATAGTGTGAATGCTTTATTTTTATTGGCCTAAACTTATTCGCATGGATCAACATATCTCTTATATAATCTATACCATTCAAATTAAATCTAGGGCTTTATATCTAACCTCCTTATTTTTAAGATTTTGGTCTTAAAACTTTTGGGCTTCTTATTATATATGTTTTATAAAGTACTATATATATATATATATATATATATATATATATATATATATATATATATATATATATATATTCTAATAAATGAATAGTTTTAATATTCTTTTGTCAAGTGATACTCTAATACAACTCCTTATAATATTTTGTCATGTGTCATCTAGATATATTAGACAATTCATTTCATAATTCAAATTTATATTTTTTTAATTATATGTTAAGTTTGAAGTTATAATAACTTTGTTTTGATATATCTCTTAACTAATAATTTATTTAAAATGATTTATTTAAAATAACTGATTAATAATTATAAATTTTTATTATAAAAATTTAATTAATTTTATAACCGTAATTACCACACGTCATAAACTAGCATATATATATATATATATATATATATATATATATATATATATATATATATATATATATATATATATATATATATATATTCTAACTGTATGGATGTAAGAATAATGTAGGTCAATCATTTCAATAAGGTATTTTTGTAATCTTACATTTTAATTAATACTTTTAATTTAATTAATTTGATTTCTATCCCAGTCAAATCTCTTTGTATTAAGCAAATATTTATGAATGTGTTTATTGTTATTCTATAAAACCCTACGCGACTGGAATACACAAAGCCATTGGCATTAATTTATCCCTTCTTCCTCTTAACACCTGAGGCCATATAAATCCCCCATTCAATCGCCGGCCAAAAAATGGCAGTAATCATCTTCAACGTGGGTCCATTTTAGATTAATTGAATATAAAGTATATGAGCTATGTTGGCGAGCATCACCTGCCGCGTATCAATCATCATCACGCATCACCGGTTGCTATGACAATAAACTATCCCTAGTTGCAGGTATGGTTGTATTGGGTTCTGATTTTTTTTTAATGCCAATCAATAAAGTGAATTTTCTCAAGACAAACATGTAGGAATCAGATTAATTTAATGTAACTGTCTAACCGACCGATCTTGCTTGTGGTTAATAGTTTTTTAAATATATCTCTGTTTTTGTTACTCGTTCTGGAAAAAGAATTGGAATACGGCAATATTTGATAAATTTATTTAAATATTAGATACTTGAAATCTTACGCAGGGCCGGTCCAAGACAGTTTGAGGCCCGGAGCAAAACACAAAAATAGGACCCTTTCTAATATATATATATATATATATATATATATATATATATATATATATATATATATATATATATATATATTATGGGATAATATCATAAAAAACCTTAAGTTTGGCAGAAAATGTCGGTTTTACCCTTTGGCAGATTTTTGGTTCGTTTATACCGCAAACTTGTCATTTTTTTGTCGGTTTTGTCCTTGTTACCTGCAATAACAGGTTTCCAGGTTACTATGAATTATTTTTTGCGAAAAAACCCTTAAGTTTACAAATATTTTGCAAAAAAACCCTTAATATTATAAACATATAAAATATAAATATATATTCAAAATTTGATAAAACTAAATAGTTTCTACTGAAACATATTTTTTAGCTTTACATATGGTAACTTTTATATTGGTTTGATATAAACTTTTTATATTTAAATTTTAAAAAAGTTACCTACTTTTATCAAAATTTGAATATATTTCTTAATAAATACTTCAACTTTTCAAAAACAAAGTTAAAAAACATTTGTTAGTTAATAATTAATTATGCTAAAATAGTTAATATGAATAATATGACATCAAATACATTCAATTAATTTTTTTAAAAGGTAAATAAAAATATTTTATATGTTTAAAAAGTTTGTATTTCAGAAATACTAACGTATCGTATTTTTCTATGTTTAAATACATAATAATATTATCATATTTTTTTTATAAAAATATAATAAAAATTTTAAACATCATAAATAAATATAAACATTTTAAACATATAAAATATAAATATATTTGTCTAATTTATTATATAAATATATTTATTTTTATAAAAAATATGATAGTTTATTATTTCTGAAATACAAACCTTTTAAAAAAATAAAATAATTTTATTTTTCTTTTAAAGAAATTAATTGAATGTAACTAATGTCATATTATTATTAGCTAACAGACGTTTTTTGATATTGCTTTGAAAAGTTTAAGTATTAATTAATAAATATATTTAAATTTTGATAAACCTAGGTATTTTTTAAAATTTAAATATAAAAACTTTGTATCGAACAAATATAAAATTTACCATACATAAAAATAAAAATATGTTTCAGTAGAAAACTATTTAGTTTTATAAAATTTTGAATATATATTTATATTTTATATGTTTATAATCTTAAGGGTTTTTTTGCAAAATATTTGTAAACTTAAGGGTTTTTTCGCAAAAAATAATTAATAGTAATCTGGAAACCTGCTATTGCAGGTAACAAGGGCAAAACCGACAAAAAAATGACAAGTTTGCGGTATAAACGAACAAAAAATCTGCCAAAGGGTAAAACCGACATTTTCTGCCAAACTTAAGGTTTTTTATGACATTATCCCATATTTTAATAACTTCAAACAAACAACTAAAACTTATATTCAACACTAAAAAAAATGTTTCTATTTGTATGTTGTTTCATCCAACCCACCTTTATCACAAAGATATACATCACCACTACTAAAACTTACCCTTCAACTTAAGGTTCATAACTGAACTATCTGAAATTAAGTTTCTATTAAAAACAATTAAACAAAAAAAATAAAAATGATTGATTTTTCCAAAAGATAGCATGATACAGAGTGTAAGAGTGTAGTAGATCATTGGACATTGCATAAATTCCCAACAAATACTAACGATCTACTTCGATCACATTTTTCTTTTTTCACTTACATTGCTTTAAAAGCCTTTTTCGCTGTCATCTATAACAACATCATCATCAATTCATTAACATGCATACCTATAATCATAATTAAAAATACAAAAAACTTGCCTAAAATGAAAATGCATCATGCTCTTGTTCTAGGCTTGCACCTAAATTCAGCCAAAAGTGAAATATGATCTGAAGACCATTCACAATCAGAAGGTCGAATACTCCTCCGATTCTACATAACACAAAATTTTGAAGTTGAAAAAAAGATTCATAGAAAAAATCAAATTTCAAACAAGAATAAGAAATTTCAAGAATGCTATAAACTAGAACTTACAGAGACATATAATCAGTTTCGTCTCAAATTTAAGTATTCTCGATTTTGTCTCAATTTCAAGAAGATTTTGAGTCTGAGTTACTCTCGATTCTAGATTCTAGTTTCTCAGTCACCGATGCTATTTTAGACAAAGAAAACTTGATATCGAAAATAAGAAGGGTAAGAATGGATTTCAGTTTTCTGGAATCCTGAAAAGATGGAAAAGCAATTAGACTTTGGATGCTTTGGTTCTCAGTTCTAGTATGGTACGTGACAATGTGGTTGTTTGGACAAACTTAAAAAATCATAAAAAATGGAGATTGGAGAATAGGAGAAGAAATTGTTCACTTTAAATCTTGAATAAGAAAAAATAAATTAGAGAAGAAATGGATTCACTAACCATTGTTTCTAGATTCTAAAGAAGAGTCGTTTGGATTTCCCATAGAAATCGATTAATTTTCGAAGATCAATTACGCCTTGGAACTTGGAAGTCGGACGATGCACGCTTTCTCTCTTGTATCGATGCAAATATCGGTTAATTAGAGTTTTAGGCTTTCAAAATCTAGCCCAATAGGCTTAAAACTAATGGGCTAATACCATATAACCAATATAACAAGTGTAATTAGAGGCCCTTTGGCATTTGGGGGCCCGGGGCGGTCGCCCAACTTGCCCAGGCCTATGGGTCGGCCGTGATCTTACCATGGTTGTTGCGCATCCTGTATAGATAGGAGAGAGACAATACACTCTGTAACTTTATTAGGGTTGTTATGGGACTACATATTGAAAACTTTATTTGGGCTAAATCAAATTCAAAATAAATAAAATGGATTTCCTTGAAAGCTATTAGGCAATAACCCAACATGCCGCTAATGTTTCTTGCATATGTTTTGAAATTATATTCTTTTGAACAAAGAAAATGGATAATATTGTTAGTATGTTCAAGTTTTCTTTCCAAGGTTTTAACTTTTTTATTTGAGAAAGGATTAGCTTTTCATTGTATCAATTTACATATTTGAAATTTCATTAATAACATGTGCTCCAACGAAGGAAAAAGAACTAATCATATATTAAAATAAAGAATTTTTCAACATGCATTTTAGTTCATGAAGTATTTGGTTTACATTTATCATCTTATAAATTATGATTTTTGTGCATTACTTGTTTCATCATGAAGGAAAAAAAAATTTAAGAAAATTTGATGGTGTTCAATCACTGGTATTCTTAAAATATCATTCTTATAAATGGTTTTTCAAATACATGTTTGTATATGGGAAGGGTTTCATATTTTGTAATAGTATGTCATTATTTCTTATATAATAGTATGGTTATTTTTATCTATGGTTTGGTTTTCAATTCTATAGGAAATTGCATTCTGTAACCAAGCAAGAATACAACTTCCGGTAGAAGGATATCAAGCGGTCAAATAGGCTCGCCCCAAGGTATAATTCTTTCAGAATAAACTACCTGAATTTATTTATCAGATTATGAAATTCTGAAAGAATATAAGTTTATGATAATTTTTAGTGAAAATGTACCTACTTGCATTTGTTATTCTTTCAAAATAGCTTGAAGAAGGAATCAAAGATTGATCTTACAAGAGAGAGAGAGAGAGAGAGAGAGAGAGACTTGTAATAATGTTCAATAACAAGTTACATTCTTATGAAAATACATCATATTTTCATAAGAATAGTTGTAAACAAGTCGATAATTTGAACCATTGAAGAAGGTTAAGTGTATCTGTTCAATAATTATATATTTAAGAATGCTATTCTTAAGGATTTTATTCATTTTCATGACATTTTGTTAGATTATGCATAATTATGTTAAAGTGTATCTGACTAACAGTCTGTAAGAATATTTATGAATTTGTATTTAAGTTCAGATACATATATATATATATATATATATATATATATATATATATATATATATATATATATATATATATATATATATAATATTGTTATTATTCAATTGTAGGTTCAAAAATTTTGTTATTATTTAATAATATTCTAATATTACAAAACAATCACATATAACATCATTCTAACAAAATAACATTAAGATAAAATTAAAATTGAATTAATTAGTTAAATAAATTAGAATTTAAAATTTAGATAATCAAAAATTATTTAAAATCTAAAAATTTCTTTTTTAAGTTTTAGTTTCCTAATTTGAAAGTAATTGAAATGTACAATTTTACCATTCTTTTAATTAAATGGTATTATTCTATTTTTTTAATTTAATAATATGGATAAATATCTTTCTTAGAATAATTATAATGATTGATCCACAATCTTTCGTACATCCACACAATAATTAATTAAAACATAATAACTTAGGCATATATATATATATATATATATATATATATATATATATAATATATATATATATATATATATATAAGGTTAGGTTCATGTGAGACGGCCTAATTTTGTGAGACCGTGAAACACATTTTTTTATTTTTTTTAGTTAATTCAAGTTCCGAAAATAATATTTAGAAAAAGAATTTTTTGATGTTTCCATTTATTTTGCATTTTAAAATTATTTTTAGAATATGTACAGTGTAATATTCTATTTAGAATATTTCACGTATTTAAAAAAAAAAGATTTTCTTTTTTTAGTTAATTCAAGTTCCGAAAATAATATTTAAAAAAAGAATTTTTAGATTTTTCCATTTATTTTGCATTTTAAAATTATTTTTTAGAATATGTCAGTGTAATATTCTATTTAGAATATTTCACGTATTTTTCATAAAATAAAACGGGATTTTTTTATATTTTTTTTAGTTAATTCAAGTTCCGAAAATAATATTTAAAAAAAGAATTTGTGGATTTTTCCATTTATTTTGCATTTCAAAATTATTTTTAGATTTGGTCTCACGGTCTCTCAAAATTAGAATGGTCTCAAATGAACCTGAACCTATATATATATATATATATATATATATATATATATATATATATATATATATATATATATATATATATATATATATATATATATATATATATATATATATATATATATAGGTTCAGGTTCATTTGAGACCATTCTAATTTTGAGAGACCGTGAGACCAAATCTAAAAATAATTTTGAAATGCAAAATAAATGGAAAAATCCACAAATTCTTTTTTTAAATATTATTTTCGGAACTTGAATTAACTAAAAAAATATATAAAAAATAAAAAAAAAATCTGTTTTTTTTTTTTTTTTTTTTTTGAAAAATACGTGAAATATTCTAAATAGAATATTACACTGACATATTCTAAAAAATAATTTTAAAATGCAAAATAAATGGAAAAGTCTAAAAATTCTTTTTTTAAATATTATTTTCGGAACTTGAATTAACTAAAAAAAATAAAAATAAAAAATTCTATTTTTTTTGAAAAATACGTGAAATATTCTAAATAGAATATTACACTGTACATATTCTAAAAATAATTTTAAAATGCAAAATAAATGGAAAAATAAAAAAAAAATTTTAAATATTATTTTCGGAACATGAATTAACTAAAAAAAATAAAAATAAATAAAAAAATGTGTCTCACGGTCTCACAAAATATAGATGGTCTCAAATGAACCTAATCCTATATATATATATATATATATATATATATATATATATATATATATATATATATATATATATATATATATATATATATATATATATATATATATATATATATATATATTGCATTCTTTACTTGTTAGCAATAAAAGCCCTAAAAGCTAATTAATTGCCCCAAATTGACAAGCAAAGGATCTTTACACACGCTATATATATCAAAATTCAAAAAATACAAATGTGGTTTTCGTGTGCACATCTTCAGCAGCTTTCAGGGTGGAGCGAGAGAGATTTTCAACAAGTTTCAGGTGGATATCAGGGGTGCTGACGGAGTTGGGTGGCCGGAATGGCGAGTACGAGTGGGACCAAAGATGAGTTGGGTCCACCGAGGTCGTTGTCAAGGAGGATGATGAGGATTTCCGCTATGGATGAACCTGATGATGCCGATGTTATTGTTGACAGTGAGCTTGTCCCTTCTTCCCTTGCTTCTATTGCTCGTATCCTTCGTGTTGCCAATGAGATCGAGAAGGATAATGACAGAGTTGCTTACTTGTGTATGTTTCCCCTTACTATGTTTTTCTCATCCTTTCCTAAGATGCCAAATTTTTTATAATTTGTTGTGTGTGGAAATGAGTTTTTAAAGTGATTCAGTAGAAAAATATTTTTTTCTTTTATAAATATATTGATTAAGACTAGATAGGTATGTAACTTTTCTTCTATAATATATATTGATAAAGACTTTATTGATTAAAATGAGATAGTTATGTAAGTTTGCTTCTATAAAAGGATGAATCAGAATAATAATTATTAGTTTTAATTAGAATAGCACATCAGACAGATCCATGTATTATTAAAAAAAAATCATGGTATCTGGGTGCGTGTGCATGGCTTATAAGGAGTTGCTAGCTACCTAAGGGGATTCAAACCATGCTGCATGAGATACTAAGTCGTAGGTCCTACCTCTTAGGGTCTTTTGGTGAGTCTGTTATCATGAGATGAAAAAATGGAAGAATCTTGGAGTTACTTAAGTTTACTTCTGCTTGAAATACGTTTGATTAGTTTAATTAGAAAATAACTTTTGTTTCAAGTTTGCAATGTATAAGTGTGATTTTAGTTACCGTAAAATTTGATTCCTATATTCTTTAGGGCAAAAGGGACATGCATAGAGATTAATTATGATTAATAAAAATGAAGATGAGTTGGTACAAACAGAGATGCTAAATGCTGCATTGTAGAAGTAAAGCGAAAATAAAGAAAAGATAGTAAACTATCATCTCATCAAAGTACATTAAGATAGACTTGAGATTATTTCCATAAGCAACCAAACCTAACGAGACTATTTATTAAAAACTAGTTTCACTTTTCTCATTAAAAACTAGTTTCTCTTTTCTCTTCATGAACAATTCTACAACCAAACCCAATTTTTTTACGCTCATGATTAGTAATCATATCATACAAACTCACCCCAAATTTTTAAGTATATAAGAAGAATACGAAAAATGAATATATCAACAATATTATCATTTTGTAGAAAATGTTTTTACTATATTTTAGTATATTTTATTTGTTTATTTATAAATATAACATCTGATATTTCATTTATTTTATTAAAAAGTAAATTTAAAGTAAAAGTGAGAGAGAGAGAGAGAGAGAGAGAGAGTCCAACTTTGTGTATGGTGGAACAAACGTGTTGATGGGTTTTTGTGATTTTTCTTTTTTAATCCTTTTCACACAGATCTTTTAGTTATTAATGGGAATAGTCTAAGGGGTCAATAACCAAATTTTGAGTGTTTGTGGCAGAAGGAGGGCGGGAATTGTGAGTAACTGAAAATTTTGCATAAAATGTGAGGATCGTTAAATAATTATGAATGAGATTTCTCGTGAGATTCAAGAATGGGTACCATGGTGTATGTTTTTTGTCGATGACCTTATGTTGGCGTAGGAATGAGCTAGATGTTAAGTAAGATACATAGAAGGTGTAGTTTAGAAGAAAAGGGGATATGATCAGCTAGTCAAGCCTCAAAATATCTATAGTCAAGCCTCAGAAGAATATAGTGGTGTAATTTCTATATTGGAAAATGGTGAAAAGGCATAATTAGGCATTAGTGAGCTTGGTTTTAAAAGCGTGATGCGCTTCGATGCTTTAAGGTCCCAGAGGCCCAGAGTGGGCATCACAAACATGAGAAATGTGAGGCCCACAACTACTGACTAGTGTGAAAATGAAACTAATAACCCCTAATATCATCATCATCACTCATCACTCATCTTAGTTATCAACCTAAGCACAATGATATCTTCCTCATTAATACAAAATATAATACTACCTTTTTTCATCTCGTGTTCATCAACCGACACAACTCTATTGAGTGCCTTGGATCTAGACCTGACAATGGAGCGAGTTTGAAGCGAATCGACCTTGATCCAAACCCATTTAACAAATTTCAAAATATGATCCAAACCCGCTCCGTAACCCGTAGGGTTTTGAATAATCAAACCCATATCCTTATCCACCGAATCAACAGATATCCAAACCCACCCCGTAACCCGTAGGTTTTTTGAATAATAAAACACATTTTATTTAAATCATAAAATCAAATTTATTAAATAAAACTAAGTTTTGATTTAGAAAACACATTATGTACTCGAGGACTTTCTATTGGAATTAAAATCCTTATTTTAGTTACTTCCGATTGTTTTTTGAACGTCGATTGCATTGATAGAGAATAGAAATTACAAACTTTCTTCCGGTTGATAAATAACCTTATTGATTTATAAATGAAATTGGTGATTACATGATGAAATATAAAGGAAATGAAATCATGAATCTTGGGAGAAGAGTAGAAGACTGGAAGTCTAGAAGTTGAGTCCTTGACTCCTATGTAAAAACAATTTAGTCTTTCGTCTTTTCTCTTTGGATTTGTAATTGGAATTTAATGTAAACTTTAGGCAATATAAAATATAAATTTATATTTCTAAAATTTATATGGGGCGGGTTATAAACGGAGCCGATCGGTGCTGATCCATACCCGACCCTTTTAATAAAAGGGTTAGCGGGTACGGTTCGTTAACAGGTAAACGGATCAAAAACTATGCTCCAAACCCATATAATTGTTAAGGATTTGGATCGGATCAGGGTCAAAACCCGCTCCATTGCCAGGCCTACTTGGGTCCTTACTAGATCCAACTACATCTTTAATTATATCATCTATTGAAGCTCTAGTAAAACAAAATAACCGTACCCAAAGACAATGGCTACAACATTCCAAGTCAAATCATCACCTTCAAACACAAAATTATCATCCTTCTCTTCCTCCATACACCCCATCAATTTCTCATTTTCTTGTTCATTTCATGTAAAGTCCTGTGGGACCCCGTTCCCGTGGGGTCCCCATCCCGTTTGGGAGAATTTTTTTTAAAAAAAAAATCGAGGACGAGGACGGGGGTGGGGGAAAGGTTAACCCCTGTTTTAATTTCAGGGGCGGGGGCAGAGGTAGGCACTATCCGTCCCGTTTCCCCCCGTTGACATCCCTATATGATAGGAATAGCAATGTCATTTGTTTTGTATCTAAAATCTAGGAGCATCCACAATGGTGAGTTCAATGAAAAAGTTGAATGAGGTGGCAAATCTGGGTGTCATTCAATCGATGAAACTCTACCATTTTGAGATTTCACATTGGCATTCAATGGGTTTAGAGTTCAGTGTTCATTGAACTCTTCAATCAAAAAAAGAGTAAAGTTTTTAATTCTTAAATATATATATATAATAAATTAAATTTTGTAATATTCTATTAAACTTTATAAAGTTCAATGCATTGTAGGGAGAAAAAATAATAGAGTTTGTATAGATTGTAAAAAAATGATGTGGCAATCCATTGAACTCTATGGAGTTTAATGCATTGTGGATGCTCTAAGCATAGTTGAATTTCACATACACTAGGCCATTTAATCTAGCTTGTTCCAATCTACTCCTTTTTTATGTGAAGCTATGATGAAAAATAAATAACATTAAATATTTTACAGTGTATCAATAAGAATAAAATAACATAAAATGTCATAATATATAATTAGGAAACTTATGTATTGATACTCTCCAAATTCTCTCACAACTTTTAGCACCACATGTCAAACTAATGAATTACACAAAAAAGGCTTTCAGGTTGGGAGCCGAAGATCCAAAAGATATCCACCACTCAACTGTAGGAAACAACATTTGAAACATATACATAATTATATCTATCACACAAACTTTACAATTTAATACCTAATTAATCAAATATGAACTTTAGTGAAAAAAATAACATAGTGGTCTCGTCTTTCTCTATTTTCATTTGCATACAAAATAAACCTTCATAATTTTTACACAAGGATAGTTCTTTAGAAATCTTTTCTTGATTTTAGCATCCAGAACACAATGCATCCATAACATATGTTATATTGGTACATGCAAAGGTTGAGACACTTGGCATTCCCACCTATGATCCATAATCTAAAACATTCTTTTTGGTACTACTCTACTTTTTTAGGAAAAGTATTTGAAATAGCCTCATTGGCTCTATCCATGAACTCATAAATATAACCTATGGCCGAATTTATGTGAACCATTCTAAGGACCTTAACAAGCCATCTCTGTCAACTTAAGAGCATAAACAATATTTCTCCAAAATGATTGCCGTAGAAAATATGATTGCATATTTTCCCCATTGCTTCCTAAGACTACCCTTCTAGAAAATATGATTGCATCGTTTTTGTAACACCCCAAATTTCAACCCAAAATTTTCAATTAAAAATTTAAGTGTTTATTCAAATCACAAATACAAAATCTTAAATAGGACCGTTTAATTTTAAAACATTTATCAGAGTATCGTCAGTTATCACGTGTACAAGTCTTCCATGGATATGATGCAATCGATTCATGCCCCTCCTTTATTATTAGAAAACCTGAAATTTTAAATCGCAAATCGTAAGCACAAAGTTTAGTAATTCCACAAAATACCATACACAACACATTACAAATAAACAGTTATGGGTTATCAGCAACCCTGGAGATTACCCAAAGTCTCAGTGGGCAAACAGCACGCCTCATGGGTTACCAATAACCGTAGAGACTACCCGAAGTCTCAGTGGGCAAACAACACGCCATGTGAGTTATCAGCAACCCTGGAGACTACTCAATGTCTCATCATACACAATATCACATATAATAATAGCAACAAATAAGACCCAGTTGGTTAGCATGTATATACACAAATAATCATGCAAGAGTCACAAAGACAACAAGTATGCTACATACGCAAGTTAGCGTGCCAGCATTGGTGCCTTCGACTTACAAGAACAGTGCGAAAACTCACCTGAATCGAAGAACTTTGAAACATTACGATATGATCCCTTTTCTGCACTGGTTGCCCCCGTGAATCTACTAACACCAGATCCGGATAAAATCTTAATTAATAACCCACAATCCTCAAGTCAAAAGTCAATGGCCAACGAAAGTCAAATATTTAGGTTGAGTATGCCTGGTGTACTTAGCTCATACGCATGGCATATTCACCATCCAGGATCAGGACCCCATACAAGTACGTGGAGTGTACTTAAATGTACGCCCAGTGTACTCAGTCAGATGACATTTTTCCATTAGGTATTTTCACTTAAGTCATTTCATCCAACGCTCGACTCTAGTCCCACAATATTATTTCAAGTCATAAAGTTTCCACCTTTATGACTTTTCATGTCTAGAAAAGGTCCAAAAGCCAAAACCTTAACTTATTAATCCATTAAGACATCATGACACTTGCATGGAAGGAATAGAAGGACCAAGATCACATTTTTATGGATCCTAATAGTTCCATAATGGATAAAGTTTCCAATTTTATCCATTAGAATGGTCTAAACCACCAAGATCTGGTTTTTAAGTCTCAAAGGGACCAATAGAGCATCTCTTTCAACTTAATCCATTAAGTCCAAGTCTCCAACCTTTATATCTGAATCAATATGATGATCAAAAGGATAAATTTTCAACTTTATCCATAACAATGTCACAAACTTTTAAAATCTAAACTTTATGCACTAAAGTGACCAAAAGCTCATAACACCAAAGACTAACTAGATCTATCAAATGCATCATCAAGATTCAAACTTTATACCTTTAGAAGAAAGCTCAACGTGAACAAAGTTTGGATCTACAAGATCTAATGCAACCAACAGTTCTCCAAAGAGCTCATTCTTCTCTAAGATGCACTAAGAACATTCAAAGCACTCAATATCACCTTTTTTTTCTCAAAAGTCTCAAACTAGGGTTAGGGGTTTCATGGGAGGGTGTTGGATATGTGGAGGCTGAGAATGGAATAGGTTTGGGAAAGTTAAGGAGCTTAAATAGGGTTTGGGCACTAATTGTGTACGCCCAGGGTACTTAGGGATGCCCTAGTACGCCCAACATACTTCCCCGTACTCCTAATGTACGCAGCTTAACCGAAAACCGTCCTAACTTCAAACAGTCAAAACTTTCTTTGTTTCAACTTTTATTTCGATGATCTTTATATACAAGGAAAGGTATTGAGGAGCTCTACAACCCTATCTAATTACTTTTGACTTAAAACACATCGAACTAAAATCTATAATTCATAAAAGAAGTCTGAGACACTACTTTTCCCATTTTACCCTTTGACTCCAAAGCACAAACCAAACTCTTAGATCATATAATCTATATTACCCACATCCGCATGGGTCTAAACCTCTCTTTCCCAAAGCCTAAAGTCTTATGATACTTGATCGTCGGGTCATGGCCCCGAATTATGAAATGACTCGAAACAGGTTATTATAATTTTTCTCAAATTATTTTTATGCTTGTAAATTTGTGAAAAAGTGATGAATGGTGTTGGACAGTGGCGGATCCAGAAAGAAAATTCAGGGGTTGCACAGTTTTTTTGGGGGTTTCCCTATTAGAAAAAAAACTCATTTCTGGAGGTAGTTTCCTTTACAAAATTGGGAATAAAACAACGAGTCTAGACAAAATTCATAATTACCAAACTTTGTGGTGGATTGCCAACAAATAATTGACAAATTTGTGATAGATTTCTGACAGATTTATGATGAATTTAGACGAATATTCACTATATTTACATTTGACGGGAAAGTTTGAGGAGTACTCTTGCACTACCCCTTGCTACAAAGTACATCTGCTCCGGATGTTGGAGAGCTATAAAATTTAATATAAGATGATATTAGAATAGAGTAAAATAATAAGAAATTCATAAATGGTTAATAAAGTGTTAACAATCACAAGCTAACAGAGTAATAATAGCAGGTATATGCAAGGTTCTTTAATTAGTAAACTTTTTAATCAAGCTTACAAGACCAGTATGGGTATATATATATATATATATATATATATATATATATATATATATATATATATATATATATATATATATATATATTTCGCTGGGTTCAACAAGAAACCATTTTAAACCTTAGAACCAAGGAACCAATATTTTCTCAAAATTTAGAGCAAATTTTTCATTAAAAAGAAAAAAATAAAAATATAGATATTCATTACTTTTTATCCTTCATCCATTGATATCAAATTTGATAAAACAAATTATATGTTCATATTCACATTTTGAATTTGTTCAGATTCACATTGTGAATATGTACAGATTTGCCCTGTGAAATCTATGTAGATTCACACTATGAATCTATGCACATTCATGCAGTGGATTTATACAAAATTAATGATTTGTAGTGCAGATTCACATTGATTCACAATGTGAATCTGAACAGATACAAAAAAAATTATCAAATTTGATATTAATGGAAAGAAGATAAAAAGTTATGAATTTCTATATTTTTAGAATTTTTTTCGATAAATAATAAAATCTAAAACTTAAAAAAATAATGGTTTTTTTGTTCTATGGTTTAAAATGGTTCCTTGTAAAACTTTTGTCATATATATATATATATATATATATATATATATATATATATATATATATATATATATAGTAGGTGTGAGACACGTGTATTATACAGGCTGATTTAAAAAAAAGTAAATATTAAATTAAAGTGTAACAGAAAACATTTTTTAATGTACAATTTAAAATAAGAAATGAACAAATGTATTTATGGCAATTTAGTATCATATATATATATATATATATATATATATATATATATATATATATATATATATATATATATATATGATATTTAATAGTTTAGATATATAGGTATATGATTTTAATTTTAAAAACTGAAACAAATCAAAAATTAACAAGTGGATAATATTTATTTTAAAAATACCACAAAATAACAAATGTCAAAACTAATGAAAGATTGAAAAGATACGGTTACTCAAATCACTTTTGAACAATAGGGATTTTTTTGTCAATCAACGCAATATGCCGCACATCGAGTCCGAGATGTGGTCTTTTAGATTCCAATAACTTCGTACAAAGTTAACAACAAAATAAAATTAATAGTTTAGTACAAAGTTAACAACAAAATAAAATTAATAGTTTAATGCTCAGCACAATGTAAATTAAATAATAATAATAATAATAATAATAATAATAATAAAGGATTAAGTTACCTAAATCTATTCTTTACGTGCTTTAATGTAAGTTGATGTGTTATTTGTGATAACTTGTATAACATATTCTTTACCTGTTTCAACGTAAGTTGATGTGTTACTTCTGATAAATTGTGTAGGATTATCCTTTTTAACATCTTCAACCATGTCATAAGGAACACCAAAAAACAAGTTCACATCTTTTGAAACCTTACATACATCCATGGATTTCACGAACACCGATCCCAACAGAAAATTCGCTAAAAAGCTTATTATACATTTTTCCTCACTGAATTGTTCCACCCATACGACATGATCAAAAAACTTTTTTGTGTCCATTATTTCTTTGACTACTTCTTTCTTTAGAAATAGAACCCTTAGCTCATACATGCTAGTTGATTTCATTTTCCGGCCAAATCATACAATTTCTTCTACCATGATATTAAGGTGGTGTTTTGTTTTTTTAGAAAAGCTTTTTTTTAGCACTTGTGTCTGCGAGAGGAAAACATTTATATTTACACATTCTTACAGACTGTTTGTTTTTTTGAAGACCGTGATCGTCAAAACATCTAACATTATATTCTTCAAAAATATATGGACCATAATTTGCGAGTGCATGTAAAGACATTTTCGCAGACATCCTCTAGTAGGGTTGTGCATGGGTCGGTTTGGGTTGGTTTTGACCTAAACCCAACCCAACCCATAAATGGTCGGTTTCTAGGTTCCGAGGTCTAGTCGATTCAGTTTCTTGGGTTCCGAGGTTGGTTTGGGCGGTTTTTCGGTTTCTTGGGTACAACCCATACATTCACGGGTTTTGGGTTTAAACCCATGGGTTTTGGGTTTTAACCCATTTTCCATAAATGAAGCAAAAAGTTAAATAGTTTAAAAAAACACCAAATTTAAGTTAAATACTTCAAAAAACATGAGTCTTACAACAAATAGTTTATTACAAGTTACAACCAAAGCCTAAAATAGTCTATTACAATTTACAACAAAAAAAACAATCAAGTATGAGATGGTTTCTCGGGTTGGATGGGTCGGTTTTTCGGTTTTAATTATGGGTCGGTTTCTGGGGTTAGATGAGTTGGTTTCTGGGTAAAAACTGAAACCGAACCCAATTTTTCGGTTTTTAAAAAATTCAAATCCTAATCGTCGGTTTTGCTTCGGTTTAGGTTTTTTCGGTTTCGGTTTTGTCGGTTTTAATCGGTTCTCGGTTTATTGGTTTGGGTTTGCTCACCCCTATCCTCTAGGCCAAAAAAGAAGAAAATGTATAGCTTGAAAATTTTACGTCACTCTTTTCTTTCAAACACCCCCAAACCTATAATGAATTAATATATGAAAGTTTAATAGCATTCTTATATATATATATATATATATATATATATATATATATATATATATATATATATATATATATATATATATATATATATTAAGATCAAAGTTGATTTTATATTATATTATTTTTTTAATATTACAAATAAAACGAAAATAACGATATATTAGAATAAAAATGGTTCTAAAATAAGATTTAAGAAAATTAACAAAAATAACTGTTGAAACTTATTCTTAAATTAATGAGAAATTAATCATTTGTGTGAAAAATGATTGGTAACTTTTGAAAATATATCGTCAATAAATATTCTAAATTTAAGAAAATGTTAATAATTTATTATTAAAATTTATGTTTTATCATTAAGTTTTGAAAATCAACTTAATTACTAGATTAGGATGAAATACAAAACAATGTCATTTATTACACACCATATTAAGAAAAAATTTAGTTTTTGTTTTAGAAATATATGAAATGAATAATTTAAAAAAAAAATTGTTATTGTGGTTGTAGGAATTATATTCCAATGTTTATATTCCAATGTTGTAAAGTGTAATTATTTAAACTTCAATGTTGAAAAAATCTTATAAGTTTAAAAAGTCAGTTTATTTTAGCAATCTGTAAAAGTTAAAAAAACAAACGGTCTTTTTCTTACAAGTTGTAGACGTTTGATTCATCTTTTCTTCTAGAGATATTTATGGATGTGGTCAATCGATATCTATGGATGTAGTCAACAGATTAGATATATTTTACCTCTTAAAATACATATACTTAAAACTATCGTCAACATATTTAAAACTTAAAACAAAATAAAACATCTAAAAACAACCTATAACATCTAAAAACAGCATATAACATTAAATACAATATAATAAAACAACACTATAAACAAAAACATGTTTAAAAGGAATACTTGCATCGTAAAACAATATTCCCATTTGATGACACATGTTCTCCCTTAGTTCTTTCTAACACACATAATTTATCATTTGTTCTCTCCCGCCTTTCCCATCTTGTCTACCTTTAAATGCATCTTCGTGATTTGGGGTGAAATACATATCGATGGGCCCTTTTTGTTTCTTTTTAAGATGTAGTATGACACTACCTTCACTTTCCCTTTTTGATGATACTTCAACACAATCTTCTTCTTCATCATCGTACTCATCGTCAACTTGTTTCATACTTGATAGCGTTTAAATAATTCCCTTAGATGCTTGTCTTTTTATCATACAATCTTTTATTTCTTTCCGTACATATTACGCACATCTCTTACAATCAAGGACGTTTCTAAAACCTCCAACGAATTGTTGTTTTAAATGGTATACACCTCACTTATCAACTTTTGAACAAAAGTTACATGTAAATTTGTTTCTAATCTTAGGGTCTTGGACAATATATTTTCCTCAAGGTCTTTATTAAGTTTAGGTGAAGCATTTGCATTTTCACGATCCATAGAACTATAAACTAAGTATAGACTATAAAGAATGAAGAAAAATTACCACATGAAAGAGAAGTGGTGAAGCACTAAAGCAGTCAAACACCCAACGCAAACTCACAAAGAAAAATATTTTCTTATTGATTACACCGGAAAGAACTAAGACAGTAAGAAGAAGTCATGCAAGACCTAAACTTATTGTTTATACTACTTGAGATTGAAAGAATAATAGAAGATATTGGCTTATGAGTGATGAATTGATGAAAACATTGCATGGATTAATAGGTATGATCACTTTAAAATAATAATAGGAAAAAAAACATTAACCGAGTTATAATCGATATTATCACGTCACATATATAAGATCCATATTGTCAATTATGATCCATATTGCTCATTGATGATTAATAAATGGAAAATTAGGTCAAAAAGTGAGGAAAACTTGAATGAGTATGACTCCTCGAGTCCTTGCCTCCTTAGCCCATGGTAGTTGCTCCATCCTTTGGTGGTTTGGGCTTGGGATTTGAAATTAAAAGAAACACGATTGGGAACCTTAAAAACTATAGTTCTAATAAAAGGGTTATATTATAAAATGGAGCGGATCAGTAGACGGTAATGATCCATACACAACCCTTTTAATAAAAGGGTTAATGGGTATGGGTCTATAATGAGTAGACAAAAATTAAGATCCAAACCCTTATGATTCTTATCAGTTTAGATCGAATCAAGGTAAAAACTCACTTCATTCCCAAGTCTAGCATTATGGTTAAATAAATAGCACATACATGAGTTCTACAAGAAGGTTCAAGGATGTTGTAAGGCCTACTATATTGTATGGATTCGAATGTTAGCCTATTAAGAATGAATACAAAAGGAACTTAGAGGTCGTAGAACCAAGGTTGTTGAATTGGACATATGGAAAAACATTATTGGATTGGATAACAAACCCAATAATCACAAACTCATTGGAACTAATAATAATGCCTAATATAATGAAATTTTAGTAAAGGAAGTGAAAGAAGGACAGGACACCCGGGAAGGAAGTGAGCAGATAGCGTTAGGTTAGACTTGAAGAAGTGGCTCTTATCGAGAAGACATGACCTATGACAGGAGAGTGTGGAGACTTAGAATCATGATAGTGGAGTAGTCTAGATACTAGCTTTCTTTTCACTACTTTTGCTTGTCGTGTGACTTTTACCATCTAGTTATTATTCCCTCTTACTTTTTAGCTTGTATTTCTAGTATATTCTTCATGATTTATTGCTAGTCACGTAATACTATTTATTTTTCCATTGTGGGTCTACTATTTCCATGTGTAGAGTATCCTCTGTTGTACGCTCGTGTTTTTTTTTCTTTATTTCCTACTGGTTTATAACCCGTGAGCACCACAGATTAAAAAGGTAAAAAAAATTTAATTAAATTATAAAGTAATTATTGTGCAATAATAAAAAAAAAATAATTTAATAAATTAGGCAATAAATATTACAAATAAATTTTTTGTTGATGTGTTTGATATGTGTAAAATGGAGGAGTGAATTAGTGGAAATTTAATTAATGAGGAAAAACCTTAAAATGACAAGTGTCAAATAATTAACGTGAAGCTCTAATTGATTGACACGTTGCAAATGTGCTACTCTTTTATTAGGTAGGGAGAGGCGAAAGGTCATATATAGAAGCAATCATCTACCCTCGAATAGAGGTTTCCTATAATAAAAAAAAGTGTCATTTTGTTGATTTTATGCAATCACATATTCATGGTGACACTTCTTTATTTATTATGAATAATTGACTAATACACAACATGGTGGTTATGCTTGCTTGTTAGTTGTACTACATTTCCCATAACATTTTATGCCTTTAATTTGTTATATTAGGCCGATTTCATGCATATGAGAAGGCCTATAGGATGGATCCTACATCAAGTAGACGTGGTGTTCGCCAATTCATGACCTACTTGCTACATAGACTTCAGAAGGTGCACATTATAGTTTCACTGTTTTTTTTTTGTCACGGTTTATCATATTATACTAATTGCATCAGGATGATGACACCATTTTAAGCTAAATTCAACGTATTTTATAAATTCTAATGAAATATTCAAATGTTCTATTGGTGTAGGAAGAAGAAACGACAAAGCCTCGACTAGCAAACACTGATCCTAAGGAGATCCAGAAGTTCTACC
Organism: Lactuca serriola; assembly: GCF_051521515.1. Lineage (NCBI taxonomy): Eukaryota > Viridiplantae > Streptophyta > Magnoliopsida > Asterales > Asteraceae > Lactuca > Lactuca serriola. The sequence continues at coordinate 49,043,015 of NC_136410.1, forward strand.
TGAACTTCTATGAGAAAAACATAAGAGATGGACAATACACAAAGAAACCGTAAGGCTTTCTTTTAACTAGTATAAAGAGATATCACATCGACTAATTACTTATTCATTTTGTTATCTTTCTTCTATCATCTCTAAGTGAGGAGATGGCCAAGATTTATCAGATTGCAATGGTTTTATATGATGTACTAAGGACTGTGGTACATGCTTCAAAAGTCGAGCCAGAGGTATGATAAGTGTATCAAACATTGATTTCTAGATACAATGTAATATTAAATAACACATGCTACTATGGCATTGTAGATTCAACAATATGCAAGCAATGTAGAGAAAAACATAAACCAATTTGAACACTCCTATAACATCCTTCCTATATATGCTATCGGAATCAAACCAGCAATTATGAAGATTCCTGAGGTTGTGTTTAGACATAAATCTCAATTTCTTTTATATATATATATATATATATATATATATATATATATATATATATATATATATATATATAGTGAGGTTCAATAGAAAACTATTATTAACCATGGAACAAAGAAACTAATCTTTTTTTTTTATTTTTTTTTTATTTTTAGAGCTTATTTTTTATTAAAAAAAATAAACTCAATATACAGAAATTCATAATTTTTTATCATTTTTCTAATGATATCAAATTCGATAAAAAAAATTTACTTTCCATCAAATTCACAATGTAAATCTGAATTCACAAGGTGAATCCAAAAAGTATATTTAGCATTTACATTGTGAAGTTATGAATTTAGATATTTTTTTTCGATAAAAAATAAAGTCTAAAACTTGAAAAAATATTTGGTCCCTTGGAGAACCATTGATAATAGTTCTTTCTATATATATATATATATATATATATATATATATATATATATATATATATATATATATATATATATATATATATATATATATATATGGATAGAGAGAGAGAGTTAAGTTCTTTATAAATTTTCAAACCAAAAACACTATTAGACTCCTAGAGTTGCATCTAAGAGCGGTCCATGGTCCAAAAAAAGATTTTACAAACTTTTTTTTATTTTGGAAATGTGCATATATGCACATCTAAATATGCATGCTTGTACATTTAGGTTTTTTTTTTTTTTTTTTTTTTTTTTTTTTTTTTTTTTTTTAAGTTTTCAAGTTGTAATTCTCTTAAACGTTGGTATTATAGTCTCATTGTTGTGTCAATTTGGAAACTTTGTGTAAAAAACACTATAGGTGCATACATGCATATATATGAACATTCAAATGTGTATATATATGCACATTTAAAAAAAAATTAAGTAAACAAAATCGTCAAATCATTTTCTTTTAGCATTGATCACTCCTAGACACAACTCTATGAGTCAAATGGTGGTTTTGGTTTTAAAAAATGATAAGCAAATTAGGAGTTTTCGAGTTCTCGTAATAACTTAAGCATATATATATATATATATATATATATATATTAGGCTAGGTTATTTTGTTATATTTATTGTGTGCAACAATGGACCAATAGGAATTTAGTAAATTAAATAATTATTTAATTAAATAAATATAGATATTAAATTATTTCTATAATTATATGTATATTAAATGATATCCATAATTATAATTCTCTTTTTTTGGAAACTAATTGAATCTGTCATTAATGTCAGTACTAACATTCTTTCATAATGAATTTGTATCTAGGTTTTTATATATGAACTCGTATTTTGTTTCATGACTCACTCATTTAAAATACAATAAAGTTGCATTGAGTATAACAAAATATCGGGATGTCATGTTCCGATACAGACACATAAGCATAAACAGAACTTACATTATTTACACTAAAGATTTTATATCTCCTTTAATCTCTCCGTGAAATATATCTTCGTATCGATACCTATGATACAAAGAAAACTGAGTGGGTCAGGCTTGGGAGCCTGGTGAGCATATAGGGTTTTCAACCCACAATAATATAATTATTATATTCAACCATCAAACAATCAACCCAATTACCCATCCCCATTATCTTTTTTATTTCTTAGGATTTTACCCTAAGAATTCAACTACCCGTCATTCATTCATTCCTAAGGATTGACCTAAGGAATTAGCACAAAATCTATTGTTAAATAAGGCGCATCTACCAACATCATCATTTAAGCGCCTCTGCCAGGATTACGTCATACACTATGAGGCGCGGCTATCAGGTTTATGACATTCTCTTTTAGGCACATCTGCCGACATTATCCTATAAGCGCATCTGCCAGGATTATCCCATAAGCGCATCTGCTAGTATTATGACATTCTCTATTTGGCGCATCTACTGACATTATCCTATAAGCGCATCTGCCAGGATTACGACATTCACTACTTGGTGCATCTACTGATATTATTCTTAAGCGCATCTTTCATACCTCATCATTTTATCACATACCAACTATCTCATCTACCCATGTTCTACCCAACATATTTGTAGATATAAAATACATATACAGTTTAACTCATTTAAAAACTATATAAAACATCCATTCGACACTCATCTCAAATAAACAACAATATATAAACACATTGCACGTATTTTATAACAAATACTTCATATTTATGTGTTAGAAGAAAGTAACTACACATTCACCCAAACATATACTTAATACATTCAAACAATACTTGTATTATACATGTGTTTATGAAAGGGACTATACACCCACACATATAAACAACTTTATATTATACACATAACACGTATTTCATAGCAAATAATTAATATTTACGCGTTAGAAGAAAGTAACCATACACTCACTTGATTAGAAGATGATCGGACAGCACTACGGCTCGTAGAAGTAGTATTCTTCGATAGATCTAGAAAATCTTCACAAAAACCGGACTCCTCACGGGCAGAGCTTCGGCTTGGGAATTTCACTTCTCGGGATCTTCGGGGCCTCGGGACTTGCTTCGGGGCTTCGGGATAATTGTTGCACGAAAAACGATGTAAAAACGTGAGATAAAGGGAAGAAATGAGCAAAGAAGTCGGTTGCCCTCGACACCCTTTTATAGGGGGATGGAAACCCATTTACGTTGGGCGTAACTTTACATTAAGTTGGGCGTAATGTAGATCAGATCGCTGACTCTCCCCATGGATAATATCGGTTAATTTATAATTAAATTAAATATTGAAAATATTTAATAAACTTCAAAAATTCATATCTTCCTCATACGAACTCCGTCTTCGGTGTTCTTTATATCCCTGCGTAGGTGAGACTACGCTCTACAACTCTCGTTCAGACTCCGTCGGCTAATTTTGAATTTATTTTTATTATTTATTTTTAGTAGGCCGGGACAGGAAAACTCCGTTATAAAATCATAACTTCTTTATCCGACGTCCGTTTTCACCTATCTTTTCATCGTTTCACTACAATTAATGAGATCTTCGATTCTCATTTAGATTGTTTCGGCTAAAAACCGCTCGATCTCAAATCGAGTATTCGGGCTGCATACCGCTAAGTCGAAACTTAGAAAAATCATAATTTTCTCATACGAAGTCAGATTTGGACGTTCTTTTAATGCACGCTCATTGTTTAACGAACTCTATGACTTTAGTTTAGATTGATAAGGATAAATATTACTCTAACGTAAATTCATTTTTTACGTCATTCAACGTCGTGTCGGTTCTGCCGCGAAACTTCGACAAGTCATAACTTCTTTGTTATAACTCGGATTTCGGCGTTATTTATATGCACGAAAACCTTGTAACATATACTATAAGTTAGTTAAGATCATTTATTCTAAATAATTTTTCATCAAAAATTCATTTTTGATGCCTATTGTCTCAAAATTGACTAGCCCGGATCTACGGGCGTTATATATATATATATATATATATATATATATATATATATATATATATATATATATATATATATATATATGGTGAAGTTCAATAGAGAATCATTATTAACCATGTAACCAAGGAACCAATATTTTTTTCAACTTTTAGAGCTTATTTTTTATCAATAAAAAAACTCAAAATACAGAAATTCATAAATTTTTATCTTTTTTTCCAATGATAGCAAACTCGATAAAAAATTTACTTTTTTTCATCATATTCACAGTATGAATTTATGCAGATTTATAATGTGAATCTGAATTCACACGGTGAATCCGAAAAATATATATTTAACATTAATAATGTGAAGTTATGTATATATGTATATATGTATGTGTGTGTATGTGTGTGTTCTCATATAGGTTTTGACTCAAAGTAACGCTCGCACGCGCGTACACACACACACACACACACACATATATATATATATATATATATATATATATATATATGTGTGTGTGTGTGTGTGTGTGTACGTGCGTGCGAGCGTTACTTTGAGTCAAAACCTATATGAGAACTCGAGAACTTTTTGTAGCCAAAATGTTTCATAACTAATACCACCACACAACCTTTATGCAACCGTCTAAACCATTCGTAGACAGTAACCTACGAAAAAAACACTTCAAAGCGAAAAGTATAAATTCTGTAAAGTTTCTATTGATTTTTTGTTCAATGGTTTTATTAATTTCTTATGTTTTGAAGCTTGTATCATGAGTTGGAAAAAGGTAAAGATATAATTGGAAGTATGAATCATCCTATAATTTTACATTTAGAAAAAATTGGACTTATAGGAGAAGATATTTCAAAATCAATGGTTAAATATGTTTGTAAGTTTAAATTTAAAAAAAAAAAAATTATGGTATTACAATAAGAACAACAAATATAGAATGTGGTCCTTTAGATAAAGAAAAATTAAAAAATACCGAAAATAATAGAACATGGATTAATTAGGAAACCGGAAAGTCCACAAACATCAACAACTTTTATAGAAATTTGTAATAATATACTAATTATAAATTTGAATATTATAGGATATGTTTTATCACTTTTTTCTGTACCGAATATCTAGTAAATCCTATAACTTCTTATTTATTATCTTTTGGTTTATATTTTTTAACTTCTTCTAAAGTTTTAATATATACTTTAGAGTTTTCCAGTTTTAACTTTCAACTATGGTTTTCTTAGAAAAACAAAAATCACAACTTTTGATGGATGAAATTTTGACATGGGAGCAAGTAGCTATTAGAATGTGGGAAACAAATAAAAAAAGATAGTATGGATATGTTTGCTTATTTAGAAACGATTTTAGGACCGATAGCCTTATATGTTGTTTTGTCTCTATTTCTATCTTTTTAGGTTTATTATGTTCTAGTTGGTAACTTAACTCTTGAATTTCTTCTTTGCTTGGAATAAAGTCGTTTTATATTTTTTAATTCTTTAATGATTTGATTATTTTGTTTTTTAATATAACCTAGGTTTTCTACTAATTTAGTTAAAAACTCAATCTTTATTAATGCTAAACTGTATATATTGATATATTTGAATTTCACAAAAGAACTATATGTGTAGTTACTATATGGTTGTAATTATTTTTAGTTATCATTTTATTAGAATAATTACTCGAATGGTGAATATCTTTCTATTTTCTTTTTAATTTTTTTTAAAATAATAATCGGTGAAAATTACAAACAAACATATATATATATATATATATATATATATATATATATATATATATATATATATATAAAAGTCTTTTTAGAACCAATAATCACTACAAAAAAAAAAGTCGAAATAACTACGGAAAAATTCTATAGCTAAAACATGATATTCCATAGTTGAAATCGATTAGCGACGGAATTTGCTACGGATCCATTTTGTAGGCAAATTCTGCATTAGTAAAGGTTTGTTATGGAATCCGTAGCACCTTCGCAAAGGAATTTACAACGGACTTATTTCGTAGAAAACTTGCTATGGACTATATCCGTAGCAACATCGTAGCAAATTAACTATAATTTATTCCGTAGCATGTCCGTAGTGAATTAACTACGCCCCGATCCGTAGTAAATCTGCCGAAAATTAACTACAAACTAAACTTGTAGCTAGTTTATGTAGCAAATCCATATGGGTAATGGTGTAGCTAGTACTCTGTAATAAATTTACTATGACCTAATTCTCTTACAAATTAACTACAAACTAGCTATGTAGCTAATTTCCGTAGCAAATCAACTCTGGGTAATATTGTAGCAAACATTCCATAATGAATTTACTACGATGTATCAAATATGTTGTAGTAAATTTACCACAACCTACTTCTATTGCAGAAAAAATGTGACGGAATACGTTTCATAGCAACATCCATAACAATTCAACTACAAAAATGTGATAGAATTAATTAAAATAAATATAAAAATGACTCGATTTTTTCCAAAGCAAATTAATAACAAAATCAACATTATCAAATTGCATTAAACATTAAAATAAATTACATAAACTCTTAATAAAAACATAGTTTATAATCAAATAAAATTTCACTTTGTCCAAAACACCATTCAAATTAATCTAATAGTCAAACTCAACTAGAAATACTAAACATGCAATCAATAAAAAATATATCACTAATTATTTGTGCTTCTCATATCATTGACCATGTTTTTCACATCACCCAACTCCATCCTTTTTTTTATGTGTGGTTTCCTCTAGTTTCTGGATTTTTGAATAGATATGATGATTTTCCAAACTAGTATCTAGTGAAATGCATATTTGAGAAGAGTGTTCAAGAAAAATGGAACTGTCATATGATCCAAACCTATAAACTCTTTTCTTGCAATCATGACCTCCAACAACAATTTGCTTTCAAGAACTTCCTCTCCTAGTAGTGCCAAATCCATACGTCGAGACACAAACAAATCCTACAATGTTATAGTTGCATTAGTATATAGTTTATACAATATTTTTTAAGTTCCTATTATAAAATAAATTAAAAATAAACTTAAATGAACTTTAGTTTTTTCAACTTAAAACGTCTTTCGTCATGATCCTATTATAAAATTATTAAAAAATTAAAAATAAACTTACATGAACAAAATAAACGTCTTAGTAAGAGTAAACATGAATAACTCATAGCATGAAGGAGCTTGTCTGTATATTCCTCCTATATTAATACCATATAGATGTCAAATCTTACCACAAGATTTAATAAAAGAAATATATTATAATACTAGACTATAATACTTTACATTAACCAATAATTAATCAAGAAGGTGGTCATATTATAAGGATATTTTATGATGATATAATAGTTTAAATAAAATAATCATCAATAAAAATGAACGTAATATAATATAATACTTAAACTAAACCTCTATTAGATCAAATGAAAATAAGATGCTAAAAAATATTAACCGGTAAAAGACACTTACCTAATCTTGATCATAAGTCGAAAGTGCAGCTTAATATAACTTTCCAAGTGTCTCCAAGATTTGCCTTTACACCGGCACATGATGATGGGTTCTGTAACGACTAATTTTTTTAAACATAATATTAAATCCTCATAAAATAAAGCCAGTCGTTACCCTGTGAAAACTACAATTAAGGTTATCAAAAACTTCCAACCATACTTATAAAATATTATTTCAAAGAAAACATTAGTGGAAGCAAAAACATCCCAACTTTAAATACATAACATTTTTTATATAAGTCTTCGAGAGAATTTCGCCTACAGTCACACCGGTCTCATTCCCTTATTAAAACTTGATGATCCTGAAAAATGTTAAATAACATCGGGTAATCATAAAGCTTAGTGAGCATACACATTACTCTACCATTACCTAGATCACTTACTTACACATAGCACATATCACATAAAACATAACATAGCATAAACATTCCTAGCACATAGTGTTTGTACCAACCATAACCTTGTTCCCCTTTCCGGGAATCCCCCCCCCCCCCTAAATAGGGAATAAGAGATAAGAGTGTAGTTTGCCTCACTAGAGGACAAACCACATTCTGCCTTACCTTGTTTAATCTATCAGATTAAGGTATCCGTGAACAAAACATGAAACAAGTAATGCCTACATAATAGGAGAGTTAGTGTAACTCACTTCTCTTGGTAACTCAAAATACTCTAGTTGCAATAGCCACGTAAACTTTCTTCTTTTGAACACCTACACAACAATTATAACACTTATTTAACTTGTGCTTCATAACTATACTTTAAAATACTTTCCTTTGTATTACTTTAACTTTACTTTGGTTTTAGTGTTCTGTTTGGGACCTAAATTCGTAACTTTAAATCCATAGTTAGGTTCTGATAAAATTGTATTCATATAGTTCCCTCTTTTAGCTTTTTGGGAATATAAAGATCTCGTTCTAATGATTTTTGGTTGATTTTATATCTAATTTACAAGTTAGCCAACTTGAGCTCTTACTTTCTGAACTCACATGTAAACGTAGTAATTTTTACTCTAGGAGAGTTAAGATTTAAATCATAGGAAAACTTCATGGTATATAAGACATTATGATATAACCATAACCTCTGACTTTTCACGAATCGAAGTTTTGAAGAATTAATTATGCACATCACAAGTTGATGTATAACTTCTACAACTTTTTTGACCACTCAGTATTCTTTTAATAAACTATACAATCCTACTAGGAATTAAATAAATAACTTGATATGGAGGAAACTAGACGTCCATATCTAACTACAGGATTTGGAATTTTAGCATTTGAAGTTCTAAGTAATTTATTATTATCTTTAGAAGACATCACATGAAATCTGTAACAGCATAGGCCCTTTTGAGAAAACTGACCATTTTACCCCTCAAGGGTTTGGAATTTGGAAAAGTGATTCAAAGTTTGAACAAACTAGACATACTAAGATTGCCATAAAAGTCTCATAATTTTTAGATGTTCGGATTGCCTCAAACGGATTTTTGAAGTTGAAGGGCAGAATTGGAAAATTATGCCATTTTAGCTTTTCATTCATTTTTGGTGTTTTATTAAGGACTCAATGGTTAAGTTTATAGTTTAACATTTTGAATACAATTATTTACCACATATGAGGTTTCCAAAATATACAAAACAAATTTACCCAAAAGCCTTAATGCATGACTTAATGGAGTATAAAGTTAGGGCTTAACAAAATAATAATAAAAATGTATAAAGCTTCATTTCATGTCTTAGCCTAGGACTTCCCTAGACAAAAATACCATAACCACCCATCCATGATGGCCTGTGGTGGCAGGAGCTGACTCACACTGGCGGTAAGAGGCTGCCAGTGGCGGTCTTTGGTGGTTTCACGGTGGAAAGAAGAAAAAGAGATGAAGAATTACCTAATAGCTAGAATGAGACTTGAACACTTCTCCCGACACCCTTTTCCCTACAAGTAGCACCTCCAATAACACCAAGTCCGACAGTACCCTCCTTCTTATTGCAACTGTCCTTCCTGTTGACCTTTTTCTCGACCGGCAAATGAAAACACGAACATAATTTGGTCCTGGATCGATTAGGGTTAGATTAGGGCTTATAAACATGTTTCTTGAAATCGTGGGCTGCCAAAATGAAGAAAAACCTTGATTTTTCAATTTAGACACTGAAGAAAAACCTTGATTTTTCAATTTAGACACTGATTTTTCCCATAATGATGTAAAATACCCTCAAAACAAATTTATTTTCACAGTAGGTTTTCAACCGTGACAATTTTAGCCCCTAATTCTTCATTATCTTCCATTATTGATTCATGGATGTTATTTCATCTTAACTATTATTATTATTATTATTATTATTATTATTATTATTATTATTATTATTATTATTATTATTATTATTATTTATTTCCTTTATTTATTATTGAGCCACTTAATATTTATCGGATCTTTTTTATTCATTTTTATCATCGATAAAATTCTTCTCCTTAATTATATAATTATTAATTTAATTAACACTCGATTTCTGAATCACTAATCATAAAAAAATAAAGCATTACAGGTTCATTTTCATTTCAATACATTTTCTATAAAAATAAGCCATGATGATATAATGCAAAAAACATGCATATTATAAAATAGTTGTTATTCAATTAGTTTTATTTTTTGCTCCTGACCAAGAGTAATAACAAAAAAGATAAAAGAATAATATCCAACAACAATACATGACTATTAGCACTTATTTATCTTTGGTTACATACCCTGTGTACATGTCTTGCAATCTTAATTTATTTCTTTCAAAAATACATTTTACAATTATAAGAAACGCAGAGAAACCTTCATGATTACCAACATCTTTGATAATGAACTTAATGAAATATCAACCAACTTATCAAAATAATGCTTCTTTTTTACAAAATTCTTCTTGCCTAATAAATAATAATAACACAATAAATATTCAATCTTTTTAGTTGTATAACAAGGATAGGTCAGAGGGAATGACTAGAAGAAGAGGGTGTTGCTAAATTTTTAACAAAAGTTGAGCACAAAGAAGTTTTTGGATATGGTCCTAATAGAGATCAGCTCAGTTAACAAAATAAGCTTTATTAGAACATGAAAACAGATTAAATGAATGAAGTAAAAGGCACCTTTAGATTATCTTCGAACACTTAAAATTGCATACTGGAAAATTGTATTGTATAATATTTATGGTTTTTATATTATAGTATAATAACTATGACCTATGATCTTGTAGCAAATTTTGTAGCGACATAGCTACGAATTTTGACTTTGTAACAAATGTCGTAGCAAGCTAGCTACAGACTTAGATGTGGTAGCAAATTTTGTAGCAAAATAGCTACAAATTTTGATTTCGTAACAATTTATGTAGCAAAGTAACTAAAAACTTTAATCTATAGCAAACAGTTATAGCAAAATACTTACGCCTTATAATTTTGTAGCGAATTTCGTAGCATGATAACTACGGACTCCGATTGCGTAGCAAAATTCTATAGTTATTCAAATATTAGCTATAGAATGCAATTATGTAGCTAATTCCGTAGCAAATATATCGACGTCTAACTAGTTTGTAGTATATTCCATAGTAGAATAGCTATGGTTTTTAATTCTATAGTAAAATTCTGTAGTTATTCAAATATTACCTACGAAATATAATTTTGTAGTAAGCTCCATAGCAAAATAGCTATGACAAGCCATTCCGTAGCAAAATCTGTAGAAGAATAACTACGGATTTTACTTTCATAGCAAATTTCCGTAGTTATTTCAACTTTTTCTTGTAGTGAATTGTGTGAGAACTTGATAACTTTTCTTCTAGGCAATAATTTTCAAAACTAACACCACCACACCACCCTAGGGGATCATCTAAGCCATTTGCTATATCAAAATCCCTAAAAAGACGATCATTTTTTGTATACGTACATGAGTATGTATGTATGTATGTATGTATGCATGTATGTATGTATATGTGTATGTATCCTTCTTATTTATTTCACTCTTCATATGTCATTAGATCCAAGCAGCTGTTCGAGCAATTCGCATTATATATAGCCTTCCATCTATTAGAAGTGTGTTTGACAGAGAAATACCTATTGCTGATATTCTCGAGTGGTTATCATCAATTTTTGGTTTTCAGGTAACTTTTATTCATAAACCGCTTTATTTAACTCTGCACGGATTGTTTACAAATATGACTGGTTTAAATTTTTGTTGTTCCAAAATAAAGAAAGGAAACGTTGCAAATCAAAGGGAACACTTGGTATTGTTACTTGCAAATATTGATAGAAGGTCAAAGGGTGTTGAAGATTATGATCAGGTAAAACTCACACTTTTTCATTGTGTAATATTTGAACCGAACATTGGTGGATGTGACTGTTCCTAGAGATGAACTGAATACTGATGAGGAACTTTTTACAGTTGGATAGCCAAACGGTAAAGCATTTATTGGATAAAATTTTAAAGAACTATGTCTCGTGGTGCCATTATTTGCATTGTACACCAATCATTGAGTAAGTTATTAAAAAGGCGACGCAATATGTTTCTTGCTCTTTGAAGTGAGGATTTAATATTTTTTGTTTGATTTATTGTTTGTTCAAGTTCACTTAAGTGTCCACCTAGTGGTGATAGGCAACAATTATATCTTCTCTACATTGGACTCTATCTACTCATTTGGGGTGAAGCTTCAAACGTGCGGTTCATGCCTGAATGTCTTTGTTATATTTTTCATAAAGTATGTTATTATTTGGTTATATTTACAAGAATACAGTTATCATTATGTGTATCTAGCTTTATGATGTGATCTTATTTCGTTGAATAAAAAAGATGGCAAATGAAATGCATGGAATATTATTTGGCAATGTTCAACCTATAAATGGAGGGACATATCAAGAAGCAGATGAGGAAGAATTTTTGTCTAATGTCATCTCACCTATTTTTGATGTTCTTCTTAAGGTAATAACATTCGAGTGCACTATAAGTTTTGTTCCAATGTCATGAAATCTACTTTCCTAATCAGACTTACTATTTTTAATGGTGGCAGGAAGCCAGGAGAAATAAAGGTGGCAATGCAAGTCATGCTTCATGGAGAAACTATGATGATCTAAATGAATATTTTTGGTAACTCTTTATATTATAAAACCGCCATTCATGTTCAGGCTTGACCCTATCATTTTACAAGCCTGTGCAAAAACTTAAACTAAGGCCCCATAAAAAATTTATGAAATATAATTAAGTAAATTCATTACCGCTAAATTCAAAACATAAAGTTGATAACAATCATCTCGTAGAATCCCTATCTGAGCATCATATACATGCTCATATACAAGTCTCTACTCATTTAGTAATATAATATTAAAAGAAAATTTTCAATAAGAGGCCCCTTAGGATTGGAGGCCAGTGCGACCGAAACACTGCTCACCCAGGGCCGCCACTCTTCATGTTAAAACTATTGACCAACCTTTAATTCCCTTTTCTTTCAGGTCTGACAAATGTTTTAAGTTAGGCTGGCCAATGGATCGCACATCTGACTTTTTTGTTCACTCCATTGGGTCATTGCGCCATCATGTTGTATGTGTGGATTTATGCAACTTTAAAGCTAGTATTCCTTCACCAAATAAAAATGCTCAAATTAAGTAATTTGCAGGGGCCCAATCAAGTAGTATCCGGAAAGAAGAAGAGTAAAACAAATTTTGTCGAAGTGCGTTCATTTTTGCACCTTTACAGGAGTTTTGATCGGATGTGGATTTTCCTCATATTGGTCTTGCAGGTAGGTATATAACAGAATCATGCTGTTAGTTGATGGTTAAGTTCTTATTAGGCTGGTAGCATTTCAATCTTTTCATTTCGATTTTGTAGGCTATGATAATTGTTGCATGGCATGGAGATGGATCAATCTTCGGAATTTTAGATGAAGCTCTCATTAAAAACATCTCCAGCATATTCATCACTTATGCTATACTTAACTTTATCCAAGGTACATACTTACTTCCTGCACATTCTTTCGTTACTTCTAGCTGTTGTGCTTTTTGTAATTTATGGTTTCTCTTTACAGTTAGTCTAGACATAATCCTTAGTTTCAACGCATGGAGGAGCTTAAGACCTACACAAATTCATCGCTATATTTTCAAATTTGTTGTAGCTGCTTTTTGGATGGTAATCTTGTCTGTTGGTTACTTAAGATCAGTTCCAAATCCAACAGGATTTGTGAAGTTTCTCAGTACTTTGGGAGGAAATTGGAGAGGGCAATTGCTTTATAACTATCTTGTAGCAATTTACTTGATCCCCAACATACTGGCTGCCTTTCTATATCTGCTTCCACCTATAAGGAGACACATGGAAAGTTCCAATTGGCGTATAGTCACTCTTATAATGTGGTGGGCACAGGCAAGTTCACTTACGTGTTGGTACTTTGTATTGATGTTACATCTTACATGCTTCTTGTTTTATATTAAATATTGCGAATTTTTACAGCCAAAACTCTATGTTGGAAGAGGCATGCATGAGGGCATCTTTTCTCTTTTCAAGTAGGGATATAAAGTTTGATATGTGAATTTTTAAATTTCTTTTTTCTTACTTTGTTACTGTTGATCTTAGGTATACTCTATTTTGGATAGTGCTGCTAATAAGCAAGTTCGCATTCAGCTACTATGTGGAGGTAATCATGAAAATGCTTGTTAATTATCATATGATCTCTATAGAAAGTTTATGCTTAAATTTGCAATTTTCATTGTAGATACTCCCACTGGTCAAGCCCACAAAGTTAATCATGAAAATGCATGTTAGCAGCTATGAGTGGCATGAGTTCTTTCCCAACAGTAAAATCTTTAAACTTATATACAAACTTTGTTAATTGTGATTCTTATTATATTAAGATCTGATTACTTACTTATTTGAGCATTTTGTAGTGACCCACAATATTGGCGTAGTTATTTGTATCTGGGGTCCAACTATCATGGTGAGTGTTCTTGAAAATAATTACTTTTGTTATATGCCTCTATGAGGCCAATTAAACATATGTGATGTAATTTCATTTAAGGTCTATTTCATGGACACACAAATTTGGTACATGATATATGCTACTATTATTGGTGGAATCTATGGAGTCTTCAGGCATTTGGGTGAGGTTAGTACGAATATATCTTTAGTTTACTAAATTTTGAAATCGAACGATGACATCATCATTTTGTGATGTTTGATCCTTAGATAAGGACACTTGGCATGCTACGGTCAAGATTTAAATCGGTTCCTCTAGCTTTCTGTGAACGGCTTATGCCAATGCATAAAGAAGAGCCCAAAAGAGATCACGTGGAAGATGATTTATTGGTGACCAGAAAGAACATAGCAAAATTTTCACAGGTGTGGAACGAATTCATACTTTCAATGCGGATGGAAGACTTGATCAGCAACAGGTTTTAAACAGTTTGCTGTTATTAATAAATGGAATTAAACTGAAGCAGAATATTCTGTTGACATTCATTTTATTTTTGAAGTGAGAGAGATCTGCTTCTTGTACCATATACAACAAGTGATGTTCCAGTTGTCCAGTGGCCACTATTCATGCTGGCTAGTAAGGTATAAATCCTCCATGCATTGGCTTGATGTCTTTTTGTTATTGTTTATCTGAAATTAAATGTAATCATGATTTTGACTTTTTCCACTTAAGATTCCCATTGCATTAGACATGGCTAAAGATTTTAAAGGAAAGGAAGATGCAGACCTGTTCAGGAAGATCAGCAGCGATGATTATATGCAGTCAGCAGTGATAGAATGCTACCAAACACTTAAGGAAATATTATTTAACCTTTTTGATGATGAACGCGATAAAAAGTAAGGCCTATACGATCTTGATTCTACTAAAAATTTATACTTACAAGTTAAAAAATCTTTTTCATTTTCTTTTTCTTTTTACAGAATCTTACAGCATATATGCCATGAAATAGAAACTAGCATTCATCAGGGAACGTTTTTGAATAAATTTCATATGAGCGAATTGCCTTTACTCAATGATAAGTTGGAGAGGTTATTAGATCGTCTGGTAAGGCATTTCTTTTAAATTGTGGGATATTATTCATTCTCATTGTTAATATATTCCTTACAATGTTTCTAATATTTTTCTGATTACTCCATTGGGTGTCTGCCAGCTAGAAGACAATGTTGGTGAAGCGAAACACACAGCCCAAATAGTCAATGTGTGTCAGGATATCATGGAGATTATCACAAAAGATGTTATGAAATATGGGCACGAGTAAGTTTTTTATTTTGGAATGATAATTAAATATTCTGTTGTAAAATTCCTTTTGTGTGCTTTTGTAGGATACTTGAAAAACCTCGCGCTCATCATCGTGATAATGACAGAAAGGAAAGATTTGAGCAAATCAATGTCCGATTAACTCAAATGAAATCATGGAAGGAAAAGGTATCATCTGCCATCTGGGCACCCTCTCGATTTCGTTCTTATTATTCCTTTTTCTAATTTTCCATTTGTGCCCCTAGGTGATGAGGCTTCGTTTGCTTTTAACTGTCAAGGAATCCGCATTTGATGTGCCTACAAATTTGGAAGCTCGTAGGCGTATCACCTTCTTTGTAAACTCTTTATATATTAGAATGCCAAATGCTCCAATTGTTCGTAACATGCTCTCCTTTAGGTCAGTACTTTTCCAACCATTCACTTATTTCACTCATGGATGCCTTACATCATTATCCTTAAGATTAGATTTTGTTGTTTGAGTAAACTTCAGTGTTTTGACTCCATACTACAAAGAAGATGTCCTCTATTCAAAAGAAGAGCTTCACAAAGAAAATGAAGATGGAATTTCTGTTTTATTTTACCTCCAGAAGATATATCCAGGTGACTATTGATATAAGTTTTGACTGTTGTCCTCTTTATATAGAATCAAAAAACATTATTTTTTTGGTTGTATATGCAAAACCAGATGAATGGAATAATTTTGAAGAGCGGACTAATGGTATATATAGAGGGGATAAAACAGAAGTCATACGTCAATGGGCTTCTTATAGGGGGCAGACTCTTTCCAGAACAGGTTTTTCTGTTTGCATGCTAGTTTAATTAAAATTTATATTTTATATATTTAGAAACTCATTCACAAAAATTTCTCAGTGAGAGGGATGATGTACTACAAGGAAGCTCTCGAACTTCAATGCTTCCTAGACTATGCTAAAGACGATGGTTAGTGTGATTCGTTAAACTTTTTAAATGTCAGTATATTTTTTATATAATTTATGTTTTTTTCCACAGAGATTTTTACTGGATTCCGGACATTTAACATGAATAAACATCACATGGATTTCAAAGAACGTGCAACTGCAATGGCTGATTTGAAATTCACCTATGTCATCTCTTGCCAGATTTATGGTGCTCAAAAGAAATCAAGTGATGAGAGGGATCAAAGTTGTTATACTAACATCTTGAAGCTCATGCGGACGTAAGTGTATTTATATGGATCATGATCATACATTAATAAAAAATTTAAAAGTATATATTTTAATTAATTATATTTTGATCGGTTCAGATATCCATCTTTACGAGTTGCTTATATAGATGAGAGAGAGGCTACCATCAAAGGTAGAACTCAGAATGTTTACTACTCTGTTCTAGTCAAAGGCGGGGATACTTTAGACCAGGTAACTATAAATTTATATATTGAAATCAGAGACTCATGAATACTTACGTTTATCATCGTTCCTCTTCCCCCATTTGACAACCGTATCTCGCTCGGATGATTCTCTAAAACCCCCTTAACTCCACTCATGCCTTCGTGATTGGCTATGCTTGCTGAGCACTCGTCAATCCGAAGGAAAGCTCCTCTATTGTGCATTGGGTGCTTCCCACCAAGAGGATTGTGTTGGATTCTCTGTTCCCATGACCGCGAGCATACTTATCTGCAGGTATAGGTATACTGAAAGTGTTCTCCAAAGCAGAGACAACATGTGCTAATGAGTCCTTTTGATTTCTAGCCAAGAGCTTCTTAATTATATGTGCTTTTAGTATGACAGAATTGAAGTTTGTGAGTTACTGGTTCGGTTACTGACCTCTTCTGAAGCTCTTATGTGGCCCCTGCGAGATCCTCTTTGAAAATCACCATGAAACCCTTTTCGACTAACCAAGGCACTACAATGATCATGTATTTGAGAGGAATGAAGGTTCTTATTCCAAAAAAAACACTAGCAAATGTTTCCTAAAGGGAAGGAATTGCATATTCATTCAAAAACTGTGATTTGATACCACTGAACTCCGGTTTTAGTCCGGAAAGAAAACTTATAATGGCAATTTGTTCCTTCTTAAGTTTTCATAGCTTTCACATCAACACTTAAGAAAGGAAGAGAATTGAGTTCCTCTCAATCTTTCTTGAACTCCATGATGAAAGTAGTAAACGACATATCCTGTTGCTCCCCGTAACGGAATGACTTGCAGATGTAGATTCGGGAAATATTAATTTATCCATAGTAGAGGAAATCAAGGTAGTCTATTAGTTCCTTCACATACTCGTAGTGATTAAACAGGGAAGAAACAAAAGGTTCAATTGTATTACTAATTTGTGAAAACAGAAGGTTCAAGGTAGTCCATTAGTTCCTTCACCATAGGTTACGACCCTCACCAATAGGGGACCGGATGTGATATGGGAGGTTATTCTCATGCTTCTGAGATAGAGTCGAATGGTTTTGTTCCATTCAAGTAAGTTGGAGCCATTCAATTTGTTATAGTGAGTCTAGCAGCTACCACCTTAAGAATATGTGGACCACTACTACTACCAGAAAGTTTGTCATCTCCTCCTAATGTTTTTAAGAGGTCAAATTGAACTCAAAATCACAGATAAACGTATAAAAAAAAAAAAAATAAAAAAAAAAAAAAACCAGAACCATATCAGAACCCAAAAATCTCGGATGGTGAAATAAGAACCATTGGTATTGGGGAATTCCAAACGCCAGCAACACACAAAAAATCGGAACCAAAACAGTGGTCACACGCTCTCACATGCCGAAGTATGGTCGAACGTTTGAAATGAGATGTGGCGCGTGTGGCGCATACTATGTTCGACGTGTTTTTCGGTCTTCCTAATAGGGCACTTCTGAAGACAACGGTGATGGTACCGGGTGTTCCCCTTCCTCCTAGAGGTTGAGGGCTCAAGTCTCATCTAACATAGGTGGTATTATGAGTAGTTTAGGAGTAGTGTAGATTTGTTGTTCTAAAAAAAAACGGTGATGGCAGTGAGACAAAACAACACTCTCGAAATGGCCCTTTTCTTGTTAGCAGATTTTATAGAAATGTACTCACAGAGTACAACCTTTAATGCATGTACTTACAGGGTACAATCCTCAATGTCGATTAACCTTACAATGTAATCAAAGACTCATGAATACTTACATGTATCGTCTTGATCTGAAACTAGGGAAACATACCCAATATATAGATCGAGGGAAACCCTAGTCCAGGAAAAGACGATCTTTGTGCTCAATGGGCCTAACTAAAGAAATATCACATATAAACATTCTAACATGCATAAAATAAAGGATTAAAGTTTACCTTTATGTATTCTTGTTAATAATTGTTATCATGGCATATTGACATGATAGGAAATATATCGTATCAAGCTTCCAGGTCATCCTTCACAAATTGGTGAAGGAAGACCTGAAAACCAAAATCATGCGATTATTTTTACTCGTGGAGAAGCGCTGCAGACAATTGACATGAATCAGGTAATTTAGTACTTCACAAAAGTGTCACTTTTTATTATCTTTCAGAAGCATTGTCAAATATCTTAATTATATATATACAGGACAATTACTTTGAGGAAGCATTCAAAATGAGAAATGTACTGGAGGAATTTAAATTTCATAAGGATCGGCATGGCCAACATAGACCAACAATATTGGGGTTGAGAGAACATATCTTCACCGGAAGGTCAATATAGTTTCATATTTACTTATTATATATATATATATATATATATATATATATATATATATATATATATATATATATATATATAGTATTTTATTAATACATTTTGGCTTATATTTAGTTGTATTAGGCCATTGTAACCCACAACGGAAACAAGGCACTTGCTGCCATGTAATGCCTTTTCTTTGTAATGCCTTTTCTTGGTGGTACTTTGGCTTTCTGTTATCTAGTAAAAAGGCTTTTGATAACACCTCAATTTTTGTCCCATGTTACCATCTATTTTCATTTGCACATTTCCGGCCATTATAATCAATCATTCTCTATTGTTTTGAGCACTAAACTGCAACATACATATTGATCTTATAAGCCCCAACAAAGCCTTTCGAACTTGTGTTGGCCAAAACTTTTAGCGGATGGAAGGTTACATTAAATCTTTCACTCATTTAATTATTTTACAGTGTATCATCACTAGCTTGGTTCAATTCCAACCAGCAGACAAGTTTTGTGACAATTGGCCAAAGGATTTTAGCAGACCCTCTGAGGTATGATAATAAAAAATGAATATATGGAATATCAACTATCCTCTATGAATTCATTAATAGTTAGAATCTTTATGCTTCACAGGGTGCGATTCCATTACGGTCACCCAGATATATTTGACAGGCTCTTTCACATCACAAGGGGTGGCATAAGTAAAGCTTCAAGAACCATCAACTTGAGCGACGATATATTTTCAGGTAATTAAACTTTCTCATCATCCCAAAGATATTATGTTGTAGCACTGCTTCTACACAACAAAGGGCGTGTCCAGCACGGAACATTTGAGAGCTTCTAGCTTCTAGCATTTGACAAAACGCTCCGTTTTGAAGAGAAAGTCTTGTTTGGCACTACAAGCTTCTAGCGTTTAGTTTAAACAAAACACTCCAAATCCAAATGCTACTTCATGTAGCGTTTAACAAAACGCTACAAGCTACCTGCTACCCGCTACTAGGGCTGTAAACGAACTGAACGTTCGGCGAACCGTTCGTGAACTGTTTGGCGGGAAGTTTGTTTATGTTCGTTTATTTAATAAATGAACGAACATGAACAAAAATTATCGTTCGTTTAGTTAAATGAACGAACATGAACAATGGTCTCGTTCATTCATTTATGTTCGTGAACGTTTGTTTATGATGTTTGTTTACGTTCGTTTAAGTTTACTTATATTCATATATATTCAATTATTTTTTATTATATTGCTATATTATATGTTCGTTTATGTTCATATATATTCAATTGTGTTTTTTTTTCTTTGTTCGTTTATGTTCATTTAGTATGTTCACGAACATAAATGAACGAACATGAACAAAGTAATTTGTTAAACAAACGAACATGAACAAGAAAATCTCGTTCGTTTATCCATTCGTGTTCGTTTGTTGTTCGGCTAACTTAAACGAACGAACATGAACAAGACCTTGTTCGTGTTCATTTGGTTCGTTTACAGCCATACCCGCTACCAACTAATTTTTCCGAACAGACCCAAAGACTTAAAATAGTCTAAAACTAGTTCTAATGTCTTTAAAGTTATGTTCTGAACTGTCCTACGAATGTAATCTAGTTACATTTTTCCAGGTTATAATTCCACTCTGCGTGGAGGTTATGCCACACATCATGAATATATCCAAGTAGGAAAAGGTCGTGATGTTGGTATGAATCAGATATCCCTTTTCGAAGCTAAAGTTGCAAACGGAAATGGCGAACAGACACTTAGCCGTAATGTTTACCGACTTGGTCGCCGTTTTGATTTTTTCCGAATGTTATCATTCTACTACACCACAGTTGGTTTCTACTTTAGCAGCATGGTATAACAAAATAACAATTACTTCTATTTACTTATAACTTTTACATTATTACATACATTAAATAACTTCTTTTGAACCAGGTTACTGTGCTTATTGTTTATGCATTCTTATACGGACATATATATATGGTTTTGAGTGGGTTGGAAGGGCGAATATTAGAAGATAAAAGTCTTAGTGGCAACAAAGCCCTAGAAGAAGCTTTAGTCATCCAATCTGTTTTTCAGCTCGGTTTACTTCTCATGCTTCCTATAGTTATGGAAATAAGTCTAGAAAGAGGATTTCGCACCGCATTACGCGACTTTATCATAATGCAACTCCAATTAGCCTCTGTGTTTTTCACTTTCCAGCTTGGAACAAAAGCACATTACTATGGAAGAACAATTCTACATGGAGGTTCAAAATATCGCGCCACGGGCCGTGGTTTGGTCGTCTTCCATGCAAAATTTGCAGATAATTACAGGTTGTATTCGCGTAGTCACTTTGTGAAAGGGCTGGAATTGGCTATTCTGCTTATTATCTATCAGGCATATGGGAACTCATACCGAAGTTCAAATCTATACTTATTCATTACGTTCTCGATATGGTTCCTGGTTGCTTCATGGCTGTTAGCTCCTTTTGTGTTCAATCCCTTGGGGATTGACTGGCAGAAAACAGTGGAGGATTGGACGGATTGGAAAAGGTGGATAGGGGATCGTGGTGGGATTGGAATTGCACAAGATAAAAGTTGGGAATCATGGTGGGATGCAGAACAGCAGCATCTTAAGTACACAAACATAAGGGGAAGAATTCTTGAAATTATACTTGCGTGTCGGTTCTTCATTTATCAGTATGGACTTGTGTACCATCTTTATATTGCAGGTGGCAGCACAAGTATACTGGTTTGTTTCCTTCTTCCCTATTTATTTGTTCGTATAGGGTGCAATTTATTCTCATTAATCATTTTATTTTGTCAGGTTTATGCGTTTTCATGGTTGGTCTTGATATCTGCTCTTCTGGAATTTAAGGTAAAAAACTAAATTGATCATCTATGATTGTATGGTAGGGCTAGAAAGACAATGCAACCCTTGAAAGCCTAATTGTATGTTGTATACTCTTTTTGTCAGTTGGTGTCAATGGCCAAACGGTTTGGCACAGATTTACAGCTCATGTTCAGGATCTTAAAGGCCTTTCTCTTCCTTGTCTTCCTTTTGCTCATGACGGTCTTATTTATTGTATGTGGCCTGACCATCAGTGACATATTTGTTGCCTTCCTTGCCTTTGTGCCAACTGGTTGGGCAATCATCTTGGTAAGTAACCCTTTGGATCATTGTACACTTGGGTGTTGTTTCTTTTTTTCTTAATGCAGAAAGAACGAACTACTAGAGAATGTCATGGAACTGGGACCTTCCCCAATAAGTCCTAACTTTTTACTATTTATCTCATTCCTTCCATTTCCCCAAGTGTACTGTCATTATTTAAAATATTTTTATTGATAATGTTTGTTTTGTGGAACTGTGAAGATTGCTCAAGCGTGCAGGCCTTGTGTAAAAGGCATAGGATTTTGGGACTCGATAATGGAGTTAGGGCGTGCATACGAATGCTTGATGGGATTGGTGATATTTATGCCAGTTGTCGTACTATCATGGTTCCCTTTTGTATCAGAGTTCCAAACAAAGCTGCTTTTCAATCAAGCATTGAGAAGAGGTCTTCAGATTTCAATGATTCTTGCTGGTAAGAAGGACAAGGACAAGACTCAGCCAACTTGATACGTAAAATCAGTCTGACACATTGTTAACAACTCAAAGGTAGTTTTGAATATAGAGCACTTCAATCCAAGATTTCAATTCTGCATATGTTTTATTCTGTATGTATTCTTCAGATTCAAAAAAAATTTACTGTTAATTGCAATTACTGTTTATGCTAGTTATTTTTAAGTGATCCAATCTTGATGAACATTGTCTGAGATTACAGTCATACTTGTTGAAAAAAATATATTAACTGATGACATTAAAGTTAGCTTCAGCGGTTTATACAGATTTGTTCTAAACAAGTCTAGTGTTATTTAATGTTCTCTGAACCCAAATCTTAGATGAAGTTGCAATAATCATTTCTATGTTAAATCTTATTTTGATGATAACTATTTTATAATGGTTAATAACCAAGTTTTGGTTTGTTCACCTATTCACCTCAAAAAAATTGAGGTAGGTTTACCATTCAAGTTTTATGTTTGTTCAATTTATATGAAAAGAAGTAAAATAAAACTTGTTTGACCATTGACTTAACAATGATATGATAATATAATCACGAAATGATAATGACATGACAACATACGTGAAATAATTTTTGAGTGAATTATATAAGTTGTCCTTTGTGGTCTGCAAAAAATTATTGATTGTCCATATCCTAAAAGTTTAACCATCTCGTTCTCCCATTCTCCATCTCTGTGGTTCGGGATTTGCAACTCTTGTTCTTAGTCGATTTAAAATGATCGATTAACCCTCATCTTTATTTGTATTTCTTTTATTACTAATATATTTTAATAATTGATATAAATATATAAATGGTCCTACTCTTCCTTCCCCTCCGCCCCCTCCATCTCCCTCACCCTCTCCTCAGGACATGACCCTTCTTCTCCTGTTGTCTTCTCCGACGGTCATCACCCATCACTGATGAGAGCACCATTGTTGACTCCATGGGACTAGAGAGATTTGTTGTTTGATTACTTCCCAACTCTTCTCCTCAATGTCTCCCAGTACCACTCCAAATCTCTTTGCCAATGCCTACAAATTCAATTTTAAAGATAATAGTATAACACTCAGATTCAACTTTGCATGGAGGGGGGTAATCATTTCATCCACCATGTGCCCGTTTGGCAATGCTTGCGAGGAGAACGAGATACACATTTTCAAGAAATGTTCCATAGCTAAGGAGATTCATGGGCTCCTAATCATTTGGTGGAATGATCTTCCTATCTTGAACAACTCATTTGATGCCTTCCTGGGGATAAACTCTACCTATAGTGTGGTCAGCAGGTCTCAAGATATTCTTGAATCAATTTCAAGGGCGCTACTATGGACCATATGGGCAAACAGGAACAGTATGCTCTTTAATAGCAAGATGAATAGATTGTCTACTCTATCTTATGAGGTCAAGATTTTGAGTTTTTTAGGGCTTAAAAGTAGAGCTAAATGGGGTAAGGATTTTTTATGAGACTCTTGGGTTAACAACCCTCTATAATGTACAATGTAATTCCTGCTCCTTGCAGTTCAATTTACAAAAATCTAGCTGTTAAGAAAAAGGTATAATACCCATAAATGAGCGTTAGATGTTTTTTTAAAAACTAGACTTTATTATAAACAAACCGCAAGAAGCAGGAATTACATAGTACACTATAAAGGGTTGTTAACCCATGGGCCCCATAACAAATCCATTTAGCTCTACTTTTAAGCCATAAAAAGCTCAAAGTCTTACTTATTCTAATTAACTAGCGTTAGATGTTACCCTACTTTAATTAACATTGTATTAATCAATGGTTTATTTTACGAGAAAATCGGATGTAGGTGTTTGAAGCAGAAAAATAAAGACGAAGACTTCGCAATTAATGAAATCTAAGGTATGTGGTGCTAGTGTAATACAATTTTCGGCCGTATGATCTATCTTCATTATATTTAAGTTTTAGGCTTGAGATGTCATTTAACCATTATTCTTTATTGGGATGTAAATGTGATGAATCGGGCTTTTGTAGGTAAAATTTGGATAAAGCATAGTTTGTTGGCCTAGGCGTGTGATAAAATAAGTTTCCAACGCTTAAACCCTTTATGGTTTATGATAGCCTCTATTCTTGAGAAGTTAATAAAATACATTAATTAAAAAACACGAAACCTAAAAATACATTATTTTGGAACGTTTTTTACATGACAGTCAAAATAATGTGTAATAGTTTGAAAGTTAATTGAAAAACAAAGATTAATTTCATTCAACCACTCAATCATCATACAACTCTTCCATTCAACCATCTTCCATGTCATCACCCACATTCAATTCAACCTCTATTCAATCCTAATCAACATGTATTCAACTCCTATTAAACTCCCATTGTGAATGCCCTAATATTTTAAAGAGATTTAGGATTGGATTGGGATCAAGAACCTTTATTTTTCAAGAAAACCCCTCAACACCTCCCATACAACCGTGCATGGCACTTGCCAACCAGTACAATATCCTCAAATTTGGTTGTGAGGCTGTACATACCGACATAAATTCATTTTGGGTCCAACCCCATATGATAGTGTTGGAAATCAATGACGTTTAAAACCTTTTTCAAACAATAGAATATAAAAAAAGTACCCGAATACATATAAAAATAAATATGAATAAAATGATTTGGAAATAAGCGTGAATCCAAATGAGTTAAATAGATTAACTACAAAACCAGTCACAACAAGGATTTATATACATATATACACCTTGATCGAGGAGTGAATGATATAGAACGAATGTTCAAGGAAAAATACATTTATGGATATCCACACGAGCATCTTGAAACATCAATTAGAATGTTAACTCCTCGTTACAATCAAAACAAGCATTTCCTTTATTTTTCTTGGATCAAAATCAAAGAAGAAGGGGGCGCCTTCAGCCATTGATGGGAAGAGGAAAGGAAAAGGGTGTAAACCCTAATCTCAAAATCCTTTGTTTAATTGAATATTACAAGGTTGTGGGATTTGATCCCCTTAAGCATTTTCAATCGATTAAACCACAAAGTCCAACCTTATCATATGGACAAACACACTTTATTTATTAGACAATAGACATTAGATAGACCCACTTAGCCCAAAACTAATAAATAAACTTTTTGGTGGAATATTTTTACTTGTGCATTTTGTTGGCGTGTAGGGCTATTTGAGGACATGGCTAGGAGATGGTTAAAAGAGGCCCTAGTTAAATTTCAAGGAAAATAGACAAAAATCAGAGAAGATATGAACAAAAAGTTTTTCAACATTGAGGAACTATGTTTTTCCACACTTGAAATACATGGACAGTGTAACCGGTGATTTTAGCATAAAAGTGAAACACGATTTAAATCGAAGGAAAATTACTTTTGATTTACATGGTCTGTGTTTTTCACCACTTGAATTACACCAGTCGTGTAATAGGCATACACCAATTATTGGGGCACTTTCCTAATCTGTTAAAAAAATGGAGTTGGGTTCATTTCTAAACAACTTTGATTTTTGGAAGAAAATGTGATTTTGAGAGAAACTTTTGCTTTGAATATCATTTGGAAAAACTTGTTTAACTCTTTGTAACTTATTTTTATTGTACTTTGATTATAGTTTGAACTTGTAAGTATTTTAAGTCATGATATGCTAAAAAACAAATTCCGGTTTCGTTATTGATTTCTAATGCAGTTAATTTGTAAGGTTTGATGTTAAAGCAAGATCATCTAATCTAGTGGTTCAAGTTTTGTTTGTATTATAATCTTGAATTTATAACTTGATTCATGTTTGCCACTTGAGTTAGGTTAGTTCTTGTATTGCTATTTAGTTCATGGAAATCGTAATTGTTTTGTGAATTAAAGCTCGTAACAATCATCGAATTGGTTCTATGAAAGGGTTTAATTTCTTTGTAAACTTGAATTTACACATTTTCACACTTCCATTCTTATGAGGAGAAATGGATATTGCTGGGAATGCTTGTATTAAACGTCATGCAACTTTTCAATTTATTTTAAGAGTTTGTTTAGACTAAGTTAGTAAGGTTAGGTTTAGCTTAAGAGTTTATTTTAACTAAATAATTTGACAAGCTAGGAGATACTAGAGCCTGTTAGTATTTCCTAGTACCAAGTTATATTAAAATCTAAATTGACATCAAATAATTTATTTTTTTGAATACCAGATCAGTTGGTTAGATGTTAGAACTCCAAAGTTAGAAAACTCCTTTGCCCAGCCGAGGTTCGAACCTGGGGCTTCTACTCCAAGAGGCATTAACCTCTACCAACCAGCCTAACCCAGTTGGCAACATCAAATAATTATTAACTTGTATATTTGATGAAATAGATACAAAACTAGATCTTATTTCTTTTTTTTTTCAACCCTTATTTTTAGTGCATGTTAACAAAAATTTAGTTTATCAAATACAACCCCCCATTGTTTTATCATTCTTGTTTTAAGACTTGTACATTTTATATAAAAGGCGTGTGACCGTTTATCACTTACAAGACTTGGATATCCATTTGAGATAGAGTTTGTGTTGGCATTATAGGAGGCCTTCATGACACATTAGGTCTTAAAAACCTTCTATGTGGTGAATGTGTATGTACAGTCGAAGAGTTTTGAGTTTATGAGTTTCTAACTATGTTTTGTGCCTACTAAGATAACATATCATAATTAACCATGAATCCTTGGGGATAGACCTTAGGAGCACTTTCAGAGAAGGACATATAAATGAACCCTTTGGGATAGATAGATAGACAGAGAGACATATATATATATATATATATATATATATATATATATATATATATATATATATATATAGAGAGAGAGAGAGAGGGGGGGTTTACATGGTTTATGTCTGGTTGACAGCAGATTGATAAATCAGCCTCAGCCTCCAAGTGGGAGATTTTACTTCGGAATGTGGATTGTCTTTTGACCTCATTGTTGCTTCTTAAGTTTAGCAATAGGTCCCACTCTTACTTACAAAATACACATAACAAATCTAACACTCTTTTGATCTCTCAGGAGATCTAAACATAAAACACCTTACAAGAATGGAAGCATACAATCAAAAGCAAGGCAAAGGGTTTATGTGTGTGGGCATAATAGATCCGAACTCAGTGAAATGAATGGCGTACATGTTATGGTACAACTATAGTGGCAACTAGAGCAGTAGTTACGTTGCTCGCTCGAAGATTTAAATCTATAGTACCTAATATCGGTTGGATTGAAATTGACATGCTCATGCCTTTGAAAATCAATACCACACCTTATTTGTAGCATTGTTAAATTTGTGCTATCTTTTCATCAAATAACAACCAATTTTCGTAGTTATTATTAAGTAAGTTCTCTGTTTTAGGATAATGTTATAAATAAATACCAACTTTTTAAAATGTTCAAAAAACACTCTTAAACTAAAACTATATTATCAAATGTAAGATATTCAACTTTTGTTCAAAAAGTACCATAATGATATTCCATAGCCTTTTAATACAAAAATTGGCCATGTTGGTTCAAAAAAATACACCAACCTCATGGAATGTTTGTTCAGAAAAACTACAAACCACTTCAATTAAACACCACTCACCACCTCCACCACCACCCATTCTTTTACTTTTCTCTGCAGATTTTCCAGTTGGCATCACAGCTTTGACACTCCCATTGACTCTTAAGTACCAACCACCATAAGCTCAGTCAATCTTGCATTTCTTCCACATCCATTATCCTTGATTGCAAAGCTTCTCTTCCATTGATTCTTATATGTTCTTCTTCTGTAGGTTCAGTTGCATTCAAGCCACAATAAGGAGGAAAATCTCGAACCCCAAAAACTCTTCTTTGAGGAAAAGTCATATTTCGTATAGATTCATTGATAACACTACCACCATCATCATCAGTCTCAACCATTGAATTAACAGGGCCCTGATTTCATCCTTCAACATGGTTTGATTGTCTACTTTCTGAAACTCCACAATCATCCACATCTTTCCATCTTTTATAGATTTTGACATATCGTGAGATAAAAGTTTAACCTGTCTCGATATCGTTATCTTGATTATTCTTATTGATCGATGATGAAGATGGATTAACTTCCAGAGAACCCATAATCGGTCCACAACCTCACGGATAATCCCTAACAGAAGACACGTTGCAGGGATTCCCTTCACATGGAGGAACAGAAGCCCCATTAAAGAAACAAATACCATTCTGATTTCGACCTCTTATCACACTTCCATCAGTTAAAAAGTCGTCCGACATAAGCACTATTATCTAAAAGAAAATCAACCCTGGATTCTTGAGCACCTAACCGATAATCAAACAGATGATTAACAAATTAAGAATGAACATGATTTAGGGTTACAAAAAGAAAGAACGAGTAGAAAACCTGTAGCGAAAACTGAAACAATCGGGTGGTGGTGGTGGTGGTGGTGGTGAATAGTGTTTGGAGTGATCGACCCTTGCAATCTAACCGATACTAACATAAGATAGATACTAAAATAACATAGGAAGAAAAAGTTTTAACTTTGAATGTTACCTTAAATTGTCCCCGGAGATCTTCCGAATTCTATCGGCCAGATTTCTTGTTGTTTTTCTTCGACCTTCTACTGTTCTACCTTCCCGGAAAATCTCTGGAATCTATTTATAATTTTATAGGCTAACAATGACTCATGGTCTGAATTTACACTCTACCCCCTTTGTATTTCTTGAGTAAATTACACGAATGGTCCCTATGGTTTAGGGTAATTTGCACGTTTGGTCCCTAACTTATTTTTTTAACTCCAAAGGTCCCTATTGTTTGTTTTTGTTACGCGCTTGGTCCCTATCTTACATAAAAAGACTATTTTACCCTTGATTTCTTTAATTTATTTAAATAAACACACCCCCAACCCTACCCCTTCACATTATCTCACATACCATAACATTTTTTCATATTTAAATAATAGTGTTTTTAGCTAAGATAGGGACCAAACACGTAAGAAAAACAAATAGTAGGGACCAAGCGCGTAACAAAAACAAACAATAAGGATCTTCCGAGTTAAAAAAATAAGTTAGGGACCAATCATGCAAATTACCCCAAACCTAGGGACCATTCGTGTAATTTACTCTTATTTCTTTTACCTCTTAAAGATTTATCCTTTGATTGTATTTTAATTAATTCTAACCACCCATAAAATCTTATTAAAAAAAAGGAAAATGATTTATAAGGATAACTATATTTTAAAATCATTCAAAAAACATCATTCAAACTTGGGTTGTTTAAAAAGCATCATCCAAGTAAGGCTTTTGTAAAAAAAATAAAAAAAAATAAAAAATAAAAAATAAAACAAAACAAAACAAAACAAAGACCAACGAACTATATACTTTGTTCAAATTTCGCTTTATGGTAACCAACATTCATTGGTAAAAATTAATTAAGGGAAAATAAACAAGAAAAAATGACTCAGGAGGGTAACTATGTTTTAATATCGTTCAAAAACATTATCCAAGTTTTGGTTTGTTCAAAAACATCATCCAAATAAGGTCTTTGTAAAAAGACACCAACAAACTATATATATTTTGTTCAATTGTTAATCACTGGTAGCCAACTCTTGTAGGATAAAGGTTGTCTTTTGTCTAATTATTGGTGACATGGCATAATAATTAGTGATATGTCATTCGTTGATACATTCCTCATTTAAAAATTAATTTAGGGCTTCTATATGAATTGACTACTAGTATTTTTTGAAAAAAATGAGATAAATGTCCATAAGTAGCTAAAGGAATGAAATTTGTGAAAAAAGGAAGATGCATAATAGTTCGTAGTCATGGCTTGTTAGGTACGATGCAAACAACAAGTACATTTCACCACACTACAGTTGGCATAAATATTCGTTAACACATTGTTGTAGTCACATTACAAGTTAGCATACATATTCAAAAAAAAGTTTTGTAACACCTCGATCCAGGTATTTTTTTTCCATTTATACCCCTTAGAATGAAATTTGTTGCAAAATTAGTATCATGGTCACATAATGAGATATGTGTGGTTTCTCATGTATGTTGAGCGTACTCCTATGTATGCAGGGCGTATGTGGCAAAGTGAAAACCCTAATTCTTTGGGTTTGAGCACATTTAAGCATCATTAACTTCTTAACACTTATTCCCTTATCAACCTCCACCTTCAAATTCATCCTTAGAAAACCCTAATCATTTGAGTGAGCCTTTTTGAGATTAAGAGTGCATTTTTGGTGTTCTTGAAGGAAGGAAAAGGAGAGGAAATTTGCTTAGAAGTTAAATGCATCTTGGATCCAGAAGTGTTTCACCCTCAATGTAACACCCGGTTCCCGGTACGTATCTAAATATAATTAATTGTATGTTTTTACACTGGGACTCGGCGAGTTGGAGGCCTAACTCGTCGAGTAGACTAGCCTCCTGGACGCGGGTTTTAACCTACTCGACGAATCGGAGAGTCCGACTCGGCGAGTAGGACTGTCTGGATGAAACCCTAATATTTAGGGTTTGCATCCTATTTAAACACCTTATCTTGTCTCAACCCAGCCTCCATCGTCGCTCCCAGTCCAGAAAAGCCCTAACTCGAAACCCTAATCATTCATTGAGTGTTCTTGAGCTTTTTTGTAACGTCTATAAAAATCATGTCAAATTTGAACTTTTTAAAACATTTAAAAATCATTAAGTTGTTACAATTTGTTTTCAAAATAGTATCATATCAGAGTTCCCATAAATCATAAATCAAGGAAGTGTACGATCACGCATTCGCCTGCCCGCGATCATCCGAAGTCTGAAACAATAATCAATAAATGTAAGCTCGAAGGCTTAGTGAGCTACCCGCAAAATACCAACGCCATACAGATATAACCATATCATATAAAGAAATAAGCAAACAGCATGCATAATGAGCCATCAGTCTGACTGGACCGACTCTCGATCCTCAGTCTATCTGGACTGCTCTCCGAGCCCTCGACACGTCTGGACCTCCCTCTTCGGGGCCTTCAGCCTATCCGGACCGCTCGTTCGGCCTTCGTTCAGACTAGATTTACCAGGCCCAGGCCTGCAGTCTACCCGGTCTGCCCAGGGTGTCTTGGCCTATTGCACATAGCAGGACCTGCCTTAACCCTTTCCCAAACCCACAAACATGTGCACATACATATAAACAAGTAAACATGTATATCTAACCAATCACTAATCATGGCAACCATCCTACAACCAGGATACCGATCTTACCGATCACTAACATACCAACCATCCTATAACCAAGATACTGATCTAACCAATCTCTAACATAGCAATCATCCTAACTAACAGGATGTAAATCAATAAACATATGCAAATCCGATAAGGGTCGGCATTGGTGCCTTCGACCCTGTTAGTATAGTGAGGACAACTCACCTCATAATTGTCACACTGAAGTGATAAGCTCAAACTCTCAGGTCACCTCCACAAACTCCACCACCTATATTCACCATACAACCATATCCATAAATTTCCAGTTTCCCAAAATACCCCAGAAGTCAAAATGGTCAACCCTTGGTCAAAGTCAACAGTCCATGTTGACCCAACTCGCCGAGTGCAGCTAGCAACTCATCGAGTTCCTTAAGGGTTCAAAAAGTCATAAAACCCTCATTGACTCGCCAAGTTTACCACCAACTCGTCGATTCCATGCGTAATCTGAAGTCAAGGAAACCCTAACTGGCTTGTCGAGTCACTTTACTGACTCGCCAAGTCCATGCAGAAACCTTCTACGCTAATCTTCATCGGACTCGCTGAGTTGGCCATGCAACTCGTCGAGTCTCGTCAGTACTTCTCGTTTAAGATGCTTATAAGCCACCCCAAAGCTCCATTTCACAAATATGATTTCCTAGAGCATACTCCTTATGTAAAGTTGCAAACTTTACTTACATGCAAGGTGTAAATGGCTAAAATCAAGCTGGAGAAGAGGCTCTAAGTAAGGATAAGGCATTATCTTGCTAAAGGCTGGAACTTTATGACCATAAGAACCAAGATGAGTCTAGATCTAAAGTTGTTACTTTAGATCATGACCATTGCCCGAAATGAAACACCAAACAAGATAAAATGGCCCTAATCTTAACATAAGGAGGTCTAGGTATGAAAGGGTCAAGTTACAAGCCTTTTACCTTAGGCTAGCTCCCAAAACGATGTAGATGGCAGATCCACTTCCTTTTCTTCAATCCAAGCATCTAAATCTTTGAGTTCCCTTAATGAAAGCACCAAAACACACTTTAGTGGGTTGAACTTTGAAAATTTTCATATTGATATCCCGACTTTGGGGGACTGTAACTCATTGAATATGAAACCAAAATTAACAAAATTTTAGTCTAAAATCATGTACAAACTCTAAAATACACTTTGGAGAAAACCGCATGTCAATCCGACTTTAAACAAATGAGATATGCATGTATTAATATTTTCACAGAATACAAAGTACAAAAACAAATAGTTGAAAAGTTGAAAATTTTCAGTTTTGATATCCCGACTTCAGAGGATTGTAAATCATTGAATATTAAACCAAAAATGACAAAATTTTAGTCTAAACTCATGTACAAACTGTAAACTACAAGTTGAAAATAACCATATGTCAATCCGACTCGAAACGAATTAGATATGCATGTTTTATTACTTTCACCGAATACACAAAAACTGAAAAACTAAAAACTTCCAGCGTTAATATATCGACTTTGGGGGGATGTAAGTCAATGAATATAAAACTAAAAATGTCAAATTTATAGTCTAAAATCATATACATACTCTAAACTACATGTTGGAAAAAACTGCATGTCAATCGGAGTTGAAACGAATGAGATATGCATCTTTTAAACGTTTCATAAAAACCGGTTCCGGCCCTAAAAGTGTTTCCGGTTCTTAACACCGATTCCGGTTTTTAGACCCGGTTTACCCGGAACTGATGGACCCAAACCCGGATTACCCGGAACCCGGATAAAGAAAATTTTTAAACCCGGAACCGGAACCGGTTCTACATATTCTGGTTCTAACGGTTCTGGTTTGGGTCCGATTTTCCGGTTCTAAATCTCATCCTTAGTCTATATAGTCCGCTCACTCCGGACATCGGTTTGCGAATGATATGTTGTGCTAAAATGTAGTCGAGTGCCCAACTTGTCGTAGAACTTCTGTCAGAAGAGGGAGGTGAATCTAACATCTCGATCGGAAACAATAGAGACCGGAACTCCGTGGCGAGCAACGATCTCGCCGACATACACGTCGGCCAGCTTCTCGATCGACAAACTCTCCCGTATGGCCAGGAAATTAGCACTCTTGGTCAATCGATCCACGATGACCCATATGGCATCATATCCCTTCGTCGTCCTCGGCAACTTGGTAATGAAGTCCATCGCGATATGTTCCCATTTTCACATGGGAATCTCTAGAGGCTGTAGCTTGCCATGTGGCCTCGGATGCTCGGCCTTGACCATCCTGCAGGTCAAGCACCTCTCGACGTACCAAGAGATTTCTCGTTTCCTGCACGGCCACCAATAGCTCAACTCAAATTCTGGTACATCTTGTTGGCTCCCGGGTGAATGGAGAAGTGATACTTATAAGCGTCCTCCATAACTGTTTGCCTGACTCCACCAGACATGTGTACCCATACCCGACCGCATCGGGTCAACAATCCCTGACTATCCTGCACAAACTGGGTGTTCTCACCCCTAATCCTCTTTAGCTTCCAATTCTCTTGACGCATACCTGATATTGCCATATTTATACATATTTTTAGGCAATATTTAAGTACATTTTTATATATTTTTTGGTCATTTGCATAGAATAATGATACTTATAAGGTTAAATTATATTTTACAGCAAAAAAGAAGACATTTTGAAAAAAGGGACTAAAAGCGTTAAAGGATGGAACTTTGGAGGTTGAAGGCTTGAAAGACAAGAAAAACACCCAAAAAAGACATACTCACGACGTGAGTGGAAAGAATCGGAAGATAAGCATTCGGGTGAAGGAATCATTGACGTTCACGATTACTCCAAGTTCACGATGTGAGTTTTAAATTATCACGATGTGAACGGTGATTTTCCAGAAATATATATATATATATATATATATATATATATATATATATATATATATATATATATATATATCCTTCTCCATTACGATTTGGAACAACTTTTGTTGGCTAAGAGGGTTCCTGGAGACGAAATTCATAGGAAAAGAAGCTCTGGAAGTTGGTTTTAACACCAAGGAAGAAGAGTTCATAATTTGTCTTATAGATTGGTACATTTAAATATGTTTTTGCTTATAGAATTCGTTTGTTTAGCTGTTAATATGTCCAGCTAAATATAGTTGCTTCTGTTAGCTAGATGAAGCTGGAACTCATGGTTTTAATGCATTAGACATAACTTTAATTGTTGGTGATATGCTTCTGTTGATTGATTTTACCTAGCATGCTTGAATTAGTTATTTGATTGATTTGAATTCTTGTTCTGTGTAGTTAGTGAACACAATTCTGCACGAACTTGAATACCTAATAATATAGTGAACACTAGTTATTGGAGCTCAGATCAAACCAATATTAGATTAGTAATTGAATAATTAAGTTAAGTTGTGTTAGAGAACTCATATTATGACTATAATTGTGTTTTTATTAATTAATCTTTCATGACTCCAATCTTATCTAATAATTGATTTTGTGTTAACTATTTTATGAACATAAATAGATTAATAATTAGTAGATTTAGAACTAAATTGTTAATACATCCTTAATTGGTCACCAACAGTAATAGTTATAACTAATGTATAACCATTAAGTGAAAGTGGATTCGAACTAACAGAAGTATTTTGTTTATTGATTGAGTTTTTGTTAAAGAGTTAAGTTCATCTAAACTTGTAAAATTAGATAAAAACCCTTTTAGCTTGTTAATAATTAGATTAATTTAGTAGTAAATAAATTAATTAATAACACCATTCCCTATTATCGACACCCGACTTAACTAAGTTATATTGTAATCTGACTAGGTACAGTGCCTATAAGTGCATAGTTAGTCTAAGTTTGTTAGATTATAAATATTAAAATTAGTGAGTACTTCCGTGCACATCAAGTTTTTGGCGTTGTTGTCGGGGAACGACTTAGTTTATTATTTGTTTATTTGCTTTAGGTTAATCGATCCTTTTTGTGGGATAAAACCTGCAAAAAGTTAATTTTCCAGCAAAGTTTTTATCATAAGTTTTTAATTATTTTCTGTTTGTCCAGTTTTCACGACGTGAGAGCACTTCTGATAACTTTTATCATAAGTTTTTAATTATTTTCTGCTTGTTACCGGTCATAAGGGTAGATTGTGAACGGTTTCAATAGTTTAGTGACAAATAGATAATGAAAAAAAAAAAGTTTAGTGACTAAATGTGAACAAAATCGAAAGTTCGTTTCCCTCTAAAAAAAGTTCAGTGACTAAATATGAACAAACTTCCTCTTGTATTATGTTTTAGCAAATTATTTATTTTTGTTAAATTCTAGCAACATTTGTTGATGAAGAAATCTATGAAAAAAAAAAACAAAACCTCGAAAAATATAT
Organism: Lactuca serriola; assembly: GCF_051521515.1. Classification (NCBI taxonomy): domain Eukaryota; kingdom Viridiplantae; phylum Streptophyta; class Magnoliopsida; order Asterales; family Asteraceae; genus Lactuca; species Lactuca serriola. The sequence continues at coordinate 49,079,335 of NC_136410.1, forward strand.
TAAAAAAAACGAAAAACCAAAACCGAAATAAAAAACCAATGTCCGTGAATGAAGCTAAAAATTGAAGAATTTTTGGATTTTCCGGATTGACGCAAAATGTTTATGCCATATGTTAAGAGAGAGTTTTAAATAGAAAATTTCCGAATTGATCGTTTTCGCATTCCCTTTTTGGGTTTATAATCATTTATCGATTATAAAAAGGGGGAGAGATTTAGATATTGAATTTCGAAAGTTGAATTTTTCATATTATGCGGACTTGAAGACCGAAGTGACCTCGAGTATTTGAAGTTTATGAAATGATTTGATTGGAGATTCGGAAATGATTTTGATTCATAATGAGATTGGACTTATTGAAGATTTTTGAAGTGTGCATAAATGCTCAAATTTTGGGTAATTTTTTGGAGAATGAGAAACTCGTAATTACCTTTTGATGCTTGGTTTGTATGGTCTCATATTCTAGAACCCTGATTGAAATGTCATAGAAGAATTGAAGATTTGATGTTCATCTCTACATGTGTTGCGTTTGATGCTCGGTTCGTGAAGTTGCTCGAGTTTGGAAGATTTGAAGCGAGTCATCTATTCTTAACTTTGAGGGGGAGAAGCTTGGGTACAAAGTTATCCATGTATGACTTTGTAAATGGTTTGACTTCTTTAGACCCATTTGCATGTGGTAAAGTAGCATTGTGACATGAGAGAGAGAGAGAGAGAAAGAGAGAGAGATTGGTTTTTTATTTCGGTTTCATTTTTTTTGTTTTTTTTAATATATTTTTTGGGGTTTTGTTTTTTTATTTCATAGATTTATTTATCAACAAATGTTGTTAGAACAATATAAGAAGAAGTTTGTTTAGGCATGACAATCGTGTCGTGTTCGGGTTGGCGTGTCGCGGGTTGGCGGGTCAAAATATGTCAACCCAAACACGACCCATTTAAATATACAGGTCACGGGTTGGCGGGTTTAAAACATAAACTCATATATGACCCACCAACCCATTTATTTATACGGGTTCACAAGTTGGCGGGTTCGTGGGTCCAAATTTTAGATATTTAAGTCTTAAATATCCAAATGGAAATTAAAAACATTCATAGAACACATGTTACAGACTTGGCATTATAGGTTACAATTTATGACCTTAGACCATCCACCACGAGTAATAATGTCAAAACAATCAAATGGTCTATGAATAAATGATATATATTATATAATACTTATTATATATTAATACTTGATACATAAATACATTTAAAAAATATAATAATTTTTTTATTAAGAATATAAACGGGTTGGTGGGTCAACCCGTTTATTTTTTGAGAAACTCATATATGACCCATTTAATAAACGAGTTGGCGAGTTGAAAAACTCAACCCAAACCCATTTATTTCGTGTCGTGTCGAGAATTGCCAACCCTAAATTTGTTTACATTTAATCATTGAACTTTTTTAGAGGGAAACGAACTTTCGATTTTGTTCATATTTAATCACTAAACTTTTTTTCGTTATTTATTTGTCACTGAGCTATTGAAACTGTTCACATTTTACCTTTATGATAATATGTGAACAATTTCAATAACCCAGTGGCAAATAGATAACGAAAAAAAATTTAGTGATTAAATGTGAACAAAATCGAAAATTGACTACCCTTTCAAAACATTATCCCCTAAAATAACCAGAGATGCGAGTGAAATACAAAACATAAAACTACAAGGCACGTATTAAAACAAACCGTACAGGATTCGTGTAATTTAGTCAAGTTCATAGAAACAATAAGTTGGGTAACCCGCTGTAGGGTTTAGGGTTTAGTGGATAAAGTTTTGAAAACTATATAACGGTTAGGCCTAATCTCTTAAAAGACTCTGTTCACCTTCAATCTCAGATACTCTCCTTCACCTATTTATGTAGCGATCGATGACTGTTTGTGTATGTTTGCTTGCCAGCAAAATTCGTTGGAAATTTTCAAGAACATCATCCTGCTATTGCCCTCAGGTAATTCTGTTTTCATCTATAAGCACTTTCAAGGATAAGGCTTTTGTGATTCTTTCAAGCTTACGTTGGCAAACAATGATTAAGCTAAATTCTCACAGTTCCGCGGCAAATATCTAATCTTTGTCAAATTTGATCACAAGATCATTGAACGGAAGTGGAATTATCGTAATGTCCATCCCTGCGCTTCTTCCACAAAACAATTTAAAGCTCCTACGATGTTTCGGCGGGACTAAAACCCTTGAGTTGGGCAAAGTAATTCACGCTCGTTCGATTGTGTGTAATCAGTGGTCTGGAGATAATATACCCAACACTAATGCTTTGATTGCTCTTTACTCAGCAGTGGGATATGCACACTGTGTTTTTTGATCAAACAAATAAATGTTAACATAGATTTGTGGAGTGCTCTAATTTCGGGCCATTTTCAAAATGGGTCTGCTTTTGAAGTTGTTAGATTGTTTAAATCAATGGTTTCAGAGTCGTGCTCGATCGCCTAACAATTATATATCTTCATTGGTGCTTATGTCGAGTATAAAAAGGTTGGGTACTTTTTGTTATGCAATGCAGTGTTCCATCATTATGTGACTTGTATTGCATGATGTGGGACATGGTAGGGGGCTGTGGAGGTTTTAGTTTCTGTCCCTCAAGTGGATAACTGGATCAAGGTTGGACCTGGTGAGAAAGCTTACTTGGATGAGGCATTATTATCTTAAAGAGAATGTTGGCTGAAGATATGGTGTGGAACAAAGCTGCTCAAGAGTGAAGTTGAGGTTGATGTGTCTGTATGCAATGCAGTGATCAATATGTATGGGAAAGCTGGAGGTGTTAGAAATGCTTTAAATGTATTTGGCAGGTCTAAAGTTCCAAACGTGGTTTCATGGACACTGATTATGGCTGCTTTCTCAAAATGAGGGTTCCCTGAAGCGTAGATTACATTGTTTTATAATATGCAAATTGATGGGGTTGTTCCAAACGAATCTACCTTTTCTGTAATACTCAATGCTAGTGCTGAATTATTCTCTGTGAGATTAGGAAATGTATTGCACACACTAGCAGAGAAGACTGGATTCAAGGGTCATAAGAATGTCTAGGATGCCTTGATCATCATGTACTTGAGGACTGGCCACTTTAAAGCTGCTGAAAATGTGTTTTTAGGTATGACTTATGGTGATGTTGGAACCTGGAATATAATGATATGTGGGTACTGCCTTTATGGTTTTGGTAACAAGTCGTTGACTTTGTTTAATGAAATGTTGAAATTGGGGGAAGATCCTAATGATGATACTTTTATTGGTGTTCTCAATGCGTGTGGAAGAAGGGTTCTACTATTTTTATGAGTTAATGAACCAGAAGGGTCTGGAACCTGGTTTAGAGCACTATAGGTGTATCATTAATATTCTAGTCAAGGGTGGAAGACTAGAAGAAGCTTTTGATTTCGTGGTATCAACACCACTCAAATGGGATGACAAGACTTGGAGTACCTTTCTCCGAGGATGTCATGCTCATGGAGACTATCTTCTATATGTCCAAGCTGCAAAGTGGATCCCTGATGATGTGCTGGTTAGTGAGTACGGTGTATCCACGGACATCCGTGAACCGATAGAAATGGAGAATGATTGATCAGTAGAACCCTCAAGAATAAAACATATATACGGTTAATTCGGTTGTCAAGGGAGATCCATGGTTTGTTGAGCGCCATAAAATCATCAAGTCTTTGTTTGCTAGTATTAAAGCATATGCTTACATACCTGATACTAGTGATGTACTACATGATGAGGTTGATCATATGAGGGGGAGGAGGAGGAGGACTAACTTGAAGGTAAATCCAGAATGAAAAATACGCATTAATTTGATTCGGAAAATAAATGGTTGCCTAAAATGGATAAAATTTGAAAAGTTGGTTGCTATTACAAGCAATATGCCCAAACATATAATAAGATTTCATAGAGAGACTTGACAAGCAAATACAAACCATATCATTTTTACAACTGGAAACGAAGCATCAATATCACAAAAATTTAAGCTGATGCAGGTCAGGGGGTATCAAAACCAAATCACATGTTCTTAGACAAAAACACCAAACCAATCAAACCCCATTCCTACCCCAAAGAAACCCAAAAATAAAAAAAGAACTTTTTTCCACCAAAAAAAAAAAAAAAGAAAGCCATTGACAATATAATTAAAAACCAACCACAAATTAACTAATATCGTTTACCAAGAACTATACCAATAATCACGGAAACCAATGCTACTCCCACGATGAACTTAATGCTTGTGCCAAAAGAATCATGAGCAGTTGCTTGATTTTGTACTGTGTTTGATGAGGCTGATGCTTGATTATTCTGTACAGTGCTTGATGATTCCGCATTTTTCTTGCTCTTGCGCTTTGATGGTGTTGTCATTGTTGCTCCAAAGTCCCTTGATTTTATCTCACTTGAGTTATCAGTAACCTGTAATTATAATTTTTACATAAAATCAGACACCTAACACCAACACCAAAAATAAATTATTCATAAATGTATGTATACATGTACAGTGTTTGTTTGTTACCTGTTCTTTAGCTTTAGCATTGGCTGCCTGCAAGTCTTTGATTTGTTTCTCCAAATCTAAAATTGCTGCCTTCTTTGCTTCCACCTCCTTCAAAGCTGCATCTCTTTCCGACTCCTAACAAACCAAAAAATAAGATTCAGAATTCAGCACCAAATGTGGCAAATATAATAGAACGTGTGAGTGGAAAACAGTTTTAGGCTGACCTGTTGGTCAATGGTCTTTTGAGATGCTGCTAGTTTCTCTTCAAGGTTCTTTAAATTGTCGTATAATTTTGCATTCTCTTCGATTTGTGCCTTGAGACTTTCAAGCTCAGCTTTTACAGACGTTTCATTAGATGCATTTTCTTTCACTTGCTCTTCAAGTGTAGTGATATACGTCTGAAGCTCCTTTTTAGCGTTTTGATGTGTTTCATTCAACATGTTGTTCTCTTCCATCAATGATGATATCTGGAATTCGGAAAAAAAAAAAATTAACATATACTTCTCTAATCCCACAAAGATTTTTTTTTTTTAAAAAAAAGGAGGTAAATTACCTGAGACTGGAGATTCTGCCCTTCAGAAGTGAACTTTTCCTTTAACTCTTCAATTTCTTTTTTGGAGATATGGAGGTGACTGAATGTCTCGTCTTTTTCAGTCAAAGCAGCAGTCAAACTTGTCTGCAGATCATTCAATTTGGCCTCGTAAGCAGCAAGTTCTTGAGTAAGTTTCAGATCTGCAAGCTCAGTGGCTTTAGAATGCTGTTCGGTTAAACTGGCTATAGTCTTGACATGAGAATCAATTGCTTGAGCTGCAGATTCCTTTTCGCTGTGTACCCCACTTAGTGAAATTTCAAGCTCGTTGACTTTGTCTTTAAGCTCAATAATGGTTGCAACCAACATATCGTTCTCATTGGTGGACTTGGTAACATTTTCTTCGGTTTCCAAAATCTTTCTTTTGAGATCTTCATTCTCACTTTTTGTATTGGCTTCTATCAGTAAAAGCTGATCTAATTCGTCTTTTAGCGAAGCAGATCTTTCGTTTGCTTCAACTAACTGTGCTTTGTATGTCTTTAATTGTTCTTCAAAAGTGTTTAATTTCTCAAGTAACGATTTCGCCTCTGTGTCTCTGCTAGTGAAATTCGCTACTGTTTCTCCCAATGATCTTTCTTGCTCCTCAAGTTTTTCCTCAGCTGACTTAAGCTTAGATCCAAGATCAGTTTCGACTGTTTCCAATTTCTCCTGAGAGACCTTGAGTTCATTTCTCAGTACTTCAACTAGGTTTTCTGCTTCAGCAACATGCTCTGATAACTTCCTCGAGGTGTCTTCCAGTTGTTTTTTCTCAGTGGTTGCTAAATTCAAAGATTCGGTTAATTCTTGTTCATTTTTAGTGACAGATTCGAGTGCAGCCTCAAGAGCTGTTGCTTTTGTTCGGAAGGCATCTAGTTCTGCTTCGAGTTCAGATACTTTATTGGAATGGACATTAGAACCTTCTTCTGTTTCTTTACATTTCTTCTCGAGTGTACTAATCTGCTCTTCAAGCTCCTGGATTCTGTACTTTTCTGCTTCAAGCAACAACTCCAATTCACTCGCCTTTTTACCTGAATTTTCAGCTCTTATATTCAACGTTTGAATTATATCTTCCAGCTCAACGCTACGTTGATGGTTCGTGTTTGCTCTTCCTTCATGATCAGCAGCCTTTTCTAGAACATTCTTAAGCTCAGACTCAAGCTCCGTGTGACGCGAAGACGATTGAGTCAACTCAGATTCTAATTTCTGGATTATATCTTCAAGCTCAATACTACGTTGATGACTCGTGTTTGCTCTTCCTTCATGATCAGCAGCCTTTTCTACAACATTCTTAAGCTCCGATTCAAGCTCTGTGGTACGTGAAGACGATTGAGTCAACTCAGATTCTAGCTGAGCTACCTTGTCTGTAAAATCTTTTACTTGCTGGTTTAGTTGATGCTTTTCTTCTTCGAGAGTGAATAGTGTTGAGGTAAGCTCGGATATTTTAGCAGAAAACTGTTGGAGTTCTGTTTCGGTTTCTTTCACTTTGAGTTCCAAGACAGATGATTGTGATTTTGCTTCTTCGGATTCGGTTTTTGATACACGAATAACTTCCTCGAGCTCAAGATTCTTCTGTTCCAGTTCTTTACGTTCAGCCAAAGCTTGAGACAAAAGGGTGTCTGTATTGGTGATGTTTTCGGTCGACACCTGTAACTTTGCTTCAAGATCAGTACAATGATTTTTAGTTTGTGCTAATTCGGTTTTCAAATCGACCACAACTACATTAAGAGCTTCCTTTTCGGTTGTTAGTTTCGTGAGTTCTTCACGAATTGAAGCCACCTCATCTTGGACCAGTACTTTTGCTTTCTCTTCCTCTTGAAGCTTCAGTTTGAGTTCTTCAAATGCGGATTCTTTGGCTTGAAGAGATTCCTTGGTTGATGAGAGAAGATTATCAAGGGACGAGATATTTTGTTCAAATTCTACAATTTGTGATTTAGAAACTTCCAACTCTTGTTGTGCTGCAGACAGCTCTACGGTTGTGTTCTTGAGTGTTTCTTCCACCTTTTCATGATCAGCGATTTTTGCGTATAAACCTTTGAGCTCTTCTTGGATTAAACCCATTTGATCTTCCATTTCTTTCGCACTCACTTGAGCCAACTGAAGCAATCGTTCAAACTCCATTGCTTTTTTAGTCTCCGATTCAGCATGTGAACCACTCTGTTTATGCAACTCTTCGAATTTTTGCGCATCATCTGCAGAGCGACCTAGCTCATGTTCTAGATCTTGCATTTTCTTTTTTGAGCTTTCAAGCTCATTGTTTAGGGTTTCGAATGATTCTTTGACTTTGACCAGTTCCTTTACGTTAGCCTCTTGAACTTGAAGTTCCTCTTGCAGAGTAGTAACCTGTGAATGATATCTTTCTTCAGCTTCTTTGAATTCCTCTTGTAGTTTCTTATGGCTGGCTTCAAGATCTTCATGTTTCTTTTCTTGTTGCTCAAGTTTCTCGTTTGTGACTGAGACTTGGTTTTTGAGATCGGTATTTTCGGACTCTGAATGTTTGAGGGCTGTGGTTAATTTTCCTAATTCGCTCTCAAGTTCACTTACTTTCTCCTGTGCCTCAAGTACTTCTCTGCTTTTTTCAACGATGGATGGTTTTTCATCTTCAACAGGCAATGCTCGAGATGTTGTATGGGATTCAACATCGTTTACTTCTACAGTTTCCTTTTCGACTTTTATAAATTCCCCATCTAAAGGCGCTTCTTCTTCCTTCTTGACCTCCTTATCTGCTGGGATTATGTCCTCCTTAGTTTCCTATATATTCACATAAATCAAAATCAGTATGAGCCATCTGTATTAGGAGTATACAACTGTACAACTTACCTCAACAACCTTGGTGACTGGTACCTCTGAGCTTGCTACAGTCTCATCTTCCATCGCAGACTGATTGTAATAATATTAGAATTGTTGTGCAGACCCTGAAAACATGAAATTGTGATATTAGGCAACGAAAAATGAATCAGGATTTTGATCAGAGGCATCCAATAAAAAAAAAAGTTACTAGAACTAAATTATACCCTCCGTTATTTGTATATTTAATTCTACAGTTACACCAGAATTTATGTATGTGATCGTTTATGAATTTAATTCTGCGGGATATGTCAGACTTCGGTTATAAATGACATTATTTTGAATATTTTTAAGACAGTTCTCAAAAGTCTAGACTAACTTTCAATAAGAAAAACAAAGTAATAATCAGTATGAACAAGCAAGTAAACATTTCAATAAGTACAACGTCAATTTAGTTGTAGGCTTGAAGCAAAAATAATGGGTAAGCAAATAGTTTAACTTTAAAGTTTTAGAAAATAAATATTAAATCATTTATGTGGCATATCAATAAGAGGAAGTTCCAATCGTTACTCCAAAAAAAATGAGAACACTCTATTTCTATTGTGGAGAGGAAAAACTTCTTTTTCTTTTTTGTGTAAGCTTTTAAGCATAGTTTACTCTTTTTTTTTTTTTTTTTTTTTTTTTTTTTTTTTTTTTTGTGAATAGATATTAATGACCTTAACTGGCGTGCACGTTTTCACTTTTTATTATCATTCGATCAACTTTAAAATATTTAATCATTCCAAACATTGTTTAACAGAAACATAAATGGATGGAGGTCAATTCAATTAATTATCGCGACTTTATCTACAAGAATGAACCGTCAAAGAATTTAAACACGACATCACAACCAGAATTTAAATGACCAGAAAACCCATAGAAAGCGACATCTTAAATATAAACAAGAAATGTCGCTGTTAACAATACAATATTAACAAATATAGATAATAAAATAGCTTTTGGTGAGAATTCTGAATTTCCAAAATGTATTAAAAGATTTTATAAAGCAAAATTTTTATAATTAAAATATAATAATAATTATCAAAAGGAGCCGATGAATATAAATGCGGGTTCATAATAAATCAAAAAGAAGGAAGGTTGTACTTTTTTAGCTGTAGGACAAAAAGAAAAGGACGAGTCACCATTTTGTTACCCCATATATATATTTTAGAAATAGAAAGACAAATATAGTAAACTGTACAAGGAAACATGTGCGAACGTTTATTGGCCCAGAAAAATAATTGAAAGACAATATTGGGAAAGTTGCAATTGCATAGCTGGAGGGGCAAAGTCATCGGCATCAACAAACAAATAGACGGGAGGTCCGGGGGGAATGAGGATATGTCAGCATAGAAAATACCGAGATAGAGACTTTACCGATAAAACACTTAATATAGCCAACACAGCTGGAATTTTATGATTTTTATCTTGTAGTTCTTTATGAAAAGGGAGTAATGAGAAATCCAAAGAAAAAAATGGAGAATATAATTTTTCATCAAATTTATAAAAAAATATTGTATTTTTTTTTTTGGAAACAGCTAAAGAAAATTGTATTTTAGAAAATAGGTAAATGTAAGAACATTCACTTGGATTATTTGCTGAGTTTTTATTACAACAAAGCTCTAACTAATAAATCAAAAAAAAGTTGATTAATTCACAATAGTTTTTTTTATTATACACAACAATTTATGTTTTAAAAAATTATATCAATGTTTTAAAAATTGGTTTGAACCGGTTGGAGTGGGACCCGGAAAAAGAAACGGTTTAATTATAACTGGCATTATGCCTATTTCTAAATCGAAACGAACCGACCGATTTTTATAAAAACTTGGTTAATCAGTTAAACTGAATAAAAACATATGGAAAATAACTATTTTGAAACTTTAGTGGTCTTTTTCGCGTCTATTTAAATTTCTCTAACTAAAGATATATGGTACATGTTATGAAGTTTTTTAGTGTGTTTGTATTCATCTAAAACTATATTTTGTTTTGGTATTGTATATTATTTTCTTATTTATATATGTGGATTGATTTAAAACTTATGATTATATGTTATTTTAATATATGTGAATAGATATATAATTTGTTTTTATGTGTATTTATAACGTTTGAAATTGTGACATCAAATTCTTGATTTATGTATGCATGTGTATGAAAAAAAGAAAAAATATAAAAATTATAGAATATGCAAAAATATAAATATATACAACAAATTATACAATATGAAAAAATATAAATATATACAATAAATTGTTCTACACGAATCAACTCTATCCAAAAAAACATTAAAAAAATCATAGTTTTTTATTAGTTAATTTGTAGGACTTATCAATTATTTTTATAGATTCCGTTAAAATAATTGAAAAAACTCTCTAAGCTTGTAAATTTACAAATTGTACGTCATTATAAAAAAAATAAATAAATAAACAATCCTATATTTGAAAAAACAGCCATATAATTTTTTTTAGTTTAAAAAAATTATATATATTGGGATAATGTAACTGTAACTTTATTTACACGGTTCCGATTTGCACCAATTTAGGAAATGAAGCATGCTAGAACCGCAAAATCAGCAACATCTAATTTGTGAAAGAAAAAAAAATGGTACATTGTCCTGTCAGTCAAAATCATCATACATCATCTTACACAACATTATACTCTTGTATGTAAATTCTAAATAATTGTAGTACTACAAATATATACAATAATTGCTTTCAAAGTCTAAATATATCTAAATAATTAAGTGGCTTTTATTTTAAGCAAAAGCTAGATAAATATCAATTTCATCTTTACTCATATAACTTTAATAATTGTTAATTGGGGAATTTAAATAGGCTTGAACAAAACAAAATCAGTTTCGTTGTCTTAAAGGCTGCTTTTTCTTTAAGATATTCATTTCACTTTATGGAATTATAATTTGAAATTAAATCAGGAATAAAACTCTTTTCTCTAAGCTTTTGCAAACTTTTGACCATTTTCTAAGGGCAATTGTTACAAAAGTGTTGTCATACTGATCGATATGATTTATGTTGACCATATCAGGAAAAATTTAATTCCTACCATCTCTTGTATTTCAAGAGAATGTTATAATGATTTTGATCAATTAAATTATTAGTAACGACGTTTGATGGCAGTTTTCGTAATTTTACAAGCACTATCATCCAACCAGAAGAAATCAAAACAGCTTATAGGAAATAGATCAAATTTCACCAAACTCATGGTACCTCATATATATTGTTTTACTTTAAGAGATCGAGGTCCATATTTATGATGATTTAATCTATGGCTTGGGTTTTAACTTTTAACTAATTCAAGACTATCATAACAACTGGCTTTTAATATGATCAGAAGCTGATTCAAACTAAGCAAAACGATAAAAGCTTGCTTCAGATAAACAAAACCATATTTAAAGTTCTATGATCAAATCAGGTAGAAAATCAGAGCATATCGATCTTAATATATCTAGAAAATTCTACATGATACGCCAAAGCAACAATACGAAAAAGCTGATCAACAAAAACTCAAGCTGTAAAAAGTACCATAAATCGATGCAAAACTTAAATAGTTAATAGCGCGATGATCAGTTAATAATTCGAAATTCGATCCCGAACTTTCAGATACTTCTAACAAAATTTAAGCTTCCAGATACCAAAACAGAATCTAACCAAAATTTCACATACTTCATCATACCAAAGTGATTCAAAATAAAAGTACTAGAAATTGATTCTAAGTAGTTCATTTATCAGATGCCGAATTCTCATATACTGTGTACAAAATTTGGAGTTCCAGATACAAAATCAGCCAAATCTATTCCATATTTCAACATACTTTATACCAAAATTTAAAGTAACCAAAAGTTCGATTCACAATAACACTTCTAAAAATCAATCGAAGCAATTCACGTATCGACTAACCTTAGATCTCTGAAACGATTCTTTCACCTTTACTGAAGCTCCTCCTTCAGAGCGAGAGAGAGAGAGAGAGAGAGAGAGAGAGAGAGACGAAGAGAATCTGGGTCGGTATAAGGGTATTAGTAGTAGCAATAGTTTTTCTTAAGTGGGGGTAAGACACGGTGTGGGGCCGTCTATAGTAATCGCCAGCCAATTAGGACATTGTTAAATACAAGACGGTGTCCTCGCCACCACTTGCCGTGCACATTTGCCACTAGATTGCTTACATAATTACAACACTACCCTATGCTTAAACTCTTAATTACCAATAATTGCATAAAACAAACTTTTAAAATTTGTAAAAAGTAATCATTTATATGTCTATGTAAATTTCTTCAGCAACTCAACATTCTTTTTTAAATTAATACTCGATAAAACGTAAATGATATGTTGATTTTCATTAATATATGAATGCTTGTCAAGCGCCCATTGTGAGGTTTTTGTTACACTCTAGGGATGAGAAGGGAACAACTTATCCGTTTTCATAATCAAAGCCGTTGGTTCCTGAATCACACCCATTTTAAGCTATTTTTTTCTCGTTTATATGGAACTGCTATCCGTTAGATACTAAAAAAAATAGTGAATACTGCAATGACAATTTTCTATCACCACTTCGTCAAGAACACAAACGTCAAACTCAATATTTGAATGTGACGCGTTCACATGCAATGCATGTACGTGGTAAATGAAACCGACTTGAGAATTTAATCGTGTGTGACGAACGTCTTTGAAACGTCACTTCAGTGGGTTTATTATTTATTTTTGTTTTTTATTACTTTTTTTTTAACTAAACATATATATATTCTTGATTTTTAGGTTTTTTATTTTATTTTTCGTTTTTATTTTATTTTATTTTTAGTTATTTTAATTTTTAAAAAATATTTTAATTTTATTTTTTAATGTTTTTACTACATATTTGAAGATACTAGTGTTTTTATTTACTTTTGTTTTTGCTTTTTTTTTAAACTAAATATTGGTTCGAGATTTTAATATTTAACAATTATAAAAGTTTTAAATAATAAAAATATTAGCGGTCAAAATACTTTCTTTTGATACTATTTTTGAATTATATTATTTTTAGATCATAATATTTTGAATGAAATTATTTTTAATCACAGTATTTTTAATCATATCATTTTCGAATTTCAGAAAAAAAATGGGTCAGTATATATTTTGAATCATTTAATTTTAAATCATGAAATATATAATTAATGATCATAAAATATTTGAATCAAAATATTTTTAGATCATAAGAAACTTAAGACCATGACATGTTGAATCAAAAAAAATTGAATCATCTCATTTTGGAACATATCATGTTCAATATTTTAAAAAAAAAGTTATAATATTTTAAACTAAAGTTTGGTGTCTAAACAATTTTATTTATACAAATTTCTTTCAAAAGAATTCATAATATATGATATATGATAAAACTTTAAAAGGATTTTTAATTTGGAAAACAAAAATATACACGTCTTATTTTTTATAAAAATTTAAAGTCATTTTTGAATCATTTACAGTATATAGTTTTTAAAAATTCTTTTACAAACTGATTAAAACAGTAATACGAAGAGCACTATCATTTTTTTTTGAATTTGGATAAAAAAAATTCGTTATATTTTATAAAAACAATATCTCTTAAAATTAAAAAATAAACACCTCAAAAACTTACTTTTAAATTTTTTTTTAGAAAAGAACAAATTACACGAATGGTCCTTAATGTTTTATTTTTTATCCCTAAAGTAGTCCCTACGAAACTTTTTTCCTTCATATGATACCTACGGAGCAAACCTTACACACAAAAGGCCCCTGTGACTAACTTTGCTAACAGATTCTGTTAAATTTTGTTAAATGACAAAAATACCCTTTGTTTTATGCACACAAATGGTACTCTCTCTCTCTCTCTCTCTCTCTCTCTCTCTCTCAGAACACATATACATACAGTAAAAACAATACTCCCTACAACCAAAATCATTGTTTGCGATCCACCCCACCCTACCAGTTCCCTTTCTCTTCTTCTTTTCTGAATCTACGAAATCAAGATGCTCTAAGCATACCTGCAATTGAGAAAAGGAAATCAAATTGAGCAGATGAAATGAAAAACCCTCACCCCCACTCTCATCCATTTACAGAAACGAAATCAAGATCAAGCAATCAGAATATCTAGTCTTGAGCAACAAGTAACAAGTAAAAATAGAGAATTTTCTCTAATCTAATATAATCACGACTAGAAAGGTTCCAATTAATAAAAAAAAAATCACGAGATTCTGATCTTTAACTGGTAGAAACCTAACAAAAACAAGAGTTCAAGTACAGAAAATGGAGTTTGAGGAATTATTGAAATGAAAAGAAGATCGGAGAGAAGATGATGGAGATCGAAAGAAGCAGAAGCTGATATGGGAAAATGACATCAAGGAAGTTGAACCCTAGCCCTCAATTCACTTTTGCTCTAATGGATACGCCACCACCATTGATCTTATTTGTTCTCTTCAAGCCACCGTCTGCAGCATCAACCATTCAACAACAAAATCGAATCAAGCCACATTCAGCGGAGACAACGATTTTGTGGTTCAAGACCGCCACCGGAGAAGATGGATTTCTGCTTCAACATTCAACGCCACTATCTTCACCCACCACTTCAATGATCGCTGGTGGAGCAGGTTCTGAAGTCTAGGTTTCGATTGCCACAAAGAAATCAAGAAAGAACAAACACAAAATCGATTGTTTTTCTAATTTGATTTTCAGGTTTAGATTTTAACAATCAAGCAAAAACAAACCTCAATATGAGATAGGATAAAAGGGGTAAATGGATGAGATCTACAGGAGAGAGAGAGAGAGAGAGAGAGAGAGAGAGACTTTTTTAAATTTCTAATTAACAAAAATATTAAAAATAAATAAATAAATAAAAATAAAGGTGTAACAGCCCGGATTCCCAGGTATTATTCATTCTTATATTTTGGTATTTTGTGAGGATACTCGGCGAGTTGGAGCTTAGACTCGCCGAGTAGGATCGTGGTTTTCGACGCGGTTCGCGCTTGGACTCGGCGAGTCCAAGGAGTGGACTCGGCGAGTCCACGTTGTTTAATGAAACCCTAATTCCCCGGGTTTGGAGCCTATTTAAGGGCACTTATAGCCTCCCATTGCGGCTACCAGTCCCTTGAGAGAACCCTAAGAAAGCTAAGTCGTTTTGGGAGAGAAGAAGTCACTTTTGGGCCTTTGTATTCCTTGTTTAGCAAGAAGAAGGTGGCAAGAGCAAGGAGGAGGTGAGATTCTAGCAGATCCAGAGTCCAGAGGCTTCATTTTGAGGTAATGGTTCGAATCTCTTTCAGTTTTAGGGTTGATCTTTAGAGTTAGGGTTTTATAACCCCTTTGGAGAGTAATTATGTGAAGCAAATGGTCCCTCTTCGAGTTTATGCCTTGGATCTGGACTCAAAGAGGTCCAGAGACCTTAACCCTTGGGGCTTTTTGGGTTATTATGGAGTTATTAGACCTAGGTGCTCATTTTTGGGACCAAATCATCTTTTGATGCCTTGTGGGGGTTATACAAGCATCAAGTTCCAAACTTTACGTGACATTCATGCTTGGGGAGGCTAGATCTATTGTTTGGGAAAGCAGATCTGACCTTAGAAGGTCAATAGAGTTTGTGCATGGCATGAACTCGCCGAGTTGTTCTTGAGACTCGGCGAGTAGGGTCGGGGTTTCACGTAAAGTGTTCAGCGAGTGGACTCGCCGGGTTGGGGGTTGACCCAGTGAGTCAGGGAGAGTCATTAGGGGGCTGAGTCAAGCCTGAACTCGCCGAGTTGTTCTTGAGACTCGGTGAGTTGAGTCGTGGTGGCCCTGCGATTCATGCCAGGTGGAGCTCGTCAATTCAGAGAAGTACTCGACGTGTCAAGGGAGGATCCTAGGGAGTTAGTGAACACGTATAGACTCGCCGAGTCGCTTTAGTGCACTCGCCGAGTCCGGTCAAAGTTGACCGTTGACCAGAGTTGACCATTGTTGACTTGATAGGGGTAGTCAACCTTAGTTGTGAAAGTGTTAATTAGAGATACATTGTGTTATAGGAGGATTATAGCTCGGGGGATCGAGCGCGAGTGATTTCCGGGATTTGCAAGTTATCGAGATACGCGAGGTGAGTCTTCTCACTATAATTTACCTTGAGTAGGTAATCAGAGTTATGTAACAGAGTATTTGTATGCTATATGTATGTTATGTGTTGTACTACATTATTTCTATGTGATTTATGCTGTGCATGTTTATAGAGTTGGAACCGGAAGGTTCCCAGAGTTAGAACCAGAGGGTTCACAGAGTAGGGTCTACGGACCCACAGAGTTATAGCCTCGAGTGGCTAATATGTGTTATGTGTGGTATTTTGGGGAACTCACTAAGCTTTGTGCTTACAGTGTTGGTGTTATTTGTTTCAGGTACTGGTGATGACCGTGGGAAGGCACCGGCTTGATCAGTACACACACATGGGATTTTTTATGTTATGTGATCTTGGGATTCTTTGTATGACATGGATTGGAGTTTCAAATATTGATGTTTTTATGGAAATTAAATGAATATGTTTTATATTATGCGAAAAATTAGTTTTAAATTCACGGTGTTACAAGTTGGTATCAAAGCCTTGGTTTGAGGGATTCGAGTACACCTTTGGGCGTATTTAAACTCAAACTGAGGATTTGAGAAGTATTTTCAAAAAGGGTAAAAGATTTTTGGAAGAACGCAGAGCAGAGTTGTGTGTACGATCAGTCCGCGCCCGAACGGTGATTTCCCAAAATACCCTCATGTTATGTGATATTGATATTGATATGATGTATTTTCATGCTAAGAGTAGGCTAGGTACTCCTATTAGGAATAGAGTGGCCTGATTTGTGATGCCTTAGCCTAGGGAGAGGTGAGCTGCTATGAGATGCTTGAGAGTGAGTAGGTAGCAGCGAGGGGCTTATGAGGGATCTGTTAGAGAGTGGATTATGCATGATAGCGTACTTGGAATTTGGGATCCGAATAGGAGGACTTGGGGTGTATTCTGATACGGTGCGGACAGTAGTATTGGGCCCGTACTACTGAAAGCACCGGAGCGGTGTACAACCCAAGCAGGAATCTTTGGAATGCCAAGGATCAAGGAGGAATGATTTGTCGAGTGTGAGAATGATCGAATGGATTCTAATTTATCGTATGTTGTATTTCAGAGGTAGATCATGGTGAGGACACATCTGATGCCTGAGAGCAGTGAGACCAGTGATGAAGAGATCCGCCGGATCATCCATGAGGAGGTGGTTGCGGCCATCAGGACAGAGATACCAGAGATGTTCAGGTCTATTAAGACCACGTTGATTGAGACCTTCGACGAGCGTTATGCCGCTCTTTCTGAGGCTGCTGTTGCAGCGGCCACCGCAGATATTGTTGCCGCGAGGCCGCAGGGTGGTGATGCGTTGCTGTTCCGAGAGTTTAGCAACACAAACCGCCAGAGTTTGATGGGTCCCAGGACCCGGTGGCGGCTATGAGATGGATTTCTGACATAGAGGGGTGTTTCTTCACTTGCTCGTCTCCTGAGCATTTGAAGGTTCGGTTCGCACTGAACCAGCTCCGCTTGGGAGCGAAGGACTGGTGGAAGTTTGTGGCGGCGCACTTTACGCCTGCTGAGCTTGCGGCAGTAACCTGGAAGAGGTTCACTCCCATGTTCCGAGATGAGTACGTTCCCCAGGTGGAGAGGGAGCGTTTGGCCCTGGAGTTTCTGACCCTCAAGCAGGGTACTGAGTCTGTTACGGTGATTACCAGGATGTTCCATGAGAGGGCGATGTTTTTCCCTGAGCACGTGTCCACTGAGCAGGCACGTATGAGCCGATATCTGAGTATCTTGAGGCGAGACATTCGGGAGTTCGCGGCGAACTCCTCGTACCGGACATTTTCCGAGCTTCAGGCAAATGCCCGAAAGAAGGAGATTGAGCTAGAGACTCAGGCCAGGGAGGAGGCGGAGTCTCAGGGGAGGGATCGGCGACCGATGCAGTCTCAGCCGACAGCCAAGCGGGCCAAGCCCCCTGATCCCAAATCAGGGAGCCAGAAGGGCCGCACTTGTGGGAAGTGCGTCAAGGGTCACGATGGAGTCTGTAGAGCGGGATCTTGCTACAAGTGTGGCAAGGAGGGGCATATGGCTAAGGACTGCCCCAAGGGGTTTGCGGTGTGTTTCCACTGCAACCAGACCGGACACCGGAAGGCAGAGTGTCCGCAATTGAGAGGATCATCTCAGGGAGCACCTCAGGGATCTGCCCCTGCCGCCATTAGAGCTACTGAGAGTAGGCCAGTGAAGGCCGAGGCGCCGAGGGCACTAGGGAGTGCTTTTCAGTTGACCGCGGAGGAGGTCCGCGCAACGCTCGATGTCGTGGCTGGTATGTATTCTTTCGTGTATTTATTTTAATGTTGAGATATTATGCTTATATTATGTTATGCGTAGGTACTTTTCTTGTGAATTATGTACCTGCCTTGGTGTTATTTGACTCGGGTGCGAGTCGGTCTTTTGTATCTTTGGCTTTTAGTCAGCATATCAGTGTTAGTCGTGAGGCGTTGAGTCGGCCTCTGAGAGTTTCCATAGCTGACGAGAGGGTGATATATGCCACGGAGGTTCTCCGAGGGTGCGTAGTCGAGATTTTCGGTGTTGAGTTCCCGATTGATTTGGTTCCTATTGCGATGGGTGATGTCTATGTCATTGTGGGCATGGACTGGTTGAGCAGATTCGGTGTGGTTATCGACTGCGAGCGGTAGCTTGTGACCATACGAGACCCTAGTGGGGGAGTTCTTGCGGTGTACGACGAGGGTACACGTTCTGGATCAGCATTTTGTTCAGCCGCTAGGGCGAGGCAGTGTCTACAGCAGGGCTGTAAGGGTTTTGTGGCGTATGTGATGGATACGCGGGTGGATTCCGAGAGACCGAGGTCAGTTGAGGAGGTTCCGGTAGTGCGTGATTTCCCGAATGTATTTCCTAAGGAGTTTACGGGTGTGCCTCCTGTGAGGCAAGTGGAGTTCAGTATCGATTTGGTTTCGGGGGCTGCGCCTATCGCTAAGGTGCCTTATCTCCTTGCACCTCCAGAGATGCAAGAGTTATCCTCGCAACTTTAGGAGCTACTGGGGAAGGGGTTTATTCGGCCGAGCAGCTCGCTGTGGGGAGCGCCTATCGTGTTTGTCAAGAAGAAGGATGGTTCACACCGGATGTGCATTGATTACCGGGAGTTGAACAAGCTGACGGTCAAGAACCGTTACCCATTGCCGAGGATTGACGATTTGTTCGATCAGTTACAGGGAGCATCTTGGTTCTCCAAGATCGATTTGAGGTCTGGATATCATCAGGTGAGGGTGCGAGATGAGGACGTCGAGAAGACAGCGTTCAGGACGCGTTATGGGCATTACAAGTTTGTGGTGATGCCTTTCGGGCTCACCAATACCCCAGCAGTGTTCATGGATCTCATGAACCGAGTGTGCAGGCCGATGCTGGATCGGTCGGTGATTGTATTTATCGACGACATTTTTGTATATTCGAGATCTAGAGAGCAGCATGAGGAGCATTTGAGGGAGGTCCTCGGAGTTCTGAGATCGGAGAGGCTTTATGCCAAATTCTCCAAGTGTGATTTCTGGTTGCGAGAGGTCCAGTTCCTGGGGCATCTCGTTAACCAGAAAGGGATATTGGTCGACCCGGCCAAAGTTGAGGCAGTGATGAGTTGGGAGGTGCCGAGGTCACCCTCCGAGATCAGGAGTTTCTTAGGGTTGGCAGGTTATTACCGGAGATTTATCAAGGATTTCTTTAAGATCGCAGTGCCACTCACCAGGTTGACCCGGAAGGGTGTTGCTTTTACATGGGGCCCCGAGCAGCAGGCCTCCTTTGAGACACTTCGCCAAAGGTTATGCGAAGCCCCGGTGTTATCCCTCCCCGAAGGGATGGAGGACTTTGTGGTATACTGTGTCGCATCGATTTTGGGGTTGGGGGCGGTGCTGATGCAGAGAGGGCATGTGATAACATATGCATCGAGGCAGCTGAAGCCTCATGAGACGAGATATCCCTCCCATGATCTAGAGTTGGGGGCAGTGGTGTTCGCCCTCAAGATTTGGCGTCACTACCTGTATGGGGTTCGGTGTACGATATACACGGACCATAAGAGTTTGAAGTATTTGATGGATCAGCCCAACCTAAATATGCGACAGAGAAGGTGGTTGGATGTGGTCAAGGATTATGATTGTGAGATCCTGTACCACCCAGGCAAGGCTAATGTTGTAGCCGATGCACTGAGCCGCAGGGCAGAGAGCACCCCACTGTGGGATGTATGTTTGAGATTGACCATGATAGCTCCAGTGTTGGACGCCATTCGTGGGGCACAGGCCGAGGCTATGCAACCTGAGATGCAGAAGAAAGAGCGGGTTGTGGGTTTGATTACAGAGTTTGTTACCGATGGTCGGGGGCTTATGACATTCCAGGGGCGTATCTAGGTGCCGTTTGTGGGAGGAACGCGTACCATTTTGATGGAAGAGGCTCATCGGTCGAAATTTTCGATCCATCCTGGGGCCACTAAGATGTATTTGGACCTGAGGAAAGAGTATTGGTGGCCCCGTATGAAGAGGGATGTTGCGTGGTTTGTTGAGAGGTGCTTGACCTGCCGTAGGGTTAAGGCCGAGCACCAGAGGCCGCATGGTAAGTTGCAGCCGTTGGAGGTTCCCGAATGGAAGTGGGAACAGATCACCATGGATTTTATCACCAAATTGCCAAGGAATGCCAGGGGAGTTGACGCAATTTGGGTGATTGTGGACAGGTTGACGAAGAGCGCTTCATTCCTTGCTATCAGCGAGAGTTCTTCAGCAGAGAAATTAGCAGAGGTGTACGTGAGGGAAGTGGTATCTCGGCATGGGGTGCCAATCTCGATTGTTTCAGACCGTGATGTGCGTTTCACTTCCAGATTCTGGAAGAAGTTTCATGAGGAGTTGGGTACTAGGCTGCATTTTAGTATCGCATATCACCCCCAAACAGACGGACAGAGTGAGCGGACGATTCAGACGCTCTAGGACATGCTCCTGGATTTCGGGGGAAGTTGGGATACATATTTGCCCTTGGCAGAGTTTTCCTACATCAACAGCCATCATTCGAGCATTGGTATGCCGCCCTTTGAGATGTTGTATGGGAAGAGGTGTCGGACCCCCATTTGTTGGGGAGAGGTTGGACAGCGTGTGATGGATAGTACAGCGATCGTGCTTCAGACGACAGAGCAGATCCAGCAGGTCAGACAGAGGTTGTTGACCGCTCAGAGTCGTCAGAAGAGCTATGCAGACAGACGCTGGTCCGAGCTTGAGTTTCAGGTCGGCGATCTTGTACTCCTGAAGGTCTCTCCTTGGAAAGGAGTGATTCGATTCAGGAAGAGGGGCAAGTTGGGGCCCCGATATATTGGTCCATTCCGAGTGATCGCGAGGGTAGGCCGAGTAGCCTATCGTTTGGATTTGCCAGCAGAGTTGGGGCAGATTCACGACACTTTCCATGTGTCGCAACTGAGGAAGTGTATAGCCAATGAGTCGGCAGTGGTTCCATTAGAGGATATTCAGGTGGATGTGAGCCTGAATTATGTTGAGAGACCAGAGGCAATCAGAGATCGGAAAATCAAGGTTCTGAGGAACAAGGAGGTACCCCTGGTTTTGGTTCAATGGCAACATCGGAAGGGGTCCGAGAAGACTTGGGAGCTGGAGCGTGAGATGCGTGAGCAGCATCCGGAGTTATTTGCAGAGCGAGACTTCGAGGGCGAAGTCTAGTTCTAGTGGGGGAGACTTGTAACAGCCCAGATTCCCAGGTATTATTCATTCTTATATTTTGGTATTTTGTGAGGATACTCGGCGAGTTGGAGCTCAGAGTCGCCGAGTAGGATCGTGGTTTTGGACGCGGGTTTGCGCCTGGACTCGGCGAGTCCATACTGTTTAATGAAATCCTAATTCCCCGGGTTTGGAGCCTATTTAAGGGCACTTATAGCCTCCCATTGCGGCTACCAGTCCCTTGAGAGAACCCTAAGAGAACTAAGTCTTTTTGGGAGAAAAGAAGTCACTTTTGGGCCTTTGTATTCCTTGTTTAGCAAGAAGAAGGTGGCAAGAGCAAGGAGGAGGTGAGATTCTAGCAGATCCAGAGTCCAAAGGCTTCATTTTGAGGTAATGGTTCGAATCTCTTTCAGTTTTAGGGTTGATCTTTAGAGTTAGGGTTTTATAACCCCTTTGGAGAGTAATTATGTGAAGCAAATGGTCCCTCTTCGAGTTTGTGCCTTGGATCTGGACTCAAAGAGGTCCAGAGACCTTAACCCTTGGGGCTTTTTGGGTTATTATGGAGTTATTAGACCTAGGTGCTCATTTTTGGGACCAAATCATCTTTTGATGCCTTGTGGGGGTTATACAAGCATCAAGTTCCAAACTTTACGTGACATTCATGCTTGGGGAGGCTAGATCTATTGTTTGGGAAAGCAGATCTGACCTTAGAAGGTCAATAGAGTTTGTGCATGGCATGAACTCGCCGAGTTGTTCTTGAGACTCGGCGAGTAGGGTCGGGGTTTCACGTAAAGTGTTCAGCGAGTGGACTCGCCGGGTTGGGGGTTGACCCAGTGAGTCAGGGAGAGTCATTAGGGGGCTGAGTCAAGCCTGAACTCGCCGAGTTGTTCTTGAGACTCGGTGAGTTGAGTCGTGGTGACCCTACGATTCATGCCAGGTGGAGCTCGTCAATTCAGAGAAGTACTCGACGTGTCAAGGGAGGATCCTAGGGAGTTAGTGAACACGTATAGACTCGCCGAGTCGCTTTAGTGCACTCGCCAAGTCCGGTCAAAGTTGACCGTTGACCAGAGTTGACCATTGTTGACTTGATAGGGGTAGTCAACCTTAGTTGTGAAAGTGTTAATTAGAGATACATTGTGTTATAGGAGGATTATAGCTCGGGGGATCGAGCGCGAGTGATTTCCGGGATTTGCAAGTTATCGAGATACGCGAGGTGAGTCTTCTCACTATAATTTACCTTGAGTAGGTAATCAGAGTTATGTAACAGAGTATTTGTATGCTATATGTATGTTATGTGTTGTACTGCATTATTTCTATGTGATTTATGCTGTGCATGTTTATAGAGTTGGAACCGGAAGGTTCCCAGAGTTAGAACCAGAGGGTTCACAGAGTAGGGTCTACGGACCCACAGAGTTATAGCCTCGAGTGGCTAATATGTGTTATGTGTGGTATTTTGGGGAACTCACTAAGCTTTGTGCTTACAGTGTTGGTGTTATTTGTTTCAGGTACTAATGATGACCGTGGGAAGGCGTCGGCTTGATCAGTACACACACATGGGATTTTTTATGTTATGTGATCTTGGGATTCTTTGTATGACATGGATTGGAGTTTCAAACATTGATGTTTTTATGGAAATTAAATGAATATGTTTTATATTATGCGAAAAATTACTTTTAAATTCACGGTGTTACAAAAGGGCATTTTCGTCTTTTGACACACTCTTAACATAATCCGTTAAGAAAGTTAGTCATAAAGATCATTTGTGTGCAATGTTTGCTCTATAGGTACCATCTGTGAGAAAAAGGTTTTGTAATGACTACTTTAGGGAAAAAAACAAAACACTAAGGACCATTCGTGTAATTTGTTCTTTAGAAAATCACTAATATAATGAGTATAAATGTTCCAAAAAGTTTCATGATTTTTTGAGATTTTTATTTTGTTTTTTTATAAAAAAATAAAAACATTAAAAATGTATTTTTTTTTTCAAATTTTAATGATTGTGCTCATTTTGTAGATAATTAAAATTTAAAAACTATGGGTTTTTTTCAATTTTTTTCAAAGAAAAAAAGTTATGATTGAAAAACAAAATTTATAGAAAAAAAAAAAGTTAAGCCAATGGGAGGTTGACATGTGGCTGAAGTGGGGGAGAGTCGGGCAAGGGGGTGTGATGGCAGACTTAGAGGGACGAAATTCTTTTTTTTTTGGTATGATGGCAGATTAGAGGGCCGAAATTCTATTTTTTTTTTCCTTTTCCATTTTATCCCCCCTGTAACACCCATAAAATTTATGCCAAATTTAAACTTTTAATACTAACAAAAGAGTCAAATATTAATTGTTTTTACAAAATGTTTCCAATTCTTTTATCATCAGAGTGTCCCAAAATAGATCATGAGGATGAGGAGCGGTACGGTCACGCCTTCGCCTTCTCTCGCTCTCTTGAAGTACCTGAAACAATAAACTGAAAACTGTAAGCCCGAGGGCTTAGTGAGCTACCCCCAAAATACCAATACCACACTGGCAGAAGCCATAGCCATAACGATCAATCAAACAACATACATACTGGGCCATCGGCTAGACTGGTCCGCCTTACTGGGCCTACAGTCTATCTGAATCTATCCCGAGCCTTTGACATGATTGGTCCGCCGCGTGGTCCTATAGTCTCCCCGGACCGCTCAGACGGTGTGTTGGCCTTCAGCACAAAGCAGGACCGCCTCAACCCATCCAACCAGCAACTAACCATGTACGCATACTATCATATACTGGCACATATAGATAGCAAACATATCTATCTCAATTACCATAAATCATAGAGTTTCACTTGTAACTAGAGCATTGACCTAACATGTCACTATCATACCAATCCTTACGGATCATAAAAGCATGTCATGCTATCTACCTGATTTCGATCTAACATATTAGAATCGTATGTAGCATACTATGACAACCGATCTAACCGATCTCTAGCATAACAACCACCCTAAACTGGATGAATTCTAACATGGCAATCACATAACACCCATCCTAAACCAGGATGAATCTAACATGACAATAACAAAGCAACCATCCTAGACCAGGATGAATCTAACATGACAATAACAAAGCAACCATCCTAGACCAGGATGTGAATCATATAGGGCCGACTTTGGTGCTGTAGACCTTATCGATATAGTGAGGATAACTCACCTCGCAGATATCGATATAGTGAGGATAACCCCAACTATCGGATCACTTGACACCGGCTCCACCACCTATAACCATAGCACCGTATACTCATAAGTTCTTACTCTTATGAGACACCCCAGAACCCCTTAGTAATTCCTGATCAAGGTCAGAGTCCTTGGTCAAGGTCAACAGTCCATGTTGACCTCAACTCGCCGAGTCAATGGAGCACATTCCAACTCGCCGAGTCATCGGAGTGACTCGTCGAGTTCCTTCGAATCCCGATCAATCCTTAAGGGACACCCGTCGAGTTTCCTCCTTGCAACTCGACGGGTACACACGCATGCCTACCTAAGGGAAAAGCCATCCGACTCGCCGAGTTGTTCTTCAACTCGTCGAGTTTTATGGTGATCTTCATCGGACTCGCTGAGTTGTTCATCCAACTCGCCGAGTTCAATGACTATCTTCATGTGACTCGCCGAGTTCACTCTTGCGACTCGCCGAGTCCATCCAGTCCTCTTTCCATACAGACTTGACTTGAGCCATGCAGCGGCTCCAAATCACAGATCCAAGCTTCTAGGGCATACTTACCACGTAAAGTTGCAAACTTTTTGTGCATGTATGGTTATAAAGGCTCCAAATGTCTATTTAAGTTCTTAATGGAGCTTCTAGTCCAAGAGGGACTCCAACCACAACCAATACAGCAACTTTATGACTCTAGCATCCAAGGAGGGTCCAGATATGAAGTTACAACTTCAGATCTAGCCCATAGCTCAACATCCCAACTTGAAAATCCATAAAAATCCTTAGAATCAACCAAAGGGAAGAAAAGGAAGTAAGAATGGTACTTTGATACCTTCAAACGATGCTAGCTGAGGCAAAACCCGCTTCCCTCTCCCTTATTGCTTCAATTTCCTTTGCACTCTTAGCTTCCTTCCTCCAAGATCCTCTTTCCCAAGCTTCAAACCCACACCAAAGCACACACACACACACGAATTAGGGTTTCAAGGGCTCTCAAAGACCGTAAGGAGGCCCAAAGGAGGCTGAGGCTCCTTTAAATAGGGGTGCAAACCCCGAGATTTAGGGTTTCATCTGCCAGCTCCTACTCGTCGAGTCCCAATAGTGGACTCGCCGAGTAGGTCACTAAACGCGTGTTCTCACCCCGCTGCTACTCGACGAGTAGGTCGACCAACTCGTCGAGTAGAGCCTCATCCCTAAATTCTTAATTAATTAATACCTGAGGATCGGGGCGTTGCACCCCCAATCTTTTAACCTTCGTCGAAAATTATCAATATTTTTGACACAATTACCAAAACGACATATCACCTAACGAGATATTGACGATAAATAAAATTAAACCTTCATAATTTTTTTTTCAATTTTACAGCAAAGATTTGTCCTCCCAGTCCTCACTGGTTTTTGAGTCTTAACTTGATACTATATATATATATATATATATATATATATATATATATATATATATATATATATATATATGGATGAGTTATTGTGAGAGCCAAACGATTTGCGAGAACTTGAGAACTTCTAATGCGCTCATCATTTTTCAAAACAGAAAACACCAATTTTCTCCA
Organism: Lactuca serriola; assembly: GCF_051521515.1. Lineage (NCBI taxonomy): Eukaryota > Viridiplantae > Streptophyta > Magnoliopsida > Asterales > Asteraceae > Lactuca > Lactuca serriola. Next base: position 49,105,707 of record NC_136410.1, read on the forward strand.
AATGATACATCTAAGCCATATCTAGGATAAAAAAATATTTGACAACTTTTTATTTCATCTTGGAAATGTTCATGTATGCGCATAATCAAAAGTTATATGGACTGCTGATTGTGCATTTTGGACATTTGCCGTCTATATAACTGCTGATTGTGCAAAAATCCACATTTCCAAAAAACAAAAACAATAAAAAAAGTTCGTCAAATCTTTTTCTTTTTGGACCATGGATCTATCATAATCGCTGGTTTAGGAGTTTGTTGATAGTTTTGGTTTTGAAAAATGATAAGTGAATTAGGAGTTATCAGGTTCTCATAAATCCTTTGCTTCTCAAAAGAACTTTTATATATATATATATATATATATATATATATATATATATATATATATATATATATATATATATATATATATATATATATATATATAGAGAGAGAGAGAGAGAGAGAGAGAAAATAAGGTGAGGACTCGAAGTTTGAAGATGACCACAAGGACAAATATTACTCCCTTATTAGAAAATTTCAATGGTTGAGATCTAATATAAAATGTTGGAAAAAAATCTAAAATTCATGGTGGCATTTATGTAAAGATATTACATATTTCTGAAATTTGCTCCAAACAGCGAAATACATAAGGCTAAAATTGTAAATTTATAAATATGTTGCATCTTCACGTGTGGTAGAGTCCAGACGCAAAACACAGGCACAACCCAATCCCAGAACGCATGTCAAGTTGTAGTCAAGTGGGGTTTTTTATTCAGGTTTCACTAATTGTTTTTGCGATACTTTTTTTTAATCTGAAAAAATCAAAGTTGTTAAAATTTAATTCTCTACGAAATAAATACAAACATGAAAATTTGAAAAAAAAAATATATTTGTTTTAATTTTTATTCTCCTAAAATTATGAAAATTTAAAGGATATTTCTACTCATTGTACCAGTGACTTTCTAAAAAGAATTTTCCAAAAATAAGTTTTTGACGTTGTTATTCTTTAATTTTAAAAATATTTGTTTTTATAAAGTATAACGGATAATTTTTTACCTAAATTCAAAAAACTAAATGATAAAGTTCTTTGTAAAACCATTTTATTAAGTTTATATATATATATATATATATATATATAGTTAAAGATATAAATGTTTTGTTAAATGATTCTAAATTTTTATAAAAAATATGACATGAAAATTTTCGTTTTCCAAATTAAAAATTATTTTAAAGGTTTATCATATATCATATATTATGATTTTTTTTTCAAAAGAAATTTTAAAAAATGAGGTTGTTTAAATACCAAACTTTATTTTCAAAGATTATAAGTTTTTTTTTAATATTGAACATAATATGATAAAAAATGAGATAATTCAAAACAAAAGTTTTGATTCAATATGTTTATGATCCTTAATTTGTTATGATTTAAAAATATTTTGTTTCAAATATTTTATAATATTTAATTATATCTTTTAAAATTCAAAGTTAGATAATTCAATATATATAATGATCCAAAATTTGTTTTCTTAATAAAAACTTTATTTAATTGAATGTGTTATTGATCCAAAATCATATTGTGACATCTACAATTTTATGGCCAGTTAAAACTTTTTCTTTGCTTATTTAAAATACAATATTATTTTGTTTTTGCGAAAATTGTCCAAAAATGTTATTAATATCAAAGCATTTATGAAACGATATTTTTCATTAATATTTAAAACTTCGAATGTCATAACTGATACCGATTATCTAGCTCTTATGGTCAAATTACTAGGCCTATCGATTTATGAATGACAAGGCAATGGTCATGCTCAAGTTAAACACTAAATTGATAATAGCACAATTGAACTATGAATGATATTAGTTACTCTTCTATGGTCAAGTTGAGCAACCAAGCACAAATTAATACTAATTATTCTCCCTAACACAGTTAAAATTACTAGCTTAAATTATTGCAACAACATAAATTTTCAAACAATTTTTCATTTTTCAAACAAAACATGTCTCATACAATTCATGTCAAAACTCGAGTATAGCAAATGTCATCATGATAAAACATAACCCACAATCCCAAACACTATCCTCTATCAGTGTGTACAATCATGTCGGCGCCTTCCCGCGATCCCCGCTGCTACCTGAAACACATGTCACATAACACAGTAAGCATAAATGCTTAGTGAGTTCCTCAAAATACCACATACAACACATAAGCCACTCGAGGCTATAACTCGGTAAAACCCTCTGGTCAATGTGTCTCAGCGGAACCCTTCAGTCCCGTAGCTCGTTGGACCCTCCGGTCCGGTCTGGTTGAGGACCTTCTGGCCTCATAAGTCGTTGGACCCTCCGATCCAGTTTATCACATAGCATACATAAATCACAAAGGACATAATCTCAAACAAGTGCATAACACGTAAGACCCTCCGGACTGCACATAGATACCACTCTAAGTAATGTATAGTGAGAAGACTCACCTCGCTAGATGTCTAGAAAACTCTCGTGTTTGAATCCCCAATATAGCCTCCTCCTATCAAAATGATAATATCTCAACTCAATACTCTAATATGTTCTCATCTTTAAAGAATGGGTAGAAGACCATTATACCCCTCCATGGCCTCTCATGAATCCGTTTGACCAAAACCCTAAGGTCAACGGTAGTCAACTCCAGTCAACGGTCCAACTCTGACCAGACTCGTCGAGTGCACTCGGGTGACTCGGCGAATCCATGTGTGTCCTCTGAATCCTCCTAAGGCTCACTCGACTCATCGAGTTAACCTTACACTCGACGGGTTACCACTGAATCGCGGGGCAACTCGATCCGACTTGTCGAGTCCTCTTATGGACTCGGAGAGTTTCCTCCATGGCAACACTCATTTGAACTTCTAAGGTCAGATCTGTTTCTCTAACTTATAGATCTGGCCTTTTAGCACCCAAAAGTCACGTAAAGGTGAAATCTTTATGCCCATGCACCACACATTTAGCTCCATTTGATAAAATATCCCTTGTAATGGTGTCTTAGGCTTAATCCTCTTATGTGACTACATAAAGCTTGACTCATGGGACTCTCTGGACCTCTTAAGGTCCAGATATGAAGTCTAAGCCTCAAGGGGACCTCATATAATCAATATCTTACACTAAAATAGGTTAAAGAAACCCTAATTTCATGAGGTATAAAAATCATACAAAATAGGTACAGATTCGAACCTTAAACAACAGCCTAGAATGGAATAGAAGTAGATCTGAGCTCCTCTGGTTAATTTAGCTTGAACAACCTTATCCTTCCTTACAAAGATGCACCAAAATGAAGAAAATGGCTTCCTCTTTCACTCTAAACTCTCTGGATCGGTAAGGGTCACTCAAAGGGAAGGGTGGCCGCAAATGAAGGCCATAAGGGCCTTTAAATAGGTCTTAGGTCCAAAGATTTAGGGTTTCTGTCCACAGCACGAACTCGTCGAGTCGACTCTCAGTCTCGTCGAGTCCCCTCATTAATTCGAGTCATCAGTCGTGATCCTACTCGATGAGTTTAGGCGTCAATTCGTCGAGCCCCCCTTCTTAACTCAAAATAAATACTTAAATTATGATACCTGGAAATCCAGATGTTACAATTCTCCCCTACTAGAATCAGACTTCGCCCTCGAAGTCTCACTCTGCAAACAACTTTGGATGCTACTCACGCATCTCTGCTTCCGGCTCCCAAGTCAGCTCGGACCCTCTCCGATGTTGCCACTGGACCTGAACCAGGGGCACCTCTTTGTTCCTCAGAACCTTGATCTTCCGATCCAAGATCACGATCGGCCTCTCAATGTAATTCAGGCTCGCATCTACCTGAATATCCTCTAGCGGCACCACCGTCGTCTCATCGGCTATACACTTCCTCAACTGGGATACATGGAAGGTGTCATGGATCTGACCCAACTCCTCGGGTAGCTCTAAACGACATGCTACCTTGCCCACTCTGGCGATCACCCTGAAAGGACCAATATATCGTGGTCCCAGCTTGCCCCTCTTCCTGAACCGGATCACTCCTTTCCAAGGAGATACCCTCACGAGTACAAAGTCTCCAACCTGAAACACAAGCTCGGACCGCCGCCTATCCGCATAACTCTTCTGGTGGCTCTAGGTTGTCAGTAACCTCTGTCTGACTTGCTGTATCTGCTCAATCGTCTTAAGCACTATCTCAATGCTACCCATCACTCGTTTCCCTACCTCTCCTCAACAAATGGGAGTCCGAAACCTCCTCCCATATAAAAGCTCAAAGGGAGGCATACCAATACTCGTATGTGTCCCAACTTCTACCGAAGTCAGCAACACATGCTCGAAGCATGTCCTCGAGCATTTAAATTGTCCGCTCACTCTGCCCGTCTATCTGAGGGTGATAGGTGGTACTGAAGTGCAATCTCGTACCCAAATCCTCATGGAACTTCTTCCAGAACATGGAAGTGAAATGTACATCTCGGTCTGACACAATCGAGATCGGCACTCCATGTCGCGACGCCACCTCTCTCACATATATCTCTTCCAGCCTCTCCGTAGATGAGCTCTCACTGATAGCAAGGAAGTGAGCGCTCTTCGTCAGCCGATCTACAATCACCCAAATTGCATCAACATCCCTCGCAGTCCTCGGCAATTTGGTGATGAAGTCCATAGAAATCTGTTCCCACTTCCACTGGGGAACCTCTAGTAGTTGCAACTTGTCATGCGGATGCTGGTGCTCGGCCTTAACCCGACGACAGGTCAAGCACCTCTCCACTACCCACGCAACATCCCTCTTCATACAGGGCCACCAATAATCCCTCTTTAGGTCCAAATACATCTTAGTGGCCCCGGGATGGATTGGAAATCTTGATCTATGCTCTTCCTCCATCAGCATGCTATGTGCCCCGCCTATAAACGACACCCAAATCCGACCCTGAAAGGTCATAAGCCCTCAGCTATCGGTAACAAACTCGGATACTTGCCCAATCACCCGCTCTCTCTTGCAGTTCTCCGGTTTCACAGCCTCTGCCTAGGCCTCTCGAATGGTATCCAACACCGGAGTCATCACCGTCATCCTCATACATATATCTCGAATCGGAGCACTCTCCGCCCTGCAGCTCAGAGCATCGGCTACCACATTAGCCTTTCCCGGGTGGTACAGGATCTCACAATCTTAATCCTTTATCACATCCAACCATCCCCTCTGGTGCATATTCAGGTTGGGCTGATCCATCAGATACTTCAAACTCTTGTGGTCCATGTATATGGTACACCGAACCCCATACAAATAATGGCGCCATATCTTGAGGGCGAACACCACTGCCCCGAACTCCAAATTGTGAGTAGGATATCTCATCTCATGAGGCTCCAGCTGCCTCGATGCGTATGCTATCACGTTCCCTCTCTGCATAAGCACCGCACCCAACCCCGATATCGACACATCACAATATACCACAAAATCCTCTATTCCCTCCGGAAGGGCTAAGACCGGAGCATCGCATAATCTCTGGCGAAGAGTCTCAAACGAGGTCTGCTGCTCGGGACCCCAAGTATAAACAACGCCCTTCCGGGTCAACCTGGTGAGGGGAACGACAATCATGGATAAATCCCTAATAAATCTTCGATAGTAGCCGGCCAATCCCAGAAAACTCCTGATCTCGGTGGGGGATCTCAGCACCTCTAAACTCATAACCGCCTCAATCTTGGCCGGATCGACCAATATCTCATTCTGATTAACGAGGTGCCCCAAGAACTGGACCTCTCGTAACCAGAAGTCACACATGGAGAATTTGGCATAAAGCCTCTCCGATCTCAACACTCCAAGGATCTCTCTCAAGTGCTCCTCATGCTGCTCTCTGGATCTCGAATACACTAGAATATCGTCAACGAACACGATCACCGATCGATCTAACATCGGTCTGCACACTCGGTTCATGAGATCCATGAACGCTGTCGGTGCATTGGTGAGCCCAAAGGGCATCACCACGAACTCATAATGCCCATAACGAGTCCTAAACACCGTCTTTAGGATATCCTCATCACGTACCCTCATCTGATGATATCCCGACCTCAAGTCTATCTTGGAGAACCAAGATGCACCCTGCAACCGATCGAACAGTTCGTCGATCCTCGGTAGCGAATAACGGTTCTTGACCGTCAACTTGTTCAACTCCTGGTAGTCAATGCACATCCGGTGTGAACCATCCTTTTTCTTGACAAAAAGGATCGACGCTCCCCATGGCGAGCTACTCGGTCGGATGAATCCCTTTCCCAGCAGCTCCTGAAGGTGCGAGGATAGCTCCTGTATCTATGGTGGCCCAAGGTGATAGGGTGCCTTGGCAATAGGCGCCGCTCCCGGAACCAAATCCATATAGAACTCCACCTGCCTCTCCGGAGGCACTCCTGGCAACTCCTTACAGCTCTGCTGTAGACCCAGTCTCGCTCTGGCAGCCGAACAACATGCTGACCTAGATCGGTTACCCTCGCCATACACCGTAAGTACTCCCCCAATAGGGTCTCGTATGGTCACCAACTGTCGCTCGCAGTCTATAACAGCTCCAAATCGGCTCAACCAGTCCATGCCTATGATGACACATACATCCCCCATCGCAATCGGTACCTGATCTATCGGGAAATCAACACCGAAAATCTCGAGTACACATCCTCGAATCACATCAGTAGCATAAACCGCTCCCTCGTCAGCTATGGAAACTCGTAAAGGGCAACTCAACACCTCTCGTCGGATACTGATGTGTTGGCTAAATGCAAATGACACAAAAGATCGACTCGCACCCGAGTCAAATAACACCAAAGCAGGTACAGAACTCACAAGTAAAGTACCTATGCATATCACAATATAAGCACAATATCTCAAACTCAGAAAAAATAAATAAAAGAATACAAACCAGCCACGACATCGGGTGCTGTGTGGACCTCCTCCGTTGTTAACTAAAAGTCTCTCTCGCGAGCCTTCGGTGCCTCGGCCTTCACTGGTCGGACCTCGGTAGTTCTAGCTGCAGCAGGTGTAGATCCTTGTGTTGATCCCTGAAGTAGCTGTGGGCACTCGGCCTTCCGATGGCCAGTCTGGTTGCAGTGAAAGAAAATTGCAAACCCCTTGGGGCAATCCCTTGCAAAATGCCCCTACTTGTCACACTTGTGGCACACCCCTGCTCTGCACACTCCCTCATGGCTCTTTCCGTACTTCCCACAGACGCGACCCTTTTGTCCCCCCAAATCTCGAATCAGCGGGCTTTGCCCGCTTGGCTGCCAGTTGTGACTGAACCGGTCGCCTGTCCCCCCCTCTGAGACTCGGCCTCCTCCCTGGCCCGAGTCTCTAGCTCAATCTCCCTCTTACAGGAATTTGCCTGGAGCTCAGAAAACATTAAAAACATGGAAAAATGTAGGGGTATGAACTCACCTTGAGCGAGTGGTTTGATTGAAGGATCGATACGGGAAACGGAATGTTCTAGTGAAACCCTGAACACAATTTGATCCTAAACAACACATAGTGACACATAAATAAGTCAAATGAGGGTATTTCACTACTAGATGTGATGGAAAACCACTCTAGGGACTTGAAACTACTTGCACTAATTGATATGACCTTGTAGGATTGTATGAGGGGAGTGTATAGCCACCTTAAAGGTGTGTGCGGCCATGGGTGTGCGGCCCAATGGTTCTGGGGCCGCACACTCATGGTGACTGATGCCTTTTCGGTGTTTTCAAGGTCCATACTTGCATCCATGATGTGTTCTGGGTCTATACTCGATTGTAGTGTAAGTTAAGGGTCCTAGAAGTGGGTTTGCGACCCTAGGATGAGTGTGTGGTCACATACAGGAGTGTGATGCGCACACTAGGAGTGTGCAGCCGTACAAGGGTGTGTGCAGTCGTACACTCCACAAGATGATGTCCAAATTGTCCATCCCAAGGTGCAACAAGGCTATGGGCATGTCTATCTCGAGTATAGAAGTCAAACTCTCACTTTGGAGGGTGTTTTAAGGGTGTGCGGCCACCTTAAAGGGGTGTGCGGCCGCACTCACTTCCAACACAAAGAACATGACGAATATTGCACATTTTAGGCTTAGATAGAGGGGTCTTTCATGGATATCAAGTTAGAGGATGAGTTACTCACGTTCTTGAAGCTTTGGAAGGTTCACAGTTGAAGAAACTTGAGAGAATGGTGTAGTGTGTGGCCAAGGAGTGAAAGGAATGAAAGGAAAGGGGTATACCCTTTATATAGGGGAGAGAGTGCTGCCAAAAAGTGAGTGTGCGGCCAAGTGGTGAGTGTGCGGCCGCACACCCATGTGTATGGCCGTACACTCCCCCTAAGGGTGTGTATGGCCCACTTTTCTCACTCTAAGGCTTGCTGACTCATTCCTAAACTCAACCTTAGTCATTCTCAAGCTTAGAAAACTTAAATAAACTCTTAAACAACGCTAGAAGTTAATAGAACATGTTTAACATTGATTGTATTGGCTAGGTGTACAAGATGAAAATTTCGGGTTGTCACATCCAAAGATTTAGGGTTTTTGTCCACAACGCGGACTTGTCGAGTCGACTCTCCGACTCGTCGATTCCCCTCATTAATCCGAGTCATCAGTTGCGATCCTACTCGACGAGTTTAGGCGTCAATTCGTTGAGTCCCCCTTCTTAACTCAAAATAAATACTTAAATTATGATACTTGGAAATCCGGATGTTACAATTACTCTTAACTAAAGTGAAATCGAAACCAAGTACAAATTAATCCTATCTCTAACTATTTAGTAGTCATAAGCAATTAGAAGATAGATCCATGCAATTAATATGGTCAAATTGATGGGTTTTAGCCATAAGAACTTTCCTATGTGCGCATGCAAAACCCTAATGCTTGGATCTAGGCTTTCTACTAAACATGCTTTTGAATCCAAGACTTCTAATGACTAATTAGGTTAAATAACAACATTGAAACAGATCTAGAATCATACCTTTGAGTTCCTTGTTGATCTTGAGGTCTTGGAGCTTCTAGAGTCACAAGTGTCACTCCTCTAATGGCTTACAAACACCAAAGCAAGGAGGATGATTTGGGAGAGAGGAGAGGGGAGGAATTTCGACCAGAGGTTCCTTATTTTAGGTCAAGTGTCGAATTCCATCAGCCATGGGGTCTATTTATACTTGTAGACTCCTTAAGGATTACAGATAAGTCCCTATCAGATAATCTTCTCTTAAGGCTATCCAAATCCATTCCTAGATAACTCTAATGGACGATTTTAGCTATCCTAATCCTCTTAGAATTCGTCCATAGTATATCCAAATGGATTTACAGTTTAAAGCTTAACTATCAAACAATTGACAGTTTATACCCCTTTATTTAATTAATCTCTTTAAGTCACCAAATTAATTCTAATTAATTCTATGACTTATATTAATCAAATAACAAATATATTATTCATTATATTATTCCCATAATATATTAATAATATTTATTCTCTCTTAATAAATCATCCTATCAAGTTGCTATGGTGAAGGCAACCCAAAAGGACCATGCACAACCGGATATAGTTACAGCCTTAGACACTATTCCAACAGTCTCCCACTTGGATAAGTCTAGTAACTATACAAGTACAATTTGGTTTGCAATCGTAGCTCTCAAAGACGCTGTCAACTCTGATCTAATCAATCTTGTCCTTTAGATAAGGGAACGTACAGTCCTCTGTTAGATATCATGCTGACAATCCTATGGAATGGTTAGTCAAGCATTTAGGTTTCTCGATCTCTGATTTATTTGACATAGAACTTAATCGAACACATCAATTCAGTTCTGACCGGGCCCGGCACATAAGTCAAATCAAATCATCGAGCGGCCGAGATATCGCTTTTACCTTCTTAGATAAAAGTTACAGATAAACTTCGACTTATATGCATTTACTTATTCATTTACCAACTATACACAACAATACGTTTTATAACACCAAGTTACTGATGCGTTTTCGTATTATCAATGTACAATCAATTAACAAATAATAAACCATATATCTAGGTTTTAAGACTATATGATATTATCGTCTTGCGATCACCTTTTATATCTTATTCCATAAGGTGATTCCAGCAAGCGCGGGTTTATTCCAATGCTCAAAACTAGTTCATAAGCACTCATGAACGTTGCAGCAATCCTTTGCTATGTCTAACATCATTTAGACATTCTACACACCAATTCACGACAATCTTCTTTCATATCTACTTCCAACATATGAACGATTGTGGACCATTTGAATAATTCGATTATTCCTAATAACCTCAATTATTCTGGAAGTCAAAACATGCAAAGTGAAACAATAGCTAAACAATTAACATAAGATAGTAACATTACTCATAAATAAAACTCCTTTATTTAATCATCAAATGTCAATTACATTTATCTATTACATGTTTCTAATACTATCTAATCTATGCTAATATCATCCTTCAGCCCAATACTCCTAGCATGCTGCAAGTGCTTAACCCTACTCAGTCCCTTCGTAAGCGGATCTGCTGGGTTATCTTCTGATGATATCCTCTTAACTACGAGTTGTCCTTCTTCTACACGATGTCTAATGAAGTGATACTTTCTGTCGATATGTCTTGATCTACCATGATCCCTCGGTTCCTTGGTTAAGGCAACCGCACCTTCGTTATCACAGAAAATCTCCATTGGCTCCTTTATGGCAGGTACGACTCCAAGATCACCGATGAAGTTCTTTAGCCATATTGCCTCCTTCGATGCTTCGCTCGCTGCAATGTACTCTGATTCGCACGTTGAATCAGCTACGGTTTCCTGCTTGGAACTTTTCCATGTCACTGCTCCTCCATTTAGGGTAAAGACCCAGCCCGACTGCGAACGGTAGTTGTCCCTGTCGGTTTGAAAACTGGCGTCACTATACCCTCGCACCTTCAAGTCATCACTTCCTCCGAGGACTAAGAACCATTCCTTCGTCCTCCGAAGGTACTTAAGGATATTCTTCACCGCTATCCAATGGGCTTTGCCAGGATTCCCTTGATATCTGCTAACCATGCTCAAAGCGAAGGCTACATCAGGGCGAGTACAAGTCATAGCGTACATGATTGAGCCAACTGCGGAAGCGTATGGTACTTGGCTCATTTCTGCTATCTCAGCTTCGGTACTCGGACTTTGAGTCTTACTCAATTTGGCATTACTTTGTATCGGTAGTTCTCCCTTCTTTGAGTTTTCCATACTAAAACTTTTTAGTACCTTCTCTAAGTAAGTATTCTGACTAAGTCCAATTAGTCTCTTACTTCTTTCTCTTATTATCCTTATTCCCAAAATGTAAGAGGCCTCTCCGAGGTCCTTCATAGCGAAACACTTCCCGAGCCAGGACTTTACCTCCTGCAGAGTCGGGATGTCGTTTCCTATGAGTAATATGTCATCGACATATAGAACGAGGAAGCTTACTATACTCCCACTGGCTTTGACATATACACAAGATTCGTCTTCGCTTCCTACAAATCCAAACTCTTTGACTTTCTCATCGAAACAAAGATTCCATCTGCGAGATGCTTGCTTAAGTCCATAAATGGACTTCTCAAGCTTACACACTCTATCCGGATGCTTTGGATCCACAAACCCCTCTGGCTGAGCCATGTAAACATCCTCAGCCAACTTTCCGTTTAGGAAAGCGGTCTTGACATCCATTTGCCAAATCTCATAATCATGAAATGCGGCAATTGCTAACATCACTCTAATAGATTTAATCTTCGCAACTGGTGAGAAGGTCTCATCATAGTCAACTCCGGGAGTTTGAGTAAAGCCCTTCGCGACCAATCGCGCTTTATATGTGTGTACGTTCCCATCCACGTCGGTCTTCTTCTTGAAGATCCATTTGCACCCAACGGTCTTACGTCCGGGCACGTAATCAACCAAATTCCAAACTTGGTTATCATACATGGATTGGATCTCGCTATCCATTGCCTCTTTCCACTTTACAGACTCTGGGCCTGCCATGGCTTCCTGGTAGCTATTAGGTTCATCAAGATTTACTAGTGTACCATCACTAATATACGTGTCCCCTTCGGTAGTAATATGAAAGCCATAGAACTGGGGATGAACTCTAACTCTATCGGAACGTCTAAGAGGTAAGGATTCGTCAATTGGTTCAACTGGAGTTTCCTCCTCGGGTTGAGTGCCAGCGGTAGAGGTTCCTTCATCCATCGACTCTTGAATCTCTTCAAGTTCGATTTGCCTCCCACTGTCTCCTTGGCTTATGAGTTCTCGCTCTCGGAAAACTCCTCTCCTCGCAACGAAGACAACATTGTCCTTCGGTCTATAGAAGAGATATCCAAAGGATGTCTGCGGGTAGCCGATGAAAATACATCGCTCACTTCGAGGTTCAAGCTTGTCGAGAGTATCTCGTCTTACGAAAGCCTCGCAACCCCAAACCTTGATATGTGCCAACGAGGGAGCTTTCCCTGTCCACATCTCGTGAGGTGTTTTGGCAACCTTCTTAGTAGGGACTCGGTTAAGGATATGGGCGGCAGTCTCTAAGGCATACCCCCAAAAAGAGATTGGTAGTGAAGCACGACTCATCATAGAGCGAACCATATCCAATAAGGTTCGATTACGCCTTTCTGCCACACCATTTAACTGCGGTGTCCTAGGAGGCGTCAATTGCGAAACTATTCCACACTCCTTGAGATAATCGTGGAATTCAAGACTTAGGTACTCTCCTCCTCGATCGGATCGAAGCATCTTGATTTTCCTGCCCAATTGATTCTCCACTTCATTCTTGAACTCTTTGAACTTTTCAAAGGTGTCTGACTTTTGCTTCATTAAGTAGATATATCCATATCTACTATAGTCATCGGTAAAAGTCACATAGAAGCGGTTCCCATCCTTCGTGGCTGATCTAAACGGTCCACATACATCGGTATGTATTAGGTCCAATAGACCCTCGCCCCTTTCACAAGTACTTGTGAAGGGCGACTTAGTCATCTTTCCAAGCAAACAAGACTCGCATGTGTCATCTTCCCTAAGGTCGAATGACTCCAACACTCCATCCTTTTGGAGTTGGGCTATGCGTTTCTTGTTGACATGTCCAAGACGACAATGCCACAAGGAAGCTTTATCCATACTAGTGGAAGAATCAATATTCAAAACATCATTTCCAAAGTCATCAACAATCATAACAGTTTCATATATTCCATTACATGGTATAGCTTCAAAGTAAAAGACACCATTTAGATAAGCCAAAATAGAACCATTCTCATTATTAAAAGAAAATCTAAATCCTTGTCTAAATAAACCATGAAATGAAATGATGTTTCTTGCCATTTCTGGCGAATAGCAACAATTGTTCAAATCTAAAACTAAACTATTCCTAAGCACTAAGGAATACACTCCAATCTTGGTTACAGGCGACGATCTTCTGTTCCCCATGATTAGATTGATCCTTCCTTGCTCCACATCCCTACTTCTTCTTAGTCCCTGCACATTAGAACAAATGTGATAACCACAACCGGTATCAAGAACCCAAGAAATAGCATGATTAGAATCGTTAGATTTGATTGTATATATACCTGCGGAAGATGGCTTGATCTTTCCTTCTTTGATTGCTTGCAGGTAATCCGGGCAGCTTCTCTTCCAATGTCCTATCTTGTGGCAGTGGTGACACTCTGCCTCCTTCGGGTTAGAGCAGGGCTTGGCGGGATCAACTTTGGTCCCACTAGAAGAGGCACCATCTCGGGCTTTCACCTTGCGATAGTTCTTCGATGAAGCTTTCCTCTTCTTTCCCTTCCCTTGTCCAATAGCCAAGACAGGAGCAGCGGGCGGATTGGGAGTAGGTGCAACAGACTTGTCTTTAAAGTTGCTCTCAGCAACCCTCAAGAGACCTTGGAGCTTGCTTAGGGTGACCTCTTCTTTGTTCATGTGGTAGGTCATCCTAAATTGATTGTACATCGGAGGCAAAGAGTGAAGCACCATGTCGATCGCCAAATCCTCACCGAAGTCAACATTTAACTTGCGAAGGCGGTCGACATACCTTTGCATCTTTTGCAAGTGCACGGTAAGAGATTCTCCATGACCCATCTTCGCGGAAATCATGTTAGTGAAAATCTCGTACCTCTCTTGTCTCGCGTTTTGGTGGTACCTTTCCAATAAGTCTTGGTGCATCTCGTACGGGTACATGTCCTCGTAGGACTTTTGGAATTTGGAGTTCATGGTGGCGATCATGATGCAATGTACCTTCGTTGCATCTCGCTCATGAGTTTCAAAGGCGGTGATTTCGGCTGGAGTAGCGATTTCGGTGTTGATTTTCTCGAGCTTCTCATCAAGGACATACTCTTTGTCCTCATAGCGAGCAATGGTGCGAATGTATCTTATCCATTCGCTAAAGTTCGTTCCATCGAAGGTGACCTTTTGGCAAAGGCTCATCAATGTGAAAGAACTAGCAGCAGCGTTGTTTGCGTTCGACATCTTCAATTAGAAAAAAGACAAAGATAGATTAGAATAAGAATCCCTAATTATCACCCAATAAGAAGATTAGGGCTAGGATCCAACAATAACATTTACATACTAGAAAAGGGATGCCGTAATCTAACATGCAAATAAATTGAAGGTAAGTGAATGACGATTCACTAATTCTCCATCACGAAACTTAAACTATTAGTCCTAAGTGTTTTTGAGAATTCCTAGGTTCGGATGAGATTCATCTGAAACTATTCAATGGCATGTTTAAATCTCGATATGCCCCTCTTGTTTGTGACTGGGATGCCGAGGATCACAAAGCGGGTGTGAATTACCATGCAAATTCACATGGCGCCTTCATTGTAACAATCACCTATTCGATGTGCCGGTAAACCACACACGCTCCATTGAACTATGATAAACAACGAATCACCCTTTGCCACCTTCGCTTAGAACCAATTAGTGTGCCGGTAAACCACACACGCTCCACCAACATCTTAGCAAGGTGCAAAGTGTAATTTCATGGGATTGCATCAATTCACTTTTCCTAAAGTAACTAGGATTGGGAAATTTTAAAATATTTGTAGTTACTTTATATTTCTTATTGTACTTTTAATGAGAGGATGAGGCTGCCCTATCCTACCCGTTCGGCTAACGACCCTCCACCAATCAAGCAAGCGGTAGGTGTGAGTGTACACCCATTAAGCGCCATTTTATAGGCCGCAACCTTATACCCACCTTATAGATCGGCTTCGTGAATGAGGCCTACTAACGGTAAGACTAGCATTTAGTTATACATATATATATATATATTATTCTAGTAATATCTTATTAGTATAGGGTTGTATTTTAAAACTTTTAAAATCTAGGGTTTGAAATTTAAGTTGTCTAAATTAAAACTTTTAATCACAAAAGTAAATTTCAAAACATGAGGGTAGGTTTTAAACATTTAAAACATGGAGGATCAAATAACAAATAATTCCAATTAACAATTAATATCCTAATTATCTATATTTGATTTATTCAAGATTTCTTTTTAAGATAATTACCAAAATAATCAAAATAATTAATTAATTATCATATAAGGAAATTAAATATTTAATTAGTTGATAATTACCTTTAACTAGATCAAGATAATAGTTATATTTATCAGAAAAACGAATTAATATTGATCTAATTAGTTTATGGTAAGTTAAGATAAGATAAACACAAAGAAATCCCGAATCTGGCCATTCCTGACGCCTGGACTCGCCGAGTGCACAAAGGGACTCGCCGAGTCAGGCCTACTCGCCGAGTCCACTTTGAGACTCGCCGAGTCCATGACTCAGAAACCAAAAATTCGAATTTTGCAGGTTTGTTTCAGTTAATCAAGCAACAATTTACAGAAAACCAAGCTAGGCTCTGATACCACTGATGGGTTTTAGCCATAAGAACTTTCCTATGTGCGCATGCAAAACCCTAATGCTTGGATCTAGGCTTTCTACTAAACATGCTTTTGAATCCAAGACTTCTAATGACTAATTAGGTTAAATAACAACACTGAAACAGATCTAGAATCATACCTTTGAGTTCCTTGTTGATCTTGAGGTCTTGGAGCTTCTAGAGTCACAAGTGTCACTCCTCTAATGGCTTACAAACACCAAAGCAAGGAGGATGATTTGGGAGAGAGGAGAGGGGAGGAATTTCGACCAGAGGTTCCTTATTTTAGGTCAAGTGTCGAATTCCATCAGCCATGGGGTCTATTTATACTTGTAGACTCCTTAAGGATTACAGATAAGTCCCTATCAGATAATCTTCTCTTAAGGCTATCCAAATCCATTCCTAGATAACTCTAATGGACGATTTTAGCTATCCTAATCCTCTTAGAATTCGTCCATAGTATATCCAAATGGATTTACAGTTTAAAGCTTAACTATCAAACAATTGACAGTTTATACCCCTTTATTTAATTAATCTCTTTAAGTCACCAAATTAATTCTAATTAATTCTATGACTTATATTAATCAAATAACAAATATATTATTCATTATATTATTCCCATAATATATTAATAATATTTATTCTCTCTTAATAAATCATCCTATCAAGTTGCTATGGTGAAGGCAACCCAAAAGGACCATGCACAACCGGATATAGTTACAGCCTTAGACACTATTCCAACACAAATAACACATAAAATCTTATTTATAAGTAATATAAACAAGAAGCAAAACATGCTAGAGTTTATCTATATATCAAACACAAGTAAAACCAATAATAATCATCCAATATTGAAATCAACACATAAGTATCAAGCTCATCTTCACCAAACAGAAGTAAAGGTTATTAGCCTTTCATTATAGCAGGAAAACACATTAAATCTAAGTAGAATAAGCTAGACATAAGTTGAAATAGCAAACCAACTACATCAATGTTGAATAACTTCAAAATCTTCTTTAATCCTTGAGCTTCTCTTGAATTTCGACTTCCTCTGGGTTTCTAAGGGTTAAGTAATCGCAAATAACCCCAGAGAACAGAATGCAACCTCCTCCATTCAACCTAATGACCGGGATTTTATATTTGTGGAAATCTGACCACCACATCGTGGTTGACTGCCACCACGACATGGTCTTTGAGTAAATCCCGTAATTGCCATGTCAGCCTAATGGTCCCGAACATTCCAATGATCACATCCCGGTTAAGGCGCCACGACGTGGTTTTCAGACCTTTTATTCTCTTCTTTTGATTTTTCTCCCATTTCCTGTCTCCATCTCCTCGTATGCTTCCTTTTTTTCCCAATCAAGTCTTCGTAGCTACAAAACATAATTTAAACATATTAAGTACCTTTTGTTCCATATTAAACATAATTATAGCTAAAAGTATTAGAAATATGCATTAGATATGTAGTTAATTATGCATATATTAAAATACCTCGAACTTGTCTTTTTCTTGCACTCAAGTAAAACTGATTTATTATTATCATATCAAAACCCTAGCTACCAACATTGCACAAGATAATCCATTTTGAGCCTCTCCATTACTCCAAGACTGCAACGCATGTATTTATGTTTATATTTTTCCTAAGAACTTCCCCACTCCTAACTACTCACAATCTTCATAATCATTTGCCCACTTCTTTTGAACAACGCTCGTTTTATATATGCATCCCTCCGAATCCATCCCCATAAAATTTTCTTAACCTTAAGGTATTTTTGGTTAAACCCCCAAACATACATATGGAAAAATAACCTAGAAAATAAAAATACAATAAAATAACATGGCAAATTTTTGCCTTATTCTTGAGTCTTCATAATTTGGAGCTTTTCTTTATATATTTCTTGATCTTCATAGCTATGTAGACTCTTTTTCTTTCAACTTTTCCAACTTTTTTTTCCTTTTTTCGCAAATTTTTCATTTTTTTTTCTTTTCTCACTTTTTTTTCTCAAACTAAAAACCTAAAAAGAAAAACATATGCTTAAGCAAGGGAACTTAACTTTAACCCTTATTAGTTAAACGCATTAGTGTAATGTGCAATGACTACAAAAGCTCTCATGGATAAAATTCTGGTACACAATGCTAAACTTATCGCGGCTCTCAAACTAAGCAAAGTCGTGTTTTTGTTCCATGATTTCACTAGGATAGGGAAGCCAGAAATACACTATAATATATATTGGTTCAAATAAATATTAAGACTCTCATCGGATCGTCTCACATAACACTAACAACCTAGATCTCAACATAACAATTTTTTTTAACTATGTTTAATTTCATTAACCCCTACCCCACACTTAAATGATTCAATATCCCTATTGCATGCTTAAACAATAAAAGAACATAAATTTAAAAAGAAGAATTGGAACAGACGCCCCTTGGGTAGTAGTGGCGAGATCGAAATTTGAAAATGTGTGGAAAGCTAGGACTTCTCGTATAATAGCTGGAAGCAGTACTTTTGAGCTCTTCTTTTTGTTAATGCAAATATGACAAATCAATATAGATTAAAGAACCAATCTTCAAAAGTGTGTAGAACCCCTGCCACGTCGTGGGAAAGCACCCCCACAACATGGTGTAAAGCTGGGAATCGATATGGTCATGAAAAATAATGTCGCCACAACATGGTGTAAAGATGCCACATTGTGGGTCTTCTGAGAGAGTCTTCTAAAATTGAAAAAGACATCGACTCTTTGTAACGTGTAAGACCATTCTCAATCTTCTTTTCAGTAATTATTCTTCAAAACGCTTTTCTCTTCATCATATGGGAACCCCACATTTATCCGAAAGTTTGTTCTTTAGTTATGGCATTCAAAAATTAACACGGCTTCTTATCTACTAAGCTCCTCTAAGTATCTTTAATTTTACTACAAAACAAATTTATAAGACTAGAAAATCACATGATCAAGTGGTTAAGCTAAAAGTAAAACTAAAAACTAAATACTAAAAATGAAAAAAAAAAAAGCAAAAGGGAATGAAAATGCAAACTAAAAATCGGGCAGCCTCCCGAAAAGTGCTTCTTTTTTAGGAGTCGTGAGTCAGACTCATTCCCACTCTACGTTGTTATGGTTAGGAGTGGGATCTCCCTTTGCTCCTTTTGCTCCTTCCATTTGCGTTGATAAGCTTGAACCCTTCTCTTGTAAGCGTTCTTTGAATTTTCCTTCTTCTTTTTGTTAGAACTTTCCTCATGCGTACGCTTCACCACGGAAAAATGCACTCGTTACCCATTCCCATATGGAAGTAGGAAAATATCACCATGGATTTTATTACGAAGTTGTGGAGGAAGACACATGTAGTTGATTCTATCTAGGTCATTGTTGATAGATTGACCAAGAGTGCTCATTAAATCCCTATTGCTTAGAGCATTTATGCCGAGAAGTTGGTTGACATCTTCATCAGGGAGGTAATTATTCGATACGGGGTTCTAGTTCAAGTGGTTTCTTATCATGATGTTTGTTTCACCTCCAGGTTCTAGAGAAAGTTTCATGAGGAGTTGGGTACTCAACTGCTTTTCACCACTGCATATCATCCTCAGACTAACAAACATATTCATTGGACTATTCAGACACTCGAATAGGGGTGTTTGTTTGGATGGATCGGTTTGATCCGATCCAATCAAGTGAATCCAAATTGATTTCGGTTTTCAAAACATGGATCCAAATAATCCAAATTAAATTTAAATCTGATCCGATCCAATTACAATTCGGTTTGATCGGTTTTTATAATTCAGTTTTCAAAAACCGAAAATTTTAAAACGACATATAATTATAATATTACCCAATTTTACATAAGACGTGAAAACAAATTATTTAGTTGTGATTTGAAATTTATAAACAACTACTAAGAAGGTATGTTATAGTTAAATATTTTATAGATAGAAAACTTTTGAACCTATTTTAAAGAATAAATTATAAATTAATAAATAAATAACTATAACTATAACTCTCTCTCTCTCTCTCTCTCTCTCTCTCTCTTTCTCTCTCTCTCTCTCTCTCTCTCTCTATATATATATATATATATATATATATATATATATAAATAAATAATAAGTGTTTATTCGGTTATTTTGGAGTATTCGGTTTTTATTTTATAAACCAAAACCAATCCGAAATCCAAAATAATAATTCGGTTTTGTTGAAAACCAATCCAAAAATCAGAATATCTGAACCAAATAGTTCGGTCCAAATGATATAATTGGACTGTTCGGTTTTATCCAAATAGTGAACAACCCTACGCACAAGGATATGCTCCGGGGATGTGTGTTACATTTTGGCGGGAGTTGGGATATTTATCTTCCATTATCCGGGTTCTCCTACTGTTGGGTTTTGAGCAATCTAAGACTTCCTAAGTGTGCATGCAACCCTAATAAACCTTGGATCTATGTTTGTCTAAATACATGCAAAATAATAATTTTCCAAGGTTTATAACCTATCTAACATGGCATGGGGAACATTTCAACATAAAAAAGTTAGAAGAGATTACATACCTTTTTGATGAGTTTGGTTCTTAAGGAGTTTGAGGGCCAAGAACCAATAGTGTGAATGTCTCAAATGGAATCACAAAACACCACAAACTATTGGAAAACTTTGAGAGAGTATACACACTTGTATATTTTCGGCCACACACAAGCTCACACACACTAGTTCACTAGTTGCCATTTCATGCTCCATAAGCATGCTTATATAATGTGCATGGTTAGGGTGAAACCCTAATAACCCATGACCTTTCCTTTCCAAGGATCCATGGGTTAAAAGCTCCATGGATCATCCATGGACTTCCATCCAAGCCTAGCCCATTAACAAATGAGTGTTAGCCCACACCATATAAAACCAATAGCCCATAATCTAATTAGTCTTCCTTTTAATCTCTAAATTAATTCATAATTAATTTAAGACTAAGACTAATTAAATAACATAACTTCATATTAATATATTATAACTTATAATATATTAATAAACATATGTGTATAACTCTCATAAAATTATCCATAAATAGTTTGGATGAGATGCAACCCAAATGGACCATGCCGGTCGGGTCAAGTATATACCAAATAAGTTATGGAGTTAGACACCTTATCCAACAAACTCCCACTTGGATAAGTCTAATAACTGTATTTGCCTATATAACTTCAGGAACCAACCAACAATCGTAGCTCTCGAAAACTCCGTCGAACTATGAAGCGCCATTTTAAGAAAAGTGATCATATAATCCTCTGTTCTCATGATATCAGCCGGACAAACACATGGAACTATGTCTTGCTTATTGTCTGGCAGTTGTTTCTCGATTTCCGATTTGTTTGACAAAGAACTTTGCTGAACACATCAGTTTAGTTCTGACCGGGCTCGGTACATGGGTCAACACAAAATCATCGAGGGGCCCAGATATCGCTTCTATTTCTAGGAGGAACAGATAAACTTCGACTCATATGCTTGTTCTACTACTTGTTGAATTGTACACAAAGGCACGGTTTATAACATCAAGTTACTGATGCGTTTACGTGCAATCAATGCAGAACCAACTCATAGGTAACAACTCATATCTCTAGGTTTGAAGATTTATATGATATTATCGTCTCACGATCACTCGAGATAAATTCCATGAAGTGATACAAGTGAGCGTGGGTTTATACCAATACTCATAACTTATGAGTACTCATGAATGTTGCAGCAACCATTGCCATGTCTAAACACCTTTAGCCATCTACAAACCCAATTCATGACAATCTTGATTCATACCTACTTCCGACGTATGATCAATTGTGGAGGTTTGAATAAATTAATTATTCTGGAAGTCAAAACATGCAAAACTGAAACAATAGTAAATAATTGACAATGATAGTAACACTTTACTCATAAACAAATCACAAATTTTATTCATCATCAAAAGTCGATTACATTTTACAAGTTTCTGGAAAACTATCTAATCTGTAAAACTAATATCGTCCCTCAGCCCGATGCGCCTCGCATGCTGAAAATGCTTAACCCTCGTCAGTCCCTTCGTAAGGGGATCTGCAGGATTCTCATCCGACGATATCCTCCTTGCCACGAGGAGTCCTTCTTCAATCTTGTGTCTTATGAAGTGATGTTTTCTGTCAATGTGTCGGGATCTGCCATGATCTCTTGGTTCCTTGGCTAAGGCAACCGCACTATTGTTGTCACAGAAAATCTCCATAGGTTCTTTAATAGCTGGTACAACTCCAAGGTCTCCGATGAAGTTCTTCAGCCATATCGCCTCCTTCGCTGCTTCACTCGCTGCTATATACTCTGATTCACAAGTCGAATCAGCCACCGTCTCCTGCTTGGAACTCTTCCAAGAAATTGCCCCTCCATTTAAGGTAAAGATCCAGCCCGACTGAGAGCGGAAATTATCCCTATCAGTCTGAAAACTAGCATCACTATACCCTAATACTCTCAAGTCATCACTCCCACCAAGGGTAAGGACCCAATCCTTAGTCCTCCGTAGGTACTTGAGAATGTTCTTTACCGCGGTCCAATGATCCTTGCCAGGGTTCCCCTGATACCTGCTGAACATGCTCAAAGCAAATGCCACATCAGGGCGGGTACAAGTCATAGCATACATGATCGAGCCAACAGCGGAAGCATACGGTAGTTGGCTCATCTCAGCTATCTCTGCCTCTGTACTCGGACTCTGAGTCTTACTCAGTTTGGTATTGCTTTGGATCGGTAAATCTCCTTTCTTGGAATTCTGCATGTTGAACCTATTCAACACCTTATCCAAGTAGATACTCTAACTAAGTCCAGTTAGTCTTTTACTCCTTTCTCTTAATATCCTTATCCCTAGGATATAGGCAGCCTCCCCTAGGTCCTTCATAGCAAAGAACTTCCCAAGCCAGGACTTAACCTCCTGCAAGGTTGGGATGTCATTTCCTATAAGTAGTATGTCATCCACATACAGTACCAAGAAGCTAACTATACTCCCACTAGCTCTGACATACACGCAAGACTCATCTTCGCTTCTCGAGAAGCCAAACTCTTTTACATTCTCATCAAAACAAAGATTCCAGCTACGAGATGCTTGTTTTAATCCATAAATGGATTTCTCAAGCTTGCATACTCTATTGGGGTACTCTGCACTGACAAAACCTTCTGGCTGATTCATGTACACATCCTTAGCCAACTTTCCGTTAAGGAAAGCGGTTTTGACATCCATCTGCCATATTTCATAATCATGAAATGCAGCAATGGCTAACATAACCCTAATAGACTTAATCTTTGCTATCGGCGAGAAAGTTTCATCATAATCAATACCCTGAGTCTGAGTAAAACCCTTCGCAACCAGTCGAGCCTTATAAGTATGCACTTTTCCTTCCATGTCGGTCTTCTTCTTGAAGATCCATTTGCACCCGACTGTTTTACGGCCTGGTACATTATCAACCAAGTTCCAAACTTGATTGTCATACATGGACTGTATCTCGCTGTCCATAGCCTCCTTCCATTTAGCAGACTCCGGGCCTGCCATGCCTTCCTTAACACTGCTAGGTTCATCCAAATTTACCAGTGTACTATCACTGATAAACGTATCACCTTCCGTAGTAATATGAAAGCCATAATAAAACGAAGGTGTGTTCCTAACCCGTGTGGAACGCCTCGGAGGTACAAACATGTCAGCTTGCTCAACAGGAGTTTCCTCCTCAGGTTGATTGCTAGTGTCTGAGGTTCCTTCACCAATTGCTTCTTGAATTTCTTCAAGATCAATTTGCCTCCCACTGTCTCCTTGGCTTATAAATTCTCTCTCACGAAAGACCCCTCTTCTTGCTACAAAGACCACATTCTCACTGGGTCTGTAGAAGAGGTAACCGAAGGATTTCTGTGGGTAGCCGATGAAAATACACCTTTCACTTCGGGGTTCGAGCTTATCATGAGTCTCACGCCTCACAAAAGCCTCGCAACCCCAAATCTTGATGTGGTTTAAATTGGGAACCTTCCCAGTCCACATCTCATGAGGTGTTTTGGTAACCTTCTTTGTAGGGACTAAATTAAGGATATGGGCGGCATTCTCTAAGGCATACCCCCAAAAAGAGATTGGTAACGAAACTCGACTCATCATAGAGCGAACCCTGTCCAACAAGGTCCGATTACGCCTCTCAGCTACACCATTCAGCTGTGGTGTCCTGGGAGGAGTCAATTGTGAGACAATCCCACACTCCTTAAGATAGTCAAGGAACTCGGTACTAAGATACTCACCACCTCGATCGGATCGAAGCATCTTAATGTTCCTGCCCAATTGATTTTCTACTTCCTGTTTGAATTCCTTAAACCTTTCAAAGGTTTCTGACTTATTTTTGATTAAGTAGACATACCCATATCTACTAAAATCATCAATAAAAGTCACATAATACCGGTTAGCATCCCTTGTGGCGGTTTTGAATGGCCCACATACATCAGTATGTATTAGGTCTAACAAACCCTCACCCCTTTCACAAGTTCCAGTGAAGGGTGATTTTGTCATCTTTCCAAGTAGACAAGATTCACAACTATCATCCGATTTAAGGTCGAATGACTCCAAGACTCCACTCTTTTGGAGTTGGCCTATGCGTTTCTTGCTTACATGTCCAAGACGACAATGCCACAATGATGCTTTATCTAGGCTAGTAGAAGAATCAATATACAACACATTATTTCCTAAGTTGTCTACAATCGACACAGTTTCATACACACCATCACAAGGTAACGCTTTAAAATAAAACACATTTTTATAGAAACCATTAATACCACCACATTCATTATCAAACGAAAAGGTAAAACCTTGTTTGTACAAAGCATGAAAAGAAATAATATTCCTCGCCATTTCAGACGAGTACACACATTTATTCAAATCTAATTTTAACCCATTATTAAGCAACAAAGTATAAACTCCAATCTTGGAAACAGGTGAAGCCTTCCTATTCCCCATGATCAAGTTTATCTTCCCGTGCTCCACATCCTCACTTCTTCTTAGGCCCTGCAAATCAGAACATATGTGAATACCACATCCTGTATCAAGCACCCAAGAGTTAGAATGTGTTGAGTAATTAGACAATATAGTGTAAATACCTGCATGGGTGGGTTTCAATTTCCCATCCTTTAAATCCTGCAAGTACTTAGGGCAGTTTCGCTTCCAGTGTGCCTTTTCATGGCAATAAAAGCATTCAGCATCCTTGGGAATGGCAGAAGGAGTGACAGAACCGCTCTTGGTCTTCGATGAGGAGCCTTCAAGAGACTTTCCCTTGGTACCCTTCGAAGGGTGCTTCCTCTTTTTCCCTTTGCCTTGC
This sequence comes from Lactuca serriola, assembly GCF_051521515.1. Classification (NCBI taxonomy): domain Eukaryota; kingdom Viridiplantae; phylum Streptophyta; class Magnoliopsida; order Asterales; family Asteraceae; genus Lactuca; species Lactuca serriola. Next base: position 49,130,828 of record NC_136410.1, read on the forward strand.
CCGATAGCTAAAACAGGGGTAGATGTTGGAGTAGAAGTAGGAGAGGTAACAACCGCCTTGCCCTTAAGACCGGATTCAGCGGTCTTCAAGAGTCCTTGAAGCTTGCTGAGGGTAACTTCCTCCTTGTTCATATGATATGTCATACGAAATTGGTCATAACAAGAAGGTAAGGAGTGCAAAATGATGTCAATTGCCAATTCCTCAGGGATGTTCACATTCAGCTTCAGCAAACGGTCCACATACCTTTGCATCTTTTGCATGTGGGCCGTGACGGAATCACCGTCCTTCATGCGGGTAGTTATTATGTAGGAGATTATTTCATACCGCTCCTGACGAGCACTCTGATGGTACCTTTCCATCAAGTCCTGGTGCATCTCAAAAGGGTAGAAATCTTCATAATACTTTTGGAGCTCGGCTGTCATCGTGGCTGATGTGTGTAAAACCAACTAGTTTTAAACCTACTTTTAATTATCAAATAACACACAAAAGGCAGTGCACCTATCAATTATGGTATAGCTAAGTAAGCAGGGTATCGAACACAGGGAACGACAAATTAAACTAAAAACTAATTTAATCTAAGTTAATTAAGAAGCAGGGGTTGTTCTCTAGTTTTACAAGACTAGAAACTTACTAATTATTACTAATTTAAAACTAGAAAATAACGATTTAACTAGATTCAATAATTGGAAAGGAACTTCTGTTTAGTTCAACTTGGTTAACTCTATGGTTGATTTTCAAGGTAATAGTGCAATGGATTAATTCTTTCGTTGGTTACCGATTCAAGTGATTAGATTTGTGTTCACTACCCTAATCCTTAGCAAATAAACTAACTCAAACAGTGGCCAATTGTCTAATTTAATTATATTTACTAGATTAATTATTCGGGTTAAGTTAGACTTGCAATAGTTAACTAATTTATTCTTTTTAATTAACCTCTTGTTTGATAGTCATCTTACAAGCTTGCACATGAATTTACTCAATTTTCTTCTTAATTCTAGTTTCATATTCATTAATCCTAGACATATAACTATGTGGTCACAATATATCATATGAGGACAATAATCAATAGATGTTCATGCTAATCAATTATCTTCCTATTAACAGAAAATTAATTATTATTCACACACAAGGTTCTTTAGCAAGCTAAAATAACAAAAATTCACCAACTTGGAATTAATCCTACCAATCAATCAAAACCATATTGTCAACTTTGTATCCCTAAACAGAAGTCTAAAGGTTTTAGTTCATAATTAAAGTAAATAACAGCAAACAATCAAAGTCAAGTTGCTTAATCATGATGAAGAAACAAAAGAATAAGTGGAATGATGAAATTTTGCCTTAATTACTCTCCGGAATTGAATTCTAGCTTCCTTCGTCGTCTTCTAGGGTTTTTCAGGCTTCTCAATCGTAGCAAAAAACTTCTGAATCGTCCCCGAACTCTCTCTTATCGATCTGTGGAATTATCTTTAAATATACGAATCGACTCGTCGAGTCAACTGGTGACTCGTCGAGTCCCTCTCACATTCCCCGTATTGTGATAACTCTCTGGGATCCTGAGTCATTATCTTCTCGATCCTTCGATTGGACTCGCCGAGTAGACGATATGACTCGCCGAGTAGGTGCCTTTTTTAGTGTTTTCCTTCTTTATTCCATTCTCGATCTTCTAACTGTTTCTCCCGCTTCCTTTCGCTTCCAAGCTTCATCTTAGGACTGAAAAACATAATTTAACACTTTTAAGTACCTTTTGTCCATAATATGCGATAATTAAGCTAATAAATGAATAAAAATATATACTTAATATGAACTAATTATGCACATATCAAAATACCCCACACTTGTCTTTTGCTTGCCCCCAAGCAAAACTGAATTTTAAACATATTAGAATCATATATAACAACTCCAATTTAACCCAGCCATTATGCCAAGACCGCAACGCATGCATCAGTGGCCATCATGATAAATGCCACCTTAGTAGCATCTCTCTCATGTGTCCTGAATTCAGCGATCTCCTCAGGAGTAGCAGTAGACTCATCAAGTTCTTTTAACTCCTTATCAAGGACATATTCCTTGTCCTCATAACGAGTAACCATCCTGATGTTCCTAATCCAATCCATGAAGTTGGAACCATCAAAGATGACCCTCCCACAAAGATTCATGAGAGAGAAAGAACCAGTTGGGTTAGAGCCTGAAGCATTAGTGTTGGAAGACATCTGAAAGAAGAAAGCAAGTTTAGATTAGATATATAGGATCCTTAATAAGACACCCAAATGTAGTATTAAGGCTAGGACCCAATCACAATATATTATACTTAGAAGAGGGATGCCGTAATCTAATTAATAATATATTTGAAAGGTAGGTGAATGACGATTCACCAATTTCCACCATGAAAAACAAAATGTATTATTAGGTTTTAATTGGATTTGAAATTCCTAGATTCTTTTGAGACTCATTGAACTTTTCAATGGCATGTTTCAATCTCGATTGTGCCCTTCATGTTTTGTGACTGGGATGCCGAGGATCACAAAACAAGGTGTGAATAACCATGCTAATTCACTTGGTACCCTTAATATTATCATCTAATCAATGTGCCGGTTAACCACACACGCTCCACCAACGACTTGGTAAGGTACAAAGTGTGAATTCCATGGACTAGCACCATGTTCACATTTTTCCTAAAATAACTAAGATTGGGAATTAAAAGGGTTTAGTTACCTTATAATAATCATTATACTTTTAATGAGGATTTAAAGTCATTGTCCTACACGTTCGGCTAACGAACCTCCACCAATCAAGCAAGCGGTGGGTGAGAGTGGACACTCATTAAGTCACCATTTTATAGGCAACAACCTTATACCCACCTTATAGACCGGCTTCATGAATGAGGCCTACTAACGGTAGAACGACTTATTCTTATACATATATATAATAATTAACCATTAATGTTATAAATAGTATAAGGGTTGAATTTTAACTATTAAAACTCTAAGGGTTGGAATTAAAGTTTATTAAAGTATGAAACTTTACAAATTCCAAAACTTGAGGACAAGTTTTGTAACTATCCAAAACTTTTCATTTCATAACTTATGAATTAAAGGTTCATAAAAATGAAGACTCTTCACTTTCATGTAACTTATGTGTTTAAATGTGTGTGTTAAAGAAAGTGACCTTTGGAAACCCATAACTTGAGGACAAATGATGGATTCCATTAAAACACATAAATGATCAAGAATTAATTCTAAACAATTCAACAAATAAGTCCTATCATCTTCTAAATTCATAAGAACATGAACATGATCATCAAAATTTCAAGAATTATATGAACACATAAAATCATGGAATTTTGATATATGCTATTGTAAATGGATTAGAACCACCATTACACCAACTAAAACAAGTTTTAAAACACCAAAACAGTTTAGGGTAATGTTTCTAGTCCATTTCCAGCAGCAAAAGTCGAAAATTTGCACTCTGTCGCTCCTACTCGTCGAGTGCATGAACCTACTCGGCGAGTAGGTTGAAGATACACATGGACTCGGCGAGTCCCCCCATGGACTCGGTGAGTTCATCAGTCAGACAGCAAGTTTTTCGACTTTTTCAACTATTTTGCATCAAGTATCAAACAAGCAAGCCTAGGCTCTGATACCACTGTTGGGTTTTGAGCAATCTAACACTTCCTAAGTGTGCATGCAACCCTAATAATCCTTGGATCTATGTTTGTCTAAATACATGCAAAATAATGATTTTCCAAGGTTTATAACCTATCTAACATGGCATGGGGAACATTTCAACATAAAAGAGTTAGAAGAGATTACATACCTTTTTAATGAGTTTGGTTCTTAAGGAGTTTGAGGGCCAAGAACCAATAGTGTGAATGCCTCAAATGGAATCACAAAACACCACAAAATCTTGGAAAACTTTGAGAGAGTATACACACTTGTATATTTTTGGCCACACACAAGCTCACACACACTAGTTCACTAGTTGCCATTTCATGCTCCATAAGCATGCTTATATAGTGTGCATGGTTAGGGTGAAACCCTAATAACCCATGAACTTTCCTTTCCAAGGATCCATGGGTTAAAAGCTCCATGGATCATCCATGGACTTCCATCCAAGCCTAGCCCATTAACAAATGAGTGTTAGCCCACACCATATAAAACCAATAGCCCATAATCTAATTAGTCTTCCTTTTAATCTCTAAATTAATTCATAATTAATTTAAGACTAAGACTAATTAAATAACATAACTTCATATTAATATATTATAACTTATAATATATTAATAAACATATGTGTATAACTCTCATAAAATTATCCATAAATAGTTTGGATGAGATGCAACCCAAATGGGCCATGCCGGTCGGGTCAAGTATATACCAAATAAGTTATGGACTTAGACACCTTATCCAACACCTACAACAACAGTTATCACACCAATGTTGATCGACCTCCCTTCGAGATGTTTTACGGGAGGAAATGTTGAACCTCGGTATATTGGGGCAAGGTCAGGAATCGAGTCATGGGGAGTACTGAAGTAGTACTCAAGACCATTGAGTTGATTCGGCATGTGCGCGATCAGCTGCAAACCGCACAGAGTTTCCTGAAGAGTTATGCTAATTGGCATTGATAGGATCTTAAGTTTCAAGGTTAAGATTCTATGCTTCTGAAGGTGTCACCTTGGAAAGGTGTCATACGGTTCCAGAAGCATGGCAAGTCGGGCCCCTGGTATATTGGTCTTTTCACGATTATCGCACGGGTGGGCAAGGTTGTGTATCGGTTGGATAAGCCTGATGAGCTTAGCCATATCCACAATAGTTTCCATGTCTCTCAGTTGGAAGTGTTTGGCTGATGATTCCGCAATGGTTCCTTTGGACAACATTCATATTAATGAGCGCCTGAATTATGTATAAAGACCGATTGTGATTCTCGACAGGAAGATGAAGATCTTGCAGAACAAGGTGGTAGGCTTGGTGAAGGTGCAATGGCAGCACCAGAAGGGTTCCAAGTGGACTTGGGAACTGGAGGAGGAGATGATGGAGCATTATCTAGAGTTTTTTTACAGCAATAGACTTCGAGGACGAAGTCTGATTCAAGTGGGGGAGAGTTGTAACACCTGAATCCTCAAGCTATGGAATTTTAAGAGAGATACATGTTTTAAGTGGGTTGCAACATGAGGGAAGCATTTTCATGTTGTGACAAGACCACAAGAGACGTGAGTCTCATTTAAGTGTCATAGCATGACACTATGATGGTCACGACACTTGGTCAGGTGAAAACCTTAATTTTCAGACTTGGACCCTATTTAAAGGAAGTGAGAGGCTAGGGTTTCCTTCACCCTCATCCTCCATCACCTCCTAAATCCCCTGTAAAAAAAACCTTAATCCCTTTCCTCCATTTTGGGTTCATCTTGGTGTTTTTGGTTGCTTTTGAAAGAATAAGAAGGCTTTGGTAGTGTTATGGGCATCTTGGCAAGCTTTGGGACTTCATTTGGGCATCTCTAGACCTTTTTAAGGGTTCAAGATCCAAACTTTAATGTATTAAGTTGTTAGATCTAAGGTTTTATCCCATTTTCTTCAAGTATAAGCTAGTTGGAATGGTAGGATTCCATAAGGTTAGCAACTTTATGGATCCTTGAGTTCTTTAAGCGTTTTATGCATTGGATATGAAGTTTGCTAGTATATTGAACCCATGCTTGATATTAATGGTGTTGTTTATCCATTTTTGACCTAGTTTGAGCTTTAGACTTCAATGGACACGATGGCTGAAAAGCATCGATCTTTAGGTTGTTTTGGTCGTTAGGAAGCCTTCTTTAAGGAATGAGTGGATGGATTAATGGATGGAGAGCTGAATCCATTTAGCTGTATAACGCCCAAGTTCACAACGTGAGAGCCTCCTTGTTACGACGTGACGACTGGGGGTTTCCCGATTATTTTGGACGGATTCTGCCATGACGTGATGGCCTGATCATCACAACATGACGATTGCTTGGATCGTGACTAAGTTTGTTATTAGGCCAAGTCCGTTTTCCTACGACGTGACCAAGCGTTGATCACGATGTAAGGGTCAGATGATAATGATGTTGATTGTTAACTTTGATTATGACTATTGACTTTTTGACCTGGGTTGACTTTTGGTCAAATTGTTATTTCTAGAGTATAGACTAAGGCGAGACCTTGTTTGATTCGATAGGTGGGATGTAGCACATGTTTCATGGCATTGATTTGTGGGTTATTTGACTTTGTGAGGAAGGAAAGTCTTCTCATTATACTATGTAGGATGCTAGTTGTCTTTATGAATCTAGCATTTGTATGTTGGTTTGGGCCCATTTGTATGTTAGACTTAGCCCGTTTGTATGTTGGGTGAGACCCGTTATGATGGTCGGGGCCCGATGTTATGTATGATATGTGGTATTTTGGGGAACTCACTAAGCTTTGTACTTACGGTTTTGTGTTTTAAACATTTTCAGGTATTTCTAGTTCTAAATGGAATGGCTCGGCTTGACTGCACAACATCCTCTGATGATTTTCCGCACCGATGATTGTTATTTTACTCTGATGATTAGGATACATTTACTATGACTGATTTTGAAACAAATTGTGTGGATTTGATGATTTCAAAATGAAAATTTTTTATTAGTATTTGTTGGATGTTACACCCCTAGCGCGGTCCAAGCGGCAAAGCCCTTGGCGGGGTTTTCCCGCCAAGAATCTGGTAATTACATCATGATGCTTTTTTTTTTTTTGGCAATTTTCCCTTTATAACCACCATTAATCGTCATTTTCTATGTATAAAAGGAAGCTAGAAGTTACATGAAAGAGTTAGAACTTTCATATAACCGAAACTAATTCCTTTGCATCTCTGTGTCTCTGAAATTTACAAATCACAATAGGTATTTTGTGTTTCTAATTTTGATTAGACCTGTAATCAGAATTGAAGTTCTTGGATATCCCACTTTTGAATTCGTATACCCTGAACAATAGGGATGAATTACATATTTTAGAAACTTATACAATCACGATCCTTGAAACATCCAAGTCAGTTGTTAATCAAAATCCTTAAAATCTAACATAACAAGTTACAAAGGGATCCACATACTATACAAAAGGTAATAAATAACCTATAAATTACCAAAACCATGGCACATTCAAAATATTGCTAGCATTCAACGATTGACCTCCCATGTTGGCCTTGAAATCGGTTGACATGCGCTGCTTAGATGTCGCGGTGTATCATTTTTTTAGGATACAGTTAATGAAGATAGAACAAAAGGTATAAGTACATGTTTATATGCAAGATTATGTGTTACATTCAACTTGATTCAATGACTTTTGATATATGAATACAATTTTTTGTTAAATTGTTCTTTTCTATCACTTATTGCTCCAAGTCATATTTAATTTGTATGATATAACATAATCACAAAAGAATGTTTCTGTGATTGAGCCTTTTAAGATAAAGGCAAGTGAACAACAGATCATCAAATTTGGATTAGCATAATGACATTGAGCCTTTATTGCAACACATGTTGCTAAAATGGAAGGAACAAAATAATTGGATGATTCAGTACACTATTATGCTTTGCTTATTTGAAAGAATGTAAAGAATCATTTAAGTTGGCGTTTGATCATGGCAGTTTAAAGCTGGGAGGGAATTACGCATCATGGTGTAATAAAAAAAATTGTTTCAACAAGAAATGCAATTAACGGTGTTTGACAAAAAATAAAAAATTATTGTTCGTTAGCTTATTAGCTTATAAGCTAATAAGATAGAGGGAGGTGGCTTATGAAAAATGATTTATTAGCAATTTTTTATTGCTATAAACTATTTTTATCCAACACTTTTTTTTCAGCTTAAGACCGTATAGGGAACACTAATAAGCTCCTTTAAATACTCCTAAACATTCTTATAGATGATTTAAAATAGGGTATACATAAACAAAATGAATCGAGTATCAAATGATAATGTTTGATTTAACATGACATATGACATCAAATGCATATAACTTTTCCGAGATTTGTGTGGTTTAAAGTTTAAAGACATATGCTGATATGCATCATGCATGATTTGCCACTGTTGATTAGGTGATACATGCCGTTCTATAAAAATATAATTAAATAATGTGATACATAGGAATTGTTAAAAGCGTCACATTTCTTTGGCTTTTAACGGCGATGTTTTGTGGAAAAGGAATAGGTTTTGGAAACAAATTAAGACACATGATTTGGGAACAAATGCCCTTTATTGAAATGACTTTAGTTAAGTTTGGCATGTACGTTAAAAGTTACACTTTTTAAAAAAAAAAACTTTCAAAGTTTTTATGTGAATCATGTGGGATAGTAAATTCAAAAAGATGACCCACCAAGTAACGAAAACTGAAATATCTAGATTTTGCATGATTATGGGTTATAATATTGTAGGTTCATTTGGTAGATTTTGCATTTTTATGTTGGATTTAGGGTCATCCTTTCAAATTATTATGTTGGATTATTATGTTGGAGTGAAAAGTATTCTTACCCTAACATGTAAACATCTTCTTACCCTAACATGTAAACAGAAGCCTTAGAGATACGTATAGATATTTGAATATAGGTTGTTGTATAGATAAGGTATAGTTTATTCAAATGATTATAATCCTTATCTATGTATGTTACTCGTGTATATATATTTGATAATGGAACCTACCGGATATTATGAGGCAAATCATATTTTCTTATCATTGTTGATTTGGTATCAGAGCCATACCCAGGGTTTCGATTTTACCCTCTATTTTTCACTTTTCTCATGGCTACTGGTTCTTGTTCAGATCATCTTCATTATCACACCTTTTTCATTAATTCTTCTAAAATCACCACTGCCATCACCTACAAATTAACTTCCACAAACTACCTACTTTGGAAGGCCCAAGTCATTCCTATTCTTCGTGGTGTCCAACTACATGGATATCTTGATGGAACAACATATGTTCTTGCTGCCAAGATAATTGTGGGAACCAATACAGAAGCAAAGACAACCGATAATCCCGATTATCAGAATTGGGTTGTTCAAGATCAAACAATCCTCTGAGGATTATTGTCATCTATGACAGAAGATGTATTGTCACAACTTACTTGTTGTACAGATACATCAAAACAGGTATGGGATGCTCCCATACAATGTTCTCTGCTCAACATAAAGGGAACTCAATTCAGATCCGTACGCAACTCTCAACAACAAGGAAGGGCGACATGAGTGCGTCGGACTACTATCAGAAGATGATGTGGCTTTCCGACACTATGTAAAACATTGGTCACCCCATGCTTGATGAGGAAGTTATAGGCTACATTTTCGCCGGTCTAGGTCCAGGCCACAAGGACTTACTTACTGCCATCACCGTTCTTAGCAACCAACGAGAGGTGACACTACCAGAGTTCTACTCTTCTCTGATTGCTCATGAGACTCAAACTACAACAATGAACAAACCTACAGACTTTATCTCATCTGCCAACAATGCTACAAGGGAAGAGTCAAGTGGATCTCGGTGTAACTACAGTAACAATGGGAACAATACCTTCAACAATAATTATTGAAACAACTACCGAAATAAAGGCAGTAGCCATGGATATGGCCTTGGTCGTGGTGGTGGCAGGCAAAATGGTAGTGGTTCACACTGTCACGTATGTGGTATTCCAGGTCATACCGCATTGAATTGCAGAAACCGATTCAATCATGCCTATCAGGCAGAAGAGTATCATGGAAGGAATAGTGCTACCACGAAAAGCTATAGATCATCTAACAAGTGATTTGGATCGCTTGTCCATTCATGAGCGATACCTTGGAAAATACCATGTTCAAGTTGCCAATGGAACAAGTTTTCATATTTCTCATATTGGTCATTCTCAAATTCCCAGTCTAAGTCGACCCATTATTCTTAAAAACATCTTACGTGTTCCCCAAATCAATAAGCATCTTCTTTCTGATCATAAACTTGTTTCTGATAAGGACGTGTTTATTGAAACTCACCATAATGTTTTCTTTGTTAAGGACAAGGTCACGAAGAAAATGCTTCAACTCGGTAAAAGCAAAGGAGGTCTCTTCCCGGTGCCCATTACTCATACTTCCCGCATTCCTCATTAAGTCACGTCTACGGTTAAAGTGTCTTCATTACAGTGGCATCGGCGTCTCGGTCACCATACTTCACCTATCGTTAAATCTATTTTAAAGTCAAATAAACTAGATTGTTCTTTTGATAATATGTCTTCTATTTGTGGTGTGTGTCAACATGCATAGATTCATCCGCTTCCTTATAATAATTTTGTTCATATTAAAACTTTTCCACTTGAGCTTGTTCATACTGATGTTTGGGGACCTGCTCAAGTGTCTAGTGGGGGTTTTTAAATATTATATTACTTTCTTGGATGACTACAATCGTTATACTTGGATTTATCTCCTTAAACACAAATCTGATGTTGAACAAGTCTTTTATAATTTCCAAAATCATGTTGAACATCTTTTGAATACTAAAATTCATACTATCCAATCTGACTAGGGTAGCGGATATCACAAGATCCATAAATATATTCAACAAACAGCTATCACTCATTGAGTGCCATGTCCCCATACATCCCAAAAAATTGGGATGATTGAGTGAAAACATTGACACATTGTTGAAACAGACTTGGCTCTTTTAGCTCATTCCTTTCTTCCACTTCGTTTTTGGGCTGAAGCTTTCTTAATAGCTTGTTACCTAATAAATAGTATGCTGAGTCGCACACTATAGAATTCTACTGTAACATCCCGAGTTCAGGAGTACAACTTCAGGGTTCAAAGTGTAAGTATGAAAGGAGAACTCGGCGAGTCCATGGATGGACTCGGCGAGTAGGGTCGCGATTTTGGTCGCGTGTTAAGTGGCCAACTCGGCGAGTCAATGGATGGACTCGGCGAGTAGGCGCTGAATGGAGAAAACCCTAAATCCGGAAGATGAGCCCTATATAAAGAACATTAAACCCTCTCCCCAGCCTCCTTACCCTCTGTTAAAGTCCAAATAGCCCTAAGACGTGATTGTGAGGGATTAGAGTGCATTTGGAGCTTGGAGAAGTGATTGTTGAAGAAATCTTGAAGGAGGGGAGACTTGGATCAAAGGGCTTTGCAAGGATTCGGATTAACCTTCTCTTGGGGCTTCCTTTTGAGGTATTATTTCATTGTTTGAGCTGCTATTATCTAGATTCATCATTTTTGGAGGTGTTAGAGATCAAATCTTTTGGTGTATTGGAGTTTAGAGGTTAGATCTGAGGTTGCTACCTCAGATCTGGAATGGAGAAGGGTTAGAATGCATAAAAGTCCCTGTTTTTGAGTGATTGATGGAGCTATCTTGTCCCAAACCTAAACCCTAGAGTGAAATGCCTAGATCTCCTTGGATTCACGTAAAGTTTGCCACTTTACGTGATGGATAGCCTTAGGAAGGGTAGATCTATGGTTTGGATCATCTGCATGGCTTGGAAAGCCTCGGTATGGATTCAGACCCGGTGGTACTCGGCGAGTCACATGGGTAGACTCGGCGAGTTGCTTGAAGATAGGCTGGAACTCGGCGAGTTGGATGAAGATGGCGTGGAACTCGGCGAGTAGGTTGAAAATAGCCTTAGACTCGACGAGTCTGTTCTTGGACTCGGCGAGTCTTGTCGAAGAGTCCCAATCTTTTATGGTTGAGCCGAGAATCGGTGAGTCAAGGGATGACTCGGTGTGTTATGTGCGAGTGGACTCAGAGTTGTTGAACTCGGCGAGTCTCGGGGCGACTCGGCGAGTTGGGTCGCGGATTGAAGGAATTCTGAGCATGGGAACTCGGCGAGTCATCGGGTTGACTCGGCGAGTAGAGTCAGTCAGGGGTTGACTTTGACTTTGACCAAGGGTTGACCAGTGATTTCCAGGGGCATTTTGGTAATTGTTGGATATTGTTTTGAGTTCAGTGCTTGGGTGGTTGTCTAGTGGTGGAGATCGTATCAATGATCGGAGCAGCTTGGGTTATCTGTTCAGTCGACAGTTTCGAGGTGAGTTATCCTCACTATATCAACAGGGTCTAAGGCACCAAGGCCGACCCTTTATCGGATTGAGATCCGGGTATTTGTTGTTATGTTATTGCTTTGATATGTTTGCATTCTGGTAGCTAGGATGGTATATGTTAGAGACCTGGTTAAGGTCGGTTCCCTGATATGTAGGGTGATGCTATGCTAGTGACCGGTTAGGTCGGTATCCTGGTTAGGATGATGATATGTTATGTAATCTGTTTGTTCGGCTTGTTGACTATGAATGCTTATATGATTGTATGTTTATGTGCATATGGTTGTTTGGACTGGAGTTGGGTTGAGGCGGGTCCTGCTTTGTGCTGTAGGCCAAGATACCCAGGACGGACCGGTTGTCCCGAAGGCCCAGCGAGCGGTCCGGATAGACTGTAGGCCCCAAGAGGGCGGACCAGACGTGCCGAGGCTCGGAGAGTGGACCAGGCCGACTGAAGGCCCGGTGCGGGCAGACCAGTCATAATGTAGACTCAGAGAGTGGACCAGGTGGATTGAAGGCCCGGTGCGGGCGGACCAATCACACTGTAGACTCGATGTATATGGCTAGACTAGGAGGGTGGACCAGGTGGACTGTTGGCCGGTGCGGCGAACCAGTCACACAGTAGACCCGAAGTGCATGGCTGTTCTGTGATCGGATATGATATGGCATGTTATGCGTGTATGGTATATATGGTTGGTATTTTGGGGATATCTCACTAAGCTTTCGGGGTTACAGTTGTGGTTTTATGTTTTTCAGGTTCTTCAGGAGACCGTGGCAAGGCAAAGGCGTGATCGTACCGCTCCTCATGTTTATGTTGTGATGAGATTCTGGGAATACTTTAATTTAGCTGTATTGAAAACCTTTTTGTAATAATTTAATGAAATCGGGGTGTTTTTGAAAAGTTTAAATTGGTTGGAATTTTTTGGTCGTTACAAGTTGGTATCAGAGCCTTGGTTTGAGTGAATTGGAGGAACACTCGTGTGACTCCAATCTCAAATCGAGGAGAGTTTTCAAAAGTGAATTTAAAATGGTTTTCAAAATGAGTAAAGGAGGACGCGGAGGTACGATCAGCCGGAGCCAATAAGTAACCCCAAAATACCATACATGATGTTTGTTTTTGAGCTTTGATAAAACAGCATGCTAGATCTAGGCTAGGGATCTTCAGGATTTCATGATAATGTTGCCTGATTTGTGATGCCTGTAGCCTAGGGTTTCCTTGTGAGAGATTTCCAGTGTTCCTCTAGTAGTGAGGATTGAGCGTTGTTATGCATGTTTTCACTAGGGTGTTGTGGTAGTACTTCATACAAATATGGGTAGGTGTGGAAGGTAGTATGGGCCCGTACTACTGAAAGCACAGGACCCATATGTGTGTCAGGGAAACCATGACCTCTAGGGATGGGTTGAGAGCCGGTTTCCGGGTTAGTGAGAAGTGTCTGAGTTTTTGTAGTGTTTTTCAGTATGGAGATTCCGAGGCATGCTGGGAGTGGATCCGGGTCAGGATCAGGAGCAGGAGAGGGAGTTTCGGGCGGGTCAGTACCGCCCGAGGTTATTGGTCAGATGAGCACGTGCGAGTTGGATGCGAGGATTCGTGAGATCCTGCATGATGAGGTTGTTGCGTTGTTCCGGGCCGAGTTGCCGGAACTGTTTGGGTCGATCAAGACCGCCATGGTTGGGTATTTTGATGAGCGCTATGTAGCTCTCACAGAGACGGCTGCCGCGGCGGCTACAGCGGCTGTAGCAGCGGCAGGGGGAGGAGCTGGTCGGGGTTTTCAGTATCGGGACTTCGATAATACGAAGCCACCCACCTTTGATGGAGTTCAGGACCCGATTGTTGATATGAGATGGTTATCGGACGTGGAGGGGTGTTTCTTCACGTGTTCATGCCCTGCTGATCAGAGGGTGAGGTGTGCTCTGAACCTGTTGAGGCTCGGGGCGAAGGATTGGTGGAGATTGACCACGGGGTCATATTCGGATGCGCAGAGGCTGCGGTTTCGTGGGATCGGTTCCGAGAGATGTTCAGCACTCGTTATGTTCCGCGGGTTGAGAGGGAGAGATTGGCTCAGGAATTCCTTGAGCTGAAGCAGGATTCGGAGTCGGTGACGGAGATCACCAGGATGTTCACTAAGAGGGCGATGTTTTGCCCCGAGTTCGCTTCGGAGCAGGCTCAGATGTCCCGATATCTGAGTATGCCCAAGAGAGATATCCGACAGTTTGTGTCTACGCAGAGGTGTGAGACCTTGTTGGAGTTGCAGAAGGCCGCCAGGCGGCACGAGTTAGAGATAGAGTTGCAGTTGCATGAGCTGAGGCAGGCTCCGGTGCAGTCGCAGCCGACACCGAAACGGTCTAAGACCGTTGATTCTAGGGTGGGAGATCAGAGCAGCCACGCTTGTGGGAAGTGTGGGAGGGGTCACACCGGAGTTTGTAGGTCCGGTGGTGCATGCCGCAATTGCGGAAAGGAGGGGAACTATGCGACGGATTGTCGGCAGTCAGCGTCGGTTCGGGATTTGAGGATTTGTTATCATTGTCATCAGGTTGGGCACTTGAGGGTCAACTGTCCACAGCTTGCTGCAGGACCGGTGCAGGCTCCAGCACCGGCCACTTTGAGGATCACGGGTGGAGGTCAGGGTGGAGCAGAGCCCCCAAGGGCTCCGGGTGGTGCTTTTCAGCTGACAGCAGAGGAGGTCAGAGCAGTGCCGGATGCAGCTGCGGGTATGTTTCTTTCTTGATGTCTTGTTATCTTGTGATTATTGTGGAGTATTGTTTATGTGCTAGTATCTTTGTGTGGTTTTCGGTGTGGTATTCGTTGTTCTTGAGAGTTGTGGTATGATTATGGGTTAGTGATTAGAATTTCGTTGGTTATCATTCGTGGGGTTTATTGGTGGGAATCTGGCGTTGGTCTGAATGTCGGGTAGCATCTGCTTTCTGAGGAGTGGTTAGCTGCAGATTGAGTTTCTTTCGAGCGAGATGATCAGTGAGGAAATGGGATTTTTGTGAAGGTTGTTTATGCTTGTGGGGCGCAGTTCGCGGGTAAGTATTGTGTTGTGTAAGGTTGTTTCGGGAGGTCGGTGATAGCGACCGGTGATTGATAGTCAGTGCTATAAGTGGGGGAGAATTGGAAAATTCTCCGGAGGATTGATGAGCATGTAAGGTTGTTTAGCTGTTTGGGATTCAGTAGTGTTCTGTCAGCCAAGAGCATAGGCTGGTATGAGTAAATGTCTGGCGTGCAGGGTGAGATACAGACCTAGGGCATTTGATTGTGGAAGGCCTGGGATCTGGCCGGAATCGAGTATGTATGATGGAGATAGAGTTCGGAACCCCTAGAGGGCTAGAACAGTATGCATGGGAGGATTTCCCGGAGAGATAGCTCGGAATGATGAATGTTAGTTGAGCGGTCCGGATAGACTGAAGGCCGGTAGGCGTACCAGTCAGGCCGAAAGCTCGGAGAACGGTCCAACCAGACTAAAGGCACTGGAGGGCGGTCCAGATTGGCTGAAGGTTCTGAGAGTGGTCTAGATTGGCTGAAGGCCTGTTAAGGCGGTCCAGTCATGCTGAAGACTCTGCAGGTATTGATAGATCGGTTCGAGGAAATGGATTGAGTATGTTGCGATGTGTTAGCATTAGAAGGTCTGGCCCCGAGTATTGATCTTGATTAGTGGAGATGGTGCATGGACTCGAGAGTCCTTGCGAGCAGAGTCAGAGCATGTGTGTTGGATGGATAGCGGATACGCTATGAAGGAGTGGTGTAGCATTGGGCAAGCGTCGTGGCACTTGTGGTAGTGCAAGGCAGCCAAGTGGTTTTCCTAGGTAAGGAAAGAGAGATGAGTGTAACTCCGAGAGGGAGTGCAAATTCACGGAAGTGAAAGCGGCAGAGCAGAGTTATGATTAGAGTGATCCAATTATGGTCTTTGAGCAGCATGATTGCGGCAGTGGAATGGAATCACATCCGGATTGGATATGTGCGGAGGTCTCGAAAGAATTCTGAGGGTGTAGAGCCAAGAGGCTCGGAAGGGATGCAGGGATGGAGTCTTGGATTCCCAGTTTGATTTTGATCAAGGAAGGGTGTATGTAGTGGTAATTCATCCTGGGGGATGTTTGGAGGTGTCATAAGTGTGATGGGTTTTCCCAACCCGAGGGTGCTAGAGCTAGTTCAGCATGTGTATGTGATTGCAAGAGGAGAACTCATGGGAGTTGCTCTGAAGAATGTGCCTTTCTGTCAGCATGGAATGGATAGAGTTGGGCTCGGATCGGGAATTCGGTGGTGCATGGTTATTTCTAGCTCATATGGGTCGAGTGATGGTTGCGATTTGGAGCAGTGTTGCATCATGAGTAGTACTCAGTTGTTAAGTGGGGTTATCAGAGGGTAAAGCCGGTGGCCGGCTTGAGACGGTGTTCAGGACACCGTAAGAAAGGAGAAAGTGAGTTTCTGGTTTCTATGGTTGTGTTTTGAGGAGCCTGGTTGGGTTAATGCCAGGTGGTGCGTGGCGGAAGTATTTCTGGAATTGAGTTGCCGCAGGCTTCGAGGACGAAGCCTAATTTAAGTGGGGGAGAATTGTAAGATCCCGAGTTTAGGAGTGCAAGTTCAGGGTTCAAAGTGTAAGTTTGAAAGGTGAACTCGGCGAGTCCATGGGTGGACTCGGCGAGTAGGGTCGCGACTTTGGTCGCGTGTTAAGTGGCCGACTCGGCGAGTCAGTGGATGACTCGGTGTGTTATGTGCGAGTGGACTCAGAGTTGTTGAACTCGGCGAGTCTCGGGGCGACTCGGCGAGTTGGGTCACGGATTGAAGGAATTCTGAGCATGGGAACTCGGCGAGTCATCGGGTTGACTCGGCGAGTAGAGTCAGTCAGGGGTTGACTTTGACTTTGACCAAGGGTTGACCAGTGATTTCCAGGGGCATTTTGGTAATTGTTGGATATTGTTTTGAGTTCAGTGCTTGGGTGGTTGTCTAGTGGTGGAGATCGTATCAATGATCGGAGCAGCTTGGGTTATCTGTTCAGTCGACAGTTTCGAGGTGAGTTATCCTCACTATATCAACAGGGTCTAAGGCACCAAGGCCGACCCTTTATCGGATTGAGATCCGGGTATTTGTTGTTATGTTATTGCTTTGATATGTTTGCATTCTGGTAGCTAGGATGGTATATGTTAGAGACCTGGTTAAGGTCGGTTCCCTGATATGTAGGGTGATGCTATGCTAGTGACCGGTTAGGTCGGTATCCTGGTTAGGATGATGATATGTTATGTGATCTGTTTGTTCGGCTTGTTGACTATGAATGCTTATATGATTGTATGTTTATGTGCATATGGTTGTTTGGACTGGAGTTGGGTTGAGGCGGGTCCTGCTTTGTGCTGTAGGCCAAGATACCCAGGGCGGACCGGTTGTCCCGAAGGCCCAGCGAGCGGTCCGGATAGACTGTAGGCCCCAAGAGGGCGGACCAGACGTGCCGAGGCTCGGAGAGTGGACCAGGCCGACTGAAGGCCCGGTGCGGGCGAACCAGTCATAATGTAGACTCAGAGAGTGGACCAGGTGGATTGAAGGCCCGGTGCGGGCGGACCAATCACACTGCAGACTCGATGTATATGGCTAGACTAGGAGGGTGGACCAGGTGGACTGTTGGCCGGTGCGGTGGACCAGTCACACAGTAGACCCGAAGTGCATGGCTGTTCTGTGATCGGATATGATATGTCATGTTATGCGTGTATGGTATATGTGGTTGGTATTTTGGGGATATCTCACTAAGCTTTCGGGGTTACAGTTGTGGTTTTATGTTTTTCAGGTTCTTCAGGAGATCATGGCAAGGCAAAGGCATGATCGTACCGCTCCTCATGTTTATGTTGTGATGAGATTCTGGGAATACTTTAATTTAACTGTATTGAAAACCTTTTTGTAATAATTTAATGAAATCGGGGTGTTTTTGAAAAGTTTAAGTTGGTTGGAATTTTTCGGTCGTTACATCTACACCCATCACACGTCTTCTAAAAATAACCCTAATTACTCCTTTCTTCATAACTTTGGGTGTGCGTGTTGGCCAAGTCTTTGTAAATAGTACACTCACAAACTTGCATATCAATCTAAAATATGTGTCTTCTTAGGGTATAGCTCAATGCACAAAGGGTACAAGTGTTTGGATATGAGTACTGGTCAAATCTATATATCTCAAGATGTGATTTTTGAGAAATCACGATTCCCATATGCAACCTCCTCCATTTCTACCACACCATCTCCTAGGTCTGAGGTGGCATTCTTTCCTCAATCTGAACCAAGTATCGCGAATGACCATTTGCAGAATTATGAGTTATCTTTTTTATTAGATAACCATTCTAATGCAGATGCAACACCATTAGCTCATGTGGTTACCATTCAAATACTGAGAACCGTAATTAGTAATGACACAAGTATCAAGGTTTCTCCTCTAACGTCTTCTATGCCATTACAACAGGAACGTCATTTGCCGAGAACACCTGCCATGGCTTCATCAGATCCCCTGGAGGTTGACGCCACTGAAAACGCAGCTCCTGCTCCTACTGTTGACAACAGTGAAAATACAACTCCTACTGTTTCTGTTGATTCGACTAACACATTTTCCACGGTTGACACTTCACCGGCCTCTCCTATTCCAACAATTCCGGTTGTTGGTGATGTCTCCATCACTTCGTGATGGAAGAATTGCATCCTCGTATGATTCCTTCTAGGAACCCTCTTTATGAATCCTCTCTGGTCTCTCCTTGATTCCTTTGTTGGTGATTGTAGTGGAGTGGCTATCTCTATCTAGGTTGTTCGCGCGAGAATGAGGATGTCTAAAGAATCTGATGAGATTAATTAAATCATTTCTTTTGTAGTTATTGATGATCCAAACCGGGTCCTCCTATAGTCAAGCAGTGTATGCAAGCTGTATATAACCAAGATCAAATAGACCTTAGAATAGGTGATCCTACTCCAAAACCACAACCAAACAAGGAACAGGTAGTAGAGCGTCGATTACCAATTCTGAGTCTATAAGATCCCAATTATATAAAACCCTGGAAGCATGCACTTCGCATTTATAAACCTGCCAGTAAAGGTCTTTTAGTTCTCATTCAAGTTTGTTATAGTGCCTAAAATACTCCGATAGTATTTTATCTTTATGTTTTATTCTATGGATACTTTTGTATATGGAGTTAGGTAAGTTTTAGACTTGTTGCAACACCACCATCACTCCCAAACACATGTTGGTCATATCTCAAATAAATATAGTTGATCGGGTTATATTTGTTCCAGATATGATTACATAATTGCTTAGGTTTGACTGTAGTGTCCAACATCTAAATACTTTTGTTTATTTTGTTCTTACTTGTTCTTATTATGATACTTGTTCTTAGTATGTATGCTTATTAGTATACTTATCGTAAAATACTTATATTTTAAAAGTATACTTTAGCCAGAGCAATCTGGACCCATTGTATTTATAGTTGTATATCTTTTACTGGTTGATATACTATGTTCACTATAAACGATGCTCTGATACCAATCTATCACACCCCCAAACCGAAACGGCGGAAACGTTTGGGAGCGGAGGACGTCATGTGTAGTATCAAAACAATTGAATAATAGTAATCAAAGCAACAACAACCATTGTATTAATAGTAATATGTTTACATTGCATTTGAATCATACATGATTAACACCAAAAGTAAATAACAAGTAAAGACTCGAAGCTACTATGCTCCATCTTCTTGAACCTGGTGCGTGTACCTGTCTGCTAGTGTCCTGAGAATACAAGTAGGTTTTGAAAGAGTATCAACATAAAGTTGGTGAGTTCATAAGCTTTTTTTTAGAAAACTATTCTTCATCCTTTCGAAAAGTACGTTATGTTTCTCCAGAAAAATTTATATTTTCTAATGTAATGAATGTATAAACCTTAAGTAAAATTGATTCTTACCAGTTCCTCCTGCGAGTACTTAGTGTATACAAATCATATACAACCCATATCGAACAAACAATCGATTGTGTAGTTCTACCCTAAGATGACAACCAAACAAGGGACAGGAAGTGAGGCAGAGGCCACACATTCCACTGGTTGTCGGATCCTTATGTACATAATCCTGAAGTATTCACTAGATACTTACAAAGTTAACTGTATTGATCCTTTTATATCTGTTGAAAGTGTTCCTCAAGAAAGTCCAATATTTTCTTATGAAAAGTATGATTTAACCCATTCTTTCTATAACTTCTTGGTTCATACTAGTTACGTATGAACCAATATCGAATACACGGTTAATTGTGTGGATCTGCCCTAAACCCACAACCAAAGAAGGAATAGGGAACGAGGAGGAAACCACACATTCCACAGTCTATCGGATATTCTTCATACGTAACCCGGATGCATAAACTAAGGAATTATAGAATTAATAATGAATATTCGTTAATTGAATAATTAACCGGTTGTTGTAAGTACTGATGTTTACCTTGGAAAATCCTATATTTTCCTTAAGTGTAATTTATTGAATTATCTGTTCCAAACCAAATAGTATAAGCATCTACCATACTTATGTTGTTTAAGCATTGTTCTGTTTGAAAACCAATATGAATACCCTTGTATGAAAACCTTTGTATGAATACCCTTGTATGAAAACCTTTGTATGATTACCGTAGTGTGAATACTGCAGTGTGAATACTATAGTGTGAATATTGTAGTGTGAATACCGTAGTGTGAATACCATAGTGTGAATACTGTCCTGCGATCACTTAGTGCATACGAGTTATAGAAATCTGGATCGAACAAACAGTCGATTGGGTGATTCCGCCCTAAGCCCACAACCAAACAAGGAACAGGAAATGAGGCGGAGATCACACATCCCACTGCAAGTTGGATGTTAATTTCATATTACCGTAATGTATATACTAATTAATCACATAGTTATTAACCCTAGTGTCTATTTGTTAGGTGTATTATTATGTGAACGAGTCGTTGTTTCACCTGTGGATTCTTATAACCATACTATAGACGCTCAACAATACGACGTACTCGGACGTACGTCGATAAAAATGACGTTTGTCACCCTTGGTTGACTGTAGCTAATAGTTAGGGTGCAAGATTGTCACTCCCATATAGATCTATACACAAATTCATGCTCTCCCTCTCAGGAGACTCTGGTTACAAGGTGTCTCACACTGTTGGCTCTCTCAACGAATTCACGAATAATACTATGAAAACCCCTTTTTGTTATGAATCCTTATAAAATAATGTATTTTAATTCACAATTCATAAGTTTGTTACCTCTGTTCTGAAAACTGTATTTGTAATGTTTGTATTTTAACATGTTTTCATATTTTGTAAAACTGATTTCAAGTCTAGTGGTGACGAGGTTTACCATGTATGCAATTTCTATGTTCAATATATAATAGTAATAGGAAAATATAATAAATCAAATTATATTTTAAACACAAGGTTACTTGTGCTTTTACTTGTATTCCCCCCCCCCCCCAAAAAAAAAAAAAAAAAAAAAAACATTAAAAACTTAGAAAATATACGGGTATGTACTCACCTGTAATAAGCGTTTTGAATAAAGGTTCGCGTAAAGATGAGTAGTTCCACGAATGAATTTTCAAGACACAAACGAGTCCTAAATGACATACAATGGCATATATGGGCATGTAATTAGTGTTTTGGACAGCCAACAAGCAAGGAAACACCCTTAGGGACTAGGAAACACTTGAAACTAAGTGTTACAATCACATGTGACTGACTTAAAGGGGTTTGCGGCCACTCAAAATAGTGTACGCCCAGAGAGTGTACGACCAATGAGTGTACGGCCATACACACTCCAAGAAAGGTGAAATTTGGGTCTTAATTCTTAGGGATTCAAAGATTCTAGAGTTCTAATGGGTAACAAGTGTCTAGGAAGTGTTCTAGGTTCAAAGTTATCACCCTAACAAGGGTGTTCGGCTGTAGAAAGGGTGTATAACCATACACTCTTGTTGATCATGAGTTTTATGGTGTTTCAAGGTTAAAATCAAGGCTTTAATATGTCTAACTAGATAATAGGGGAAGAACTCTCACTTTGGAGGTCTTTTAGGGTGTGTACGGCCAACCTATGAAGGGTTTACGGTCGTACACCCTTCAAGGTCATGAAGGTGATGCTGAAACATGAAGAATTGAGTCTTGGATCTAGAGGTCTTTCAAGTATAACAAGTTTAAGGATGAAACACTTACCTTTTGGAATCTTGGGGTGTTCACAGCTGATGGTAGTTGAGAGAGAATGGGAGTGATCACGGTTGTGAGGAGGAGAAATAAGAAGAAATTGAGCACTACATATATGTATAGAGGGTGGTGTACAGCTGTAGACCTGTGTACGGCCACACACACCTAGTGAGTGGTTTTTCCGGGACGATTCAGTCTCTCCAACCTCAGTTATACACTAAGGTTAAAAGCTCTTGAAGAGAAAGGAAGGA
The DNA here is from genome assembly GCF_051521515.1 of Lactuca serriola. Lineage (NCBI taxonomy): Eukaryota > Viridiplantae > Streptophyta > Magnoliopsida > Asterales > Asteraceae > Lactuca > Lactuca serriola. The sequence goes on from NC_136410.1 coordinate 49,153,281, forward strand.
ATATGATGCACATGGGGTGAGTTCACGGCCACCTTGAGTGTACGGCCGTACACGCATGTGTGCGGCCGTACACACCTCTTAATGGTGTGTTTGGCTTGAATGAAACCCGATGAACATAAAATAACTCATCCCCATACCCAAACCTTGAATGTACTAGGCTTAGAACACTCAAACAGACCCTAAATGATGCTAAAATATAGCAGAAACGAGTCTGACTTTCAATGATTGAAGTAACTTAGAGATAGAGATTTCCGGGTTGTCACATCATCTCCCCGTTAGAGGGAATTTTGTCCCGAAATTCAAGCATAAAATACAAATCATGGACTTGTAAAAAGGTGAGGATGGTTCTTTCGTAGCTCTGAGCAGCCTTTGTCCTGAAGTTCATGATAGGACTAATATTTGTTCCATCTATAGGCTAACTGTATTTGTCCTTAGCCTATGTGCTTGAACATGACTTGCTGCACGAGTGGTGTTTCCAAAATGGTCTGCTGAGGGTGCTTAAGGAAGGTTATGGGTGAATACCATACTCCTCTCATGAGTATTTTCGAGGTGTGAAGCGAGATGAAATTTTGAGGTTCGCATCTAGTTTGTCGTTATAGTGACGAGAGTTGTGCTATTTGGTCGGTTTAAGGCAAAGGGTCTCCTTGGTGACACGTGGGTTTGGTATAACGCAGACTCAGTCAGACTAAGTGGTATGAAATCGTAGAATCGCGTGTTAAATTAGCTTGGACGGAGTGTTTCGTTATGGCGTCAGTGTATATGTGTGTGAACGTTTCTAGTACTTTCTGTATTGACCTTGTTATTACTACTGCAAAAATTTTGTATTGTATTAAGTGTACTAACTGAAAATTTGTTCTAGTGAATGATACTTGATATTATAATCCATATCGGGTCTCTCTATAAGCACTTGGTTTCTACAAGTCATATATAATTAAGATGGATAAGACGGTCAACTGAGTGACTCTGCTTTAAATCCACAACCATACAAGGAACAGGAAATAAGGCGGAATCACGCACTCTAAGTCTATTGGTTCTTAATTATATATGGCCCTACTATTTACACCAAGTCATTATAGATTTCCAGAAAGAGTATTTAGTTTCTACATAAACTATGTGCTTTGTTTAGACGAGGAAGAAATATTAATATAGTTAGAATTTAGTTGTGAGACGGTTTCCTTGAAAATGTAGGTTTGGGAAAAGATTCGAGTGGGAAGACGTACCGCTGTTCTCAGGGGTTTCCGGGGTAGACTCTCCTGCAGTGATCATTAACACTCTTCCTTCGTCACCAGGGTTCTTGACCAATGGACAATCTCTCCTGTAGTGTCCCGTTTCACCACATTCGTGGTAGGTCTGACCCACTTCTTCAAATAGGACCTAAGATATTGGTCGTGACGGTGCCCTACATAAGCGAATGGTGTGTCCACTTCTGAGGCAGTTCTTGCAATACAACTTCCGACACCTTCCGATATGATGGAAGTTGCATTTATTGCATTTAGGAAGAGTTCCAGCATAGCGATTGCCAAGTGCTGGGGTGGTTGGTGTTGTAGCAGCACAGGTTATTTGTGTTTGTTCATTTGTTTGGCTAACATAAATGAATGAACATCAACAAGACCATGTTCGTGTTCGTTCGATTCGTTCACAATCATAACTTATATCTTTGATGTTTCGGGTTTTACCCATTCACGTCATTTGTTTGAACCGTTTTCGGAGGTTGTGGTATTTGGTGGTGCAAAATTCAGAATCGTGTTTTTCAAATTGGTCCTCGAATCAGGTAGGTTGTTAATAGATTGTGGCCCACTATTCGAAGATATGTGTTGTCGGTAATCAATAGTGGACGTCGACTATTTTACATTGTTGATCAATTTTGGGCTCATCAAAACGTTAATGGGTTGTAGGAGGCTCAAAAGGCTTGGCATCAATCAACGTTGCAATCTTTGCACCGTCTTCACTTCTTCTTAGCCGACTAGTGTCTTAAAATTGAAAGCTGATTTTGACAAATTTCACTTCCCTTGAAACTAGTAATTATTGGATTAGTGTCTAAGTCCATAACTATATTTGGTATGTACTATACCCGATTGGCATGATGCATTTGGGTTGCATGGCATCATGCATTTGGATAGACTAAAATGAGAGAAATAACACTTAAGGTTTACTAATATATTATAAGTTCTAATATATTAATAAGATTATTTAATTAGTATTGATCAAGAATTAATTTGGAATTAATTAAGTGATCAAAAGGATACTAATTAAATATATGGGTTGATTGTTTAAATCATCCATACTTGTATAGTGGGCTAATGCTTCATGGATTATCAAGTTGGGCTAAAACCCATAGGATGCTCCATGGTGTTTTTGTACCCATGGATCATGGAAATGAAAGGCCAAGACAATTAGGGTGTACATGGTGTAACCCTAATTGTGACACACTATATAAGCATCTTATTCTTCCCAAAATCGACCACTATGAAAGAATGATGAGGGCTAGCCGATTTCATGAAGTGGTTCATTTCTCTCTAAGTTATTCCAAGTGCATTTTATGTTGTGTGAACCATTTGAGGCACTAGGCTCTTAAGCTCCATGGAATCAAGCTACATCAAAAGGAATGTCTTCTAACTTATTCCATATGAATCAATGTTTTGTATGCTAGTTAGGATAATACCTTAGAATATTCATATTTGCATGTATAATAGAGAAAAATAGATCCAAGGTATTTAGGGTTGCATGTACACTTATGAGTGTTAGAATGCTCAAAATACAACAGTGGTATCAGAGCCTAGGCTTGTTTTCTTGTTATACTTGCAAAATTGGCTGAAAAATCGAAGTTTGTTGTTGTCTGCTCAGCAGACTCGCCGAGTCCATGAAGGGAATCGACAAGTCCAAGGCTAAACTTATCCAACTTGCCGAGTTGTTTCATGCAATCGACGAGTTGGACCCCTAGACAACATGCCTTTGACTGTTTTCGCTGCAATTAGACTAGGAACATTACCCTAAGCTGTTTTTCAACTTATAAACATGTTTTTGATATGGTAATGTTCATGCTAATCCAATTTCAAGATAATTGTCAATAGATTCATGTTTTGTATTAGTTTAATGGTTAGGCTAATTACATGAAAAAGTTTGGTTCTAAAATGTGTTTTTGTAACTTCTCCTCAAGTTATATGAAAAGTCACATTTAAGATTCATAAAACTCATAAATATTTCCATAGGTTATGAATAAAGAAAAGTCATAATCTTTTAGTAGTTTAAAGTCTTCCATAACTTGTCCTCAAGTTATGTTAAAGAGTTTTTTTGAATTAAAACTACTTTAAACACTAATGAATTTGGACGAACCTAGTAGCTACAAGAAAGCCATGGCAGGCCCGGAGTCTGCTAAATGGAAAGAGTCGATGGACAGCGAGATTCAGTCCATGTACGACAACCAAGTTTGGAATTTGGTTGACAATGCACCGGGTCGTAAGACTGTCGGGCGCAAGTGGATCTTCAAGAAGAATACAGACATGGATGGGAAAGTGCATACTTATAAAGCGCGATTGGTTGTTTAAGGGCTTTACTCAAACTCCCGGAGTTGACTATGATGAGACCTTCTCACCAGTTGCGAATATAAAGTCTATTAGGGTAATGCTCGCAATAGCTGCGTTTCATGATTATGAAATATGGCAGATGGACGTGAAAACCGCTTTCCTTAATGGAAAGTTGGCTGGGGATGTTTATATGAATCAGCCAGAGGGTTTTGTAGATGCGAAGCATACAAATAGAGTATGCAAGCTCGAGAAATCCATTTATCGATTGAAACAAGCGTCTCACAGATGGAATCTTTGTTTTGACAAGAAAGTTAAAGAGTTTGGCTTTCTGCGAAGAGAAGATGAATCTTGTGTATATGTCAAAGCCAGTGGGAGTATAGTGAGCTTCCTCGTATTGTATGTCGATGACATACTGCTCATAGGAAACGATGTCCCAACCTTGCAGGAGGTCAAGTCCTGGCTTGGGAAATGTTTTGCTATGAAGGACCTCGGAGAGGCTGCTTATATTCTGGAAATAAGGATAGTAAGAAACAGGGAAAAGAGACTGATAGGACTCAGTCAGGATACATCCTTGGATAAGGTACTAAAGCGTTTTAGTATGGAAAATTCAAAGAAAGGGTAGTTTCCAATCAAAAAGCAATACCAAGCTGAGTAAGATTCAGAGCCCGAGTACAGAGGTAGAGATAGCTGATATGAAGGGAACCCTGGTAGAGCTCATTGGATTGTAGTTAAGAATATTCTTAAGTACCTACGAAGGACCAAGGAATGGTTTCTTGTCCTCAATGGGAGTGATGACTTAAGGGTACGAGGGTACAGTGACGCTAGTTTTCAGACAGACCGGGATAATTACCGATCTCAGTCGGGCTGGGTCTTTACCCTAAACGGAGGAGCAGTGACTTGGAAAAGTTCCAAGCAGGAGACCGTAGCTGATTCAACTTGCGAATCAGAGTACATTGCTGCGAGCGAAGCGTCAAAGGAGGCTATATGGTTTAAGAACTTCATTGGAGACCTTGGAGTTATGCTATCCATAAAGGAGTCGATGGAAATTTTATGTGATAATGAAGGAGCGGTTGCCTTAACCAAGGAACCGAGAGATCATGGTAGATCTCGAGATATCGACAAAAAATACCATTTTATCAGACATCGGGTAGAAGATGGACTCCTCTTTGTGAAGAGGGTATCATCAGAAGAAAATCCAGCATATCCCCTTACGAAGGGACTGAGTAGGGTCAAACACTTGCAGCACGTTAGGAGCATTGGGCTGAAGGATGATATAAGTTTGGATTAGAAAGGAAACATGTAATAGATATTTTGTACTTGATATTTCATGAATAAATAAAGCTGTTTTATTTATGAGTAAAGCTACTATCTTGAGTTGGTTATTAATCTATTGTTTCAATTTTGCATGTTTTGACTTTCTGAATGATAGGATTATTCGAACAGTCAACAGTCGTTCATATTTTGGAAGTAGATGTGAATGAAGAATGTCACGAACTGTTTGTAGATTGTCTAAAAGGTTTGGGGCATAGCAAAGGTTTGTTGCAAAATTCATGAGTGCTTATGAATATGATTTGAGCATTGGGATAAACCCGCATTTGCTAGTATCACTTCGTGGTATTTTACCTTAAGTGATCGCAAAGCGATAATATCATATAGTCTTAGAACTTAGAGATATGGTTGTTGTTTGGTGGTTAGTTATCCATTGATGATGTGTAAACGCATTAGTAACTTGATGTTATAAAACACATTGTTGTGCATGATTTAATTAGCAAATAATAGATTCGTATGAGTCAAATTTGTTATGTTCCTTTTATTCTATGAGAATAAAGGCGATATCTTGGCCACTCGGTGCTTTGGTTTGACTTATGTGATGGGCCCGGTCAGAATGAAGTTGATGTGTTCAACCAAATTCTATGTCAAACAAATCAAGAATCGAGGAACAAATGTTGGACGATAAGCATTGTCAGCATGATATCTAGAACAGAGGATTATACGATCCCTTATATGAAGGACAAATTGATGATCAGAGTTGGCAGCGAAGCATAAGAGCTCCGATTGCTAATCGGATCCTGAAGTCATATGTGAGATATATTTACCAGACTTATCCAATTGGAAGACTATTGGATTAGTGTCTAAGCTCGTAACTATATTTGGTATGTACTTGACCTGGTTGTGCTTAGTCCTTTTGGGTTGCCTTCTCCAAAGCAACTTGACAAGGTAATTTAAGGAGAGATAGAGAATATTATGGTTTATTTATATATTATAAGAATAATATATTAAAAGAGAAATCATATTTATTTAATTAGTATCAGTCATAAATTAATTAGGAATTAATTTGGTCACTAAAAGAGATTAATTGAATAAAGGGGCATAAACTGTCAAATGTATGATAGTTGAGTTTTGGGCTGGGAAACCTAACGGACTAAGGGGGGAACGAAATTATGATGGGGATCCATCATATTTTCGTCCAAGGCCTTAATCTAGAAGGTTCCTTGGGCTGCTTGGTGATTAAGTTGTCCATTAGGATTTAGACTGAAACCCTAGCAGCCTGCAGTATAAATAAGACCCCTAGGCTATGAAAATCGGCTACACTTGATTCCAAGAGAACCCTAGGGCCGATTTTAGCATCTCTCACCCTCTCTCATATTTCCTTCTTGCTCGTGGGGTTTGTGAACCATTAGAGGAGTTACAATTATGACTCTAAGCTCAAGATCTAGAAGAATACAAGGATTTCAAGCTATTTGAAAGAGGTAAACACTTTGATCTATTCTTATGATGTTGATTTCGAGTTTTATATGTTAGATCTAGGTTTGCAAGTCTTGGATTCAAAGCATGTACAATAGAGAAACCTAGATCCAAGCATTATGGTTTGTATGAGCACATAGGATTGTTCTTATGCATAAAACCCATCAGTGGTATCAGAGTCATGATTGGTTTCAATTGTATGTGATGCTTAAACTATTTGTTTGCTGAAAATCATTTTTTGTGCTGACTGTTTGATGAACTCGACGAGTTCCGAAGTGGACTCGACCAGTTTAGACGTCAGACAGAAAGATTTTCAGGATTTTGTTGCTGTTTTGACATGGGATTAATGCCTAAATCGTTTTTGAAAGATAAAATCCAAATTTTGTATTATCTACATGCTTATCCCTACCAAAAGAATAGATAATTTCAAATCTTTTGAATATTAGTTGTTTATATGATAAATATGGATTATTTAAATTATTTGGTAATTAGCTTATGACTAAACTTCGATTAGGTCAAATATAGATAATTATGAAATTAATTGTTTAATTTAAATTGTTTGTTGTTTGATCCCTTTTGTTTTGAAAAATTCAAGACTTGTCCTCAAGTTTTAAAATTTACATTTTGTGATTAAAAATTTAATCTTGAATAATTTAAATTTCAAACCCTTAGAATTTTACAAGTTTAAAATTCAACCCTATACTATTATTTTATTACTAGCTTAATTAATATATATGTATAACTTAAAATGCTAGTCTTACCGTTAGTAGGCCTCATTCACGAAGTCAGTCTATAAGGTGGGTCTAAGGTTGCTGCCTATAAAATGGCGCTTAATGGGTGTATACTCACACCCACCACTTGCTTGACTAGTGGAGGGTCGTTAGATGAATGGGTCGGATAGGGCAATCCTCTCCTCATTAAAAGTATAATGTTAGATACAAAGTCACTACAATGTTTTGCAAACTCCCAATCTTAGTTACTTTAGGGTAAAATGTGAAAATGATGCTAATCCATGGAATTACACTTTGTACCCTTGTCAAACGTTAGTGGAGCGCGTGTGGTTAACTAGCACACTAATTTGGGGATGACATTGGTAGCGAAGGGTGACTCGATGTTTGTCATAGATCAATGGAGCGTGTGTGGTTTACCGGCACATTGATTAGGTGATAGAGACATTGAGTGCACCATGTTGATTCACATGGTTATTCACAACTTGTTTGCGATCCTCGGTATCCCAGTCGCAAATTTGAAGTGCATATCGAGATTTAAACATGCCATTGAAAAGTTCAATAAATCTCAAAGATCTAGGAGTTTTCAATACATTTAAAACCTGAATCTCTTTTTCATTTTTCATGGTGAGAATTAGTGAATCGTCATTCACTTACCTTCAAATTATTTACTTTTAGAGTACAGCATCCCTTTCTAAGTTGTAAATAATGTTGTTGGATCCTAGTCCTAATTTCTCATTTGGGTGTTTAATTAGGGATTCATTTCTAATCAAACTTTGCTCCTTTCTTTTTCAGATGTCTGCAAACAACAACAACAACAACGCTTCTGGGTCATTCTAGTTGATGAACATGTGTCAAAAAGTGACATTTGATGGGTCAAACTTCAACGAGTGGATGAGGTACATTTGCAAGATCACACGCTACAAGGACAAAGAATACGTCCTCGATGAAAAGCTTGAAAAGATCATCCCAGAGTCCTATGAGGACATGTATCCGTATGAAATGCATTAGGATTTGCTGGACAGGTATCACCAGAGCGCGAGGCAAGAGCGCTATGAGATCATTACTAACATGATCACCGTTAATATGGGGAGTGGAGAATCCCTAACCTCTCATTTGCAAAAAATGCAGAGGTATGTTGGTTGTCTTCTCAAACTTAATGTTAAGTTTGATGAGGATTTGGCTATCGACATAATCCTCCACTCCTTACCCTCCTGCTACAACCAGTTTAGGATGACCTACCACATGAACAAGGAAGAGGTCTCCTTGAGCAAGCTCCAAGGACTGTTGAGGATTGCTGAGAGCAACCTCAAAGACAAATCCGTTGCTCCATCCCCTGTTGTGGTTGCTCCTGTAATGGTAATAGGTCAAGGAAAGGGCAAAATGAGGAGGGCTCCATGTAAGAGCCACCAAAAGGGAAAGTCCCGTGATGGTTCATCCTCTAGTGGGACCAAAACAGGCTCCGCTAAACCCTCATCCGATCCAAAGGAAGCAGAGTGCTTCTATTGTCATGAAAAGGGCCACTGGAAATGAAGCTGCCCGATGTATCTGCAAGATATAAGGGATGGGAAGATTAAGCCCACCTTTGCAGGTATGTATTATATTAAATATAACAACTCATCATTTGCAACTTCATGGGTTCTTGATACAGGGTGTGGATTTCCACATTTGTTCTGATTTGCAGGGCCTAAAAAGAAGTAGGGAAGTGGAACATGGAAAGATTAACTTGATTATGGGAAACAGAAGATCGTCGCGTGTGACCAAAGTCGGAGTTTATTCTTTAGTGTTGAGTAATGGGTTAGGGCTAGATTTAAATAATTGATGTTATTCACCAGATATGGCAAGAAACATTATTTCATTTCTTGGATTGTTTAGACAAGGTTTCAGATATTCTTTTGATAATAGTAATGGTTCTATTAATGTTTATTTGAATGGTGTCTTTTATTTCAATGCATTACCTTGTAATGGGATTTATGAATCTGTGATGGTTGTTGATAATTTAGGAAATGATGTTTTCAATATTGATTCGTCTACTAGCCTAGACAAAGCATGCTTGTGGCATAGTCGCCTTGGCCATGTCAACAATAAACGCATAGCCCAACTCCAAAAGGATGGAGTGTTGGAGTCATTCGACCTTAGGGACGATGACATGTCTGAATCTTGTTTGCTTCGGAAGATGACCAAGTCACCCTTTACTAGCACTTGTGAAAGGGGTAAGGGTCTATTGGATCTCATACACACCGATGTGTGTAGGCCCTTTAGATCCACCACAAGGGATGCATGTCGCTTCTACGTGACTTTTAAGGATGATTATAGCAGATATGGATATATCTACTTAATCAAGAAAAAGTTTTAAACCTTTGAAAAGTTCAAAGAGTTTAAGAATGAAGTGGAGAATCAACTGGGCAGGAAAATCAAGATGCTTCGGTCAGACCGAGGAGGAGAGTACCTAAGTCTTGAGTTTCACGACTATCTAAAAGAATGCGGAATTGTTTCGCAATTGAGGGAAATCTCCCTCGTTGGCACACATTAACGTTTGGGGTTGCGAGGCTTTCGTAAGACGAGAGACTCACAACAAGCTCGAACCTCGTAGTGAGAAGTGTTATTTCATCGGCTACCCACAGAAGTCTTTTGGCTATCTTTTCTATAGACCGAGTGACAATGTTGTATTCATTGCTAGAAGAGGAGTTTTCCGAGAAAGGGAATTGATAATTCAAGAAGACAGTGGGAGGCAAATTCAACATGAAGAGATTCAAGAGCAAAGCGATGAAGGAACCTCTAACACTCACACTCAACCCAAGGAGGAAACTCTTGTTGACCCCGTTGACGAGTCCTTACCTCTTAGACGTACTAGTAGGGTTAGTGTTCAACCCAAGTTTTATGGTTTTCATATTACTAGTGAAGGGGATACGTTTATTAGTGATGAAACACTAATGAATTTGGACGAACCTAGCAGCTACAAGGAAGCCATGGCAGGCCCGGAGCCTACTAAACGGAAAGAGGCGTTGGAAAACGAGATTCAGTCCATGTACAACAACCAAGTTTGGAATTTGGTTGATAATGTACCGGGTCGTAAGACAGTCGGGTGCAAGTGGATATTCAAGAAGAAGACAGACATGGATGGGAAAGTGCATACTTATAAAGCACGATTGGTTGCGAAGGGCTTTACTCAAACTCCCGGAGTTGACTATGATGAGACCTTCTCACCAGTTGCGAAGATAAAGTATATTAGGGTAATGCTCGCAATAGTTGCGTTTCATGATTAAGAAATATGGCAGATGGACGTGAAAACCGCTTTCCGTAATGGAAAGTTGGTTGAGGATGTTTACATGAATCATCCAGAGGGTTTTGTCGATGCGAAGCATCCAAATAGAGTGTGCAAGCTTGAGAAATCCATTTATGGATTGAAACAAGCGTCTCGCAGAAGGAATCTTTATTTTGACGAGAAAGTTAAAGAGTTTGGCTTTTTGCGAAGCGAAGATGAATCTTGTGTATATGTCAAATCCAGTGGGAGTATAGTAAGTATCCTCGTATTGTATTTCGATGACATACTGCTCATAGGAAACGACGTCCCAACCTTGCCGGAGGTCAAGTCCTGGCTTGGGAAATGTTTCGCTATGAAGGACCTTGGAGAGGCTGCTTATATTCTGGGAATAAGGATAGTAAGAAACAGGGAAAAGAGACTGATAGGACTCAGCCAGGATACATACTTGGATAAGGTACTAAAGCATTTTAGTATGGAAAATTAAAAGAAAGGGGAGTTGCCAATCAAAAAGCAATACCAAGCTGAGTAAGATTCAGAGCCCAAGTACAGAGGTAGAGATAGCTGATATGAGCCGAGTACCTTACGCTTCCACAATAGGCTCTATCATATACGCTATGACTTGTACTCGCCCTTATGTGGCCTTCTCTTTGAGCATGGTCATCAGATATCAAGGGAACCCTGGAAGAGCTCATTGGATTGTAGTTAAGAATATTCTTAAGTACCTACGAAGGACCAAGGAATGGTTTCTTGTCCTCAATGGGAGTGATGACTTAAGGGTACGAGGGTACAATGACGCTAGTTTTCAGACAGACCAGGATAATTACCGATCTCAGTCGGGCTGGGTCTTTACCCTAAACGGAGGAGCAATGACTTGGAAAAGTTCCAAGCAGGAAACCGTAGGTGATTCAACGTGCGAATCAGAGTACATTGCGGCGAGCGAAGTGTCAAAGGAGGCTATATGGTTGAAGAACTTCATTGGAGACCTTGGAGTTATGCCATCCATAAAGGAGCCATTGGAAATTTTCTGTGATAATGAAGGAGCGGTTGCCTTAACCAAGGAACCAAGAGATCATGGTAGGTCTCAACATATCGATAGAAAATACCATTGATATGTGCATATTTAGTGTGTATTTAGTATAGTTTTTATTCATATATTAGCTAAATTATCGCATATTATGGACAAAAGTTACTTAAAAGTGTTAAATTATGTTTTTCAGTCCAAAGATGAAGCTTGGAAGCAAGAGAAGCGGTTAGGAGCTCGAGAGTGGAATGAAGAAGGAAAAACACTAAAAAAAGCTTATACTCGTCGAGTCAGATAGCTACTCGACGAGTCCGGTCGAGGAATCAGAAGGATAATGATTCGGAAGTCCAGAAAGTTATCGCAATACGAGGAATGTGAGAAGGACTCGACGAGTCACAACTTGACTCGACGAGTCGGATCGCTTATTTAAAGATAACTCCACAGATCGATAAAGGAGAGTTCTGGGACGATTCAGAAGTATCTTGCTACGATTGAGAAGTCTGAAAAACCCTAGAAGACGACTAAGGAAGCTAGAATTCAATTCCGGAGAGTAATTAAGACAAAATTTCATCATTCCATTTATTCTTTTGTTTATTCATCATGACTAAGCAATTTGACTTTGATTGTTTGCTGTTATTTACTTTAATTATGAGCTAAAACCTTTAGACTTCTGTTTGGGGATACAAAGTTGACAATATGGTTTGATTGATTGGTAGGATTAATTCTAAGTTGGTGAATTTTGTTTATTTTAGCTTGCTAAAGAACCTTGTGTGTGAATAATAATTAATGTTCTGTTAATAGGAAGATAATTGATTAGAATGAACATCTATTGATTATTGTCCTCATATGATATATTGTGACCACATAGTTATATGTCTAGGATTAATGAATATGAAACTAGAATTAATAAGAAAATTAAGTAAATTCATGTGCAAGCTTGTAAGATGACCATCAAACAAGAGGTTAATTAAAAAGACTAAATTAGTTAACTATTGCAAGTCTAACTTAACCCGAATAATTAATCTAGTAAATATAATTAAATTAGACAATTGGCCACTGTTTGAGTTAGTTTATTTGCTAAGGATTAGGGTAGTGAACACAAATCTAATCACTTGAATCGGTAACCAACGAAAGAATTAATCCATTGCACTATTACCTTGAAAATCAACCATAGAGTTAACCAAGTTGAACTAAATAGAAGTTCCTTTCCAATTATTGAATCTAGTTAAATCGTTATTTTCTAGCTTTAAATTAGTAATAATTAGTAAGTTTCTAGTCTTGTAAAACTAGAGAACAACCCCTGCTTTTTAATTAACTTAGATTAAATTAGTTTTTAGTTTAATTTGCCGTTCCCTGTGTTCGATACCCTGCTTATTTAGCTATACCACAATTGATAGGTTCACTGCCTTTTGTGTGTTATTTGATAATTAAAAGTAGGTTTAAAACTAGTGGGTTTTACACACATCAAGTTTTTGGCGCCGTTGCCGGGGACGGTTCTAAAATTAATAATAAAGTCTAGTTTAATCGATCCTTTGTGTGGGATTTATCTTACACAAAGTTATTTACAAAGCAAATCCAGTAAGTAGGCTTAGTTTTATTACAATTCCGTTTTTTTTACTAGAAATTTTTCTTTTCTGTTTTTGCCTTGCACTCGCCGAGTGCACTCGTGTCGACTCGGCGAGTCCATCGCTGTTTTAGTCTTTATTTTTTTATTCTGTTTTTATTCCTTTTACGCGTTTCGTTTCTTTTGTTTCGTTTTTTTTTCAGCTGTTTCATGACCCGAGGATCGGACACACCTCTAGTACCACCTTTGGAAGACCCGGAATCCGCACTAAAGAGAAGCAAAAGAAAAGCCGTAGGAGAAACCGCAACTTCAAAGAACTCACCACTCAAGAACTTGAAATCCGTTTTCAGCAAGAAGAAAGGCAGCAAATCAGGAGCATCCAGTGCCTTGCTAACAATTGAAGAACCAATTCACGAAGATATCGAGTACGAGACCGAGGAAGAAGAAGAGCATATTTCCGAGCACGAAACCGATTCCGAAGAAGAGTTAGCTATCACTATGGCTAACATCGATGAAGTCCCCATGGGGGAGTGGAAGAAAAGGATGCGTGATGACACCGGGCCGGGACTTGTGCAACCCGTAATTCCCGCAACCGCCACTTTTGAACTAAAAGGCCATATTCTCGCCCAACTCAAAGAGATCCCTTTCTACGGGAAGGATCATGAAGACGCTTACAAGCATTTGGACGAAGTAAACGATGTGGCCGATTACTTCAACGTGCCTAATGTTCCACGCGAGACCTAGCTTCTTCGAATGCTTCCTGTCACGTTTAAAGGCGCTGCAAAAGATTGGTTAAAATCACTTCCTCCCAGATCGGTCACCACATGGGCCAAGATGAAAGAAGAATTCATAGACCATTTCTGCCCGCCCTCCAAGATAGCCAAGCTAAAGAAAGTCATTGCCAACTTCGAGCAACAACCCGGAGAATCTCTTTATGAAGCTTGGGAAAGGTACAAGAGCCTACTTAGAAATTGCCCACACCATGATCTTAATAGCCAACAAGAGGTCTCCATCTTTTATGATGGAGTTATTGTCACCACAAGGCAACTACTCGATTCATAAGGCCCGCTCACCCGAAAGCCACCTCCGGAAATAAAGGAATTAATTGAAGAATTCTCTAAGCATTCTAGAGAATACCACAATCCGAGGAATGAAGTGAGTCGTGGAGCAGTAAACTCGGTGAACGATGGCATGGCGGAGGTAATAGCTAAACTCGATAGCCTAGACCGAAGAATGACGAAAATGGATCAAACGATCCATGCTATTAGGGTAGGATGCGAAAATTGTGGCGGCCCCCATCTTACCAAGGATTGTGATCGAGACGAGAATGGAAATAAAAAGGCTCAAGTATTCTATTCCAGTGGCGATAGATACGATGAAGACCGGAGGAAACCGAAGAAGGAATGGCTCCCATACGAAGAATATAAAAAGGCTAAGGAGGAGAAATACAAACAGAGGGAGAGGGGATTCTATCAAAAGGAAGAGCCGGTGACGGAAAAGAAGGCAAATTTAGAAGATATACTCACAAGGTTCATAACCGCGTCCGAGAAAAGACATGATGATCACGATGTAGCAATGCAAGAAACCAGAAACATGTTGAGGAATCAGCAAGCTTCCATTCTCAACATTGAGAAACAACTGGGACAGCTTGCACATCAAGTGAATGAAAGAAGACCGGGTCAACTTCCGAGCAACACCGAGCCCAATCCAAGAATGGAGAACGTGAGCGTAATAACCTCCAGCAGTGAAGAAAAATTTACAGAAGCACTAAGGATCTCCAAGAAGAAGGAAGAAAAGGTAGAAGAATCGGAGCCAGCCAAACCCGACCCGACTCGCCGATTCACTCCTATGGACTCGACGAGTCCATGCGAAATTGAGAAACCCATCAGTTCTTCGAAACCTTATAAGCCTCCACTGCCATACCCAACCAAAGCCATGCCTGCAGAAATAGTTGAAGCATACAGAACCTTCATGAATCATGTTAACGCTCTACAAGTTAATGTGCCATTTGTGGAAACAATACTTCAAACGCCTAAATACTTCAACTTGCTTAAGGGCCTTTTTGCTGCTAGGAAGGATTTGGCTGAAGTTGCAGAAGTGTTGATGAGTGAACTGCCTAAAAAGAAGGGTGATCCAGGAAATATTGTGCTTCCGTGCCAATTTGGTAATAAAGTCTTCACACAAGCATTAGCTGACTCAGGGGCAAGCATCAATATGATGCCTTTGTCATTCTATAAGAAGTTGAATCTACCAGAACCAAAACCGGTGAATATAAAGAACCATTTGGCGGACAAGACAACAATCCATCCAAAAGGCGTTTGTGAAGATCTCATTATAAAAGTTGACAAGTTTATTTTCCCAGTAGACTTCGTGGTTGTTGATATGGAAGAAGACCCCGAAATTCCAATTATTTTGGGGAGATCTTTCTTGAACACCGCGTGTGCTTTAATTGATATAAGTGAGTCTACATTGACATTGAGAGTGGGTGATGAGGTTGTGACGTTTAAAGCTATTCCAGAAATCAAGAAAGAAGAGGAAAAGATTGATGAAGTCTCAATGATCCAATTGGCTGATGAGATATTAGAACAAGAGCTTGCACGTTTGATGAAAGAAGACCCAAGCAAGTTTGTGATACACTCTGAAGAAGAAGGAGATGTTAACAAGGACTTAGATGAATTAGAAAAGCTACTGGAAGGAGCCCACTCAGAAAAAACCCAAGATTTTATGGAATTCATACCGACTCGCCGAGTCACTTTAATGGACTCGACGAGTCCAGTCGATTTGGGCAAACACTTAGCCGACTTAGATCTGCTTGATACTAGTTCTTCACATACCTTGGATTTCAATAATATACATGATTCTTTAGAAGAACAAACAGCAAAAAGAGGAAAGGAAAGGAGAGTCCAATACGCCGATGTAGCATGTCTTCATACGGTTCATCTTGAAGATGAGTTAAGCACTGGAACGAACGAAGAGATAAAGGAAAGGAGGGAGGAAGCTGATCACCTATTCACCACTAAACCTAGAGCACAGACCATTATGAAATGTGAACTTATTAAATTTAAAGAGAATGAGGTTCAAGAGATGGTGAAAAAGAAGGGGGTAAAGAAGAAAAAGAGAAAAAGGGAAGCCCAAGCAGCTGAAGATGAGGCAATGAAAAGAAAAAGGGATGCATTAAAAAGGGCTTACAAGAAAAAGATCCACGCTTACAAGACCAAGTACAAATCACAAAAAGTTAGGCGTGCGTTCCCGATGCTCGAAGATGACAAAACGTAGATGGGAAGGAGTCTAGCTAATGACTCCTCAAAAAGAAGCGATTGGCGGGAGGCAACCCGTTATATAGAGTTTGCTTTCTTTTACGTTTTAGTTTTCTTTTTATTTATTTATTTTCCCTTCGTTTTTTTTAATTCTTAATCTTCCAAATCATTGGGCATGTCTGCTTGAGAGTGTGCATAAGCTAAGTGTGGGGTGAAATGATTTACAATACATAACGAAATTTTGAAAATTATGCATTTTTTTAAGCGACTCGCCGAGTCTGACCATGACTCGATGAGTCCACATTGATTTCAGAAAAGAATTGACTTCGCGACCAGACTCGCCGAGTCTGACCACGACTCGACGAGTCGGTATTATTTACAAAAAAAAAAATCGAAATTACTTTTACATTGGGTAAGTAGGGTTTTAACCCTAAGAATCAGTTTTCACAAACCACACTCGTCGGGTGCCGCTATTTTCATTCTCTCTCAAGCATTCATCATTCTTCTTCAAGTTCTTTCAAATTTCTCAAGCCCAATCCAAAAAGGTAACAAATTTCTTCCTATTTTCTGTTAAGAGCATGATTATAAGGCCATCCATGGTAGTAATTGCATGAAAAACCTGTTTTTGAGAAGTATTAAATTTCTAGGCTTTTGATTTTTCATGAATTAAGTTGTGTTTGAATGTTTATTTTGGCCTTAATACATCAATACTAAGTGTTGAGACAAAACCCTTGAAAGAATTTACAGGTTTTATGGTCCAATTTGTAGTGACCCGTCGACCGACTCGTGCAGGTTGCGCGACTCGCCGAGTCGGGCCTAGACTCAACGAGTCCAGTTGAGTTACAGACAGCAGACATTTTTTAATTATATTCTGTGTTTTCTGGGTTTTGTGTATTTATTTTGCAGAAATCATGTTCAGAAGGGGACAAACTTCCAGTGGCAACCAAGGGGAGTTTCCATGGCTAAACTTCCCGCAAATTGAGTCCGCTTCAACAATGAGGAAATGGAAGAAGAAGCTATCTGATATTAAGAAGAAGGAGTTTTATGTGCCAAACAGGATTGATTGGGAGTGGCTGGAAAGTGTTCGATATGAGGAGGAATTAGCTCCTTACCTTTTAAAGGAGTTCCAACATGAAGGCGAAACAATGATCTGCGACGGGTGGAGCCGGGTCTTCCGTATACAAGAGCCGGTCTATTTAGAGCTTTGTTTGGAGTTTTTCTCCACGGTATCTTTTACCGGGGGAGTGGATGTGTATCACCCACCAAGCTTTAGTTTTTGCCTTGGGGGCGAGTATCGTCAATGCTCGGTGGTGGATCTTGCCTGCCGACTAGGGATCTACGATCAGCCCTTGGTTTCAACACACATCTTTCGGGCCTTTTTGGCACACACTCATATGGTGTTCCCCGATGGAGTTACAAGCACGGGCTGGTGGAATACCATTGGAAATAAAGTTTACATCCCAAAGTCTGCACAGGAAGGGAGCATCCGATCCCCAACTCACCGCCTCATTCACCGCCTTATTTCCTCCACCATCAATCAAAGAAAAGATGATGACAAGGTTTCCAACCTTGACGTCTTCTATTTATGGAGTATAATTACACCCGACGTCTTTTGCAACATCCCTTGGTGTATAGCTTCATACCTTTCGGAGGGTGCGGTCAAGGATCGCAAAACCTCCCGTATTAATGGTGGGATGTTTGTAACCCGATTGGCTAACTCATTCGGGTTGATGAACCGTGGTGCATGGAACTTCATGACATTGATCCCGACACCTCCGTTCAATCCCATTCTTTTCCGAAGAGCATGGATTATTGAAGACTATGGTGGTGGCCATTATGTCATCCCAAATGATGACCCCGTTGTTGGTCCTGAAGCACCGGGAAGGAGGGTAAGATCAAGAAGAGAGCGGGATGTGGAGGACGAGCCGCCAGTGATTCCGGTCGAGAATGAAGATGTACCAATGGATTGGTACAATGTGGAGATGAGGCGGATGCAGGATCAAATGGCGAGGGGGTTAAACTTTAGCAACCAATCCCATATACGACTTTTTGACCACTTCAATATCCCACATATTGATGGTGGAAATTACCCCTTTATTCCATCTTGGGATGAGGTGATTGGTGCGAGACGAAGTCGAGCCGGAGGAAGTGGAGCCGCCAATGATGATGAGGAGGACGAAGATTCATTTTTGTGTTTTAATTAAACAAATTTTATTTTTTGTGTTGTTTTTATTCTTATTTGGTGTGTATGACTTGTTTGAGATTTTATTGTGTTTAATGATTGTATGCTTTAGTTATTTTTCAGGATTGGATTAGGATTGCTTGCTTAGGATGGTTTAGAGTTATAGCATGGATGTTATCACGAGTGAAAGCGAGTCAAGGAAGCGGAACTTTAACGTCAAAGTGTCGAGTCCGATCCTTAGGGGTATGAGCAATTGAGTCTAAACATGGGGAAGAGTTAGAGAAGTTTTTAGAGGCTAAAACAGTTGCAAAATACCAAGTTTTTTTCGTTCAGTGGCCTACTCGACGAGTGCACTAAGCTGACTCGACGAGTCGCCTTGTATTTCTACATATTCTGAGAAGGCGTGCTGGTACTCGACGAGTCCACCATAAGACTCGACGAGTCGTTCAATTTTTATACCGACGGACTGCTAATTTGATGCTGCTACTTGTCCCACTTGCTCGCTTATTCTTCCATATCCATTCTTGAAGATCTTACACTGATTTATGCGTATTTGGAGCGACCCACACGAGACGAGACACCCAAGGCATGGATGAGATGTTACCATGTCTAAAGTTGATTGAAGTTGGAGCTTAAATGAGAGTGATCAACCTATCCACTGCTATCCCAGGGGAGTTTGTTCCAATTCCCTCTTTAGTTTCTTTTTATGTTTTTATGCATCATATGCAATGAGGGCATTGCATCACATAAGTGTGGGGTAGGGGGTTGGTTACATATTAGAAAATTTAGAGTCTTAATTTAGGTTAATTTTTAAAAAAATTTGCATACCAAAAGCATTATTTAGGGCTTAATTAGAAAACTTTGGTAAAAAAAAAATTAGGATTCCATGTTAGGATTGTGTTAATAATTGCATGAAAACCCAAATGTTTAGTTGAGTCTATATACGTTCTAGTGCATTTGTGGCTTCCTTATTCTAGTGAAATCATGAGACAAAAAGACGACCTTGCTCAGCCCGAGGGATGCAATATGTTTAGCAGCCTAAACCTGAAATGTATCCAGGAAAATTTTTATCATTAGCCAATAAAGGTTGAGATTGAGCGCCCCTGCTTAAGCATGTAGGGTTTTGAGTGAAAAAAAAAAGTGAGGTATACATGTAAAAAAAAAAGAGAGAGAGAATTACAAGAAAAGTTGTAAGAATTTTGGAGCAAATGAAGTGAAGATCTAAAGATCAAAATTCCAAGAAATCCAAAAAAGTTGAAGATGCCAAAAGTCAATACAAGTTGGTGAATTCAAAGATATCAAAGATCAAATTATCAAGAAAGTGAAGAATTCAAAGAATTTCATAGTGGTATCGAAAAATTGTAATTTTCTAGAATATGTATGCTTGGGTTGCTCAATTAAAAACACCTTGAGGGTAAAGAGGTTTTCTGAGGATGGATTCGGAGGGTTACATAAAATGAGCATAGTTCGGGGTGAGTGGGTGAATGTTTATGAGGATTGTGAGTATTTGGAGTATGGGGGGTTCTTTAGGAAAAATTTTAGACACAAATGCATGCGTTGCGTTCTTGGCATAATGGTTGGGTTAGATTGCAGTTGTTATACATAATTCTAATGTGTTAAAATTCAGTTTTGCTTGAGGGCAAGCAAAAGACAAGTGTGGGGTATTTTGATATGTTCATATTTAGTGTGTATTTAGTATAGTTTTTATTCATATATTAGCTAAATTATCGCATATTATGGACAAAAGTTACTTAAAAGTGTTAAATTATGTTTTTCAGTCCAAAGATGAAGCTCGGAAGCAAGAGAAGCGGTTAGGAGCTCGAGAGTGGAATGAAGAAGGAAAAACACTAAAAAAAGCTTATACTCATCGAGTCAGATAACTACTCGACGAGTCTGGTCGAGGAATCAGAAGGATAATGATTCGGAAGTCCAGATAGTTATCGCAATACGGGGAATGTGAGAAGGACTCGACGAGTCACAACTTGACTCGACGAGTCGGATCGCTTATTTAAAGATAACTCCACAGATCGATAAAGGAGAGTTCTGGGACGATTCAGAAGTATCTTGCTACGATTGAGAAGCCTGAAAAACCCTAGAAGACGACGAAGGAAGCTAGAATTCAATTCCGGAGAGTAATTAAGGCAAAATTTCATCATTCCATTTATTCTTTTGTTTATTCATCATGACTAAGCAATTTGACTTTGATTGTTTGCTGTTATTTACTTTAATTATGAGCTAAAACCTTTAGACTTCTGTTTGGGGATACAAAGTTGACAATATGGTTTGATTGATTGGTAGGATTAATTCTAAGTTGGTGAATTTTGTTTATTTTAGCTTGCTAAAGAACCTTGTGTGTGAATAATAATTAATTTTCTGTTAATAGGAAGATAATTGATTAGAATGAACATCTATTGATTATTGTCATCATATGATATATTGTGACCACATAGTTATATGTCTAGGATTAATGAATATGAAACTGAAATTAATAAGAAAATTGAGTAAATTCATGTGCAAGCTTGTAAGATGACCATCAAACAAGAGGTTAATTAAAAAGACTAAATTAGTTAACTATTGCAAGTCTAACTTAACCCGAATAATTAATCTAGTAAATATAATTAAATTAGACAATTGGCCACTGTTTGAGTTAGTTTATTTGCTAAGGATTAGGGTAGTGAACACAAATATAATCACTTGAATCGGTAACCAACGAAAGAATTAATCCATTGCACTATTACCTTGAAAATCAACCATAGAGTTAACGAAATTGAACTAAATAGAAGTTCCTTTCCAATTATTGAATCTAGTTAAATCGTTATTTTCTAGCTTTAAATTAGTAATAATTAGTAAGTTTCTAGTCTTGTAAAACTAGAGAACAACTCCTGCTTTTTAATTAACTTAGATTAAATTAGTTTTTAGTTTAATTTGCCGTTCCCTGTGTTCGATACCCTGCTTACTTAGCTATACCACAATTGATAGGTTCACTGCCTTTTGTGTGTTATTTGATAATTAAAAGTAGGTTTAAAACTAGTGGGTTTTACACACATCAACCATTTTATCAGACATTGGGTAGAAGAGGGACTCCTCGTTGTGAAGAGGGTATCATCAGAAGAAAACCCAACATATCCCCTTACGAAGGGACTGAGTAGGGTCAAACACTTACAACACGCTAGGAGCATTGGGCTGAAGAATGATATAAGTTTGAATTAGATAGGAAACGTGTAATAGATAATTTGTACTTGACATTTGATGAATAAATAAAGTTGTGTTATTTATAAGTAAAGCTATTATCTTGTATTGGTTATTTATCTATTGTTTCAATTTTGCATGTTTTGACTTCTTGAATGATAGGATTAGTTGAACAGTCCACAGTCGTTCATATTTTGGAAGTAGATGTGAATGAAGATTGTCATGAATTGTTTGTAGATTGTCTAAAAAGGTTTGGGCATAGCAAAGGTTTGTTGCAAAGTTCATGAGTGCTTATGAATATGATTTGAGCATTGGAATAAACCCGCGTTTGCTAGTATCACTTCATGGTATTTTACCTTAAGTGATCGCAAAGCGATAATATCATATAGTCTTAAAACTTAGAGATATGGTTGTTGTTTGCTGGTTAGTTATGCATTGATGATGTGTAAACGCATTAGTAACTTGATGTTATAAAACACATTGTTGTGCATGATTTAATTAGCAAATAATAGATGCATATGAGTCAAAGTTGTTATGTTCCTTTTATTCTATGAGAATAAAGGCGATAACTTGGCCACTCGATGATTTGATTTGACTTATGTGACGGGCCCGGTCAGAATGAAGTTGATGTGTTCAACCAAATTCTATGTCAAACAAATCAAGAATCGAGGAACAAATGTTGGACGATAAGCATTGTCAGCATGATATCTAGAACAGAGGATTATACGATCCCTTATCTGAAGGACAAACTGCTGATCAGAGTTAACAGCGAAGTATAAGAGCTACGATTGCTAATCGGATCCTGAAGTCATATGTGAGATATAGTTGCAAGACTTATCCAAGTGGAAGACTGTTGGATTAGTGTCTAAGCTCGTAACTATATTTGGTATGTACTTGACCCGGTTGTGCATGGTCCTTTTGGGTTGCCTTCTCCAAAGCAACTTGACAAGGTAATTAAAGGAGAGATAGAGAACATTATGGTTTATTTATATATTATAAGAATAATATATTAAAAGAGAAATCATATTTATTTAATTAGTATCAATCATAAATTAATTAGGAATTAATTTGGTGACTAAAAGAGATTAATTGAATAAAGGGGCATAAACTGTCAAATGTATGATAGTTGAGTTTTGGGCTGGGAAACCTAATGGACTAAGGGGGGAACGAAATTATGATGGGGATCCATCATATTTTCGTCCAAGGCCTTAATCTAGAAGGTTCCTTGGGCTGCTTGGTGATTAAGTTGTCCATTAGGTTTTAGACTGAAACCCTAGCAGCCTGCAGTAGAAATAGACCCCTAGGCTATGAAAATCGGCTACACTTGATTCCAAGAGAACCCTAGGGCCGATTTTAGCGTCTCTCACCCTCTCTCAAATTTCCTTCTTGCTCGTGGGGTTTGTGAACCATTAGAGGAGTTACAATTATGACTCTAAGCTCAAGATCTAGAAGAATACAAGGATTTCAAGCTATTTGAAAGAGGTAAACACTTTGATCTATTCTTATGATGTTGATTTCGAGTTTTATATGTTAGATCTAGGGTTGCAAGTCTTGGATTCAAAGCATGTACAATAGAGAAACCTAGATCCAAGCATTAGGGTTTGTATGAGCACATAGGATTGTTCTTATGCATAAAACCCATCAAGACTTCTCTGTAAGAGCTAGGTATAGCGACAAAACCTTAACCCTAATGTTACATGCATGCAATATATATAGGCTGGACTAGATAGCTAAGCCGAGAATGGACAGGCCCAAACCGGAATAAAATGAACTATAATAAGCATACATTTGACACAATACTATTATACCCAAAAATCTCCCCCTTTGTGTCAAATTCAGAAGGAGTGTCGTCATTGCCTTCTCTGCACATTGAATAATTTTGTCATTAGGTTCAGAAGGGTGTTTCCTTCAACGAGGAACCATTTGATCATATCTGAGAAGCACTTCAGATAAGCAACTGACTTTGCTGATGGGTTTTGAGCAATACAACAATCCTATGGTGCACATGCAAAAACCCTAAAGCTTTGGATCTAGGTTTCTCTATTATACATGAAATTTTAGCCAAAGCTTACAAACCCTAGATCTAGCATACCAAATCTGAGATTAACAACTAAAAGAAGTTTAGATGATTACCTTTCACAAGTAGCAAGAATCTTAACTTCAAGAGCTTAGTATCACAATTGTAATACCTTTAATGGCTTAGAAACACCAAGGCAAGAAGATGATCTAGAAGAGAGGGAATAGAGGCATAAAATCGGCTCAAGGACTCTTTGGAATAAGTGGTAGCCTATTTTGGATGCCCTATGGGTCCTTAAATAGCTGAGCTGAGAGGGTTTCAATCAAAACCCTAATTGGATAGCTTAGGCCCTAAGCAGCCCCAAGAACCATCTGGAATAAAGCCCTTGGACGATTTCAAGGTGGGATTCCACCCTAATTTCGTCCACTCCCTTAATCCACTAGATCCACAACCCAAATCCAATTATCTTATAATTGGCAATACCAATCCCCTTTATTTAATTAAAGGGGACCAGATCCGGGTCAACTTTATGCTCTGCTTCCCGGGTGAGGCAAAGTTTACAGCAGGGTTCTATGGGCTTCCTGGCGTATGTGATGGATGCGCGGATTGTGTCAGAGAGGCCGAGTTCTATCTTCGTGGTTCCGATAGTGTGCGAGTTTCCTAATGTTTTTCCCGAGGTGTTGTCAGTTTTGCCTCCTAATAGGCAAGTGGAGTTCCAGATTGATTTGATTCTGGGAGTGGCGCCTATCGCCAAGGCACCTTATCGCCTTGCGCCACCAGAGATGCAGGAGTTATCCTCACAACTTCAAGAGCTACTGGGGAAGGGATTTATTTGACCGAGTAGCTCGCCGTGGGGAGCGCCGATCCATTTTGTCAAGAAAAAGGATGGTTCACACCGGATGTGTATTTGTGACAACCCAAAACTTTTATCTTGTACACTTAGCCAATTCTATCAATGTTAAACTCGTTTCAGCTATCTTTAAACATTTTTTTGAGTATGTTTGGATGATCTAAATCCTTGTACAACCAAAGTTTGAATTAGGGATGGGTTGGATTATGATTTAGGGTTGCAATTAGGCCAAACACTCCATCAAAAGGAGTGTGTGGCCGCACACCCGAGTGTATGGCCGCACACATGAGTGTGTGGCCGCACACATGAGTGTGTGGCCACACACCCATCCTCCAGCTGCATACTCATCCCTATTCATATATGGTGACCCCTTCACTCATTCCTTTCATGTGGCTGCACTCTACTTTGTCCCTCTACTTTCTCTCTCAAAAAACTTCATCTAAGAATGCTCTCAAGGCCTCAAAAACGTGAGTTTTCCATCACCTAGCTTATCATACATGAAGGACCCATTGATTTAAGCCCTTAACCATCAAAGTTCATAATGTTCTTCATCACATGAAGGTATACGGCTGCACACCTTCATAAGGTGGCCGTACACACCTTAAAAGCTCTCCAAAGTGAAGAGTTTGGCCTTCATTCACTAGTAGGACCTGGTATTAGCACTAGAACATCTAAAAATCGACATTTCAGACACAAATGAGGAGTGTACGGCCGCACACTCCTGTGTACGGCCGCATACTCCTTTGTGAAACCTCACACACAGCCTGGCCGCACACCCTAGCCGCACACATACCCTAATGACCATACACCTCCTTTGTTTGATCACGTAAGGTCCTGACAAGCATTTCCATGTCTTTAGGGTGGTTTCCTGTCATGTTTTGTCATGGAATACCTAAATCTAATACATATATGTGCTATTATATGTTACTAGGATCACATGAGTGTGAAACCTCAATTGACACTCAACACTCGTAACCAATCATCCGCTCGAATCATCCGTCAAACGGTGAGTTCATACCCTTACGCTTTTTCCTAGTTTTTCATGTTTTCAGGGGGGATACAAGAAAAATTACAAGGAAACTTGTGCTTAAATATATTATTTTGTTTAAGATAATTATATTTTCAGTATGCTTTCAAACACGGAAAACAGTTTCACCAACCGATTAAGAAATCAACACGTAGAAAAAGTTTTCAAAACTAGAACAATGAACTTGTGAATCATGTAGTAAAATGTATTATTTTATAAAGGATTCATGCAAATCAATAACGAGATTTTCTGTATTATTACTTGTTAATTTGTTAGGCTAAGTTTGAGACACCTCCTTAGTAACACTCCCACATAATCAGAGTGTAGAACTAGCACTTGTGACCAGAGTCTCTTGTAGGGAGAGCATCATTGTTGTGTATAGATCTATACAGGACTGACAATCCCGCACCTCACTGCTAGATACAGTCGGACTTGCAGGTCTGCGGGTGACAAATTCATTCAGGATAAAGGCCGTTGTGGGCTATATCCAGTCAGTTATGGTCATGAACTCAAAACCTAGGTAGCAGAGATTTACTTTTGTAATAATGAATCAAGTGAACTAACCTCAAAGTAACAACAGATTTAATTATTGGAGGGTATTAATAATAATATCTTTAGGACTTAGTTCATCACGGTTTTCTTTTATTTAGTTTTTAAAGCTAATATACCTATCTGGGTGTAACCAGGGTTTTTAAAAGAAAACTGCTTTTATCAACACGAATATGGTAGATACTTGCAAACCTCAGCTTAAAACGGATAATTAACCATCAACCTTTAGGGAAAATATAGGATTTTACCCGGATAAACCGAATATTCAAAACGGACTGTTTTACAACCAACGGATATTCATATTCATTCCACAACTCCTTGGATTGTACATATCTTGTATGAATCTGGAAGTCATGGAAGGAATGGGCTTTCAAAAATGCTTTTCATAAGAAAATATAGGATTTTCTTGAGGAACACTTTTCAAAAGGATCAAAGAACATTTTTCCACCAAAAACTAAACGCTCATGAACTCACCAGCTTTATGCTGATATTCTTCAAAACTGCTTGTATTATCAGGGAGTTAGTAGACAGGTACTTCCAGGAGTTCGGAGAAGTCGGATCATTAGAGTCGCGTCTTTACTATTTTCCTTTTGATATGAACAAAACTATGTATTAAACAATGTAAACCTGTAACGACCCAAATTTCAAGACCGAGTTTTCATTTTTGAAATTAAAACATTTAACCAAAACATTGTCGATAAAACATTACATTACAAAATCATAATGTTGTGTCTCAAACTACAGCATCAAAAGTAATGAAAATCAGAGTACAGTCCCATAAACTCAATGCGGAAACCAGATGTGTGTGATGCGTTGCTAGACCGTCGGCTCCTTCCCCTTCGACGAACAGGTGCCTGAAACCAAAACCAAAACTGTAAGCACAAAGCTCAGTGAGTTCCCCCATCATACCTCATACCATACAATATCGTCAGTATCTTTCAACCGGTAACCTTCATCGGCATCGTTCAGCCGGTAACCTTCATCGGTATCTTTCAACCGGTAACCATCATCGGTATCTTTCAACCGATAATCATCATTGGTATCTTTCAACCGGTAACTGTCATCGGTATCTTTCAACCAGTAACTGGGGACTATTTCACCCCTACCACTAGCATACAGCAACAGATATAAGCATACAGTCAGGCATATTCGGGTACTGACCTACCCTTTGGTCCAATGGACCACTGTCAGGGAACTAATCCCTACTATACCCATAACATCTCATACAGGTAATTTTCATGACCAAAACACATAATCAGACCAAGATAATTATCACAAAGACCATTATCTTATAAATGTCCCTTTTTGGTGGGCCGGCATTGTGGCCTTAGACCCACCCCTACTAGAAGGTAACTCACCTCAATGTCGTGCAGTGTTTGAATTATCCTCGGCGCACAAGTCGACTCCTCGACCCCTACACAACAACCTTCAAGTCAACACACAACATGTGCAACCCTAAACAGGGTTAGTCCAAGTCCAGTCAAAGTCAACTTCAAGTTGACCCGACTCACCGAGTTGAGCCGTCAACTTGCCGAGTCCTTCACCCTTTACTCGTCCTTATCCACGTCTCGACTTGTCGAGTTTGGCATCGACTTGACGAGTTCCTCTCTTGTATGAACATCTCATGAAACTCATCCGAATCGCCGAGTTGTATGGATATTCATCGAGTCCACCTTCATCTGATGAACAAGTCTTGTCCTTGACTCGTCGAGTTGTATGAACAACTCGTCGAGTTCATCTTCAATCTTAAGGAGATTGCCTTGGACTCACCGAGTCCGTTCTAGTACTCGTCGAGTCTCATGAACTCTAGGTCCAAAATTACGTCCAATGCGTTGGGTCACTCTTTCTGTCCGGTTACAACCCTTCTAACACTCAACTGAGTTCTTTTGACCCTCAACCGATATGGGACTCAAAGCCTTTGACTCGTCGAGTCCCAGGAATGGACTCGCCGATTCGATCACGTCCACACTCTAAATCCTCGATTTCTGATGTACAACCTTTGATCAAAAGATAGATCCAAGCTTCTACAATCTATCTAGCACGTAAAGTTACAAACTTTACGTGCTTGCATGGAACTTTGAGCTCGAAAAGACATAAAACAATCTCTTATGATGCACGGGACCTTTCATGGGTGCCAAAGCAGCCCCCAACTGCCTTGTGACCCCCTTAACAATGTGATTCGGAAGCTCCAACCCCCAACCATGTTTGCAATCATGATTGGCCATCGATAATGGCTTATAAAAGCCCTAAATCTCCCCAAAAAGGGATCTAACAAATGAAAGAGTTAGGTTACAGCTTTTTACCTTCAATGAACTGTAGAAGGTGCACAAACTCGGGTCCCCTTGGTCTTTACTTGCTTCCTCAAGCTTTTTCTCCTTCCTTCTTAAGACCACAAGCACCAAAATCCACCACCAAGGCTTATATTGCTTCAATAACGGCTAGGGTTTCAATGAGAGGTGTTTTGGGAGCATAAGGGACGTTGTGGCCGACATAACATTGTTTAAATAGGGTGCAAACCCTCGGATTAGGGTTTTTGTCCAGACAGGGTCTACTCGTCGAGTCCGGGACCAGACTCGTCGAGTCCACTGCTTAAACCCCGCTTCTACTCGGTGAGTTGGTCCTTTAACTCGCCGAGTCCAAGGCCAAAATGCAAGATATTTAAATAATTAAACAAAAAAATGCGTACCAAGAACCAGGTGCCACAAAACCTTTTTCATATATGTATTCAATGTCTGGTTGTGTTTACTATGCTTGCTATGATACAATTTATGTGATACTATGCATGACGTCAGCCACCCCTAAACGATTCGGCCGTGTCGGTTTGGGGTGTGACAATATTGATTACTGGGAGTTGGACAAGTTGACGGTCAAGAACCGTTATCCACTTCCGAGGATCGATGATTTATTTGATCAACTGCAGGGGCATCTTGGTTTTCCAAGATTGATTTGAGATTCGCAAAATCACCAGATGAAAGTATGCGAGGAGGATATTTAGAATACGACCTTTAGAACTCATTATGGGCATTACGAGTTTGTGGTGATGCCTTTTGGGGTCACCAACGCACCTGCGGTATTCATGGATCTCATGAACCGGGTGTATAGGCCTATGTTGGACCGGTCGGTGATCGTGTTCATTGATGATATCTTAGTATATTCGAGATCTAGAGAGCAGCATGAGGAGCATCTGTGAGAGGTTCTTGGGGTTTTAAGGTCGGAGAGGTTGTATGCCAAATTCTTCAAGTGTGATTTCTGGTTACGAGAGGTCCAGTTCTAGGGACATCTCGTTAATCATAATGGGATATTGGTCGATCCGGCCAAGATCAAGGCGGTTATGCGATGAGAGGTACCGAGATCCCCATCCGAGATCAGGAGTTTTCTGGGATTGGCCAACTACTATCGAAGATTTATCAGAGATTTCTCCAAGATTGTGGTTCCTCTCACCAGATTGACCCGGAAGGGCGTTACTTTTGTTTGGGGGCCTGAGCAGCAGGCATCATTCGAGAATCTTCGCCAGAGATTGTGCGAAGCTCCGGTGTTAGCCATTCCGGAGGGAGTGGAGGACTTTGTGGTTTATTGCGATGCATCTATCTCAGGGATGGTTGCAGTGTTGATGCAGAGGGGTCACGTGATAGCATATGCGTCGAGGCAGCTGAAGCCTTATGAGACTAGGTATCCTACCCATGATTTGGAGTTAGGGGCGGTGGTGTTCACCCTCAATATTTGGCGCCACTATCTTTATGGTGTTCGGTGTACCATATACACAGACCACAAGAGCCTGAAGTATCTCATGAAGGGTTTTGAGCATTCTAACACTCCTATGGTGTACGTGCAACCCTATAAACCTTGGATCTATGTTTTCTCTATTATACATGCAAATATTCAATATTCCAAGGTTTCAACCTAACTATCATGATAAGAAGTATATACAATACAAGTATCTAGAAGAATGACATACCTTTTGATGAAGCTTGAAGTCTTGAACCTTTAAGAGCCTAGTCCCTCAAGTGTTGCACCTCAAATGGTTTGCACAACACCAAGAACCCTTGGAATAACTTGAGAATAAGGATACTTAAGTTCACACTCATGAAATTGGTTTTTTCCATCTTTTTGTATACACACTCTAGTGCCTAGAACTCAACCCCATTTCATGAATCATAAACCTCTTTATATAGCATGGGGGGATTAGGTTTACATTCAAGTAAACCATAATACCCATGACCTTTCATTTCCATATGATCCATGGGTTAAACACTCCGTAGACTATCCATGAAAGCATAGCCCAACCTAAATCAACTTGGCCCACCATATATATACAAGAGTCCATATTTAATTAGTTCCTTTTCATCACTAAATTAATTCTTGATCAATACTAATTAAAAAAATATGATTTAATATTAATATATTAGAACTTATAATATATTAATATAAATCACTAGTGTCCTTTTTCTTATTTTGTCTATCCAATTGTTCCAATGCCATGCAACCCAAATGGATCATGCCAAATCAGGTCAAGTACATACCAATTATAGTTATGGAATTAGACACTAATCCAACAGTCACCCACTTGGATAAGTCTAAAACTATTATTGCATATGACTCCAAAACCCGACTAGCAATTGTAGCTCGTAAATCCGCTGTCGAACTCTGACCTAGTCAATGACTTGTCCATTAGATAATGGATCATATATTCCTCCATTTTAGATATCATATGGACTGAGACATGTATTATAATCATTCTCTCTGTCCATTTGTTGTTTCTCGATTTCCGATTTATGATGACTGACTAATTGAACAAATTAAATCAGTCCAGGCTTGGCCAAGCACTTAAGGATGTCATCACTAAATAATCGAGGGGCCCACATATATCGCTTTTATCCCTCCAAGGGTAAAAGGAATGGATAAACTCCGAATCATATGCTTGTTCTACTACTTGTTGAATCATACACAAAGGCATGTTTTATAACATCGAGTTACCAATGCGTTTTCGTACAATCAATGTATAACCAACTCATAGTCAACAACTTATATTTCTTGGTTTGAAGAATATAAGATACTATCGTTTCATGATCACTCGTGATAAAATCCATGAAGTGATTCAAATGAGCATGGGTTGAATCGAATACTCGAATCTCATTCCAAGAGCACTCATGAATGTTGTAGCAACTCTTGCTATGTCTAACACCTTAGACATCTACAAACCCAATTCATAACAATCTTGTATTAATACCTACTTCCAACGTATTATCGACTGTTGATGGTTTGAATAACTTAGTCATCCGGGAATAATGACCTAGTTATTTTGGAAGTCAAAACATGCAAAGTGAAACACAAGAATAATTGAATCCAATATGGTCTCAGAACTTATGAATATAAATAGAACACCTTTTATTTATCACCATATTGATTACACATTATTCATTTCACAATGTTTCAAATAAAATAATCAACTCTCTACTTGAATTAAAACAATAGTTGTCCCATGCTCCAAGCACGTACAATATGTTTATCCAAACAATAGTTATGTCATACACCAAGTATGCACACTATGTTTGTCTATGATCCTTACTTTGTGGAATAGATCAATTGAACATAATTCCAACGATTCTCATTTCACAATCCCAAATCCTTACCGTAAATGTAAGAATTCCAAATTCCATCCATTTACCGAAATCTGTTAGATTCTAAACTTATATGCACTGATCCTATTGTAATGATTACACACAAAGTCATAAAGACTTGTCAACAGACATTACAAAGTATTCCAATGGAGATCAATTCCATGGAAACGAAGTCTCATATTAAAAGTACATTCCTTTGAACATCCTTCTTGCATTAAGTTTTTTTAATCGTACACAAATTGAATAGCTTCCACCTATGGAAACATTTCCATATTCCATTTTGACTATCACTTCATAACAAGAGTTGCCTCTTTTCAGAATATGTCAATATGGTCCTTTCCAAAAATTTACACCACACTTCCAACTATCCATGAGCAACCAACATTTGGTGAACCTCATATTGTCCTCGACAATTGCTTAATCATTTTAGTCATATCCAATTCTAGACCTTTTCCCTTCTTAATGCCCTGGGCATTTGGAAAATTTAGAAAGGATGAATATTATAGCACATGCAATCGATCCTATATCTGATGCATATGGGACACAATTCGTGATGTCTCACATAAAGACATGATACTAGACTAGTCTTTTGTTATAATATTTCTATTTCTATTTGCCATGTTCTCATAATTCTGATTATGAAAAGGGATGTCGTAATCATAATCGAATTTTAGGACGTAAATAATGTCCCCATATATAGAATTTCCTTATGTTGAACCATTCCAACATAACATTCATATATATATATATATATATATATATATATATATATATATACACTTGACTAAATTTGATTAAAACCTCACGATCTAAGCTTTTAGATTTGAAATGAAGTATAATTTCCTCTCCCTTAATTATAGCAAAACAACTTTTCCCAATTGAATCTTTTGTTTTCTATAATTAACCTTGCTAACTTGCAACACTTATTATAATTATCATGCTCCTACTATCATGATGATTATTAGCATAACACTTATGCTCCCACTAGCTTTGACATGTACTCAGAAATCAGTTGGACTTCTAGAAATCAATACTTTATTGACTATCTTACCAAAGTTCAGATTTCCGATATGAGATGTTTTGATAAAACTTTATCAAAATCATACACCTTTCCTAAGATAGCTCACATGTGTGTCTAAACAATTTTAGAACTATGAAAAGGGATGTCGTAATCATAGTCTCAATTGTTTAGACCTTTGTCATTTCTCACAAGTCAATGTTAGTGTGGCGGTTAACCACACACGCTCCACTAACGATTTTGAGAATGCAAATATGACAATTGCTATCTACTTAAAATCTACTTAGTGAAAGCGTTTCCTCACCATCATTTTCATGAATCAAAGAGAAACCTTACGACACTTAGATTTTATGGTGTATTTGTTCCTATCCATGTGAATTTGTCATAACCACAAGAGGAGGTTAGTGAGAGATCCAAACTCTTATGGACTGAACTTGTGCAATCTTAACTTCTTGCCACTTGGCAGCACAAGGGCCTACCATTGCTTCTAGGTAGTTATGAAGACAGTTGAGAACATGTATAACTTAGATGTATAGTCAACTTTAACCGAAATGGGCACATAAATAAGAATATGTCAACATGATAGGTTACAAACCTCAAGTCATGCACTAGTGATAAACTACAGTTTTTTTTTATTCTTGATTAGTTCTTGAAACTTTTTCAAGATCTTTTATACTCCCACTGTCCTCTTGACATATAAGACTCTCTTGCAAGAATCATTCATTGACAAACAAATATTCAAGAGATAATGTTGATTCTTATCAAGTCAACACTCCACACAATTGGCCTTAGTTGGTCTTTGTTTTATCAAAAACATCACAATTTACCAATTTCAAATGTACAAGAGTAGAACACATTTTACTCTTACATATGACAAGTGTTATAAACCTTCTTTAAGATATGTCACTCAAGTTACAATCTTGGAGTATGACTCTAAGAATTGTTTTGGAATGAAGTATGACTTATCTTTTTTATTTAACCAATTCAACAATTTAAGATTCCTATTCTTAGTCAAAAAAATGCAATAAGATGTCCTTAGAGGATTAATTGTGATATGGTTTCTTAATCACTAAAATAATCACAAAAGAAGATACTCAAGTAGTCTCCTATCTTTTCAGATTGGAGAAACTTTTATCTTTCTGCCTAATTTGATTCTTCTTGTTCGTTCTACCTTACATTGAAACTTTTCCAATGTTTCAGAATTACACTTAAACTTGTAAGTATAACCATATTCACTAAACTTTAGTAAATCATGACGAATAGCCTTATCGATCTTTGTGGTGGACTTGACTAGCTCACAACCAAGTGTACCCGATCTCCTAGTCCTTCACTTGACTCACATGTACATGTGCATAAGGAATTAGTCTTAATTTTCCAAAGATGAAAATTCCCATTCATCATACAATACAAGTTGCATCATTCCAAGTTTCTATCCAACTAAAACTTTGGAGATGAGAATCTTTCCTTATTTGGTAAATTATGACACTACCACAAACGAAAGAATCAAATTCATTTTCCAATATTGATATCAATGGAATCATATAAACAACAATTTTCACAAATACCATTGTAAGGATATTTAAAATAAATAAATAAAAACTTTATTTTTTTAAAAAACTTGCGGAAAAACTTATCCTTACAATGCAAATGCATATGAAAAACTATGTTGTTATTTATTCCTAAGCAATCATTCACAACTCTTTAAGCAACAACTCAAAATTTTGATCATCGAACCATGCAATCGAAATCCATCTCTTCACGATCAGAATCAGCTTACTCTTCCTATAAGCCTCCTCTTTTGTTTGATTCTTAAAACATCAACATGTGACCTAGTCACATCATGTAATAAGAATCTCCAAGTAGGAACTTAATAGAGTTAGATAGTTGACTTTACCCGAAGCATAGTCAAACACTTTGACTTTACCATCCTTATGTCTTTCAGGTAAATAAGGCAGCTTCGCAACCAATGTCCCTTCCTTTGGCAATAGAAACATATGGACTCTTTAGTAATGGTACACCGGACTCTCTCAGACTTAGCCTTTCTCTTTACCATTTGGTCAACCAGGTTGACTATGGTCAATCCCTTTCCATTGAGAAGAGAAAGCTTTTTTGGATTACCAATGTTACCATTGTCAATGTCCATGGAAGTTTGGGAAGTCTGTCTTCCAACAAAATTTGCTTTATTAGTGCTACAAATCATTGCTGATTCAGCAGCATCAAGCAAATAGGTAAGATCATTAAGGGTCATGTCATAGTCTGTTACATAGTAGTCCCAAAGAACTCACTATGTGACTAGAATGTGATTGAAGAACCTAGTCAACAACCAACTTCCTCAAGACTTTGACACCTAACTCTCCCGGCTTGTCAATATGTGACTTCATCTCCAAGATGTGAGTCCACATAGACTTTGCTTGCCAATAGGGCTTGAGTGACCTTGAACTTTTCAAGAACTTGTGGGTTAAGGAGAATAATTGGAGGAGGTGGAGGAAGTGAAGTATGATTTCCATGTGCCAACCACGGAACATCATCTTCATTAGGAAAACTTGTTCCAAGAGATTTGGGAAGATCATGGATGTCTAAACCAGACATCTACAATGGGAGAAATTCAAGTAAGTTGATTTAAGCCCTTAATATAACACCCAATATGAAATATTAAGGCTAGGAACCAACACAATATTTTATAACTTGGAAGAGGGATGCCGTAATCCAAGCTACAAAATATTTGAAGGTAGGTGAATGACGATTCACCAATTTCCACCATGAAAAACGAAATGAGAATTAGCTTTTAATTGGTTTTGAAACTCCTAAATCTTTTGAGATTCATTGAACTTTTCAATGGCATGTTTAAATCTCGATTGTGTCGTCTCAAGTTTGTGACTAGGATGCCGAGGATCACAAACAATGTGTGAATAACCATGCAAATATACTTGGTACCCTTAATATTTATCACTTAATTGATGTGCGGTTAACCACACACGCTCCACCGATCCTATGATAAACATTAAGTTACCCTTTGCCAACCTTGTTAAATCCAAGTTAGTGTGTCGGTTAACCACACACGCTCCACTAACGACTTAAGCAAAGTGCAAAGTGTAATTTCATGGGTTAGCAACAAATTCACATTTCCTAAGTAACTAATATTGGGAATTTTAAGAGTTTAGTTACTTAATATTTATCATTATACTTTTAATGAAAGGAGAATTAGAGTCCTGTCAAACCCGTTTGGCTAACGACCCTCCACCAATCAAGGAAGCGGTGGGTGAGAGTGGACACCCATTAAACTACCATTTTATAGGCAGTAACCTTATACCCCCCCTTATAGACCGGCTTCGTGAATGAGGCCTACTAACGGTAAGATTGACTTTGTTCTTATACATATATATATATATATATATATATATATATATATATATATATATAACTATTAACTATTAATATTATAATAGTATAAGGGTTGAATTTTAACTTTTAAAATTCTAAGGGTTTAACTTGGAATTAAAGTATTCATGAAGAGAAACCTTACAAATTCCAAAACTTGAGGGCAAGTTTTGAACAATTCAAAAAACTTTTCAATTCCATAACTTATGAGTTTAAAGTAGTTTTAATGGAAAAACTCTTCAAGTTCCATAACTTGAGGACAAGTTATGGAAGACTTTAAAGCATTAAAAAAAATGAGACTCTTCATTTTTATAACTTATGGAAATCTTATGAGTTTTTAAAAATCATAACTGTGACTTTTCATATAACTTGAGGACAAGTTACAAAAACACATATTATGAACAACATTTAGATCAATTTGGATTGAAAACAGATTATCACATATTTTTTCTATTAATCTAAACTAACTCATAAGAACAAGATAATTCAAATCAAACAAATTTCATGAAATTCGCCTAACCATTAAACTAATACAAAACATGAATCTATTGACAATTATATTTAAAATTGGATTAGCATGAACATTACCACATCAAAAACAGGTTTACAAGTTCAAACACAGCTTAGGGTAATGTTCCTAGTCCAATTCCAGCCAAAAAACACGAATATATGTTGTCAGGGGGTCCAACTCGTCGAGTGCATGAACCAACTCGATGAGTTGGATGAATTTGCACATGGACTCGTCGAGTCCCCTGTCCAAACAGCAAAAAATTAGATTTTCAGCTATTTGCATGTATAAGAACCCTTGGAATAACTTGACAATAAGGATACTTAGGTTTCCACTCATGAAATTGGTTTTTTCCCTCTTTGTGTATACACACTCTAGTGCCTAGCACTCAACCCCATTTCATGAACCATAAACCTCTTTATATAGTGTAGAGGATTAGGGTTACATTCCTGTAAACCATAATACCCATGACCTTTCATTTCCATAGGATCCATGTGTTAATTACTCCATGGACTATCCATGAAAGCTTAGCCTAACCTAAATGAACTTGGCCCACCATATATATACAAGAGTCCATATTTAATAAGTTCATTTTGATCACTAAATTAATTCAAAATTAATTCTTGATCAACACTAATTAAATAATATGATTTCATATTAATATATTAAAACTTGTAATATATTAATATAAATCACTAGTATCCTTTTTCTCATTTTGTCTATCCAATTGTTCTGATGTCATGCAACCCAAATGGACCATTAACACCAAATTGTCGAGGGCCACGCGAGGTGTCGACGCGATTTGGGTGATTGCGGACCGATTGACGAAGAGCGCTCACTTCCTTGCTATTAGTGAGAGTTCTTTTGCAAAGAGACTGGCCGAGATATATGTAAGAGAGGTGGTAGCTTGACATGGAGTGCCAACATCGATAGTGTCAGATCGGGATGTGCACTTTACTTCCAGGTTCTGGAAGAAGTTTCATGAGGAGTTGGGTACGTAATTGCGCTTCAGTACAACCTACCACCCACAGACAGACGGGCAGAGTGAGTGGACGATTCAGACCCTCGAGGACATGCTTTAATCATGTGTTATGAACTTTAGTGGAAGTTAGGACACATATATGCCCTTGGCTGAGTTTTCATACAACAACATCCACCATTCCAGTATTGGTATGCCTACTTTTGAGATTCTATATGGGAGGAGGTGTCAGACGCCTATATGTTGGGGAGATGTGGGGCAGCGAGCGATGGGTAGTACTGAGATAGTGCTCACGACGACTGAGCAGATGCAGCAGGTCAGACAGAGGTTACTGACGGCCCAGAGTTACCAGAAGAGTTATGTAGACAGGGGACGATCTGAGCTTGAGTTTCAGGTTGGAGATTTTGTCCTCCTGAGGGTATCCCCGTGGAAAGGGGTGATCCGATTCAGAAAGAGGGGAAAGCTGGGGCCCCGATATATCAGTCCTTTCAGGGTGACCGCCATAGTGGGTAAGGTAGCATACCGTTTGGAGGTACCTGCGAAGTTGAGTCAGATTCATAACACCTTCCACGTGTCCCAGTTGAGGAAATGTGTAGCCGATGAGACGACAGTGGTACCCCTAGAGGATATTCAAGTGGATGCGAGCCTGAATTACATTGAGAGCCCGATCGTGATTTTGGATCGAAAAGTGTAGGTTCTAAGGAACAAAGAGGTGCCTCTGGTTCAGGTCCAACGGCAACATCGGAGAGGGTCCGAGGTCACTTGGGAACCGGAGTCTGAGATGCGGGAGAAGTATCCGGAGTTATTCTCGGAGCATGACTTCGAGGACGAAGTCTATTTGTAGCACCTGGTTCCTAGTATGTGAAATTTATCTAAGTGTTTTGCATTTTTAGCCTTGGACTCGGCGAGTTGTAGGCCCGACTCGCTAAGTAGAGACGGGATATGGAACACGTTTAAGTTGGCGACTCGGCAAGTCCATATTCTGGACTCGGCAAGTCCCCGTTGTCTAGTGAAACCCTAATTCCAAGGGTTTGCACCCTATTTAAACCAACCTTATGCGCCCCAAACTCACCCCCTTCACCCTCAGAGCCCTCTATATCGTTCTAACATCGTTCCTTCTGAGATTGAAGTGCTTGGTGCGATTTCTTGAAGACTTTGAGATAGAAAGGAGAGTAGATCAAGAGGAGAGGAAGGAGGCCAGACATCTTGGTGTTATTTCAGAGATTTCCTTGAGGTATAACTCAGTTTCCCTCTGTTTTCATGCTTATAGTCCCTTAGAGCTCCATTAAAGTCCTTCTTGAGCTATTTCCAAGCTTGGATATGAATTAGGGTCTGTGATAAGCTGATTAACCTTTAGATCTAGGCATGATTGAGCTCCAGGAGCTCGGATCCACTGCATTTATGAATCCATATTACATGAAAGCCCTAGATCTACTCTTTTAGTGCATTTTGAGCCCTAAAACCTTCATTGTTGTTTATTTACACGTAAACTTTGAAACTTTACGTGTTAATCAAGCCCTAAGAACCCAGATCTACGTATGGAATGAGCTGGATCCAAGCAAAATCGAGTATATAGTAGTTGCATGTGGTAGACTCGGCGAGTCGTTCATCGGACTCGACGAGTCAAGTCGCAAGTCCCCGAGTTTTCCCCTTTTTCGTGTTTGATGAGTGGAGTAGTGAGTCATGGGGTGTGACTCAGTGGGTCGGAAGCCAGCATCACTCATGAAGGAACTCGACGAGTCAATGCCCTGACTCGGCGAGTTCAAGGCAATCTGTAACACCCCAAAGTTTGGAAAGTCAAGAAAAGAAAGAAGACCTCAATTTTAAGGAGAGACTCGGCGAGTCCATGGAGGGACTCGGCGAGTCCGAGCGGGATCCGGGTCAAGGTGTGAGCGACCGACTCGGCGAGTCGGCCAAGGAGACTCGACGAGTTGGGTCTGATCGAGGAAAACCCTAAATCCGGGACTTGGAGCCTATTTAAGCATCTCATTCTCTTTCCTAGGGTTCCTTTACTGCCTCTCTACCCCAGAACACCAAACCCTAGCCACCATATCCGTTTTTGAGCTAGATCTTGCCTTGAAGAATGCACTAAAGCTTGGATGAGGAAGAAAGACCTTGGAGGTGCAAGAAGGGACTGTAGATCTGGGATTGTGGAGTCATTTCAAACCAATTGGAGGTAATAAGCTGTTGCTTGGACTCCCTTTGCATCTAGATCTATTCTTATGTGTGAGTTTTGGTCACTGTTGGTATGATATGTAACCAATTCGAGTTGGAGGTTCAGATCTGAGATTGCTACCTCAGATCCATGTTGGTTTTGGTCTTGAATCCCCTAAAGTATCAGCCCTTGGTATGTTGAAGAAGTATGTTTGCCATAAACCCTAGTTTAGTGTGTATTGAGCATAGATCTCTCAATCTACACGTAAAGTTTGCCACTTTACGTGGGGAATAGGCCTTAGAAGTATGGATCTATGAGTTGGAAGTTCTGTTTGGCTCGAAAAGCCACTGCATGGATTAAGGACTGAATAGACTCGGCGAGTCCTTCGAGTGGACACGGCGAGTAGCTTGAAGATGAGGAGGAACTCGACGAGTAGGATGAACAGCTCGTCGAGTCGGTTGAAGTTAGGCATGGACTCGGCGAGTTGGGCGAGCAACTCGACGAGTTGGTTGAAGATTGTCTTGGACTCGGCGAGTCTGTTCTTGGACTCGGCGAGTCAGATCGCGAAACCCTAAACCCTTTGAGTTGAGACTCGAATCAGTGAGTCGGGTGGTGACTCAGCGAGTTGGTCAGGACAGGACTTGGAACTAGTTGGACTCGGCGAGTCATGGACTGACTCGGCGAGTCGGGTCGCGAATAAGAAAGACCCTGAGCTTATGAACTCGGCGAGTCTTTAGGAAGACTCGGCGAGTAGGGTTGACCTGGAAGGTTGACTTTGACCAGAGTTGACTTAGTTGACTGTCAGACTAAGTGTTATATGTATATTGATAGCTCGGAGAGCTAGAGGAGCAGCGGTTCAGGGGATTGTCGAGTAGCAGCCAGAGGTTTATCAGCAGGGCTCAGCAGTTCAGGTGAGTTTCCTTCCAGTAGGAACGGGTCTAAGGCCACAATGCCGGCCCGTTTAGCTAGCAGTAGTATCCGGATTTTGATCCGATGCAGTAGTTAGCATGTTTGATGTCTTCGTGGCTCAGACAGGATTTATGTGTGTTCATGCTAGTGATATGTTTATGCTATGTTCAGTCAGCTTCGGACTTCGGTCCGATGTAGGGGACAAGGTCCCAGTCAGCTTCGGACTTCGGTCCGATGTCAGCTTCGGACTTCGGTCCGATGGAGGGGGCAAGGCCCCAGTCAGTTAGCTTCGGACTTCGGTCCGATGGAGGGGACAAGGTCCCAGTCAGTTAGCTTCGGACTCCGGTCCGATGGAGGGGGCAAGGCCCCAGTCAGTTAGCTTCGGACTTTGGTCCGATGTCAGCTTCGGACTTTGGTTCGATGGAGGGGGCAAGGCCCCAGTATGTGCTTGATATGTTATTGTATGGTATGTGGTAGATTGGGGGAGCTCACTAAGCTTCGTGCTTACGGTTTTCAGTTTTGGTTTCAGGTACTCGGATTTCAAAAGAGGAGCTCGGGAAGATTGCAGAGCACACACCATAGTCAGTAGCCTGGGAATGTTTGACTCTGATAATGATATTATGTTTTGAATTTAATACTCGAAAGTTATGTTTGATTTATGATACGTTTTATAAGTCCAGTTTTAGTAATGTTTTTAAAGAAATTTTTGGGTCGTATTTTTGGGTCGTTTCAAGTTAAGGTCCCAGTCAGTTAGCTTCGGACTCCGGTCCGATGGAGGGGGCAAGGCCCCAGTCAGTTAGCTTCGGACTTCGGTCCGACGTCAGCTTCGGACTTCGGTTCGATGGAGGGGGCAAGGCCCCAGTATGTGCTTGATATGTTATTGTATGGTATGTGGTAGATTGGGGGAGCTCACTAAGCTTCGTGCTTACGGTTTTCAGTTTTGGTTTCAGGTACTCGGTTTTCAAAAGAGGAGCTCGGGAAGATTGCAGAGCACACACCATAGTCAGTAGCCTGGGAATGTTTGACTCTGATAATGATATTATGTTTTGAATTTAATACTCGAAAGTTATGTTTGATTTATGATACGTTTTATAAGTCCAGTTTTAGTAATGTTTTTAAAGAAATTTTTGGGTCGTATTTTTGGGTCGTTTCAAGTTGGTATCAGAGCCTTGGTTTGAGGGATTCGGGCGCACTCCTGAGTGTGTCTGAACTCAAACTAAGGAAGTGGTATATAGTTTTCAAAGGAAAAATCGTAATTACAAAAGAATTTTGAGAAAAGAAAACAATTTTAGAAAAAGCAAAAAGAGTTTTGAAAAGAGAAAAGGGTGTGGTGCATGCAATCAGCCGAGCTCAAGTAAGTACTCCCAATTTACACATACAAGTTATATTATGATTATCAGTATCAGTTTCAGTATCAGTTTCAGTTTCAGTTTCAGTTCCAGCTTCAGTAGAACAGCATGCTAGAATAGGACTAAGGATCTAGGATGATGCCTTATGTGCCTGCTTTATGTGTTCAGCTTTATGAGAATTGCATGCTAGTATTGAGTAGACAGCAGTAGGATAGCCTGTTTAGGTTATGCCTGGTAGCGCGAGCTTAGCATTGTATGCTAGTGTAGTTTCCTGTTATGAGAATAGTTTTGCCTGAGTACGTTTCCTTTATCTGAATGCTGCTTGCTTTGTGCTTTGTGGGACTCTGAGTGATGGGAGTTAGCCATTAGGTGAATACATCACATCACATATGATCAGGGTTGAATAATCTCAGAGTGCTGGATTTGGCCCTACTGCGCAGCTCTTGTCTGAGTCCAACCGTTGTAGGGACGAGTCTTTTACTTGAAGGATTATCTGAGCCTCGTCACATGTGATGGTATTTAGGTGGTGACTAATTGGCATTACTAGGAGGCCTTCAACAGCTGAGGACTGTTTGGGTAGAGTCAGAGGTTCCCTAGGGCAAGCCTAGGATGAGAGTAGCAGAGATCAGTAGAAGAGTAAAGGGGACTTGGTGGAGTTGAGGTAACTCTTGAGGAAAGTACGGATAGATGTGGAAGGTAGTAGGGGCCCATACTACTGAAAGCAGAGGATCCGTACTCAATTCAAGAGGGGCCGAGGCAAAACCAAGGAACTAGTAGAGTATGTGAGAGATCCCTCAGCAGTAGTGTGTAAATTGATCAGGAATTGTTATATTTTCAGCATGGTGACGTTACGCGAGATACCAGTTAGCAGTTCAGGTGTCGATGAGGGGTCTGGCTCGGGCTTCAGAGCCGGGCAGCTTGATGATCAGATGAGGGATTTCATTTCCGCAGAGATTATACGCAACATCATTGATCAGACTCCAGTGATTTTCGGTTCAGTTAGAGAGGCCATTGTGGAGCTCATGGACAGTCATCTTGAGGCCTTTAAGGCCGGGTTAGATTCAGGACAGATTGGGGCTCGTCTAGGTCCCGAATCTTATGGAGTTCAGGGATCCATCAGGGAGGGAGATCCCATTTCTAGTTCCTGCCATCAGGGGGTAGGGGTGAGTGGGGCATTCTGTCTCCAAGAGAGACCATTGTATGATTGGATAGTTGAGGAAGTATCGCGAGCCATTCGCGAGGATCTGCCCGACATGGTCGTGAGGATCACTGACAGATTGATAGCGAGGCTTCAGGATCAGACATCTGTTGTTCAGTCAGCAGGCGTTGCCGTTGGGGTAACGCAGGAGCGAGAGTCGGGCAGGGAGTCGGAAGGGAAGAGGAAAATGGATGAGACTCAGGTAGCCACAGGTTCGGGTAAGAGGCTCAAGGGTTCAGATTTGAGGACGAGGAACTATCAGAGCCGCAGTCGATGCGGGAAGTGCGGGAGGACGCACATGGGTGTGTGTAGGCGTAGAAGTGGTGGCGATGCTGGGTGTTTCAAGTGCGGCCAGATTGGTCGTTTTAGCAGAGAATGTGTTGTTACCATCGCCCAGGGACTTGATCCGTTATGTTTCCATTACAGTCAGAGGGGCCACAAGAAGGCCCACTGTCCGAGTTTGTATCCAGCAGGGCAGGTGCCAGCTCCTGCCCTTGGGACTTCAAGTACCGCCAGCAGTTGTCGAGGCCGGGCAAGGGTGCCTACGGCTCAGAGCCGAGTTTTCCAGTAGATTTCAGCAGGAATTCGAACAGCGTTGAGTAATGAAGGTACGTAACTTTTGCTTTTCTGTCAGCTTATGTCATGGTTATATGGTTATGGTTCTGCATCAATTTGTGGTATAAGTGTTGTGTTATAGTGTGGCTTGCTTGTGATTATGTTATATGCCATTTGCATACCTCGGATAATTGGTTGGTAGTTAGGGGATGTGCTCTTATGGAGAAGGTTTCGGAGGATGCAGTAACTGTAGCATGGTTGGGAGAGATTTGATTCGTTTCGCTAGTTCGGAGTGGTTAGTGATTTGGATGGATCGGTCAAATTCCTACCTGGCGGGCTTGGGTTCCCCAGTAGATGTTTTGGAATGGTAGTGAAGATCAGGATCTCTTTTGAGTGTGAAGCAGCAAGGGGTAAGCAGGATCGAAGTGGGGGAGAACCCTCCGGGTATACATGGATAAGAGTCACGTAGACCCAGAATGAGTGCGCAGCCTCTGAGAAGAAAT
Source organism: Lactuca serriola (assembly GCF_051521515.1). Classification (NCBI taxonomy): domain Eukaryota; kingdom Viridiplantae; phylum Streptophyta; class Magnoliopsida; order Asterales; family Asteraceae; genus Lactuca; species Lactuca serriola. The sequence goes on from NC_136410.1 coordinate 49,197,369, forward strand.
GGTAGTAGCACAGTGATGGATGGATTGAGAAGTTCAGAATTGGGAGTTCGAGAACTTTTCCCAGCGGTTAGTTCCTGTAATCGAGATGGTTAGAAGCTGGTTGGGAATCCAGGATTGGAGGACCACCTGTCGGACTCAAGTGAGTCGGAATGAGGATCCTGAGAACGGGTAACAAGAGATGTTTTCGTATTAGTAGCCAGTGTCTGAGGCAGCATGCAGGTTGCATAGATTCAGGAGTTGGGAGGTTGGAAACTTCCCAACAATAGCTTCTTGTATCCGGATTAGTAGACGGTTGGTTTGGGAACCAAGCCGAAGAATTCCTCGACGAAGCGCTAAGTATATCAAGGATATAAGATGTCAAGGATGATGCAGAATTCAAAGACTGAGGGCTGGTTTGAGAAATCGGGATGAGGAATCCCTAGCGGGACTAGGGATAGTCAGGATGTCCTCGGGATAGAGTAGTAGTAGTGTTGTAAGTCTGCGCGGGTAGCCGTAGCATTCACTAGCAGTCAGATAGTAGTAGTAGTGTTGTAAGTCTGCGGGGGTAGCCGTAGCATTCACTAGCAGTCAGATAGTAGTAGTAGTGTTGTAAGTCTGCGGGGGGTAGCCGTAGCATTCACTAGCGGTCAGATAGTAGTAGTAGTGTTGTAAGTCTATGGGGGTAGCTGTAGCATTCACTAGCAGTCAGATAGTAGTAGTGGTGTTGTAAGTCTGCGGGGGTAGCCGTAGCATTCACTAGTAGCCAGATAGTACTAGAGAGTTGTAAGTCCGCGAGCGTAGTCGCAGCCTTTATCAAATTGGTAGGTGGCATGAGCGCGTGTTGGACGCGGGAAAGTAGTAGTACCCACCAGTTCTAGTGCAGCAGCGAGGATATGGGAATCCACGGGTTAGATTTCGGATTTCCCAAATGGTTCAGTTATGGCTAAGTCAGCAATTTTGGCTATAGACCGTTACATCAATTATGAGATCAGAGTAGCAGTGGACCGTTGGGGTTCGGGTATGTTAAGGGCTACCGTCAGTCTGGGAGCCATCATGTTGTTAGTCGTGGAATTGATGATGTCAGGATGTGACGTATGGACCCGATTGGTTGGATCGGAAAATTGTTAGAGCCGCAGTGATAGGATAACTAGTGGAAACGAGCTCCAGAGAAAGATTTTGTTTAGAAGTCATGGGAACGACTGAGTGAGGAGTCCTTCGACTCTACGGTTGAGCTGGAACTCAGTATTTCAGTCACATCAGTGTTTCAAGGCGTTCAGCGTTTCAGTCGGTTCAGTGTTTCAGGCAGCTCAGTGTTTCAGCCAGTTTAGTGTTTCAGGCCGTTCAGCGTTTCAGTCGGTTCAGCGTTTCAGGCAGCTTAGAGTTTCAGGCAGCTTAGAGTTTCAGGCATGTTCAGTACTGCAGGCAGTTCACTGTTTGGAAGGTTTCAAAGTTTTGGGACCGTATTCGTATTTGTGTTGGAATGCAAGTGCTAACGGTATAGTTGGTTGATTTGGAAATGGCAAGTCCCTCTCAGCAGGATCAGTTGAGCCTTTTGCCGAGTATAAGTGATCTGTAAGGATAGCTAGGCAGGTAGCTTTTCATTCAGGAGGGAAGGCTCGAGTTAGTAGGAGATGAGTAATCAGGTGGGATAAAAGCGAGCTGGTTCTAGCAGCATCGTTTCAGTATGAGCGGCAGAATGGATAGAACAGTTATAGATAGTCGATGTATCTTCAGGAGTCACTGGAAGAGACTAGGAGTTTGCGATGGAGTGTAGTGACCGGTGGGAGTCCGGTAACTCAGATATCGGGAGATTGGTTAGACCAGAATAGTCTCAGTGCATCCGGTAGGCGGATGGGAGGCAGCAAGATTTTCAGTCGGAGGAAGTAACGTTGAGGAAATTATGGAAAAGAGAAGGAGCCAGTATGTTCCAACGGTAATGATCGGCATGGTGAGTGGCTGGAGTGTCGGACAGAAGGGTGTTAGTTTTCCAGATAGAGAGTTGGGGGCAGTTCGCAGGACAGTTGGTCATAGCAAACTTCGAGGATGAAGTTTAGTTTAAGTGAGGGAGAGTTGTAACACCCCAAAGTTTGGAAAGTCAAGAAAAGAAAGAAGACCTCAATTTTAAGGACAGACTCGGCGAGTCCATGGAGGGACTCGGCGAGTCCGAGCGGGATCCGGGTCGAGGTGTGAGCGACCGACTCGGCGAGTCGGCCAAGGAGACTCGACGAGTTGGGTCTGATCGAGGAAAACCCTAAATCCGGGACTTGGAGCCTATTTAAGCGTCTCATTCTCTTTCCTAGGGTTCCTTTACTGCCTCTCTACCCCAGAACACCAAACCCTAGCCGCCATATCCGTTTTTGAGCTAGATCTTGCCTTGAAGAATGCACTAAAGCTTGGATGAGGAAGAAAGACCTTGGAGGTGCAAGAAGGGACTGTAGATCTGGGATTGTGGAGTCATTTCAAACCAATTGGAGGTAATAAGTTGTTGCTTGGACTCCCTTTGCATCTAGATCTATTCTTATGTGTGAGTTTTGGTCACTGTTGGTATGATATGTAACCAATTCGAGTTGGAGGTTCAGATCTGAGATTGCTACCTCAGATCCATGTTGGTTTTGGTCTTGAATCCCCTAAAGTATCAGCCCTTGGTATGTTGAAGAAGTATGTTTGCCATAAACCCTAGTTTAGTGTGTATTGAGCATAGATCTCTCAATCTACACGTAAAGTTTGCCACTTTACGTGGGGAATAGGCCCTAGAAGTATGGATCTATGAGTTGGAAGTTCTGTTTGGCTCGAAAAGCCACTGCATGGATTAAGGACTGAATAGACTCGGCGAGTCCTTCGAGTGGACTCGGCGAGTAGCTTGAAGATGAGGAGGAACTCGACGAGTAGGATGAACAGCTCGTCGAGTCGGTTGAAGTTAGGCATGGACTCGGCGAGTTGGGCGAGCAACTCGACGAGTTGGTTGAAGATTGTCTTGGACTCGGCGAGTCTGTTCTTGGACTCGGCGAGTCAGATCGCGAAACCCTAAACCCTTTGAGTTGAGACTCGAATCAGTGAGTCGGGTGGTGACTCAGCGAGTTGGTCAGGACAGGACTTGGAACTAGTTGGACTCGGCGAGTCATGGACTGACTCGGCGAGTCGGGTCGCGAATAAGAAAGACCCTGAGCTTATGAACTCGGCGAGTCTTTAGGAAGACTCGGCGAGTAGGGTTGACCTGGAAGGTTGACTTTGACCAGAGTTGACTTAGTTGACTGTCAGACTAAGTGTTATATGTATATTGATAGCTCGGAGAGCTAGAGGAGCAGCGGTTCAGGGGATTGTCGAGTAGCAGCCAGAGGTTTATCAGCAGGGCTCAGCAGTTCAGGTGAGTTTCCTTCCAGTAGGAACGGGTCTAAGGCCACAATGCCGGCCCGTTTAGCTAGCAGTAGTATCCAGATTTTGATCTGATGCAGTAGTTAGCATGTTTGATGCCTTCGTGGCTCAGACAGGATTTATGTGTGTTCATGCTAGTGATATGTTGATGCTATGTTCAGTCAGCTTCGGACTTCGGTCCGATGTCAGCTTCGGACTTCGGTCCAATGTAGGGGACAAGGTCCCAGTCAGCTTCGGACTTCGGTCCGATGTCAGCTTTGGACTTCGGTCCGATGGAGGGGGCAAGGCCCCAGTCAGTCAGCTTCGGACTTCGGTCCGATGGAGGGGACAAGGTCCCAGTCAGTTAGCTTCGGACTCCGGTCCGATGGAGGGGGCAAGGCCCCAGTCAGTTAGCTTCGGACTTCGGTCTGATGTCAGCTTTGGACTTCGGTTCGATGGAGGGGGCAAGGCCCCAGTATGTGCTTGATATGTTATTGTATGGTATGTGGTAGATTGGGGGAGCTCACTAAGCTTCGTGCTTACGGTTTTCAGTTTTGGTTTCAGGTACTCGGTTTTCAAAAGAGGAGCTCGGGAAGATTGCAGAGCACACACCATAGTCAGTAGCCTGGGAATGTTTGACTCTGATAATGATATTATGTTTTGAATTTAATACTCGAAAGTTATGTTTGATTTATGATACGTTTTATAAGTCCAGTTTTAGTAATGTTTTTAAAGAAATTTTTGGGTCGTATTTTTGGGTCGTTTCACAATCTTCTTGTCTCAAGAACAGACTCGGCGAGTTGTTCATACAACTCTGCGAGTCTCAGCATAGAATGTTCTGCGGATGAAGATGAACTCAACGAGTTGTTGATACAACTCGGCGAGTAGAATGAAGGACTATTGGACATCGGTTTAGAAGGAAAACTCGTCGATTCAATGCCTAACTCGACGAGTAGAGACGGGATTATTGTCAATCGAATGGTTAGGGACTCGACGAGTTGGCGAGCCAACTCAGCGAGTCGGGTCAACTGGAAGTTGACTTTGACTTTGACTCTTGGTTTGGTTAGGGGTAAATGGTCATTTTACCCTGAGGTCGGTTAGCAGTATTTGACTGAGTGTTTTGTGGGAATTATAGCCGGAGGATTTCCGGGGCAGCAGCAGCAGAAGACAATCAGTTCCCACGCAGACCAGCAACTACTTTGAGGTGAGTTACCTTCCAGTAGCGGTGGGTCTATGGCACAATGCCGGCCCACCAGTAGGAGTTGTATGATAGATGATTGTCTTTGTGATATTTATATAGGGTTGCTACTACCTGTGATATGTTTATGTGCTAGTATGATATGATGCTATGTGCTAGTGACAGTAGAGGGAGATAATCCCCAGATTACCGGTCGATAGGGCCGAAGGGGCGGTCATGCCCAGCCATGCTAGATATATTATGTGATATGTGTTATGTGGTAGTAGTAGGGGTGAAATAGTCCCCAATATCCGGTCGAGAGGACCGAAGGGGAGACCAGCACCCAGATATGCTAGTCAGTATCTAGTCAAGAGGACCGAAGGGGAGACCAACACCCAGATATGCTAGTCGGTATCCGGTCGAGAAGACCGAAGGGGAGGCCAGCACCCAGATATGCTAGCCAGTATCCGGTCGAGAGGACCGAAGGGGTAGGTCGGGCACCCAGATATGCCTGACAATATATGTGTGTTATCTGGTTATATGGTATGTGGTACAGTGGGGGAACTCACTAAGCTTTGAGCTTATAATTTTCATTTTTGGTTTCAGGTACCTCTTCTTCGAAGGGGAAGGAGTTGGCGCGGTAGCGGCATATCACATACATAGTTTGTATTCCGCAATATGAGATCTTCCAGGGGTTTTGTACTCTGACATTATTATGTTTTATAAAATGTTTTTCCAGACACGCGATATCTTTTATGGAATGATATGTTAGGTGAATGTTTTATTTCTAATGTTTTGCTAAGTATATGTTTTAAAAATGAAATTATTGGCTCGTATTTTTAGGACGTTACACTGATCCTAGTGGGGGAGAATTGTAACATCCCGGCTCCCAAGTATATTATTTATTTATATATTTATTCATTTTGAGGACCACTGAGCAACTCGACAAGTTGGTGTCACAACTCGTCGACTCGGGTCGCGTGTGGCCACGTAGGATTAATGGCCTGCTCGACGAGTCTGAGAGTCGACTCGCCGAGTAGAAGCTGAGTGATGAAACCCTAAATCCACGGGTTTGGGACCTATTTAAGGGCACTTATAGCCTCATTTGTATCTCATCAGCTGCCCAACTTCACTGAGAGAAAACCCTAATCGGCCATTGAGCTAAGAGTGAGTATTTGAGCTAACCGTGAGTGTTCGGTGCATCTTTTGAAGAAAAGGGAAGGATTCCAAGCCAAGGGATGAGAATGGGCTGTTAGATCCGTGGTTATTCCATCAAAGAGCTTCTGTGGAAGGTAAAAGTTTACACTTTTCTCATGTTATTGGGTAGATCTCATGATTTTGGAGTTAGGGCTTTTTCCATCTAATATTGGGACTTTGAGGGTATTGAGTTCATATGGAGGTTTGGACTTCAAATCTGGACCTTGTGAAGTCCCTAGAGTCCAAAGGTCCCTGCTTTATTCAGCCTTAATAGAGCTCTTGAGTGAAAAAAAAACCCTTATTAGAGCATGTTCTTGGCATTTCAAGCCCAAAGTGCCATGCATGGACGTAAATCTTGTGGCTTTACGTGAACAACGAGCCTTTACATTTATATTTAGAGTTTGGGAAGGTTCCCTGCCTTGAAATCGTCTGAATGAGAAATGAGTCTGAATGGAGTCGCCGAGTCGATGAGCCGACTCGACAAGTAGGTTAGTGTTGTCCTGATGAGCTTGAACATGCGGAAGCTCAACGAGTTGGAGGGCAACTCGACGAGCTGATTTGGACCTTCCAGAGACTTCTAAGGAAAACGAGTGGACTCGACGAGTCACATGGGTGCACACCGCGAGTCGGGTCAGACATGGATTGTTGACTTGAGTTTGACTTCTGTGGACTTTTGGGTTTTGGTCGACATGAGTAATGGAGACCATGGAAGGGTAAAATGGTCTTTTACCCACTCCAATAGTTAGAAAGAGACAGAGAGAACAAAACTTGGTACATTTTTAGTGTGAGTGGAGTATTAATTAGAGACAATTATTCTATGTGTTAGGCAGGGGCTAGTTCGAGATTTCGTGTGTGAAGTTGTTGCTTGCTAGCTTATAAGGTGAGTCTTCTCACTATACTTACCATGAGTGGTACCTTTGTGAGATTGAGATGTTTATTGTGCTTACCTGTGTATCTTAATATTTTGCATTATGTCTTTGTGATTTATGTTGAGTATTGTTATTATGAGCTTATTGAGTTTCGACCGAGAGCGTCCCACTAAGACACATTGACTGGAGGGTCTTATTGATTTATAGCCTAGAGTGGCAAATGAGCTATGTGTGGTATTTTAGGGAGCTCACTAAGCTTCGTGCTTATCGTTTTATGAGTTTCAGGTACATCCGAGGATCGCGGGTAGGCCTCCGCTTGATTGTGCACACACACTCGTATTGGAGATATGTTTTTGGAGGATCCTAGATTTGTGATAAACAATTTTTGAAAAATGTGTTAATGTTTGATACTTGAGATTTTTGAGAAATGTGAAATGTGTTATTATGTGTTTGAAAATGAAAATTTTGATTTGAAATTTTACGTCGTTACAAGTTGGTATCAGAGCCTTGGTTTGAGGGATTTGGATGCACCTCGGGGTGTGTTTGGACTCAAACTAAGGATTTGACAAAAAATTCAAAAGAAATGGTTATTCTAAAACAAGAAAGAGTTTTAAGAGAAAACGAGTTGGAGCAGTACGTACAATCAGCCAGAGCCCGCATGATGATTTCCCAAAATACCCTTACTTTCGTATTATGAGATATTTCATTAGAAATTCATGCTAGAGAGTAGGATAGGTATTTCATATTCTAGGGCTAGAGTTGATTGATATGAGATGCCTTAGCCTAGGATATGTTTTGATCAGTGTTATCTATTATTTGCTATGAGTATGCGTTGAGTTCTGAGTCGAGAGATAATCTAGGGAGAGATACCTAGGTGAGCATATGAGCAGACTCCTGAGAGAGTAGTCTGATATTGTGAGAGATAGAGTACTTGTGAATTAGAATCCTAGGAGGAGGACTTGGGATGACTACAGGTTGGTGTGGAAGGTAGTATTGGGCCCGTACTACTGGAAATACCAGATCTATAGACAGTCCAAGTGAGAATCCTTAGGATGCTAAGGAACAAGTAGGGATGAGTGATCGAATGTGAGTATGCTCGAGCGAGTCTCTGATGATTTTGTGTTGTGTTTCAAAGACATCATGGTATGTACACGCCACACCCCAGAGAGCAGTGGAGTTAGCGATGATGAGATTTGCAGGATGATTCACGACAAGGTGGCTGCAGCCATACGTGTGGCTATTCTGGAGATGTTTGGGTCTATTAAGACCACTTTGACCAATACGTTTGACGAACGATATGTTGCAGTTTCTGAGGTGGCTGCTGCTGCTAGACCACAGGGAGGTGACTCGTTGCTGTACCGGGAGTTCAGCAACACGAAGCCACCAGAGTTTGATGGGGATCAGGATCCAATTGTTGCGGTGAGGTGGATCTCTGATATCGAGGGGTGTTTCTACACTTCTTCTTGCCCCGAGCATTTGAGGGTATGGTTCGTGCTGAACCAGCTTCGCTTGGGAGCGAAGGACTGGTGGAAGTTTGCGACAGCCAGTTTTACTCCTGCTGAGCATACTACAGTGACTTGGGAGAGGTTTGTTGTGATGTTCCGAGATGAGTATGTTCCCCCGATGGAGAGGGAACAGTTGGCTCATGAGTTTCTGTCTCTCATGCAGAAGACAGAGACGGTAACTGTGATTACGCGGATGTTTCACGAGAGGGCGTTGTTCTGCCCTGAGCATATGTCGACTGAGCAGGCACGTATGAGCCAGTATTTGAGCATTCCGAGGAGGGATACTCAAGAGTTCGTGGCGAACTCGTCTTATCGGACATTTTCTTATCTTCAGGCAAATGCTGGGAGGAGGGAGATCGAGCTGGAGACTCATGCCAGGGAGGATGTGGAGTCTCAGGGGAGAGACTGGCGGTTGTCACAATCGCAGCCAGCTACCAAGCCGGCTAAGCCCACTGATTCGAGATCAGGAGGCCAGAAGGGCCGCACTTGTGGCAAGTGCGGCAAGGGTCATGAGGGATCTTGTCGAGTGGGGATTTGCTACAAATGTGGCAAGGAGGGGCATATGGCGAAGGATTGCCTAAAGGGATTTGTAGTCTGTTTTCACTGCAATCAGACCGGCCAACGGAAGGCCGAGTTCCCTCAGCTTGTTCAGGGATCAGCCCAGGGTTCCACTCATGCTGCTTTGTGTGCTACTGATGTACGGCCGGTGAAGGCCGAGGTTCCGGGGGCTTGTGGGAGAGCATTTCAACTGACAGTGGAGGAGGTCCGCATAGCACCTGATGTCGTGGTTGTTACGTATTTCCTTATTTATTTATTTTGAGATTTATTGTGCTTATTTTGTGCTATATTTAGGTACATTTCTTGTGAGTTTTGTACCTGCTTTAGTGTTATTTGACTCGGGTGCGAGTCGATCCTTCGTGTCTTTAGCTTTTAGTCATCACATCGGTATCAGACGTGAGGCGTTGAGTCGAACTCTGAGGGTTTCAATAGTTGATAAGCATGCGGTTTTTGCTACTAATGTATTCCGAGGATGTGTGCCGGAGATTTTTGGTGTCGAGTTTCCGATTGACCTGTTACTGATCGCGATGGGTGATGTCTGTGTCATTGTGGGCATGGATTGGTTGAGCCATTTTGGAGTAGTGATCGACTGCGAGCGTTAGTTGGTGACTATACGAGACGCTAGTGGGGGAGAGCTTACAGTGTATGGCGAGGGTACTAGATCTAGGTCAGCTTTCTGCTCTGCTTCCAGGGCGAGGCAGAGTTTACAGTAGAATTGTATGGGCTTCCTGGCATATGTGATGGATACGTGGATTGTGTCAGAGAGGCCGAGTTCTATTTCCGAGGTTCTGATAATGTATGAGTTTCCTGATGTTTTTCCCGAGGAGTTGTCGGGTGTGCCTCCCGAGAGGCAAGTGGAGTTTTATGTTATATATTGTCAAGCATGCATTATTACATGTATTATTAAATGTAAAACAATAGTTAAGCATGCATTATTAAAACCAAATCATGTTATATATTGTCAAATCCAAGTTTACTATAACCAAATCATGTTATATATTGTCAAGCATGCATTATTAAATGTAAAACAATAATTTTATGGAAATAGTCATTTAGGTTCTGGTCATAAAAGATTTTCATATTTATAATTTTTTCCCCTCAATTAATTTTTATTCAACAGTTTTCACCCCTCATAATTTTAAAATTAAATTATTGGTATTTTATACATTACGATTTGATCCCCTATTATATTTTAAAGTTACACTTTGACATCTTTCATATTTTTTTAATAATATTTTTTTTATCAATTTCTTTAGGATACAATTTCAAGTTTTACTTTCGTCTGGCTCCTCCGTACATAATTATTTGTATCCAAATTTTATTTTGATATTTTTGTGCTCCACTTTATATGGTTTAATCATCTCCGTGGTATGTATGGTGTCGATCTGCATTTTTGAACATGTTGGGGCTTCCGCAACATCGCGCGGACGGTCCAAACCCTAGTTACTTTTTAAAAATAAAACAATAATCATGGCTGCTTTTAGACTCGAGGTTATGGGCTTATGGCATGTGAATTTTCTAATAATTGTCCATCACTTTTTTTATTTACTAAATTGGTCATTTACGGATATAAATAGCTTTACAAGGGGTAATGTGGTCATTTATAGTGTCATGACCCTTTTAAGACAAAAAAAAAAGTGGGACGTATCCAATGACCGACCAAACCGGCCTAAAAGTCCAGTCTGCAAAAGGTGACGGAATGCTGTCTTCAACGAAATGGACATGTAGGCTTTCCGATCTACCTTTCTTTTTTATTCTCATTTAGTAAAGACAAACTTTGTTACAGTTTTAATAAACTGTATGTAAAAAACGTGTACCTATAATTACTTTATTGTAAAAAATTGTGTTACAACTTGCAAGTTTCGCATTGAATGAGAAATCTAATTATCAAAAACTTAAACAATTATTCAAAAGTGTATGATTTTCATTTTATTCAAAACTTTATGTTTTCAGATATATTTATTCATTTATTTTATTACAATCACGGATGATTAAATGTTAATTTAAAAGACTAAATATTGATTCAAAATACTTTTATTTTACATGTCATTAACTTTAAAATAAAAACTATTTTAAAGAAGAAAACAAAATATTAATTAAAAAAAAAAAAAAACATATAAGATTCAAATGGTTCAAATGTATTGGACCAACCGTTCCTTCCAAAAGTCCAAGTCTTCAAAAGGCAATGGAATGGTGCATTGGACCAATATTAGATTCAAATGGTTCAAATGTATTGTGTTTGAAATTGAACCCTTCAGTGTGGCCTAGGCTTTTCTTGACTTGTTATTTCTTTCTTTATTTTTTCATTTTCATATTTTCTTACAAGTGTCGTTTGTATTATTGTATATTGATTTTTTATTGGTAAATTAATGTATGATATACGATTATACATAATGCATATATAATACTTTAACTTGATATATACATCTTATGTAAGTCATATTCCAATCTTTTGAGGTACCTATGGAATCATTATGATACATAAACACATATAACTCTCATAACACATTATAATATCAGGGGCGTTTGGTTCGTAAAACGATAAAATATTTTTGAAATAAATGAAATCTGTCAAATGAAATTGAATTTGAAAGAATTGGTATATGTTATCTGTTTGGTTGACATATAATTAAATATATTTTTTGTTTGGTTTTTGTTAAAAGAATTGGAAAATAAAATATGTAATACGAGTATATGACCAAAATACTCTTTTATTGGATTTTTGTAACTTATTATTTTTTTTAATAAAAATGATAAAATTTTGTTAATTAAACTCTTACCCACTCAAACCTATGTAGGCTTATTGGTGTAGGTGTGGGGGTGATCGAGTGTGTATGGGTGGTATGGAGTGATGGTGGGGCATGAGCGTGGGTGTGAGTGGGGTGGGGATAGGGTGGGTGGGGTAAGGTGCGACGAGGTTTGTGTATGTATAGGGTTAGTGTGTGTGACGATGTCGACATGGGCTTGTTGTTGATGAGTATGGTGGTGGGATGGGTGGGATAGATGTGTGAGTATTAACATATGTGTGGACAGGGAGAGGTCGAGTGAGCTTTGACATTGGTGTGGGCTTTTTAACATATGTGTGGATGGGGAGAGGTCGGGTGGGCTTCGACATTTGTGTGGGCTTGTTGGTGATGGTGTATATATGTAAGCATGTGCGTATAGGTGTAGGTGTAGATGTGTGTACATGCGTCGGTTGGATGTGTGGGATAGGATAGGGACATAGTTGGTTGAGGTCGGGGGCTTGTAGGTGCGGTGTGGGTGGGTATAAAGATTGGGTAAGTAGAGTGGGTGAGATGATAATAATATTTTTTGGTTTGATGAAATATCGCTAAAATAAAGAACATGTGAGATGACACTTTTGTCTTTATAATAAAATATAAAAAATGAAATTTAAAATCTTTGCATTTTGTAAAAAAAAAAAAAAAATACTATACAAGAAACATGATGTGATTTAAAGAGTTTTCGTATAAAGAAAACTAAAAGAATATACATGTAACGTTTCAATTTTCACAACCAAAATTTTGATTTTTAATTCAGATAAAGAAAACATTTTTCATAAAGTAACATCATAAAACCATTTGTTCTAAAAGTTTACATCTCAAAATTAAAGTAAGATCATAAATACGGAATCACAAAATATGGGGTTGTCGGTGTGTGTACAGTCACGCCTTCATCTTCCCACAATCATTTGAAGTACCTGAAATATTTAATCCAAAACTATAAGCCAGAGTTTAGTAAGTTTCCCAAAATATCAAATACAACATAGATACTACACATAACAGCAACGAGTCTATAACAACCCCTGGTCCGAATCAACCACGAGTCTATATTGACTAAATCAGTGTGCTTCAACCGAACGGATCTGCATCAACCCCGGGTCCACATCAACGGGTCTATATCAACCCAAAAACGCATATACCAACAATCAACAAACAATACTCAACTAGTTTAGCATGCACAACAACTATGACATAAGCAAGACAATGAGAAAACTCACATCATGGTCGAGCAGACAAACATTACAACTCACAAAAAAGTAAAGGTTGGCACTACGAACCATCTAAACATTAATTAGAGATCAAACATTAGTCTACAACCTAAAACCCTCAAGTTGACCAAAAGTCAATATGGTCAAAAGTTAATGGTCCACGGTCAAAGTTAACAATAGAGTCAATGCACTGATGCCAACACCATGGTTGTGTTGTGGTGGCTAAAAGACATAATACTCGCGTTTCAACCCGTCACCGTTTTGTGGCCAGAGTACAAAACAACTTAATAGGTTAAGCACTTAACCCTTAATCTCCAGAGCTCAAAAGCCCACATCCGATTCTTCTAAAGGTTTGCCACAACCTCAATGAATATCATGTCGTGGTGATGTGTCATTACCATGTCATGGTAAGCCATCCACCACGTCGTAGAAGCGTCTAAAACACAAAAACCAGCCTTTAGAACTTAAACATGCTTGATATAAACTCATATGTGGTTTGGGTGTCACAAAACAATCTCACAATCATGTTGCAAATACATTAATGAATGGTCTCACATACATAGTTCTTGATCTAGAAACAATGAAATCCATTTCTCTTTTGTTGAACGTGAAACATATAGATAGAACTCAAATGAAATTTATTTCTCTTTTTTCACGACATTCATTGATGTTTTTATTAATGTTATTGTTATTCATATAACCAAAGACTACACTAGACATTGTAAGGTTAACTTTGTGTAAAATTATGTCATTTCAATTTTTATTGTTTTCGAAAGACTAATCCTGATAAGTTTTAGTTGTAACTTTTGATGAGTGAAACTAGAAAATTAACTTGTATATGTTTTAAATAAAGATGAGATTCATATTTAGTATTTCTTGACGGAGTTGCCTTTAGTTAAATGTTTTATCAATTTTCTATAAGACTTGTCTTGTATAGATATATGTTATATCAAATGAGTCTTTTTAAACTTAAATGATATTTTTTCGTATATATTGACTAAATTACATGCATTTGTTTGTTTGAGACTACTTTAAATAGAAATGAGCTTATTCAATAACCTAGATAATTTTGTTTCTATTTTCAATTAAAAAACTGAATTTCCATTATACTTTTTTATTTATGTAATCTTTCGGTATAAATATTATCAGTAACATCTTTATCAACTAGTATTATGATTAATGTGAAACATATAAATTACAAAATCCTTAGAATAACAATTTCACTTTTCTCTATTATAAATGTTAAATATAACTTGAAAATTGAAATTCCAAAATAAACTCATCACAGTTTTTCAACAGTTTTTCAACCAGATAAATATTTAGAGTAGGCTGGTACATGACAAATACTTATTACATGGGGGGTTTTGGATGGAGCCATGACAATAACAAATATACATAACGATTAATCTCTTATTTTTAAATAAACCTTATTTGGAACTTATTTAGAAAACATGCATCAATTGTAGACATATTACATAGTTTATAAAAGTCAAAGAAAAAAACATTTGATCAATCAAATATTTTAATTCCACAATTAAAAAGGGAGACTCTTTTACTTTAATATTTTTCAGTTATAGCCCTAGTTTGACCATTTATTATTTTTGAACATTATTGAATTTAGATTCTTTTCCTTCATTCTAGTGGCCTACTCGGGACCAACGAGGATGGAGGAATATTTGGAAATTATTTTTATAGAAAAAGAATCTACTTCTAGACTTTGGTATTATTAAAGTATCAAATTATACAAATACTAAATTAAAGAAATAATCTTTCTACTTTCTAGTACAGTGTGCATATTACATATTTAGTCCAAGTTTTGTTTATACTATAAGAAGTGTCCTTGTAGTTTCATTTTATTGTGTATATGGTCAAATAACAATATATCAAAAATACTAAATGTGTGAGAGTATATAGTTACTAACCGAGTAGTCATTGCTAGTTCCCGATCACGTTCAGGTTGGCATCTATATTATTGCTTATTGATTGTGTCCGGGTCACGTATGATATCTACGTAGGGTTTTGCGATTATCAATTGGAGAGATCGATCAAATGATGTTAGCACTTTTTTGGGTTATATTCGACAATCAAACTTTCCAGATCATTTTATATTTATTGTGTATTTGGATAAGTTTTCTTCTTTTTATGTTTAAATAGTGAAGGAATCAAGTAGTCTGTGGACCACTGTAAGCCGACGTAGGATGGCAAAAGTAATATTTAATAAGGGATAATGGGTGTGTGCTAAGACGTGTCGTAACTGCGTAAACAAATAATAAATACGTAAAAAAAATTGCTCAATTTCACTAAGGGGTAGCATAGCACAGGGTCGAATCAATAGGGACATATCCTAAGGGGTAGTATAGTGCAGGGTCGAATCAATAGGGACATATCCTAAAGTTTATGCACTCTTGCGTAAGGTGCACATTAATCTGATAGTAAATTAAAAAAGAGGGGATGATGATTAAAATTAATATTAAATGATAACTTATAAAAATGAAACTAATAACTTATGAAAATTCAAATGATTAAAAGCAATTTCAGTTCCGCAATAACTCTCCTAATCATGCAAATAACCTTCAACTTGACTGTTTGAAATGTGCACTATCTAAATCGGTACTGAAAATCATTAACAAGCTCTAATAATCTTCTTTTACTAAATTGTTTAACCAAAATATGCTCTTCGAATTAAACCTTACTTTTTACTAAGTTAACTAAACAAACTCTTAATTAATTTAGAAAAGAAGCAATAAAACACTATGCAAAACTCACAGCAACGTCCAATACTTCTCAAAGGCTCGCAAGCGTAAAAACTTGTTCGATCAGTTTATATTAGAATTAAATCCTAGCATAGAACCAATCTAATAATTGTTACTTGTTACCGGTTAGTTAAAACAATTATTAATCATAACAGCCAGTTAGCAGAATGATCTATTATCAATTAAGTGGCCAACAAAAATTGATTTCAAATCAAACATTGATTTAAAAACAAAACGAATTAAACTAGACATAAATCACAATAAAGAAATCAAGCCTAATGATCACTTGCACGAAAAGTTGAGTTGATGCGTAACTGAAATCTATGGTTTTTAGCCTGACATGGCTAAAAATTGATTACAAATTATTAAAATAAGTACATAATGATTTATCTTAGTAAACATTTATTCTTCACTCATAAGCTTCAGAAATTCCCCATAAAGACGTTTGGAACCAAGTTAGGGCGACAAAAAGGTTATTAGTGCTATTTATATGCATAATAGAATTTAGGCAATTCCATGATCTTGCTTTTGGGAAACACGCGTGTCTAAAATCAATTTAATAATACGTTGCTATTTTGGGTTGTTAACTATAACGTCCACAACTTCGTGAGAGGAAGTTGTGATTTTTCTAAATTTCGGCGCAACAGTGTGCAACACTGATATCCAAATTTATGACAATTGATTGTTAAGAAAAGCAATTTAAACGAGAGTTGAAGATATCATTCATACCTATCCATCGATATAAAACAGTCGAGAACATATATCACATGAGAGAGTTATGATTTTTACACGGAGTTTAACAGTCTAAGCTTGTAAAAATAAAACTTTAAAAATAAAGTCAAAATCAGCCAAAGAAATCTAAATGAAAGTTGCAGATCTCATCGATACCTACGTGTTGATATAAAATACATAAAAATGAAGCTTATATGAAGAAGTTATGAATTATTTAAGAAAACAAGAAAAATCTACCCGCAATCACGCACATCGACAAGGGGCGTGACGCATTTCTAACGTTCCACAGAGATCGCGACACATGTGTCACACCCTGCCCAGCCGTTGGCGGAAACATCGGGCAGTGCAACGTAGGGATACTTGGATCTCGACAACAGGTACAATCAAACACAAAGGTATATTTTAAACATTTAATTATTATTGATTTTTGAAGGATTACATTGTTTTTGAGACAGACACAAACTCCTAAAAACAAACAATACTAAACATCAACAGCTCCATTGCAGACCTCCTTCTTACTAGTGAGACACTCATCTTCCTCAAAATACATGTATTTTGAAAGTCAACATAGTGTTGGTGAGTGCACGAATTTTTATTTTTGAATATTTTTAAGAATCATTTTCTTTGACAAAACCTTTCTTAATTATTAACCTAGTTTTCTATCTTTTTATGATATTTATAATTTAACGATCCTAGCGTATTTTAATTTGGATATCTTTTATTAATCATAATTTACTATCTTTTTAGGATATCTAACGATCCAAACTATTTTAATTATAATATCTTTTATTAATCCTAATTTACTATCTTTTTAGGAATCTAACGATCCTAACGTATTTTAATTGGGATATCTTTTATTAATCCAAATTTATTATCTTTTAGGATATCTAACGATCCTAACATATTTTAATTACCATACCAGGTGTCTTTAATGGTAATCCAAACTCTAAGATAATTTTTAATGTATTATCGTGAGCCCTTATAATCGACGTTATGACCGTAAATGTACCCCAAATTACGACGCTTCATCGGATGTTGAATAGTAACCTATATGGAAGCTATCCTGTCGAGATTGTAGCTAGAAATCGTAGGTCGGGTTGTCATGGCCCTGTATAGATCTATACATAACTTCTTAGCTCTCACAAGACTAATGATTATAAGAATTGAGGATATGTCGAATTTAATCAAGGATTTTGGATGAATAACCAACTCACTAACGCATTAACCCTAGACTTTTATTTTTTATCTTTTAATCTTTTATCTTGCCATAATTACCCCTATGCATATATATATATATATACATATATATATATACACACACATAAACATCACACTATCTTTGTATATACCTCTCCCAGGTATATATCATCAAATGATTTTTGTATATATATATATATATACCCTAATTATAGTTATTTTAACAGGATATTTGGGTAGAGTAACAACTACATACTTTGCATATCCTAAATCTTGTCTATCATTGCTCGTAGGTACTAAGGTTTCCTAGGTATTTGGCCATTATAACATCTAGATAACACCTACTCCTAGATTATTGGGTATTATAATCTTTATACATAAGATCATAGCTTAAAACTAGGCATAATATCTATAGTTATACTGTGACAACCCTAAGAAATTTCGTCACTAGTCACCGGAAGGAAAAAATAGGAAAATAAATGTAATAGAAAGCATTGTAATATTCAATGTTTAGGATAATAAGAATCAGATATATTATTATGTTTATTTACTAAAAATCATCCATTAGGCTCTAAAAATTGGCGATCAAAAAGTTGTGATATTTTCCGATTTGGTTAACATACTTGGATAGTACTCATTAACGTGATCTCAAGGGTATTTTCCGATTTGGTTCACATACTTGGCATTAATACACTTATTACGATAATAATTCATATTTATTATTTTACGATATCTCGCGATCGTTTATTTATAAACTTATCGATGTCAACTATCATAAGTCTCTTTATCACTTCGAAAAATTCTATTACGAAAATTCTTAGAATTCTGAACATAGAATTTTCTAAACCAAGGTCGGCAACAGACCTTAAGCTTTCTCAAATAATAGCAATTATAGATAAGCACCTTAAGGCATGCTATATTCATTTATCATTTAGCACATATTAGAATATAAGGCATATCTCCTCTTAATATTCTAGTGCTTGATTCCATTAGGTATTCAACCTAAAATATACCAGATACATATCGTATCATCTTTACTTAACAATTCTTGTTTAAGCTTAGAAATTCTCAAAACTCCTAGTTTACTTAAACTAATTTTCTTAAAATTCTGAAGTAACTTAATATTTTAGAATACTTGGGTTTATCACTACCCAATCCCCCACTTAAATATTTCCTATGGTTTGTATCCATATATTTATTATGAATCAGCATATATTGAGCTTCCAACAATTTAAGTCTAAATACCAGTCCGTGATATTTAGTTCACTTAAACCATTGCTTTGATACCATGATTGAAAGACCCCAACTTTCGTATTTATGAAAGACCCAAACTTTCATATTATTTCAACATTATTCTTAAGTTACTTCCTCAAAACATGCTACATGCATATTTATAAAACAATATTTTATATTGATAAAGTGATTACAAAAGATTGGATACAAACCGACTAAGTTTTATTACATTGCATATCTACCCAGGAATCTACTATTCATATACATACATGAACATTGAAATACATAGAAATAGTATTAACTATTCTAAATCTTTCAGCAGTATAAAACTATATTGGATACTCATCACCTGCAATTGTTAAATATTGAGAGGGATAAGCGATAACGCTTAGTGAATTCAATAAATAGATACAATATAATCTTATGCCTTATATATATCAATATGACAGAAGCAAAAGGGAACAAGAACAACAATAGCATATGCGTATCATATGTCACGCTTTCAATATCAACTCAAGATTTGATTCAAAAATTTACGATCAATGAGACATAACAATTTCCATGCTTGATATGCATGAATAAAGCTTTTGGCCCAAACGGCACAGAAGATATACAACTTCGGATTAACATTTTGGTAGATTTCAGGCTTAAAGCCCTGTCTAACCATTTGCCAATACCATAGAATAGAGTTCATTCTCTTACGGAGTCATGCTCTACATGGTCAGAGGCTACATACCAGTCCTATCTAACCTTCTGCCAATGCCATAGAATAGAAGTCATTCTCTTACGAGACATGTTCTACATGGCCAGAGGCTACATACCAGTACCACCGTGAATCTAAGTCCTTTTACTGATCACATGGTCAAAGGTATAACTTTGCTATTAAAAATAGCGAATAAAAATAACCCGGGAAAATAACCCGGAATAATAACACTGAAAAGCACATAGCACATATAACACATAACATACAATTGTTCCTATATATTGAACTCACCTTAAAATAATCGGGGGTTAAAATAGTAATTTGAGCAGCATATCGGCTCCAAATATGGCTTTATTTGTTGAAAACCGGGAGAATTAGCTAAAAACCGGACTCTAAAAAGGTAGAGCTTCAAAACCGAAAAGATAAATTTTTCGGGATTCTCGGGAGTCTCGGGGCGTGTTTCGGGCTTTAGAATCAGTACCGGGGCTTCGGGGGATGTAGGGATCGTAAAAATATTGAAAGAGGGGGTGAAAATGCCAAATTTCTAAAACTAGCCGAGAGGGCTCGCACCCCTTATATAGGGCTGAGCTTCGGATCCGAAGCGAAGGGAAGGAGACGGTGGCTGCGAGGTTCGGACCAGATGGCAGCTTCGCAGGGCTCCAGCGAGGCTCGGTTCGGACAGCAAGGATGGCGCGTCATCGGCTCGGTCTTCGGCTCGCTAACGGTGCGCAGGTGGCTCGCAGGTAGGTTGCGCATGCGAGGGTGATCAAGGGGGTGTCTCCTGCGAAGGTGTTCCGAGCTTAGTGGTCCTCGGGCTTGGTCCAATCAGAAGGCAACACGCAAGGCTGCGGTCCAATCAGAAGCGAACACCTGTCCGACACGTGGAAGCCTCGCATACGAGGGTGACGTGGCATTTCACTATTCATACGAATTTTCTCGAAAAATGTGCAAAAACTTCTAAAATCCATAACTTTCGCATACGAGCTCCGTTTTTGACGTTCTTTATATGCACGCGAAGCTAGAATTATGCTCTACAACTTTCGTTTAGACTTTGTCGGCTAATTTTGAATTTAATTTTAATATTATTATTTTTAACAGACCGGGACAGGAAAATCCGTTAAAAATTCATAACTTCTTCATCCGACGTCCGTTTTCGTCAGACTTTTTACCGTTGCACTACTAATGACGAGACCTTCAATTCTCGTTTAGGTTGTGTCGGCTAAAAATCACTCGATCTAAGTTTTTAGCTGTCTACTGCTAAGCTGAAACTTCGAAAAATCATAACTTCCTCATACGAAGTCAGATTCAAACGGTCTTTATATGAAAGTTGATTATTTTCACGAGTTCTACAACTTTCATTTACATTACTAAGGCTTAAAATTAGTTTATTGAAAACTAAATTTTTATGCGACAAGGTATTTTCCGGATTTATCACGGATCTTCGTTTGGTCATAATTTCTTCGTTATAACTCGGATTTCGATGAGGTTTTCGCCTAAATGTTTCTAACGAGATTATCTACAACTTTCAATAATAAAATTTTACTTATTTCAAATTTTATATTTTCGCTAAATTTTCATGATTTGGCTATTAATTGGAATTTCATAAGACTTCCAACATTTTATGAGTGATTCTAAACATAGTTTTACTTCATTTCTAGAAAAAACTAGCTGTTAGAACTCAACACTCAATTTTATTCACTTTTAATAATAACAATACACAATTTCAGAACGTGTATGTTACATTTGTGATCCTCGGTATCCCAGTCACAAACAAGAGGGGCATATCGAGATTTAAAGATGTCATTGAAATGTTTCAATGAATCTCATCTAAACCTAGGAATTCTCAAATTCATTTAGAACTTAAAGTTAGGTTTTCATGGTGGAGAATTAGTGAATCGTCATTCACTTACCTTCAAATTATTTGCATGTTAGATTACGGCATCCCTTTTCTAATATGTAAATATTGTTGTTGGATCCTAGCCCTAATTTTTCTTATTGGGTGATAATTAGGGATTCATATTCTAATCTATCTTT
This sequence comes from Lactuca serriola, assembly GCF_051521515.1. Taxonomy (NCBI): domain Eukaryota; kingdom Viridiplantae; phylum Streptophyta; class Magnoliopsida; order Asterales; family Asteraceae; genus Lactuca; species Lactuca serriola. Next base: position 49,218,648 of record NC_136410.1, read on the forward strand.
ATCCTTTCTATTTGTAGATGTCGAACGCAAACAACGTTGCTGCTAGTTCATTCACATTGATGAGCCTTTGTCAAAAGGTCACTTTCAATGGGACGAACTTTAGGGAATGGATAAGATACATTCGCACTATTGCTCACTATGAGGATAAGGAGTATGTTCTCGATGAGAAGCTCAAGAAAATCAACCCTGAAATTGCTACTCCGGCTGAAATGACCGCTTTTGAAACTCACGAGCGTGATGCAACGAAGGTTCATTGCATCGTGATAGCCACTATGAACTCCGAATTCCAAAAGTTATATGAGGACATGTACCCGTACGAGATGCATCAAGACTTATTGGAGAGATACCACCAAAACGCGAGACAAGAGCGTTATGAGATTTTCACTAACATGATTTCCGCTAAGATGGGTCATGGAGAGTCTCTTACCGTGCACCTGCAAAAGATGCAAAAGTATGTCGACCGTCTTCACAAGTTGAATGTTGACTTTGGGGAAGACTTGGCGATCGACATGGTGCTTCACTCTTTGCCTCCAAGCTACAATCAATTTAGGATGACCTACCACATGAACAAAGAGGAGGTCACCCTAAGCAAACTCCAAGGTCTCTTGAGGGTCGCTGAGAGCAACTTCAAGGACAAGTCTGTTGCACCAACTCCCAATCCACCCGTTGCTCCTGTTTTGGCTATTGGACAAGGAAAGGGAAAGAATAGGAAGGCTTTGTCTAAGAACTATCGCAAGGTTAAAGCCCGAGATGGTGCCTCTTCTAGTCGGACCAAAGTTGATCCTGCTAAGCCCTTCCCTAACCCAAAGGAGGCAGAGTGCCACCACTGCCACAAGATAGGACATTGGAAGAGAAGCTGCCCAGAGTACCTGCAAGCCATCAAGGAAGGAAAGATCAAGCCGTCTTTCGCAGGTATATACACAATTAAATATAACGATTCATCTCATGCTATTTCTTGGGTTCTTGATACCGGTTGTGGTTACCACATTTGTTCTAATGTGCGGGGACTAAGAAGAAATAGGGATGTGGAGGCTGGAAGAATAAATCTAATCATGGGGAACAGAAGATCGTCGCCTGTGACCAAGATTGGAGTGTATTCTTTAGTGCTTAAGAATGGTTTAAGTTTAGATTTGAACAATTGTTGCTATTCGCCAAAAATGGCTAAAAACATCATTTCATTTCATGGTTTGTTTAGACAAAGTTTTAGATTTTCTTTTAATAATGAGAATGGTTCTATTTTGGCTTATCTAAATGGTGTCTTTTATTTTGAAGCTATACCATGTAATGGAATATATGAAACTGTTATGATTGTTGATAACTTAGGAAATGATGTTTTGAACATAGATTCTTCCAATAGTATGGATAGTGCATCCTTGTGGCATTGTCGTCTTGGACATGTCAACAAGAAGCGCATAGCCCAACTCCAAAAGGATGGAGTGTTGGAGTCATTCGACCTTAGGGAAAATGACACGTGCGAGTCTTGTTTACTTGGAAAGATGACTAAGTCACCCTTCACAAGTACGTGTGAAAGGGATGAGGGTCTATTGGACCTAATACATACCGATGTATGTGGACCGTTTAGATCAACCACGAAGGATGGGAACCGCTTCTACGTGACTTTTACCGATGACTATAGTAGATATGGGTATACCTATTTAATCAAGCAAAAGTCAGAAACTTTTGAAAAGTTCAAAGAGTTCAAGAATGAAATGGAGAATCAATTGGGCAGGAAAATCAAGATGCTTCGATCCGATCGAGGAGGAGAGTACCTAAGTCTTGAGTTCCACGATTATCTCAAGGAGTGTGGAATAGTTTCACAATTGACGCCACCTAGGACACCACAATTGAATGGTGTGGCAGAAAGGCGTAATCGAACCTTGTTGGACATGGTTCATTCTATGACGAGTCGTGCTTCACTATCAATCTCTTCTTGGGGGTATGCCTTAGAGACTGCCGCCCATATCCTTAACCGAGTCCCTACTAAGAAGGTTGCCAAAACACCTCACGAGATATGGACAGGGAAAGCTCCCTCGTTAGCACATATCAAGGTTTGGGGTTGCGAGGCTTTCGTAAGACGAGATACTCACGACAAGCTCGAACCTCGTAGTGAGCGATGTATTTTCATCGGCTACCCGCAAAAATCCTGTGGATATCTCTTCTATAGACCGAAGGACAATGTTGTTTTTGTTGCGAGGAGAGGAGTTTTTCGAGAGCGAGAACTCATAGGCCAAGGAGACAGTGGGAGGCAAATCGAGCTTGAAGAGATTCAAGAGTCGATAGATGAAGGAACCTCTACCGCTGGCACTCAACCCGAGGAGGAAACTCCGGTTGAACCGATTGACGAGTCCTTACCTCTTAGACGTTCCGAAAGAGTTAGAGTTCAACCCCAGTTTTATGGTTTTCATATTACTACCGGAGGGGACACGTATATTAGAGATGGTACACTAATAAACCTTGATGAACCTAATAACTATAAGGAAGCCATGGCAGGCCCGGAGTCTGCAAAATGGAAAGAGGCAATGGATAGCGAGATCCAATCCATGTATGATAACCAAGTTTGGAATTTGGTTGATAATGTGCCCGGACGTAAGACCGTTGGGTGCAAATGGATCTTCAAGAAGAAGACCGACGTGGATGGAAACGTACACACATATAAAGCGCGATTGGTCGCGAAGGGCTTTACGCAAACTCCCGAAGTTGACTATGACGAGACCTTCTCACCAGTTGCGAAGATAAAATATATTAGAGTGATGCTAGCTATTGTCGCATTTCATGATTATGAGATTTGGCAAATGGATGTCAAAACCGCTTTCCTTAACGGAAAGTTGGCTGAGGATGTTTGCATGGCTCAACCAGAGGGGTTTGTGGATCCGAAGCATCCGAATAGAGTGTGTAAGCTTGAAAAGTCTATTTATGGACTTAAGCAAGCGTCTCGCAGATGGAATCTTTGCTTCGATGAGAAAGTCAAAGAGTTTGGATTTGTACGAAGCGAAGATGAATCGTGTGTATATGTCAAAGCCAGTGGGAGTATAGTAAGCTTTCTCGTTTTGTATGTCGATGACATACTGCTCATAGGAAACGACATCCCGACTCTGCAGGAAGTTAAGTCCTGGCTCGGGAAGTGCTGCGCTATGAAGGACCTCGGAGAGGCTTCCTATATTTTAGGAATAAGGATAGTAAGAGAGAGAAGTAAGAGACTAATAGGACTTAGTCAGAACACTTACTTAGAGAAGGTACTAAAACGTTTTAGTATGGAGAACTCAAAGAAGGGAGAATAACCGATACAAAGTAATGCCAAGTTGAGTAAGACTCAAAGTCCGAGTACCGAAGCTGAAATAGCAAAAATGAGCCGAGTACCATACGCTTCCGCAGTTGGCTCAATCATGTACGCTATGACTTGTACTCGCCCTGATGTAGCTTTTGCTTTGAGCATGGTTAGTAGATATCAAGTATTTGACCCGATTGTGAGGGAAGGTCGCAAGTGGGAGACTGTTGGAATAGTGTCTAAGGCTGCAACTATATTAGGCAAGTATTTGACCCGATTGTGCATGGTCCTTTTGGGTTGCCTTCACCATAGCAACTTGACAGGATGATTTATTATGAGAGAATAGATATTATTAATATATTATGAGAACAATATAAGGAATAATAATATTGTTATTTAATTAATATACGTCATAGATTAATTGGAATTAATTTGGTGACTTAAAGAGATTAATTAAATAAGAGGGTATAAACTGTTAATTGTTTGATAGTTACACTTTGGGCTGTAAATCCTTCTTGGATAGAGGATGGACGAATTCTAGGGCTTGGTATAGCCTCAAATTCGTCCAAGGCTTATCATGGAAAGGATATGGATTGCTTTAAGGAATGATTATCCAACTAGGGTTTGAGGGTGAAACCCTAGGAGCCTTACAAGTATAAATAGACCCCTTGGGCAAGGGAAATCGGCACATCTGCAAAAGCAAAGAAACCCTGGCCGATTTCTAATCCCTAACCTCTCTCTCAAATCATCCTCCTTGCTAGTTGGTGTTTGTAAGCCATTATAGGAGTGACAATTGTGACTCTAGAGCTCCAAGACAACAAGATCAAACAAGAGATTCAAAGGTAAACTTCTAGATCTGATTTTGTATTGTTCTTATACCTAATTAGTCATTAGAAGTCTTGGATTCAAAGCATGTTTAATTAGAGAAACCTAGATCCAAGCATTAGGGTTTGCATGTGCACATAGGAATGTTCATATGGCAAAACCCTTCAGTTATTACCCCAAGACCTTTCCTCACCTCAGCCTCCACTGTCATTTCGGCCCTCTTAGCTAACCCTAGTCATTTTTGAACCTCTTGAGCTTTGTAGTGAGATTTTGAGCTTCTTTGATGGTGAAAAAGGTGGTTCAAGAAGAAATCCTTGTCTCCAAGACTTTAGATCCAACATTTGCTACTCTTTTGGCATCACATAGAGGTATAAAGCTCAAATCTTTCCTTAAGCTTCTTTAGATTCTTGGTTGAGGCTAGGTTTCCCCTTTGAACCAAAAAGGTTTCGATCTTGGTGAGTATGAGCTACTCTGAAGACTTCTAGTTGAGTTTTCAGTTATGTTTTTGTAACGCTCGGTTTCGAATCGCTTTATTATTCGGGACCATGGCCTGATAATCGGTTATCATAAGGCTTAGGGCCTTGGGGAGGAAATTTTTAGACCTATTTGGATGTGGGTGATGTCGGTTATGTGATTAAAGGGTTCAGTTTGTACTTTAGAACCCAAGGGTATCAGTAAGGTATCGGTTCGAGACTTTTATGAATTTCGGATTTAAGTTCACTTTGTTTTTAGATTAAATAATGTTGATAGAAGTGTAGGGCTTCTCGTTACCTTTTCGTGGATATAAAGAACATCGAAAAAGGATAACCAAAAGTTATGACCATTCAAAGTTAGAGGGGTTTTGGGCCAAACCGGGTACGCATGGCGTTCAAAAGGAAAATGGACACGAGACAGCTTGGCAACGTTGGGCTTTCTCTAAGGGAACATCAGGCTTTCGTTGGGCTATTTCAAAAGCTCTTTTTTAGGGTTTGGTCCCTTTATAAGCATCATTACGGACCCAAAACTCTTCCATTCTCCAGCTTCCATCCTCTCCAACCTTAAGAACGAAACCCTAGCCCCCATTTGTGTATTTCTTGAGCTCCATGCTGATTTTTGTGTGTTTTGGTGCTTGAAGAGAATGAAGGAACTTCTTGAAGAGTCAGTGCTTGACTTAGAGCTTTTGGATACAAGCTTTGCTCACCTAGATCTAACTTCTGGAGGTATAAAGTCTCAACCTTGACAACTCTTTCATGTTGATCTAGCCAGTTGGTTGTGGTTATAGTTTTGGTCTCATTGTGGTGGTTCTTGTGAGTAGAAGTTACTCTAGAACCTTTGAGCTTCATATTTGGTCCTTGTTGGGGTTATAAAGTCTTAAAGTTTGGATCTTGATGAGTATAAACCTTTCATGCATGTTTTGGTGGTCTTTTAGTAAAGTTTGGGACTTAGGGTTTTGATTTGGGTCCCATTAAGTCTTTCTAAGTCATAAACTCAAGAACTTTATGACTTAAGAAGTCCCTTTGAATCATATTAGGAAGTTTGGACTAAGGTCTTAAGGTAAAAGCTTGCATCTTGGCCTCTTTATGGAGTTAATATGCTTGAAATCATGATTGGGTCCTTTTGGACCATGCAAAGGTGTCAAGTTGACAACATTATGGGTTAAGTCAATAATATGAAGTTATTTTGAGCAATTGGACATTGGACTTAAGGTATTAAGTCATTGGTGCAATTTTTGGACATTGGGTTGGAACGTCGTGCGTTCGGGTCATCAATAGACTATTTGGGCTTTTGCTTTGGATTTGATTTTGGGGTTGGACTTTCTGTTTTGGTCCATGTTCGGACTTATCTAGATGAATAGCCCAGTTTGAGCCTAAGGATTTTGGATTGGGCCTTAGTAGGCCCAACTTGGGTTTGGTCTGTAGTAGGCCCAATTGGTTTAGGCCATTAGTGGGTCGGGTTAGATTGGGCCATCGTTGGGTCTATGTTTTGGGTTTATCCTTGGTTATTATTTTAGATTAGTTTAGCTTGGCTCAGTGTATGGAGTCGATTCGCAGCAACAACGAGTGGAAGATTTAATTATCAGCTGATCAAGGTGAGTTTCCTTACTGGGTTAAGCGGGTCGAAGGCACCAGTTTCACCCCATGTTTATGCTATGATAGTATGTTAGCTGTCTTCGTGACTCTTGCATGTGTATGTGTTTATATGACTTCCGGGATAAGGTCTGATGCCGGGCGAGGCCCGATGACTATTAGTATGTTATGTATTTATATTGCATGTGTATGAGTTTATTTGTATATGTTATATGCATACTGGGCGGGGCCCGCTATATGTTTATTGTATGTATGGTATGTGGTATTTTAGAATACTCTTTAAGATTTTTGCTTTCGGTTTTCAGTTTTTGTTTCTGGTGATTCGGTTTTTAAAAAATAGAAGAGCTCGGGTTGATTGCAGGGCACACACTGCATGTTTCTGCATTCTATGATTTACTCTAATTTAATGATGTTTTGCTAAATCTTGACTACCTTGGTTTTATGAAAATGATATGTATTAACAATTTGTTATTTAAAAAATGAAATTTTATGTCATTATTTTTGGGACATTACAGTTTTAGTGTTTTAATGCTTAAAGGTGAAAGCTTTAAGGTGGTTTGGTCCCCATTCTTGAGTTAAGACATAGGAAGGGGTTTGAGAGATTTGATCTTCATCCTTGGACTTCTTGTAGCCATACAAGGGCTTAAAGTTGGCAACTTTATAGCCCTAGAGGTCTTAATGGGTCATGGTCTGAGTTTTGGACTTAAAATCTTAATGCATTAAGTCATTGCATGGAATGTTGCGTAACTAGAGCATACGTCGCACGTACACCCATGTACGTCGTGCGTATTGCCTCCGAATGAGGTACATTATGTGTACCAATGTGTACGCTGAGTGTACGGCTCAGGCAGTCTTGTTTAGCATTCGGCTCAAATCTATGGGCGTTATATGGGTTTTGGGTTATTAGTTTTGGGCCTGGACTTGCTGGTGTTTGGGCCTGAATTTATCTTTGGGCCAATGTTGGTATGTTGGGCTTGTTGGGCCTAATATAGGATTGGACCTTGTTCTAGTTAGGGCATTGATGTCATGATTGGGCCTCATTGGGCCATGTGGCCCATTATAGTTTGAACTTTGATCTTAGGGCCATTAATGTAGGATAAACATTTGGGATTTAATGGAAAGCCTTAAACTGAGATGTTGGGCCTTTTGGGCCTTGTGGCCTGATATTGAATTGGATTTTAATGTTAGGCTCATTAGCTAAGGAAAGACCTTTAGGCCATTATGAAGGGTCTTGGACTTAGGATCTTAGGCCCATGTCTTGATTATGCCATAATTATAACTAGGGCTATATGTATATTGTTTAGTGTGAGTTATTGGGCTAATAGTCAAGCAACTTTCATATTCAACAGACTAAGGTGAGTCTCCTCACCATACCAATGGGTCGAAGGCACCAAGACCGACCCATTACTTGTTATGAACTCTTAATAGTTGCATGTGCAGTGAATGTATTACTTGATGTGTTATGTGGTTATGTAAAAACCATGGGGGAGCCCATGAAAATTGGTTAAGACCATGTCGGAGCCCATGACCCACGAGTATAAGACCATGGGGGTAGCCCATGGCATCCCGGATGAAGACCATGGAGGGAGTCCATGGCAATCCTATGTGAATGTTGCATGACATTATTGTGTTTGTGTATGTTTGGGGAACTCACTAAGCATTAACTTATAGTTTGTTGGTTGTTTCAGGTACACCAGTATCTAAGGGCAAGGGCCCGACTTAATGGTGCAGCGTGCACTCTCCAGTATTCCGCACTAGTTGTTTTGGATACTCTGATCTTTTGAACAATGTGTTATGTAATGGAATTTTTGGAATGAATATGGATGTTATTTCTAATTATTAAATGAAAATTTTTACCTAAGTTTTTGAGCCTTGTTTAAGGGATTCGGGCACACTCTCGGGTGTGTCAGAACTCAAACCGAGGAAATGTTAAACTTTCTTTTTCAAAAGAAACAAAAATTTAAGTTTTCTTGAAAATGGTTTTTGTAAAAAGGGGAAAGTGCAATGTCCATAATCGGTCGAGCTCAAGTAAGTGTTCCCAATGTATTAGCCATGCTATAGTTATATTTGAAAATTGATGTTGAATGGATTATCTGCTAAGCGTATGCTTTCAAAGTTGTACATGTCTAGGATTACATAGCCCTAGAATGATGGAATTTGCCTTATTCTTGTTACTTGTTTGGTTGTGGTTTAGGGTAGAAGCATTATTTGACAGTCTATGTGATTCTAATTGTGTATAACTTGCATGCACATGGCAACCTGATATGATTGACTCGAGTTTCTGGTTCGGTGAGGATTGGGAAATCCTAGAATAGTCTAGGATTTGAGTGTATGATGTATTCCGTGTTCATGACATTTTATTTGTGTGATCTAGAGGTATTAGGTTTGACTTTGGGGAAGGTATAGGTAGGTGTGGAAGGTAATATTGGGCTTGTAATACTTAAAGCACATGACTTGTACCAAAACAAGGACATGTAGGGAAACCCTAAGGAGTCCGGTAAGGGGGAATCCCCTTGAACTTCCTTATCAATTATATGTTGTGTGTTATCTTCAGTTGAGGATGGTGGTGATCACGCGAGGTTCGGGTTCAGGATTAGGATCAGGATCAGGTTCAGGCTTTGGTGCAGAGCCCATTGATGAGAGGTTGCGTAATCTCATCGTGGATGAGGTTACTTGTAGAATTATTGACGCTGCCCCGATGATCTTCGGTATCGTCAAGGAGGGCATCATGGAGACCATGGAGGAGCGGATCAGGTCTTTTCGAGCCGACATTGCTGCAGGCCAGATTGTGGCCCGAGCTCCCTCGTTCCGGGAGTTCAAGGCGTGTGGTGTGCCTAAGTTCTTTGGGGTCAGGGACCCCATTACCAGTCGACTTTGGGTGGCAAACATGGATAATGCCCAGCGCACGAGCTTTTTCCCCGAGGCAACAAATGTGGGGTTCGCATCTTGCATGTTGAGGGACCGAGCACGAGACTAGTGGGAGGAGGTTGCCCGCGAGGTGGGATCAGCGGGTGTGGCTGAGATGACTTGGAGGAGGTTGTGAGGAGGTTTGATCAGGAGTTTGCATCGGCCATTGAGGTGCAGCGTTTGGTGAGAGGGTTCTGATGGGATATGAGCACTACATCATTCCTATGGTGTACATGCAAACCCTAAAGCTTTGGATCTTGTAACACCCCGGAATAGCAAGAGTAGAGTTGAAGGACTAAAAGTGTAAATTTTGAAGGGCAACTCGGCGAGTCCATGGATGAACTCGGCGAGTAAGGTCGCGACTTTGGCCGCGAGTCAAGTGGCCTACTTGATGAGTCCAAAGATGGACTCGGCGAGTAGGTGCTGAGTGGAGAAAACCCTAAATCCGGGGAATGAGCCCTATTTAAAGAACATTATATCCTCTTCCCAGCCTCTTTGATCCCCCTTGAAGTCCAGAAACCCTAGAAAGTGTGATTGAAGAAGATTGGAGTGTATTTGGAGCTTAGGGAGGTGTTTGTTGAAGGAATCTTGAAGGAGAAGAGGCTTGGATCAAAGGGCTTTGCTTGGATTCGAGTTTCATTGCAGTTGGGGCATTCTCTTGGAGGTAATATCTCGTTCTTGGGCTATCAATCATATGGATTCATCATTTTGGGGTTTGTGGGGAGTATATCTTGGTATGTTTTAGAGTTTGGAGGTTAGATCTGAGGTTGCTACCTCAGATCTGGAATATTGAAGGCCCATAGTGCATTAAAGTTCCTGTGTTTGGGTGCTTAGTGAAGCCATCATGTCCCAAACCCTAGCTATAAAGTGAATAAGGCCTAGATCTCTTTGGATTCACGTAAAGTTTGCCACTTTACGTGATGGATGAGTTGTAGGAGGCTAGATCTATGTTTTGGATCAATTGCATGGTCTGGAATGCTTCTGTATGGATTCAGATCGGTGGTACTCGGCGAGTCACATGGGTGAACTCGACGAGTTGCTTGAAGATGAGCTGGGACTCGACGAGTTGGAAGAACAACTCGGCGAGTTGGATGAAGATGGCCTGGAACTCGGCGAGTTGTATGAACGACTCGGCGAGTAGGTTGTAGATAGCCTTAGACTCGGCGAGTCTGTTCTTGGACTCGGCGAGTCTTGTCGAAGAGTCCCGATATTCTCTGGTTGAGTCGAGAATCGGTGATTCAAGGGATGACTCGGTGAGTTGTGGGCGAGTGGACTCAGAGTTGTTGGACTCGGCGAGTCTCGGGGTGACTCGGCGAGTTAGGTCGCGGATTGAGTGAAGTTTTGAGTATGGGAACTCGGCGAGTCATAGGGTTGACTCGGCGAGTAGGGTCAGTTAGGGGTTGACTTTGACCTTGTCTTTGACCAAGGGTTAACCAGTGGTTTCCAGGGGTATTTTGGTAATTATTGTTTATGGTTTTGAGTTCAGTGCATTGGTGGCTGTTCAGTGGTGGAGATCGTATTAGTGATCGGAGCAGCTTGAGTTATCTGTTCAGTCGGCAGTTTCGAGGTGAGTTATCCTCATTATATCAATAGGGTTTAAGGCATCAAGGCCGACTCTTATCGGATGGAAATCTGGGTAGTGTCTGTTGTTATGATATTGCGGAATATGGGCCGGAAGGCATTACGTTATGGACCGGAAGGCATTATATGTTGTGGGCCGGAAGGCATTACATGTTGTGGGCCGGAAGGCATTGCGATGTGGACCAGAAGGTCATGGCCTGGAAAGGCGTATGTGTGCAATTAGTATGTTGATTGATTCGTAGGGTGATGTTATGCTAGTGACCGGTTAGGCCGGTATCTTGTTTAGGGTAGTGATATGTTATGTGATATGTTGATCGATTGTTGACTGCGAACTGTTATATGATTATATGTTATGTGTATGGTTGCTTGGTCTGAGGTGTGACCCGGTGTGCATGGTCGTTCTATGATCTGTTATGTTATGTATGCATTTTATGCTATGGGCCGGAAGGCGATATGTTATGGGCCGGAAGGCAATATGTTATGGGCCGGAAGGCGATATGTTTTGGACCGGAAGGTCGTGGCCTGGAAGGGCGTATATGTGGTTGGTATTTTGGGGGTATCTCACTAAGCTTTCGGGCTTACAGTTGTGGTTTTATGTTTTCAGGTTCTCAGGAATCTGTGGCAAGGCAAAGGCGTGATCGTACCGTTCCTCGCGTTGGTGTTTTATGAAATGGATTTGGGAAATACTCTGTTAAATAAAATATTGAAAACCTTTTTGTAACAACGTTATTAAAATGGGTTGTTTTTGAAAAGTTTTAATTGTTTTGAAATTTTGGTCGTTACAGATCTAGTTTGTCTAATGAACATGCAATAATCATCCAATGCCATAAACCCTAGATCTAGCATACAATAATGATTTTAACATATGAATTAGGGTTTAAATCTCACCTTGATTGTTATGTAGGAATAACAATCTCAATTCCTCCTTGTAATTTGCTTCTGAAAGCTTAGTGTCACAAATATCACGCCTCTAATGGCTCACAAACACCAAGAGCAAGAGGATGAAGAAGGAGAAGAGGATAGGCACTCAAAAACGTCTAGAAACCCTAAGGAAACTCTTAGCCACGTTTTTGGTGCCCTAGGGGTCCTTAAATAGTGAGGCTATTATGGTTATCTAACAAGGAAACCCTAATTCGACTGCTTAGTCCCTAAGCAGCCCAAGGACTCCCTCCTTAGAGGCCTTGGACGATTTCTAATGGGTTTCGCCATAGAATTCGTCCATTCCTCTAAAATGGAGTCCATTAGCCCAATATTCAACTATCACACAACTGATAGTTCTAGTCCCCTAAGTTTAATTAATCTCTTTTAGCCACAAAATTAATTCTTAATTAATTATTGACTAATATTAATTAACCAATATGATTTCTCCTTTAATATATTATTCTCATAATATATTAATAAATCATAATTAATCCTCTCTCTTTCTCTCTCCATAATTCATCCTATCAAGTTGCTTTAGTGAAGGCACCCAAAAGGACCATGCACCATCGGGTCAAGTACATACCAAAATAGTTACGGACTTAGACACTAATCCAATAGTCTCCCACTTGGATAAGTCTAATAACTATTCTGCGTATCACTTCAGATCCTGATGCGCAACTGTAGCTTTCAAAAGCCGTTGTCAACTCTGATCTTATCAGAAACGTGTCCTTTAAATAAGGGGTCGTATATTCCTCCATTCTAGATATTGTATAGACGTAATACATGGATTTAATTCATTCTCTCAGTCTATGTGTTGTTTCCCGATTTCTGATTTATGACGACTGACAACAGACTATAATTGAACACATCAACTTAGTCCCGGCTTGGCCAAGCACTTTAGGTGTCATCACAAAATCATCAAGGGGCCCATATATATCGCTTTCATCCCACTTTGGGTAAAAGGAATGGATAAACTTCAATTCAGTGCTCGCTTGTATTCACTCACCAAATCACACACAACAATGTGTTTTATAACATCAAGTTATTGGTGCGTTTACATATTATCCATGTGCAACCGATTTGCAAGATACAATTCACACATCTTGGTTTCAAGAATATAAAATATTATTGTCTCACCAATCACTTGTGACAAAATCCATGAAGTGATCCAAGTGAGCATGGGTTGAATCCAATACTCTAATCTTATAGCAGCACTCATGAACCCTGCAACAAACTTTTGCTATGTCTAAAACACTTTAGACAATCTACAGTCAGATTCATGACAGTCTTCTTTCATTCTTACTTCCAAAGATTAAGCGACTATGGAGGGTTTGAATAATATTATTATTCAGGAATTCAAAAACATGCAAAGTGAAACACAAGAATAATACTAATCCAATATGGACTCAAACCTTTGAGTATAAATAAAAATTTTTATTTAATCACCATATTGATTACTCATCATTTGTTGTCTCGGGTAATCAACTTCTTACTTGAATTATAACAACAATTGTCCCATGCTCTTAGCATGCACACTATGTTTTCCTATGGTCCTTACTTTGTGAAATAGATCAAATGAACACATTTCCAATGATTCTCATTTCACAATTCATAATCCATTAGTGTAAGAATACAAAATTCTCGTCACTACTAGAATATGTTAGATTCTAACACTTTATGCAACAGTCCTTTCGTAATATCACAGCGCCAAAGTCACTAAGACTTTGCCAATGAGATTACAAAACGCTCTATTTGAAATTGTTACAAGACAATTCCATAGTCATGAAGTCTCATATTGAAAGTACATTCCTTTGAACATCCTTCTTGCATAAAAGTTTCTAATCTAGACATTGATTCTCGATATCCAACTCCCAATATGGAAACATTTCCATATTTTCCATATGACAATTCATTCTAAATAGAATTTTATCTATTCATAGTAATGTCAATATGGTTCATCCATGACTATACTTCCAACTGTCCTCAAGCGACCAATCCTTGGCGAACCTTAGATTTTCCTTGACAGTTGTTTAATTATTTTACTCAAATCTGGTTCTATTCCCTTTTCCCCTCTAAATGCCCTAGGTATTTGGAAAATTTTAGAACAGTCGAATATTACAACATATGCAATCGATCCTATACCCAAAGCGTGTGGGATACGATTCCTAATGAAAACATGACACTTTACCAATTTCTTGCTATAATATTGCCATAATATTTCTATTTGTCGTGTTCTCAGAATTCGAACTATGAAGAGGGATGTCGTAATCATAATCGAACTTTGAGAATGCAAATAATAAATATATCCTTGACTAAATTCAATTAAAATTTCTCGATCTAAGCTTTTAGATTGGAAACTAAGTATAACATTCTTTCCCTTAATTATAGCAAAAAAATCTTTTCAACCCCTACAACTTTGCAAAGTGAAACTTTTGTTTTTCTATAATTAATATTTCCAACTTGCAATAATAATCATGCTCCCATTAACATGATGATTATATCCATTCCAGCATAACATTTATGCTCCCACTAGCTTTGACATGTGTTTAGAAAACAATTGAACTTCTAGAAGACAATACTTATTGACTTCCAACATTCATATTTCCAATACGATGTGCTTCGATAAGCCTTTATCTAAGCTTCTCAAACTCATACACATTTCCTCAGACAGCTCACATGTGTGTCTAAACTAATTCATAACTTATATTACTAAGTCTTAAATGTTCAAACCAATTGTCAAATCTCACAATTGGAACTACGAAGAGGGATGTCGTAATCATATTCAAATTTGAGAATGCAATTTACATTATCGCTATCTTCTTTCCTCACACTCATTTTCATGAAGGAGAAAACCTTATGACACTTAGATTTTTATAGTGTATGTGTTCCTATCCATGTGAATTGCCATAACAATAATCGTAAGATAATGTTTGTGACAAATTCAAACTCTTATGGACAGAACTTGTTCATTCTTAATTTCTTGCCATCAACGGTCCCACCATTGCTTCCAAGTTATTTAGTAGCTCACCTATGCTAGTCAATGTACTTTCATTGAACAAGGTGTTTGCCCTTATGCAGTCAATTTGAGAACTCACAGAACTCATATGCATAATCAACTCAACCCGATTGGCACAGAAACAAGAATACGTCAAACCTCAAGTCGTGTGCTAGTGTTTAATGATAGGTTTACTCTTGATTTGTTCTTGAAACTTTTAAAGATCTTTAGACTCCCACTGACCTCTTGACATATTATATTCTCTTATCAAGAAACATTTCTTGACTAAAACAAATATCCGAGTTAGTGTGTGTCTATATCAAGAAAAAAACTACGCGCAATTTAGTACTAGTTGGTCTTTGTCTTATTCAAGACATCACAACTTACCCAAATATACAAGTGTAAGAACATTCATACTTAAGATTATCTCACTCAAGTCACAATCTTGGATTATGACTCTAAAACTTGATTTTGGAATTAAGTATGACTCATCCTTTTGATTTAACCATTTAACCAATCTTCGATTCCTCTTCTTAGCCATACTAGTGAACTAAGATGTCCTTAGAGGATCAATTGTGATATGTTTCTTAATCATTAAGACGATCATAAAACTGATACAAAGGTAGTCTCCCTTCTTCTTAGATTTGAGAAACCTTTTATCTTTCTGCCTTCATTGAGTCTTCGTATTCGTTCTGCCATTCATTGAAACTTTTCAATGATTCAGAATTACACTTAATCTTGTAAGTATAACCACATTTACTAGACTTTTGGTAAATTATGACGAATAGTCTTATTGTTATTTGTGGCGGACTTGATTAGTGCACAACATTGTCTTCTAGTCCTTTAGTCCTTCACGTGACTCACATACTTGTGTGATCAAGGAATTAGTCTTCTTTCCTAAGTACCAAGATTTCCATACATCACATGATTCAATTCATATGATTCCAAGCTTCTATCCAACTGAAACTTTAGAGATGAGAATCTTTCCTTACTTAGAGAAATTTGACACTTCCATAAATATCATAACTAAGAATCACATCCATTTATAGAAATACACAAACATCAATTTTTCACAACGATTTCATTGCAAGGATATATATATAAATAAAATAGATCAAAAATTTATTTTATTCATAAAAGAAGCGGAAAACATGTCCTTATAATGCAAAATCAACTGAAAAACTATGTAATCAAATATTCCTAAAAAATCTATCATAACTTTTTAAGCTCAAAATCCGATCTTCAAATCCATGCGATCGTGATCCATTTCTTCGTGATCAGACTCATCTTGCTCTTCCATCAAACTTCCTTTCTTTTCTCTGATCCTGCAAAACATTCAATTGTAATATTATCACATAATGTATTAAGAATCAATGAATAGGAACTTAATGGAGTTAGATAGTGGATTTTACCTGAAGTAGAGCCAAACGTCTTGACTCTCCCATCTCTTAGATCTCTCAGGTAGACTGGGCAGCTTCGTCTCTAATGCCCCTTCTCTTGGCAATAAAAGCAAATAGACTCTTTTGGAAGAGCACACGGAACTACTTCAGATTTTCCCTTTCTCTTATGATCAAACTTTTCGACCATTGCATGCCCTTAGTTGCCATTGCCAATATCCATAGAGGTTTGGAAGGCAGATCCACCAATCAAATTTGCTTTTTCAGTGCGCCAAATCATTGTTGATTTAGTAGCAATAATCAAATAGGTGAGATCGATGAGGGTCACGTTGTGATTTGTCATATAGTACTCTCTTACGAACTCACTATATGAGTCAGGAGGCGACTGAAGAACCCAATCAATAGCCAGCTCCTCACAAACAACGACTCCCAACATTCTTAACCTATCAATGTGTGACTTCATCTCTAGGTCGTGTCCACACACTGACTTTCCTTCTTCATGTTTACTTGCTAAAAAGGCTTGAGCGAGTTTGAACTTTTCAAGCCTTTGAACTTGTGGGTTAGGGAGAACAATAGGAGGAGGTGGAGGAAGTGAAGCATGATCTCGTGTTTCTCGATCCAATCGTGGAATATCATCTTCATGTGGAAAACTTGTTCCACGGGATTTGGGAAGACCATAGTTGTCATACTTTGACATCTACAAAACAGGAGAAAATTCAAGTTATTTTATTGATTGAGTCCTTAATAAATCACCCAAATGAGATATTAAGGCTAGGACCCAACACAATATTCCACAACTTAGGAGAGGGATGTCGTAACCCAAATTCCAGAATATTTAAAGGTAAGTGAATGATGATTCACTAATTTTCCAACATAAAAAACGAAAAAGAGATTAGGTTTTAAATGTATTGAAAAACTCCTAGATCCTTTGAGATTCATTGAACTTTTGAATTGCATGTTTAAATCTCGATATACCCCTCGATTTGTGACTGGGATGCCGAGGATCACAAAACAGGGTGTGAATAACCATGCAAACTTACATGGTGCCCCCAATGTTACAGTCGCCTATTCGATGTGCCGGTTAACCACACACGCTCCACCGAACTATGATAAACATCGATTCACCCTTCGTTACCTTTGCTTATAACCCATTTAGTGTGTCGGTTAACCACACACGCTCCACTAACGTCTTAGTGTAACGACCAAAATTTTCAACCAATTTAAAATTTTCAAAAAACAACCCGATTCCATTAAAGTTATTACAATAAGGTTTTCAATACAATTTATTTTAAGTATTCCCAGAATCTCATCACAACATAAACACGAGGAGCGGTACGATCACGCCTTCGCCTTGCCACGGTCTCCTGAAGAACCTGAAAAACATAAAACCACAACTGTAACCCGAAAGCTTAGTGAGATATCCCCAAAATACCAACCACATATACCATACACGCATAACATGCCATAACATATCCGATCACAGAACAGTCGTACACTTCGGGTCTACTATGTGACTGGTCCGCCGCACCGGCCAACAGTCCACCTGGTCCACCCTCTGAGTCTAGCCACATATATCGAGTCTGCAGTGTGATTGGTCCGCCCGCACCGGGCCTTCAATCCACCTGGTCCACTCTCTGAGTCTACAGTATGACTGGTCCGCCCGCACCAGGCCTTCAGTCAGCCTGGTCCACTCTCCGAGCCTCGGCACATCTGGACCGCCCTCTTGGGGCCTACAGCCTATCCGGGACAACCGGTCCGCCCTGGGTATCTTGGCCTACAGCACAAAGCAGGACCCGCCTCAACCCAACTCCAATCCAAACAACCATGTGCACATAAACATACAATCATAAGCATTCATAGTCAACAAACCGATCAAACAGATCACATAACATATCATCATCCTAACCAGGATATCGACCTAACAGGTCACTAGCATAGCATCACCCTACCTCTCAGAATACCGATCTCAATCAGGTCTCTAACACATACCATCCTAGCTACCAGGATGCAATATATCAAAGCAATAACATACAACGAATACCCGGATATCAATCCGATAAAGGGTCGGCCTTGGTGCCTTAGACCCTGTTGATATAGGGAGGATAACTCACCTCGAAACTGCCTACTGAACAGATAACCCAAGCTGCTCCGATCACCGATACGATCTCCACCACTAGACAACCACCAAGGCACTATACTCAAAACAATATCCAACAATTACCAAAATGCCCCTGGAAACCACTGGTCAACCCTTGGTCAAAGTCAACCCCTGACTGACTCTACTCGCCGAGTCCCCATGCTCAGAAATTCCCCAATTCACGACTCTACTCGCCGAGTCACCCCGAGACTCGTCGAGTTCAACAACTCTAAGTCCACTCACACATAACTCACCGAGTCATCCCCTTGACTCACCGATTCACGGATCAACCAGAAAAGATTGGGACTCTTCGACAAGACTCGAAAAGTCCAAGAACAGACTCGTAGAGTCTAAGGCTATCTTCAACCTACTCGCCGAGTTGTTCTTCCAACTCGTCGAGTTCCAGACCATCTTCATCCAACTCGCCGAGTTGTTCTTCCAACTCGTCGAGTTCCAGCCTATCTTCAAGCAACTCGTTGAGTCCACCCATGTGACTCGCCGAGTACCACTGGTCTGAATCCAAACAGAAGCATTCCAGGCCATGCAACTGATCCACAACATAGATCTAGCCTCCTACAACCCATCCATCACGTAAAGTGGCAAACTTTATGTGAATCCAAAGAGATCTAGGCCTTTTACACTCTAGGGCTAGGGTTTGGGACATGATGGCTTCACTAAACACTCAAACATAGAGACTTTATGCATATTTGGACCATCACCGCTCCAAATCTGAGGTAGCATTCTCAGATCCATCTTCCAATCCCGAATAACTCATGAAATACACCCAAAAACCCCAAAACAACCCTCATGGAAGACAATAAGGGGGAAAAGAGCTCAAGACAGAGGATCCTTACCCCAAAGATGAGTCTAAGCTGATGTAGACTCCAGATCTCCAAGCCCTCTTGATGCTATCCTCGAATTCCTCCCTCTTCTCTTCACAAATCCTTTCTTCCAAGCTTCAATCCTCTCAAGTATGGAGTTTATCACGAAATTAGGGCTTCTGGAACTCAAGGGATGATAAGGAGGCTGGGGAGGAAACATAATGTTCTTTATATAGGGCTCAACCTCCAGATTTAGGGTTTTCTCCACTCAGCGCCTACTCGCCGAGTCCAATCCACTGACTTGCCAAGTCGACCACTTGACACGCGACCAAGTCGCGACTCTACTCGCCGAGTTCACCCATGGACTAGCCCTTCAACTTTACTCTTGCTATTCCGGGATGTTACACTTTGCAAGGGTACAAAGTATAATTTCATGGAATTGCATCAAATTCACTTTTGCCTAAAGTAACTAAGATTGGGAGTTTTTAAAAAAATATTTAGTTACTTTATAATTCATTATACTTTTAATGGAAAGGGTTTGTCCTATCCTACCCGTTCGGCTAACGACCCTCCACCAATCAAGGAAGTGGTGGGTGAGAGTGGACACCCATTAAACGACCATTTTATAGGCCATAACCTTATACCCCCCCCCCCCTTATAGATCGGCTTCGTGAATGAGGCCTACTAACGGTAAGACTAGCAGTTTAAGTTATATATATATATATATATATATATATATATATATATATATATATATATATTAGACTTTTAATGTTATATATAGTATAAGGGTGTATTTTACACTTTTAAAATACTAGGTGGTCTAATTTAATAAATTATACTTTTAATTTAATTAAATGTAAACCATATCACTATGGATTTATTAACTCTCTTTTAATTATACATTTAATTAATTTAATAAAACTATATGGATGCAATTTGAACTTTTTTCAAAAATTAGGGTTTTAGAATTTAACATTTTTTAAAATTAAACTTTTAATTAAAATTTAAATTCCAAAACTTGAGGGCAAGTTTTTTTGAAACATTTCAATTCATTAGGGTTTAGATTTTAAATATTTCAAAATTAAACTTTTTAATCAAAATTTTAAATTGCAAAACTTGAGGGCGAGTTTTGAAACTTTTTAAAACATTATCAAGAATATTCTAGATCAAAATACAAATAATATCATTTAACAATTAATTGGTGGTTATCTAATTTTAACCTAATCCGATTTCATGCAAGATAATTCATCAAAATCAAATTTTATCATATAAGGAAATAATAATTCAAATCTTATCAATAAAAATCAAATTAATATGAAATTATCTTTTATTTTGGCAATGATAATCACCCAATATCATAAAAATCCAAATCTTATCAATAAAAATCGTTTTGGTAATTATCCCACAGCAAAAAGAGCATAAAATCCTGATTTTCCCTCTGTCTGACCCCGGGACTCGCCGAGTCAGCGACTCGACTCGCTGAGTTTATCCACTGACTTGCCGGGTCAATCAGGCAGAGAGCAAGAAAAACAATTTTAAGCCAAAGAATGATCAAACATGCAACAAATTCATCAACAAACAACCCTAGTCTCTGATACCACTGATGGGATTTGAGCACTACATCACTCCTGTGGTGTGCATTCAAACCCTAAAGCTTTGGATCTAGTTTGTCTAATGAACATGCAATAATCATCCAAAGCCATAAACCCTACATATAGCATACAATAATTATTTTAACATATAAATTAGGGTTTAGATCTTACCTTGATTGTTATGTAGGAATAACAATCTCAATTCCTCCTTGTAATTGGCTTCTGAAAGCTTAGTGTCACAAATGTCACACCTCTAATGGCTCACAAACACCAAGAGCAAGAGGATGAAGAAGGAGAAGAGGAAAGGCACTCAACAACGTCTAGAAACCCTAAGGAAACTCTTAGCCACGTTTTTGGTGCCCTGGGGGTCCTTAAATAGTGAGGCTATTAGGGTTATCTAACAAGGAACCCCTAATTAAGAGTTTGTGTTGATGCCATTTGGGCTCACCAATGCTCCAACAACGTTCATCGATCTAATTAACCGGGTTTGCATGCCGATACTAGATCAGTCTGTGATCGTTTTCATTGATGATATATTGGTCTATTCTAAGACCAAGGAGCAGCACGAGCAGCATTTGAGGGAGGTGTTGGAGACCTTGAGGAGGGAAAGGCTATATGCCAAATTCTTCAAATGTGAGTTTTGGTTGTGTGAGGTGCAGTTTCTGGGGCGCATCGTCAACCAAAAGGAGATCTTGGTAGATCCGGCCAATATTGAGGCGGTAATGTGTTGGGAGGTTCCGAAGAACGCATCCAAGATCAAGAGTTTCTTGGGTTTAGCAGGGTACTATCGGAGATTTGTCTAGGATTTCTCCAAGATTGTTGTACCTTTGACCTGTTTGAAAAAGAAAAGTGTGACCTTTCGATGGGGTCCAGATCAACAATTGGCATTCGAGTCCTTGAGGAAGAAACTGTTGGGTTTTGAGCATTCTAACACTCCTATGGTGTACATGCAACCCTATAAACCTTGGATCTATGTTTTCTCTATTATACATGCAAATAAGAACATCCAAGGTATTATCCTAATCTAGCATACAAAAACTATGAATGTAACAAGATAGAATACATACCTCTTGATGTAGCTTGATGTCTTCAAGCTTTAAGAGCTTAGCCCCAATAGTGTGGAAGCCTCAAGTGGAATCACAAATCACCAAGACACCTTGGAATACTTTAGAGAATATGATTACTTGGTTCTCTCTAGTGAAATTGGCTAGCCCTTCTTTAGTGTATCCACACTAGTGCCTATTTCACCAACCAAAGACATCTTTATATAGTATGGAGGATTAGGGTTAAACCCTAATACCCATGACCTTTCATTTCCTAGGATCCATGGGTTAAACACTCCATGGACTATCCATGAAAGCTTAGCCCAACCTAAATGAACTTGACCCATTCCATATATATAAGAGTCCATATTTAATTAGTTCCTTTTGATCACTTAATTAATTATAAATTAATTCTTGATCAATATTAATTAAATAATATGATTCCATATTAATATATTAGAACTTATAATATATTAATATTAATCATAAACATACTATTCTCAAAAGATTATCCATATAAATTGTGTCGGTGAAGTGCAACCCAAATGGACCATGCCGGGTCGGGTCAAGTACATACCAAATATAGTTATGGACTTAGACATTAATCCAACAGTCTCCCACTTGGATAAGTCTAAAACTATTATTGCGTATGACTTCAAACCTAACTGGCAATCGTAGCTCTTAAAGCTGCTGTCGAACTCTGATCTTGTCAACGAACTTGTCCATTAGATAAGGGATCATATATTCCTCCATTCTAGATATCATATGGACTGAGGCATGGATTATAATCATTCTCTCTGTCCATTTGTTGTTTCCCGATTTCCGATTTATGACGACTGACTAATTGAACAAATCAAATCAGTCCTGGCCCGGCCGAGCACTTCCATTTGTCATCATCAAATCATCGAGGGGCCCACAGATATCGCTTTTATCCCGAAGGTAAAAGGAACGGATAAACTTCGACTCATATGGCTTGTTCTACTACTTGTTGAATCATACACAAAGGCACGTTTTATAACACCGAGTTACCGTATGCGTTTACGTGCAATCAATGTACTATCAACTCATAGTAACAACTCATATCTCTAGGTTTGAAGAATATAAGATATTATCGTCTCATGATCACTCATGATAAAATCCATGAAGTGATTCCAATGAGCGCGGGTTGAATCCAATACTCAGAACTTATGAGCACTCATGATTGTTGTAGCCTTGTCCAACACCTTAGACCTCTACAACCCATCATGACAGTCTTAATCCATATCTACTTCCAACATATGACCGACTGTGGATGGTTTGAATAACTTAGTCACTCCGGAAGAATAACCCAGTTTATTCGGGAAGTCAAAACATGCAAAATGAAACACAATAATAATTGAATCCAATATGGTATCAACACTTTGAACATAAATAAAACACCTTTTATTTATCACCATATGATTACACATTATTCATTATATACTGTTTCAGCTATCAACTTTATTCTTGAATTTAAAACAATAGTTGTCCCATGCTCCAAGCATGTACACTATGTTTTCTTAAACACTAGTCATGCCACACACCAAGTATGCATACTATGTTTGTCTATGATCTTTACTTTGTGAACTAGATCAATTGAACATAACTTCAATGATTCTCTTTTCACAATCCCAAATCCTTACCGCAAATGCAAGAATTCCAAATTCATGCCATTTACTGTAATCTGTTAGATTCTAAACTTATATGCATTGATCCTCTTGTAACGATTATGCACAAACTCACAAAGACTTGGCAACAATCATTACAGAGAATTCCAAAGGAGATCAACTCCTTGGAAACATCCTTCTTGCATTAAGTTTCCTTAATCTTACACATATTGAAATTTCTAACTTTGAAACATTTCCAGATTCCATTTTGACTATCACTTCTGAACAAGAGTTGCCTCCTTACAGATTATCTCAATATGGTCCTTCCAGAATTATCACTATACTTCCAACTGTACTTGAGCAACCAATCTTTGGTAAACCTTAGATTGTCCTCGACAATTGTTTAATCCTTTTAGTCATATCCAGTTCTAAACCTTTTCCCTTCTTAATGCCCCAGGCATTTGGAAAATTTTAGAACGGATGATTATAGCACATGTAATCGATCCTATATACGAAGCATATGGGAATCAATTCATGATGTCTCAGATAAAGACTAAACCAGTCTTTTGCTATAACATTTCCATTTCAATTTGCCAAGTTCTCATAATTCAGATTATGAAAAGGGATGCCGTAATCATAATCGAATTTTAGAACGCAAATAATGGACCCATATACAGAATTTCCTTATGTTGAGCCATTCCAACATGAAATTCATATATATCCTTGACTAAATGATTAAAACCTCACGATCTAAGCTTATAGATTTGAGATGAAGTATAATTTCCTCTCCCTTAATTATAGCAAAACAACTCTTTCCCAATTGAAACTTTTGTTTTTCTATAATTAACATTGCTAACTTGCAATACTTATCATAATTATCATGCTCCCACTAACATGATGATTATTAGCATAACACTTATGCTCCCACTAGCTTTGACATGTACTCAGAAATCAGCTGACATTCTTACCAAAGTTCAGATTTCTGACACTAGATTGTTTTGATAAAACTTTATCAAAAACATACACCTTCCCTTAGATAGCACACTTGTGTGTCTAAACAATTATGAAGAGGTATGCCGTAATCATAATGGTTAGACCTTTTTGCCACTTCTCACAAGTCCAGGTTAGTGTGCCGGTTAACCACACACGCTCCACTAACGACTTTGAGAATGCAAATATCACAATTGCTATCTAGATAAAATCTACTTAGTGAAAGTGTTTCCTCACCATCATTTTCATGAATCGGAGAGAAACCTTATGACACTTAGATTTAATGGTGTATGTGTTCTTATCCATGTGAATTGTCAAAACCATAGACACAAGACAAGGATAATGACAAATACAAACTCATATGGACTGAACTCAATCTTAATTTCTTGCCACCTGGCAGCTCAAGGGCCTGCCATTGCTTCCAAGAAGTTGTGCAACAAATTGAGAACTCTAAGAACTCATATGCAAAGCCAACTTTAACTGGAATGGGCACAGAATATGTCAACACGATAGGTTATGAACCTCAAGTTGTGTGCTAGTGAAAAACTTCAGGTTCCATTCTTGATTAGTTCTTGAGACTTTCAAGACCTTTCAGACTCCCACTGTCCTCTTGACATATAAGACTCCCTTGTCAAACATCCAAGAGATAGTGCGGATTCTAATCAAGACAAACACTTCACACAATTGGCCTAAGTTGGTCTTTGTTTTATCCAAAACATCACAACTTACCAATTTCAAATGTACTAGAGTAGAAAACTTTTACTCTTACATTTGACAAGTGTTTTAAACCTTCTTTTGAGACATGTCACTCAAGTTACAATCTTGGAGTATGACTCTAAGACTTGTATTGGAACGAAGTATGACTCATCTTCTTGATTTAACCATTTCAACAATTCAAGATCCCTCTTCTTAGTCATAAGAATGCACTAAGATTTCCTTAGAGAACTAATTGTGCTATGGTTTCTTAATCATTAAGATGATCACAAAACTGATACTAAAGTACTCTCCCATCTTTTCAGATTTGAGAAACTTTTATCCTTCTGCCTAAGTTGATTCTTCTTATTCGCTCTGCCATACATTGGGACCTTTTCCAATGTCTCAGAGTTACACTTAAGCTTGTAAGTATAATCATATTTACTGAGCTTTAGTAAACTATGACAAATAGTCTTATCAATCTTTTGTGGTGGACTTAATCAGTGCACAAGAATGTGTACTCGATCCCTTAGTCCTTTACTTGACTCACACATCCATGTGACCGAGTAATTAGTCTTAATTTTCCAATACTTGAAAGTTCTCATACAACTTGCATGATTCCAAGTTCCGGTCCAATTGAAACTTGGGTGATGAGAATCTTTCCTTATTTGGTAAATCTAGACATTACCACAAATGAAAGAATCAATTTCATATTTCCACTCTTGCTATTATTGGAATTATATAAGCAACAATTTTTCCTCAAATGGCATTGTAAGGATATTTTAAAATAAATAAAATCAAAAAAATTTTCTTTTATTTTAAAACTTTGCGGAAAAACTTATCCTTACAATCCATATGAAAACTTGTTGTTATCTATTCCTAAGCAAAATCTCATAACTCCTGAGAAGTAGCTCAAGAATCCGATCTTCAAACTATGCGATAGAAATCCATCTACGCGATCAGATTCAGCATATTCTTTCTTTAAGTTTCTTCACTTTTTCTTTGATTCTTAAAACATCACCATGTGACCCAGTCACATCATGTATCAAGAATCTCAGAATAGAAACTTAACAGAGTTAGATAGTGGAATTTACCTGAAGTAGAGTCAAACTTATTGACTTTAACATCCTTAGGTAAATTTGGCAGCTTCGCAACCAATGCCCCTTCCTTTGGCAATATAAACATATGGACCCTTTGATAATGGTACAGGAGACTATCACAGACTTAGCTTTTCTCTTTACCATTTGGTCAACCGAGTTGACTATGGCCGATCCCTTTCCATTGGGAAGAGAGAGCTTTACTAGATATCCAATGTCATCATTGTCAATATCCATAAAGATTTAGGAATTTGATCTTAGCAAATAGATAAGATCATTAAGGGTCTTGTCATAGTCTGTTTCATAGGTGTCCCAAAGGAACTCACTATGTGACTTAGAAAGTGATTGAACCACCAACTTTCTCAAGACTTTGACACCCAACTCTCCCGGCTTGTCAATATGTGACTACATCTCCAAGATGTGACCACACCTTGACCTTGCCTTGCCAATAGGGCTTGAGTGACTTAAACTTTTTCAAGAACTTGTGGGTTAGGGAGAATAATTGGAGGAGGTGAATGAAGTATGATTTCCATGGGACATCATCTTCATTAGGAAACCTTGTTTCACTAGATTTGGGAAGATCATAAGTGTCTATTACAGACATCTTTTGGGAGATATTCAAGATAGTTGATTTAAAGTCCTTAATATGACACCCAATATGAAATATTAAGGCTAGGACCCAACAAACTATTTTATAACTTAGAAGAGGTATGCCGTAATCCAAGCTATAAAATATTTGAAGGTAGGTGAATGACGATTCACCAATTTCCTCCAAGATAAACGAAATGTATTATTAGGTTTTAATTGGTTTTGAAACTCCTAGATCTTTGAGATTCATTGAACTGTTCAAAGGCATGTTTCAATCTCGAGTGTGCCCTTCAGGTTTTGTGACTGGGATGCCGAGGATCACAAAACAAGGTGTGAAGTAACCATGCAAATCACTTGGTACCCTTAATAAATTACCCCTCAATCGATGTGCCGGTTAACCACACACGCTCCATCGATACTATGATAAATATTAAGTCACCCTTTACCTACCTTGTTAAGTCCAAGTTAGTGTGCCGGTTAACCACACACGCTCCACTAACGACTTTGACAAAGTGTAAAGTGTAATTTCATGGATTAGCACCTTATTCACATTTTCCTAAGTAACTAAGATTGGGAATTATTAAGAGTTTAGTTACTTAGTATTTATCATTAAT
Source organism: Lactuca serriola (assembly GCF_051521515.1). Taxonomy (NCBI): domain Eukaryota; kingdom Viridiplantae; phylum Streptophyta; class Magnoliopsida; order Asterales; family Asteraceae; genus Lactuca; species Lactuca serriola. Next base: position 49,245,808 of record NC_136410.1, read on the forward strand.
ACTTTTAATGAAAGGAGAATTATAGTCCTGTCAAACCCGTTCGGCTAACGACCCTCCACCAGTCAAGCAAGCGGTGGGTGAGAGTGGACACCCATTAAGTTGCCATTTTATAGGCAACAACCTTATACCCACCTTATAGACCGGCTTCGTGAATGAGGCGTACTAGCGGTAAGACTGACTTTACTCTTATACATATATATTATTAACTTATAATATTATAAAGTATAAGGGTTGAATTTTAACTTTTAAAATTCTAAGGGCTAACTTGGAATTAAAGTATTCATAAGGAAAACTTTTCAAATTCCAAAACTTGAGGGCAAGTTTTGAAACTATTCAAAACTAATTAATTCCATAACTTATGTGTTTAAAGTAGTTTTAATCCAAAAACTCTTCAAGTTCCATAACTTGAGGACAAGTTATGGAAGACTTTAAACTAATAAAAGAACTAACTTTTCTTTATTTTATAACTTATGGATTTAATTATGGTTACATATTTATTCTTTAATGAAGTGACTCTTGAACTTCCATAACTTGAGGACAAGTTATGGAGTCATAAAAAATTATTCAATGACACAAGACTCTTCATTTTGTAACCATTGCCAACTTTTATGAATTTTATGAGTCTTTAATGTGACTCTTCATGTAACTTGAGGACAAGTTACACAAACACATTTTATACTCAACTCTTAGATTAAAATGGATTGAAAACAACTATTTCAACTAACTTTTCTATTAATCTAAGCAACTCATAAGAACAAGATAATTCAAAAAAAAAAAAAAAAAACTTTTCATGTTCCATATCTTAAGAACAAGTTATGGAATTCTTTAAAACATTAACACCAAATTTTGTAACTCCATAAAAACTTTGAATCAATTTTTTTTTAAAACCTTTTCATATCCATAACTTATGGAGGTTTCAAAAAATAAAACTCTTTAGATCAAACTTTTAAAACTAATAAAATAATCATATCATTTTATCTTTTATTAAATTTGACCTAATTCAACTCATAAAGCAAATTATTCAAATTTTACAAATAATTAGTTTTTCACAAGAACAAGTAATTATCTTAAAATTTGACAAACTTCATGTTTTTTTTTTTCAACTTTGAAAATAAAATATTTGCATCAATATAACAGAAAACAACCCGTGGCTCTGATACCACTGTTGGGTTTTGAGCATTCTAACACTCCTATGGTGTACATGCAACCCTATAAACCTTGGATCTATGTTTTCTCTATTATACATGCAAATAAGAACATCCAAGGTATTATCCTAATCTAGAATACAAAAACTATGAATGTAACAAGATAGAATACATACCTCTTGATGTAGCTTGATGTCTTCAAGCTTTAAGAGCTTAGCCCCAATAGTGTGGAAGCCTCAAGTGGAATCACAAATCACCAAGACACCTTGGAATACTTTAGAGAATATGATTACTTGGTTCTCTCTAGTGAAATTGGCTAGCCCTTCTTTAGTGTATCCACACTAGTGCCTATTTCACCAACCAAAGACATCTTTATATAGTATGGAGGATTAGGGTTAAACCCTAATACCCATGACCTTTCATTTCCTAGGATCCATGGGTTAAACACTCCATGGACTATCCATGAAAGCTTAGCCCAACCTAAATGAACTTGACCCATTCCATATATATAAGAGTCCATATTTAATTAGTTCCTTTTGATCACTTAATTAATTATAAATTAATTCTTGATCAATACTAATTAAATAATATGATTCCATATTAATATATTAGAACTTATAATATATTAATATTAATCATAAACATACTATTCTCAAAAGATTATCCATATAAATTGTGTCGGTGAAGTGCAACCCAAATGGACCATGCCGGGTCGGGTCAAGTACATACCAAATATAGTTATGGACTTAGACATTAATCCAACAGAAACTATGTGAGGCCCTGATTTTGGCCCTACCTGAGGGATTGAATGATTTTGTAGTGTATTGTGACGCTTCTACTTCGGGTTTGGGAGCGGTTTTGATGCAGAGGGGGAATGTGATCGCTTACGCTTCGAGGCAACCGAAGCTTCATGAGGCAAATTACCCCACTCATGATTTGGAATTGGGGGCAGTTGTTTTTTCCCTCAAGATTTGGAGGCATTATTTGTAAGGAGTTCTATGCACCGTCTTCAATGACCACAAGAGTTTGAAGTATTTGATGGACCATTAGAATCTGAATATGTGACATATGAGATGGTTAAATGTGGTGAAAGATTATGACTACAAGATTTTGTATCATCCCAGGAAGGCCAATGTGGTGGCCGATGCTTTGAGCCGTAAAATGGCGGGTACTTCAATCCGAGGTGTTTGTTTGAGGATGACAGTCACTTCTCCTATGATGGATATGATCAAAGGGGCACAAGTGGAAGGATTGAAAAAAGAGAATTGGAAGACTAAGTGGATTCGGGGGGCAGATTCCACAGTTTGTTCGAGACAACCGGGGATTGTTGACTCAGTGTTGCAGGGTGTGGGTTCCGGGGAGTGAGGCAAAAGAACTTGGAGGAAGCGCATAAGTCCAAGTTCTCTATTTATCCGGGGGCCACGAAAATGTACCGAGACCTGAGATTCACCTATTGGTGGCCCTGCATGAAGCGGGAAGTTGCATGGTTTGTTGAACGGTGTTTTACTTGCATAAAGGTCAAAGCCAAGCATTAGAGACCTCACAGAAAGGTTCGGCCGCTATGCATCCCTATGTGGAAATGGGAGGAGATCACCATGGACTTTATCACGAAATTGCCTAGGACGACACGGGGTGTTGATTCCATGTGGGTTATTGTGGACAGGTTAACCAAGAGTGCTCATTTCATTTCGATTTCCGAGAGTATCTCCTCTAAAAAATTAACAAATATTTATGTGCTGGAGGTGGTGGTTAGGTACGGAGTGCCGGTATCTATGGTATTGGACCGCGATGTTCGATTCACATCCAGATTCTGGAGGAAGTTCCCTGAGGAGTTGGGTACTCAATTGCATTTCAACACTGCTTACCACCACCATATTGATGGTCAGAGTGAGCGGACGATCAAAACGCTCGAGAATGTGCTTCAGGCATGTGTATTAGACTTCGGAGAAAGCTGGTATACTTATCTACCACTAGCCGATTTCTCATCTAACAATAGTTATCATGTTAGTATTGATCGACCCCCGTTTGAGATGTTGTATGGTCGGAGGCGTAGGACTCTAGTTTTTTGGGTAGAGGTTGGGCATCGAGTCATGGGAAGCACCAAAGTGGTGCTTAAGACCACTAAATTAATTCAACAAGAGCATGATAGATTGCGGATTGTGCAGAGCCATCAAAAAAGTTATGTTGACCGGCGCCAATCAGGTCTCGAGTTTCAGGTGGGAGATTTTGTGTTGTTGAAGGTGTCACGTTGGAAAGGTCTCATTCGGTTTTGATAGAGGGGAATGTTGGGGGCCTAATGAATTGGTCCATTCAGGATTTATGTCCGAGTTTGCAGGGTTGCTTATCAGTTGGATCTCCCGGACGAGCTCAGTCAGATCCACACCACCTTCCACGTATCTCAGCTCCAAAAGTGTGTTGCAAATGAGTCCGCAGTTATTTCTTTGGATGATATTCAGGCGGATATGAGCCTGAATTATGTGGAGAAGCCCATTACAGTCTTTCATAGTAAAACTAAATCTCCTCAGAATAAAATGGTGAAGCTTGTAAAAGTGCAATGACAGCATCGGAAGGGCTCCAAGTGGACTTGGGAGCCAGAGGACGAGATTTGTGAGCATTACTGATGTGTGTAAAACCCACTAGTTTTAAACCTACTTTTAATTATCAAATAACACACAAAAGGCAGTGAACCTATCAATTGTGGTATAGCTAAATAAGCAGGGTATCGAACACAGGGAACAGCAAATTAAACTAAAAACTAATTTAATCTAAGTTAATTAAAAAGCAGGGGTTGTTCTCTAGTTTTACAAGACTAGAAACTTACTAATTATTACTAATTTAAGCTAGAAAATAACGATTTAACTAGATTCAATAATTGGAAAGGAACTTCTGTTTAGTTCAACTCGGTTAACTTTATGGTTGATTTTCAAGGTAATAGTGCAATGGATTAATTCTTTCGTTGGTTACCGATTCAAGTGATTAGGTTCATGTTCACTACCCTAATCCTTAGCAAATAAACTAACTCAAACAATGGCCAGTTGTCTAATTTAATTATATTTACTAGATTAATTATTCGGGTTAAGTTAGACTTGCAATAGTTAATTAATTTAGTCTTTTTAATTAACCTCTTGTTTGATAGTCATCTTACAAGCTTGCACATGAATTTACTCAATTTTCTTATTAATTCTAGTTTCATATTCATTAATCCTAGACATATAACTATGTGGTCACAATATATCATATGAGGACAATAATCAATAGATGTTCATTCTAATCAATTATCTTCCTATTAACAGAAAATTAATTATTATTCACACACAAGGTTCTTTAGCAAGCTAAAATAAAAAAAATTCACCAACTTGGAATTAATCCTACCAATCAATCAAACCATATTGTCAACTTTGTATCCCCAAACAGAAGTCTAAAGGTTTTAGCTCATAATTAAAGTAAATAACAGCAAACAATCAAAGTTAAATTGCTTAGTCATGATGAATAAACAAAAGAATAAATGGGATGATGAAATTTTGCCTTAATTACTCTCCGGAATTGAATTCTAGCTTCCTTCGTCGTCTTCTAGGGTTTTTCAGGCTTCTCAATCGTAGCAAGATACTTCTGAATCGTCTCAGAACTCTTCCCTCTCGATCTGTGGAATTATCTTTAAATAAGCGATCCGACTCGTCGAGTCAAGTGGTGACTCGTCGAGTCCCTCTCACATTCCCCGTATTGCGATAACTATCTGGGATCCCGAGTCATTATCCTTCTGATTCCTCGACCGGACTCGTCGAGTAGCTATCTGACTCGACGAGTAGAAGCTTTTTTTTAGTGTTTTTCCTTCTTCATTCCACTCTCGAGCTCCTAAACGCTTCTCTTGCTTCCTTTTACTTTCGAGCTTCATCTTTGGACTGAAAAACATAATTTAACACTTTTAAGTACCTTTTGTCCATAATATGCGATAATTTAGCTAATATATGAATAAAAAACTATACTAAATACACACTAAATATGCACATATCAAAATACCCCACACTTGTCTTTTGCTTGCCCTCAAGCAAAACTGAATTTTAACACATTAGAATTATGTATAACAACTCCAATCTAACCCAGCCATTATGCCAAGACCGCAACACATGCATTTGTGTCTAAAATTTTTCCTAAAGAACCCCCCATATTACAAATACTCACAATCCTCATAAACATTCACCCACTCACCCCGAACTATGCTCATTTTATGCAACCCTCCGAATCCATCCGCAGAAAACCTCTTTACCCTCAAGGTATTTTTAATTGAGCAACCCAAGCATACATATTCTAGAAAATTACAATTTTTCGATACCACTATGGAATTCTTTGAATTCTTCACTTTCTTGATAATTTGATCTTTGATATCTTTGAATTCACCAACTTGTATTGACTTTTGGCATCTTCAACTTTTTTGGATTTCTTGGAATTTTGATCTTTTGATCTTCACTTTATTTGCTCCAAAATTCTTATAACTTTTCTTGTAATTCTCTCTCTTTTTTTTTTAACATGTAACTCACTTTTTCTTTCACTCAAAACCCTACATGCTTAAGCAGGGGCGCTCAATCTCAACCTTTATTGGCTAATGATAAAAATTTTCCTGGATACATTTCAGGTTTAGGCTGCTAAACATATTGCATCCCTCAGGCTGAGCGAGGTCGTGTTTTTGTCTCATGATTTCACTGAAATAAGGAAGCCACAAATGCACTAGAACGTATATAGGCTCAACTAAACATTTGGGTTTTCATGCAATTATTAACACAATCCTAACATGGAATCCTAATTTTTTACCAAAATTTTCTAAATAAATCCTAAGTAATACTTTTGGTATGCAAAATTTTAAAATTAACCTAAATTAAGACTCTAGATTTTCTATTATGTAACCAACCCCCTACCCCACACTTATTTGATGCAATGCCCTCATTGCATATTATAACAACTAAAAATGCAAATAGAGAGAAAGTTGGAACAAACTCCCCTGGGATAGCAGTGGATAGGCTGATCACACTCATTTAAGCTCCAACTTCAACTTTACACATGGTAACATCTCATCCATGCCTTGGGTGTCTCGTCTCGTGTGGGTCGCTCCAAATACACGGAAATCAATGTAAGATCTTCAAGAATGGATATGGAAGAATAAGTGAGCAAGTGGGACAAGTAGCATCATCAAATCAACAGTCCGTTGGTATAAAAATTGAACGACTCGTCGAGTCTTACGGTGGACTCGTCGAGTACCAGCGCGCCTTCTCAGAATATGTAGAAATATAAGGTGACTCGTCGAGTCAGCTTAGTGCACTCGTCGAGTAGGCCACTGAACGAAAAAAACTTGGTATTTTGCAACTGTTTTAGCCTCTAAAAACTTCTCTAACTGTTCCCCATGTTTAGACTCAATTGCTCATACCCCCAAGGACCGGACTCGACACTTTGACGTTAAAGTTCCATTTCCGTGCCTCGCTTTCACTCGTGATAACATCCAAGCTATAACTCTAAACCATCCTAAGCAAGCAATCCTAATCCAATCCTGAAAAATAACTAAAGCATACAATCATTAAACACAATAAAATCTCAAACAAGTCATACACACCAAATAAGAATAAAAACAAAACAAAAATAAAAATTGTTTAATTAAAACACAAAAATCAATCTTCGTCCTCCTCATCATCATTGGCGGCTCCACTTCCTCCGGCTCCACTTCGTCTCGCAGCAATCACCTCATCCCAAGATGGAATAAAGGGGTAATTTCCACCATCAATATGTGGGATATTGAAGTGGTCAAAAAGTCGTATATGGGATTGGTTGCAAAAGTTCAGCCCCCTCGCCATTTGATCCAGCATCCGCCTCATCTCCACATTGTACCAATCCATTGGTACGTCTTCATTTTCAACCGGAATCACTGGCGGCTCGTCCTCCACATCCCGCTCTCTTCTTGATCTTACCCTCCTTCCCGGTGCTTTGGGACCAACAACGGGGTCATCATTTGGGATGGCATAATGGCCACCACCATAGTCTTCAATAATCTGTGCTCTTCGGAAAAGAATGGGATTAAACGGAGGTGTCGGGATCAATGTCATGAAGTTCCATGCACCGCGGTTCATCAACCCGAATGAGTTAGCCAATCGGGTGACAAACATCCCACCATTAATACGGGAGGTTTTGCGATCCTTGACCGCACCCTCCGAAAGGTATGAAGCTATACACCAAGGGATGTTGCAAGAGACGCCGGGTGTAATTATACTCCATAAATAGAAGACGTCAAGATTGGAAACCTTGTCATCATCTTTTCTTTGATTGATGGTGGAGGAAATAAGGCGGTGAATGAGGCGGTGAGTTGGGGATCAGATGCTCCCTTCCTGTGCAGACTTCGGGATGTAAACTTTATTTCCAATGGTATTCCACCAACCCGTGCTTGTAACTCCATCGGGAAATGCCATATGTGCTTGTGCTAAAAAGGCCCGAAAGATGTTTGTTGAAACCAAGGGCTGATCGTAGATCCCTAGTCGGCAGGCAAGATCCACTACCGAGCATTGACGAAATTCTCCCCCGAGGCAGAAAGTGAAGCTTGTTGGGTGAAAGACATCCACTCCCCCGGTGAAAGACACCGTGGAGAAAAACTCCAAACAAAGCTCTAAATAGACCGACTCTTGTATTCGGAAGACCCGGCTCCACCCGTCGCAGATCATTGTTTGGCCTTCATGTTGGAACTCCTTTAAAAGGTAAGGAGCTAATTCCTCCTCATATCGAACACTTTGCAGCCACTCCCAATCAGTCCTGTTTGGCACATAAACCTCCTTCTTCTTAATATCAGATAACTTCTTCTTCCATTTCCTCATTGTTGAGGCGGACTCAATTTGCGGGAAGTTTAGCCATGGAAACTCCCCTTGGTTGCCACTTGAAGTTTGTCCCCTTTTGAACATGATGTCTGCAAAATAAACACACAAAACCCAGAAAACACAGAATATAGTTAAAAAAACATCTCCTATCTGTAACTCGACTGGACTCGTCGAGTCCAGGCCCGACTCGGCGAGTCGCGCAACCTGCACGAGTCGGTCGACGGGTCACTACAAATTGGACCATAAAACCTGTAAATTCTTTCAAGGGTTTTGGCTCAACACTTAGTATTGATGTATTAAGGCCAAAATAGACATTCAAAACAACTTAATTCATGAAAAATCAAAAAACCTAGAAATTTAATACTTCTCAAAAACGGGTTTTTCATGCAATTATTACCATGGATGGCCTTATAATCATGCTCTTAATAGAAAATAGGAAGAAATTTGTTACCTTTTTGGATTGGGCTTGAGAAATTTGAAAGAACTTGAAGAAGAATGATGAATGCTTGAGAGAGAATGAAAATAGCGGCACCCGACGAGTGTGGTTTGTGAAAACTGATTTTTAGGGTTAAAACCCTACTTACCCAATGTAAAAGTAATTTCGAAATAATTTTTTTCTGTAAATAATACCGACTCGTCGAGTCGTGGTCAGAGAGTCTGGTCGCGAAGTTAATTCATTTCTGAAATCCATGGGGACTCGTCGAGTCGCGTAAAAAAAATGCATAATTTTCAAAATTTTGTTATGTATTGTAATTCATTTCTCCCCACACTTAGCTTATGCACACTCTCAAGCAGACATGCCCAATGATTTGGAAGATTAAGATTTTTAAAAAAAACAAAGGGAAAATAAATAAATAAAAAGAAAACTTAAAAGAAAGCAAACTCTATATAACGGGTTGCCTCCCGCCAAGCGCTTCTTTTTGAGGAGTCATTAGCTAGACTCCTTCCCATCTACGTTTTGTCATCTTCGAGCATCGGGAACGCACGCCTAACTTTTTGTGATTTGTACTTGGTCTTGTAAGCGTGGATCTTTTTCTTGTAAGCCCTTTTTAATGCATCCCTTTTTCTTTTCATTGCCGCATCTTCAGCTGCTTAGGCTTCCCTTTTTCTCTTTTTCTTCTTTACCCCCTTCTTTTTCACCAACTCTTGAACCTCCTTCTCTTTAAATTTAATAACTTCATATTTCATAATGGTTCGTGCTCTAGGTTTAGTGGTGAATAGGTGATCAGCTTCCTCCCTCCTTTCCTTTTTCTCTTCGTTCGTTCCAGTGCTTAACCCATCTTCAAGATGAACCGTATGAAGACATGCTACATCGGCGTATTGGACTCTCCTTTTCTTTCCTCTTTCTGCTGTTTGTTCTTCTAAAGAATCCTATATATTATTGAAATCCAAGGTATGTGAAGGACTAGTAACAAGCAGATCTAAGTCGGCCAAGTGTTTTCCCAAATCGACTGGACTCGTCGAGTCCATTAAGGTGACTCGGCGAGTCGGTACGAATTCCATAAAATCTTGGGTTTTTTCTGAGTGGGCTCCTTCCAGTAGCTTTTCTAATTCATCCAAGTCCTTGTTAACATCTCCTTCTTCTTCAGAGTGTATCACAAACTTGCTTGGGTCTTCTTTCATCAAACGTGCAAGCTCTTGTTCTAATATCTCATCATCCAATTGGACCATTGAGACTTCATCAATCTTTTCCTTTTTTTGCTTGATTTCTGGAATAGCTTTAAACGTCACAGCCTCATCACCCACTCTCAACGTCAATGTAGACTCACTTATATCAATTAAAGCACACGCGGTGTTCAAGAAAGATCTCCCCAAAATAATTGGAATTTCGGGGTCTTCTTCCATATCAACAACCACGAAGTCTACTGGGAAAATAAACTTGTCAACTTTTATAAGGAGATCTTCACAAACACCTTTTGGATGGATTGTTGTCTTGTCTGCCAAATGGATCTTCATATTCACTGGTTTTGGTACTGGTAGATTCAACTTCTTATAGAATGACAAAGGCATCATATTGATGCTTGCCCCTGAGTCAGCTAATGCTCGTGTGAAGACTTTATTACCAAATTGGCACGGAAGCACAATATTTCCTGGATCACCCTTCTTTTTAGGCAGTTCACTCATCAAGACTTCTGCAACTTCAGCCAAATCCTTCCTAGCAGCAAAAAGGCCCTTAAGCAAGTTGAAGTATTTAGGCGTTTGAAATATTGTTTCCACAAATGGCACATTAACTTGTAAAGTGTTAACATGATTCATGAAGGTTCTGTATGCTTCAACTTTTTCTGCAGGCATGGCTCTGGTTGGGTATCGCAGTAGAGGCTTATAAGGTTTCGAAGAACTGATGGGTTTCTCAATTTCGCATGGACTCGTCGAGTCCATAGGAGTGACTCGGCGAGTCGGGTCGGGTTTGGCTGGCTTCGATTCTTCTACCTTCTCTTCCTTCTTCTTGGAGATCCTTAGTGCTTCTGTAAAATTTTCTTCACTGTTGGAGGTTATTACGCTCACATTCTCCATTCTTGGATTGGGCTCGGTGTTGCTCGGAAGTTGACCCGGTCTTCTTTCATTCACTTGCTGTGCAAGCTGTCCCAGCTGTTTCTCAATGTTGAGAATGGAAGCTTGCTGATTCCTCAACATGTTTCTGGTTTCTTGCATTGCTACATCGTGATCATTATGTCTTTTCTCGGACGCGGTTCTGAACCTTGTGAGTATATCTTCTAAATTTGCCTTCTTTTCCGTCACCGGCTCTTCCTTTTGATAGAATCCCCTCTCCCTCTGTTTGTATTTCTCCTCCTTAGCCTTTTTATACTCTTCGTATGGGAGCCATTCCTTCTTTGGTTTCCTCCAGTCTTCATCGTATCTATCGCCACTGGAATAGAATACTTGAGCCTTTTTATTTCCATTCTCGTCTCGATCACAATCCTTGGTAAGATGGGGGCCGCCACAATTTTCGCATCCTACCCTAATAGCATGGATCGTTTGATCCATTTTCGTCATTCTTCGGTCTAGGCTATCGAGTTTAGCTATTACCGCTGCCATGCCATCGTTCACCGAGTTTACTGCTCCACAACTCACTTCATTCCTCGGATTGTGTAATTCTCTAGAATGCTTAGAGAATTCTTCGATTAATTCCTTTATTTCCAGAGGTGGCTTTCGGGTGAGCGGGCCTTGTGAATCGAGTAGTTGCCTTGTGGTGACATTAACTCCATCATAAAAGATGGAGACCTCTTGTTGGCTATTAAGATCATGGTGTGGACAATTTCTAAGTAGGCTCTTGTACCTTTCCCAAGCTTCATAAAGAGATTCTCCGGGTTGTTGCTCGAAGTTGGCAATGGCTTTCTTTAGCTTGGCTATCTTGGAAGGTGGGCAGAAATGGTCAATGAACTCTTCTTTCATCTTGGCCCATGTGGTGACCGATCCGGGAGGAAGTGATTTTAACCAATCTTTTGCAGCGCCTTTAAACGTGACAGGGAGCATTCGAAGAAGCTGGGTCTCGCGTGGAACATTAGGCACGTTGAAGTAATCGGCCACATCATTTACTTCGTCCAAATGCTTGTAAGCGTCTTCATGATCTCTCCCGTAAAAAGGGATCTCCTTGAGTTGAGCGAGAATATGGCCCTTTAGCTCAAACGTAGCGGTTGCGGGAATTGCGGGTTGCACAAGTCCCGACCCGGTGTCATCACGCATCCTTTTCTTCCACTCCCCCATGGGGACTTCATCGATGTTAGCCATAGTGATAGCTAACTCTTCTTCTGAATCGGTTTCGTGCTCGGAAATATGCTCTTCTTCTTCCTCGGTCTCGTACTCGATATTTTCGTGAATTGGTTCTTCAATTGTTAATGAGGCACTGGATGCTCCTGATTTGCTGCCTTTCTTCTTGCTGAAAACGGATTTCAAGTTCTTGAGCGGTGAGTTCTTTGAAGTTGCGGTTTCTCCTACGACTTTTCCCTTGCTTCTCTTTAGTGCGGATTTCGGGTCTTCCAAAGGTGGTACTAGAGGTGTGTCCGATCCTTGGGTCATAAAACAGCTGAAAAAAAACGAAACAAAAGAAACGAAACGCGTAAAAGGAACAAAAACGGAATAAAAATAAAGACTAACACAGCAATGGACTCGCCGAGTCGACGCGAGTGCACTCGGCGAGTGCAAGGCAAAAACAGAAAAGAAAATTTTCTAGTAAAAAAAACGGAATTGTAATAAAACTAAGTCTACTTACTGGATTTGCTTTGTAAATAACTTTGTGTAAGATAAATCCCACACAAAGGATCGATTAAACTAGACTTTATTATTAATTTTAGAACCGTTCCCCGGCAACGGCGCCAAAAACTTGATGTGTGTAAAACCCACTAGTTTTAAACCTACTTTTAATTATCAAATAACACACAAAAGGCAGTGAACCTATCAATTGTGGTATAGCTAAATAAGCAGGGTATCGAACACAGGGAACGGCAAATTAAACTAAAAACTAATTTAATCTAAGTTAATTAAAAAGCAGGGGTTGTTCTCTAGTTTTACAAGACTAGAAACTTACTAATTATTACTAATTTAAGCTAGAAAATAACGATTTAACTAGATTCAATAATTGGAAAGGAACTTCTGTTTAGTTCAACTCGGTTAACTCTATGGTTGATTTTCAAGGTAATAGTGCAATGGATTAATTCTTTCGTTGGTTACCGATTCAAGTGATTAGGTTCATGTTCACTACCCTAATCCTTAGCAAATAAACTAACTCAAACAGTGGCCAGTTGTCTAATTTAATTATATTTACTAGATTAATTATTCGGGTTAAGTTAGACTTGCAATAGTTAATTAATTTAGTCTTTTTAATTAACCTCTTGTTTGATAGTCATCTTACAAGCTTGCACATGAATTTACTCAATTTTCTTATTAATTCTAGTTTCATATTCATTAATCCTAGACATATAACTATGTGGTCACAATATATCATATGAGGACAATAATCAATAGATGTTCATTCTAATCAATTATCTTCCTATTAACAGAAAATTAATTATTATTCACACACAAGGTTCTTTAGCAAGCTAAAATAACAAAAATTCACCAACTTGGAATTAATCCTACCAATCAATCAAACCATATTGTCAACTTTGTATCCCCAAACAGAAGTCTAAAGGTTTTAGCTCATAATTAAAGTAAATAACAGCAAACAATCAAAGTTAAATTGCTTAGTCATGATGAATAAACAAAAGAATAAATGGGATGATGAAATTTTGCCTTAATTACTCTCCGGAATTGAATTCTAGCTTCCTTCGTCGTCTTCTAGGGTTTTTCAGGCTTCTCAATCGTAGCAAGATACTTCTGAATCGTCTCAGAACTCTTCCCTCTCGATCTATGGAATTATCTTTAAATAAGCGATCCGACTCGTCGAGTCAAGTGGTGACTCGTCGAGTCCCTCTCACATTCCCCGTATTGCGATAACTATCTGGGATCCCGAGTCATTATCCTTCTGATTCCTCGACCGGACTCATCGAGTAGCTATCTGACTCGACGAGTAGAAGCTTTTTTTAGTGTTTTTCCTTCTTCATTCCACTCTCGAGCTCCTAACCGCTTCTCTTGCTTCCTTTTACTTCCGAGCTTCATCTTTGGACTGAAAAACATAATTTAACACTTTTAAGTACCTTTTGTCCATAATATGCGATAATTTAGCTAATATATGAATAAAAAACTATACTAAATACACACTAAATATGCACATATCAATTACCTAGATCTATTTGCACCAGCAGACTTCGAGGGCGAAGTCTAGATCAAGTAGGGGAGAGTTGTAACATCCAAAATTAATCTGGTTGGTTTTTAACCTTTGGAATTTGAGTTTATGACACTTTTGGTCTCCGCGATTAAAATCTTGACCTTTTTGTGTACGCGGAGCGTAACTCGTATTACCCTGGGCGTAGGGGGCGTACGTTGCACGTACATCTTTGTACATTGGACGCATGTGGCTCAGACCAAAACCCTAGTGTTTAGGGTTTGTGCACTATTTATACCCCATTATGACCCCAATACCTTCCCTCGCGTCATCCTCCACTATCATTTCGGCCCTCTTAGCTAACCCTAGCCATTTTTGAACCTCTTGATCTTTATAGTGAGATTTTGAGCTTCTTTGGTGGTGAAGAAGTTGGTTCATGAAGAAAGCTCTGTCTCAAAGACTTTAGATCCAGCATTTGCTACTCTTTTGGCACCACATATCGCTATAAAACTTAAATCTTTGCTTATGTTTCTTTAGATTCTTGATTGAGGCTAGGTTTCCCTTTTGAACCAAAAAGGTTTAGATCTTCGTGAGTATAAGGTACTCCCAAGCCTTCTAGTTGCATTTTCAGTTATGTTTTAGTGTCTCAATGCTTAAAGGTGCAAGCTTTGAGGTGGTTTGGTCCCCATTCATGAGTTAAGACATAGGAAAGGGCTTGAGAGACTTGATCTTCATCTTTGGACTTCTTGTAGCCATGCAAGGGCTTAAAGTTGGCAACTTTATAGCCCAATAGGTCTTAATGGGTCCACATCTGAGTTTTGGACATAAAATATGATTAAGTCATTGCGTGGAATAATGCATAACTAGTGTGTACGCCATGCGTACACCCATGTACATCGTGCGTACTGCCTCCGGATGAGGTATGCTACACGTACCAATATGTATGTCGGGCGTATGGCTCAGGCAGTCTTGTTTACCATTGGGCTCAAATCTATGGGCCTGATATGGGTTTTGGGTTATTAGTTATAGGCCAGTACTTGTTCGTGTTTGGGCTTGAATTTATCTTTAGGCCAATGTGTTGGATAAGGTGTCTAAGTCCATAACAATATTTGAGATGCACTTGACCCGACCCGGCATGGTCCATTTGGATTGCACTTCACCCGAACAATTTGTATGGATAATCTTTTGAGAATAGTATGTTTATGATTTATTAATATATTATAAAGTATAATATATTAATAGAAAATCATATTATTTAATTAGTATTGATCTTAAATTAATTGAGAATTAATTTAGTGATCAAAATGTGCCAAAAGAATTGTTACCATACTTGACACATCCACCATCCTTCAGAGCACGAAACTCCCGAAGCTCTTCCCTTCTCCCTGTCATGTGACGTGAGCAGCCACTATCAATATACCATTCATCATCGAACTGCTCGTCACGAATAACCTGCAAGAATTAAGCAGATTTAGGAACCCAAAGTTTCTTGGGTCCTTGTGAGCCTTTTACAGAACAGGGAATAGTAAGAGAAGGATCAACAAAAAAAGGTTTTTTATTAAGGTGGTCTCATATTTTCTTTTGATTGTGAAAACTTTGATTTTACTATCTTTTGACATTTTTACCTTAGGTTTAGGAATTGGATATTTGTTGTTTTCTAACTTTAGGTTTTGTTTCCTTAGGTTAGTATTCATCTTCTTTTCGTCTCCTGAGACGATCTTCCCTTTTCCCTTCACGTCTTCTTTTGGACTGTGCTTTGAGTGAGAGGAATGTGTTTTAGAAGCGAAACCTAGCTTTCAGATCATTTCGCTTGTGGATGAGGAACTGAAAATGCCCATTTGGTTGTTGAGTTGAGAAACGAAACTACTCCTTCAGTTTCTTTAGCTTCTATTTTGGGGATTGAAACTTCCCTTTCGGTTTGCTTCTATTTTGGGGACCGACCGTTTCATCAGCATTATCTATTGGTGCCAACCAGAAAAAATTATCACATCTTTCAGCATTATCTTCGTTCACTAATGCCGTGAGTTCGCCGTTTGCTTCTGTGTAACGTCGGTAACTGCATAAAATTGATTTGTCGTGGTTTGAACCTTTTGATACACCACAACCTTATCTTTCATAACCTTGGACTTATTTTGGGACAAATGAGCAAATTCAACTGAGTTTTCAGAAATGAGATTTTTTGTTGATTCGGGTTCGCTCTTGACAAGTTCAAAGCAGTCTACCTCATCTTCTATATATATTCACTCATATCATCATCCTCATCAAATTCAGAAGTATTTTCAACATTAATTTTTGTTTCTAAACTCAACTTGGCATTCAACGAGTCAAATTTCTGCATAGTTCCGGTTTTAATTTTCAATTTATCATTTTCGTCCAATAAATTCTTAAGCATGTCCTTGTGGTCTTTGGACAGGATAAAAGATTCAATTTTGTCAAGACCAATTTTATAGCCAGGAGAAACTTCATCAGACGAGACAACAACTTCACAATCATAAACATCAGTATCAATTTTATCCTCCCTTAATTCAAGGAAGGGAAGAATCATACTGTGAATTTTCCTGCCTATTTCACAACCTAGATGCAACTGAGTGATATTAGAATATAAACATTTATCAATTAAACAAAAAAACATTTCTCTGTTTTAAAAGCTTCAAATTATCCCTTCGCAAATAAATTGTCGCATCCTTAATTCTAATTAACTCTTTCTCCTTTTGCTCAATCCACATTCGCCTCTCCTCACTCTTCAAAGACACCCTGCTGAGTTGATCAGTTCGGTTAGAATTAGTGAGGTGATTTTGGGTTAAACTGCCACTTAAACTAGAAATTTTAGTTTTTAATCCGTTCAATTCTTCTTTATAATTTGTGACAGGGATTTTTAATGATTCGAGAATAGATTATACCTTCTTGATCAACTGGTCGCACTCATTGATCTGCTCACTAGCAGGCTTGGCAATGAAGTACCTGTCTTCTCGTTCCTTCGCTTCATCTTGACCCCCATCAGTGGTGTAACCCCTTATCTGTGACACTGCAGCTGTCACTATCAATCACTTTCCTTCAACCGCATACTCATCTTCTTTCGCCACGAAAGCCCTGCCATGTGTAGGCTTTCTCACTTCTTCATCCTCTGAATCAGTAGACCAGACTTCAACACCATCAAATTCGTCATTTGCAACATTTTCCTGCACAATAAGAACATTCATAGTGTTATTGTAGCAGTTTTCTTCTTCTTAATCTCTTATAGCTTTTGCAGGTAGTATGCTTCATCGTCTTCACTTTCATTCTTTTCTGACATCTTCCTCAACATACAGTCCTTTGCAAAGTGGTTTTTGACTCCACATAAGTGACAATTAAATCCTGAGTCACTTGTCATCTTGCTTTCCTTCTTCGGTTCTTCTTGCCGGGGAGTGATCTTCGGTTCCTCCTTTGCCTTTTCTGAACTGTAGTTTCCTTGTCAGTTTTGGTTCTTATTAGTGGGAAACTTTCTCCAAATGAACTTCTTTGGGTTTGAAACCATCAAAGCATATTCTTCATTGGTCAGATCAAATTCAGAGAGATCTAAATCTTCTTCTTCTTCCACTGCATTCTTTCCTTTGGAAATTAGGGCCAAATAACCCATGCTTGAAACCACATTCGTTTCTTTAGTCACTGCACCTTCATGTGGCTTTAGTATCCCCATTAGCCTCGCCAATGAGTAAGTCTTGAATTGTTCATGGGAC
The DNA here is from genome assembly GCF_051521515.1 of Lactuca serriola. Lineage (NCBI taxonomy): Eukaryota > Viridiplantae > Streptophyta > Magnoliopsida > Asterales > Asteraceae > Lactuca > Lactuca serriola. The sequence goes on from NC_136410.1 coordinate 49,263,215, forward strand.
TTTACAATAGACACTACAGCCATCCATTCGGATCTTAGGCCATTCATGAATGTAACCTTCTGCTCAATAACTTTCCTCTATATGCCATGCTGTATCATTTTGTTAAGAAGATGATTAAAGCAACTAAGGGCTTGGATAAGCTTCTCTTCAGGTTTCTGCTTGAAATCTCCAAACTCTGAAAGCAATAGAGTCTGGATCGAATGCTCAAGATCCTCATCGATAGAATACAGCTCTTTCAATATGTCCCATACCTCTTTCGTTGTCGTGCATGAGCTAACCAACCGAAAGGTGTCAGACTGTAGGGCAAATCTAATCATTCTAAGCGCTTTTATATTGCATACAAACTTATCGTTTTCATCTTCAGGAAAGTCTTTAACATCAACCATAAGTTGGTTGTACTCCTTTTGAGTCTTTATGACTCAATTTGTGCCAGAGTGGGCAAACGGACCTACAGTGATCGCTTCCCAGATCAAATACCCATTTTCTTCAGAACCGATCACATAGTCTTCAAAGTGATGCGTCCATACTTCGTAATCTTGAGTATATAGAATGGGAATTCTAGTTATGGATCCAATGTTGTTGGAGATATTAATAGGGTTAGTGTTGTAATCATCGTTTGTCATGATGATTTTGTGAAAAACCTGTTCAAGATCAGACTTGTAAACAAAGTTAGGGTAAAATTGAAATCCAAGAACTACGTCAACAACGGAATGACGGCTTCTAACGGAGATCAATATTAGTGGAAAACCTTGAAACCTTATTCGACTGAAAAGATGTGTATAGACTACACAGTCTCCTGCTCTGATACGAATTGAAGAGTTAAACACTCTTTAGATCGATTAGATCTTTAATAGGTAAATAAATAAGAACAATAAACACAAGAACAATCAATGAATCAATCTGTATGTCGAATGATTAAAATATAGCCACACCTCATAAGAGCTCGATTAAGAACTTCCTCTGTAGTGGTGCGCTAGGGTTTACAGAACAATAAATGATAATGATAAAAGTGTTAATGATAAGATTGCATGCATGCAACTTATATACTAAACCATAGAATAACAAATACGGTTGGACAGGCCCAAACCGTGAATACAAAGTATACTAAATAACGTAGGCCCATAATGCAACACAATATCTTCAACATGGATTTTTGAGTCGTACTTGCAATAATAGTCATTAGACTTATCCAAGTAGGAGACTGTTGGATTAGGTGTCTAAGCCCATAACTATAATTGGTATGTACTTGACCCGAGAGTAGCATGGCTATTTGGGTTGCATAGCATCAGGACAATTTGTTAGGATGGATATTTGAGGACAGGTTATTTATGGTTTATTAATATATTATAAGTTCTAATATATTAATATGAAATCATATGATTTAATTAGTATTGATCAAGAATTAGTTTGGCATTAATTTAGTGATCAAAAGAGACTAATTAAATAAATGGAGACTAATTGTGTAAATTAGTTATATTTATATGTTGGGCTTATGATCCATGTTGGACTAAGTTTATGTATGGATACATAAAGAGTTGAGCCACATGAACGATGGATCATAAACCCATGGGTATGGATTAGGGTTAACCCATGACCCTTGGAATCCTACATATAAATATATTGCTCCATGACCAAAATTGTGAGCATTTATTCTTATAGAACTATGTGCCGATTTTGTGTGAAAGGAGTACTCTCTCAAGTTATCCTTTATCCTAGATTTTTTGTGATTCCATTTGAGGCATTCATACTATTGGTGCTAAGCTCTTAAAGGTTCAAGGCTTCCAACTACACTAAAAGGTGTGTCATCTAACTTGTATTTCATGTTGTTTATGCTTCATTGTATGCTAGTTAGGATGATGCTTTGGAATATTGAATGTATGCATGTATAATAGAGAAAACATAGATCCAAAACATCTAGGGTTGCATGTACACCATAGGAGTCTTGGAATGCTAAAAACCCTATAAATATAACTGTAGACACTATGCCAAGATTTAAGCTATGATCAGTGTCTAAAGGATATGATGCCCGATAATCTAGGAGTATGTATTACCTAGATGTTATAATTGATGGGTTTTACATGTATTAATGTGGATAAATCTTTAACACTTAAGGGTACATGCAACCAATTAGATCTATGTCATAAAACTATTGAAGTAACATTCTATTGAACAACAAGAAACCTATGATTCCTAGGTATTTTCAAAATTGACAAACAAGTTAGGAATTACATAACTTTTGATTGTTGTAGTAAACAATCAAAAAAACCTTTCTTCTTTTATTTTAGAAGCTAGCACCACAAGTATCGTGCCTCTAACGGTTCACACCCAAACCCTGGCAACCTAGGAAACTTGAAAAGATAAAGAGAGAGAGAGAGAGAGAGAGAGAGAAGAGTAGAAAAAGAACCATTTTTCGGAATTATTTTCTTGGTATGAGGTATAGAACGAAAATAAAACCCGAGAGGAGTTTATATAGGTGATAGGAAGGTATTAGATAATGCAGGTATCTCCAAGAAAACCCCAATCCCTTAACTTCCTCCCTAAGGCATTCAAGGATCCTTAATGCCAAAGGAAAACCCTAGAACCTCTTATAGAGTTCACCCCCCTCAATGGGAGGTTCTAGAATTGGTCAATGTTCAACTTTTAAACATTGTCACCTTTAGTCCTTCTACTTTTAATTAATGCCATTCAATTACGTGTCCTACGATAAGTGATCAAATATTCATTTGTTCTACAAGATATCGTATGGACACGAGACATGGATTGAAATCAATCTCATTGTCCAAAATTATGTTTCTCGATTTCCCGATTTATGACGATTGAATTCAAGTTGCTAATTGAACACATCAATTTAGTCCGGGCTTGGCCAAGCACTTCAGATGTCGACATCAAATCATCCAGGGGCCCAAATATATAACTCTTCCAGATAGGTTAAAGGAACAAATAAACTTTGAATCATATGCTTGTATCTTTTACTCACCAAATCCTACATGATACTACGTTTTATAACATCAAGTTACTGATGCGTCTTCGCAATACCAATGTACAACCGACTTATAAATTACAACTCATATATCTTAGTTTTAAGAATATAAGATATTATCGTCTCAAAATTACTAGTGATAGAATCCATGAAGTAATTCTGTGAGTGTGGGTTTATCCAATACTCAAAATCCATATTTTCTAAGTACTCGTGAACATTGTAGCAACCATTGCAGTGCCTAATCTCCAAAGACAATTTACAATTTAGTTCATGACAGTCTTATTTCACTGCTTACTTCCAAAGTATGAACGACTGTTGAGTTTCGAATAATCGAATTATTCAGGAAGTAAAACATGCAAAGTGAAACACAATAATAAACTAATTACTTATGGTCTCAAAACTATTGAATATAAATAAAACTCTTATTAGTTAATCACCATAATATTTAAGACTTTATTCACTGTATAATGTTTCAAGCAATCAACTAACCACTTGAATTAAGCATCAGTCATGCCATGTTATGAATATGCATACTATGCCTCTCTATGGTCCTTCCTTTGTGAACATATCGACTGAACAGTATTCCAATGATGTTCGTTTCACAATTCCAAAATCTTGTCACTGTCTAAGATGTATTGGAATTCCAACCTTACATGCATTGATAATCTGTGTCATCGAGGCTTCTAAGTCACATAGACCGAACCAACGATATTACAGAATGTTCCACTATAACATTGTTACTAGAAACAATTCCAAAGTAATGGAGGTTCTAATTCAAGGTACACTCCTTGAGCACTTCTCTGTTATTAAAGTTTCCAATTCACACGTAGACTCAATAATCAACTCCCTTTCTGGAAACTTTTTCATATTCCCGTATGACCATCAATTTTAACAAAGAATCATCTCAATCTAAAACATGTCGCTGTGGTCATTCCAAACAATACCATACTTCCAACTGTCTACAAGCAACCAATCTTCGGTAAACCTCAGAATGTTCTTGACAGTTTTTTAACAACTTCAGTCACACAAAATTCTAGTCCTTTTTCCTCTCAATACCCAAGGCATTTGGGAACAACAAAATAAGTGGATATTATAGCATATGTAATCGATCCTATATTCGAAGCATATGAGACTCGATTCATTACGTCTCACATGAGGATTTGATATTTGTTTTGTCTCTTGCTATAATATTTCCATAAATCAAATTTCCTAGGTTGAACCATTTCAACATGATACTTGTAACGCTGGCAGATTCGGGTTAGTAAATTTAGAGACAATAAGCGTAAAAATTTGATTTTTTAATAGAGGATTATTTAGAATAGATAATCTTAACCAAGTTATAGTATATGTCACAAAGGTTCCGTACAAATAAAGAACGCCGAAATCCAAGATATAACGAAGATGTTATGACCCGTTGAAGTTTTATGGCAAAACCGGCACGACATCGGGAATCGTAAAAAGTGAGTTTGCGATAAAATACTTTTTAGCCTTAGCGATCTAAACGAAAGTCGTAGTATACGTTAAAATGAGAGCGTGCATAAAAAGAACATCAAAATCTGACTTCGTATGAGGAAGTTATGATTTTTCTAAGATTTAGCATAACATTGCACAACCCGAAATTCGAATTTTAGATCGATCGATTTTAGCCGACACAACCCAAATGATAATTGAAGACCTCATTAATAAAATATCAACGATATAAAGACAGACGCAAACGGACGTCGTATGACAAAGTTATGAATTTTTAACAGGTTTTATATGTCTAAGCCTGTTAAAATATAACTTTAAAAATAAAGTGAAAATTAGCCAATGGAGTCTAAACGAAAGTTGCAGACCATGTTGCCGCCTATGCATGGATATAAAGAACGTCAAAAACGGAGCTTGTGTTCGAAAGTTACGGATTTTAGAAGATAACTATTTTTGGGGGTAATCTACGAGTGACACGTGGCGCAATCTGGGCCACACCTTCTTCCCCACGGCTTGGAACAAGACAGAGACACGTGGCAATGAATGCCCTGCGTTTGTCTCTTGAACGCACTGTGTTCGACCCTCCGCCCAGCCTATAAATAGAGCTCGTTTCTTCTTATTTTTCCACACCAATTCACTCCAACTCTTTACCAAACACCCCCAAACCCTCAAAGTTTTTCCCTGGCACCTCCAAGGTGTTAGAATCAAGTCCCAGAGCGCCGGAAATCCCCGAGAAGAAGAGCTTTCGGCTCAGAAGTTCCGCCCCCGCAGAGCCCGGTTCCTAGCCAAACCCTCGGTAAGTGAGATATGTTTATCCTACTTTACATATAGCTTATATTTAATATAATATCGTTATTATGAACCTATAAATAAGATTTATCAGTGATTCAAAGTCGTTATACCGATTAAACTACTTATGAGAAGGGTGTTTAGAATGGTCACGTTGGGTTTGATTGTTGGATTTCAGAAAAACTATATGTTGAAATGGTCCTACCTCCCAACTGTCCTGCCTGGCTGATCCTTACTTGATAGATCATGAAGTAGACTCTGAGTTAATGATGAATCTAGACTAATAATTAGTCGCAATGAATATTAGACTAAAATCTAGTGGTAATAATACTAGGTTTCGTCGAAGGAAATTATATTGTTAAGAAGCGAAGTGTTGTCCAAGTTGGAATCATCACTTTGACAAGTGAGTGCATAGTCCCTTTCATGAACATGATTTTTAATACAAGTATTGATTGAAGTATTAAATATATATCTATGTATGAATTATTTGATGTTGGCTGAAATACGTGTTAAAGAACATACCTAATAATATATGATTATTTAGGATAAAGAGTAAACCTAAATTAATTATCAGGAACATTGGGTAGTATCTTCTGATGAGTACGGGTGAGATATACACGGAGAATAGAACTTTAAAATATGTTATTGATCCAGGATCGAGCATGGATTAGACATGGTCATTTGTCCTTGGTCCGAGTGTATGGATAGGACATAGTTATTTGTCATTAATCCGAGAGTATGGATTTAGACATAGACAATTGTCCCCAGTCCGAGAGTATGGAATGAGCACAATTATTGATCCGAGAGCATGGATTAGATCTAGGAGTATGTATTAAGTAAAGAGGTAAAATTTTAAGGTCTGAGAGTATGTATAGTGTCATTGTGAGGATTGGCGGGGTGGGGTAGGAGTTGCTTATTTATGGTGAAATTGTATATTTTGTGATTCTAATATATATATATATATATATATATATATATATAACATTGTGAGATTGAAATCCCTATGTACCCACCAGGTTTCCCAACCTGACCCACTCAGTTTATTTGTATCACAGGTGTCGATACGAAGCCACATTACACTAAGAGATTAAGGAGATCACTAGTGTAAATGAATGTAAGGTCTGTTTATGATTATGTTTCTGAATTGACGATGAAGTCCCAATGTTTTAAAAAGGAATAAAATACATTTTTTCAGAAATGCTTTGATAATATATTTATCATATTTTCTGGTAACAAATTCTCCAACACTTTTCTTTAAAAGATACTCTGATTTTCAAAATAAAGCATAAACAAATCTGTCTTTTCTGGCCGTGAAAATGGGGATGTCACAGTTGGTATCAGAGCATTAGTTTAAACGAACTAGGAATAAATATTTATTTCTAGACTTAAACTTAGAATGCTAAGCGATGATTTTGAGTTGAGTGTATCTAATATAACTTAAGTAATACACCTGAATAGGCACAAGCACTATCTTATTGTAGGAAAGATGCCTAAAATGCTTTTATGTGCTAAATGATTTATGATATGCATTATATGATCGAATTTATGGTTTGTTGCCGACCGGATCTGGAAATTTTATGTGTTCAAATTTCTAAACGTTTAATTATGGTATTTAAACTGGCATGTAACTTTTCGGAGTGATAAGGAAATTTACACATCGATCGTAAATAAAATCTTTCCTATCTTAATTCTCGTCATTACACACCGAACGTCTGATTTGGTATATATATCGAAATGACGAGAACCCGAAGCGGAAACGCGAATGGAAACGGGAATCAACGGCCTGTGATTGAGCATGCACTAGAAGTAGCAACTACATCTGAGCCAATCACGATGGTAGGAGTGCAAACAATGATCCAAATGATGTTGGATCGTCAGATGGAGGAAACAAGGCATTTACTTCAATAGAATAAGGACGATCCTACTATGCCTGTTGAACAACCTGAGCTGAACATTGAGTAATCTGATGAAGGGAACTATAGTCAGATTGTGAGTCTAATTGAACCCCGAATGGTTAGGAGGAATGACCCGTACATAAGGATTGATAGGGATGGGCGCATGTATAAGAACTTCTGATGTGCACGAAAATACCCACTAATTTTAATATTTATAACCTAACAAACTTAGACTAACTATGCACTTGTAGGCAGTGTACCTAGTCAGATTACAGTATAGCTTAGGTAAATCAGGTGTCGGTCACAGGGAACGGTGTTATTAATTAATATATTCACTACTAAATTAATCTAATTATTAATAAGCTAAAAAGGGGTTTTTATCGGATTTTGCAAGATCATACTAACTTAAGTCAAATTCAATCAATAATTAAAAACACTCTTATCTAGTTTGAATCCACTTCGTCCTTATGGCTAGCAATTAATTATGGATTACTAAGTTGGTTATTATTATATTAGTAATTTTAGGTCTAAATTTACCAATAGCTAATTAATTCATCTAAAACTATGTATGGTCACACATAATTAAACACATAACCAATTATGTTTATGAATATGCTATGTACGATTTATCATGCAAACATAATTATGGTCATAATCTATGTTCTCTAGCACAACAAAGTTAATTTCTTCAATTACTAACTAAGATTTTGGTTGATCCTAGCTCTAGCAATTCAATGTTCACTAAATTACTACGTTATCACGTTCATGCAGTTAATGGTCACTAAGCTACACATAACATGAATTTAAGCAACTAAAGCAACAACATAAGCATGATAGGTAACAATAAATCAAACACGAGCAATTCACCAACTAAATAAATCCATATACAATTATGTTATTTATAAGTTTGAAGCTTCATCTAGCTAGATAAGAGTAGCTAGATTCAGTTGCTAATAGTAGCAACTAACATATAAACACAACTCAAATAAGTAAACATGTTCAAAAGTATAAAACAAATAAACAAATTATGAACTTTTACTCTTTTGGTGTTGAAAACCCTTTTCCAGGACCTTTCTTCTGTTGTAAATCGTCTCCTGGAACCTCTTCCTTCAGCCAAAAGTCTCCCAAATCGTAATGGAGAGGGGTTTATATATTTTATGGAAAATCATGTTCCACGTCGTGGCAGGAAGCTCCACGACATGACTTCAGGAATTATCCGTATTCGCTAAGGATTCTTTCTTCGCGTACTTATCTTCTAAAAAGATCGATTCCACGTCGTGGTTATTAAGTTCACATCGTGACCCCAGTATATTCCGTGAATTACTTCATCTTTTATTCTTAAAGCATCCAATGTTCCATAAATTGTCACTTCTGGTCCCTTTCTTCTAAAATGCTTTATTTTGGTTGTAAATAACATTTTATCCTTATAAGTACCATAATTCTATGCAAATAACCAAAATATTAAATAAAATGTAGATCAATATTGCCTAAAACTATGTATAAATATGGCAATAACAAATTCTTGGGTGCCAAACCACCAAGTCTTTCAGGAAGCTCGAAGCATGTAGAGCTCATGGATTGGATCTCCGAGATGGAGATGGTGTTTGAAAGTTGTAATTGCAACAACAAGCAGAATATCGCCTTTGCATTTATACAACTACACACTGGAGTTTTAAGTTGGTGGAAGTTGTTGGCAGATACAATGCCATGAGGAGAAGCCCTGAGGATGTCTTGGGAAGCATTCATGGAGCAGTTGAAAATGCAATACTACTTAGAGATAGATCTGATAGACCAAAACAACGAGTTTCAGAACCTAAAGAAAGGGAAGATGAGTGTTGATGTGTATGCCACCACATTCACCGAGAAGATGAAGTTATTCCCCTACTTGGTGCCTGTTTAACTTTCCAAGATAGATAGGTTTGCTAACAGATTACCAACATACTTTGGTGCAATAGTAAAAATGGCAACTACCTTGAAGCCAACCGTTAGAGCAGCCAAGAATGTGGAGATCCAACTTAGGGAAAAAGGTGCAAGAAAGAGTTGAGGTAGGCGAGAAGAGGAAGTTTGTGGGATTCAAAAAGAGAAATAGGTCCCCAAGGTATGACCCCAACAATAAGAGATATGAGGATAGCAATGAAGAAATGTGGTGTGACAAGTGTAGAAGGAAACATGTTGGGAGATGCTCTAAAGAGGTGACCTGCTTCAAATATGGGAAGACTGGTCACTATGCCGATGAATGCACGACCAAGAAAGAAGTCTGCTTTAAGTGTGGTGAAGGAAACCACAAGCATGACTGCCCGAATAAGGAAAGGGCTACAAAGCCAAATGTGTCGCCAAAGCCAAAGGCAAGAGCATTCCAGATGATCCTTGACGAAGCAACTGACAATGCAAGGAATCAGGAGCGAGGACTGATATCTGAAGATCAAGTTATGAAATTGCCATGTGGATAGTATCAGGAGGTGTATCCTATTAGAGGCATAGTATAGGTTAAACTCGAACGTCTATGTAACCGTCTCAAGAAATAATATAAAAACCTCCATTATGTTATCTGAAGTAGGGATGAGCAACGGGCCAAACCCGGACCAGACCGGCCCGAAGACCGAAAATCGTGAATTTTCTTACCCAAAAACCGGACCGTTTTTGGATGTATCGGGTTCGGGTTCGGTCCGGTCCGGTCTCGGGTACTAAACCGGGTTTCGGGTTTTGGACCGAACTGGGCTTTGAAATTGGTACAATGCGGGACTTTAGTTAGATCACGTGCAAATGAGGTGTCTACAAAAAAAAATACAAACCTTATTAACATTTGGAACAAATAAAAATTACACTATTTAGCACAAAAACTACACTTTTTATAAAAAAATGCATGTTTTAACAAAAAAGAAACAACATTGTTAATAAAAAACTGCATTTTAACAGCTTTTTTTGTGTAAAAAACAACATTATTTATAAAAAAACTGCATGTTTTTATAAAAAAAATTGCATGTTTTTATATAAAAAATTTGCATGTTTGAACAAAAAATAGCATGCTAAATATTCTCTTTCTTGTAAAGTGAAAGGAACAAACGTTGATCAAGATTTATAAATAATGTTACAATAAAAACATCAAGTTTTATACATAATGTTATATATAACATTAACTAATAATTCAATATCCTTATCTATATATTTTATGGAGAAAAAAATATTCGGTCCGGTCCGGGTTAAATCCCGTATTCCGGGTACGGTCCAGTCCAAACCCGAAACCCGATTAGTGGTAAAAACAAAATCCGAAAACCGGCCCATTAATATGTATATCTGGTCCGGTCCGGGTCCGGTCCCGGTTTTTTTCTGGTCCGGTCCGGTCCAACGGGTCATATGCTCATCCCTGATCTGAAGTGTTAAACAGGGATGAGCATATGACCCGTTGGACCGGACCGGACCGGAAAAAAACCGGGACCGGACCCGGACCGGACCAGATATACATATTAATGGGCCGGTTTTCGGGTTTTGTTTTTACCACTAATCGGGTTTCGGGTTTTGGACCGGACCGTACCCGGAATACGGGATTTAACCCGGACCGGACCGGATATTTTTTTCTCCATAAAATATATAGATAAGGATATTGAATTATTAGTTAATGTTATATATAACATTATGTATAAAACTTGATGTTTTTATTGTAACATTATTTATAAATCTTGATCAACGTTTGTTCCTTTCACTTTACAAGAAAGAGAATATTTAGCATCCTATTTTTTGTTCAAACATGCAAATTTTTTATATAAAAACATGCAAATTTTTTTATAAAAACATGCAGTTTTTTTATAAATAATGTTGTTTTTTACACAAAAAAAGCTGTTAAAATGCAGTTTTTTATTAACAATGTTGTTTCTTTTTTGTTAAAACATGCATTTTTTTATAAAAAGTGTAGTTTTTGTGCTAAATAGTGTAATTTTTATTTGTTCCAAATGTTAATAAGGTTTGTATTTTTTTTTTGTAGACACCTCATTTGCACGTGATCTAACTAAAGTCCCGCATTGTACCAATTTCAAAGCCTAGTTCGGTCCAAAACCCGAAACCCGGTTTAGTACCCGAGACCGGACCGGACCGAACCCGAACCCGATACATCCAAAAACGGTCCGGTTTTCGGGTAAGAAAATTCACGATTTTCGGTCTTCGGGTTTTCGGTCTTCGGGCCGGTGTGGTCCGGGTTTGGCCCGTTGCTCATCCCTAGTGTTAAATGATTATGTGAAATTCTTGTATGGTGACTTGGAAAACTGCGAGACAATACTTGGGACGAGTATGAGTAGGTGTGAAGGGTAGTAGGGTCCTATATTACCGGAAACACAAGACTCACGCTTGGATCAGGGAAAGTCACAAGGTTACCAAGGCACTAGTAATTGATTATGTTTTGTTCATGTTTGTTGTTACCATCGTTTCGGTAATGATTAAGAAGATGATTGTTAATCTGACCCTAGTGGTCATATCAAACCAAGTTTGACTAATATGAGTATGTTATGTGGTTCAAAGAACCAAGATCGATGTAGCATCTGACTTAAGCCAAACGATTGAAGTGAAAGATAATCGAAGCGATCAATAGAAGTATCGGAACCGTTGTTAAGGTAAGAAGCTTGTAGCTAGAAGTTTATTTGTATCACATGTGTTGATACGAAGCCACATTACACTGAGAGATTAAGGAGATCACTAGTGTAAATGAATGTAAGGTTTGTTTATGCTTATGTTTCTGTATTGACGACGACATCCCAATGCTTTAAAAAAGGAATAAAATACATTTCTTCAGAAATGATTTGATAATATATTTATCATGTTTTTCTTGGAACAAAGTCTGCAACACTTTTCTTTAAAAGATACTATGGTTTTCAAAATAAAGCATAAACAAATCGGTCTTTTCTAGCCGTGAAAATGGGGATGTCACAATACTGATATATGTTTGTGACTAAGTTATATTAAACCCTACAATATAAACTTTTAGATTTGAAAATGAAGTATGAGTGCCATCTCCCTTAAGTCTATCATTGCGAAACAATTTGCAAATTGAAAACTTTGTTTCTTACGAACAATATTATCAACAAGCAATACTAACATAACAATTATGCTCCCACTAGCTTTGACATGTACCCATAAATCAACTGGACTTTTAGAAAACAATGCTCTTGACTTTCTTACAGAAGTACAAATTTCTGTTACACGATGCTTCGATAAGTCTTTAACTAGACTTCTTAAGCTTATAAACCTTCATTGGATAGCACATGTATAAGTTTAAACCCTTTCAGAACTTGCATATATATATATATATATACACACACACACACACACAGTAAAGTCCTAATATTTTTAATCGATTTGACAAGAAAGTCCTAAACTTTATTTTTTTGACAGTAAAGTCCAAATTACCGGCAGTTTTTGACACTTTTACCTTTTTTTCCCGGTTAGCCGGTAATTAGGACTTTTTTGTCAACAAAATAAAGTTTAGGACTTTCTTGTCAAATCTTCAATTAGGACTTTACTGTCAACAAAATAAAGTTTAAGACTTTTTTGTCAAATCGTTGAAAATATTGGGACTTTAGTGTATATATAATTTATTTTGGTTAAAATTTAATGATATGATACTCTTTAAGCACAAGAGTTATTGAAACCTTCTCTAATCAGCTAGATCCTATTGAAATCCTTTACGTTTGCTTCTTGTTAAATCGCTTTTTTAATCTCAACAAACCGACATTGAAAAAAAATTGAGATAATCAAGAAAGAAAGAAAGAACCAGGGTTATGTTGGCCTTTTGCAGTCTCATAAATGGAGAAATTAGAAACCTAAAAAAACGAAATTGCCATGGCTTTATACAAACACAAACAACACATGCCTAGTCAAAAGGGTGTGAATGTGGAGAAGGGAAAGAAGGGCAATTTCGTTTTTTTGGTTTCTTATTTCTCCATTTTTGGGGCTGTAAAAAGCCAACACAACCCTGAATCTTTCTTTCTTTTTTCTTGATTATCTTTATTTTTTTCAATGTCGGTTTGTTGAGATTAAAAAACGATTTAATAAGAAGCAAACATTAAGGATTTCAATAGGATCTAGCAGATTAGTGAAGGTTTCAATAACTCTTATGCTTAAAGAGTATTATACCATTAAATTTTTAACCAAAAAAAGTTATATATACACTAAAGTCCCAATATTTTCAACGATTTGACAAAAAAGTTCTAAACTTTATTTTTTGACAGTAAAGTCCTAATTGACAATTTGACAAAAAAGTCCTAAACTTTATTTTTTTGACAAAAAAAGTCCTAATTACCGGCTAACCGGGGAAAAGGGGTAAAAGTGTCAAAAACTGCCGGTAATTTGGACTTTACTGTCAAAAAAATAAAATTTAGGATTTTCTTGTCAAATCGATGAAAATATTGGGACTTTACTGTATATATATATATATATATATATATATATATATCATGAAAGTTCAAACTATTCCTCATAATTCGAAATACGAAGAAGGATGCCGTAATCATATTATGAATTTGAGAATGCAATCAATACAACCACTAACCATGTTGATCTTTATCAGATCTTTAAAATCTATTAGTGCAAGTTTTTCCTCATAACTATTCTCATGAATTAGAGCGAAACCTTTTGCGACCAAGATTTTCTACTGTATACATTCTCATCCATGTGAATATGTCATTTCCAACCAACAATCATAAGATAAGGTTTAGGACCAAACCAAACTAAAATTTAGCTTTCCTTTCATGGACTGAACTTCGCTTATTCCAAATTTCTTGCCCTTTGGTAGCACAAGGGCCTACCAATTTAAAAGTGTTTGAATCGAGTTTAGAGAACAAAATCAATAACAAAAAGTACTAATAAGTTATGTTTGACTCATTGATTTGTCTGAAAGAGTACAAGAAAGAGAGATTAAGAATGAAAGTGCCCAAAAACTCTCTCTATACTTCTATACTAATCTATTTTTATGGTAAAACAAACACTCAAAAAATATGCAAGGACTAGACGTGAAACTACAACACAACAAATGCCTTGCAAAATACATACACTGCGGAGTACCAGACTTCGCACCTATACATACCAAAAATACTTTCGACCTCTCATTAGACGCTGCACACTCAGCATCCCTCTACTAAAAGATAACCAAAACTAGTGGGGCGACATTGGTGCCTTTGACCCACGGTACAATGAGGCAAAACTCACCCGAATCGAAGAACTCCGAAACACTACGATATGATCCCTTCTATGCATTGCTTGCACCAGCGAATTCACTAACACCATAACCATATAAAATATCAATCAATAGTCCAAATCCCTCAAGTTTGACCCAAAGTCAAACTTGGTCAAAAAGTCAACGATCAACGAAAGTCAAAGTCCAAGGCTGGCTGAGTACGCCCAACATACTCCACGTACGACCATCATACACGATTCAAACCCAATACGCCAAGCGTACTCCTAGGCTCCCAGCTACACCCAACATAAGTTGGCTAATTCCAACATTCCATAAAGCACGTTATCCCTTAAGACCTTTTATATAGAGCTCAGTTCTAGGTCCAAATTAACACTCTAAATCATAAAGCTTCAAACGTTATGATTTTGCATGGCTAGGAAGGGACCAAATCAAAAACCCTAACTTATCATAAAATTCTAAGCTTCATAACACATTCATGAATGGGAGAACAAGACCAATATTACATTTTTATGACCTAATACCCTCATATACACCTGGAAATGCACCCCACAAGATTTGGAACAACTAGACTCAAATGGACCAATTTGTATGACAAAAAGGACATAACTTTAACACCTTAAACTAGATCTAAGGAAACATTCATAAAGATTCTAACTTTATACCTTTTGGAGATTAACGAGGGATGCGAACTTCCAGATCTAAATTTGCTTCAAGCTTCCAAGCTTTATCACCACCTTCTTCTTCCTTCAAAGGTACAAAAAAGCACACTCTTTGGCTCACAAGGCTCAAATTAGGGTTAGGGTTTCAAGGGAGGACGTTGGGAAGATGGAGGCTGAGAATGGAAAGGGTTTAGGAAAGTTAAGGACCTTAAAAATGGCTCAAAACCTCAAAATTAGGGTTTGGGTTCTGATCGCGTACGCCCAACGTGTGCTCTTGAATGCATGACTTCACCATGCTGGTACGCCTAACGTACTACCTTTCTTCCCAAAATCAACACACTTTTAAACTACTGCAACTTCTTCATTTCAACTTCGATTTTGGCGTTCTTTATATGCACCAAAATATATTGAAGAGCCCCACAATATTATCTAGATATCTTGGACTAAAAACTTATCGTACAAAAATCCATATTTCATGTAAGAACCCGACTTATGACTTTTCCCTTTCAACCTTTTGGCCCAAATCACAATTCAAATGTTAAATCTCTTAACCATCATTACTTCATTCTAAAAGGACTAAACATTACCTCCTCAAGACCCAAAACCTTTACACAATCAACTTCCGGCCCACAACCCTAAAATAAAGAATTGATAGGAAACATGATGTTACAAATAATCATGACTTTCGCATACATCATCTACGAAATCTATGAAACGACACTGTGTGAAGTTTTTCCCAAATGATATCCCTAAAAATCTTAGCCACCTATGAAAAAGGTGTCACAAAACTAGATTTTTTTCTAAAAAAATCACCAGATGCCATTTGCGAAAATCTAGATTTTACATGCAAAATTCGAAGATCACTTGCAACATTTAAAACAAATTCCTCTTTTTCTGATTTTTTGGTGTTTTAGTCATAAAAATCACACCAACAACCAAATAAATTTTAATTTTGTTGTTTTACATACGAAAATAACAAAATAGGATTTCACATCTAAAATATATTTACTTTTTTTTTCCGTGGAAAATGGAAATAGTGTTTGAAGACTTACACATAAAACTTCATAATAATGGTTTGTTTTTTAATCTATTGCAACTGATTTTCAATTATCTCAATCTGAATTTTCACAGATGGTACCTACGACTTTTTTTTTTTCTTTTCAAATCTAGTTTTGGGATCTATTTTTTTTGCAGATGGATGAGATTTTCACAAATGTCATATACAAAATTCGAAAAATGGTGTTGCTCTGCAATAGCTAATTTTTGTATCAATCTTGAAAAATAATAAATATTTTTTTCTCTGAAAAGAAATAGATTGACATCAGGCCTGACTTTACATATATACTAAGTAAGCAAGGGCTTAGGGCCTCATTGTTAAGGGGCCCCTTAAGCCAAAAAGTCCATTAATTAATTTTAGTGTTGATTTTGGATTCTCTCACCCTACGCATACGCAGGAATGCACGATGCATAATTGAATCATTGAAACTGAGATAATCTTTTTCCAAACAACTCTTCTTCTTCTCGTGAAATCGTGATCTTGTCTTCTCCATTCTTCTTCTTCCTGGCGGCTCTTTATGAAGTGTCATCATTTGGATTGTTCAAAAATCAAAAAATCGATTCTTGAATCTTGATTCTTCAAACGGTATTGTTCTTCTCTCTGATTCTCTATTAATTTAAAAATCAAACTCCATTGATGATTCTTCGTTCTTCTTTCTTGATTAGGCTATCTATTAGGGTTAATACTTAATAGGGCTTAATTTTTTTTAACCTTCACTGTGTGAAGTTTGATTTTGGAATGGGTTTGGATTTTGGATATTGGAAGGAACGATTTTGCCATTTTGGTTGGAACGGATTTTAGTTTTGCAATTCCATATTTCCATCTTAGTTTTGTCAAGGAGTCAAGCCTTCAAGGTCACTTTGCCAAGCTGGTAAAGTAGGTATTTTCTATCTATAAATCTATAATTCATTACTATTTACTTTCTGTTTACTTTTTATTGTTTTACTGATAGTTATTGTTAATTAATTTATCAATAATCATGTCTAAACGAAAATATTAATCTGGGGCTTTAAAAAGAAAAGCGAAAAATGCAACAAGAGCCTCAATTTTTGGTCCGCTTAGAGCCTCCAAACTGGTTGAGCCGGGCCTGGTTGACATGATGAATAAAAGTTAAAAATATATTCATAGCTATTCTAACAATTGCCCAATTGTTATGAAACCCGGTCAATCATCACTCGAATCCGACCCATGGCCCATTCCGTTGGACTTTGTATCGATAGCCATGGACGGCCTCTCGCAAAATCATCGTCTTCTTCGGATTTGTCACCGGTCAAATCCTCCTGTCTTAGTTTGTGCGTGTTTCTTCGTACGGTCTCTTCCCCTCCTCTTGTCCTTTCAGGTCAGCGTATATTCCTTCTTTTCTAGAGTCTTCGATTTGTTGTTAGTACGAAATTATTGTGTTTACGACCGAATCAGATAGATTCGCACTAAATTTTGATATATTGCGATCACGGGATTCGGTAAATTTGTTGTGGAAATTGAAAATTTAGGGGTCCGCTGACAGAACCCTTTATACGTGATTGATTCATTGTGTTAGGATTTGGCTACTTTGAGCTGTATAATCTGATTGACTGATGATTATTTTCAATTCAGTTTTAAAGCAAAATTGTTTGATTTGCTATGAAAATCACAGGTGTTCACGAAAGTTTGTTAAAAAAATCAAAACATCATGGGTGTGAAACAAGTATTAAAGAACCTTGATGCGTTTCCGCGTGCAGAAGAGCATTTATTGCAGAAAACACAGTCTGGTGCTGTTGGTAAGTTTTTTCTATTACTAATTAAAGTTCCCTTGATCTTTATAAGAACATGTCTGAGTGAGTGTGGTTTCACTTGGATGGCTACCATGTTAGATTGAAGAAAAAATGAACAAATTCTTACAATTATGAGATAACTTAAGCAGAAAAATAATATGCCTGACCAAGAAGCAACCTGAAAGATTTTTTTTTCTCAAATTTTCTTGGATTTTACTGCCCAAGGCTGTGCATTTTTGGTTGCAGTTCACTTTGTTGGTTTAGTTCACCATAATAGCATCTACACAACTTACTCAAATAGGATCAATGTAGAAACATCTGAAGTTCATATATTTTTTGGTATTTTAATCAATTCAATCGTTTGCATCACTATTTGAAATCTCACTTTCTCTCTTCCCCTCTTTTGGTTGTCTAGTTTCGATTGCAGGTTTGTTCATAATGGCAACATTATTCTTGCATGAGCTGACATACTACATATCTACATATACAGTTCATGAGGTTTGTTCTTTTGCCATAATCTTTTAGCCCTGATGGTGACTAATTTATATTTATTAGATCATTGCTTCATAGTGGTTATATCTTGTAAAAATTAATATGTTGGCAGATGGCTGTTGACCTGAAACGTGGAGAAACCCTACCAATCCATATAAACATGTCATTCCCTGCTTTACCCTGTCAAGGTTAGCAACTTTTAGTCAAGATGACTCCCTGTTTTGTTCATACTGTGAGCATGCTTTTTTCCACTGTGATTAACATTTGTATTTTTGTCAGTTTTGAGTGTAGATGCCATTGATATGTCTGGCAAACATGAAGTGGATTTAGATACAAATATATGGAAGGTATGGTTGTTCTGTTGTTAAATAACATGTTCTTTATGTAGATTAGACTATGTATTTTATTTTTGTCAATATACAATACCTTAACCTTTAACTTTATTGAGATTATCTAAATAGTCATTTCTTTATCCAAATTTGTGATCCTTAGAACGCCATTAAATGTCATATGTTAGAAGAAGGTTTTTATTTATTTTTTGGGGTTGGGAAACCAGCAAAGCAACTAGCTAAGTATTGGATTTTATGCTGTAATAGGACTAGACAAAATGAAAATGGAGAATAGAAGATGATGACACCAAAATGAATGGTTCCTAAAATGTCAAGATTTCATTTGTTCTCTGGTAAAACCTTCTGTTAAGAATGACATATTAAGGATTCATCATCTAAATTGCTTTAAATCCCTTACTTCATTATTTATACATCAATAGTATCTGTGGAAACTATAAAGAATTGGAGATGAACAGTTGTTTATATGTGGATTGCTTGTTAAGTTGGAATGACTATTGACTAATACCTGTTATATGTGATTTATTCTGCTTACCCTTTGCTAATTTAAGATAAAATTTGTTCCATTTTATCTCGCTTGCTGTATGTAATTGATGCATTATGATTGTTTTAACGGGTTAGAGTTACTGCAGCTTCGATTGAATAAAGAAGGGATGATTATCGGGACAGAGTATCTATCGGATCTAGTAGAAAAGGGACATACAACACATAATCATGGTAATCATCTTTGAATGTATAATGCTTCATTTCATATATAGCAGTTGCATCGCATGTTTAAAGTTTAAACTATTTATTATTATTAGTAGTATCATGGCTCTTATGTATTAGTTTGATTAGGAAATGAAACACATCATCATGAAAAACCTCATCTGGATAGATTCGATGATGAGGCCGAAAACATGATCAAAAAGGTCAAGCAAGCAATTCATGATGGAGAAGGATGTCGGGTATGTGTTGTGACATTTATTTATATTTGACAATAGACATAGATAATAGAAATATTGCTCATAATATTCTTTCTAACTGAATTAGGTTTATGGGACGTTGGATGTTCAAAGAGTTGCTGGAAACTTCCATATTTCAGTTCATGGTTTGAACATTTTTGTAGCACAGATGGTAAATAAAACATGAGTACATGACATTTGTGTCTATTTTATTTTATAACAACTACACACATATATTACTATTAATCTAAAATTCTGATTTGTTATTGATCTCTGATCTCTGCAGATCTTTGAAGGAGCCAGCCATGTGAATGTGAGCCATGTGATTCATGATTTGTCTTTTGGGCCAAAGTATCCAGGGCTTCATAATCCTCTAGACGAGACTCATAGAATACTCCCTGGTGCTAGTGGAACTTTTAAATATTACATAAAGGTTATAAAGTTTATTTTATTTGATGTCAGCTTTATCTTCTTATGGTATATCATAATATGTTTATTTTTTTTGGTAATGTAGATTGTTCCAACCGAGTATAAATACATATCAAAAGAAGTGTTGCCTACCAATCAGTTCTCTGTTACTGAGTACTTCTCTCCAATGAATGAATATGACAGGACATGGCCAGGTTTGTTTTCTTTTCTTTTGTGAAATCAAATTAGTGGTTATTATGATGACAATCTTGTTTTGTTTATAATTATATATATGTGAGATCTTAAAATTAAAATGAGTTTGTTTGATGTGATTCTTCAGCTGTTTACTTTTTATATGATCTCTCTCCAATTACGGTTACCATCAAAGAAGAAAGACGCAGTTTTCTACATTTCATTACTCGTTTATGTGCAGTCCTTGGTGGCACATTTGCTTTAACAGGTTTGTTTTAACTCTTTCTTTAACTGTTTTAACACCAAAGTAAATAAATAGGCTATACAGTTTTTAAGATTAGTACATAGAAACCTATCAGTAACATAGAGCTTTTGGTAAATTTCATGTAATTATCTCAACTTCAGTTATCATTCTACTTGACACTTTGTATAAAAGCTAAAGAAATACGAGTAAATTGCCTATATTTATAACTTTGGCAGGAATGCTTGATCGATGGATGTATAGATTGTTGGAGGCAGTGACAAAACCACAAGCCAGACGTTCAATGCGGTAAAAAAATGAAGCACATCACATCACAGAAAATGTGTTTGTCATTTTGCTTTTTATCATATTTAGAACTTGGTATCCTTTTGTCAACCCATATTTTTGTTGGTAATTGTATTATTTAACTACAGTCAATTGGTTTAACCATAGTAACATTTTTTATTTGTGGTTGGTTATTATACTCATATTCTCCGGTGTTACAGTAGGGAATTAACCAGAGTTACTTGGCCACAAAAACATATTTAAGGTTGGATTGGTTTGGATGGATGTTTGACATTAATTATTTTTTTGTTATGAATGTATTAAACATGATTAGAAAATAAGTTATTAAAATAAGGGATGACCACTAAAATGACCAAAAGGAAGGTTAGGAACCCAGAATATGACCATCTTTTACACATTTATCGTAAAATCATCATCTCTTTCTAAAAAAAAATAATTTTGCGAAATTACTTTGCTGCATTATTTTATGACTTTTATATTTTGCCAATTTTTTATTCATATATTGTGATAATATCTTTTTATGCGAAATAGATATCAAATTTGTAGTGGGACATTTTAAAATAATTCCTCAAAATAGCGTAATTTCTCAGATTCATTTACTTTTGTGAAATGAGTGGGTATTTTCTGATAACATAAAACATTGTCATTTGATGTGTCAACACCTCTATCTTTTTAAAGTAAGATCAATTAAGGAAGTTATAAGTACTTGAATACACATTTTCCGATTTTTTTACCCGTTGTCCTTATTAGGCATTTTAGTTATTACTAACTTTTTATATTTTTACTCATTTTATTTAATTACTATAAAACAAAATTCAAGTTGATTTAATGTAGGAAATGAATCAAAATAGTGGCCCCTATTTCGTGGCAGTATTGTGAGAAGAAGTGTCATAATACAAATCATTCAAAAGTGGGCTTTGAGTGTTTGAGGTTGAATGGATAAAGACAAAGTAGTGTCGATTGCTAATTTGCTATTGTCAGTCTACTTCTTCCAAGAAATTAGTTATAGTGAAATTCTAATGCTTATATCTTAGATTTTAGAACATCGTAATTATTAGTAAACCAAATCCTATGTAGATGTGATGAATTATGCAATTTCATTTTATAGAATACATATATTGTTAGTTGTCATGTTCTTTAAAAGAAAAATATCAAAATCTAGATTAATGGATGTTAACTCTTACTCAAATTAAGTAAAAATAATCTAAAATAGCTGTGATAATATAAATATCAAACTGATACAGAAAAAGTGACAAAATAGAAGTGTCAAGTAAACGAATCGAAACAAGTGGAGTAAAACTAATGTGTTAATTATAATTGCAAATAATAAAATTATTACGCTAGTAATAGTTTTTTGAGAAAATGACAAAAATAGTCATTTACACTAATGGCATTACAAAAATAGCCAAAAAAATCGAAATTACAAAATTAGCCAACGATTTCGCAGATGGAGATGCCCCATCTGCGAAATGAGTTTCTCATCTGCGAAAATACAAGCACCTAAAGCACAGCTGTGCTTTAGGTGCTTGTACTTTCGCAGGTGCTTTTAATTTTTTTTTTTTAATATTTTTACTGTATATATAGGGGTAATTTCGCAGATGGAATAGGTCCATCTGCGATTTACTCTCACTCTATCTGCGAAATCGTGGTATTTTTTGTATTTTTTTTTTTTAAGTTTGACTATGAAATGAATTGGTTTGACTACGAAATCATGTTGCTATATAAAAAGTTTTGTAGAAAAAATATCATTTTGGTTGTTATTTGTTTAGGAACTCTCTCTACAATTTGCTCAAAAAATGATTGAATATTTGGTTTGTCTTGTAACCGGTGGGAGATGGCAAGTTAATGGAACTAATCTGGAATACATATGTCCACAGGGAGGTATTTCTGAACTTGCTTTGATATTTTCTGAGTATATTAGTTATAGTGATTTTGTATCTTTGGTAAGAAGCAAAATTGGTTTGTTAGACAAATATAGAATTAGTCTTCGTTTCCACCATCCTGAATTAAATTATTATATAGCTATAGTTGAAGACATGGATGTTAGAATGTTGATAAACGTAATCAAATGTAGTGGAGGAAGGGTTATGAAAGTGTTTGTGGTGATTGATGAAGTTGAGGAGGTTAATGAGGGTGGTGAAATTGGAAACCAGCTTGTTGGTAATTTATGCAGTTATAAAGGGAGCAACGATCCGATATGTACTTTCAATACTCCTAGTGTACCTCAGTTTCACAGTGTCGCTGAAAATGTTAATGTTAGTTATTCACCTATTCACTATGTGGATCCCGAGAATTACAAGTATGTTGGTGATGATGATGTTGGTACATATCTTAATCATGTGGGTGGTCGTTGTGATGATGTTGCCGAACAAGAAGTTAAACTTATGAATAGGCGTGTGGTAGATAAAACTAAAAAGAAAAAAAATTCAAGTCAAAAAAATGAAAAAAATCATGTTTACGGGCATTATGTTGATGTTGGTGATGTATGTTTAGATATAACCGAGCTACAAAGCAATTCCGATAGAGATGAGTTGGGTGATGAAGTTAAAGCTAAGTTTCCCGATAACCTTTTTCACGGTATGCCCCCTGTACCAGCATGGCCAGTTGATATTAATGAAGATATCCCAACATAGATGGTAAACATGAATCTTCAAAAGATTCAATGTGAGAGTATATTTAAGAACAAAGAACTTTTAAAGCGGTGAATTGGTAAAAAATGTCTTCGAGAAGGTTTCCAGACGAGGACAAGTAGATCCACCAAATCAAGGTATGTGTGTGTTTCGAAAAATTGTTCTTGGTTACTAAGAGCAAAAGCAATTAAAAATTATGATGGACTTTTCCAAGTGAATAAATTTGTTGATGTACACACATGTTCTTCAACATTGTTGCAACCTAATCATCGACAAGCAAACAAATATGTTTTGGGTGAATATGTTGCTGATGTTTTGGCTGAAGACTATAGTAGAGTTTATCGGGGAAAATAAATTGTTAATGATATAAATGTTCAATTGAATATCAATATCTCATACCATCAGGCATGGCGTGCGAAGCAATATGCATTGTTGTCGTTAAGGGGTACGAAAGAGGATTCTTTTACCAAACTTTCGGCGTATTGTCACAACTTGGCCAAACATAATCCGGGTACTGTCACACATATTAAAACAGATGCTGATGATCGCTTTGAGTTTTTGTACGTCGCACTCGGTTGCTCGGTTAGTATTATCATATCCTAATTTAATTTTTTAATATTTATTTTGGTGTATTTGAATAGATATACAATGTATTGTAGGTACGCGATTTTGTCAATTTTTGTAAGCCAACCCTAGTAGTAGATGGAGCTCACCTAAAGGGCGAGTTCAAAGGTACCATGTTACTTGCAGTTACTAAGGACGGACAAAACCAAATATTACCGGTTGCATATGGTATATGCAAAAATGAGTGTACCGATTCTTGGACATGGTTTTTTCAAAAACTACATGATTGCATAGGAAATATGCAGGAGCTTACAATTATATCTGATAGGTCTCCATCTATAGCAACATCCGTTGCTAACATTTTTCCTCACGCTCATCATGGAATATGTGGTGTCCATTTGTATTTCAACATAGTATCTAGATTCGGCAAGAGTAAGACGGTTAAAGGAATTTTTTGGGAGGCGTGTAGGGCGTACACAGTTGATGCTTTTGATGTTGCCATGGATGTTATGAAAAAGACAAAAGAACCAGTATGGGAGTACTTAAAAAGTATAAATCCAGAAACCTGGTCAAGGGCACATTTTAAAGGGAACCGATACAATCTTATGTCGTCCAACAGTGCGGAGTCTATAAATGCATTATCTAGACACGCACGTAAGGTGCCAATACTTATGTTGATCGATTTTTTTCGTGCTACAATGCAACAATGGTGGTTTCAAAGACGTAACTTTGCAGGTATTAAGTAAATTTGTAATATTAATGTTTTATTAGTTTTGATGTTATTGATCTTAACTTCTTCATTTTGGCTGTTTTTTTAGCGGAAGCAACAACAACACTTACCCCTTGGGCGGATGAAGTTGTAAAAGAAAACAAGAAAACTTTTACTAAATGGGATGTTCGCATGATCTCAAATACGAAATGCAAGGTCAAAAAGGGGGCACAAAATGTGATTGTTGATTTTCAACATATGACATGTACATGTAGGCATTGGCAACTTGATAAGATACCTTGTGGTCATGTCATAAGATGTTTAACAGTGAACAATTACCAAGACTGCTCGAGGTTTGCATTAAATGCTTACCTTACCGAAACACTGAGGAAAACATATGAGGAATCAATAAACCCTCTGCCGAAGCCATCTGAATGGGAGATCCCCGATGATTTGATGATTGTTAAGCCACCTATAATGGATAAACGTCAGCCAGGCAGGCCAAGAAACACAGACCACATTCCATCCCAAGGCGAGGGTCCAATTATAAAAGAGTGTTCTACATGTGGTCAACTAGGACACACGAGAAATAATTGTACTGGAAGGGCGTCCGGTAGCAGAGCAGGTCACATAATTTCTACTGCAGAAATGACATATAATATTGGTGGTTCAGCGGGTTGCTCACAAACCTATAACGCTGATGTTGATATAAAACAACCTTGAAATTAAGAGTAATGACGAGTTGTTAACTTATTATATATTGTAATATTTTTATTAACTCTTACAAGACATTGCTATGCTTTCATATTTTAGTTAAGTTTGTTGATTATAACAATGAATGAAGCCTTTATATTATAAAATATAGTTTGCAGATTTTTTTTAACAGTTACAACATGTTATTTAAAAAAACAACAAACGATCCTTTGGCAACCTAATATGTTTCATGATAATATTACAACAACTTTGTAACTAATTTTTAAACTCAGGGAACTGCAACGGGTACTTCTCTTTCTCCATTGTTATATAGTCATCCCTAATTCTCATTTTGTCTTCGAAACGATCCTTTTTTACCATAATGTGTATCAACTGCTCATCCTTCTCAGCAAGCCGTTTTTCAGTCATTTTGATTGCCTTGTTACTCTTTTTTATCCAATCTTTATGCTCTTTGATTTTGTTTTTATTGAGGTCAATCCATTCTTGAGCTTGTTTGCATTCTGATTCAATATCATTAGCAAGTTGAGTGAGAAGTCGGGATGACTCTTTGTCCTCTTCTTGTTGTGCTTCAGCCTTCTTTAATTCTTCAAAATTTTCATGTGACATATATGGCCCGGCTGAAGAGGGTGTAAAAAAAGGGTCTACCGAATCACAGTAGTAACAATCTACTCCGTTGCATGAGCAAATTTCAAATTTGTGTGAGGAACTCATAATAAAGTCGATATTGTATTAAACTGGAGCTATAAGTGGTATTTATACATACTAGACAGTAATGAGAAGTCCAACTTTGAAATGACTAGACAGTAATGACAAGTCACTGTAGTAACCTGCACATCGCAGTGGGACCCTTAAGTGACAAGAGATAAATGACAGTTTGACATGACAAAACACTGCATAAAGCTGAAAATCGTAGTCCAAATATAACCATTTCGTAGTCAAAGTATTAATTCATAGTCTATTTATTTATATAAATAGATGTTTAAGATCTAAAAACCAAACACCCAACTCACCTAAACGAAACAAACTCCCATTATTAGAAATGTCGTCGAATGCAGCAAGTTCTTCGAATGAAGTACCTGGTTCCAATTCTGAAAGGCCATGGACGACAAACGAGGTGTTAGTTCTAACACGATGCTGGCTAAGTGTTAAGGATGGTGTATCGTTACTTGCTCCCCCGCATTGCCTAATTGGTGATGAATGGAGTCGCATAACATCTTTGTTTAACCATGAGATGGGAGAAGGACAAAAAAGAGAAAAATCAGATGTTGTTACTAAGTGGATGGATGTAAAGGAAGAAGTGACATGGTTCAATCGAGCATGTAATTATGCGAAACGTAACAATGTTCGTTATCGTGACGAAGAAGAGTTCTTGGAAGTTGTTACAGAGTTTTACATCTGTGAGCATGACGGCAGAGACTTCGAATATGAGGAAGTTTGGAAGGTTGTTAAAGATAAACAGTATTTCATGTAGACCGCTCTAATTTCTGTTAAGAATAACCCATGGACTTGTGTTTTACGTTAATGCTTTGTTCATATTATGTCGTTGTTTTTCATGTAATTGTTGTAATGTTTTTAATGGTTCATGGAATCCTTGTTACTAATGTATTCTAATTTATTGTGAAAACTAATGCAATAGCCATTTATTAACTCAAGTTAATCATACGAGTTGCTCACATAATAAACTAAAATATATTTTAAACAAATGAAATACATACGAAATACATAAGAAATACATGAAAATAACCTAGTACATGAAAATAACCTAGTACTCACATAATAAAATAAAATAGATTTTAAACAAACGGGATATATTTCAAAATATTCCAAGGGGCTTCAAACTGGAATTCCAACCCGTTACTTAATGACTTGTATTCCTCCTTAGCAGCTTCCAAGATGACCTCTTCAGTAGCATTTAAACGGGTGTCGTCAATTTTGGTATAAAGATCGTTGAATAATAGAACTTCGGTTTTCATTTCATACCATCTTGCTAAGATGTCTAGTTCGTCACGATCGTTTCTTGTAGCCATTCGGTTTTCAGCATTGAAAATATTGGTTAAACAGCTCCAAAACATTGGATCGTTCAACTTGCTTGTCTCGTACACATGAATATAAGCATGTGTAAGAACCAAGAACTCTTCATTGATCCATGACATAGAACTCATTTTGATTGAAACAAAGAGAGTAGAATCTAAAAAACAATATTTGAACAACTATATTGGTTTATTTAATAAAGTATTGCATGTAACTTAAGGTCAATTTATAGTAGTTTCTACACAAAATCGCAGTCCAATCTTCTAATATGTCTGCAATTCATAGTCAAAATTAACTGACGAATGCAGTGTACTATACTTATAACACAATAGATCACTGTTCGAGTTGACAATTCATCCCCGGTCGAATGACAACACAATACATTGTTGCTTGAATTGACAAGCCATTGCACCAGGAAAGTAAGGAGTCGTTATAAATAGATTTCAATATCCGTTGTAATTGTATTGTATTACTTCCCTCCTTGCAATTATGGACTCACCACATATATGGAGGAACGCAGAGGAGGTCGCTTTGGTTCAAGCTTGGATTATAACTGTAGAGGAGGATTTTCCACCAGGTCCCCCACAAGTTCGTGCTGGATCATTTTGGTCTCGTGTCTGTCATTTGTTTCACCATTTAATGAGCCGTACTCAATATCGAAGAAGAAGAGATGTCAAAGCGAAGTTTCTGGATATGAAAATAAAGGTGAAACAATTTCAACGTATTTATAACGAGTTAGATAACGAACATGCAAATACGGATGAAGACATTCTACGGCAGGTGGCTTTGGAACTATACCGTTTTGAATATGATGGTAACGAGTTTACCCACTTAGATGCATGGAATCTTTTAAAGAATGTCCCTTATTTTTAATATGCATGTTGGTTAAGTTAATTGTTTTTCGTTATTTAAGTTGCTTGTTGTTGTATGTGTGTAGTCGTCACTATTTAATAAACGACCATTTCTTTTAATGTATGTTGTTTCCTCAATAGCCAATACATAGAACGCCATAAAATATAAATGGGGTACATAAATAACTAATACATAATACGACATAAAATATAAACTGGGTACATGGATAACTAATACGTAACACAACACTAAAATAAAAATAGGGTACATAAAAAACTAATACATAATACTACATAAAACATAAAGGTGCTACATGAATAACTACTGCATTGAGGGAGATAACATGACCACCGTTTCATTTGGTATTTCCCAATGCACATGTGATGGTATAGTATTCACTAACTCATATCCATATGCAAGTCGATACACATAATTAGTGAACTTGTAATCAACCATTCTGTGAATGGACTCAGATGTACGGGTTCTTAGACATGCTATAGCGTGGCCACATGGTATACCGCTTTTTTGCCATTTACCACAACTACATACCCTTCGTTCAAGTTGTACGTTGTCGGTGGCAAAATTGTCATCGACTTCAAATGTATCCCCATACAAACGTCTTGCATTACAATTATAAGACTTGTTGAGACATTTTTGAACCTTACTCTCAACGTAAGGGGTCAACCCACCAGACAACCTCCCTGTAAAATTTGATATTTTAATAAAAATAGTAGCACAATAAAATAAACTAAATATAACAATCTCCCTTACCCGCCACGTCGGCCCGTTCAGCATACTTTGATTGTATTGACGTGGTGGTTAACTCAATTATCATTGTTATAGGAAACTCACGTGTGGATATAATTTGCAAAATTTCAGGGACGTCAATCGATTTAACATTGTAACGTATTTTTGGGAAAAATGCTCTTGTCCATTTTGAAATCAGTATATCGTCAAGCCAGTAAATTTGACTCATAAGCAAGGTGCAGAAAGGTGGTTTCCTACGTGTACTTTGCAACCTTTCCAAACACAAGTAAAAATCATCAACGCTATATGCATTGCATGACTTCCAAAACAACGATTCGACTTCCGTATTGTTATGTCCGACAGACTCATGTATCTTTCGAGCTATATCTTTAGGACAATATCCATGATAGGAATCCGGGTAGGCACTCTGAACACCAAAGTCTATGTTATCACACAGGTTGCTTATGAAACCAACCTCTATGTCCTCACCTAAACAATCTCTTAACCTCATCATGAACCATCTCCATGATTCTTCACACTGTAAGGTTCCCAAACCAATTGCTAAGAGTAGTGGTTCATGATTTCCATCTAAAGCCACTGCAAAGTACATTGTTGTCAGAAAGCTCCCAAGAAGGGGTAAATATGTAGCACCCGGTTCCTGGTACGTAAATGATATTTGAGTATTTCTTTTCTTTTAGCCTTGGACTCGGCGAGTCATAGGTCCGACTCGCCGAGTGGATGCGGGACCCGGGACACATTTAAGTTGGCGACTCGGCGAGTCCATATCCTGGACTCGGCGAGTCACAGCTGTTGGATGAAACCCTAAGTTTCAGGGGTTTGCACCCTATTTAAAGGACTTATCTGCCCCAGGCCAGCCCCCATTCTCTCCCCAGAGCTCCCCAACCCTCATTTGTGCTTTTTCTTTGAAGATTGAAGTTTTGTTGTGTGATTTTGAAGGCTTTGAAAGAGGGAGGAAGTAGATCCAGAAGAAAGGAAGCCATCCAGGCCATTATTGTGTTCTTCCAGCAGTTCCTTTGAGGTATAACCCGTTTTCCCCATGATTATATGCTTAGTACTTCATTTGGGCCTTTCTTGGTCAAATCCCCAAGTTTGTATGTGCATTATATGTCGTAATAAGGCGTTTAGCCTTTGGATCTAGGCATGATTGAGCTCCAGGGGCTCAGATCTGTTAGCTTTTTGGCCCCATGTTGCTTGTTAGCCCTAGATTTACCCTTTTGAGACATTTTGAGCCCTAAAATCCATATTAATGAATATCCACACGTAAAGTTGGAAACTTTACGTGTGATTCGTGTCCTAGAAGTCCAGATCTATGAATGGCTTGGAATGGAATCGAGCAAATCGGTATATTTTAGGAGTGCATGGCAACGACTCGGCGAGTCGTTCATGTGACTCGGCGAGTCTGTTCGCGAGTCTCCGAGTTTGTCCCCTTTTCGTAGTGTCGAGTGAGCAGTGAGTCACGGGGTGTGGCTCAGTGAGTCGGAAGCTTAACTCATCTATGGAGGTACTCGACGAGTCAATGCCCTGACTCGGCGAGTTCAAGGCAATCTCCTTAGATCAAGAACAGACTCGACGAGTTGTTCATACAACTCGGCGAGTCTTAGCATGTGTGTTCATCGGATGAAGATGAACTCGACGAGTTGTTCATACAACTCGGCGAGTAGGACGAAGGACTTGAATATTGGTTAAGAAGGTGAACCCGTCGAGTCGTTGCCTAACTCGACGGGTAGGATCGGGATTCAGGGCAGTCGTTAGGATAAGGACTCGGCGAGTTGGGAAGCCAACTCGGCGAGTCGGGTCAACTGAAAGTTGACTCTGACTTTGACTTAGGGCATGGTCAGGGGTAAGATGGTCATTTTACCCAAAGGTCAGCGAGTAGTGTTTGATTGGGTATATTGTGGGAATTGCAGCCGGAGGATTTCCGGAGCAGCAGCAGCAGCAGTAGGCAGTCAGTTCCCGATTAGATCAGCAGCTACTTCGAGGTGAGTTACCTTCCAGTAGCGGCGGGTCTAACGCCACAACGCCGACCCACCAGTAGGAGACGTATGGTAGATGATTGTCTTGGTGATATCATCTAGGTTTACTACTACCTGATATGTTATATGCTAGCATGATACGTTGTATGTGATAGTAGCCGAGTTCGGTTGTTAGGACCGACGGGTAGTCAGACACCCCAGATACGTCTGACAGTATATGATGATATGTTTGCATGCTGGCTTGTTATGTTATATGCGATAGAGGTAGTATGAGGGGACCAGTCCCTGTGGTCGGTTGTTAGGACCGACGGGTAGTCAGCACCCCAGAATGGCTTGACATGGGTAGTCAGCACCCCAGAATGGCTTGACATGGGTAGTCAGCACCCCAGAATGGCTTGACACGGGTAGTCAGGCACCCCAGAACGGCCGTACCGGGTAGTCAGGCACCCCAGAATAGCCTGGCAGTATGTATGTTACGTGTTTGTATGGTATGTGGTACGACGGGGGAACTCACTAAGCTTTGTGCTTACAGTTTTCAGTTTTGGTTTCAGGTACCTCCTCAGCTAGGGGAAAGGAGCCGGCGCGGTAGCAGCATGTCACACACACACTCTCCGATTTCCGCAATTATGAGCTTCACTGGGATTTTTACTCTGATATTTTGGTTGAATGTATGAATTGGCTTTTAGACACGGTTCACTTGTGTTATAATTTGATCAGACAATGTTTTTAGCTTTTAATATTTTCTAAAGTAATGTTTTTAAAACGAAATTTTTGGTCATGAAAATTGGGTCGTTACAAGTTGGTATCAGAGCCCTGGTTTGAGGGATTCGGACACGCCTTTGGGAGTGTCTGAACTCAAATCGAGGGATTGAAAGATTTTCTAAAAGAAAATGTTTTCTAAAATTTAGAAAAGAGTTTTGAGAAAGAACGAAGTGTGTGATGTGCGCGATCGGCCGAGCTCAAGTAAGTATCCCCAAAGTACCCATACAAGTTTATGTTATGTTTATCAACTTTTGTAGAACAGCATGCTAGAATAGGACTAAGGATCTAGGAGTGATGCCTTATGTGCCTGCTTTATGTGTTCCAGTTATATGAGAACTTGCATGCTAATTGTTGAATAAACAGTAAGTAGGATAGCCTGCTTAGGTTATGCATGGTAGTATGAGTTTAGCACTTTATGCTAGCTCAATTCCTGAGAGTAGATAGAGTTAATTGAGATTGTTAGCCTTATCTGAATGCTGCTTGCTTCGTGCTACGTGGGACTCTGAATAATGGGAGCTAGCCATTAGGCGAATACGTCACGTCACATGTGGTCAGGGTTGAATAATCTTAGAGTGTCGGATTTGATCCTACTGCGCAGCTCTTGTTTGAGTCCAACCGTTGTAGGGACGAGTCGGGTACTCGAAGGATTATCTGAGCCTCGTCACATATGATGGTATTCGGGTAATGGCTAATTGGCATTACAAGGAGGCCTGCAGCAGCTGAGGACTGGTTAGAGTGGAACTAGAGATTTCCCTAGGGCAAGCCTAGGATGAGTATAACAGTAATCAGCAGTAGTGAAAGGGATCTGGTGGAGTCGAGGCATTCCTTGAAGAAGGTACGGATAGATGTGGAAGGTAGTATGGGCCCGTACTACTGAAAGCAGAGGATCCGTACCCGAATCAAGGATGGCCAAGATAAGACCAGGGAACTTGTAAGTAGATGTGATCCCTCAGGGAGTATCAGTATCACTAATGATTGTTGTGATGTATTGCAGAATGGTGGTACTTCGATCGAGGCCGGTAGATGGCGGTTCAGGAGAGGGGTCAGGTTCGGGATCAGGTTCCGAGCCGATTGATGAGGGACTACGCGAGTTCATCGCGTCAGAGATTACCAGAGGCATCCTTGAGTCGACCCCCATTCTCTTTGGGTCGATCAAGGAAGGGATCATGGAGTTGATGGAGGATCGCCTTCGGGCATTCAGGAGTGATATGGCATCTGGCCAGTCGGGATCTCGCACACTGTCCTTCAAGGACTTCAGGGGCAGTGGTGCGCCGGATTTCCATGGGGTGAAAGACCCCATTGCTGCCAGGCGATGGATTGCAGACATCGAGTCTGCCCAGTTGACTAGCTTCTGCCCCGAGGGGTCGAAGGTGAGGTATGCAGCAGGATGTTTACGGGACCGAGCCCGGGATTGGTGGGAGTCAGTGGGTGACTCGTTGGGAGCCTCAGCTATCGAGGCTATGACCTGGTCGGACTTTGTGACCAGGTTCAGGGCAAAGTTTGCGCCGGCTGTCGAGCTTCAACAGCTGGCCAGGGAGTTTCTGGATATGAGACAGACGACGGAGACTGTGGCGGAGATCACCGCCAAGTTCCGGGAGAGGGCTTTGTTGGTGCCCCAGTACGCTGGTGACGAGGACATGAGGAGGACTCGTTAGCATGATATGCTACGAGCTGACATCCGAGAGCATGTTAGCTTTTCGGCTTGCCCTACCCTGGACTCTATGATTGCCAGGGCGAGGGAGAGGGAGATAGATTTGGAGCACATCCGGAAACGGAAATTGGAGGAGGGACAGGCAGGAGGGGCTTCGGGGAAGAAGCCCAAGGGATCAGATGGTAGGCCGAAAGGCCAGTCAGGACCGAGCCGCTGCAGGAAATGCGGCAGGCCGCACGAGGGGGCGTGCAGGATGGGATCATCAGGCTGCTACAAGTTCGGCAAGTCCAGGCACATCAGCAGGGATTGCACTGCTCCGGCAACAGTTATTCAGACATCAGAGTTGTTGTGTTTTCACTGCAACCAGAGGGGCCACAAGAAGGCCAATTGCCCCCAGTTGACAGTTTCAGCGCCGATGAAGGCGCCAGCTCCCGCGACCCTGCGGATCACGGATGGCCGGCAGGGCAAGTCAGAGGCTCCAGTGGTGAGGAGCCGAGCATTTCAGCTGACTACCGAGGAGGCACGCGCCGCACCCGATGTGGTGACGGGTATGATTCTTTCCCTCTATCTTATTTTTATAATGTTATGTTATTGATATGTGCTCTGTATGTATGCGTATGCTTTAGGATCGTTCCATGTGAACGGCCTCCCAGTTCAGGTGTTATTTGATTCGGGTGCGTCCCGATCATTCGTTTCCCTTGAGCTTAGCAGGAAGTTTCATGATTCATCAGGCGAGTTAGATTGCCCTTTGGAGGTGGAGATTGCTGATGATCGATCGGTGCGAGCATCGATGGTGTTCCGAGATTGCGTGCTGCGGTTGTTCGGGGAGCGTTACTTGGTAGACTTGGTTCCCATACCGTTGCGTGGGAACAAGGTGATTATTGGCATGGATTGGTTGAGCCCTAATGGGGCGGTGATAGATTGCGCGCAGCAGCTAGTGCGGGTCAGGACCCCAAGCGGGGGAGAGTTAGTGATTCATGGTGAGAGACCCCAGTATGGACCCGCTGTATGTTCAGCAGCGAGGGCTAGGCGCTACCTTCAGCAGGGATGCGCAGGTTACGTCGCGTATGTGATGGATACCCGGGAGACGGGTAAGGCGACAGTGAGCGAGGTTCCGGTGGTCCGAGACTTTGCAGACGTTTTCCCAGAGGAGCTTCCTGGGATACCTCCGGAGTGACAGGTGGAGTTCAGGATCGACCTTGTCCCTGGTGCGGCTCCGATAGCCAAGGCACCGTATCGGTTGGCTCCTCCCGAGATGTAGGAGTTGTCTACGCAGCTGCAGGAGCTGCTAGACAAGGGGTTCATTCGTCCGAGCAGTTCGCCATGGGGAGCCCCGATCCTGTTTGTGAAGAAGAAGGACGGGTCGCATCGGATGTGTATAGATTATCGGGAGTTGAACAAAGTAACGGTGAAGAACTGTTACCCGCTTCCGAGGATTGATGACCTCTTTGACCAGCTTCAGGGAGCATCTTGGTTCTCCAAGATAGATTTGCGTTCGGGTTATCATCAGATGAGGGTCAGGGAGGAGGATATGCAGAAGACCGCGTTTCGGACGCGCTATGGCCATTATGAGTTCGTGGTGATGCCGTTTGGGCTCACCAATGCTCCTGCCGCGTTCATGGACCTCATGAACCGTGTGTGCAGACCGATGCTGGAC